>NC_072380.2:145932500-147132500 GCF_028885625.2 Pongo pygmaeus
AAAAAGGGATCTGGTCCCAGATTTGACACGGATTCACTGTCTGTGGGACCCCTTGCTAGGGCACTTGAACATCTGGGTCATTAAATCTGGTGGCCAGGCACGTTCTCATTCACTCGAGAGCGAGCCCATCCTCTTCCAGAACATGCGGGCTTCTTGAAACCCTGTCCTTTCCAGGCACACACTGAGGTGGGGAGACAGACCCGGGAGTCAGACCACCTGGCTTTGAATCCCAGCTCTCTCCTCTGAGCTGTATGGCCTCAGGCAAGTCATTTAAGCTTCTTGTACCTCAGATTCTCCAACTGCAAAATGGAGATGATAATAGGCAGAAGCCTCGTGGGGCTGTGAGAATCGAGTCTGCGCATGTAAAGCACTGGGCACTGTGTCTGGAGGCTGTGAGCACCAAGCGGCTCTAATCATTCCCGTTTTACAAAGGAGGACAGAGAGACTAAGGAGATAAACTCTTTCTCATCTCTTGTTGTGTGTCAGTGCAGGGGCAGGACTAAAATCTGGTCTGTGGTCTGCAAGCTTTAGGGGTTACAGAGTCCCCAGGGACTCCTAGGAAATTCAGCTGGCGGCTACCTTCCAGCATCCCCAGGTTCTGATTGGTAGGCCTGGGATGGGACCCAGGAATCTGCATTTCAATTACTTCCCAGGGGATTCTGATGCAGGTGGTGTGAAGACCACTTACTGAGAAGCTGCAAGCTGGGTTTGAGAGGTCCCTACCTCCTTCTTCCTTCCCCGAGCCCCACCCACCCCCTTCTTTCCACTGGGCAACTATGTAAACAGCATTATTTCTACCCTTGCATGGGCAGAAAGGGGTCTGTGCTGCTGCCTCTGTTGGTGCCTCTTCAGGTCAGGGTGATAAGAAGAGAAAGAACAAAGAGGGGAAAAAGATCACAGCAGAGATGGAGTGCTCATTTTAAGGTGGAAATATGCCATTTCCTGACCACAGCGGGACTTCCCTAGGTTGTATTAAAAAATCCTGTACTGCCCATGTCTGGTACAGAAGTATGTATAGAATTGTAGAGAAAATGAACACTTTGGGATGATTTGAAAGCAAATTACAGAACTACCAGTTTCACCACTTTAAAACTTTTGGGGAATGGCCATTTAGGTACAGCCTGGTGCAGTCAGGTAACCCCAAATAGAGTTTTTAAAAGTTTCCACACCCTTCTTTGCTGGTGCCTGCACTGCATCATGCTGTCGCTGTGAGGAGGGACTTGTTCCAGATCTCTGGGGCAGGCCGAGTGACTCACCTAAAGTCACACAGCTTCCACGGAACATTACTGGAAGCTCAGTGAGGGCCTTCTGCCTCGAAACTTGCTCTATTTCCCTCAAGTCCTGCTTCCTTTTGTAGGTTTAAGACATTAGTTCCTGAGAAATCGACTAATCAAGAATATTCTGGAAATCTTAGTTTAGCAAAAAAAAACAACAAAAAACAAAACAAACAAACAAAAAAACATGGGCAAAGCCATGTTCCAAGGCATTCACAATCCTGGCTTGGGAGGAGAATAATCTCCCAAAAGCTCAGAAAACGTGGTTGTCTAAAAGTGTCCAGGCTGGCCTCTGGGTGATCCTTGTGCATGGCCAGGGTCTGTGGAGGGTCTGTGGTGCCTCTCTGGCACTGAAGCTAATGTGGGAGCTGGCTCTAATTGCACATTGGCCTAAAGCAACCAGCGAGACCTGCACCGTCTCCTAGGTTACTTGTTTGAGGGTAACCGAATGAGCAACCATAGGAGCTTGAGCTGAGTAGGAGCTCATTCCATAAAAACCCTGACCCTGTGCATGAGGCAGTTAGGGACTACTTAACACGGCATCACTGCACCGCCTTCCCCTCCCTTACTCAAGTAGGTAGAAGAGAAAAGAGGAAATAACATTAGGACCAATGATTGGGGGAACGTTTCAGGGATGGGGGTTGGAAAGGCAGCCCACCAGTGCTTGATGTGGTTGCCTGGATCACAAACGGGGTATGACCAGGGGAATTCTCTTCACCAGCGGGTGGAGGGGTGGGGAGACCCCTCTATCTATGTCTGTTCTAGAGGTGACCTCCCAGCCACATAATGGAAAAAAATCAACTTATTTCATGACAATTTGCATTGAAAAGTTGAAGGCAAATGAGCAAGCCTTGGCGACTGATGTTTTCATGAGGTTCGCTCAAGCATGCTGCCCCCTCTGCCCCAGGCTGAGAGGTGACGACCCAAGATGGGTTTGGTGCGTGGGTGCCTCTCCAGCCTGCCTGGGCTCAGGGCCCTGCAGTGTCAGTTTTCTAGCAGTGGTTATGACCAGAGGAGGAGGCTGTGGCCAAAGCCAGTTTGGAGAGGGTGAGAAAGAGCCTGGCATTCTCCTGACAGCAGCAGCAGCTCAGCCGCCCTGCACACTGCATGCTGTTCTGAGTGTGGCACGGGAGGTAGAGGGCTGCTGTCTGCAGGGCCCTGAGAGCACATGCTGTGTTCCACGTTGTCATCTGGTTCCATCTCCTTGGTCCTGGGGAATATTCTTTTTGTTTATCCCTCTTCCGTTTGGCTTGAGAAGGAGAGTTACTTCACTAGATAAATAAGAGCCACTAGGATTGTTCTGCATCTGACTTGAAAGGGGTGTGGGGTGGCTGGGTCTTGGCATGCTGGCTTGGGGGCATCGGAGGCCATCAGACCACACGAGCTGGGCCTGTCCGTTCTGGAAGCAGTGAGAAAGCTGGTTTGTGAGAGAGCCCACAGAAGTCATGAAATGCGCAGTACCTGGAGGCAGCGCAGGAACCTGGCTCAGTTCACTCCCCAGTCAGGCTCGGCAGACAGGGCAGCCATCTGCGCCAGTGAACTCTGCCCAGGGCAGTGCTGCAGGGGCTGCTGGGAACCATGTGTGGTCACCCCTGCTAGGAGATGGGACACCAGGCCCCAAATGCTACCATGTAAGGTGGGAAGCAGAAGTGTCCCAAGGTGCCCCCTGGCCTCCCTAACCATCCCTTTCCCAAGACCCCACAAGATGAGAATTATGGACTAGGAATCTGAGGAAATAAAGGTCAGGCCATTAGAAAGGGCCAGCATAGCTGAGCCCAGAGCATGGTGGATTTGACGTTCAGCCTTTTCCCTTTGTTCACTGGTGTTCCCTCCCAGGCCTCTGACCAGTTGCTGAGGGACTCTTTGTAGCTTTGGGAGTCTAGCCAAACCTGACATCTCTCCGAAAAGCTGACTTTTGTCATCACTGATTAACCTGCAATATTAGGCTCTTCCCCTGAGAATGCTTGTCATCTTGCAGTCCCACCAATGGGACATAAGGTTTCCTTTCTTTTCAGGAAGATGTCACAGGACGGTGCCTAGCTTAGAAAAGTAACACAGATCCAGCTCTTGCGGGGCTAACTATATGGATGATATTATATTATGGGCTGCCAGAGTTTGGTAAACAGGAGTCTAGGTTTCAGAATCGGATGGGCCTGGATTGGAAATTTATCAGCAAATGCCCAATGATGTGGATCCCATTCCCTTTGTGAGGCTCAGTCTCCCTACCTGGAAAATAAAGCGATTAAACCAGCTGATCTTGGAGATCCATCTCAAAATGCCAAAGATTTGACATCCTTCAGGTGCGCCAAGCACCCAATCCTTTTCATCTTTTAATTATGAAATATTTGAACCACAAACAAAACTAGAGAAACAGACATAATGAGCCCTTCAGTACCCATTGCCCCGTTTAAGTAGTTATCAGCATCCACCACCGCCCAATCTTTACCACAGGCTCTTGTAGCACAGACTTAAGCATCTCACCAGAGAAGCCAGACTTACCCTCTGGGTTGGGCAGGGGCCTCTCGGCAGGCGCAGGGGCAGATTTCATGCTGTTTCCCATTTCTTTCTTTTTCCCTGGGGCCGCTGGTGATGCCCAGAGCCTGTGGTATAGGAGACAGACGGGGAAAGTCAACTGTGCCCTGAGCCCTCCAAGTGGAGAATGACCCAGTTTAGAGAGCATCATGCATCATTTTTCTGGCAGCTTGCTTCTTGAAAGGCGGCTGTTTATATGTGAAGATGAGATTGGTGAAGATTGGTTACTTTTGTGCAGCTCAAGTTCTTTTATCAAGGGAATGACAGAAAAACCACAGAGAGGGAAGTTGCTAGCAAATGCTGTTGGTGGCAAAAGTTTCCATTCTTCCGCACCCTCACTGAGGATGGTAAGCAGCCACAGCAGAGTTTGTGTGAGAAACCAAGCAGCATTTCAGGTGGCCCAGAAAGTATCTCCACTCAGGGGCCCTCACCATCAACTCTGTGTGCCAGGAATTTGGAGTACAGAAGTTATGTGTCTGTACAACCAAAGGCATGAGGAGAAGGTACTTTCTGCTGCTACTTTTTGTCATCCTTTTGAGTTTGTCAGCATGCTTTAACAAAGGATGAAAGAGGAAAACTTCATAACAATTCTGCATACTGGCTGCATGCTGCTGAAGCCGTTTCACATTGACTGTTACTTTTGTTCATTGTAAAGTCATTGCATCATGCTTAAGCCCATTGTGCAGTGAGGGAAACTGAGTCTCAAAAGGGGTAAGTGACTTGTGTGAGGTCACATGGCAAGTAATTGTAGAACTGAGATTGGAACCACTGATGCTAAATCTCTGGGTTGCTCCATAACGGTTTCTAAGGTAGCCACCCAGGCTTAAATTCTGGCTGTGTACTTACAAGCTAGATGACTTCGGGCAAGTCATTAACCTTTTCTATTTTTGTTTTTTTGAGGCGCAGTCTCACTCTGTCGCCTAGGCTGGAGTGCAATGGCACAATCTTGGCTCACTGCAACCCTGCCTCCCGGGTTCAAGCAATTCTCCTGCCTCAGCCTTCCAGGTAGCTGGGATTACAGGCACACATGCCGCACCCAGCTAATTTTTGTATTTTTAGTAGAGATGGGGTTTCACCATGTTGCCAGGCTGATCTTGGATTCCTGATCTCAGGTGATCTACCTGCCTTGGCCTCCCAATGTGGTGGGATTACAGGTGTGAGCCTCCGTGCCTGGCCAGGTCATTAACCTTTTTCTGACCATTTTGGGGGACACTAATTGAACAGTGTTGGGTTACAGTTACAAAATTAACTGAGATAAAGCATGGGAACCACTTTGAACGTGGCCTGGCATAGAATACATGTTAGTTATTACTCTGTTTACTGATTGTCCTTAATGATAAAATTTCCAAGTCTGGACCTTCATACAAATAATTTGGAAAGGGACATAGATTATCAGAGAACAGGGTTTTAGGGAAGCCACATTCCCTCTGGATGGTGGAAGCACAGAGAGGAAGGCCACATTCATAAATAGAGCTCTGCCTGCTTTGTGGGGTCAAAGAGAAGAGATGGAACAGGGTCCCCTCATCGGCCTCCAGCCCAAATGGAAACTAATCTCCCACCTACCTGTGTCTGCAGCTCAGGATCAAACCTTATGAAGGGCACAAAAGTCAGCCCGTCCAACTCCCACCCTGGCCTTGAGTCCTGTCTCCATGCCCTATGTGTACAGGTTCTGGAAAGAAGTACACTCTCAGAGCAAGGCCCTCCCCAGGTTGACGGAGGTCTGCACTGCTCCCTAATTTAAGGGAAGGGGTGGTGTGAGGTGAGACTCCTACTATATTAAGAAACAAGAAACACCAAAATGAGAGTTGTTTAAAAGTCCATGTATCTTAGACATTTACATGAACAACTTGTCACTTACTGCTCAAGCTAATGCATAGTAATATTCCCAAGACAATGACAAGGCTCGCAAAAGCTGTAAACTCACAGTGCACCACAGAAGGGTTGGCTAGAATGGGCAGCATGTTTAAAGTGAAGCGCAAATCCCATCCTTTTTGGATCCTGTTGATCTTTGTGACTAGAAAAGAGGATTCCCTTGCATATTTGAGGCTTGGGCCCTTCTTTCTCCACTCTTGCCCCTACCCTCCTCACAAACCAGAAAAACACGTGCATCCAAAATCCTAGGGCCTCTGACCCTGGTAGGAACTTTCTAGCAGCTGGGCAGGTTCTAACAGCAACACCTGCAGTCCAGGAGGGCAGGGATACATTGGCCTTGTCTCCATCCCTGAGCCTGGTGAAGGTACCCAAGAACTGTGCTTCCCCAAAATGCTTACAGAAACACAGCAGGTGGTGTGACTCCAACCCACATTTCCCGCAGTTCAGCAGACACCTGGGCATCTACCCGGTGTCGGGCCCTGGGCTAGAGCCTTGAGGAAGTCAGGATCCCACCCACGTAGTGGGAGTGTGCTGCCTCCGAGGCCAGGGTCAGGCAAGAGGGAAGAGGCAAACCAGGCCTCCCTGGCCCTGAGGGGATTGTAGCCACACGGGCTGTCCCGCACACGCTTTGGGAAGCATGCGTGTGACATGCAGAGGCCACTCTGCACAGGCCTCAGGAAGCACGCATGTGACACACACAGGGTGTCCTACACAGGCCTCAGGAAGCATGTGTGTGACATGCACAGGTTGCTCCGCACAGGCCTTGGGAAACACACATGTGACATGCACAGGCTGTCCTGCACACACCTGCCTCTGTCCTGCTCCTTGGGCTTCCTGGAACCTGCCAGCTGCCTTGGTTCCTCAGCCTCCTTGTCTATCATCACCGAGGCCTTTGGGCTTCTGGGGAAAGTTCTCAACATGCAGAACTAATTCTGAAACCACATGTGTGCTGGCCTTGCCCATTTGCCACCATCTCCGGTGTCCCCAGACACAGCAAACTGTCCCAACAATGCCTTCCTGTCCTTTCAGCCTGACTCATCAACTGTCATTCAACACCTAGTGATTGTGCCCAGAATCCCGCCCCCATAGATTCCATCCCTCCAGATGCCAGGGTGCCCCCAGCCCTGCCAGCCTTCCCTCCCCTCCATCCCCTCCCCCAAGCTGCTTCTAAGCAGCAGGATCCCACCACAATGTCTGATCTCTCCCCTCCTTTATGTCAACCATTCCAGAAAACAAGTCAGAACAAGACTTTGCTATCCATCAAAGAGAATTCCAACATCCTCTCTCTTCCCAACAGCTCTATCATTCTTCTCAAGCATTTGCATGCTATTTTGGAGGGATTCCTGGAATCCACTACAGAAAAAAAAAAAAAAAGCCTTTAAGCTTGCATTTTTGAGATTGGAGAAATGAGGTTCATCTAGGAAAAGAAACGTACCCAGGGTCACGAGATGAGAAAGTTTGAGTCAGTGCTGAAGGCCTGGGTTCTGCTATGCTAACAGTCTTCGCTCCTGTTGCTTGCACTCCCACCTGTTCTGTCTTGCCAGTCAGAGTTCAGTCTCCGTGACAGAAGGGGCTGTGTCTGGGCTATATGACCACCAAAAAAACCATCAGGTCTCAACAGCCCTTTAGTGGTCTGCTCAGTGGCTTTCTATAGTCTTCAAGAAGGAGTTAACTTATCTGAAAGAGGCTTTTATTTGAGAAGAGTGAAAATGCCCCCAGAGAATGAGAGCTGGAGTCTCTCTAATGAAATGGCTGAACAATTTGATTTAATCTGTGACAGTTTTATGCAGTGGCTGAAGGTGGGAGAGAGGGTACCGGAGACATAATTGCTTCTAAGAACAATAGAAAAGGGCAAAGGAGAAATGAGTTAATTAACACTGGCTCTGCAAATTCTTGATTTCTTTCTCCCTTTCCTTGGTGGTGTAACTCAGGTTTCTGGGTCATAGAATCATAACTGCTATTACCTTATTTTCCCTCCGGTCTTTGGACCAATGTTATTTCCTTTGTGTGAACTTGGACCTTGGTTTCCTCTTCTGAAAAATGAGATGAGTAGAAAAGATGATCTCCAAAGAGCGAGCCTGATAACCCCTTTAATTTTAGCAATCAAGACTCAATGGTTTTTAAAAATTACTAATAAAACAACCATTGGCATTTTTCAAATGAAGTCCCATTAGACAGAATCCCAACTCTTGTCTTTATGTGCTTCAGAATCAAGGGAAGACAGTTAATGTGTACAACCACCTTCCGGGAGGCAATTTGCAGGTATTGTTGTGTTTAATCTTACAAGCATTCCTGAGGGCAGACACTCTTTCACTTTGTTAGTGTGAGATCAGGGGTTAGTCACCTCCCCACTGTCCTGGAGCTGGAAACCTTACATCTCCTGACTTCAGGACCTACACCTTTTGTTCAGGACCCTGCTGCTGTCTCTCCAGTGTAAGGAACTCTGGTCAGTGTGCAGCTGGCTGCCATTTGAGCAGAAGCATGGCATGGAGAGGTCACATACTGGCATGGCGTTGCCGTCGACAACGTGGGATGTGCCGGCCAGCAGCCCTCCTCTTAATAGGTTTCCGTTTTGCAGATCTGGGTCCTTTCATTGTGTGCTCTGCATTATCTCATAAATCCTGGTGGGGAGGCTTCTCAGAACCTTCCATTCCCGGGACAGTGTCCCAGGACAGTACTGCGCACCTGGTCCATCTTGTGCTTCTGATGCCTGGCCTTGCTGCTGGGAAGGAGGGTAGCCCGAACCCCTTTATCGTGCACCAAAGGGGAGAGAAACTGAGGAAGTCCAACCAAGGGAAGGCAGGTCAAAAAGCCAGGAACTGAACCCTTGGTGACAGTTAGAATTAATGTGAAAACATACTTAAGGATGCTACCTTCCCTCTATTCTTAGAAATTTCTGCTGCAAGGTGTGACAGCTATAAGCCCATTCATATGACCTTCTTCTAAGGCATGGAAGCATGGTGCGGCAAGTGGAGAAGCCTCAATGTCCACCATATATGTGAATGCCAACAACAACGGTGATGACCAGAACACCCCCATCCCACAATTGGTCAGAAAGCATCCTCTGCCAGGCACAAAGCTAAGTACTGTCCAGCCAGTATGTCCTGGGTTGCTCCAAACAACCCCACTTTATAGCTGAGATAAATTAAGTGACTTGTCCAAGGTTATACTGCTAGGAAGAGGTAAAGCTGGGATTCCAGCCAGATCTGCCTGGCTCTAAAACCTGTGCTCTTATTGGCCACCAGTGCTGCCCTGTTTTTCTGTCCTCTGACAGAAAAGAAGAGATTTTCAAACCCAAGAAAGCAACAGAAAAGTGATTTTTAAAAGTCATCAGGCCGGGTGTGGTGGCTCACACCTGTGATCCTAGCACTTTGGGAGGCTGAGGCAGGTGAATCATGTCAGGTCAGGAGTTCAAGACCAGCCTGGCCAACATGGAGAAACCCCGTCTCTACTAAAATACAAAAATTAGCCAGACATGTTGGCACATGCCTGTAATCCCAACTACTCAGGAGGCTGAGGCAGGAGAATCACTTGAACTCAGTGGGCGGAGGTGGCAGTGAGCCGAGATCAGGCCATTGTACTCCAGCCTGGGGAGCAAGAGCAAAACTCTGTCTCAAAAATAAAATAAAATAAAATAAAATAAAATAAAATAAAATAAAATAAAATAAAATAAAACAAAACAAAATAAAGTAAAATAAAAGTCATCAAAGCAAACCTTAGGAAGCATAAACTTTGGGGGAAACTTTAATACAATGGAGGCCCTGAGAGATCACTTGGATGTCACTTGGCAGTGTTTGGAAGCCCAGGTCTGGGTTTCCAGTGGGGATGAGGGGTGCAGAAGTGCTGCTGGGAGCAGAAGAAACAAGAGAGAGAGGCCAGTTGAGGCATGCTGTGGTCAAAAGGGCAGGAGTGAATCGCAAGGAATGTTTTCTAGCCTTTCACAGCATTATTTTTAAAAAGCTGTTACTTAGGAGGCTGAGGTGGGCAGATCACGAGGTGAGGAGATGGAGACCATCCTGGGTAACATGGTGAAACCCTGTCTCTACTAAAAATACAAAAATAAATCAGCCGGGCGTGGTGGCAGGCACCTGTAGTCCCAGCTACTTGGGAGGCTGAGGCAAGAGAATGGCGTGAACCCAGAAGGCAGAGCTTGCAGTGAGCTAAGATCGTGCCACTGCACTCCAACCTGGGTGACAGAGCGAGACTCTGTCTCAAAAAAAAAAAAAAAAAAAGCTGTTACTGCTGTGGAACAAAACAAAAGAAAAGAAACAGAAAGGAATACTAGCCATGCTTTTAGAATCTCCGTTTCATAAAAATGTGCCACTCAAATGCATACATATGGAAAAATATTAAAGAGAAATTTCCAAAATGTTTCCAAGGACTCTCTCTGGGTAGTGATTTTATGTGTGAATTTATAAATTTGTTATTTACTTACACATTTCTAAAATACCCAGATTTTCTCCCAAGTGCATGAATTGCTTTTATAATCAAAAGGTTGGAAAGAATGAGGGCACCTTAAAGAAGAGATTTTCAAAGCAGGCAGGCCTGAGTGCAGATTCCAGCTCCCAACCTACTGGCTGTGTGTCCCTGGGCAAGTTAGTTCACTTCTCTGAGCCTTGATTTTCAAATCCACTAATTTGGGATACAAGTATATGCCCTATGGGGTTGTTTTGAGGTTGAAATTGTGGGTCATATCTAAAGCAGAGATATGTTTGGTAAATGGCAGCTAAAATTTACCAAAGCTAGATCCCGTGCAGGGGCTGGGGGGTTGGCTAACTCACTGTGCAAGCTTGAGCAAGTACCTTCCTCTGTCTGGGCCAAAGAGTCCTCAAATCTGATGGGGAAAGGGTTGGGCTGAACAGTTAGTCATGGCTCTTTTGCCTCAACCATTTTCCCGCTGTGACTGTACCCAGTACCGGCACAATTGACTAGGGACTTGCTCAGTGCTGCCTGTGGTCTGACCCTTCCTTTCAGGAAAAATAAGAGCTGGCACAGGGGCTTAGCATCCGGTGGTCTCCCTGGCAGGATTTCCGGGGTCACCCACCACATCCTGACCTCACTCCACAGGTGCACCTCTCTGAGTGCGAGGCTGGGGGCTGCCGAGGCCGCTTACCCTGTGACCCACATAGTCCCCTGCTCTCCTCTAGGGCAGGTGCAGCCACAGGTCTGTTCTACCTGCTCCCACCCCACCCCTATCTGCTTCTCCTTTCTCCGCCCTGCAGAGGAAGGCTGCGGCATACCAGGGGCTCTAGGGGCACCGGCAAGACCTACAAGGGCAGGCAGCCAGCTCAGAGAAGGCATGCAATTCCCAGCCTTCTTCTCAGGCCTGACTCCAAGCCAGAGGCCCTCAGAAACCCCTGGGGAAGAATGTGGGGTCCTCTTACCTAAGATATTTCAAACACCTGGAATCCCAGCATGTTGGGAGGCCGAGGCTAGTGGATCACCTGAGGTCAGGAGTTCAAGACCAGCCTGGCCAACGTTGTGAAACCCTGTCTCTACTAAAAATGCAAAAATTAGCTGGGCGTGGTGGCAGGTGCCTGTAATCCCAGTTACTCAGGAGGCTGAGGCAGGAGAATCACTTGAACCCGTGAGGCAGAGGCTGCAGTGAGCTGAGATCACACTGCTGCACACTCCAGCCTGAGTGACAGAGCAAGACTCCATTTAGAAAGAAAGAAAGAAAAAGAAAGAAAGAAAGAAAGAAAGAGAAAGAAAAGAAAGGAGGATTCCCTAGAAGCTCAATACATAGAATAGATGAAAGGGAGTAGCTGCATGGGGCTGGGGGCTCAGCTCAGCATCTCATCCCTCTACTACTCTTGATAGGATACCTCAATCCTGGGGCATCATAAAGCATCACTTGAAAAGTAGCAACTCAACACTCTCACAGGACAAGGAAAGGCTCAGAGAGGGCAAGCAACCTGCTCGAGGTCACACATTAGGTTTGGATGAATGCATGACTCCCTGCCCAGCACTCCATCCCCTGCAGCAGAGGCAATGCCCATCTACCTGTCAACCAGGCTGCAGGCCTGACCCACATGTCCAGGAGCCTATGTGCTGGCCTCCTCTACCCTTGAGTGCCCAGAAGGGGATCTCATACACTCTCAGGCTAACAGAGAGGCTGGGCTTTATGCTAAGACCAGAAGAGGATGGAGGTGTCCTAATGTACATTTTAAGGTCATTTTAAGATATCATGGAAAGAAGCCAGACTTGAAGCCTGTCAATGCTGGGGCAAGTTTTAATTCCATTCTTTATTAAGTCACTAGACCACTCTTTCTGTTGTTTTTGTTTTTGTCTTTAATGGACATAGTCATATGTGCCTTTCTGGGTATTCTCATGGAAGGATTGGCAAGAGGAGGTGTTGAGGGCTGTGCACACCCTACAGGCTCCGTGGCTCACCGCCACACTGACGCAAGGGCCTCAGTGACCCAGACGTGTCAGTACAGTGAGTGGGCGTCTTATGAAGAGCTGTCTGGCATACAGAGGCGGGCAGCTGAAGCCATTCCTGACGTGGCTTTGATACTTCATGGAAATAAAAAGAGCCTCCCCCCCAACCCATTTCTTTCTTTCTAGATAGACTTTCTGTACACAGAGGCCCCCAACACAGGGATGGTGAGGTGGGGCACCACCCAGTCAGCCTGTGGCTCTGTTGGACCAGAACAAATTTGCTGACAAAACCAGGCTATAAATGGGGTTTGGCCCAGGCCAGGTCCTGGATACCTCTAGATCCTATAAGCAGGCTGGCCTAGCAAACATTGGCAATGAAGGAAGAGTGGTAAAGACAATTATTTTAATCCTAGCCATTACACAGAATGGGGAAACAGTGACTAGGAAACAGGCCTTTTCTTTTCATTTCAAATGTGGATACTTGAGAAAGGCAGGTTTCATCACAGAAGGTGGAGGTAGATGGAAACTTTCATGAACATCCTAAAGGTCACCCAGGCTTCTAGGCACAGGGACTATAAAGTCAGTGATTTCTTTATTGCATCGTATTTCCCAGCAAGAGTTACTTTTCCTTTTTATTCATACACGTGAATCACAGCATTACTCATAAACTTATAAAGTAAGATAGGAATCAGCATTTCACCTGACACGGCATTTGCCAATGACCAACTCCTGATCTGGGATCTCCCCTCGCTGTCAGTCACTTGTCCAGGGACATGGACCCCAGAACCCCACACTCTGCAGCTCCCAGGCATTTGGTCTAATGGGGCTTGGTCTCTCTAAAGAGATCTCCATGATGTTTTTAGTTTGCTATTAATGTGCTCCTCTTTTGAGCTCACTGTTCCCTCCTTAGCACCTCAGGAAAGCCAATTGCCTTGGGATGGGTCACAATTCGACGGTCTCTTGTGTGACTGCATGGTGAGTGACTGTCTCTCCTACTGGACTATAAGTGCCTTGAGAGCAGCCAGCAGGTTTGTTTCTACTCTCGGCTGGGACTCAGAAGATGCTCCATAGGGAAATAAAATGGAACAGTTACAAACAGAAGAAACAGGTCGGGTGTGGTGGCTCATGACTATAATCCCAGCACTTTAGGAGGCTGAGGCAGGCGGATCATTTGAGGTCAGGAGTTCAAGACCAGCCTGGCCAACATGGCAAAATCCCATCTTGACTAAAAATACAAAAATTAGCTGGGCGTGGTGGCAGGTGCTGAAATCCCGGCTGCTTGGGAGGCTGAGGCAGGAGAAATGCTTGAACCCAGGAGATGGACTTTGCAGTGAGCCAAGATTGTGCCACTGAACTTCAGCCTGGGTGACAGAGCAAGGCTCCATCTCCAAAAAAAAAAAAAAAAGAAAGGAACTGAAGAAACAATGTGGGCCTCGGAGACCACGGATTTGTGGTGTGCTAGTAAATGTCAAACAATCAATGTTTCAGGGGGAAAAATCCTAATAGTGTGTGCCAATTTCTGTGGTGTAAATACTCCCACCATGCTGATTTCCAGTTTCCAGTGTGACATCTCCGAGGACAGAGTAGGAAAAAGATGTGTGGAATGCCCTCATAAGCCAGCACAGGCCGCATCCAGACACCACTGGAGCTAATCGACTCTTTATGGAATCTTTCTCCCGACAAGCATCTGTTTTTGGAACAGTTGCCTACAGGCCTCTCTATTTGTTTTCAAAACAAAAGAGACTAATCTAAGTGGGCATCCACTATGTGGAGGGCCTAAAGGAGATGTTTAAAATACATGGACTCATTTGATGCCCCCAAGAACATACTGTTTTATAGATGAGAAAACTGAGTCTCAGAGAGGCTAAGTAACTTGCTCAGGGTCAAACAGCTAGCTCAGGGCTGGGGCCAGCATGGGAATCTGAGTCTCAGAGAGGTAAGTAATTTGCCCAGGGTTACAAGGCTTGTTCAGAGCTGGGTCCAGCCTGTAAATCCTTTGTCTTTTTACTCCCACTCCTAATTCCTTCGGTAATACCTTCATCCCAGCTTAATAAAACTTTAATTCTAAAAGCAGATGCTCTAAGAGCTGGGTCTGCTGGCGAGACCAGAGGAGAGTGCACACAGGCCTGGGAGCTGGTGTGCACA
This sequence comes from Pongo pygmaeus, assembly GCF_028885625.2. Classification (NCBI taxonomy): domain Eukaryota; kingdom Metazoa; phylum Chordata; class Mammalia; order Primates; family Hominidae; genus Pongo; species Pongo pygmaeus. The sequence continues at coordinate 145,946,705 of NC_072380.2, forward strand.
CTGCCCCGTGTCTGCAGGCACCCTCACTCCTGACCGTGGTAAAGTTGTCCTTTCTCCCTGGACAGTGGTTGTCAACTGTGTCATAAAATCACTGGGATGGGTGGCTCCAATACTGTGAGAGGAAATTTATCTCAATTGTTTCCCCTAATTTTATCTAATTTTCATTTTCTGCACATTCTGTCTTTAGAACCCACAGTGGGCCAATCAACTCCCCCGAGACTGTGGCCAAGTCACTTTCCTCTTTTGGTGTCAGTTCGCCTTTCTATAAATAGTGAGGGAGCCAGCTGGAGGCCTCCCTGTGTCCACCCCAAATTGGTGCCGGCCCTTGATGAGGCTTCGTGTACAGCAACAGGAGAGGGGGCGCCAGTGCATATTGAGGAATTGTGTGTTCTAGGCGTGTTACATGTACTCTCCACTTGACCTCCACAACTCTCTGGAGTATGCATCATTACACTGAGACCTTTTGTCTAATCGGGGAAACCAAGGCCAGAGCATTCACATAACGTGTCAGAGTTTGCCCAGCTGTAAAGTGCTGGAGGTGGGACTGGAATCCAGGGGTCTGGCTCTAGAGCCTGGCTCCCAGCTACCGTGTCCTTAGGCCTGAGGAAAGGGATGGAGGGCAACCTAAAGCAGAGCTCTCCTTTTTTCTGGCAAGGTTATGGTACCTTTTTGTGTGCTAGAGGGTTATGCTTGTCATAGTTATTCAGTAGGTGGATTGATAGGTTTGTGGATAGAGCGGTGCAATGAGAGGTGGGTCCAGACACTCTGGTTATTGGAACTTGCATTCAGAGGATGCACATTTTGAGCCGATTGTCCATGTGGCTTGGATGGCACGCAGAGGGGAGAGGGGAGAGGGGAGGAGTTGGGGGAGGTGGCGTACCTGCAAACTAGGGGGAACACGTTCAGCTCCCAGGATTAGTGGGAGAATTAAATGAAACTGACTGTACTGACTCCACTTGGTCCCCTCTCTTCTCTCTCCCTAGCTCTGTTTCCTTCACGGCACATACCACTATTTGTCCTTACGTATTTGTTTCTCTAAATGCTTACTGCTCCCAGGACAACTTTCTTAGGATAGGGTTCATGTCTATTATATTCCTCAATGAAAAACCGTGACCTAGCAGGTGCCTGGCACATAATGCAAGCTCAGTTAGTTAGAATGAATGACTGAAGGTATTGTATATAAACTGCCTGGCACAGTATAGGCAAGAGGTGGTCCACTTCCAGGAAGCCTGGACCGTCTGAGGTAGTTATTTTGCCCCTAAGCACAAGCCAGCAACAATTCTCACTTTCTTCGGAAGCTGTTTAAGTCTCCCAACTTCACTCACCAACCTCCTCTCCACACATATACACACCAAGTCCTCCAGCCCTGGTTCCAGTCTGCCTGGTGCTAAGGAGCGAAGTGTGACTTTGCAAAGCTGTTTGACAACAAAAGAGAACCACTGAGCCCCTGACCCCTAAAATTGCTGTCTTAGCTAGAGTTACCATAATCAAATTGCCTCCTACCTTAGCGGTTCTCAGATAGGAGGAAGTGGTTCGAACAGAGTGTACTTATTTCCTTCGGAACTTGTAGGGAGAATGAGAGAGGGAGGAAGTTGATCACGTGATGTGACCTCAATGGATATTTTATTGCAGGAAGAGAGGGATAGATGAATAGATAGATGGACAGATAGATGGACAGATAAATGTACGAACAGGACCCTTGGGCTGCTAACAAGAACCAAATGGTTTGGTCTGAAATATGCTGGAAATTTTGATGGGAACTTTAAGTTTCAGCCTCTCTCAGAGCTGGGAGAAATACATTCTTGATGAATGTCAAATGAAAACGTAAAACCCAGTAGCATCTATTAATGCAGGGCACTGATTTAGGTGTACTAGAATGAATAATTTCTGTCTTTAAGAAGGCTCATTTCCCTTGGAAATACATTGCCAGATTTCACAATTTAGAATGGGGAAGTTTTCTTCTGAAAGTGACTTAGGAAAGTGTTATTCGGAAAGTGACTTTAGTTTGCTGCAATGCAAACCTACCCCTGTCTGTTTCGTGTATATCAGATGGAGGAACAAGCAGAAATACATATTCAGAAAAATGGAGGAGTGCCCCACTCATTGCTTTAGTCGTTTAATCCATCATATTTAACACTGCTTATTAATAGCTTTCTGCCTAGGAAATGTAAAAGGGATTGGATATATTTTAATTGTCTGATTTAGAAATGATATCAATATCTCCTATTTAGTACCTATTATCTCCCAGATAGTACACGTAAACTTCTTTCAAACATACAAAGAAACTGGTCTTCTTTTTACGAGGAAAATACTAACACTCAAAGGGGCAAAGTGACTTGTGCAGAGTCACAGAGTTCTTTGGTGGCCGACCCAGAATGTTGACTCAGGTGCAGCTGATTACGGCACAGTCTTTCTATGTTGCCATCTTGCTGCTCTGATCTAGATTCTAGATCTGTTTAAGATGAAGGAATCTAATTAGATTTCAATTTGTCTATTCCATAGGTTTTTAATATTATTGTTATACTTTCAGAGCATATTAAGCACTCTTAAATAGAATTCTTCTTCTTTTTTATTTTTTTAGATGAAATTTTGCTCTTGTTGTCCAGGCTGGAGTGCAGTGGCACAATCTCAGCTCACTGCAAACTGCAACCTCCACCTCTCGGGTTCAAGCGATTCTGCTGTCTCGCCTCCCGAGTATCTGGGATTACAGGCACCCGCCACCACACCCAGCTAATTTTTGTATTAAATAGCATTCTTCTAAATGGAGACTATTAGTTGCAACAAATTTGCCAGAATTTTTACCTGGGCTTATCTCTCCACTTTTCAAAGGACCACAGCCCAGTTTAATAGACTTGCAGCTCAGCATCTCATAGCAAACCACAGAATGACAATTTAAAGACTATGGGGTGCGTTTTTCCTAAAGTCAAGGGCACCACTTTAAACACAGGCCTCAGCTTTGCATCCACTTGTTCTTGCTGAGGCTCCCCCAACCCTTTAGAGCCCCTCACTTGCCTCTACCTCCCACCAGCTATGTGACTTGGACAAGCCACCTAACTTCTCTGAGCCTCATTTTCTCAGTTTTCAAAAGCAAATAACAATCACAATCCTATAGGATTGTTCTGAGGATTGCAGAAAAATAACTTTTTATGCATTGTTCCTCCCCAGCCACTCAGGATGGTAGATATCACCTCCTGACACCCCCATGCACAGCCCCAAATGAGGACATTCCGAGGCCAAAGCTCAGGTCACTTCTTTGACACCCGGCTCTCTCCATATGTAGGCACCTAAAAGAATGTGGAGTGTGCCATATTTCGTAGAAAATTCCCATTGTCCTAAATCTTTTCCAACTCTAACATGCTGTTTTCAGAATTTATATACTTCACATGTTTGCCTTTCCTTTGATTCCTCCTTTCCCCCATACACATACCACCTGCTCAGATTGTTATTAATTATCTTTGGCATCTTCTTAAAGAAGATGCATACATACTTTACGTCACACTCCAAGTAGCGCTATTGCAATCCCTCAACCCACCTGGCTCCATGCACCTTTAGACATCATGACTCCAGCCTGATAGCATTTACTGAGCACCTGCTGTATGCTGAAACTGGCCTGAGCACTTAGCATGTATCAATTTCTTCACTTTGCCCTATACCTGTGTGCATTAGGTACCATCATTGTCACTTTACAGATGAGAAAATGAAGGCCTGGAGAGGTTTAAATGACTCCCTCAAGGTCGCACAGCTAGGAATTCTGATGGCAAATCCCAATTGTCCTTTGTAAGAAGCCTGCTAAGTACAAGCTTTTTTGGCGAGAATGTCTCCTCTGGCAGAATCCTGCCCATGCTCCTCCAGCCCTTCTCTCCACAGAATTATGCATCCAACACCCACTGAGCCACTGCAGTGTGCTGGGCACCAGGTTGGGGGCTGGGCTTCTCTCAAGACATTGCCCCACCTGTTCTCAGGGAGCTCCTTTCTGACTCCAGAAAGTCAACCCCTGCCAACTGCGTGTTGAAGAGGTCCTGAAGTCTCTCCCCACCCCATCTCTGCCACATCCCCCCAAAATACCTTCACACACTGGGCATGACTCCTGTGGGAGCTGTCTGCAGAGGGATTGCTGGGCGCAGAGTCACTGCCTCTCCGTCTGTCAACTGCTGCTGCTCCGGAATAAACAGGCAGCCGGGCCTCTCGCGGTTGTGGAGAAGCAGCCCATGCTACCCAGAAGAACTGCAGTTGCTAAACTGGCCGCATACTTCCTCTGCTAGGAACGAGGAAGGCACAGGGCTTGCAGAAGGGCAGGTTCCTGTTTTCAGTAACCACTCTGAGCAAGCTTCTCTCTGCAAGGACTGGGAAGATAGATGCGTTATTAATTTTTTTACAAAGCACTTGAGAATATGGCCAGCTTAACTCTAGATTCTGGGATTTCAGAAGCTTGGTCTTCTTTTTCTAATTAAAAGGCAAATCAGTGGGGCTGTGAATTTGCTCTTGTGCATCCCCAGAGCTCTCTGGGCCCACGAAGACTGTGGCTGAGAGCTGCAGCTTGTCTGATTTCGGTTTCCCAATTTTTGCAGCTTCCTTCTGTTACTGCCGAATGGACCCCAGAGCAATGCTTTGAGATTAAAGGAGACTAAAGAGACACAATGACTTGGTGCAATGTGTAGGTCAAGGGAAAAAAACTAGAAAGAACATTATGGGATGGCAGTTGTTTGAATATATACTGCACAGTTGATAATACTGTTCCAGTCTTAAGTTTCTTGGACAAGGTAATACTAGTGTGGTTATGTGGGAGAATGTCTAGTTCTTAGGGGACACACGGTGACCAAGAGGATGTCTCGTATCATGACGGCTATATCTTTCAAAGAGTTTGTTAAAAGAAAAGCTGCATCCCTATATCTACAGCCATCATATTGGCACAAAAGTTATTGTGGTTTCTTCCATAGAAGTAATGGCAAACACCACAATCATTGTGGCACCAACCTAACACATCTACATCTATATATCAAGACACAGAAAGAGAATGAGGGAGACAGAAAGCCAACGGGACAAAATGTTAATACTTGGTGAGCTTAGGTGAAGGGGATGTAGGTGTGCATTGTTCTACTCTTGCAACTTTTTGGTGAGTTTGATGTTAAAATACATGTGTCTTTATGTTATGTATTACAAAATGTATGTCGTATATGTTATACATTATGTAAATATTGCATATAAAATCTCCCTACTTACAGCGTGTAAGTCTCAAGCAGAGAAACTCAGGCACATGGGGCTTCAGAGCTTATTGATGAAAGAGGTGAAAGTTACTGGAATGCTGACCCCAAGATTGCCTGGGAATTGCCTGCTTGAGCTTGGAATGCCAGGTAACCACACTGGGATGGCCCTCAGAGCCCCTCACAGCCCCTCACACCTCACAGAGTGGACAGAGCATCAGAGACTTGAGTGATCTGCCCACAATCACACAGCTAGTCCCAAAGAAGAGCCAGGGCCAGAATCTACGGCTGGTGACCCAGGCCCCAGGCCAGTGAGGCCGACACAGCCACCCTGCGACAGTCATTTGGAAACCTCACTCGGTGTAGTTTGCAAAGATGAATCAAAACCCTCAGAGCTGCTTCTAAATTTAGCAGGCAGGCACTCTGCACTAGAGAGATGGTTCCTTAGACAACTTGTGAAAACACTCGCTCATGAAGAGCATGCTGGGAAGGTACAAAGGAACTATTGCAAAAGACTGAGTGGGCAGTTTGCTTTACAGGGAAGAGAGGATAGGCGGAAATATGCAGAAGTGGAGATTTTCCCCTGAATTCACACAGAGGAGTAAAAGAGCTTTGGACTGATAGTCAGAGGTATGAGTTTTGTGATGACTTTTTAATAGACATTTACCAAGCAAGAATCTAGTACAGACGAGGCTCTGAATTTATTCCCTGTCTTGTCTTTAGTGAAACTTTATTGAGCAAGGCATATTCCATGAACTGGGATTTAGCTGTAAAAAAAAAAAAAAAGAAAAAACTGCAAAAGCCCTGCCCTTCCCTGTACTTAACTTAATTTAAAGGAGACTACAGAGACATGGTGACTTGGTGCAATGTGTGGGTCACGGGAAGAGAACTAGAAAGAACATTATGGGGTGGCGGTTCTTTGAATATATACTACACAGCAGATTCTACTACTTCCCATAGGAGGAGTCCTATGGGAAAGATTGAATATGTGACTATCAATTATGGTGACCCATCGAGGAAACTCAATGGGTTGATGGGACCGAGGGGCCCAGATGTGCTACTTTGCACAGGTGGCCAGTTGTGGGGTGGATGGGCTCTCTCTAGAGATATCATTAGGCTGAGAACTGTAGGAGGAAAGGAAGCCAGCCCTGGGACAAGCCAGGGCATGAGAGGTGTGCGCAGAAGGGACTGCTGGTTTCACACAAGCTTTAAAAGTTTTTGGGAAAGACAATCAGCCCTAAAGATGTTCAAGTCAGAGGCAGAGGCAGACAACAGAGAGGCCCATAGAGTGGGTTCCTGTTCAAGGGGTCCCGTTCACAGGAGAAGCTACAGAAGAAGGAGAAAGGCAGGATGCAGAGCCCTGGAGGTCAGGGCTGCAGGCTCTTCTCTGTTTTTTTCCAGTGGGTCATTGGGTGACTGGGGGGCTGCTGCTAACCTCCCCCGACCCCCAGCCCGGGGTGTTTATGACCTCCCTTTTGCCTCCTGGGGTAACCGAGGAAACTCAGTAGGTTTGAGAAAGTGTTCCTCATACTGGACGCTGTGCTATCCCAAAACCTGGGCTGTGCCAGAGCAGGGGAATGGAATGGAGGTGTTGGCCCTGGGCCCAACCAGAGAGGGCAGGGCTGAAGCCCGATGCCACGCTAGACAGGTGACTCAGATCTTAGGCCTCTGTTTTCAGTAACCCCAAGCGGGGTCTCAGACTCAGCACTTTGGACATTTTGGATCAGAGAATTCTCTGGTGTGTATATGTGTGTGTGTGTGTGTGTGTGTGTGTGTGTGTGTGTGGCAGAGTGGCAGGGCTGGCCTGTGCATTGGAAGATGTGCCACAGCATCTGTGGACTTGACCCCCTAGACGGCAGGAGCACCCTGCACCCCTCCAAGTCGTGACAACCAAAAATGTCCCAGAAATTGGCAAATGTGCCCTAGGGAGCAAAAATTGCTCCCAGTTGAGAACGACTGGATCATACCCATCCCAAAATAAGACACGTGTGGAGGTTGTTCTTTCTTGGGTTGTAAAGTGCTGCCCTGAGGGCAGTTGGTTTTCCTGCTTTTGTGTGGACTCAGCTCTGCCGCATGTCTGCCTGTGCTCTCTGGTACACATCTCAGAAGCTGCTGTATGGCAAGGCTCCTTTGGGTGGCTGTGTCACCCATCCTTCCTCTCCACCATCATACACGTGACCCAAGAAGAGGAACTGGTTTGCGGTCTGTTCAGGAGTCCCTGGGAATTAGGGCTGGGAAGCTACAGTATGGGCAGCCTGTGAGCTGCATCTTAAAGGAGGAGCAGTTTGCTGTCAAGAACTGGGGTGGAAGCATGTGAGCCACGAGCTGCTTAAGGACAGTAGAGGAAGAGCAGGAGGTGGACTTCTCACCGCAGAGGCCCAGCCAGGGAGGATTGTATTGTGAGTTTGCTTCCATGTCTTCCCTGCTCCTCCACCACCCTAACCATTCCTCTCCCAACCATTTTCCATACTGTTCCTCAGTGGTTCACACACCTTTTTCTTCTAATCCATCAAGAAGTCTCGAGTCCAGGAATATTGTCATTTATTCAAGCATGCATTTCGTGCTCCATACATTCATTCAGTTATTCATTCAACAAACTTTTGTTAGCACTCACTGTGTGCCAGACGCTATGCATGTAACTGTACTATGTGCCAGGCAAGACTAGGCCCTACCCTCAAGGAGTTCAAAGCCAAACACTCTTTTATCTCTGTTTTCCAGGCCCAGAACAAAACAATGTTCACTACATATTTGCTGAATTACTCAATTTAGCCAACATCTATTGTAAATTTCGTGTATGTATAACCTATATTCAGAGGACAGACAGGGAGAGAATTCTCAGGTAGTGCGTGAATGTATCTCCATCCCTCCCTGCCCTCAAGGAGTTTCTGATCTAGCAGAGGAGACAGACACACATATCAAAACCCCAGGGTGTAAAGAAAGATGTTGGTAGGGAGGGGGCCAGGAGAGGAGACCAAGAAACCTCTAGGGCTCCTGGTTTCACACAGGAACTTCATGGCACTGAGGCATGGCGGGACCACATTAGATTCTATCCCAGCAGCTTGGTCTTCTAGGTCCATGTACTGAGTCAGCACAAGAAGCAAAGACAAAAACACATAGCAGGTGTTGCCCCCACCAAGGACGTCAAATGTAAGCATGGAGTCAGGCCAGGCTCTGCTGTACTGGCCGAATGACACTGTCAGGAGGTCAGGCTTTAGGACTCACAAAGACACCCAGTACCATCTGTGTAGGAAGCAGCTGATTTCCAGAGGGCTTTGCAAATTAATTAGAATTAACTATTGGGGCCCAGACTAATGACCATAGGCAAATAATAACGATGCCAGCCATGCATGGATTGAGAATCACTCAATTAAGTACTAGGCTGTGGTCATCACCTTATTAAAGTGAAATGTTCCCCTATGTAAAAACTAGCTTTACAGACTGCACGTTGTCAGGAGCCAGTTGTTATATTTCTCCAACATGGGTTGATGAGTTTCCCAGGGGAAGCGATAAAAAGCCACTTTTCCAGCTTCAGGTCTCAGAGGAGTTCCAGGTTCTAGGAGGTTAAGAGCTCCTAAGGCAATTCAGCATCATGCGGCAGATGTGATGTTGCAGCCCCATGCTGGGTCAGAGTCACAGCTTGGTCCAGTATGAGCAGATTTCCATTCCTACTTTATGGCTTGATTTGTTTTCCTCTTTCAACGGAAATATTCAAAAGTTTGGAAGAAGGAAAAGGCAGTCTTGGGAACTAGAAAGCTTTCTATCGATGGAGAAAACCAAGTGTAAGCTAATTCATTTGGTAGAGAAGTTCAATACCACTTATTGAATGCAAGGCATGACACTTGGTGCTATAAAACTGTTGATGAGATTCCCATGTCAAACCATATGACCTTCAAGATCGCATACAAGATAGAAGTTCGAGAGTAAAGTTTTGCCCCCTCTATGGCTGGATGAGTGCTGACCCACTCATACAATAATTTATTTAATAACAGTTTTTTGAACCTCTTCTATGTGTTAGGCATTTCTCTGGGTATGGAGTTAGAGAAATAAATGAGTAAAGTCATAGAAGGGAACTGAAGGCATGGGGACAGTAAGAGGAACTCTCCCCTTAAAAGGGTGACATTTGAAATGAGTCCAGAGTGACTCTGGCATGAAAATCAAGAGGAAAAAACACAAGGCAAAGGACATAACAGGTACAAAGGTTTGGGACTGGAAATGCTTGTGTTCAAGGAGCAGACAGAAAGGAAAGGGAATGAATATTGGGGAAATGCAACTTGGCTCTTGCTTATATTACGTATTTAGTCTTTCCACTCAGTCTGTGTATCTAGATTTCACCTGAAGAAACTGGTGCTCATAGGGCTTAAATTAGTTGCCTCCAGTCACTCAGCTGATGAGTGACACCACTGGGCCTACACTCATGGGCTCTGGAAGTAGGAAATTTGCTGTCACTATTTCACTAGCCTCCCATTGGGTCTTCCCACATCCCACCTCTCCCCACCAATGCTCTCTTCCCATCCTCTTTCAGCCCTGTGTTTCCAAATAAGACTCAGGCCCTGCTGCCATCCTCCTCAAGCAGCTGCCCCAAACTCAGGACCATCTTCATCCCTTTCCCACAGGATCCACTTCACCCCTTTCCTGGCATTCAAAGCTCATCAATCTGTTCTCCACCCTCCTTATCAGCCCCATGGCAATGTCAGCACTCAAGGCCTCCATGCCCCACTCACCATAGGAACTCCCCTACCACTGTGCACTGTAGACAAGCCCGTCACCTCTTCCTCATGCACTTCACCACTGCCCTTTCTTTCCTGTGTGGATGCCTTTCCCCCTGCAAGGTCATGGGGCAGGTCCCTTCAGGCCCAACCCAGTGCTAACATCTAGGAAGATGTCCATGCATCTTCCTAGATGCCTCTCAACCAACAATGATTGCTCCCTCTCAGAAGGTCACTTGGTGTTTTATTTGCGTCCTAGGAATTGGACACATTGCATATTGGAGGTAACGAGCAAGAGAGGATTTGAGGTACTTAGGAGTTGTGTGATCTTGTGGGACTCTCTGATTCTTTCTCTCAGCCCAGTGATGTTACTAATACTACTTTATCATGAGAGTCCATACATAATAATGTGTACAGCCCCCCTGGTCTAGCACAAGGCGCATAGGAGGGGACCACCAGATAGAGGTGCTTTTCTTTCCTTTCAAATTGGAGCCTGAGCTTGGGTAGGCAGGAGTATGTCTAACCATGACCATGGAGCCTAGCACAGAGGCTATTCCCAAAGATGTGATCCATAACTATCCCTCAGTAAAAGAATAAATGAAGGTTGTGCCTTTTGAATTAAAGTAAATAAATTGTGAATGGTGACTTTTCACCTCTGAGGAAGACAATAAGCTAACTATGAAAACCATCTGGGGGGAGAGCAGACCCTATTGTTTCTCTGGAGATAAAAGTTTATGTTTCTGGAACATCTCCAAAGTTGGATCAATGGTCCATCTGGATGAGCTGATTTCTCCAGATGGAGTGGAACCTAAATGTATATGTCATCAGAATCTTCGGGAGGTCTTTTGGCACTAAAAATATTCTCAGGAAGAAGAAGAAAAAAAAAAAGTAGCCGCTTTATGTCCACCACAACTGTCTGCTGCGAAGAGCTGCACAGATATGTTGATTCGTTCAAGCTGTTCTCTTCTGTCATTGCTCAACCTAGACCCACTACCTCCACATCGGAGGAGACTTTACTGTTCTCAGCCATGCAAGGGTTGATGAAGAGATCAGCAGTGTTCCCAGAGGTTGGGAAGTTCTCTGAGCAGGACCCAATTTCAGTTGTTTGCAATGTTGCTTTCTTTGCTCATTTCCTGTAGCTGCACTCCTGTGTAAGCCTTCCTGCCTCTGATGGATTGTCACACAGGCCCCACTCAAGAGAACACAGCTCCAACAGAAGTGCAGAGGAGGAAACAGGCATCTCATTTCTAAGCAAAGAGGGATCTAGCCATGAATGTTGAAACATTATATTTTATCTTCCCTTGGTGCCAATTTAGAGTCTATCTTCTGCAAAGGGCACAGAGATCCTTGTGAACTCTGTTTAAGGACACAGACAAAAGACAAAGTCTTCCCATGTATATGGTGTATGGTGTAGGGTGTATGGTGTTGGTGTTGGTGGTGTTGGGTGTTGTCAGGCCCCATGAAGGGAATTTTTTCAAGGGTGTCTTATAACACCAACCTTCCTTATCTTTTCTATTTGTCTGACTTTCAAAAACTATAAGTTCCAAGAAGGCAGGAGTGTATCAGTTTGACCAGTTATTGACGGCTAGCTTTGGCACTTTGCACGCCTGGGGCAACTAGCAAAGGTCCACTGGAAAGAAGGAGGAAAAGAAGGGAGGGAGGGCAGGAGAGACAGGGAGCAAGTCAAGAAAAAAATCTTTCCCTCCCCGTAGATTGCAAACTTTCTTAAGGCCTTAATCATTTTTGATTCCCCGCAGCATTGGGCACATAGGAGGAGCTCACAGATGCCCATGGAATTATCCTGATAATCGACTAGCTCGCTGCAACAGAGCAGGCTGTGGACCCTGGGAAAGTGGAAACAGTGGCTGGACATTGAGCAATAAGGCCTTTGCAGCTAGCTTCCCCACATCACCGGAGTCAGGCCTCTTAAACACTCTGCCCTGGTATTTTCATCTCCTAAACAATAATGCCATTAAACCTTGCCGAACCACTTCTACGTGTGCTTGAACAGCACAAAATGAGGGTAGGATCTGTAACAGCATTATTGTGACTTTTATTACAGTTTCCTCTAATGTTCTCATTCTATGATGCCTTAATACTTTCATGTCATATACTTTTTTTCTAATAAGATTCTGTTATTGTTATCAGTTTGTGCTGATAACAATTTGCCAAAGCAAACTCGAAACTAGCCTCGACATAATTTAAAACAGTGTCATCCAGTTATAACCGACTAGATGGGTGTGAAATCATCTGTCAGTGCCTGCTTCAGTGCCCACTGAGCCACAACTAATTACACTTACTCGCGTGGGGCAGCCATGGAGGGAAAGCGATGAGTAGGCAGGCCTAGTTGCTATAGAAATAGTTCTGGCCAAAACATCATTTCAATCCCAAAAGCAATTTTTAGGCTGGAAAATTTTATTTTTGTTTGAGTAGCAATAATAAATAATTATAACCTGTAAAGCACGGTACAGATGTCAGTTATCATTATTTATTATTGGTAATACTTTATAACCTGTAAAGCACTATACAGTTGTCAGTTATCAAGTATTTTTTGAAACTGTTACTTAATTTTCACAAGAACTCTTTGAAATATCAATTGATTTTAACAACTGCTACTACTATTTATTGTAAACTTGAAACATGTATGCACTTTACATGTTATCTCATCAATTCATCTTAACAAATGAATGAGGTAAATATTCTCATCCTTATTTTACATTAGGGGAAACTAAGGTACTGGGACTTTAAATAGTTTTCCTAAGAATACACAGCTGATTAGAGGGGGTGTTGGATTTGAACCTGGGCTGATGGACCCCGTGGCCTACGCTCTTGATGCCACACCTTGAAACATATCACATACCCATTTTACAGATGAGGCAATGGAGACCCAGAGAATGAAGCCAGTTATCAAGCTGTCAGTGCAAGAGTCAGTAAGATTTCTTCAACCTGAAAGCCCATGGTCTCTCTATTTTTTTCTGCATCTCTTTAAAATAATAATAATTATTTTATTTGAAGAGGATTTGAAGAGGATAATGTTGGAATTGTGTGATGTGGGTTCCAGAATCTAAGCAGGCTCAGGGACTCACGTATGCCCTTCTCATCCAATGCCCTGCTGCCCCGTCCAGGTTCTAGTGAAGCCACCTCCTCCTCAGATGGTCCCTCTGCACCCAGTGGTTCCGAGTTTTCCCCCTGGCTCCCCTCTCTCTGCACGGAGCCACCTCAGTCACTCAGCCCAGGCCATGCCTCCTGTGGCACTGTCCTCTGAGAGGTGACCCTGATCTCTCCCAGGCACCTTCTATGCCATTCCCTCTCCTGTGCTCATGAGGCCATTCCCACCCACCAGCATCTCAGAACTTTCTGCATGCATTGTGTTTTCTAGGGCAGGCATGGTGAGTCCTTTCTGCTGGTCAAGAGCTGGCCCATGGCATTTACTGGAGGAAGGAGAGGGGAAGCAAAGAAAGGAGGTACAAAATGGAGAGAGAGGGGCAGTCTAGGGGCTACTGGAAGGAAAATAGAAAAAGACTTTGCCTCTGTCTAGGCAGTCCCCACTGCTCTAGCTCTTCTGGGCCCTAAAACAAAGCTGCAGAAAAAAATGATTAGAAAGAAGCAGTCAGGGTCTTTTGCAAGTTATAATGATGAAATTATTTTTAAAAGGAAACATATGCCCATGTGTATGTATGAAGTGCTCATTGACAATGGAAGGGAGGCTCAGGAGCCTGCGTTTTAAATTCTCTTTGAAATAAGAGGGCAGCCATTGCCTCGGCTATCACTCATGGTGTCACTTTTAAAGTGTGACACCTTTGCCTGGGAAATCAGAAATTTTCAAGTGCCAAGCATTTAAATGGCTTCTGACAGCCAGAAGGTGACAGAGGCAATTAGGCTTTATGTTTTTAACAGATGGAAAAAGGCATTTTGTCAAGTCTGCAAGACCTGTAGGAAAATATGACAGGTGCCTGCTCTGAACTAAAGAGACAAAGCCAAGGCTCAGGTCCTCTCCATTTCCCAGCAGAAGTGCCCGGGAGAGACCACTTAGAGGTCTCCCCCACAGGGGCCTGGGAAGGCCTGCACACTATGCCTCCGCAGGCAAGGGGGACAGTTCTACAGCTAGACCACGTGGACCGCAGTGTCTGTCAAAGATGTCTGCAGAAGGCAGGTTGAGTGCAGATTCTGTTTGGCACATAGAGGGTGGGTAGTGTCATGGCTTTGGAGACAAATGGCCTGAATCCAATTCCCCAGCAGTGGATGATTTGGAACAAAGTCATTTACCCTCTCTGAGCCTCACTCTTTAATAAAAGAGGCACAGTCATGTCTCCCTGCTTCAGAGGTTTAGTGAGCACAAACTGAGAACAGCATGTAAAATGCTTGGAGCACACCAGCTCCGCATTACTTTTCGGTACCTTCCTTGTCTTTCCTCCATGTGTAGACACAGCTGGTGGGTGATTTAAGCTTGCAAGTATAAAAATATACCAAGGTATAATCTCTCTGTAGGACAGGTTAGCAGTCCATTGTAAAAACAAGTTTTTATATATCTATAGATTGTAAAATATCTATCTATAGAATGCAAGGCAGAACTCGTGGACCTTGCACTAGGCAAGCATTTCTTAGATAAGACACCAAACCTCAGGCAGCAAAAGAAAAAATAGATACATCGGATTTCATCACAATTTAAAAAATTCTGTGCTCCAAAAGATGCCATGAAGAAAGTGAAAAGAGAATCCACATAATGGGAGAAAATATTTGCAAATTATGTATCTAATAAGGGATTTGTACCAAGAAAACATAAAGAACACTTACAACTCAATAACAAAAAGACAGATAACTCAATCTGAAAATAAGCAAAGGATCTGAGTAGACATTTCTCCAAAGAAGATGTACAAATGGGCCCATAAGTACAGCAAAAGATTCTTAACACTATTAGTCAGTCATCAGAGAAGTGCAAATTAAACCCATAATGAGATATTAACTCACACACACTAGGATGCCTATAATAATAACAATTTTTAAAAACCAGATGGTAAGCATTACTGAAGATATGAAGAAGTAAAAGCATTCTTTTATTGCTGGTGGGAATATAAAATAATGCGGCCACTTTGACAAACAGTTTGGCAACTTCTCAGAAGGTTAAACACAAGAGTTTTCATGTGACCTAGCAATTCCACCTATACATTCAAGAGACATGAAAACATGCATCCATATAAGAACTTGTATGTGACTGTTCACAACAGCATTATTCATAACTGGCAAAAAGTAGAAACATCCCAAATGTTTACCAGCCAATGAGTAGGTAAGCAAAATATGGTTTCTCTATACAATTAAGTATAATTTAGCAGCGAAAAGATATACACTACTAATACCTGCAGTAAGATGGATGAAGTAAAAGAAGCCAGACACAGAAGGCTACATATTCTATGATTCCATTT
The DNA here is from genome assembly GCF_028885625.2 of Pongo pygmaeus. NCBI lineage: Eukaryota > Metazoa > Chordata > Mammalia > Primates > Hominidae > Pongo > Pongo pygmaeus. Next base: position 145,962,032 of record NC_072380.2, read on the forward strand.
ATATGAAATGTCCAGAATAGGTAACTCTACAGAGACAGAAAGTAGATTAGTGATGGCCTGGGGCTGGGAGTGAGGGTGGAGAATGGGGAATGACTGCTAATGGGTACAGAATTTCTTTGTGGGATAATGAAAATGTTCTAAAATTAGATGTGGTGATGATTGCACAACTCTGTGACTATAACTAAAAACCGTTGAATTAAGTGGGTGAATTCTGTGGTGTGTGGATTATATCACAATAACACAATTTCCTAAAGTTAGCTATAGATACCAAGAATCATAGTTTGAAATACTAGATAAATGTTTATCATACAACAAAAATATTCTTCTTTAATACAGATGTTCATGTGGCAACTATTTAATGAGAAACTATTAAAATGCCATGGAAACAACTCATTTAATACATTTTTATTATCTTTTTGATGAAGAAAACTATACCTTTTGACCCAGTAATGCTTTTGCATAAGGAAATCATCATGGATATGTGAATAGATTTAGCTATAAAGATGTACATTGCAGTATTGTCTGTAACATCATAAAACCTGAAACAATAATAGCCATCATTTATTAAATATTTACAATTTGTAATGCACCATACTGTTACAGGAAAACTTTCTCATTTCTTTAGTACAACAATCCTATGAGGAAGCGCTCAATATTGTTATGTTGCTTACAGATGAAGAAAGTCTCAAATCAAACAGTTGCAAATCAGAGCTGGGATTTGTATCCAAGTCTATCATATTTCATTGCCTGCAGGTGCCCCTAACCTGTCTATAACATTCTCCCTAATAACCTAAAATCCTAAATGTAATTAGCATGCTGGCATTGAAAACAATCTTGTAAATAAATAAGTAATGATACAGAATGATATTGACAATGGATTGTTAGGTGAAAAAGATAGGCTCAAAAACAATATGCTGTCTAGATTTCCTGAATATATATGTACACACACAAACACACACACACACACACACGGAAGAGACATATTGGAGGCTAATAGCATTTAACAGTGGTTTTCTTTGATTGGGAGGATTATGTGTAATTTTAATTTTCTTTGTTTTGTTCACTTGTTTTGTCTATTTGGGGACTGCTATTTTTGCTTTAAAAATTGCAGAGGGCTTTCTGTTTCCCCTTTAAATAAGCTAAGGTTGCACTGATGGATGTAGAGCAGTATATGACAGCCTTTTTCTAGAGTAAGAAAAGGATTGCATTTGTGCCGATCTGTGAAGACAGTAAGGCTTATTGCTGGACCTCTTCTCTCAGCCAGAACCACCTCCTTCCTCCCTCGGGGTGTGAGGGGCCTCATTTCTCTCCCACCTCTTATTTTCCCTGCGAAGGTGTTCTAAATGGACTTGGCCACGTCACTTGTCCACTGATGTGCTTACACAATAAGTTATAATGACTGTTTCCATTTTGACAAGGATCAGTCATATTTTAGTGTGGAATTCATCTTTTAAATGTAATTTAATTTTTTTCTAATTAAAAATTTAACATTAATTCATTGGAGACAAGTTAGAATATTCTAAAAAGTATAAAAAGCCAATAGAACTCCTCCATCATTCACTCACCTTGAATTGTTAGAAGGCTCTGTGGATTGATCGAGTCAGACTATTCAAATAAACCCGGTGGGGCCAGGCAGCAGGAGGTGCCCTGGGACTGGATGCCTGTGAATGTCACGTGACCTCCTCCAGCTGTTGAGACAGCACGGCATCATGGGAAATGAAAACCTGGGGCCAGAAAACCTGGGTCTTAACCTGTTTCGCTTGCTACTAGCAGGATTTTAAACTTCTTAGACACTCTTTCTTGAGTGTACCCCAAATTCTTCTTGGAATGAAGTGGGCTGTACACAGAAGAATGATTAAGAAAGTAGCGGTTTCAGTAATATTGGTTCTTCCTACTTCCTAGGATGGTAGTGGGAGTTTAAAGGAGCCAATAGAGGCGAGAGCTCTGTCTTAAGCAGAATGCAGCACAGTTGTACATGTGAATCAAAGAGACTTGGGATAGACTCTCTCGTCTCACGAGGCCTTTTCAGTCTGCAGACATAACATGGTGTGTTTTTGAGCCCTATGGCATTCCTGTGATGGAGGAGCCAGGCTCCCCTCCTGCTCCTCCTCCTCCTCCTCCTCTTGCTGTCCCAGCCACCCTTGCAAAAACCTTGCTGATGAGTGGCCATCCACCAGCCACTCATGAGTGGAATGGAAAATAAGGGTCTGTGACGTGCTTGCTGTTTTCTCGGGTAGGTAGCACAGTACGGGGGGAACGATGAAACCTTTATAATTCTAGCCCTGCTACTGATCAGTTCTAAGACCTTGGAAAAATTACCTACCCACTCCAAGCCTCAGTCTCTCTATCTGTAAAATAGGGATTCTAATATTACACTTAGAGGGTTGTTTTGGAGATCATGAGAGAAAATGTGAATAAATGATGTGGCCCTTAGAAGGTGCCTTATAAATGTTTAATTCTTTTCTGCTTTCCTCTAAGTAAACACACACACATGCACTTTTTATACAAAAAAGAAGGAATAGCATTCACTAGGCCTTCTTCAAATCCTACATTTCAGATTGTCTCCTAGATCACGACTATACCAACAGGTAGTTTTGATGCCTTTTTTCCTATGCCCTAAGACTGGGATTTCAAGATGAAACTTGTATTAATTACCGTCCCTCTGATGGAAGTTTTGCCAAAACTGAAGTGTTACAAATTAGAGTAAAATTCAGGCTTTTAGGGATCAAGGAAAGAAGATGATTTTAGCATAGAAAACACGCAAGAGAATACAAATATAAACTTGGATGTTTAAAAAAAGTCCATCTGTGCTTTAGCTTCCAGAGCTCTCTCCCTGAGCTGTCCTGGCTGCTCAATAGCATGCCACAATTCAGCTGGCCCACGACACCTTGGTGGCACCTTCCAGGTGTGGGTGAGTTCCCAGGAGAGGTCGGTGCGAGGGCGGAGACATAGCACTCTGGGTCACACACTACCCCTTTATCCTTAGACCTTACAAATCACCGATGGACTCCCTGACTCAGATTCTCCCCGCTCCAGTCCATCCCACAGTCAACTAGCTGAGCCACCATCCTGCCACTCATTTCCATTTCTCTTCTGTTCCACACCTTGCGCTGGGCTCTGGGGATAGAGGCATAACTACCTCCCAACCCCTGCCATCAGAAGCTCACATTCAGGAGGTATTGATGCTCCGTCCTTTACTGAGGGCCTGCTGAGCACTACCAACCATTTTCAGCACTGAGAATGCAAAGACAAAGGACCCAGTGACAGGAAATTCCCAAGCCCTTTCTGTAATACCCCATTTAAAAGCCTTTATGGATTCCTCATTGCCCATTGCCTGAAGGATACCTGCTCTGTGTCCCAGGGTTGGTGCCTTCTAAATCACATCTCTTACTTAGCCTGGGATTTAATGACCTCTGAAGTTTACTTCTCACTATACTTCTACGGAAATTCTTCTCTTCATTTAGAAGTCACTGGTCCATCTGCCTGCCATTCATTCATTTGTTCACTCCCTCACTCATACAGTCATTCACTCACTCATGCAATACATATTTTGAGTTCCAGGCCCTGTCCTGGGGCTGCCGGGTTACTTAGGACCCAGCTCCTATCTATAACTCCCTTGGGTAATCAGCCTCTGACCCCACTACCATCCCTGCCCACTCCCCCTCAGAATGGTCACCCACCATGTTTCTCCCATTTATTTCCTCCCATAGAAACCCACTCAAGTCCTGATGATTCTCTGCAGCTTCCTCTGGGCCACCCTAGTGCCCAGAAATCCCTCCCTCCCCTGAATTGCCAAAGCACAAGAATTCTTGGCTCACTCCTGCTGATTATTGCACAGAGCTCATCTGGAGGTCACCAGTACATACGTCCTGCTGGATATAGTACACATTTTTAAAAAGCATCCACCTTACTGGGGCTTGAGACTTATGCTTCTTTGTGACTCAGTTTGCCTGGAATAAAATAGAGTCAAAAGAAATACAAGGTTGATAACTCTCAGGTAATACTTGGCAATTGATTTCAATAAGCCAGAATTCAATAAGCCAGCTAGAGATAGTTAAGTTTCTAGAGGCCCAGTGGTCTGGTCAGGGCTTAGAAGTCACACATCTGGTTTCTCCCAGGAGAAGCAGAGAGAAGCCCTGGGTTTGGAGTTGGAACACCTGGGTTCAGGTTCTGTGCAGCAGAGAATTTCTCCCTGAAAAGACATAGTCCTTCCTACCTGATTTAACTTCACAGTGTTGTGGCAGGACATAAATCAAGAGAGTGAGCAAAAAAGCACCTTGGCCCGTGTGTGGTACCACAGGGAAGCGAAGCAAGTTTGGCAGCCCCACAGCTGCTTTGCATGTAGAGGCACCTTCCCCCAAGTCAGACAGCGCAAGGGACTTGCTCCCCATCAGCCTAGGTTGTAATGATGAGTTTCATCAAGTTACACTGTAGGCATTAAATCATGGATAATAACATTCCTGATGATGAATACAACCAACTTTGAGTGCAAATTACACATCAGGTATTTTACCTCCATTGTCTCCTTTAATCTGCACATCAGCTCTGTGAACGCTGATCATAATATCTCCATTTTACAGATTAGGAACTGGAAGCTCAGAAAGACAAAGGAAATTGGCAAAATGGCCATGGGCAGAGCTGGAATTAAAACCCCAGTCTATCTGGAACAAGAGCCATGAGCTTTTTACTGTGCTTTGGCCTCACCCCCCACCCCCCGGGAACAGAAAGGAACTGTCTGCCACAAGCATGAGATGACACACTGGTTAGAACATGGAGCTCTGGTGCCTGCAGCCTAGGCTCAAATCCTGGCTCTGTCACCCCCAGCTCTGAGACTCTAGGGAAGTGGCTTTAACTCTACCCTGGAGCCCCCTCTAAAGTTGAAATAATACTGTTGTTACCCAACTCCTGGGATTGCTCTGAGAGGTAGGTGAGCTTCTACACGTACAGCCCACATTCAATGCCAGGCACGCAGGATGTGCTACTTGAATGTTTATCCTCGTCTTCATTGTTGTGTCTGTGCTGGGCACTGCTGCAGGGGCTTTGTAGGAATCAACTCCTCAATTCCACGAAGTGTCTGATGGATAAGGAGCTCACGGAGCACCTGCTTACTGGGCTTCCCATCCTTCCCCTCTCCATGTGAGGTAGACACCACTGTAGATGAGGATTCACGTTCCAGGGTGGGACTGAGAAGTGCGAGGGTTGCCAGGAGGGAGTCAGAGTCCATCCAGAGGACCCTCTGACACACGGATGCCCCAGGGCAGAGCTGCCAGACCTCCTGCTTGTCCGGGGAGCTGCCCACCCCACTCCTTGTTGCTTTGCTTCTTGGAGCTGCTCTGGGGAGGCTGCCTGAGGGATTCCTCCCGGGAAATGCTGCAGGTTCCATTTCAACAAGGGCAGCTTTGTGTGTGTGTTTGTGTGTATGTGTCTGAGTGTATGAGTCTATCCGTAGGTGTCTGGGTTTGTCTATGTGTGTGTATCTTTGAGTATGTGTCTATGACTGTGTGTGTCTCTGTGACAGTGTGTGTTTGTGTGTCTTTCTGCACTTATGTGAGTGTGTGTCTATGTGTGTGGGTGTATATTTCTTTCTGTAGCTGGATGTTTCTGTGACTGTGTGTGTTTCTAAATGTGGGTCTCCCTGTGTCTGTGAGTGTATGCCTGTGATTTTTATGTGACCGTGAGTGTCTGTGTGTGTAAGTGTGTATCTCTGTATGAGTGTGTCTCTATCTATGACTGTGTGTCTCCATCTGTGGCCATGTCTGTGCGTGTAAGTGTGTGTTTCCATCTGTGGCTGTGTGTCTGTACGTGTCAGCGTATGTCTCCGTCGGTGTCTGTGTGTGTCCTTAACCCACTTAGACAAACTCCGAGTCTCCTGGTGCTGCTTTAAAACAAAGCAAGGCTCCTGTGTTGTGTGATCTCCAGCCAGTGGCTCACTCTGATCTCCAGGATTTTTAAAAGAGAAAGAGAATCCTGACTCCCAGGATCCTCTGAGAAGCGGTACCAATAAACTCCTTGATTGCGTGAGTGTGTCTCCATCTGTGGTTGTGTGTGTGGATATGTGTGCTTGGCCAGGGGCAGGCCCCGACTCCGAAGCAACTATAGTGACTAACTGAGGTCCAGTTACCTTACCATGTTTGGAGGCCCCAGGAACAAAAAGTAGTGGTCAGCAATTGTGGTTTTGACCTGAACTATTTTTAAAGTTAAAAAAACAACAGCCAATGGAAACTCCTCGCCATTGAAGAGCTAGGTCAGATTTAGATAAAGCCAGAGCTCAGGGCTGTGGACCTACAGGCATGACTGGGCGGACTGAGAAGACCTGATCCCTTTACATCCTGTGGGGTCCCGTGAATGTCACTGCACTAACCACAGTGCAGCCACAGCTCCCACTGTGCAGAGGACACACTTTTTCACCTACCTGGCCTCATGCATCTTTGCAGCAACCCTGTAAAGTATGGTTGATTGTTCTCATCACAGATGGTCACTTGCCCAAGCCCAGTTCATCAGGGAGTGACACAGCTGGGGTTCAAACTGAGCCCTTCTGCCCCAATCCCATGCTCTCTGCACACCTCTGCAAAGCAACCCCCCTCCCGCCCCTGAGTGCTTTGTCTCTAATCAAGTGCTTTAAAATGAAGGCTGAGTCGACCGTTGGCTTGCGTAAACACCAATTTTCCACGGTGAAAAAGGTTTCCTTCAGAAAGATCAATTTAAAGAAAATACTTTAAGAGAAAGAAGCATTCTCTAAGCCATCTTGCAATATCAGCGTGACCCACGCCTTTAACCACTTCCTCACCATATCAGGATCCCTGGCTTTTTATAGCCGAAGGAAATATTGAAACCGTCAGTGGGGGCCCCATCCTGACATTCACATCTCCTCCCTGCCTGCCTGTGGGCCCTTCTGCAGTTTGCTATTCAGAACACGGAGTTTTGAGCTTGAATATTTTGAGTGTATGTGTGTGTTTTCTTTTCTTTTTTTCTTTTTTTTTTTTTAAAGTACATCCAATGGTTCTCAAAAAAGCTGCCCTGCTCATTGTTGGAAAAATAAACCTGAGGGCACAGGAACTCAACAATAGGCTAAATCATATTGACCCTTGTTCCTTGGGTCATTGAATTCCAGGCCTTGGCCTGGCTGAGTAGTTTACTTTTATTGCTGCTGCTTATCAGAGGATCCTGGGAGTTAGGATTCTCTCTCTTTTGAAAATGCTGGAGAGCAGAGTGAGCCATTGGCTGGAGATCACGTAGCACAGGAGTCTTGCTTTGTTTTAAAGCAGGACCAGGAGACTTGGAGTTTGTCTAAGCGGTTAAGGACAGAAAATCACTTATATCTCCTAGCCCTTTCTGGAGTCTATGGACCTAGTTGCCAGGCCTGTTCTGAGAAGCCCAGAGCCATTACAAAAGTTCCTCTGACACCAGGTCTCACAGCAGCTGTGTCCAGCATCCCCCAGTTCCATGCGCTTGTGTTTTTCCTTGCTGCTGGCTGAGATTCTGACTGTCCGGCCTTGCCTCTGACCTTAGCCACATGTCCCTTCTTGAGCTTGACAATAAACAGAGATCATTGTAACAACAGTGCCACCACCTTTCATCAGGAACCTACCAGGTGTATGAAAGGCCACTTCACAGTGGCTAAGTGTTTGGCCACTGGAGTCAGATCCCAGCCCTGCCTCCTACATAATTGTTAAATGGGACAGTAAGAGCAACCGACTTACACAATTGCTGTGAGGATCTGATGAGCTGAAATAGGGAACCTCTTGAGTGAGTTTGTCGGAGCCCTCAACACACAGTGGTTGCTATTATTTCCATCAGTGGCAGTAGCAGGGGTAAGAGCAGTGGCACTAGTATTACCACCACTGCCTCCCCTGGTTATCCATGACTCTTTAGTGGGCAGCCAGTGTCTGAGCTATGGGGAGCCCCATAGAGGAGGCGCCCTGGAACTGCACACTGATCAGGATCCCACTCAGCTCATTTGTTCCTCCCGGGCAGATGACCCAATTCTACCAAAAGTCCGGGCAGAGATGAACTTCCTGGAACCCAGCTCCTATCACTTTCTTTATTAGAAAGAAGAAACCTGTCTTTTTTTTTTTTTTTTTTTTTTGGACGGAGTCTTGCTCTGTTTCCGAGGCTGGAGTTCAGTGGTGCGATCTCGGTTCGCTGCAAGCTCCGCCTCCTGGGTTCATGCCATTCTCCTACCTCAGCCTCCCAAGTAGCTGGGACTACAGGTGCCCGTCACCACACCCTGCTACTTTTTTGTATTTTTAGTAGAGATGGGGTTTCGCTGTGTTAGCCAGGATGGTCTCAATCTCCTGACCTCGTGATCTGCCCACCTCAGCCTCCCAAAGTGAGAAACCGGTCATTTTAACAGAGAGTATCCTGATTTTGATGAAGCAATTTACCCTTACAAAGACTGTATTTTCATCACCTCCTAGGTGGGCTTCCATTTTAAAGTCCAGCTCCATCTTAATGAAGCTTGCTAGTTAAGGAGCCCCCAGGAGGTGCTGGCGTGAGATGGTTCTATCTTTGCAGAGTTCTCTTCCCAGAGGACTTTGCCGATCTCCGATCCTCTTAAAGAACCATCAGCCCTTTGCCTCTATATACAAATTCATCTCCACAGCCAAGACCGAAGGTTCCCTTGTGCAGCACCCTCACTTCACAGGTTAGCAAACTGAGGCCTAGAGAGACACCTGTTCAGTATCACACTGCATGCTGATATGCGGTTGACCAATCCTGACCTTCCCATTGTGTGCATCCCCAGAATGGGTCCTGGGACCCCCAAGCTTGGAGGAAGGATGCAGAACCCTGATGTGGCACTGAGGGCTCCAGGTGAGCAGGGGCAGGAGATGATCTGAACCATCAGCCCTGAGCCTGCTTTCTCTTCCAGGGAGGCTCCGCACTCTCCCCGGCCGCCGTCATCAGCCATGAGAGGGCTCAGCAGCAGGCAATTGCTTTGGCAAAAGAGGTCAGCTGCCCCATGTCATCCAGCCAAGAAGTGGTGTCCTGCCTCCGCCAGAAGCCTGCCAATGTCCTCAATGATGCCCAGACCAAGGTGAGCACTTAAGCGCACGTTGGGAAGGGACATTCTCTGGTCTTTTACAAATAGAAAATGAAGACCTAGGAAGGAGGTGTCACCCACCCCAGCCATACCACACATGAGGCTGATGACCAACTGGAGCTGGAACTCACATTCCCTAACCCCTAGAGCTGTGTATGCACCACAGCCTGCAACAGTCCAAACATGGGTACTGAGGGTAGACAGATGCCTCTGCAATTTGTCTTTCTTATTTATAACATGGGAATAGTTATACAGACCTTATAGAGTAGGAGAAGAAAATGAAGTAACACATGTGAAGGATTTGGCCTCACTCCAGGACTGTGGTGGGCATGGGACCAAACCCTTAACAGGTCACAGCTAGATGTATTGAGTATTGCAGACATGGCTTCACAGATGGCAGTGTATTTGAGTCACTTCACTCCCTTACATGGGATAGCTGTGTGTTCCCTTTCTAGCATGCAAAGTTCTTGCTTGCAGACCAAATCTCTGGCTGGCCCTCACGTTAATGAAGGGGACATCAGCAGGAATAATTGTCATGGCAATTGATGGCCTGATCACCTAAGCAATGAGTCTGGACTCACAGAATTGGAGCAGATCATATTCTCAGCTCCCCTAAGTGCAGGCTAATTTGATCATAACTGGAGCTGGTGAATTTCACCTGTCAGAGTCACTGCCTCCTCTTCAACCACTGTCTCCTCCTGCCTTCCTCACCCACCTACAGGCTCAGGCTTTCCCATCCCTACCTGGGGATCTGCTGTTACCTCTGGGATGCTCCTCTGGAGACCATCATTGCTGAGAGTGAGATTCATTCACCTTCCAGCCCCTGACTTTGTCACATGATGTTCTGCCTGCCAGTTGTCCCGGTCACTTTTTCTCAGTAGAGTCATAGATGGATAACCGGTATTGGCATTCAGTATGGTTAAGACCTCTTTATGCAAAGTAATGCAACTGATTATTCCAGGACAACTGATTATTGTTGCATCCAATGCAGCTCCTGGCCGTGAGTGGCCCTTTCCACTACTGGGGTCCTGTGATCGATGGCCAGTTCCTCCGTGAGCCTCCAGCCAGAGCACTGAAGAGGTCTTTATGGTTAGAGGTCGATCTGCTCATTGGGAGTTCTCAGGACGACGGGCTCATCAACAGAGCAAAGGCTGTGAAGGTAAGCAGGGAGGGGGTCTCGGATGTCTCCAGCTGGGCATTTCCTAAGGGCTCTGAACCTCAATGTCTGACTTGATCAAGAGATACTGACCAATTGCTGAATAACTACTGTGTGCAATGCCTATGTGAGTTTAGGAGGTGGTAATGGGGGGATTCAGAAATTAGACACTTGCAGGGTAGTGAGCAACACAGGCACATCCACAAATTACAGCTGTGAATGAATCGCTGTGGAAAATGAGCTGACCCAGAGGCTCTGCAGCTCAGGGCTGCGAGTTAGAATACCCACATTCTGGACCATGCCACCCATATTCCATGGAGGATGCTTGTTGTACTGAGAACTGAGAGATGATGAGGCAGAGGGATGAAGGGACTCTTGTTAAATCATCAACCTTTCCCAATCCTGAAAAAGACACTGAAGCACCAGCCTTCCAAGTTAAATTTCTTAGTAAAGAGAGCATGCACAATGCACCTGGCCAACACGCAGCTTTGTGTGGCTTGCTGGAGGCACAGCAAAGTGGGAGTGAGCTGTGAGGTCTTCAGTCTGCTTGAATGCACAGTTCCTGCTCTCGCCAGCAGTTACAGCCACTCACTAGGATGTGGCTAACCCTGGAAGAGGCCGAGCATATGCTCCTCTGCCCACCCTACCCTGCCTTGGACAAGCTACTCTTGGCCAAAGCCTTGTAGGTGGTCAAGCCTACAGGGAAGCCCAGTGTGCATAAAGCACAGAGAGTGGACAACTCTGGGTGCGGGTGGAGTGCACCTTCCCCTGCACATGCATGACATGGGTCTCTGTTGGCTCTGTTGAATGTAAGGCAGTCTAACCGGAATTTTATTAAATCATGAAAGCAACCAAACAGGATCCTGAGTTCCTTTGGATAATCCTATTTCCTTTGGGTAATATATTTCACCTTGGGGACTCTATCCTACAGCAATAAAAGTTCCATTTTTACATGATATATATACAAGAGTATTTGTTGCATTGCATTGTTTATTGATTGATTGTGGCGTTGATTATTGTGGCAAAAAATTGGAAGCAACTCAAATGTCCATTAACAGGGAAATGGTTGACTAAATTAAGATACAAACAAGCTATTAAATATTATGCAGATATTAAAAAGAATGAGCTAGATTTATCTCTACTGGCTTAAGGGATGCCTGTGACACATTGTAAAATGACAGAAAACATGTAGAGGAATGTGAAATTAAGATAGCATTCATATTTTAAAAAACCAACCTGTATGTATCTTTATATTTGTAAGTGTGTATATTTGTATGTTTTTCTGCATAGAAGGATAACTGAGTAAAAAGATTCACAACATGCAATTAACATTGGCTACCTCTGGAGATGTAGAGATGTGAGAAAGAATATTATGAATTATTACTATTGCTGTGTATATACACACACGCATAATATGTTACGTATTATATATATTTATGTGTGCATGTGTATGTAGAGAGAGAGAAAGAAGCAGGGCTGGTGAGGTTTGCATGTGAAGTTGATTTCTGAAGGTTCCTATCTGGAAGGTGGGTGTGGCATGTGAGCAGTGATAGAGTTCTCTCTGAGGGTGTATGAGTGAGTGTGTGTGTGTTGCAGGGGGAGGTGTCAAGTAAAACTTAGTCACCCTCAGCTTTCATCTAGCTAACTCACAGCCAGGGCGAAATACCTTTTGTACCTGATCCATTTCAACATTTTTTCTGCCAGGCACTCACATACAGCATAGCCCTTTACCCCGAGGGGCTGAGATTTTGTTATTGGACGAGACAACTATTCAGGAATCACTGGAAATGTGCCACTCTCCTCCACTGCCTCAGAGTTTGTAGTCTCTAAAACAGGGATCCTCAAGTTGCTTCTGATCAAGCCCCTCATCAGTTAAGAAATAGTAAGTTTAGTTATTTAAATATAGATTATATACATGTGTACTCTTGTACTAATACACTGAATTATTATAAACCTTTATTGAATCAAAAGAATGTTAAAGCAAGAGAAAGAAATGGAAGTTCTAATCTTAGTATTCTCTTGCTGCCCCTAAACACTGTCTGTCCTGGAGACAGTACTCTGAGGCATGGGCAGGCTGGGATGGAGCTGGCCATTGACCAGGGACTCTTGCCCACTCACCTCCTTATTTGATACCCTCCTACGGGGGATGCAAAATCTCTGTGCAGAAGACACCATGTCCTCACAGCTCTGGTTCTTTGGACCATGCACTGAAAACTTTTCATGGCCATCTTCGACTTTTGAAAGAGAGGAAGAACTAATTTTATATTCCCGGGAGACTTGGGATCAGCCTAGAAAGGGCTGATGGGGCTAGGGAGGAGGGCGGCCCTATGGTTAGTTCCCAGACCTCTCCCAATATAGTGGAAATGCCATTCATCAGGGAGGGTGAGGGGGTTGTTCTTATTGGCAGATCTGGGACCATGGTGTTCAGAGGGTAGCCCAGGCTCATGTTTTCTGATTATGCCCATTCATTGTGAGAGGGATGACTGTGGGCTCATGGCTGCCTTGGGCTTCCCTGGTTCAAGCATGGTCCCAGGAGTATCTAGAAGTTTCCTAACTTTGTCCTGAATTCCTTAACCAGTCCAGCCAGAGACTTGAATCCAGAGGACTGGGATCTCTACTCAAGGATGCATTTGCATTCTTCTCATTGAGTTTCCCTCTAAGGTTTTTAAGGAAAGCTTACTTTGTTCACTTGCAAAGAAAGATGGGGCCACCAGCAGGAGGCTCACTGCCAAACAGGGGCCTGGCTGGAGAAGCCAGCATTGAAGTCAGGCACCCCCAAATAGAGAAGCCTCTCTAAGGGCACAGCAGAGCAGCTCCTAGCCCTGCTCCATGGCGGTCATCCCAGATACCAATCACAGGGCAGTGTTCCCCCAGCACATTTGTTCATTGGTTAGACCATTCATTTCTAGCTTCACTTCTTCATTCATTCCCTTGGGACATGCATTAGTGAAGCTACTGAGCAGCTTTTGTGAACCTGCATCCTGCTGAGAACTCATCTAGGTGCTGATTGATGAGGAGGACTACCTGCAGGAGGAGAGTAGTGATGGTAGGACTGGAAGCCAGCTCACAGCTCAGTGCCACTGCATGTGATCATCTCCTAAACATGTGTCTGCACACAGATTTATTCCTCCTGGACTTTTCCCTTGAACTCTGAACTGGTTTGGCCAATGGCCCACTTGACATCTTCACTTACATGTCTCATAGTGTCTCATCCATAACACACCCAAAGTGGACTGCCGATTCCACCTTTGCTCGCATCCCCAACCAGCATGTTCTTCTGTAGTCTTCACCATCTCGGTAAACAACTCAGCAACTAAACAACTCATCCTTCTGTACTCAGGCTCAAAACCAAAAGTCATTCCTGACACTGCTCTCTCATATCCTACCAGCATTCTATCAGCAAATCCAGTTGGCTGTATTTTCAAAATGTATTCCAAATCGAAACCCTTCTCCCCTACCTATTCTGCTATCACCCTGATACAGCCATTTTATTTGAGATTTTTGTGCTAGCCCCCAACTCTCTCTCTGCACCTGCCTTGCCTCTTGTAACCTATGAGAAGCACAGTAGCCAGAGCAATCCCTTTATAAGTCAGACCATTTTACTCCGCTGCTCCAAGCCTTCTCTCCAGTGGCCTCCTCTCATGCAGAGGAAAAATCCAGTCTTCTATTAACTGCCAGAGCCTATTTGATGTGACCCCTGTTAGCTCTCTGACCTTAACTCCTGCTGTTCCCTCTTGGCTCACTAGTTTATCCCTTTAGAGTTTCTCAAATAGGCTGAGCACATCCCACATCAGGGTCCTGGTATTTGCTGTTTTTTCTTCTGGAATGTTCTTCCCAGATAACTCACTGCCTTACTTCCTTCAGGGTCTGTTTATCAGAAAGACCTTGCTTGACCACTTGGATTTGGAGGGAAGCCACATCCCCAGCCTTCTCTATCCCTACATCCTACACCCTACCCCAGCACTCAAACCTCCTGCCATATTATGTATTTGTCTATTGTCTTTCTTCCCCAACTAGAATGTTTGGAACTGCTATATCTCTGGTGCCTAGAAATGTTTCTAGTTCTGCTAGACAAATTGCACACAACAGGCACACAATAAACATTCACTAGGATGAATGGATGAAATTATGAAGAACTGACTGTGTGCTGTGCTGGGCCCTAACCCAGAAGTCTTCAATGAAATAATTCACCCTCACAACTATTACCCTATGAGATGGGGATTATTATTACTATTTTTCAAAGAGAAACCAGAATTAAAACTCAGTTCTATCTGCCTCCAAAGTATCCTTTTCCCATGACAGCACTCTGAGAAAAGCCAGGCTTTCCTCTGAGAGCCTTCCGTCTACCATCAACGGTATGCTGGTTACTGAAATGTACGCAAACCCAGCTAGAATAAAGGCTACTATGTGCAAAGGGCTTTCCAATTCTACCCACATTCTTTTTTTTCTGTAGTCATTTATTGATTTATTTATAATTTTAAAACTTCAGTAGCCTTAGGGGTTAGCCTAAGTGAAGTAACTCCTGTTCTTACTTTACTTTATCTCAACTGTATGGCTGTGAGGTAGGGAACCATGAACCAGTATTTAACACGGTTTTTTTTTCTGGGAAAGAAAGGCTTAGTGAGGTTTACCAGATGTCTCTAGGTTAGCTAACTAGTCCTTTGGAAAGCCAAGTCTCCACTGCAGGTCTGTGACCCCAATTGCAGGGCAGGAGTGGGGAGGGTGGCGGGTGGCAGGCTCTACCCATTACCCTATCTGTGATAAACACTAGATCAGGGATGCACTATCACCACCTTACCCCTACCATATGCAAGCATCACCTAGAGAGATCCTCAGGATTCTACCCCACACAGAACTGCAAGAGGGCACAGTGGACAACCAAGTGGAAACTGAGCTACGAGCTATGCTCCCACCCTCCCAACAGTGAGGAAACTCCTCTGGACTTCAATCCAATGTGCCCTTCTATTGCCCTCCTTGCCTCAGCCCACTCCCAACCTGAATTTAGAGTTGGGCTTGTGCATTTTTCTGTTTCCCCCAAGAAGGCTCCATGGCACCTGGGTCCAACCACCATCAGCCAAGGAGGACCTGAAGATGGCAGGTTCTGGAAGGCCTCAATCTCAGCCATGCCTTTTACTCCATCCTCTGTTCTTTGATACCCACCCAGCCCCTCCTGCCCTATCTGGGGCTGAGAAACAGGATGTATCAATTGCAGTAAACTGTCACATCCACCTAAACAGGGTGTCCAGCACGTTTTTGTAACACCAACACCTGTTTGTTTAGTCATGCTGGGCCAAGTGTTTCAGCATAAAATACAAATTGAATTCCTCCCCTCAGAAGGGCTTGCAGTCAGATGATAACAGACAAGGCAAACAACTGAAACACCATTGATACATACTATATGGAGAGATGGACATCTATTCCAAGACCTCAGGAGGTGGGGATCAGGTGCCGTTGGGCCCCATAGCAGCATTGTCAGCTGGAGTGACACAATGGCCAGGAACTGACCAGGACCCCGCTCCCTCGGTCATGTGTCAACAGAGCAGGGAGAGTGTCCTGGGTGTCCTTGGATTGCAATCACGAGCATGCAAGTTACCCAGAGTCTAAGCCTCAGTTTCCCTATCTGTGAAGTTGGGAGATGATTAGTAAATATACTCATAAAGATGTTCAAGAATTCAAATATACAACAATGTCTGGAAAATAGTTTGGCTTCAATAAATGTTCGTTTTTTTCCCTTAATTTTTTAATTTTAATATTAAGATTAGTGTCCAAAGCTGTTATCCCTTCTTCAGATAATTATACACAGAAAGCAGGAATACAAAGAACGTCCAATCTCTGAACCACCTCAGCTGACCTGAGACCAATTTTCCGAATTGTAGTAAACACAAATGCATGCTCTCTACTCATGCCAATGCTGCATAAGTATCAGTTGGATCCCAGTCCACAAACACATGCAGTCCAGCTTCCCAGGGAAGTCACAGAGGGACAGGAGTGGAGCCTCTTACCCCAAGTCCTGCCCCCTGGAGCCACTCACCACCAGCAGAGACCCACCCATTTCCTTCAGACCAAAGACAGAGGGTGGGTACAAGATCCATCAAGTCCCTCTGAAGACCCTCCCCCACATACCACCCCAGGCCATCTATGGCCCACCCAGGGAGTCCTAATGACACCCAGCAAAGTTAGCAACCTACCGGTGGCGCATCAGGGCTGCCTGAGATGTTCTCCATTCGCGGCAAATGATCTTATTTTCTGAAGTAGCAGCTTTCTATTGAAATTCTTCATCAGTCGCTGTCATGGGGAATTTCCCCCCCTTTTCTCTTTCTCTCTAACTGGTGAAATTGACAGTCTGCCTACATTATCCAGGCATTCATTTGCATGATCAAAAGCAGATTTGTTCCAAGATGCAATGTTCTGCCTTCCCTTCCAAGCACAGGCATCTCCAAGGAAGGCGAGAAAAATCAGAAACAGAGTGCCTCCGCTGTGCCCCTGAGCTTGGCCAGGAGTTGGCCTCGTCTGGGAGCAGGTGGAGTGGGGGCCCTGTGGGTAGCAGTAGGGGGAGGGCAGCCCATGTGGGAGTTGGAAAGCAGCACCTGGCAGCCCGAGGCGCTGGCACGAGCCCCAGCACAGGAATATCCAGCCTTTGGTGACAGATTATAGTAAGAGGAGTATGCAGGAGTTTCCAGTGTGTGTGTGATTTCCTGAAAGGAGGCACTGCTGCCTTAAATCCCCAGCACTCAGGGACGGGAGGGTATTAGGGTCTGAACCCAGGGCATCGCAGGGACCTGGATTCAGAAAAATGGGTCACAATTCTTAGCTTTAGCCACACGATGTAGGAGAGTTGCTGAACTGGTCTGAGCTGCAGTTTCTTTAGCCTTCAAATGGACACAGTGAGAGCCACCCTGTCTGTCTCTTGCAGTGTTATAAGAAGCGAAAGAGGTATCTCCCAATACGCAGAGGTCTCATGGCTCTAGGATGCCCTAGCACACTGTAAACCCTCCACCCTGGAGCTGTAACCCCACATTACCCCTCACAGCTGACGCTTACATGTCACCTTGTCTAATTTTCCCCAGGGGCCCTGTGAGCTGGGATTATGGTTCAGAGAAAGCTGAGGATCAGAAGGATTGACTTGTCCCCCCCAAAATATTAAAATATTGTATTTCATGACTGCATTGTTATAAAGATGAATGTAAACCAGGCTGGATTCATTATTACATTTTCATTATTATTATATTTTCTCTTCTGATTTTAAAAGAAATTAGAAGGAAAATACTTTTGTGAGTTCCTAAAAGTGCAGTAAGCCCTTGGCCCTGAGCAAGCTGTGCTTGATGGAGAAGTAAGCCCTTGTCCCTTAACACCATAAGGAGCAGTGAAGTTAGGAGTCATTCAAGCATTAACCCATGCAACATCTCTCCAACATAGATTTATTCAGAGGCTCCTGTGTGCTGGACTGTCTCTAGGCTTTAGAGGGACAGTTGTAACCTAAACAGCTAAAGCTTCTGACTCGGAGAGTTCATATTCTCATGAAAGGACACAGATGATGTAAGTAAATAAAGAATTTCAGATCTTAGAAGTGCCCTGAAGAACATTGAAGTGGGGCCATTGTAGAGGAGGTGATGGAATGGGGAAAATACTTTAGGGGCAGTCAGAGAAGGCTGTTCGGAGGAGGTGACTTCTGGACTGAGGCCTGAGCAATGGGGAGCCAGTGATGGGGATTGAGGTACAGAGTGGGTGCAAAGGCCCTGGGGCAGGAGTGGTCCTGGCTGTTTGGGGGTCACAGGGAGGTCAGTGCTAGGAGATCCAGTGGCCAGTGGAGGGACTGGGAGGAGAGGAAGTCAGAGGGATGAAGAAGACCAGTTATGAGATCTTGCAGGCCATCAGAAAAGTGATTTTATTCTCCTTGCAGTGGGCAGTTACTGGTATGTTTCAAGCTAATAATAGAAGGTGATTATATTGATTCACTTGTTTTAAAAAGGAACATTTCTGGCAGCTATATGGAAAACTGACTAAGGAGATGTGACACAGGATATAGAGATCAGATTGGACTCTATTGTGGAAATCCAGGGGTTGAGCTAGTAACTTAAATTAGGGTTGCAGACATGGTCACAGTTAGAAATGATCAGATTTGGGATATATCTTGCATTGGCAGTTGACTATATGAGTTGGGAATTCAGTAGAGAGGTCAGGGCTGTAGATACAGCTTTGGAAGAAAACCAAGAAAATGCAGTATCACAAAAGCCAAGAAAAGAAAGCATTTCCAAAAGGAAGCAAAGGTCAATGTCCAGAATCAAGAGAGATGAGGGCAGAGATTGGGCTCTTGTAGGTCATGGGAGACCTTGATGAGGGCCATTTCAGTGGAGTAACTGGAAGGAAAGGCTGATTGGAATAGGCTGAGGGAAGAGGGGAAGTGAGGACATGGTCACAATGCTTCCCAAACCCACCCTGTCTCCACTGAATGATGCTCTCCACTGGATGCAAACGGCCACCCAGGATTCACAGAGCACTTTACTCATTCACCAGCTGACCCCACTGACTTCACCAAGCTCTGCTCCATGACAGGAATTGTGTCATGTCCATTTGGAATCCTCAGTTCCTACTAGGTTGGTCTTCAATTCATGTCCCTCTAATGAACAAAGGAGTGTTGTGTCTCCATCTACCTCAGAGCTCTAGAGAATTCTGGAGCATTTGTGTATTCATTCACTCATCCATTCATATAATCTTGCAAGAAGCAGGTGAACTCTGGTAGGCTTCCTACTTTTCCGGTGGGGTTTCTGCTCTGTGTCTCCTTCTTCCCAAACCTGTGATGTTACAACCATTTTTCAAAAATTGGAGCATAATCAATGAGCAAAAATTGACTACAGGCTGTCTGTGTACAAAGCATTCCTCCCCTAAGCCCCTGCCAAGAGCAGCATCTCTGCTTTTGCCCCAGTGTGGTACAGGGGATGTACTGTGAACTAGGACAGCAGTAGGGGTGGACCGGAGGTGGGGGCAGGTATCACTCAGGAGGAAGATCATAGGAACAGGCTACAGCAAAATGTAGGGGAAGAGGGGAATGGTTTTCGGAGCAATCACGAAATACCTGTGTTTTAATCAGGTAATTGAGGGCTGGTCTTAGTCACTAAGGATAGGGAAATAGGAGGGGAAGAAGGTTCTAGAAGTGAGGAAGAACACATACGGATGACGAAGTTAAATTGTGCCTAGGTTGAGTTTGAGGGGCCTGAGAGATTTCCAGGTGATGTGAGGCATTTGGATATGAAGGTGTGAGGTTCAAGCTGGAGAGAGATTTGGGAGTCATTAGCTTAATAGGTCATTCTTGAAGCAAGGAGAGGAAATGGCCCCACCCCACAAGCATTCGTGGACAGAAGGGGAGGAAAAGGGGACAGGAGTGGCAGCTGGGAGCCTCAGCTTTCAAGAGTAGGGAGAGACAGCAGAAGGGGGTTCCAGAAATTAGCCTGAGGCAGAGCTGACTGGGAGGAGGAGATGGAGAGGTGGGGGATGGGGCATCTGCTGGTGGACCTCTGCAAGGTCATCAGTGACCTTGATGGAGGTTGGGGTAGCCAGATGGCCATATTGTAAAGAGGCTATACGACAGTTGGAGCCCACCATGTAGACATGCTCTTGGAGTGCACATCTAGCTGAGAGCACCTGGATGAAGCAGATGGAGGACACCCTCCTGTTGGGGACCTCCAGGCAGGCACTTTAGCTCTAGGTGGGGGTGGGACTCATGGAGAGCTGCACACTGAAGGTCTGAAAGAGCCAGGGGGAGGTTTGCCCAGTGAGGGGCTCCAGGGCTGTGGGCAGCAAAGACTGAGCCTCAGAGAGAAGGAGGGCCCTCAGTCCAAGAGGAGGAAGGGCCATTCCCCGAGGAGAGGGCAATGCGGCCTGCAGAGTGCGCTGGCCTTGGGGTTTGCAGCAGGAGGCAGGGCCAGGGGGAAGCAGCGCTGAAGGGCCAGTCGGCTCCTTACTGAGGCCCTGCAGTGCCTGGGGCCAATGCAAGGACACCCGGCCTGGCCTGCTCTGTGCTCCGTGCTCTCTGGCAGGTCACATTTGCAAACCAGGATGGGGGAGCCCTTCTCCCGGGCCCCGCCTGAAGCAAAAAACCAAAAGGTAGGGTGAGGCTCTCCCAGCCTCCCAGCCCTCTGTTCTTTCTGGCTTCTCCCCTGCTCCTCTGCCATCACTCCACTGACCCCGTGGACCTCGCTGCTCCCCCTCACCCAGCTGTCCGCATGTCTGAACCCCACCCTCTCTAGTCTGGACTCAACCATCCTCCACACTGCCTAACCCAGCTCCCCAGGGCACAACTGTGACCCTCACCGGCCAGCACCCCCGTCCCCTTTCCGGCTTCCTGTTTTATGCACTAATCTTGCTCCTTATCGCCCCAGGACTGTCCGTATCACATATATGTGCTGTATGTTGTCAGCCTGTCTCACAGAACTAGAAGCCCCATGCAGGCACAGAACAGCCCGATTGTTCACTGATGTGTCCCAAATGCCGGGAGCTGCTCCTGGCATACTCAGGCACTCTGAGCATAGTTGTCGAAGGGACAGTAAGATGAACAGCAAGGGCCTGCAGCCATGTGTTCTCATCGTGTCTCTCAGACACTACTCGGCATGAACTAAAGGGCATTTCTCACCTGCCTTGCTGATTTTCTTTTTAATCATTTACTAACTAGAGGGAAGAGAGAAGTCATATTTATTGTCTCCTATGTGTCAGCCTCTTTATAATCATTAATGCATTTCGTTCTAACATCAACCCCATTTTACTGACCCGAAATGAAGGCACAGACAGGCATATCTACTGAACACGTTTGTTCATTGGAGGTGAATCATCTGAGGCCTCAGAACAGAGCTAGATTTGAACCTGAGTCTCTCAAATGCCAAATTTCACATTCAATACACTGGGCCCTGAGACATTCAGGTTGATGCTGAGGCCCTGCTCAGTCCCTCAGTGTTTCCAAGGGCTCCTACTTTTCATTAGGATGTGTTAATGGCAGTACTTTAAAAGCACACACCAAAGACTGGCCAGTTCATGACAGCCCTTTGTGTAATTCCTGCCTGTAACAAATCTACTGTCTAAGGCAGACCCTGCCTGTAATTACAGCTTGTGGAAGTCAGCACATGCAGTCACACGGTAGCCCCCACTCCCGCCTGCTGACTCTCTAATTAAACTGGGAATGGCATCTGTGCTCGGAGCCTCGCCAATCATGAAGGAATGCGTGTCCCAGGTCTTGCTGAAAATGTGCCCCTTCACATTCCCTTGCACCCCAGTGGGGCTTGGGAATTTATCTCCCACTATTTGGGAGACAACTTTTGGGTCATCTCCAAAATATTGACCCGTCATCAAGGCTGCACCCAATTAGTGTCTCAGTTCCCCATAAAATGTGGAACTCTAATATCAGTCTCATGGGAGCATAAACTGGGCCTCGTCCCTCCAGCTACCTGGCTGTGAAACTGTTCTAGACCATTATATACAAGAGAGACTTCTTTTTGCAATGCCCAGGGCTTGGTGTCCTAGCACTCCTAAAAGCTCATCTTAGAAGGAGTTTCTGCATAACCCATGAAGGAGGTTCCATCCTTGATTGGGGCCACTCCTTTTTCTTTTCTTTTCTTTTCTTCTTCTTTTTCTTTTTCTTTTTTTTTTTTTTTTGAGACAGAGTCTCACTCTGTCACCCAGGCTGGAGTGCAGTGATGCGATCACGGCTCACTGCAAGCTCTGCCTGCCAGATTCATGCTATTCTCTTGCCTCAGCCTCCTGAGTAGCTGGGACTACAGGTGTGTGCCACCACACCGCGCTTTTTTTTTGTTTTTTTATATTTTTAGTAGAAATGGGGTTTCACCGTGTTAACCAGGATGGTCTCGATCTCCTGACCTTGTGATCTGCCTGCCTCGGCCTCCCAAAGTGCTGGAATTACAGGTGTGAGCCACCGCACCCAGCCTGGGGGCCACTCCTTTATCTAGCAGGGGTTTGGAAAAGAGGTTCCAAGTGTTTGGGCTCAAGCTCAGTGGGGACAAAGCTTTGCTCAGGCCTCTCTCTCTAAGACATGGGCTTTCCCTGGCCTGTCTGAATTGGGCTCAAGGCTGAGTCTACAAATATCTGACAACAACGACAATAGACACAGTGCTAAGCACTTTGTAGGTTTCATCTCATCTAACTTCATGACAGTTTTATGATGAGGGTAATTTGTTGTGCCCATTTTACAGATGAGGAGATAGACATAGAGTGATTATATGACTTCCCAAGTTCATACAGCTAAGAAGTCGCACAGTTAGCCTCCAAGCCCAGACCTTTCCAACTCTGGGATTTGAAACCCAAGAAGTTTGACTTTAGCATCCTACTTTCAGCCTCTAACCTGTATTACCTCTACAGAGGTCATTCATTCAATGCATATTCACCTGTGACATGCCTGTCACCATACTGAGCACTGGGGCTATGGACACAATCCCTGCCGCCTTTGCCATGTAGTACTCTGGAACAATAGGCAAATAAACTAACATCACAGCACCTGGATCCTGAGGGCCATGAGGGCCCCTGGTTTAGCCTGGGACAGGTTAATAATCATCACTCACGTTTGTTGACCATGTGCCAACTACTGTGCTAAATACTTTTAATGCATGTTTCATTGGGATCTGTTAATAATTCATGCAATAGGCATTTTTCATTATCCACCTTGTATAAAGAAGGAAACTGAGCTACAGAGAGAGGCAGCAATTTACTCGGGGTCCTGGAACTACAAGGTAGTTCCGCCCTTTCAACCATTATCTCTAGAGCCTGACCTTTCAACCATTATCTGTTCTATTTCCTGGAGGAGGTGAGCCTTGAACAAAACCTGGATTTTCTATTATAATCTTATTGCTGACCATGAAGTTCCCAGGCCAACGGCATCGGCATCACCTGGGAGCTTGTTAAAATGCACGTTCCTGGGCTCCACTCTGGACCTGCTGAGTCAGAATCTGTATTTTATCAAGATTTCAGTCTACTTTAATGCTTATTGGATTAAAAAGCATGTGTCTAGTTCAATAGCTGTTATCCAGGCAAACTAGGGAAAGGTGTTTAGGCAGGAGGAACAGGAGGCGCAAAGGCTTAAAAGTAAGAGAGAACATTTGGTGTTGAGGAAACAGCATTCCTCACATGGCCTGGGCATTTTGGGAATATTTCAGCAGCCTAGTTCTCAGGAGTCACAGAAATTGAAGGCCCAGTGGCAGCTCATCAGGGTGGCAAGGGCAAGGCACAGCTGGTTTTGTTCCCCACCTGTGTGACTTACTCAGCTGTGTAAGACAGCACTTAGCCTCTCTGAGCCAGTTTGCTTGTCCATCCTCTCAGGATGGTTATTGGAGCAAATGAGAAGAGGGTGCACCAGGGGCCCAGCACAGCATCTGACACACGATGGGTGCTTGGTGCGTGGCACTTGTGCTGACCTTGGCTACTCCCTTTGCCGACATGACTCAGGCAGCATCATTCTCACCCCTCGGCAGTCTCCTCTAAGTTCCAGCAAATGGCATTGCACAGGGAGGAGACAGTTTATGAGCTTGTTTTACTCCTCTGCAGCCCAGGAGGCATTGGTATTTTGGCTAGGGCTCTCACTATGACCACCTCATGTTATGTATGAGAAAATGGTTCCCAGAGAGAGGAAGCCACTCCGTTGAGTTTGTACAGTGATTGCCACATAGTAGGCGCTGGGACTTGGAGGTCCTGGTGCCCAGACTTCAGTATAGCTCCCTCATGTTAAGACTTGAAGGCAGATTATGCCTCCCATGTAGCAAAGCAGCCTGGGGAGAACCCACTTTAGTGCCACTGCACGCTTGTCCTCGTACCCTCCTGGGCTCCCAGAACTGAGTTCTCTCCACTTCCGCTCCAGCCCAGGGCATTAGACCCACCCAATATCTGAGGTAGGGGCATCATGGATTCCTTCTTTATAAAGCGTCTGTGAGCAGTACTTGGCCCTTGAATTTGGCACCTTCTGCCTGCCCCACCTGCCTTCGCTCATTGCCCAATCTCCTTGCTCACAGCTCAGAGCTGAGCAAACAGGCCGTAGCATTGAGACAGCCACTGGAACGAACTATTATATTTTCTTGCACAGTTTTTCAAATATTCATATTATTTGTATGAAGGAATTAGAATAGAAATAAAAGCAAGAAATCTATCTTCTTCTTCCATGAAGAGAGATACACATAGCATTTTTTAAATGCTTTCTTCATTTAATAAAGCGGTTTGGGGCCCTGTGTTCATCCTTCAGTTTTCTAATTGAAACCAATTAAACCCATGATGGATACAAGTAGGTCTCTTTGATTAAGGGCATATGCCAGACTTTGAGCGAGGTGCTTCAAAACGTTATTTCTAATTCTCAAAACAACGCTGTGAAGTAGATTTTACTGAACTCCATTTTGCCTATGAGGAGCCTGAGGATTAGAGAGGCTAAGTGACTTGCCCAAAGCCACACAGCTGGGAAATGCAAGAGCTGGAACCCAAATCTGGGTTGCCAGGTCCAGGCCCTTGCACCTTGCACTGAGACTTCCTGGCTCTTCTTCGCCCGCACCCACGAACAACCAGCCACAACTAGGAGTGGGACCCTTAGCAGGCAACTGCTTTGTTCACTTCATCTTCACAGGAGACAAAAACAGGGCCCATATGAATACACACAACACATTCACATTTGGAAGATGTCTGGCTCAGAGAGAGGAAAAAATATATTTTCCAAGATCCCCCCAAATTTGGCAGTTAGCACTTGAACCCTAAGTTTTGACTCCAAACTCAATGCTCTTTTCACTGCTCTGGGCCAGGCACTTCATGGGCAAAAACCACCCATCCTTCCGTGGGCTGAGGTCCCAGTGTCCACAGCTCTGATGTGGGGTCCTGCTTAAGTTATAGCTGGGGGAACGAGCCTGTCTCTTACCAGCAGTAAGACCTGGGGTTAAATCTCGCCTCATGCGTCCTGTCTGTGTGACCCTAAACAAGCTAGGTAGGTTCTCTCAGCCTCAGAATTATGGTTCGTAAAATGGGGTAACATCGTGCCCAATTCACCTTGTTATTTTGATGCTTCCTTGAAACGTATGTGTGAAATGTTTAGCACAAAATTTAGAAATAGTAAGAGGGGTGCCAGTGGGTTACTAATATCATTTTTGTAATGAAATATTCCAGGCAGAAAAGGACAGAGAATATAATGCAGTTTTTTTCCCTGAACTATTAGCAGGTTGTAGAGTCCACATAATAGATTGTAGGTGAGTATTTTTTGAACAGGCTAGACTAGACTAGGGTAGAATAGAATGGAAACTCTCAGATGCATTGTAGATGGTAAGAGTATGGAGTGTGAACATTATTCGTGAATGCTATTTCAGGTCTGTGTCTGTGTATGTCCATGTGTGTTCTGTTATGTATAAAATAACTTTCTTACATGATCATGGTCAAAATATTTAAAAATCGCTGATACGATGAATATTCACAGATTCACCGTTCAGATCTCTCAATTTCATATTTGCTCCAGACTTTTTTTTCTAATAATTAAAATGTTATTGATAGAATGAGAACGAAGCCCTCTTTCCATGCCCTCCTGGCTTCGGTCATCCTGAAGGATCACTTAGTCCACAGGGTGGTTCAGCCTGGCTTCTCGTTCAGCCGGGTGGAGAGTCAGCCATCCCACCAGAAGGGGCTGTGTTCACCCAGGAGTGGCTGTGTTCACCCAGGAGTGGCTGTGCCCACCCAGGAGGGGCTGTTCCCACCCAGGAGGGGATGTGTTCACCCAGGAGGGGCTGTGCTTACCCAGGAGGGATTGCTCATTGATGGAATTCTAATCACAGGTCCTGTGTGCTTGTAAATGTTTGGAGAAGCAATTTAAACACACCAGAGTGTGCTGATAAGCACGTTTCACCGTTTACATAAGGTCCTAGAAATATGTAAACACATAGCACAGGACTGTGCTGGGGCCCAGGAGGCTGGGCCTCACACCAGGGGCTGCATCCCAGACTTTCCCCTGCCCATTGTCTTCAGAAAGGAGGAAACTGGGTCCTGGGGGAAGGCAGTGAATGGCCCCAGACTCCCACAGTGCAGACAGCAGCAACACCAGAACAAGGAAGGAACAGAGAGAGGGTGGAATTTCAGAGAGAAATAGAGAGAGAAGGAGAGAGAAGGGGAGGGGAAGAGAAGGTGAGGGAAGGGAGAGTAAAGGGGAAGCATGAAGGAAGGAAAGAGAAAGACAGAGAAAAGAAAATAGAAAAAGTTGCTCCCATCTGGACACACATCCCCCAGAGAACTGCGTGCCTTCCTTGGGCATCCTATATAAAATAGCCCCAGCCCCAGCATTCCCTATGCTTCTTATATGGCCTTATATTTCTTTGTAGCACCTGTTCCCTGATATACCGTACATTTATTTGCTCATTTTCTACCTCTGCCCACTAGAACGTGAGCCCCAAGAGACAGGGAGCTTGATCAGCATGTTTGTGGCTGTTTCTCCAAGCCTGGGGCACTGCTGGCCCTGGTGAAGTGTAACTATGTGTATGAAAGTGTGCATGAAGCATTCATATGATGAGTGACTGAGTCCATGAATGAAACTGAATTTAGCTCTCTTAACATGACCAAAACACAGTTACTCATGAGTTGGCTGAGCAAGGAGCCCGGGAAAGCAAGTGAAACTTGGGGGTTTGACCTGTTCTCAGACTGCAACAATGGTTAACATTAATGGAGCACTTATTAAGTGCCAGGTACCATTTTAACTACTTGCCATAATCCTCTGTGGCAGGCATTCCCATTTGCAGATGGGGAAGGCAGGCACAGAGGGGGATAGCCATTTGCTTAAGGACACACAGCTAGAAGGAGGCAGACAGAGCTGGGATTCAAACTCAGACAGTCTGGCTTCCACTTGTGTTTAATGCCATGCCCCACTGCTTCCCAGAGAGAAAATTCTAGAGCAAGGGTTTGAGGGACACTGACTTGGACCTTTCAGAATCCAGCTGGGGAATTTCATATCTTTTTGTTTTTTTCTAGCAATTTGAGGAAAGTCAAGGCCGGACCAGTAGCAAAACAGCCTTTTACCAGGCGCTGCAGAATTCCCTGGGTGGCGAGGACTCAGATGCCCGCGTCGAGGCTGCTGCTACATGGTATTACTCTCTGGAGCACTCCACGGATGACTACGCCTCCTTCTCCCGGGCTCTGGAGAATGCCACCCGGTAAGCTAAGCTGCAGGAGGGTGCAGATTCCTACTGCTATGTTTTGGAGTGGACCCAGTTGATGTTCAGGTCATGAATGAGAAATAAAGGCACGTGGCTTTGTGCTTGAGGTTTCCCCTGCATCATTCATTCGGCCTACAGCATGGGGAGCTTCCCTGCTGAGAGGAAGCCCTGGAGGACATGTAGGGTGGACTCTGCTGCCAGGAAACCCCAAGCCAATGGGAGAAATGAGGGGTGACTCTGGCTCTTCCTGGGCCATGAGGGAGCTGTCGGAGGGCAGAGACGAAGCACTTGCCAGAGGTGCCTGGTGCACGCTCCACCTGAAGCAGCTGCTCAGCAAACGCTCAGGACAACCTTCCATGCTCCTGGCCTTGCATTCACTGAGCCCGGTGCCCCCAGTCTTGGCTGCCCATCAGGCGCACATGGGGGCATTTAAAGGGTAGGTGACACACAGGGCCCATAGTGGGGCAGCATTTTTCAAAGCTCCCTCAGCTGATTCCACCCCGCAGCCCGGGCTCATCTGGCACGTGGGAAGCAAAGGCCTGGAGGTGGGGAGGTTTTGTGGCTGATACCACTCCCCAGACAGGAACAGCCCAAGCTCTCACAGCCCTGCGCCCTCTCTCTGGGGCCCGTTGTTTCTTATATCCACTGCTTACATGCCTTGTCCCTGTTCATGCTCAAGCTTCTCTCACTTGGGGAAGGCTGCCAAACCCCCACCCCAAGATGGCTAAAGGCTGCAGCCCCCAGGCGCTGCTGTCCCCAGGGTCCCTCTCTTGCAGCACGCCCCCTGCCCCAGAGGTTGTCAGGACAGACCTGCCTCCCTCTCCTAGTGCTGCATGAGCTCACTGAGGCTGAGAACTTTTATAGAAATGCACAGCAGATGCACAAGAAATGATTTTTGAATAGAAATAAGAAAATAACCAGGGCTCCAGTCCTTTCCTCCTTCTGAGCTCCTTAGGATGAGACCACAGTGGGGACTCCAGCTCTCAGGTCACCTTTGAGTCCCTTCACAGGCGATGCATCTTGGTTTCCTGAGGGCTGTCCACTCCCAGTGGGAAGAATGGCTGGGATGCGAGTGCTTTTAGCATTCTCTGCCTCCTTTTCTCTCTCCTTCTGGGAGGCCCACACTGACCATTTGCTTGTTGTCCCTGGGGACAGAGCCAATGTCAAGGCTCAGCATCCTTTGCTGAACTGGAGCCTGTTGGGAAGGGATGGGCTGGAAGGTGTTAGAGACCCACTGCCCTGCTTGGTCTCTCCACTCAGGAGCCTGTGGTTTCCAACTGGAGGGTCACTGGCTCAGAATAAAACCGTACCACCCACTTGGATCTTGCGGACTAAAAGGCTTTAATTTTCCCTCTAGTGGAGATCTCCACTTTAGATTAAACAGCCAACAGCTATTTTGGGAGGCCTTGCCCTGGGCTGGACCATAAGAACTCTCAGATGTCCAGTCCCTGACCCTGAGAGGCTTATAATCAAGTCAGGACTGGGCTAGATCACATTGCAGAGAGAGCTCAGGGCTAGAGATCAGAAAACCTAGGTTCTTGCCTTAATTTTGCCTTATCTGACCTTAACGACAACCTGCGTGCTGGGGTGAGAGCTGAGACTGAGGGAAAGCAATGTCACCAAGGGAGGCCTCACTCAGAAGACGAACTCCAGCTCAACCTTAGCTCAGGCCTTCCTTCTCTCTGGCACAGACTCAGGCCCTGGCCCCGTCTCCTTGGCAGTTTCCTGGGCAGTGTCCCACCCCAGGCCTGCCAGTGCGTGATGCTTACCATAGGTTTGATCCTGTGTCTGTCCTGCTCACAATGCCTCAGGATGCACGAGAGGAAACTCAGTTGGCTTCATCTGCCCTCAAGATGCCCACAGTGCCCCACCCAACTTCAGAGCCTCACCTGGGAAGACTCGAGCACCCAGCAGACTCACCAAAGGCTTTTATCCCAATGACCAGGAAAGGAAGATGGGCACCCCTTTTGCTGAGGGACTCCCATGGGTGTTAGTAAACTTGGGCATTACAAAACCTCTTCCAGGTAGGGACCCTTGGCCCCACTTCTCAGCTGGGAAGACAGAGATTCAAGGAGATAAAAGAACTGCTGAGTATCTCACCTTTACTCTGCAATGCAGATGGGATTGAAAACCTGGTGGGCCCAGGGTCAGCCAGGGTCTGTCTGACTCTTGGCCAGGCTGGGGCCGCCTCTTTAAGCACATAGCCTGTGCGTCAGCACATGCAGGGCCCCACTCTTATAAGCTGCTGCTTCTGAAATTGATTCATGCTACCCTCAAAGGCAGAGCAAATATATAACTTAGGGAGATTTCTCGGCCTCCTCATCTGGACATTTTGGATCGGACCTTTCTTTCTTTCTTGTGGGGCTCCCTTTTCCACCGTAGGATGTTCAGCAGCATCCTGACCCCCACACACTAGATGCCAGTACAACCCTTTCCATTCCCAGTTGTGACAACCAGGAATGTCTCCAAGCATTGCCAAAGGGTTCTCTGGGGGAGGTAGAGATGGAGTGGCAAAATCTCCCCTGCTGAGAGCCACTGGGCTGAGCTAAGGGTACCACATGCCTGAGCTATCTTTGCGGGCTCTGACTTCTTTTAAAATGCACAATGATTTTATGTTCCATTCCACAGTATATTGTATTTAACTCCACTGTATATTGCATTTATGTTACTATAAAATGTTTCGCTTCCATGTCTTTAAGTGAAATTGATGTCCTTGGAAGATGTTTATTTCACGGGTTTTTTGATGCCTAAAATACATCAGCATGGATGCCAATTTTCGAGCCCACCATCTACCAGAGGGGACTGTATACCTACCATACTCTGGCTCTCCCATCAAAGTGGTAGTGGAGCCACTTGGAGAGCATTGCTGGGGAATGGGAGGAAGGTGTTCTTGTAGGCCTGGGCAGGGGTAGGTTGGAGGCCCAGGGGGCCCCTTGCTGGGAGAAGCCCTTTTCAAGCACCATTGCCCATAGAGCCATGTTTAACCAGACTCCCCCCATGTTCTCCTTTCACCAGGGACTACTTTATCATCTGCCCTATAATCGACATGGCCAGTGCCTGGGCAAAGAGGGCCCGAGGAAATGTCTTCATGTACCATGCTCCTGAAAGCTATGGCCATGGCAGGTAAGAAGCTGCAGGGAAGCAGAGAAAGGAAGGTAAAACCAAATGATAAGTCCCAGTTCAATCACATGGGACACACCACTTATCCCCTCTAAGGCTCAGTTTCCTCATCTGAGAAATAGAAATAATTGTAGTAGCCACTCCATCTCACTGTCTTGTAGGGGGGGAAAGTTAAAAAAAAATGATGTGAAAGGCTTTGCAAATGATGATGACACACTTTAGAACTGCAATGTTAGTTATTAATTGATTAATTTGACTTGAGAGAGGAGGCTTTTTCATTTACTCTCTATATTTATTCCTGCAGAGACTGAGCACTAGCTTAAGACGTTGACTTTCCAAAGTATAAAAAGGCTTTTTTTTCAACCAAAGGAAAATTGTATTCATGCTTGATTTATATAACATTCTTACGTCCAGAATAGGTTCCAGCTCCCTTAGAATAAAATATCAGGTGCAATGAAGAAATGAGAAAGAGAAATAAGGTGCAAGTGAAAGAAAACCAACCATAAAGAAAGGGCCAAGCGATGAGCATAGAATTTAGCCCTGAGTTTCCCAGAAGCCAAGGAAAATATTTTAAAAGGAAAAAGAAAAGAAAGATTTGGGTTTCGTAACTCCAATAGCTGAACAAAGGAAGCAGAGAGACTAAGTGACAGGGACGCACGTGATCTCAGCTTCAGAGTGAAAGAACAATGCAAAGAGGGTAGCTGGGGACTTGGATGACCGGTGCTTTGAAGGGAGGACTATGGGGCTATCTGTTCTACTGCCCCATGAGCTTACAGTTCTGAGCCATTCATCTATGTGGGAAAACCCCAGAACCCTTCCCACTGAGGCAGTGACTTCGTGCATTAAACCACATCAGATCACAGTGAGGTGCCTTTGGCAAGACAATCTACTCCTCTAGGGGGAAGAAAGTAGTGGTGTCCTTGTGCTCAGCCTCCAATAAGCATTCACAGGTAACAGATCATCAGGGAACACATGTCTCCAAAAGATGCAAGAGCATTATTGTTTTATTTTATATAAGAATGGGAGCAAGGCCTGCCATCTGGGATCAAGAACATTCATCACTCACATCCATGGTCTATTTTATGGGCAACAGGGAGCTGGGTGAAAGGACTGAAGCTTTAGAGGTGGGGGTCCAGCCACACCATATACCTGCTGTGCCATCATAGGTAGTTTTCTTTGTCTCTCTAATCTTCAATATCCTTACCTACAAAATAAGGCTAATAATTTTTCCTCTTAGGGTTGGCATTGACAGTACCTGGAACATAAGTTATCCAACCCATAACAGGGCTTTATGCTGTGTTACTTAGCAAGGCAAGGGAACTCTTATAAACATGCATCATTTATCTTTACAGTTAGTGATGCCCCTAAAGTAGGCTGAATAATGGCCACCTCAAGATAGACTCCTTCCTATGTCCTCCTTTCACCAGGGACTACTTTATTACCTGCCCTATAATTGATATGACCAGTGATTTGGCCACCTTCCTCCCATTCTCCAATAATGCTCTCCAAGTGACCTCACTGCCACTACGGGAAAGAAAGGGCATTCTCATTTCTCCTAAGCACTCATTAGTTACCTGCTTCCCCCAAACAGACTCTTCCTTTTTTTTTTTTTTTTTTTTGGCGGGGTCTCCCTCTGTTGCCCAGGCTGGAGTGCATTGGTGCAATCTCGGCTCACTGCAACCTCCACCTCCTGGATTCAAGCAATTCTCCCGCCTCAGCCTCCCCAGTAGCTGGGATTACAGGCATGTGCCATGACTCCCGGCTAATTTTTGTATTTTTAGTAGAGATGGGGTTTCACCATATTGGCCAGGCTGGTCTCGAATTCTTGACCTCAAGTGATCGACCTGCCTCAGCTTCTCAGAGTGCTGGGATTACAGGCTTGAGCCACTGCACCTGGCCCAGACTCTTGCATTTTTATAGCACTCCACAAAAAAAGTTCAGAGCCCAATTTTGCAGGGTCGAAATGGCCACCTGTGTTTTACAGAGGAAGTGTGTCTCACAGTCTATTCGAGCTGCCATAGTAAAATACCTTAGCTGAGTAGTGGCCTCCGAAAGATATCAGGACCCAATCCCTGGAACCTGGAACATTACCTTATAAGGAAACAGAACCTGGGCAGATGTGATTTAGTTAAGGATCTTGGCATGGGGAGATAATCCTGGATTACCCTGCGAGGGCCCTGAATGCAATCATAAGTATCCTTATAGGTGAGAGCCAGAGGGAGAAGTGCTGTCTACAGAAGAGAGAAGGCAATGTGACCACAGAGGCAGAGACTGGAGGGATGTGGCCACAGGGAAGGAATGCCGGTAGCAGCCAGAAACTGGGAGAGCACAGGGAGGGAGTGTGGCCCTGCCGTCACCTTGGTTTTGGCTCAAACTGGTTTTGGGCTTCTGGCCTTCAGAACTATGAGAGAAAAAAGTTTCCATGGTTTTAAACCAGTAAGTTTATGGTGATTTGCTACAGCAGCTGCAGGAAACTCATGCAGTCCCCAAGGTGTTCTCATTTCCCTGGAGCACCCATTATTCACCTGCTTTCTCCAAACAGACTCTTCTGTTTTTATAGCATGTCACAAAAAAATGTCCAGAATCCTTGTGAGCTCTGCAGGGTTGAAATGGTTACCTCTGTTTTACAGATATGCAGTGTGTCTCAGTCTATTCAGCCTGCCATAGTAAATATATCTTAGCCTGGATAATGTATAAACAACGTAAACTTATTGCTTACAGTTCTGGAGGCTGGAAGTCCAAGATCAAGGCATGGGAAGATTTGGTGTCTAGTGGGGGGCTCGCTGACTGCTTCACAGGTGGCACCTTCTTTCTGCATTCTCTCATGGCAAAGGGGACAAACATGTTCCCTAAGGCCTCTTTTATGAGAGCACTAACTCCATTCATAAGGCTCCACCCTTATGACCTAGTTACTCCCCAAAGGCATCCTATCTCTTAATACGAACACACTGGGGATTCCATTTCGGCCTGTGAATTCTGGAGGGACGTAAATATTCAGAGCATAGCAGTCTGAGGTTCAAGGAGTTCAACACGATTCCCTCGAGGACAAGCAGCTGGTTAGTTAGCAGCAACCCACCCGCGGCTTCTCTGAGCCTCAGAACTCTTTCCACTCCAACACGCGGTCTCTCTGCTTAGAACTATAATTTCAGCCTGACCTACAGATTCAAGCAACTGCCTCCAGGTTGTAAGAAGAAAAATAAGTTGTAGGCCAGGATTCTGGGAAGGAGGCATTGAGGGAGAGAAGGAATGATGACGAGAGCCATGTGGTTTGGGTGGAGATGAAGGTACCCACCTAATCCAGTGGTCTATGGCCACCCATGGTGAGGGAGGCCCAGCATGGGAAATGTTCCTAGAATCAGCCTTGGCAGTGTCCTCCTCGCCAGGGCTCTCAGGAATACACCCTCAATCCACTGACTCTTTTGTCTGGTTCTCTGCCTTCCTCACATGTAAGGCAGAGATTACAATGAAAGGTGTAACTCTCCCACAGCAAGTTCGTTAAAAGCCTTACAAATATGCACATACCGTTGGACCCCAGAATTTACAGTGGCAATAAAAAAGAAATGAGTCTTCTACATGAGGGTGAAAACAATCAAAGCAAAACAAAATGAAAGCATTCATATCATTGCTGTCAGAATCAATAGTGCTTGGGCCCTACCTGGATCACTTTCATAGGCTGCTGTAACAAAGTGCCACCAAAACTGGGCAGCTTAGAGCAATAGAAATGTATTATCTCAATTCTGGAAGCCACAAGGATGAATTCAAATTGTCAACAGGAGCATGCTCTCCCTGTAGGTGCTAGGGAAGGATGTGTTCCGGCCTTTCTCTTAGCCCCTGGTGGCCTAAGGCGATTCTTGGCTCACAGATGTCTGTGTTCTTCGTCCGGTATTTCTTTACATTGTCCTTCTTCGTGCATGTCAGCCTCTGGATCCAAGGTCCCCACCACCCATATTGGTTAGGGCCCACACTAATGACCTCAGTTTTACTTGATGACCTCTATAAAGATCCTATCTCTAAATAAGGTCCCATTCTAAGGTACTAGGGGTAAGGACCCCAACATATCTTTTTGAGGGAGACACAGTTCAACCCATAACACTGCCTTTCTGTAAAATAACTGAGCCTGCCAAGCAGGCTCTTGAATGGCAATGGCCCAAAGTGGTCTATTTTGAACCTTGGATTGGGGTGGTCCTCAAAGGAGCAATCCTAACAGAGTGGAATCACAGCCTCAGACTCCCACGGCCAGTGTGGGTTTCTCTGTTGCTGAGTAGTGTCCTCATGTCCCTAGAGACAGGGTTCCACTGCTCTGACCCGGGGAACCTCCCATGAAACCGAGCCATGTTCATGCAGAGACCCTCATAACTGCCTCCCGTGGCTCCACGGCTCTCTGCACCTCAGAGCCCAGTGACCCTCCTGGCACAGATGAGGACTTAGTAGGTGCTCAGGAAATCATACTAAAGGATAGATGGTCAGGAATTAGTCCTTTCTACTTTAGTTTTTAGGCTCTATGGGGCTCAGTTTTGCCACCCGTCAAGTGGGAGTAGGGAGGCCAGAGAGGTCTGAAGCACGGATTCTTCACTGGGTTCTAGGCAGCCTGGATCCTGAGCCTCTTTGAGGAGGGGGCAGGTCTGACCCTCCCAGCCCCTTTCTCCCTGTGTCACAGACTGAGCTTTGAGTAACATTTCAATGTTATTCAATTTAGAAAGTATGAAAAACTACTGGACACAGTCACCTAAAGGCATTGTTTAGTTCTCAGTTCTATCATTTTTGGAGGAAAGAGACACGCAGATCCACTGAAACATTTTATAGTAGCGGTATTGCTATTCTTATGGAGGCAAAATAATGCCCTGGTCAAAAGCAGAGATGCTGGCATCTACTAGTTTGGTGAAAAACATATCCTTGAGTCTTATCAGCTCAGTGACCTAAAGCAAGTCATGTAACCTCTTTGGTGACTGAATTTCTTCATCTGGCAAATGGGTATAATAATAGGACCCATCTCAAAGGTTGTGACAATCACTAATTTTGCATAAAACAGAGACAGGCAAATAGTGCTAAGAGTATTCTGTTCTTCTTGGCCATCAGAATACATTCTTGACAACCCCCTGTGTAGATGTCTCCTCTCTCCATCACCATCACATATGGTGCCATCTATGTAGTAGATAATTGAATCAATGAATGACTCACAGAAACTAACTCATTTGATTTTTGGCAAGTTTATCTTATTGTCCCAAAAAGACATCTCTCTTTCTCTCTCTCTCTCTCTCTGCCCTGGAGCTGTCACATCTCTCATTTTATTTCTGGCTCAAATCTACATACTTAAAATATACGTGTGTTACATTTTCAGCCATCTGTCTCGTACCTCCATTTCTGTTAGCATATATTAGCTTTCCTGGCAACAGCTAGTGAAAAAAAATACAATGAATTATTGCCTTCTTATAGACTATTGTAAACTGACCACAGAATAGTGTGGTTTTCTTACTCTGCACCTGGATTATAGATGAGATTTTCATTCCTGAAATTGAGGGCAAACTTCTATGGGGAAAGAATAGGCATAACAGATGGAGAGGAGACAGGGAAATCAAAATCTCTAGTGTGAGAAGAAGGTTCCCGTTTCAGATTCAGATTCAAAGAATCATAGAATATAGAAGATGAGATCGTCTAGCTCCTTCATTTTATATGTAAAGAAACAAAAGCCCAGGGATGTGAGCAGATGATTTCCCCGTCCCTGAGCCAGTGAGTGGCAGTCTGGACCCATGTGCTGTTCCCTGCCATCTCTCTAGCTTTCTTTCAATTGCTCCAACTTTATCCTAAACCCTATTGAGTGCCTACAATGGCCAAGTCCACTTACTATCTGTGTGGCCTTGGGCAAGTCACTTAACCTCTCAGCCTCCATGTAGCCTCACCTATATCTGGAGAGAATAACAGGTCCTGTTCCATAGGGCTGTGGGAGGGTTTGGGGGACACTGCCTGCATGGTTTTTAGCCCAGAGCCGGCATCTGGGTTGCATGAATGTGTCTGCGTGTGAGTGTGTGCATGTATGTGTATCTGTGTGTACAATACCTGGCAGCTTTGATTTCCAAGGCTACTGATGAGAGAAAAAAACTCACCAGCTTTCTCCTGTTCATCTCCGATCATTGAAGAAACTTTGAGCCAGTTTCTCCCATGCTCTGTCTCTGGAGCCCTCTGTTTTAGGAAGTGGGATTTCCAGCGAGCCCTATAATCCAGGGCTTCTCAACTTGGGCACTGTTGACATTTGAGGCCGGATAACCCTTTGTTGTGGGAGGCTGTGCTGTGCATTGAAGGATGTTAAGAAGCACCCCTGGCTTCTACCCACCTGATGCCAGCAGCCCCAGTCCCCCTAAGCTGTGCCAACCACAAATGCCTCCAGACATTGTCATGTGTTCCCTGGGGACACAATCCTTGCTGGTTGAGAACCACTGCTGGAATCTATTAGAACTGAAGTTATTACTAACAGTACCTGAAAGGAAATAGCAACCCCTCTCCCAGACAGTACCCCTGAATCAATGTAGGATGTCCCCTGCCAAGATGCTGTCCCTGGCCCCTTGGAACCCCCTCAAGCAGATGGAGTGTGCCAGAGAAACAGAGGGGTGGCTTCAGTGCTTCTTTGTGACAAAGCTGACCTAGAAGGCCAACAGGCCTCCAGGTCCACATGCAGAGGGGCTCTGGCCTGCTGTCTCTTCCAGGTCTGAGGCCCTGGGCATTCTCTCTAATGCTTCCTGTGTTCTCTCTAATGCCTCCTGTCACTTGCCCAGGTACTTTTCAAGGTGCCACCTGCTTATTCTGCTTATTCTGCTGGGACCCTTCCCTCCCTGCCCGTCTCTGGTATTTCCATCTCTTTGACTCACCGGTGATGTCCTCCTCTCTAAACAGCCCCTTTCAAAGGACACACTGGCCTTTAAAGGTCCAGGTATCATTCCCAGGAAGAGCCCCATCTGTGTCCTCTGCTGCTCATGAACAAAGGACTCAGACCCTGTGGCCAGGTTTGGGGACCGCACCCCCAGCCCTGGCCTGTGCTCTGGGCCCCAGCAAGTGTAGAAGAGAGCCCCGGTTTGTTCTCTGCTGTTTCCTGTCTTTCAAGGGCTCTGCCACTTTCTGTGTGCCTCTTTAAGAGTTGGTTTTCTCATCTGTGTAGTGGAGCTAGTAATAGCACTTATGCTTACTATGAAGTGTGTGAAGATTAAAGAAGACAAGGCATACAGACAGCCTCGCCTATGGGCCTAACTGCCTGGCAGAGAGTGAACACTGATTAAGTAAGCATTACTAATGCTGCTTCGTGTATTATGCTGGAAGAATCCAAATTGGAGATCAACAGGTCCTTGGAAGAAAGCAACCACAACTGAAGTGGTTTCTGGTACCACACATTGCATGAGGAGCTGTAGCCACTTCAGAGAAGACGTGGAAGCCTCTCATCTTAAGATGCCTGGGGGCTGGGCCAGCTGTGGAGTTCATGGTTTCTATGGAAATTCATCATGAGGCTGAGTGTGTGCTATGGCACTTGATTGTGTGCTGCATCTGGTCTTTGTTCTGAAGGTCTTGGCCTCCAGGGTGCTGGGATGTCATTCCTACATCCTGGTGGTGTGGAAGATGTTTCAACAAGACCACATTTAACTTTTATTTGAATGGAATAGTGGGGGCTGGGGTATGGCTCTTGGGATTAAACATCTACTCACGCCCCATAGAGGATGTTAGACTGGTCTTTCATTTTGGCAGAGGCAGCCCAATCTAGTGAAACAGCACATCCTTTGAGATTAAATCAACTAGAGTTTTAGTCGCATATCTACCATTTATTAGCTGTTTGCATTTAAACAAATCCCTTTACCTCAATTTCCTCACCCATAAAATAGGTATAGCTATATCTACTTCATAGTAT
The DNA here is from genome assembly GCF_028885625.2 of Pongo pygmaeus. NCBI lineage: Eukaryota > Metazoa > Chordata > Mammalia > Primates > Hominidae > Pongo > Pongo pygmaeus. The sequence continues at coordinate 146,000,386 of NC_072380.2, forward strand.
GAATACTCAAGATCATGTACATTAAACATCTGGTGTATTGCAGATGTTCAATGTTAGGTAGCTAGAGTTTTTTTCGTTTTAGGAAAACTGAGGCTCTGAGAGAGAAAACAAAAGATTCAAAATGACTAAAGAGGCAATAATGTTCCTCCTTGATAACTTGTCCCAACCCTGGAAAACAAAGCTGTAAATTCTAGACTCAAGGCGTTTTGTACACCACTACACTTGCATTCTAGACACTACTGTGCATTCCAGAGGCTTTTAACATTCCAGATTCAAAATATTATCTTTAGTTGACTGTCTTGAGTTTGTTGGAATTAACAAACCAAAGAAAATACAAAGTGGATAGATTATTGAACTGAATCCATCAGCCTCGCTACATCCTGTAGGATTATTTCCCAGTGTAGATGAAAATAAATCATTTTCTGAAACTGATTACTCCAACTCCTTGACATAATAGGGTTTGCACTATATATCTTCTTCAACATTGATTTGACAGAGATTTACCTAACGCCGTCTATGCTGCAGATCCCCTTCCAGGTCCTAGAAATGAGAAACCTGCAGGGCAGAGAAGAGCTGCCTTCTTGGGACAAAGACTATAGTCGCGTATGGGGCTGATGGGTATCTAGGAATAGTGTGTACAGAATAGACAATACACACATCAACATGCAGCATATGTTCAGATAACAGCACTAGGAAGGAGGTCCACTAGGGTGACGTGGTCAGTAATAAGAAAAGAACCTTGTGTAAAGGTGACATTTGAGCTGAGAACCGAGAAATAAGAAGGTGTGTTATCCTCACATAGAAGTGAGAAATCCCAAAAGAAAGATCATCAAAGGCCAAGGCCCTAAGGTGGGAAAGGGCTTGGCATATTTGAGGATAAAGAAGGCCAGGGAACTGGAGCATTACTAATGCTACTTCGTGTATTATGCTGGAAGAATCCAAATTGGAGATCAACAGGTCTTTGAAAGAAAGCAACCGCAACTGAAATGGTTTCTGGTACCAGACATTGCATGAGGAGCTGTAGCCACTTCAGAGAGGACATGGAAGCCTCTCATCTTAAGATGCCTGGGGGCTGGGCCAGCTGTGGAGTTCATAGTTTCCATGGAAATTCATCATGAGGCTGAGTATGCGCTAGGACATTTGAATTGTGGCACTTGAATTGGAGCCTGTTGAAGAGGAGGGGAGTGGTTGAAGGTGCAGAGGGAAAAAAAATGGGTCTTGTAGTTCACATAGGAGTTTGTAAGTTGTGGCTAGCAGAGAGATAGTATTTTGTTTGAGTGTGATGAGAAGGCATTGCAGATTTTAAAGAAAATATATATAATGCACAATGGTCTTTTCATTCATATCCAGAACGGCTCACTGAAACATCAATTATCTTTTCAAAACATAATAGAATGTAGAATATCAACCCTGTTATCTAATGTGATGGTCAGTTAGTCAGAAAAGTCGATTAAGAAGAGAACTTGTGAAAAATGAATAAGATAGGTGTAATGCCTTAAATATTTTATTTTAACTTTAAACACATAAATCTGCATCCCCTGGCCATTCGTTTGGTGCAGGATCAGAGGGTTAAGCTGGAAAATGCGGTTTGGAGTTCTGCCTTTGAATTTCTTGCAAAACCATAAACATAGTGCATGATCTATTATTTCCAGTCTGGGATCCATGAAAATGGAGTATCTGCATGGTATTCAATACATTCAATTAGATGTAAAATCACAATGACAAATACAATGACTTAAACAGTTGGGTCTTGGTAAGCACACAGCACAGTTATTGAGGATGCATGTTTAGGGCCTGGAAAGTTCATTTTTTTCTGGGAAACAGTTATCATACTTTATGGAGGGAATAAAATGTTCAGGTTAATCTAGCAAGATAGTTGAAAGTTTTGAGTCTACTGTGAAACAATATATCATACAGCTCTGCTGAGCTTTAAGAAGTTAGGGGACTACAGCAAATATCTCCTTTGGGGCCCGGGGGTGGGACTGCACTCTTTAGTGTACATTAGGGAGCTTATTTTTAAAGGATTGCATAGCAAATTCTCTTGTAAAACACAAGCCATTTGGAAAGCAAATAATTACTTCCTGATTAATTCAGATGCAGAATCTGAACTTTTGCATATTAGATTTGCCCAAAGAGAGGCACACTTATAAGCTTCTAGTCATAAGTTATTTAACACTTCCTCAACCTCTAAAAACAAACAAAAAACAAAACAAAACAAAACAAAAGCCTGGGAAGCAAAGGGACTTTCATTCCTCCCTGTTCCCTAATTTCCTTTGGAGGAAGCTATCGAGAGAGATGCTGGCTGGGGATAAAAAAGGGAGTATATTTTATGGGGATGAGGTCAACAGACTTCCTGCAGACAGAACAGCAGGGACTGAAATCCCTGCAAGCGCAAGCTCTCAAATCAGTCCATTCAGATGGGCTGGAATGCCCATCTGTGCTGTGCCATCTCCAGCACAGTCCTCTTCACACCATTACCAGCAGAATGGCTTCTCCATGCAAAGCAGTGTCTTATTTCTGTCAAGAAAGATCCTTCCTCACACCCTCACCTCACCATAAGGGGAACCCAGGCTCAGCCCACCTCCCCAGCTGAATCCACTGCCAGGTGCATCTCTTTGGATGGATGTACCTCCATCATCCTGTTTCGTGATAAGCCTAAACTTTCATGGATTATGGCTCCTGATCCTGGAAGCTGAGAACTTGTGCAATGGATCATCTCTGAAATGAGGCTTTTGGCTCACTGGGGTGCAGGCTTAGCCTCCCTGCAGGTCCTTAGCAGCACCAGCAGGATTAATGATGAGCAGTGTGGCAGACAGGTAAGCTTGGAGACATTATGTGAAAAGGTTCTGTCTTTCCTGGACAGTTGCAGTGACCCTAGGATTTCTCAGTTCTAGTCTTTTTTTTCCTACACACCTCTAGTAATCCCTCCAAAAGAAATGCAACTTACAACTCATTTGCTAAGAAACCTCCAGGGTTCCCAGCCCTTTTAAAACATGACCGTCAATTCTTCTGGTCTAGGCTGTCACACCTTTCGAAGAATTAGAGTCCAGTAGACCTTAGCAAGCATGCAGTTTAGTGGTTTTCAGATTTTGGATTTTTCTGGACTAGAAAAAGTTCCAATTGCACTTCTCAGCAGGACCTGTGAGGCCAGCGCCTTGGGGACTGTTTTCTGCCACCTGCACCAGCCCCCACCTGCCCTGGCTCACCTTGTACTCAGCCATACCCCTTGTCATTCCTTGCTCCATACAGAGCACAGAGCCCACTCCGTGATGGCACAAGTGCTGAGTCGCTATCCACATGCCCTTCCTCGCCTTGTCCACTCACTAACCCTACTCATCTGTCCAAGCACAAGTCCGCCGCGGCCTCCTCTCTCTTGGTTTCCATAAACTCCTTTCCATCTTCTTGCCCGGAATAAATGGTATTTCCTTTCTCTCTCTTCTTATGGTACTTGGTAAGTAATTCTATCACTTGATAGATACCTACCTATCTATCGTACAACTCACAACATTTTATTTTTGAAAAGCAGTGGTTGATCGCACTTTCTTTTTAGAATGTGAGCTTCTCAACAGAATGGCCACCTTTTGAGCCTCAGCATCCATCCAGAGGACAGTGCACACTAGGCATTTGGCAACTGTGGGCGGAGTAGGGTATTAGTCCCAACACCCCTTTTCTAATTTGCCACCATCCTCACTGGACGGCATTCAAATCCTGAAACTGAAACAAAAAAGCACGTGCACACGCGCACACACACACACACACACACACACACACACACACACAGAGAGTCATCCGCAGAGCTCTGTGGCTGGTCAGTTCTTTCCACAGTCTGGTTAAATGTAAGTTTATCAACTTCAGCAACCTTAACTCTTCCTTGGGTGGCAACTTATAGTTTTTAAAGGAATTTACACCCACTCGATCTATGAGCATCCAATATACCATATGGGAGGCTGAACGGAGATGATCAGACCCATTCTACTGATAGGAAAACCAAGGCTTAGAGATTCAGCAGTGGAAGTGGGAATTGAACAGAGCTTGCCCAGCTTGGGCAGGTAGCTTTCCCAAGCCCAAAGTCTGCCTCTCCATGTGACAAGGAGAAGATTCAGATCTGGCCCTGGGCATAGGATGAGCAGCTGTCAGATGAGGGGCAAGTTCCACTGCAATGTGATTACCAAAAACAGCAGACGACAAGTAAAAGCTAAATGCCTCCAGGCTGACCATATACTGACACAGCTGCCATGGGTTTGGGCCTATGACTTATCAGTGATCAGACACAGTGCAGGGCAATGAAGCCACATGAGCACACATGAACTGCCTACCCCAAGTCTGCGGGCACCACGGTCACTCAGTTGAGTCTCTCCTTTTACCTTGTTAGACCGTGGCATGTTCTTCTGGGTCCTCCTCTGCTGCTGCTGCTGCTGGATCCAAATCCCCTTTTCTTCCTCCAGAGGGTCCTGGAACCCCCAGCCAGTGCCCAGATTCACCGAGGACTTGGTCCTCGACTCCCAGATTCCCTCTTCAGAGGCTCCCCCTTTGTGCCTCCTCCAGATGTCCCTTAAACTGCTCAAAATAACTCCTGCATCCTGATAGAGATCAGCTCTGCTAAGGAAAAAACAAAGCAGAAATCCTCATACACAACAGGCTCTCAAATTAAACAGACGGGATGGGCTGGAATGCCAGGCCTTTCCCCCAAAGCAGTGATCTGTGGCCTTTCTAAGGTCACAGACAGTGGTGGCCTGGAGCTGGCTCATACAAGTTCATGAGAGCCGGTGGTACACATTGCTTCCCAGCACCATGCTCAGTGATATCACTTTGAAGTTGGCTAAGGTGGGAATATTTACACTGTAAAAATTGGCGAATATTACAAATAGGATTTCCTTTCCCCCAGAGAATCAATTATTAAACTTTTTTCTATTTTTGAGACAGAGTATCACTTTGTCACCCAGGCTGGAGTGCAGTGGTACGATCGTGGCTCACTGCAGCCTCGACCTCCTGGGCTCAAGTGATCCTCCTGCCTCACCCCACCAAGTAGCTGGGACTATAGGCAAACAGCACACATCCAGCTAATTTTTGAATTTTTTATAGAGATGGGATTTTGTCATGTTGCCCAGGCTGGTTTTGAACTCGTGAGCTCAAGCAATCCACCTGCCTTGGCCTCCCAAAGTCCTGGGATTATAGCCATGAGCCATCACGCCCAGCTGATTATTAAATATTTGTCAACACGTGACTTTCTTGAGAATGTGATGGAGGATATGAAACATCTCTCAAGAGAGATCCACCTATACACTTAACAGCATTTTATGTGTAATTTTAGGGAACTTGTGGATCTCCAAAACCCTACAATGGGACCTCCCCAACCTCCCACAAGTTAAGGACTCCCACTCTTAAGCTTTCAGATTTCTCTCTCAGTTAATCAAAAAGGAAATGAGTATATGAGCCAGAAACTGGGTCAGAGAGATTAAAAATATTTTATTGCTAAACCTCGTTCAGCATCTGAAATAAGCATAATTGTGTCACCATTTTACAGAGGAGGACACTCAGACCCAGAGACATTAGACAGCTTGTCCAAGATTGCACACTAGTCAGTGACTGAGCTGGGGTTTCAACAGAGCACTCTGGCCTTTAAAGTTTATTTCTGTTCACTAGAATGCTTGGAATGCAGCTTCCTCTGGAGGAAACAGTAGACCAGGCTATTGTGGTAGCAGTTATACCCCCGCAAAATGTCCAAATCCTAAACCCTGAAACCTGTGAATATGTTACCTTCCATGGCAAAGGAATTTTGCAGGTGTGACTAAGGTTCAAGACCTTGAGACAGGAGCTTATCCTGGTAGGCTTAATTTAATCACATGAGTGCTCTAAGCAGGGGAGTGTTCCAAAGAAATGCAGTATCGGAAAGACTTGGCCACTCTGAGGATGGAGGAAGGCGGTTCTGATCCGCAGCCTCTAGTGACTGGGAGTGGCCCTCAGTTTGTAGCCAGCAGGAAAACGGGGGCCTGGGTCCTCCACCTCGAGGAACTGAATCCTGCCACAAATTTGAATGGTCAAGAGAAGTATTCTCCCCAGAGCTTTCAGAAGGAATGCAGGCCACTCACCCTTTGATTTTAGTCCACTAAGACCCATCCTGGATTTCTGAATTCCAGTCACTGTCAGATAGTAATTTGTGTTGTTTTAAGCCACTGAATTTGTGGTAATTTCTTAGGGCAGCAATAGAGAATTAATACAGCCAGTTTTCCAGAAGGCCCTCCCGAGAAACAGGCTGTTGAACCTTTCATCCCACTGTGAGGAGAAGGACTAAGCCCCAGTGGGGAGAAAGTCGGCCACACATCACTGGAGGAAGAAAGACGAGGGGGCCCCCTATTAACCCTGGGTCTCCTGGCTTGTCTGTCGCCGCCGCAGAGGGAGTGTGGTGATTGAGAAACAAGACAGCGTCAACAAGACCGGCAGTGGGGTATGACTCACCTTCCAGAAGCCAAAGGCAGTCCAGACCTCTCTTTGGGCAAAGCCTGATTCTTTACTATGCAGTGGTGAAATTCATCCTGGCTTTTCCACTCTACCACTCTCCCTGGTTCCCAGTGCTCACTCCACGGCACATGTACTAGGCTCCTCAGCACCAGCTCCAGCCCAGGCCATTCCCACCAGTGGACTGGCTTCCAACTCATTATTCCCACCAGGATGCTGCCTCCTAGATATTTAATCCAGTCTAGCATGTATTTATTGAATAACTCCTATTTGCCAGGAACTGTGCTGGGGTGGGCTTCATGGATAAATGTCGTCCTTGAAGAGTCATAAGAGTGTGAGTTGTATATGAACACGGGCTAGTGCAGAGAATGTGCTCAAATACAAGCTACTTTCATTATTGCTTTTTCAGTAACTAGAAGAACACCAATATCCAGTGATACCGTAAGTATCGTGGTTAGAATATGACCCAAAAATCATTGTGTTGGGAGGTTTCTCGCAGGCATTATTTCCAGAGACCTAAATGTTCAGTGTTGGTCTCACTTTAGCAACAGACACGCCGTGGATCTGCCCCCAAGGGGCCACTGGACTAAATTTAGGCCAAGCCAAATCTCCACTCAACTGGGCACTAAACAGGATCCTTAGATATGATGTAAAGAAGGGAAAGTCTTGGTTTTGGAAGAAATATTTTTGTTTGTTTATTTGCGTTTTTGAGTAGTTTACTTTTTCTTGACCTTTTGCTGCTGCTTTTCCTCTGTTTTCTCAGCCTGGAGTTGCTGGCGGATGTTCAGTTTGCCTTTGGGCTTCCCTTCTACCCAGCCTACGAGGGGCAGTTTTCTCTGGAGGAGAAGAGCCTGTCGCTGAAAATCATGCAGTACTTCTCCCACTTCATCAGATCGGGGTAATTTTGGGCCACTTGTTCTGAATTCTGTCACTGTGCTTTTCCTCCCCCTTCCTTCAAGCAGAATGCAAAGACCCAATTTGCATCGATGGACTCATCCTTTCCTCTGTAGACATTATAATCACCAGCCACTGGCCTCCCTGTCTCAGTCACCCTCTCCTAGCCAAAACTGCTTTCGCATACATTAATCTTCATGAAGAAAAGCTCTAATTATACCAGCTGCATTCAATGACTCTAGATCAGGGTTTCTCAACCTTAGTGCTATTGACATTGGGGGCTGGATAAATCTTGGCTATGTCCTGTGCATTGTAGGATGTTTAACAGCATCCTTGGCCTCTAGATGTCCACCAGATGCCAGTGGTGCCCACCTCAGCCCAGTTTTGAGAACCAAGCATGTCGAATGTCCCCTGGAGGGAAAACTACTTGGAGGAGAGCCACTCTCTCTCCACAGAGGGGAATACCAACCAGTGCCTTGGGTTTTCAGCTTAAGTTGAAATGCTCAGGGCCCTCCTTTATTCACCTTGAGGCTCTTCCTCTTCCTCGCCTGCCTGTACTCCAGTCCAATGAAGTATATTCGCTGTCCCCACCTGCAGAATTGGTTCCTGCTCTTTCCTCTTCATGGTAGTTTACCTGTTTCCTTTTATCTTTTTGCCTGATGTGAGTTGATTACCTAGAACTGTGCTAGGTTCCCTGGAAAGATAAAAAGGTGCAAAAGTCATGACCCAGCTGCCAGCTACTAATAGTCTGAAAACAGAAAAATGAACCATAATTCAAAGCAGGAGAAAATAAAGCTTTATGCAGTTTGTTATGGGAGTTGAGCAGAAAAACACATTTCTTGTAATTAGGGTTTTAGAAAATATTTCACTGAGGAAGTCACAGTTAAGCTGGGCCTTGGGGGATAAATAGAATATTTATACAAGCAAAGAAGAAGAAGACACTTCCAGGAAAGGAGGTCTGGGCAAATGCAGTGGGGATGAGAGGACACACCTTATCTGGGAAATGTCAGGTGGCTGCAGGGCTGGTGTTTAGGCTACATGGCAAGACATGCCGGAAGATGGGCCTGGGCAGCAAGTTTGGGAAGGAGCCTTTATCTGAACAGGTCTGATATCCCCTTTATGGGGCAGCTGGCCTACAGATTCACCCTCCTGCCTGGGCCTTGGACAAGCAAGGACATTCCAAAGGCTAACTATGGTGTCTAGATCTGAGGACATTAGGAAAGAGAAGAGCACAGTGATCTCCTGAACATTCACAAAAACAGAAGGGCAGCGCTAGGTCCTGAGTAATGCTACCAGGTCATGACCTCAACACCTTTCCTCGCCCAGAAATGGCCTAGCTTTGCAGTGCTAGCTTTGCAGTGCAGTCAAGATCACAACCCCAGAAGCCAGATTTGGGGAGTTCACATGCAGCCTTGACACCTACAGATACATGAATTGTCCCTCAGATACCAAGTGCAAGTGGGAAGTGATTCAGGTGATGCAAGGAAAGACAAATTTCCCTCATGGATATTTCTTTCTTCTCATTTGCCCAGAAATCCCAACTACCCTTATGAGTTCTCACGGAAAGTACCCACATTTGCAACCCCCTGGCCTGACTTTGTACCCCGTGCTGGCGGAGAGAACTACAAAGAGTTCAGTGCACTGCTCCCCAGTCGACAGGGCCTGAAGAAAGCCGATTGCTCCTTCTGGTCCAAGTACATCTCATCTCTGAAGGCATCTGCAGGTAGCAAAGCCCTGGGACAAGTGGAGGGAGCTGGGTGTTGATCTCAGCATCTGCTATGCTCACTGCATGAGACCTGTACTGCGTGCATTGGAGCCAAGGGGTCACCAGTGCCAATGGCACAGCCCCTTCCTGTGAGTTGTTCATGGTCTGGGGAGCTCCATGTTGCCAAGGGCCTCCTGTTCTGATGTAGGGCTGGAAGGAAAAGAAAGAGAGGCACAGGAAGAGGGCAGAGGGGTGACTAGGAGAGAAGGTCTGTGGGGGGTAGAATGGTGAACCAACATCAAGGCTTCCAGCCTAGAATGTGGTATGGGAAGAGAAGGGAGTGTCTTGAACCTCATCCTCACAGTCCTTGAAGGCCTAGATAGAAAATCTTGGAGAAGTAACTCTAGCCAGGGGAAAAGTGGGCATTTCTACCTCTTCCTGTGGCAGAGATGTTAAGGAGAGAAAATAAATCATAACGAAGGCACTGGGAATAGAAAGTAAACACAATGCCCTTAGGAAGCTTTGGAATAGCAGATGTGAGTGACACAACCCAGGGGATGGCCCTCAGCTTTCCTGGGGCCATGATGGAAACCTGTGTCTGAGTGAGCAGGAGCCCAGAGGAAGGAGGACTCACTCCTCCCTGGAGGCTCTAGGAAGGGTCCCCAGGAGAGGTGATGCTGGGCTGTGGTTTTTAGAATGACAGGAGTTTTTCAGGTACAGAGAAATGGAAGTGGGCCGTTAAACAGGGAAGGGATCTTGTCCAGCTATAGTTTAGATTTTCAACTCTGCTTTTAGCTTCCAAGGCCAAGTGTCTGTCTGCTAACAACGAATCCAAGTACCATCGTACCCTTAGCATGTCCCTATAGCCAGGAGACGAATCTGGCACCTCAGCCAGTGGAAAGTTCCTTCTAAAGGGCATTAACAAGAAATGCCCACTGGAGGCTGGGGTCTCTTTGGGACAAAAGGAAGGGACCAGAGAAGAGAAGTCCTAATCTGGCTTGGACCAACCTTCCTTGCCCCTCTGTTTCAGATGGAGCCAAGGGCGGGCAGTCAGCAGAGAGTGAAGAGGAGGAGTTGACAGCTGGATCTGGGCTAAGAGAAGATCTCCTAAGCCTCCAGGAACCAGGCTCTAAGAGCTACAGCAAGTGACCAGCCCTTGAGCTCCCCAAAAACCTCACCCAAGGCTGCCCACTATGGTCATCTTTTTCTCTAAAATAGCCACTTACCTTCAATAAAGTGTCTACATGCAGTGAAGCATTGTTGACTCTAATGTGTGAATCCAAGGCAATTCGTGGGTAACACCAACTATATCTTAATAATCTTTCTAAGGTTTGAATCCCAGGCTGCTGTTTCCATTCAGCAAATGTTTATGAGCATCTGTTATGCACCAGGCCCTGTGCTGGCTGCTGGAGAAACAAGGACTTTGCTCCTCCAGAAGGAGAGAATGCTGGGCAAACAGTGACACAAAAAATGGGGATCCATCAAGAGCAGGCCCCAGGTGGCATAGTCCCACCTGAGTGATAGAAAAGACTCACTCACAAAGGTTCCAGAGTGGAGGTAGAAGACCAACTGGAATGGGTGCAGCGAGAAGCAATGCACTCTGAAGCAAGACAGTGAGGATGGAGCTGGGGCAAGAAACAGAGCCGCAGGCCCTGGAGGAAGTAGAACTGATGGAACTTGATTAAATGTGAGAGGGGGTTGGTGCAAGGTGATAGAATTGCCCCAACTTTGGGATGATTTGGATTCCTGGATAAGCATGTCTCCTAAGGGACACATATTTAAGGCAAATATTCTGGTTAAAACATTCTGTCTTTCCACCCCCTTTCACACACACGGACACACACTTCACACAAAGTAAAAGCAAGTGGAGCTGGTTAACAGTCTTGTTCATTTAGATGGCATGCCATCAAATGCATTCACACCCATCATGTTATTTGAATTCAGAGCAAATTAATGATGATTTGCAGGCTGAGATTGTTGTCCTATCTTGCAAATGTGGAAGGTGAGGCTCAGAAAGACTTACACTATACCTGAATTCACATGGTGAAGAGGAGGAGAATCAGAGTCCAACTCAGATTTTCCCATTTCTCTGTTTCCATGCACTGTATGGACTACAAAATATAGGCCTAAGGCCATGTTGTGTGTCCTACAAAACCTACTGATAGCACTGAAAGCCCTGACTAGCCTCCAACCTGCATTATAGTCTCTGTTAGGATGGTTCAGTGAAAGCACCTAAATATTGAACTAAAAGGCCTTAACCAAAGGAAACTCGATAAGTAGATGGTCCCAGGGTTGGTCAGTGTCTCAGTAATGTCATTAAGGACCCAGACTCTTTCCAACCATCCTCTTCGCCATCTTCAGCACATGAGTGGTGTTTCAATTCACTGACATATTATGGCTGCCACAGCTCCAGACATCACACACAATCCCCAACAGCATCTCATGCTGGAGGCAAATGGGGAAGGAGGTAAAGGGCTTTCCCCTCCAGTGCTTCTTTCTTTTTTCAGAGGAAACGTTTTATCCCAGAGGTTCTCAGCAGAATTCCCCTTACATCTTTTTGGCTAGAAATAAGTCATGTGCTCCTTTTTCTTTCTTTTTTTTTTTTGATGGAGTTTCACTCTTGTCGCCTAGGCTGGAGTGCAATGGCACAATCTTGGCTTACCACAACCTCTGCCTCCCGGGTTCAAGGAATCTCCGGCTTCAAGGAATCCCAAGTAGCTGGGATTATAAGCATGTACGACCATGTCTGGCTAAGCTAATTTTTTTTTTTTTTTTTTGTATTTTTAGTAGAGTCGGAGTTTCACCATGTGGGTCAGGCTGGTCTCAAAGTCCTGCCCTCAAGTGATCTCCTCACCTCAAAGTGCTGAGGTTACAGGTCTGAGCCACCGTGCCTGACCATGTGCTGCCTTTTAAACAATCACTGGCAATGAGGGATGAAAGGGCCTTCTGTGATCCAATTACACCAGGCATGACTTATCCTCCAGAGTAGGACATATTGCTGTCCCAACAAAGCTGGGGTACAGTTAGCAGCAATGAATGAGGAGACAGTTATTGGGTAGACAATGGATGCCTCCAAGACTATGACAGTTGGGGCCATTTCCCCATCCTTGGGGCTCTCCTGGCATGGCCCAGGGTTGGAGTTGGCCTCAAGCACCTTTTTAACTCCTTTAGTGCAGTGTGGGTTGAAAATCATGTGCTGTATTTGGAGGTGCTCTCGAGTTCCCAGAATCAGGGGTCATGGCCCTGGTGCTTCCTTGGTGTACCCTTAATCCAGGGTAAGGCTCCAGGATCTGGGGGCTCAGACAGGGGCAAGAGACATGGCTCCAGGAGGTAGTGCTCTGCATTCTCACTGTGTTTGGGTCTCCTGTGGTATCCAGACTGGGGGATGGATGAGACCTCTATTAGTTGTCTGTGGCTACTGTCAAAATTTTCACAAACTGAGTGGCTTGAAACGACAGAAATGTATTATTTCATAGTTCTGGACACCAGAGGCCCTGGATTGAGGTGTTACTGGGGCCGTTCCCCCTCCAAGACTCTGAAGGAGGATCCAGCCCAGGCCTCTCTCTCACCTTCCAGTGGCTGCTGGTGGCCAGTGGTGTTTCTTAGCTGATTACTGCCTTCTGATCCCTTCCTCTGTCCTCACTGCCCTTCTTCTCTGTGCATCAAACTTCCCTCTCTTTTCTCTTAGAAGGACACCAGTCATTGGATTTGGGCCACCCTAAATCCAAAATGATCTTATCCCAAGATCCCTAATTTAATTACACGTGCAAAGACCCTAATTCTAAACAAGTTCACATCAACAGGCACTGAGGGTTAGGACTCAGACGTGTCTTTTGGAGAGGTCACAATGTAAACCACTATGGGACCCAGGGCTTGGGGACTGGACAGCATGTCCAGGAAGGGCAGGGGCTGGGCTGATGCAGTGCTATGGGAAAGCCCTCAAATCAGACTCTCTAAGAGGAGGAAGAGGAAGGGGCCTCTGTGGGTTTTGGAATGAGGCTTCAGGTATATAGAAGGTCCTTCTGGCATAGCCCTCTCTATAGTCTGGCCCTAATAATGATAGAAATAAAATAAAAGCAATGTCATTTATCAAGGTCTCATGCCCTATATGAGGTTCTGTCCTCTGAACACTGTCTCATTTTTCTTTCCAAAAGGAAAGCTTGTTCTTGTGTTGCCATCAGGAATTCAGTGCTTGATATTCTACCCCTGAAGCTGTGTTCCTTTGGTTTTAATCACAGTCTGTTTTTAGTTAAAGTGAAAATTCCCTCCAGCAAAAGGGTAGGAGGTTTCTCCTCCACCAGCCCCTTAGTGGGACTTTGAAGTGAGATAGGCTGGGCTGTAGTACCACGTTTGTCCAGGTGTTTGGATGAATTGGAGTAATTCCTTGGCCCAGTGATTTCCGTCATTGACTGTTCATTGGAATCACCTGGGAACTTTCACAAACTCCCAACGCCCAGACCATATCCCAGACCAATTAGATCAGAATCCCTGGAGGATGGGGCCAGGCATTAAGGGGTTGCAATGCATAGTCAAGAGCGGACACCACTCCTAATCTCCCTGATCTGCAGTTTCCTCACCTGTAGAATAGATTCAATTACATTGGGTGAGCAATGCTTAGCAAGGTGCAAGCTGGAAGCAATGTTATTTCTTTCCCTCCTTTCTCCATTTGTGGTAGACGGGATAACTAAGACTAGAGGAAATTAAAGTTGCAGATGGAGTTAAGGTTGCTAATCAACTGACTTTAAAATATCTGGAATTACACAGATGATGCTGATGTAATCACAGGGTCCTTAAAAGTAGAAGAGGGAGGCAGAAAAGAGGACCAGAGAACTGGCAGCATGAGAAGAATTTGGCCTGATGTTGCTGGCTTTGGAATAGAGAAAGGAGACCATGAAGCTAGGAATATAGGTGTCCTCTAGAAGGTGGAAAAGGAAAGGAAAATTATTCACCCTTAGAGGCTCCAGAAAGATTGCACCCTGTGGACACCTTAATTTTCACCCATTTGAGATTCACGTTGAATTTGTGAGCAACAGAATGGTAAGACAGTATATTTGTGTTGTTTTAAGCCCATAAATTTGTGAAAATTTGTTGTAGCAGCCATAGAAAACTAGTGCATCACTATACCTGTACAGATGTTTATTTTATTCTGCCCTTGGACCAAACCTCATATACCTAGCTCGTGATTTTTCTGATAATAAAAAGTCTACTCTGGTATAATACAAACACCCCTTAAGTTCACCAGCATTGGCCCTGAAAACAAATTGTTCATATTCCTTCACATTAGAGTTTAGTGATGGGTTAATGTTGGTGAACTGGTTTTTGACCACCCCTTTGCAAGCCCTGCACGTATGGTCTAGCACCACCGGATGATGCCTGCTATTTTGTTCTCAGCCTTTGAAAACACCCCATTTTAACATCCTGTTATAGTAATAATGCCTACTTTGCAGATTCATCCTGGTGATTAAGGGTGTGAATGTATGTGAACAGAAAACAGCAAAGTGCTGTTCATAAAGATCTTGAAGTTAACCATGGATTTGGGGCACTTGCTGTGTGCCAATGCATGAGAAAGGTAAAGGTGGGAAATAGGAGGGACCCAGAGGCCAGGCGATCATAGTCCTATCCTGGAACGACCTTCAGAAACCTGTAGTGGAAGAGACAATCTACACTAGCTAGGGTGTGTGAGCTGCAGGAGACCAGAGTTCCTATTAAGACAAGTAGGGGAAGGTAATGCCCCAGGCCCCACGGTCAGCCCTCTCAGACCTGGCTTCAGAACTCTGGGCTCTGGACTCCCACTGCATCTTTCATGCTCTTTCTCATGTGTTGCAGAGATTCTTCTTGAAGTCACGTGGGATTGCATAACCTGTTCCCAACTGCAATGGGCAAACATAAGTGTACATCAGGGCAACTGTAAAGGTGTCATAATCTCTTTTCTCCATCTTTAAAGGACAGGAAGGTCACAGTACACCCACATCAAGCTTAGGGTCAACCAAAAGTCAGGAGGTGAATGAGACATCACCTCGCATTGAGAGCCAGAGTGATATTCACAATCTGTAAGGCATGAATTAAGAAACGAAATGAAGAAATTATCTGGGAGCTCACTCATGAGACTGAGTCAACTTCCTCCTGAGTAGAAGCAACCAGGAATTACAGGAAGATGAAGCAAGTGATCTTTTCAAAGGGAAGTTGTGAAGTAACCCTGCAAGGTTCCCCAGCTTCCAAGCCCCTTTACAAAGGCAGCAGAAATGCCCAAAGCTCAGAGTTTCCCCAGGTCCTCACTGAAGCTGGGAAGACAAGAACAGCCCCTGCCAGGCCATCCAAAGCCATAGGCAATGGTTCCAAGACAGGGCTGAGAGCATAAAAATTACCTGAGTAGCTGATTAAAATGCAGATTCCTGTTCCCAAATTTTTTAGAATAAATAGATGTAATATATCACTCATAAACCTAAAGGTTCAAATAAATAATACTTCTACACAGGAAATGTCTTACGTGGTCCTCCTGTCTGCCATAAATCTATTTTCCAGAAGCAACTTCTTTTAACAGTTCCCATCTTAGTTCAGTCACCCCAGAAGTCTAGATAGTGTGAGTTTACCTCTGTTTGTGATTTATCAGCTTTATCTAGACCTATTGATTCCTTTCGGAGAAAAATGAAGGTTTAGCTCACTTATACCACCCACCTCCTATACTTCCAACAGTACTTTTTTATTCCTTCTTGAGATTTCTTTTTAATTCTAAAAAAAAAAAAAAAATTCTCTTTTGTATTCCATACATTTTCTAATTATTTCCTGCCTTTCTACATAAATGATGAGCATACCTACATCTGTCTTAGTCCATTTTCTGCTGCCATAACAGAAATACCACAGACTAGGTAATTTATAAAGAACAGAAGTTTATTTGGCTTGTGGTTCTGGAGACTGGAAAGTTCAACAACATGGCACTGGCATCTAGCAGAAGGCAGAAGTGAGTTTGAGAAACAGAGAAATGGGGCCAAACTTATCCATTTATCAGGAGCCCACTCCCAGGATAATTCCCATGACAACAGCATTAATCCATTCATGAGGGCTACTATGAAGGCTTCTTAAAGGCTCCACCTCTCAATACTATTACATTGGCAATTAAATTTCAACATGAGTTTTGGAGGGGACATTGAAGCTATGGCACCATGCTTATACCCCCACCCCTCCTCCTTCCCTCTTTGGCCTCATTCCTTAACACCCCTTCTCTTTAATGTTCACAGTCTTAGATTTACTTTGTCCTGCAGTCTCAAATCAGTCTTCTGAGCTTTATTCCACAGGTCAGTTCCGACAGCCGAAGGCCAGTTAACCGTATTTGCTGTATTAAGGCTATATATATGTATTGTTACCCTAACCAACACCTATGGGGAACTGACTAGTACCTGGGCTCTGCCAATGTTACATACATAGTTTACAGGCCAAGCAACATGGTTAAAATCATAGTTTGTATTCTCTTAGTACATGTTATAACCCCTGGGCATTTAAAGAAGAATATTGTTTACCTGAAGATCAAATTGTAATATTATATAATATATGTAATATTACGGTGCATCTTATTGTTCTATCAAGACTTCATAATTGTTTTTCTTTCCTCTTTCTCTCTCTCCCTCCTTTCCTTCCTTCCTTCTTTTTTTCTCTCTCAATTCCTCGAATTCTGTGTCTTTATCATATCTTCAAGGAATTTGCATGTTTTTATAACATCCTGATGATCTTGTCCAGGTTTGTGGTATCACTGCTTTTAGGCTTTGGATATAAAGGAAAGAATATGGATATTTGGAGCCTGACAGGCCTTTGAGTCCTGACTCAGCAACTCACCAACTGGATGATTCAGAACAAACCCCTTTACCAATCTGGGCATTAGCTTCACCTGGAAAATGTAGATTAACTAATTCCTCTCCTAACAGTATTGTGATGTTCTTAAAAGGCAAGAGAATTAAATGTCCTGCATAATTAGAAATTGGTGAACAGTAATTAGAAGATATTTTCATGACCAGAATCTACTTCTGTTGAGCTCATTCATCACTTTGGACCGGGCCCCTTGTTTGGTGCTGAAGGCACAATGATTAAAGCTCCCTATGCTTCAGGAGCCCCAAGCCTAGAGGGAGACGCAGGCAAGTAAACAGCCAATCACAATTCTGTGGAATACTTGTGATAATAGAGATAAAATAAAGTGGAAGCTTCAGGAGCAGAAGAAGGGTACCCAAGTCATATTAGTGGATGTTCTCCAGAGAGGAGACCCCAAGCTGAACACCAAAGGACAAATAAAAATAAGTTTGGTGGCCGGGCGCGGTGGCTCACTCTTGTAATCCCAACACTTTGGGAGGCCAAGGCAGGTGGATCACGAAGTCAGGAGTTCAAGACCAGCCTGGCTAAGATGGTGAAACCCCATCTCTACTAAAAATACAAAAAAAAAAAAAAAAAAAAAAAATAACCAGGTGTGGTGGCAGACACCTGTGATCCCAGCTACTCAGGAGGCTGAGGCAGACAATTGCTTGAACCCAGGAGGCGGAGGTTGAGTGAGCCGAGATCACGCCACTACACTCCAGCCTGGGCCACAGAGTGAGACTCCATCTCAAATAAATAAATAAATAATAAATAAATAAATAAGCAAGCTCGGTGCATAGTATTTGGGGATGTGGGGGTGGTGTTGTAGGCACCAGTACTGAGCCTAGGAGCACTTCAGGCCTTAAAACATCTGGTGAGTTTCCACAGCCTTAGTGGCTGCCTCCCTCACTTGCTGGGAAAGCCCCGGATCCCTTCTGAAGTCCATGTCAAATTGCCCATCAGCTCCTCATCTTCCCAGGGGTACTTCCCGGGACCCTGTCCATCCTTCTCTCTGCAGTGATCCCAGGTCCCTGCCCAGAACAAGACTGCAGGGTCTAAGGCAGTGCCCTGCACTCCCTAATGATGCCTATGCGAATGGCATTCTGGCCTTTCAAAAACAGAGTTATGGCCACAATGGGGACACAGGCAGGGAAGCAGCTAACCAACACCCATGGGGAACTGACTAATGTCTGGGCTCTGCCAATGTTCTGCCCCTAACCTGAGCTCCATCTGCTTTGAAAGATGATGCAGGGGCTTGTGTTTGTCCCTGGCCTTTGCTGGTCCTTTTCTAAGATTACCAACTTTTGGGATTTTTCCCATCCTCCTTGTCTCTTTCTCATTCAAGCTGAAGCTCATTGTGTCTCCCCACCATCTGAATGAATTCACAACCCTTTCTCCCTTGTCCTAGTCCAGCTGTTGCCAAACATTCATGGAGTCCAATTGTGTGCCAGGCCATAGGAGGGCATGATGGGGACGGAGAGGCCCCAGTTCCCTCACTGAGGAGATGACATCTCTGTGTGTCTGATTGAGGAGCTGGAGCTAGCCGTGGAAGCGCTGGGAAAAGGGTATCTGAAAAGAAGAAAAACAGGAAGCAAGGAAAAGTAAGCAAAAGTCAGCCCCTTTAGGCAAAAAGAAAACCTGTGGATCTCACCTATTTTATTAGTGTGGAAAAGTCAGTGTGACCTCAGAAATCAGTCCAGGTGTCTGGACCTATCTGGTCCTGAAGAAGGAAAACATAGCATGAAAATGCCCAAGCTCTGGGTTCAGGCTCCAAAACCTCCATTCCTTCCTCCTTCAAGTGTCCTTCCTTACTGTGGCTCCTTATGGTGCCCCTTGGCCAGGCGCTCCAGCCTTCCTGAGGCTCAGTTTGTTTAACTGTAAAATGGGGAAAGAAAATTGCTGTCTGCACAGAGTTGTTGCAGGAATAAAATAGAATCATGGGCTGGGCATGGTGGCTCACAGCTGTAATCCCAGCACTTTGGGAGGCCAAGGCCGGTGAATCACCTGAGCTCAGGAGTTCAAGACCAGCCTGGAAAATATGGTGAAACCCCATCTCTACCAAAAAATACAAAAATTAGCCAGGCATGGGGGTGCACGTCTGTGGTCCCAGCTACTCGGGAGGCTGAGGTGGGAGGATTGCTTGAGCCCAGGAGGTAGAGATTGCAGTGAGCTGAGATTGTGCCACTGTACTCCAGCCTGGGTGACAGAGTGAGACTCTGTCTCAAAAACAAACAAGAAAATAGAATCATGGACTTGGAGGAATTGCTGGTCCCTCTGTGTGGCCTGGTGAAAAGAATGTGAGTGAGCACTAGCAGAGGGCACACCTGTGTTTGAAGCCAGTGTCTGCTCCTTTCTAGATCTGTGTCCTAAAACAAGTTACTTAACATCTCTGAGCATGTCCTAGGTTAGTGATAAAATATATAAATGTCCATCTCTCAGGGTTGTTGTAAGGAGTAAATAAATTAATGTACATAAAAAGCACACAAAAGTATCTGTTACACTGCAACTGCTCTAGAGGTGATTGCCATAATGAAGAAGAATATTCGAAACTGGAGGTGAATCTCATGATTCTGCACTTTTTATCTGGATGTTGCTGGCTTTTCACCATGGCCTTTCTGACTTTGTTCCATAGTGTGTATAAAGCACTTAATTTGTTCCAAGTTCTTTATAAGACTTTAGTCTGAGGACTGAAGCCCACAGCTCATTGCCCTTTAAAGGAAGAGCTATAAATAGTACATTGGGTCATTAGAAAGAGGAAGGAATGCACCTGGACAGCCAAGTACATGTAAATTTGGCCAGAGGAGACTTTGGGGCCCAGAGTGTGCCCTTCACCAAAGTCTCTCCTGGCTTCTGCAGAAGAACTCTGGTCATCCAGGTGAGGGACCACAGGCCAGCCAGCTGTTCCCTCCAGACGTCTCTGGAAACCTCTATGAGTCCCTTGGAAGGTAACAAACTCAGACCAAGGTGAGTCACATGCCTCCAGTTCTAGACAGGCTCAGCCCTGGGGGAAGAGGGAAAATGAACCCTGAAGGGGAGGGGCCAAGGCTTGGTCCCAGCAGGTGTGGTGCTACCTCTGTAGACTGGACTGGAGGTACCTCGATGGTCAAAAGTCTGGAGAGTCAGAGAGGAGAGGAAGGGGGAGTCCTGACTGCAACATAGAAGCTGGATGATCTTGGCCAGTTTTTCAACCCCTGAACCGCAGAGCCCCAGCTTTCTCATGTGTGTAATGAGATGCCCTTTTGGCATTACAAAGAATGCAGAAAGTGTGTCTGGCAATAATAGATGTTCAAGAGTCAGTTCCTCTTTCTCCTCTTCCTCTTCCTCCTTCTTAGTGGTCTTAGCATTTCCATTTTGTATCCCAAACATTTAGAAAAGTTCTTGGCACACAGTGAGTGCTCGATGGATCTTTCTGAGAGAGTGAGGAAGAGCTCAGATATCCCCAGCTCAAAGTCTCTGTCCATTCTCACAGTGAGACTAAATTCATTGTGGTGTGTGGTAGACTGAATAATGGCCCGACAAGGTGTTCATGCCCTAATGCCTGCAGCCCATGAATGGTTTCTGTTAGTTACATGACGAAAGGCACTTCACAGATGTGATGAAGGTTAGGACCCTTAACATAAAGAGATTTCTGAATTATCTAGTTGGGGCCCAGTCTAATCACATGATCCCTTAACAACAGAGAACTTTCTCTGGCCAAAGTCAGAGCAGTCAGAGGAAGAGGAAGGCAGAAGGGGAGGGCGCAGCTATCTCAAGCTCGAGAAGGATTCCGCACATTATTGCTGAATCTGAGACATGGGAGCACACATACAAGGACCAGCAGAGGCCTCTGGGAGCTAAGTAAGGGTGGCCCCCAGCTGACAGCCAGCAGGGAAAGAAAAACTTCTGTCCTACAACAGCAAGGAGCTGGTTGTATCTGGAACTTGGAGCTTGGAAGTCAATTTTTCACCAGAGCCTCCTGTAAGGAAGGCAGGCCTGCTGACACCTTGAGTTAAACCTGGTATGGCCCATGTTAGTCTTCTGACCTGCATAAAATGTGAGATGCTAACTATGGATTATTTGAAACCACTAAGTATGTGGTCATATTTCATACTGGCAATAGAGAAGTAATACACAAAGCCTCCAGATTATGAGGAAGACAGAAACACCCACCTCTTTGGCAAATACATCCATTTACCAAGCACACCAGAAGTGCAGCCGTCACCACCATGGATAGGTGTCGCCGAGTCAGGCACTGTACTGGCGGCTCCACAGACCACCCTTCAAGTTATCTTATTCTAAGGCTACAAAGGCTCCTGGCCCATGAGGCTGTGGCCTCCAGGGTGCCAGGCAGGATAAATTAGGACCAAGGCCTTTTGGCCGCGACAATCTGTGGAGAATGTATTGCAACTAAGCAAATCCCATGCAATGAGAGTCCAGTCATGTTCCACACAAAGTCAAGATTTTCCCCGAACGTTCTGTCAGCTCCATGTTAAAAGAATGTCCTGGCTGGGTGCGGTGGCTCACGCCTGTAATCCCAGCACTTTGGGAGGCCGAGGCGGGTGGATCACGAGGTCAAGAGATCGAGACCATCCTGGCCAACATGGTGAAACCCCGTCTCTACTAAATACACAAAAAATTAGCCGGGCGTGGTGGCAGGTGCCTGTAGTCCCAGCTACTCAAGAGTCAGCTGAGGCAGGAGAATGGCATGAACCCAGGAAGTGGAGCTTGCAGTGAGCTGAGATCACACCACTGCACTCCAGCCTGCGCAACAGAGTGAGACTCTATCTCAAAAAAAAAAAAAAAAGAATGTCCTAAGTTCATTCCCACAGATGCCCCCACACAATTGTGTAACACCCCACGTCCATTGCATGGGTCATGACGTGGCTGGTGGTGACCGGGAGTTGGTGGAGGGGACTGTTGGAGAGAGCTTGTCCCTCTTCCCCTCTTAAACTTGGACATCTCAAGAAGGTCATGCTTAAACACTTTGGGGTTAAAATATTTTAGCTGTGGTTCCACATGCCAGAAAGGCAAAACCCGCCACTCTTCTCCTTGTCAACCTCTTTTCTTGCTCGCAAGAATTGAAACTGGATAAAAAAATGTGGGTGCATGATGGTTTAGACAGATGTATTCCAGCTCCATCAGCAGGGCTAAAAAGAACCCAGAAAAACTGCCTGGCTTTTCAATGACCTCCTCTGTAAACATCTCCATGGCACCTGGGAAAGGAGACCAAGCCAAATGTTTCTTTCTGAGTTCATTTCTAGTGTTAATATTAGATATTTGTTCTGTTATTAATAACTGTCTTCATTCCCCTTTCCCCAGTGAGAAGCTGAGGCTGGGAGAGTTTATATGGGAAAGTTAAGTTGCCAGAGCACTCCCAAACATCCAGAAAGAGTGGGGACTCCGAGATGCAGAAGAAGTGGATGATTCATTTAACAAACAGTAAATAATCACCCGACAGAAGCCAAACTGTCAGGTATTGCTCTACTTACTTGTACATAAAATTCTTCATGTCATTCCCACAAGAAATGAACAGTGAAAAATCCATTTCACCCAATTCCTGAGAGGTCCTGCCCAAGGCCATGCTGCTGTAGGAGGGATTTAGACCTAAACAGTCTGGCATTAGGGCCCAAGCGTGACCACCTCTGCAATCAGAGGAGGAAAGACATCTGCCCAGGCCCTTGGGGATGGGTTGTTACCATGCAGGGCACCAAGGGGCTGCTGTCGGGCAGAGGCGTCAGGAGGATGAGGCAATGTCAGGGGTCAGCCCTCCAGGGTGCTGGGGAATAGTCAAAAGTGACCAAGAAAATCTCCTGTAAAGCCCAGGAGATTCAGCTGTGATTTGAGCACTGTCTCTCGATTGTGCAGTGGCAGGAAGCCAGCAGGTTAGGCAGGACCGAGAAGGCTTAGGCCTAAGGCCAGAAAACATCCCCCAGGCCTCCAGGCCCAGGCATGGCTCCTGTCAGCTGCTCCACGTGCAGCCGTGGAGCCCCTTGGTTATCTCTTTGTGTTTTCCTGTTGGGCAGAAGCTGGGAGATAGCTCTGGAGGGAATAAGGGGCCACAAGGAACTCTCCTCCCTGGTGACTTCACTGGCCACAGAGCCACCAGCCAGGCAGTGAATGACATCATAACCGCAGCCGAGCTGGCTCGCCGGGTGACATCAGGACCCCAAATAGCTCTGACATGTGTTAGCAGTTAGGAGAATGAGCAGGGTTAGCATGGTCTCTCCTCCCAGCCATTGGCATGCCCTGTGGAATCCTTCTGGGAATTCTTCCCCAGATGGCTTCTTGGATTGATGTATAACTTTGATTACAGAGGCATTAAAGATTATTTAAAAAGCAGACAAGCAAAAAAGAGAGAAATAATACCCAAACCCCAACACCCAGAGAGGGCTTCTCATAACGTTTTGAAATATAGCCTTCTAAGCTTGGCCTGTTTATTTATGTTTTAAAGAAATGTCATTGTGTATATTTAAGGTATGCAACATAGTGTTATGGTACACATTTAGATAGTAAAAAGGTCACCACCATGAAGCAAATGAACATATCTAGCACCTGGTTTTTGTTCTTGTGGCAAGAGCACGTAAATCTACTCATCTAGCATGAACCCCATGTACAGTCAGCACTCCAAACTCATGGGTTCTACATCCATCATTTCAAACAACCACAGATAAAGAATATTTTAAAAATAATAGGCCAGGCACAGTGGCTCACTCCTGTAATCTCAGAACTTTGGGAGGCCAAGGCAGATGGATCACCTGAGGTCAGGATTTCAAGACCAGCCTGGCCAACATGGTGAAACCCCGTCTCTACTAAAAATACAAAAAACTAGCCAGGCATGGTGGCCCACACCTGTAATCCTAGCTACTCAGGAGGCTGAGACAGGAGAATCACTTGAATCCAGGAGGCAGAGGTTGCAGTGAGCTGAGATCACACCACTGCACTCCAGCCTGGGCAATAACAATGAAACTCCGTCTCAAAAAATAAATAAATAAATAAACAAACAACAATAAAAAACAGTACAAATGAAAAAACAATACAGTGGAACAGCTATTTATATAGAGATGATTTAAGTAGGCACAGTGGTACACCTCTATAATCCCAGCTACTTGGGAGGCTGAGGCAGGATAATCACTTAAGGAGCTCAAGACCAGCCTGGGCAACATAGTGAGACACTCCATCTCTAAAAAGAAAGCAAAGAAAAAGAAAGAAAGTATTATGTGACACTGTGTGTAGTTTATATGCAAATAATACACCATTTTATATAAAGAATTTAAGCATCACAACTTTTCGCATAGGCAGAGATCCTGGAACCCATCCCCCATGGATACTAAGGGGCAACTATATGGTACAATTTTTGTTACCTATAGTCCTCACAGACTTGGTATGTTTAAAAACATATCCCTATAGCATGTAATTATTTCCATGTGTAAACAAAAGTGATTCATCTGCTATTATTTTGTAATCTGCTTTTTAAAAAAACTTTTAAATAAAATATGGACATTTACCATGTCATTAATTATTCTAAACCTTTTTTTTTTTTTTTAAGATGGAGTCTTGCTCTGTCGCCCAGGCTGGAGTGCAGTGGCATGATCTCAGATCACTGCAAGCTCCGCCTCCTGGGTTCATGCCATTCTCCTGCCTCAGCCTCCCGAGTACCTGGGACTACAGGTGCCCGCCACCACACCTGGCTAATTTTTTGTATTTTTAGTAGAGATGGGGTTTCACCGTGTTAGCCAGAATGGTCTCGATCTCTTGACCTCGTGATCCGCCCACCTCAGCCTCCCAAAGTGCTGGGATTACAGGCATGAGCCACCGCGCTCAGCCATTCTAAACCATTTTTAATCACTTTTTACTAGGCTAGTACTGAATCCTGCATTGTTGGGAGGAAGTTAGGTTCTGATATCTTAAGTGAAAATCCTAGATTTTCAAAATTACGTTGAATGTCTACTATGTCCAATAGCCATACAGTTGTGGTGTAGAGTACAGCCTCTCAACTCTAACACAATCTGTTTTTTTCTCCAGTATGGGAGTAGATCCCTGTTTCTTTGGTTTGTTATTAAAAAAAAAAAAAAGTAGTTGGCTTGCGTTTGTGGGTATTCGATGCAAAAAAATACATATTTTTACCATTAGCATCATGACTGTTTACCTAGCACGTAGAGTTAAATATTCATGTTACAATGTCACCATGTTTTATCCTGTGGACCTTCCCTTTTGCTGGACATTCCTCAGCCTCATTTTGACCTCCTCGTTGAGAACTAAACAGATGTTCTGAAGGTCCCAAATAGTCACACCACAGACTGAATTGTATAGAAATTCAGTTCTTAGAAAATGTCAGAGTTTGAAGGAACATTTAAGATCATCTCACTTCCCCTCCTCTCCCATTTTTGAGATGGAAACTGAAGTTTGAAGGGAGGAAGGGACCTCCAACAGGCTGACAGTGGCTGAGCCTGGCCGACCTCAGCCCACATAACATGGACACCTGCTAATTGAGTTCCTGGCAGGGCTGGCAGGAATCTTGGGTGTGATATAATATGACCCCTGCCCCCACAGTGGCTTGACATATAGTTTATCAGAAAACAGACTTCCACTTCTGGACGCGCATACACACACACTACCATCTTGTGAGCGCCCACAGGCTGTGAATGCTCATGACTTGTCTGATCCTTACAACAGCTATGGCAGGTTGTCCAGGGTACAGATTCACAGGCTGTGAATGCTCATGACTTGTCTGATCCTTACAACAGCTATGGCAGGTTGTCTAGGGTACAGATTCACAGGCTGTGAATGCTCATGACTTGTCTGAGCCTTACAACAGCTATGGCAGGTTGTCCAGGGTACAGATTCACAGGCTGTGAATGCTCATGACTTGTCTGAGCCTTACAACAGCTACGGCAGGTTGTCCAGGGTACAGATTCACAGGCTGTGAATGCTCATGACTTGTCTGATCCTTGCAACAGCTACGGCAGGTTGTCCAGGGTACAGATTCACAGGCTGTGAATGCTCATGACTTGTCTGAGCCTTACAACAGCTACGGCAGGTTGTCCAGGGTACAGATTCACAGGCTGTGAATGCTCATGACTTGTCTGATCCTTACAACAGCTATGGCAGGTTGTCCAGGGTACAGATTATCATCCCCATTTCACAAATAGAAACACTCAGGCTCAGAAAGGGAGAGGAACTTGCCCAGGGTCACAAAGCTGGCCCTTGGGGTCTCCTGTGAATCATTTATCTGACATCAACTCCACGGCATATTTTTGTTCATCATATTCCTCCTCTGACCCACTATGTCACACTGTGTTTCATAAGTCAGTGCGGAAGTAGAACCATTTCTCCAGATGGGACAGACCCTCCTGAGGAGTGAAGGCAGAACTAGAACATAGGACTCCTAGTTCTGCCTTCAGAACTCCAGGCCAGTGGTTCCAGGACCTTTACTCATCAATATAGAGCTGTTGTTTCACTTAGAAAAACGTCCCCCACTCTGTGGAGGCCCACCCTCTAGGGTTGTGGCTTGGTGGGCAGAGCAAGGGCTGGCATTCCACCACGACTCTTCCCCAACAGGAACTAAGCCGATACTATTGTGCAGGACACAACTTCCTCAGCCAGTTACAGCAGACTCGTCTGGACTTACTCAACCGAGTTCTCTTCTGATGACATTTCTCTACCATGCTGGCCAGTCACATTGCTGTGGTAGCCACTACCTATTCTCAAGTCATTGTCCATGTCTGAAAGATGCAGAATTTCCTCCAACTAGCCAGCCACCCCTTCTACTCTGAAGGGACAGTGAGAGAAGGCAGCAGGCAAAACTGGGCTATTAACCACCCAAAGCCAGCGCCTCCTGGCAGAAACCTTAGTGTTTCTGGTTGTAGACACTCAGCTTAGTGGAGGTTGAGAAAGAACGTTGTTTCAGAACAGCTTCTTGCAGAGGTCAACCCCAACTTCAGAGTCAGGCTTATTCACATCTCCCGCTTCTGCTCAGGTGGCATTCCTGCCCTGCCTGGCATGCTCTCCTCTCTTCTCCCTGGTGACCTCCTCTTCCTTTTCACATCTCCCTTTCTGTGAACCCTGCCTTGGCCTCTCTAGGAAGCTGGGAACTCGCTTCTCTACTCTCCTACAGAATATCACTGGTGCCATTTACCACTTAGAATATCAACTTGTAATCAGTTACATGCCTGTCTCCTTCTCTGGACGATGAGTCGTTCAAGGGCTGAAAGGTGTCATACAGATATCTGTGACTCTGGAGCCTATATAAATGACCTCATTTTTCCAGACTCTCGCCAGTCCTTTTTGTGGTCACCTTTTCTTTTAATGAGGATAAATGGCTCCAGTTGCCATCTCTCATACCTTGGGAAGTCAGTTGCCCTCCCTGTGAACTCTGGAAAGAGCAATGAGAGAGATTGTCTGGCAATGGCCTGGGGAACTCACTATGTGCTGCCTGGACAATAAACTTTCAGGGACCAAGAGCCCTCTCCTCCCAGCTAGAGGGGCTGCACTTGAGCTGAGCTTCCCGTTAGACTGGATCTTTCATCCCCGGCAGCAGGGACTGCAACTTTTCATGGTGCTTAAGATATCCAAGCATGGAGCAGCCGGTTTCCCACACAACAGCTATAAACAACTGACACCCAAATGCACTGAGCAGCCTGGTAATTAAACCCTCCACTGAGAAGGCTGCTTTCTCATAGCAGAGGCTGTGCCTCTCCCCTGGGAAGTCACTCTTTGCCTCTCAGAGGTGATGGAAGGGTGAGTTTCCTGCATCCTCTCCTCTTGCCAACCCTGCCTTGGAAGTTTCCTTTTAGCAAGAAAACCAACACCATGCCAACACTGGAATCCATTTCCAACACTGATGCCTGGCCAGTGGTGATGCCCAGTGATGACCCAGTGTGTGCAACAAAGGCTTCCCCAGACAGGCCATCCTCCTGTGCCCACCTCCAGCGTGTGACCCCCTAAATTCCAGTCCTCCTCACTCAGCGTCTGCCTCCTGCCTCTGCTGCCTTCTCCCTGAAATGCCTACCCCATCCATGGCTTCGATTCTCACCCTCCTTTTCCCAAGCCCAATTGCTTTTGTAGTAGGAGTCTTCCTAAAGGCCGAGTCATAAATATGACCCACAAAAGATCAGGGAAACCACTGGATAAGTAACACAAGATCATTCTGAGCTCTTGGCCATCATACCACTGGACAACTACAATGTCCATCCTTCTCCCCAAGCCCAGCCTCCCACTAGCCTGTGGAACTTTCCTAGTAAGAAATGTCCCTATATTCTCTTCCTCTTCTCTTTCCAGATTGTGGCCTCTCCCTCCCTCTTCCCACCAGAAAAAAATCTGAAATTGTGATTATATTATCAGGAAAGTTGTCTTCATCTATGACTAGCCCATGTTCATGCCCTGAGGAGGGAAGGGAGAAAAGTTTGCTTTTCTTAATCCAAAAGACTCGCATGGCATTTTTCTACACCAAAGAGCCATCCACCCGTTTTCCTTCCCATCAGAAAAAAACCTGAAATTATGATTATGTTATCAGGAAAGTTGTCTTCATCTAGAAATAGCCTATGTTCATACCCTGAGAAGGGTAGGGAGAAAAGTTTGCTTTTCTTAATCCAAATGGCTCACATGGCATTTTTCTACATCAAAGAGCCATCCACCCGTTTTCCATCTTTAGCCCCACGAAAACAATATTTCTGAGGCTTTAAAATTCTAGTAGTTCCTTAGTGTGCACTTCAGCAGATTCACTCCCTGCCCCTCCCAACTCTACTAATGATAACAGAGGGTCCCGTATCCAGTGGAGTTTCCCTGGGGCACGTGCTCTGTGACTTCTTCCTTTCACTCCAGCGCAGTGTGAATGAGGGGGTGAGTGAGTGGATGCTCTATTTCTGCATGTGTGTCAGGGGAGCGGGTATACATGTGTTGGAGTTGAAGGTCACATGTATGTGTGATTGCATGTGGATGTACTCTCTCGTGCTGTTCCGGGAGGGATGTGTGTGTGCCGTGCACATGTGTGCTTACATGTGCTAGGGCTGGAGGTCAGGTAGCGTGCAGAAGAGGAAGAAATTTGTATAGGATTTGAGATTTCTCAGGCTGCCTCTTGCCAAGTGGTTTCCTCTGAAGCTCAGAATCAGCCCATATGGGCTGGGGTGGAAAATAACCACTGTAACCAGTCAGTCCCTGACTCATTCCGAAAGCGTGTGGGCCCACCACTTACTACAATGTGTCTCACAATTGAATCTGCTCACCCTGCCTTCAGGCTGTGCCTCTGAGGCCCCGTATTCCTTTCCAAAAGCTTGGGAGAAACCATGGAGACCCTTTATCACACCCATCTACTTTCTCCCTCCTGCCTCCTGGAACAAAGCTCATACTGCCATTTCTTCAGACTCTGTATCCAAAGATCTCCCCATAAAAGCCTCTGTACTCTCCCCAAGAGGGCCTGGAGAGTGCCTTCAAGGTTCCATTAGTGTCCTTGTGGCTGTATTTGCTCTGTCTTCCCTTTCTGTCTCTCCTACTTGCAACCGCTGTGGAGACCCATCACCCCAGAGCTAAGTAGAAGTGACATCATCTCTGGGAAAGGGGACCGCTGAGACCATCTCCAACAGAGAAAGCATTACAGAGTCTGCTTCTTAGTTCCATAGAATATGCACCTCAGACACCTCATCCATCCAAGATTATTTCTCTGTTCCTAATCCTTTCCCCTAACCCTGAGGTGAGAGTATGGCTGGGTCGGGCTCACAGGTGAGACTCATGAATATTTGTTGAGTACATTAGGCAGCAATACGGGCAGTCATTTTATATTCAGACCCAGCCATCTTGATGCATCGTGAAGTGGCTTGAAAATGGCTGCCTCAGAAGGTCCCACTTCACTCCCAGGATGGTGCTACCTACTGTGCTTGGAGCTGTAGCCCATGTACAGGTTATTGTCCTGAGCGATGCTGCCCTGCAGTACCACAGTGTGTACCTCCTGCTATGACAAGAGAAGCAGTGCTGATATTCAGCTGGAATGCATCGACACACCTGTACTGGTTATTTATGCCTGCAAGCACACCCATAGGTTATCTGCTGACTGGCTGGTGCCCTTCCACTGCCAATGGTTTATATGCTCCCCTGGGGGGGAATCCCTCCCACCCACCTCCATACACACCCCCTACACACATGCACACTCACTCATGCATTTAGAACCTTGCTGCTATAAGACACCCTGGAGGCCCCCTTGCCAGGCCAGCAATTCCTCTGGACAAACTGAATGTTCTATTTACGCCTGTAGCCACCTCTTCTTAGCACTCAATAGACCATGAGCAGAGTCAAAGGAAAACTTCACATAGCCTCCTATCTCCCTAAATCCCCTCTCCTAGTGCCTCTGTTCTTCCACTACTCTGTCCCTCCCTTCTGTATCTGCCCTTGATTTCTGCATTAAGTCCATTTGCTGCCAGGTTCTAGGGACCTTATGGTCTTGGGCAATCCAAAGTAGAGCTCCACATGGCCCATGAAGAAAAGGCTGGGCCATGGGAAATAGATGTTACTGCTTACTGGTTGAGTTAGCCTCACTGAAAAACTCTCAAATGGGGCCAGGCACTGTGGCTCATGCCTATAATCCCAGTACTTTAAGAGGCCGAGGTAGGCAGATCACCCATGGCTGGGAGTTCAAGACTAGCCTGGCCAACATGGTGAAACCCCATTTCTACTATAAATACAAAAAAATTAGCTGGGCGTAATGGCAGGTGCCTGTAATCCCAGCTACTTGGGAGGCTGAGGCAGGAGAATTGCTTGAACCTGGGAGGCGGAGGTTGCAGTGAGCTGAGATCACACCATGGCACTCCAGCCTGGCCAACAGAGCATGACTCTATCCAAAAAAAAGAAAAGAAAAGAAAGAGGAAAGGGAATGGAAGGGAAGGGAGGAGAGGGGAGGGGAGGGGAGGGGAGGGAAGGGAAGGGAAGGAGAGGGGAGGGGAGGGGAGGGAAGGGAAGGCAAGGGAAGGTTTCAAATGGGAAGCTCATTACCAGAGGGAACTTCTGATTATCAATGCAGTGGATTGTAAATTTCACAGTCACAGAAACAGATAAACAAAAGTCCAGCTTAAAGTCTACTTTGGGCCCTCATCTTGCCAGATAACAGAAAACATAATTTTGTCATTTCTTGACAAATGGAGTCACTGCATGTACATGTGCAGTCTCTTTGGGATAGACAGTCAAGAGACTTCTCTCTCACTGAGTGACATCTGAATTCTGTTTGCCAGTGTCATGACCTGATGTTAATGTTCTCTTCCAGGATTTGGTCTTTGCCTGTTGGGTGGCCAGGAAATAACAGCTTTGCACAGGCTGCTCAAGGTGGTGAGAGGAAGACCTATAGCCCCTTGCCTGACTCCAAACCACTGTTTTTCGGCTATTACAAGATAATTAATAAGTGACTTATTTGTATGCTGCATACTATTTTTTGTTGCTATACATTTTAATTTCCAGTGTTATTTTGGGTGACTTAAAGGAAGTGGCTGGGAAAGAAAGCTTTGGCTTGACATAGGGAAACTGCTACTTAACCTATACAGAATAAGAATATGGGCTTTGGAGAGGACAGATCAGGTTTGTCAGAGTGTGAATTCTCTGACTCATGAAAGTTAAAATGTAATCAATAAACATTCTTAATGGGGATAAGTGAATCAGTGTTAGAGCCACATTTTACTGAAGTTTGTTATTTTTTTCTTAAAAAATGTTCATTGCTTTTTTATTTTAAAAAGTCACACATTTAAAATGTAAAAAAAAATTATAACTAAAAAATTGAAAGTCACCAGTAAACCCAACAGAAATTCCAAAAATAACCATTTTAAATATTTTGATGTATATCCTTCTGGCCTTTTGTCTCTATGTGCGGATGTGTATAAATTTAAAGATAACACTAATTATTTATATATACTTTCATTCCTTTTTTTGGGGGGGGTTATTATATTTGCTGTATATCATGAGCTGTTTCAGTTTTTCACCAAAATATCTGTGAAGCCATTGACGATGAAATTGAAAGAGCAACTTAAAAAAGAAAATCTGGCCGGGGACTATGGCTCACACCTGTAATCCCAGCACTTTGGGAGGGCAAGGCGGGTGGATCACCTGAGGTCGGGAATTCGTGACTAGCCTGACCAACATGGTGAAACCCCATCTCTACTAAAAATACAAAATTAGCTGGGTGTGGTGGTGCATGCCTGTAATCCCAGCTACTCAGGGGGCGCGGGGTGAGACAGGAGAATCACTTGAACCTGGGAGGCAGAGGTTGTGGCGAGCCGAGATGGCACCATTGCACTCCAGCCTGGGCAACAAGAGCAAAACTCCATTTCAAAAAAAAAGAAAGAAAGAAAAAGAAAAAAGAAAATCTGTCTTTTTTTGAGCACATATCATGTGCCAGTCATTGTCTGAATGTCGAATATATCTTATCTCACCTCTCTTCACAAGAGCCTTAAGGGTTAGGTACTATCCTCTCCCCCATTTTATAGAACAGGAAAGTAAGATTTAGATGAGTAATGTGTACAAGGTAACAGACAGAAAGTTGTGGAAATAAGAATTGAATTGATACATAAGATTCCCAAAATCAAGATCTTAATCACCACATCATTAATTAATTAATTATTTAATTAATCTGTTCATTCATTCTACAAATGGTTGAGTACTTGCTATTACCAAGCATTATTCTAGAATACATCCATGATCAGAACAGGCAAAAAGCAACGCACCCATAGAGTTATATTCTACTGGGGGTTAGGTGGGCTGAAAATAGACAATGAATAAGAAAAAGCAGAAATGTTACAATACAGTAAATGTCTGTCAATGCTATGGAGAATAACAAAACAGGGAGGTGTGATGGGACAGCCATGCAATTTGAAATAGAATGCATAAGGCAGACCTCATTGAGAAGGTAATATTTGAGCTAAGTCTTGAAGGAGGTGAAGGAGCGAGACAGGTTGATGTCTGGGGGAAGAACACTCAGGCAGAGGGAACAGCATGTGCAAAGCCCCTGAGGCAAGAGAGTGCTTGGTCTCTGTGAGGAACAGAAAGAGGTGAGAATAGCTGAGACAGAGTGAGCAGAAGAAAACATGGAGGAGAGGAGATTTGAGATTTGGGTCCAGTCACGTTGTAAACCTATGTAAAGACTTAGGCTTTTTCTTTAGGAGTAATGAGAAGGTATTAGCAGACTAAATAGAGTGGCATCATCCAGCTTGGATTTTAACAGGATGCTTCTGGTATTTGTGTAGAGAAAAAGCTGTACAGGGAGCAAAGATGGAGAGTCAGGAAGCTAATGCAAGCATCCAAGCAAAAGACGAGGGTTTGGACCAGGGCAATGACAGGGAACGTGAGCTGTGGTCACATTCCAGGTCTGCTTTGAAGATGGCAAAGGAGGCATGTGAGCATGGGAGTGCTGAGGTTTACGCTAGACATTTAAGGCTTTGAAGTTGGATGAGATCGCCAAGGGCATGTGTCCTAGACAAGAGTAGAGGCCTGAAGACTGAGCCCTGGACATCCTAACACAGAGGTTGGAAAGATAAAGGGAAACAAGCAAACAATGAAAACAATGTAGGTGGTGAGACAAAATATCAGTCTCTTTTGAGAGCCAATCTGGGGCAAGTTCATTGACCTGCATTATTTCATCAAATCCCTATTCCAATCTTGTCGGGGAAAGTATCCTACCCATTTTATAGATGAGAGAAATAGAGGCTCAGAGGGAAGAAAGAAATTATTCAAGGTATCAAATAGGCAAGAAACAGAACTAGGATTGAAGCCTTTTTTTTTTGGATGTAAAGGGCATGTTTCTTGGCCTGGCTGGGTCCTTGCCCTGTGCATTATACAAGGTAATATGGAAGCTCATGTTTCTCTTACCACAATAATCTCCAGGAAGCAACCCTCAACCACAGCAGAAAGGGAGTTGACTGGTGCATATTTCAACTTCCTCCACCTTGAGTGAGGCAATTCTGAGGTGTGCCATCCACCTTCTCCCAGAATACCCCAGTGGAATTGTGACCCGGTTGCCCATGGTCACTGCTGTGAGTTGACAATGTTCCCTGACTGGTTTCATTTCAGTCCCTGCCTCACCTGCCCGTTCCCTTAGTGGCATTGCTCAGATCACCTGCCTTACAAATCCCTTGCACTCATATTCTTATTGCAGAGGCTGCTTCTGGAGAAACCCAACAGTAGACTCTTGTGTAAAGAACAAAGACACATGGCTTGAGCCTGGGGACAGACACCTCCCAGCAGCCCTGGCTGCCACTCACTGCTGTGCTGCAGCCTGAGATGTGTGGGGATGGGTGCCATACACACTGTGTCTGCATGTACAACACACGTGCATCCAGGTGCACATCTTTTGGTGGATGTGGTCAGGTGTCCACGTCTGTGTGCCAGCTCAGATGTTAACTGTGTGCTAGCTCAGATGTTAACAGCAGGGAAGGAAAACTGAACCAGCTCCTTATGTAAATATTGGACAACTAGAACACTTTTCTGTTTCTTTGAGTCATTTCAGAGTTTCTGAAACTTTGCCACCACTCCCCTTGGATGGAGGGTGGGAGTGGAGGTGGGGGAAAAGGAGGTTATTTTTGGCTCGGGGATTTCAGAGCTCCTCAATTATGTGTGTTTCTCCTCTCTCTCCTGCCCACCCAAGCCTTCAAAGGGGAAGATCTGCTGAGGAGAGGAAGAGGTCCTTGCAGTCCCTTGGCAAAGCAGGTGCTACCTCTGTGGCTCTGGATAACAGAGAATTCACTGAAGGACATGAGATACCCAGTGGCTTCCCCATGCCAACCTACCCCAATGCTCCCAACTCAAGAGAAAAGAGGTGAGCAGACACCAGTTTCAAAACAGTTCTAGATTTAAAGACGGAAGCCGTAGGTTTGCAATCTCAGTTTGCGTCTCTGGCCATGTCATTCAGCTGCTCTGAGTCCAGGGCTCTTGCCTGTGGAAAAAGGATGAGGAAGCCTGCCCCATGGTCTCTTAGGGTGGCTGTCAGTCTCTCCCGTGAGCCTAGCAGCCAGAGGAGGGCATCTGAAAGAACACTTTAGAACCAGACAGTTACAGGTTCAAATCTTGTCTCTGACATTTCCTTAACCCGACCTTGAGAAGAAAATTAACCTCTCTGAGCCTCTGTATTCCCATCAGTAAAATGGGGATGAAAAATGTTTTAATTTTATTTAATTAAATAATGTAACATATAAATTACCCATTAATTCACTGGCATATAGAATGTGCTTATAAATGTGTTTCCTCCTTTCTATCTACCCTGATACTTCCCAGGACAGTGAAGGAAAATAGAGACGAGTATAGGTAGAAAGATGGGAGGGAAATAGATTTGAGGCATAGAGCATTTTTCTTTGGTTAACCAATACGGAGGGTTACTAGAGAGTTAATTTAATCCAATATACAAACTTTACTGCCACAGACAATAAAGACAGGTAGAGAATGAAGAGCTGTAATATTCAAAGATTTGTACTACGAATTGACAGGAAAAACACAAACCACCCAATAAAAAATAGAGAAAAGCATAAAATAAAGCAATCCAAATGAGCAATAAACATAGTAAAAGATACTTAAATTCACTAGAAGTCAGGGAAGTAAAAATTAATATAAATTTCATGTAATTAATGAGACATTATTTTACATTCATCCAACTGGCATACCTAAAAAGAGCATTAACACTTATTGCTGGTAAGTGTTCCATGAAAAGAATGTTTGCATATATTGCTGGTGGAAATGCAAATTGTCACAGCATTTGTATAAATCAATAGGGCAACATCTATTAAAATTGTAAAACAGATTAATATGGTTTGGCTCTGTGTTCTCACCCAAATCTCATTTTAAATTTTAATCCCCATGTTTCAGGGGAGGGGCCAGGTGGATGGTGATTGGATCATGGGGGCGGATTTCCCACACGCTGTTTTCATGACAGTGAGTTCTCACGAGATCTGCTGATTTATAAGTGTGTGGCCCTTCCTCCTTTGCTCTCTCACTCTTCCTCCTGCTCTGCCATGTGATGAAGGTGCCTTGCTTCCCCTTCGCCTTTCACCAAGATTGTAAGTTTCCTGAGGTCTCCCAGTCATGCTTCCTATTAAGCCTGAAGAAGTGTGAGTCAATGAAACCTGCTTTCGTGATAAATTACTCAGTCTCAGGTAGTTCTTTGTAGCAGTATGAGAATGAACTAACACACATATATTCTTTTATCCAGCAATTCTACTTTTGTGACTCAATTCCATAGCAATTAAACATGAGCACATCAAGATGCACACACACACAGTTAGGTGAAGGTTTAAATAAATAATGCTACATTATGCCATGGTGCATTATGTGATTATTTAACAGACTGTATTTGGATTATATTAGTTAGATTTCCATGACATATTATTAAGCACTAAAAGCAGATACAAAGAATTGTTTTTATATCATATGATGTCATTTTTGGCAAAGCAAACAATAATAAAAAAAACTCTATACATGGATGCACACATTTGTGCAAAGCAGAGTGAAAAGTCGGAGGACTTGACTGTCGGGTTGGTAACAAATTACTCAGAGTGGGTTCAAGGGTTGGGGTGGGGGAGGGGTCTCATCATATGACAGCAAGAAGGTAAAGACAGTAAAAAAGGAAAGGAAGACAAAAAGCAGGACCATGAGACCAAAAGCATGTACAATATAATCCCATGTATGTGTGTCGACAAGCATTAAAAAGTTCAGAGAAAATAAAAGATAACATTAGATGTATAACCTACTGACTCAATAAATGAACACTATACATTGTTGAGTAAAATAAAGTTGTAATGATAGTGAAAATGCTAACGAGTAGGACTTAAACTTCCAATGACTTATGGAAAGGACAGCCCCACAAAGAAATGAGTAAGACACAGGCCTGGGGCAGCCAGTACTCAGAGGAGCTGGAGGCGGGGCAGACCACCGCAAGGGTGAAATTAAAAACACAAAAAACTCCCACATGCACATGTATCCCAGAACTTAAAGTCAAATAAAAAAGAAGAAGAAGAAGAAGAAAAACACAAAAAAAGAACCCTTTCCTGTGATAGAATGGCCAATAGAAGTTGTGAGGAAGTAGAGAGAGAGAAGCAGAAGGAGTGAGGAAAAATAAGGGAAAGTTTTGGGGTACTGATTTTCTTATTCTACACAGTGGAAAATAAATAGGTCCCATGTAAATACGATGGCTTAAAAATAGTAGCTTGAAGTGGATAATATATAAAGCTCTAATCATAATAAACAATTAAAAATTAAAATATTTTAAATTCTAAATGTTGTAAATATTTAATTTTAAACCTTATATTATAAATATTATATTTTAAATTAAACATAACCAATAAAATAGTAGGGGTGGGAGAGAAAGGGGAGTGAGCTCTCTGACCCACCATGGCTAGCAAGAAGTCTACTGAGATGACAGTGATGACAAGACTGCACGGTCTCTGCCCTGTGGAACCCATGGTACACTGTGGAAGACTGGAAATAAACAGGGAAGTGAATGATTATACATTGTGGTCAGAAGTAAGCTGTAATAGGCAACAGTGGGGCTTGGGGGTGGTCTTCAGTAGACCGGGTGGTCAGGGAGGCTCTTGGAGGAGACAGCATTTCCACAGAGATAAGACGAATGGAAAAGTGTTGGCCAGGAAAGGCACTCTGGGCAGAAGGAATCTCAGGATGCAGGTCTGGAGCAGCAGAAAACTTGACCTGCCTGAGGACTTGACTCATGAGGTTCGGGCAGCTGGAGCAAAGTGAGGAAATAAGGTGATTGTTGGCCAGAAGGGAAGAAAGGCAGGCAGGAATCAGGCCATCATCAGCAGTGGGGACCTTATTCTCAGGGCAATGTGAAGCCTTTGATGTGTTTTAAATGTGGGAGTTACAAGACTACAGTTATGTTTTTGAAAGATCACCGTGGTGGGGCAGGAGAAGACCTTGGAGGCTGCTGGGTGCAATATAGGTTGAAGGTGGAGAAGTGTAGAAAACAGACTGATGGAATAGCAGGTGCTGGTATTTTGCAGGGAGTAGAGAGAAAGCTTGGACCAGAGTGGTGACGGCAATGGGAAGGAGAGGAATTACAAGATCCAAGGAGGATCTTGTAGTCAAAAGGATTTGTTAAGAGATTAGATAAGGAAATGAAGAAACATCTCCATTGTTCTGGCATTAGCAACCAAGCAGATGGTGTTACCATCGACTAACATAAAAAGACTATGGAGGAACATTTTGGAGATCCCACCAAGAGCTCAGTTTTGCACATGCTGTCCCTGGGGTGTCCATGACACATCTGTTGGGCATATGAGTCTAGGGTTCAGAGGAGAGGCCTGGGTGGGAGGTACACATTTGGGAGTTGCTGGCATCCCATGGTATTTAAAACCACTGGAATGTATGAGGTCACCAGAGCAGAGAAGAGACCCTTAAAAAGTTCAAAACTCAATGCAGTTATTTCCAAAAAAAATACTCAGATCCTTGAGGATTTTGGAAAATAAATGACTTGGAAGAATTTTTCCCCTGGCACTTGGTTCCCCTCATCGTCTTTGGCTGCAGGAGTGATGCTGCTGGCCCAGGCCTTGGTCTGCTCACAGGAAGACGCTACGCCAGCTTGAAAACCACATCTCCTCCAAGGGTCCCATGCCAGGCCCCGTGACCCACCTCCTCCCTCTCCCCTCCCTTTCATTCCAACTCTACTATGAGGCTGCATAGAAATTATGTTTTCTGTTATCTCACAAGATGAGGGCCTATACAGAATAGGAATATGGGCTTTGGAGAGGACAGATAAGGTTTGTCAGTGTGTGAATTCTCCGACTATGGATTTTACAAGATTCTGTCTTCTGCCATAGAGGATGAAAGCTGGTGTGAGCCCTTGCTCAGATAAAGCGTGGCTGCAGAAACTAGCTCCCCTCAGCCTTGCCTCTCACGCCCCTTGAGCTCTTTTCCAGAACAGATGCCACCCCATGTCACCAAGCGTCTGCTTGATATTCCTTCTCAGGTTGTCTCGTGGGCTTCTTCTCACTTACTATGTCCAAAACAAGATTTTTGATGTTTTTTTTTTTTCTCCAAAGCTGACTCTTATTCAACTTTCCTAATTTCTGTTAATAAAAATCATCATTCATCAAATTTGTTAAATCAGAAGGAAAAGATGGATAATCAACAGAGATATCTTCCCCATCTCCGTGGCCCATGACCGTCAGTCTCCAAGTTCTATTGTCTCTGTTCATGGCTCTTCTCTCCTCATCTTCTGTCACTACCTTAGCCCAAGCTTCCACCAATCCTTGCTTGTCTCTCTTTGCCTGGAGTCTCACCATCTGATTCCCCCTAACTCCTCAAAATCTACCTTCCATATCTGATCTTTCCAAATCACAAATCTGA
The DNA here is from genome assembly GCF_028885625.2 of Pongo pygmaeus. NCBI lineage: Eukaryota > Metazoa > Chordata > Mammalia > Primates > Hominidae > Pongo > Pongo pygmaeus. Next base: position 146,039,567 of record NC_072380.2, read on the forward strand.
TTCTCAGTCTCCACCATAAAACCCAAACAACCTTCTCCCATTCCCTCAGAAGAAATTCCAAGTTCCTTAGCTATCTAAGGGCCTCAGTGGCATGGCTACTACCTGGCTTCCCAGTCTAATCTCCCCCAATTTCCTGCTACACTTTCTCTTTCATCTTAGTGAGGTTCAAGTAGCTCCTCTATTTCTCTGCCCACACACTGTTTCTATTGCCCAGACGCCTTCTTTGTCCAGCTACACCTTCTCATCCCTCCCTGTTTCCCTCCCCTTCTCACCACCCCATCTCTGATTGCTATGCTGTCTCCTCTGTGATCCCATTATTATGCTATCCTGACCCTTTTCACCCTGTGATCTGTTCTGTAATGGAATGAGCTGCACCCCCAACCTGTCTGCAGGTTTTTTGAAGGTAGGGTCTGGATCTGATTGGACTTTGCTTCCTGTGCTTCCCACAGGGCCTGACCCCGAACACATCAGGCAAGATACCTGAAGGAAATAGGAAGCATGTCCAGAGGGGACTTGAAGAGGCATCCATGGAGGGACAGTTGATTGAGTAGTAAAGAAGGGATGTGGAAGCACCAGGGACCCAGCAACAGCACATGGCATCACTTCACCTCTGTGAAGGGGGCTAGAAGAGGGCATGGTCTTACTGGAATGGGGCAGGAGCTGGACTGTGGAGGGTGGGCCACTCTGCATGGCAGGAGCTATAGGACCCATGGTGATTGCCCAGCACGTGGGGATCATTCCTATTGGCTTAGTTGCCTGTCTTCCTCAGGGGACTCTGGGATCCTTAATAAACCAGGTCTTGCTCATCTCCAGACCCCCAGAATTAAGCACCAGGTCTTCCACTGAGTAAGTCTTAGTTAACTAATTAACTGAGGACTTTTGATTTCCTAAGACCACTCACTCCTTGATGGTGATCTCTTTACCTACCATGGGCTTCCCCCAAAAGAGACATCAAGGGCTGAGCTGATCACCCCTGTCCCCAAATGGCCACACTCATGCAACATGCAGTTTCCACTGGATGTGCCCCTCTCCAAGTGGGGTGCAGGGCTCTGGATCCTGCCTCTCAAACCGAAAGAGTAGCATCACTGAGGCACACATAGATAAATACAATGAGTTGTGGCCGAAAGTTAGGGCTCCAGTAGAGAACTCAGAGAATTCAGGTGTCTGAGATGACTGGGACAGCCAGAGAAAAACCCTTCTGGATTTCCATTCCGTCTTTCTGCCTTCTTGGGGTTAATACAGAAATAGGGATCCAGGCTTAGCCCCTAAAATCCTTCAGCTCAATGTCTCAAGAGGAAGGGTTAAACCATGTTCTCTTTATTTTCTCCACACACAAGGCAGTCTTGTGAGAGTGGATTATGTCACCCTCATGTGTAGAACTCTTGAGTGGGTCCCCATTCTACCTAGAACTAAACGTAAGCTCTCTCTGTGGTCAGAAAGGCCCTTGAGCATCTGGATCCTGCCTAATTCCCCTTCCTCATCTTACTCCACATCCCCTCCATTCACTATCCTTCTCCACAACTACCTTTCTTTTGTCTCCAAATATCCCACACTCACATCTCAGGACTTAGTGTCTTCTGTTCTCTTTGCATGAAGTGCTCTTCCCCCAGTCCTATCTCATTCTGCCTCTTTCTTGTTACTCAGATACCAACTCAAGGGTACCCGCTTTGCCTGGTCTTCCCTGAACCCAGCTAAGGAATGTGCTGCCTCCTAGTCATGCTCTACCACGTTCCCTTATTTTTTTGCCATCACAGCACTTAATAAGACCTCACATTGTTTTACTGATTTTGGTAGATATTTACGATCTGAATTTCCTTTGTAAGAGCAGCTCAGTTTGTCTTTCACATTATCATATCTTCAGTGTGAAACATGCCTGGCACAGAGTAGGCACTTAATAAATCATTGTTGAGTGGTTATTAACTGTAATGATGAGAACTAATGTTTAATAACCACTCATTGTATACTGGGAGAGATGGTACTTTGGGGGGAATTTGAACTTCAGATTCTTGTTTTGCCCATATTTGCTGTGTGTTTTGCCCAACCTACTGAACCTCTTTGAGTGAAATGGGAATAACAGCAGCCTTTTCTTCAAGGAAGTGGGGATGGAAAGGGCATTGGAGTTGAGAAAGTCAACTGGATTTTTTCATACTGACAGTTCTCTCATTCAATCTTCCCAAGCTCTTTTGAAATGCGTGTTTTCATCCCATTTTACAGATGAGAATACTGATGTTCAGAGCAACTGACTGAACCCCTAGAATTCACACATATTGAAAGTGGCAAAGCGGTATCTGCCCCTGCTCTGTCCAATGCTAACAAGACTGCTGAGGCCTCCCCTTCACCTCGCATCAAGTTGACATTGGGCCTGTGGAAACAGACCTCTAAGCCAGCCTTTCTTGCTAGTTTGGTTTTAGCCTCTCTTGGCCTCAGCTTTGCCATCTGTGAAATATGTGAGTCATTTAGATAGTGCCTGAAACCTACCAGCTCCAAGTCTATGGTCCATGGATGGGCTGTGAGGACAATCAAGGCTGAGGCGGGTTTTCACTCAATTCCTGGAATATCTGGTCATCCTTCCAGGGTTCTTCATGGCAGGGAAACAAAATCAACAACTGAAGAACATGAGGTTCAGGAGATTTAAGTCTGAGGTCCAATGTTGGCTTTGGGTGCCTCCAACCACAAATCTATCCCAAGCCCAAGGCAGGCAGGTCTTACTCAACATTTATGGGATCTTGCAGGGCTTATGAGTGAGCTTATGTGGGTGAGCTGTGGGTACCACAGGACCAGCACAGATTTTTCCAGCACATTGTCCAGCCACGAGACAGAATTTCCCTCTTACAGATCCATTGAATAGCCCTGGCCTGTGGGTTTGCTGTAAAGACGCAAAAGCCCTGAAGCATTATCAGCCAAACCTCAGCCCTGGCCATGGTTAGGCTGACATCAGGGGAGGCAGCAGGAGAGGGAGAGAAAAGCGTATCTCATCATGGAACTGGGGCAGTGGTGGGCAGGGGCTGATGCAGGGGGGGTGCCACGGCCCACCTGCTCTTCACCCACGGTCCTTACACAGATCTGATCCTGCTAATTCTGACTCAGGTTTCAGAATCAGCCTGCAGACACTCAATTTTTAGTAATAAGCAGTCTCCTCATAATTTACTATATAGCAAAATAAATTTTTAAAAGATATTAATAGTTGGCACCAGAGTCTCTTCACTTCATTTATTCATTTTTACAACAAACATCTATTGAGCCCCTGGGATGTGCTTGTGCTCTTTTGGGCTGTGCGGATTTAACAGTAAAGATAACAATGTTCCTATCCTACTCAAGTTTGCATTCTGATGCAGAGAAAGACAATTATAAATCATAAAATATGTATAATGTCAGTTAAGGATAGGTGCTTGGAATAAAATAAAGAAGTAGAGAGGGGGAACTTGGTCATTTTTGATATGATGGTCAAAGAAGCCTACTAAGGTAACATGTAGCAGAGATGTTTTTTAGGAAATGACTTTGGTCAGCAACATGAGATTGGTATTGGAATATCAAGGACATAAGAAAGAGACAATAAATCAGAAGGTGTTAAAAATAAAGATGGATTCATGGTTGAGAGGTGGGGAGAAAAGAGAAAAAAGACCAAGAATCATGACAAAGAAGCCAGACAACTACAATTCTAAATTGTTTGTCTTACTGTGAATAACTTTTCTTCCATATACTTAAAGCCTTGTACTAAATTCTGCTACAAACAGAGGCTGTGTGTGCGTGTGCATGCATGTGTATGTGAGCATGTTTGTGAAGAAAAAGGCTGTGTTCCAAATTTGAGTCCATACGAGGACAACTTGTAGAATATAGAAAAAAAGTGCAGTGGTGGCAGGAGGAGATGACAGCTGCAGGTAGAACAAGAGTCCTTCTGAACTCCTGGTTGTTCCTCCTATGGGAAATCCCCCCTGGTCTCCCTGGCCCCTCGTACGTCCTGCCCAGGGAGGAATGCCTTGGAATGCTCAGTGCAGCTCTTGCCCACTTCCTCTGGAGAGTGAGTTTTCACTGGGAATAGACATTCTGCTTGGCTTCTCTAAGCCCAACTATTATCTGGGCAAGGCCTCCATGTGAATCCCATGGAAAATTCAAACCACCCCCTCCCTTCAATTCAGAAAGGACTGACCCATCCGCTCAGCTAAATATCAGTTATTATTATCATATGTGTTATTATTAAATATAAACTGAGTCTTGTGTAAGCAAGCCAGCAGCACTAAGCACACAGAAAAGCCACAAATCTGAGACTTGGAAAATCTAGGCAGATTCTTTACAGGAGGCATTTCAGCTATTTCTTGCTGCAATAACAAACTACCCAAAAGTCAGTGTGTTAAAACAATCATTTTCTTTTGCTCACAATGTTATGGTTCAGGAAGCTGGGAAAGGCTCAGCTAGGCAGTTCGTCTGTGATCCACGTGGCATCAGCTGGGACAACTGAGGTCGGAGCACCCACTTCCAAGATGGCTGCTTCATCTGGGCATTTTGGAGAGATGGCTGGAAAGCCTGGCCTGCATGCACCTCTGTCCTCCACATAGGCTTAGTACCTCTCCAGTAAGATTCCAAGAGACCAAGGTGGAAGCTACTTGTCTTTCTAAAGTCTCAAGTCAGAACTGAGTTATTTCTGCCTTACTCTATTGGTCAAAATAGTCATGGAGACAGTCCAGAGTCAATGGAAGTAGAATTAGACCCCATCTGTCATTGGAGAAGTATCAATGAATTTACAGCCATCATTAATCTGACCACAGAGTAAGGTCCAAAATCAAGGATTTGCTAACATGCACCAAGCACTTCGTAGGTGGCAGACACTGTTCTGAGCACTTTATATGTGGTAACTCCCTTAAGTTCCCCTGGAGCCGATAATATGATAGGGTATACCTATGATATAGGTATAATTATTAGCCCCATTTTAAGTTTCTGAAAGTGAGGCTTAGAGGGGTTGAGTAACTTGCCGAATGCCATAGGCATAAAAGGTGGCAAAGTCAGGAGTAGAACCCAGGCTGCTTGATCGAGGGCCTGCACTGTATAGTGCTACTCCTAGGATGGGCCAGGTGAAGAGGCTTGGAAAAGAAGGTAGATGCATTATCTGGGGCTGCCATAGCATATACCACAAACAGGTAGCTCAAAACAACAGAAATTCATTCTCTCACAGTTCAGGAGGCCAGAAGTCCAAAATCAAAGTATTGTAAGTGTTGGTTTATTTCGGAGACTCTGAGGGTGAACCTGTTCCTTGCCTCTCTCTAAGTGTTTGGTGGTTGCTGGAAATCTTTGGCATTTCTTAGCTTTTTCATTCCATTCCTTGGCTTGATTGTATCGCATGACTCCAATCTCTGCCTGCCTTGACATGGCCTTCTTCCCTTTGCACTCTCTGTGTCTTCTCCTTTTCTTACAATGATGTCAGTCACCGGATTTAGGGCCCAAGCTAAATTCAGAATGATTTTACCTAGAGATTCTTAACTCATTCCATCTGCAAAGACCCTATTTCCAAGTAATGTCATGTTCTGAAGTTCCATGTAGGCATGAATTTTGGGGGGACACTATTCACCCACTACAGAATATAAGATCAGGGATGCATCTTCGGGGCTGAGAGGAGGGGATGGATGAGTCCAGATGAAAAGACAGAATGGAGAATCTGCAGGAACCCAGTTGCTCAGGTGGGGGACAGAATGTGAGAAGACACGAGAGCAGAGGGCTCAGCAGAGGACGCACCGCATAGGGGCTTAGGAGTTTGGGAACCAGGCTCAAGGACTTTGTCTTATAATGGAAGAAAATACAACAACTTTTATGGGTTTTAAGAAAGAGAGTAAAATGATCAGATGTCTATTTTAGACCAATCACTATGGCGGCTGGGAGAGAATGAATTAGAGAAGGATTCCTGCAAAGGTAGCAAAGAGAAATTTGCTGTAAGATGTGTGTTTGGGCTGGCCATGCTGGCTCATGCCTATAATCCCAGCAGTTTGGGAGGCCAAGGTGGGTGGATCAATTGAGGTCAGGAGTTTGAGACCGGCCTGACCAACATGGTGAAACTCCAACTCTACTAAAAATACAAAAATTAGCTGGGTGTTGTGGTGTGTGCCCACAATTCCAGCTACTCAGGAGGCTGAGGCAGGAGAACTGCTTGAACTGGGAAGCAGAGGTTGCAGTGAGCTGAGATCACGCCAATGCACTCCAGCCTGGGCCACAGAGTGAGACTGCATCTCAAAAAAAAAAAAAAAAAAAAAAGATGCACATTTGGATGCTCTGACCTCTACATGATAGCCCTGCTGAGTCTTCCTGAGATTCATGTTAGGGAGCTGTCCATGTACAGGAGGAAGAAGGGGGCTTCATCCAGCACCCAGATCTGTTTAGACCTAAGTCCTCCCCCATCCTCTGCAATGTTTTCTTAACTGTGGAGTAAATAGAATGAGAAACACATGGTGCTGGGTTTTTTCACTTAGAAAAACAACAACAGACTTGAGGGTTTACAAGAGAAATGTCTGAACTTGTGCTTTGATGCTCTGGGCCAAACCCTAAGGGATCAAAAAACAAAGATTCTCAAGAAATACAAAAAGATTCTTTCCCAATCTTTTGTGGCCTTGCCCACTGTATCCTAAGCCCCGTTCCCTCTCCCCTCCCATCCAGGCAGGCCATGTGGGCAGGGAATGGGTGCAGGTTCTGAAAAGTGCACATCTGTAGCTCCTTAGTGAGATGTGGGTGGCGACCTGGCTACTACGTTTCTGGAAAAAGGCCCAGAGAGACACCACAGTTGTAGGGGGAACGGGGGGAATGAACAAAAAGCAGAGATAGAGTTTGAGAAACTTCAGATACATTGGCAGGATATTGATACCTTAGCCCTATAGGAAGGGCTCCTGGGTAACTGAATTGTCATGTGCTTTGGACTCAGACAGAACTGAGTTTAAATCCTGAGCCTTCCCTGCCAGAGTGGTGGAAAGCTGGAAGCAAGTTAAGTGTCCAACAACAGAGGACCGTTCTCACAGATCACAGCAGGTCCATACATGGGACACCATGCAGCCATTTCAAACCAGGCATCCACAGGGTATTCAAGGCACAGAAATGCTTAGTTTATAATGTTAAGTAAAAAGCAGATAAATACAAGTACCATGACTCCACTTTCTAAATATACATCTAATATATGCATATATACATGTATACATATATACAGAAAACATACTGAAAGTCCCTTAGAATGTAACAGCACTTACCTCTGAGAATAAGTCTATGGGCACCTTTTGATTTCCTTCTTTAAAAAGTTTCTTTGGGCCGGGTGCGGTGGCTCACGCCTGTGATCCCAGCACTTTGGAAGGCCGAGGCGGGTGGATCACCTGAAGTCAGGAGTTCGAGACCAGCCTGACCAATATGATGAAACCCCATCTCTACTAAAAATACAAAAATTAGCTGGGCATGGTGGCATGCACCTGTAATCCCAGGTATTCGGGAGGCTGAGGCAGGGGAATCGCTTGAACTGGGGAGGCAGAGGTTGTAGTGAGCCGAGATTGCGTCACTGCACTCCAGCCTGGGCAACAAGGGCAAAACTCTATCTCAAAAAAAAAAAAAGTTTCTTTGATAAAAAATATTATTTTTATATATTTTATATATATAAATATATACATATGCATATGCTTACAGATGTACCTAAACACACACACACACACACACACAAATATAAATCAGTATTAAAAATGTCTCCATGTGCCAGATGTTTGGCCAGACTCTATAAATGTTTTATTCTCATTTCCACAAAAGCCCCTTTTGGCTAATTATTAGTAATTTTCACTTATAGATAAAGAAACTTGAAGGTTAAGGAGCTTGTTTAAAGGCACCCAGCAACTGAGCAGTTGAGTCAGTTCAGTTCTGCCTAAGCCTCACTTCTCTTCAAGCCCGAGGTGCTCAGCCCTGAGCCTGAGTCCCCACTCCCCACACCACACACCTCATACCCAGGAACCTGCCACATCTGCTGAGTGAGCCCGTGGGTGGGGTGAGTTGTTTTGGAAACTAGTCTCAGCTGTTGTTCCTGCGGAAGATCACATTGAGCTCAGCTTGTTGACAAATGCCAGATTCCCACTGACCTGGCAGCTCATAGAAAAGAAGGAAGGAGAAGAAAGCAGACAATTTATCTAAACTAGATCTTGAAAAGGAAAGACAGCATTGTGCCCTGGAGAGGCGTGCAGAGTGGGGACAATGCAGACCTGGCACACCCCCGGAAAGGCTGCCCACGCAGAGTCAATGATGCCCCAGGAATCTGCAAAGGCAAATGGATCAGGTGCCTTTGGTGCCTTCCAGCCAAAGGCCACAGCCAGGTAAGAGGCTGTCCCTGATTCCCCTCAACTCAGGGAAGGCACCTGAGGTTTGCAGCGAAGCCAGGGAGAGCCAGAGACAGAAGGTCTTCTCAAGAGTCTGTCCAACCCCTCAGTTTACAGAATAGGAAACAGGTCCAGAGGGTAAGGGACCAGCCCAGGGACCCACAGGGAGGCAGTATCCAAGTGTGCTGCAGAACCCAAACACCGCATCTGCTGGATCCAAAAGGAAGGCACATGGACTCTATACCAGGCACCATGGAACCAGGGAACCAGCAGTGGGTGAGGTGCACAAGTCATTGCTCACACAGAGGCTGCACACCCAGGTGATGAGCACTGTGTGCCCATTTAACAGAAAGAGAAACTGAGTGCTGACAGATTATGCAGTTTGCTCCAGGAGCACGTAAGCAGCAATACTGAGGTCTTCCCTACTGTCTTTGTACACACAAAAACTCGTAAGTAGAAATATTCATAAATTCAGTCAGAAGTCAGTCTCTAAGCCTGGGTCCTCAAACTAGCAGCCAAGTGACCGTCTCATTCTCTGAGACCCCCAGAGCATAGATCGTAGGGCAGGCCCTGCCATCCCCTGGTTTACAAACCTCAGAATCTGATCTTTTTCAGTTTCCCAGATCTGTGTTCCTTCATTTACTCATCCATGTAATCACTATTCATCTATCTTTATATCCACCCACCCATCCATCCACCCATCCACCCATCATCCATCCATCATCCATTCATTCATTTATCCATATATTTATTTTCCCAATTTATTCTTTTTTTAACTTATTTTTGCTATTTATGCTTTCTGTTCCTTTTCTCCTTTCCTCTCTGCCCACTCTCTTCCTCTTTCCATTCCCCTCTTCCTTCCTGTAAACACTTAACTGAACACAGGTCAGACATACAGCACAGGGGATACACAGGTGAATGAACCCTTGTTTCTGTCCCCAGATCAGCCATGATCTGTTGAGAGAATTGACAGTATATCCAAATGATTATAATACATGTGAGACACACGTATATTTTATGTATGAAATCTGTAACTGTCATTTGAACTGTACAGAGAAAACCAAAATGCTGTAAGAATCAAAAGGAGAGAAACCTCTGGCTAGAGGCTTGGGGAAACCTATATGGAGGTGACACACTGGACATGAGAGGACCTAAAAGCATTCAAAGCAGCAGGAAAGTTGTATAAAGAGAGGAGCCAATTGTAATCCCAAAGACACAATCCTAAATGCCATCATCTTGAATATTGAAATCCCAAAATATCAAAATCCCAAAAATATAATTCTGAAAAAAAACCAAATTATTTTAAAGACACTTACTTACAGTTTTAGGAGATTTTGTCCAGGTGTGGTAGCTCATGCCTATAATCCCAGCTCTTTGGAAAGCTGAAGTGGGAGGATCACTTGAGGCCAGAAGCTCAGAACCAACCTGGGCAACAGAGAGAGACCATATCTCTACAAAAATAAAAATAAATAAAAGGAGATTTATTTGAGAAACATAAAAACATGACAGAACACTTCATAGGCCACTTTACACAACAAAATAAGCAGGCAAAACATACATATCTTTGCAAGCATAAATAGGTATATTAATGACAGTCTCAGTATAATGTTTACGAGCAGATGAGCCATATTTGTAAAGAAATCAGTAAAAAAGCAAAATGTAAAAATGCCTATCATTATGGTTGGTAATTGTATGCACCCAGCTTTATAACTGTGGTCAACTGAAATATCAGAATGAACAACCTAAGTCTTTTGATGAGATAAATCAAAAACCACAGTGGGTCACTGCTGTATAGGTGGTTGCCCAGAGCTGAGATCTGGAGAAATTTTATCTTTCATAAATATACATGTTCAAAAATAAAATCTCTTCATTTATTGAGGAAGCTTCAAGGTTTATATGTTCAGAACTGGGGAGGACGATGGTGTAACTTTCATTCTGACTCTAAAATCCTTAGGACCAGTGGGGCCCCTGATGTAAGTCATGGAGTCCAAAGGCCAGCGTGCCTGGAGTTCTGATGTCCAAGACAGCAGAAGAAAAATTCGTTCCAGCTCTGAAAGAGATCAATTACCCTCTATATTTCTTCCCTCCAGGCTCCCACCAACACTGAGGGCAGATCTTTCTTACCTAGTCCACTCAGGCTCACAATCAATCTCTGGAAATATCCTCACAGACACACCCCCAAATAAGACTTTACCAGGTTCCTAGGTATTCCTTAATCCAGTCAGATTGGCACCTAAAATTAAGTCCGTCGCTTGTCAACTTGTTGTCCATACACATCTCCTTATACTACACTTAATTTCCAAACAAAGACAATAACAAGGCAATAGTTCCACGTAACACCATGCAGTTATCCTGTGATTGTGATTTTTGGTCTTTTAGATATTAGGAATTTTAGACGTTAGGGATTTAGGCATTAGAGATCTTGATCTTTAGGGATTTTGATCGTTTGGGATTTCAACCTTCAGGATCATGTCATTTGGAATTATGATGGAAACCCAATAAAGAGAAGTCATCTGTCTCCAACTCTGCCTTGGATTTCAATACTGAATCTCTGCTCCCATCATTCCTCCAGGCACTGTGCATTCCATAAGGACATGGGCCATTGCTGACTTGTTCCCCAACTGTATCCAGCACCAAGCACACTGTTGGACAGTTAACTGAGCTATTCGTCTTTCCTCTCACTCTCCACTCACATCTACTTTTCTCACAGATGTAGCGTTGAGCCCACGTGGGCAGAATGTTCAGATTATTAAGCCAATCAACTCAGCAACTGTTACAGGTGAGCTTTCATCAGCTGTCACCTCTCCAGGCTGTTATCCTGGGAAATATGGAAGTACAGAGGCCATTAGGCTGTCTCCCCACTTCTGTTCTTTCTTTCCGACACGACCAGTCCACCCATCCATTCATCCAATCCTGCATTAATGACTTCATTCATCCATTGCTCGTTTTATCCCTGCGCAGAAGCCCTTGGAGATCCCACCACCCAGAGGATGAAGTCCACCTCTGTCCTGACACTGTCTCCTTTCGAAGTGGAGCCTCTATTTCACTAATTCTCTCATGTGCCCTGAGCCCCAGCCACCCTTGCTGCACCCTATTTCCAAACCCTACCCAGGAACAGCCTCCTACCTGGACTCCCAGATGCCAACCCTCTCCGCACCATGCCCCTTCCATCAGGTAGCCATAGGGAATATTCTAGAAGATCTGACATTAGCCTCCTGTTGACACCTTTCAGTGATTCCCATAACCCCCAGAGGGATGCCACAATTTTTCATAGGGGTTTTGGGATCTGATCCCTTTGTGGCTCTCTTATCTTCCCTCTTCCCTGAGTGTCCTGCCCAGCCAGGCTGAACTCCTTTGGCCCCACAATCAAGTGGCACTTTTTCTTGCCCTGGACCACCTACTCTTCCTTCTGCCTGGAAAGCCACAATTGCTTTCTCCACCTAACTTAATTCTATGCTTCAAGTCTCAGCTTCCTTCATCTGCAAACTCTCATCCACCTCTGGCTTCATACCCCATGGCTACCCCTGGCTGAGTGAAGGGTCTTCCCTGTATTCTCATAATACTTGGGCTTGCCTCAACTGCAATCCTATGGCATAGGACTGAACTTGACTATTTGCTTATATATTAATGTCCTTGGGGGCCAAGACCGTAATTATTTGAGCACTGTAATCCCAGCTCCTTCCAGTGTCTGGCACATAGGAGGTGCTCAGTGAACTGTGTAAGATAAATGGGAGATTCACCATCAGCATTATAGAAAGCTAGACCAGAGTAGAGTTGAGGAGTGGACTCTGAGCCATTTTCCAGCCATGGAACTTGGGGCAGGTGATTTGATTTCTCTGCATTTCTGTTCTCTCGCATACCAAATGGAGCTAAAAGAAGGAAAGCTGTGTTTTGTTTTATGGCAAAGATTAGTGAATGACTATGTGTAAGTTGCTTTAAATAACACCTGGTACATACAAACAGCTTGGTAAATGCTACACTGTATTGTGAATGTGCACATTTTTTCCTCCACCTAAAATTTGAGTCCCCTCATGTCCCCTTACCCAGATACTGGACTCCTATTCGTCCTTTATATGCCTTTTATGGCCCTTCTATGACCTTTCTAGGTTTTCTCTCCATGGTCCACCCCAATCTGCCCTATGGAGAATTTGTGTGTGGACCTGCTGTGATCCCCCATGGCCCTGCAGTGGCTGGGACCTGAGTTTTTCACTTTGTTCATGTTTGCATCCCTTCTGTACCAGCATGGACAGTTGGGTCTGCTGACACTTGTTGAGTTAAATTGACTCACCTTATGCTAACAGTAGTGAGAGAGTAGACACTAGAGAGGCAAGTGTCTGGGCTGGTGCTGAGGGACAAGAGGCCATCAGGTCACTTCATCACAGTGACATCAGCATCTTATCTGTGACCTGGAAGCTAGACACAGAGCTTGGAAGAATTCTGAAGACATCCAGCACTCGATGACCCTAACCCCAGAGAACACTGCTGCACAGAAGAACTGGTGAGAGATCACAGTCGTGTCCAAAAATCCCATATGGTCTTGGCAGGAAAAGACTCCAAGCCTTGAATGCTGTCTGACTCTTAGACCTTCTTAGTGTTCGAAACTCGAGAGCCCTTCGCCAAATTCAGAGTTTATGTCTGATTCCAGCGGCCGACCCCTAATGTTGAGGCAATCTGAGCACCATTGCTCAGGGAAGAGAGTGCCTTGTCACAGCCCTGCCACAGACCTGCCATTTGTCAACCCTGAACATGTTCCCCATGCTCCGTGGAGGAAACAGAAACCCAGTGGCCACGAGGCTTCCCCAGACCTCAGGCCACACTCTGCTGGGTTGAGTCAAGCCTGGTCTAACCTCCACCCTGCGTCACCCCACATCCACTTGCCAGTCCTTGGAGAATTTGCACTTGTGGTTGACTTAAGGGAATTTGGCGAGAGCACATGCAGAGAGCCAGGGTGCCAGTCCAGCGGCTCAAGCACGTTCAAATCCAACAGGTGTGTGAGGATGGTGGGTGTCCAGGGGTCAGATCTCCATGTTGTGTGTACGGCACACCAGCTTTACAATCTCCCCGAAGGGGCCAAGTGACTACAGATTCTGAATCATGATTTATAGTTCCGATTGTCTAGCAAGTGCCCTGCACACTGTGCATACTAGCACCATGCCCAGAAAAAAATCCTGATGGTGCCAATCAACATTTGTTTGTGGGTGGATAAAGGGCTGAGCTAGCCCAAATGTCTGGTTTCAAATTCTAGCTCTGTTGCTTTTCAGCCATCTGTTATGGGCTGAATTGTGTCCATCCCAAAGTTTTTATGTTGAAGTCCTAACCCCCAGTTCATCAGAATGTGTGTTTGGAGGTAGGGTCTTTACAGATGCAATTGCATAAAGCAAGGTCATGTGGGTGGGCCCTAACCCAATATAATTGGTGTCATTTTAAGAACAGATTAGAACACAGACACGTGCAAAAGGGAGACCATGTGAAGACACAGAGCGGAGACAGCCATCTCCAAGCAAGGAGAGAGACCTCAGGAGAAACCAATCCTGCCAACACCTTGATTTTAGACTTCAAGCCTCCAGAACCGTGAGAAAATAAATTTCTGTTGTTCAAGCCAACAAAGTCTGTGCTACTTCATTTCAGCAGCCCTAGCAAACTAGCACAGCATGGAATCTCAGTTTATTTCCCTAATCTCCTGTTTTCACAGCTGTAAAATGGGCATCATAATGCCTGCCATTGTAAGATTATTTTGAAAATAGAATGAATCATAAACTTAAAAGTGTCTGGAACATGGGAGATTTCCCCCAAATTTCAGCTCCTCTCCCTTTCTTTTCTGTGACCAATTTTTAATTTGTTCTTCTCCATTGCTGAATAGTATTCCATGGTATGGCTGTGCTAAAGTTTCTTTAAACATTTACCCATTGAAAGGCATCATGGTTGCTTCCAGTTTTTGGTTATTATAATTAAAGCTGCTATGAATGATCCTGTAAAGGTTTCTGGGCAGACATAAGTTTTCCTTCCTTCCTCCTCTTTCTCCCTTGTCTTCTTTCTCCCATCTCCTCCTCCCTCTCCTCTTCTTTTCATTTTCTTTCTCCTCCCCTTCTTCGTCCTCCCTCTCCTCTTCTTTCTCCTCTTTTATCTTCCTCCTTTTCCTCTTATTTCTCTTCTCCCTCTCTTTCCCCTCCTCTCCTGCTCCTTCTCCTTTTCCAACCTCTCTGAAATTTGTTGCACTGTCCTGGATGCAGAGGAGTGAGGCTAACTGAATTTTCCAGTCTACAGCTCGTTGTCATCCATGCAGCACTTGTTCGCCTGTTGGCTCCTGTGTTGCCCTTCCACCCCAGTCCCTCTCCAATCCTCTCCTTCACAGCCATAGGCAGCATGTCTAACATGTGTGTCCCTGAACAAGTACATGTACATTGCAGGATGAGGTGCATCTGATTCTAATTCACATCATTGGTGCTGACTGGAGGCCTCCTCCCCGTTTTACTTCTTTTGTTCAGCTCTGGGTATCAACTCTTTGCCTGTTGTTCTATGCACATCCATCTCGTTTTGAATGGCTGCTTTTACTTCCCTTTCCTTCAAATCAGATGCCTAGGCTGCCTCCAGCTCCTTGTCACTGCAAGCAATACCTGGATAAGTATCTTCCTGCATGTCCCTTTATGGTTCTTGGGAAAATGTCTCAGGGGCATATACACAGAAGGCCATAGGGCACATGGTTGTTTCATTTTATTAAGCAATGCTAGACTGTTCTGCAGAAGGGCTGCCCAACCTACATTGGGAGGAGGGGTGTGGCCATGCAGGCTTCCCATTTTTAGTGGGTCAACTCCAGGAAGCAGGGGGAGTGAGAGGGTGTGGCTTTAAGAAAGCAATGACTCCCAGCCGTTGGTCCCAAGCATCCAGCAGTTGACAAACAAGACCACCCATGGCAGATACCACATTTCCCATCCAGAGCTTGGGAGAACTGGATCTATAATAGAATATCATGTGCCTAGAATGTTTTTCTCCCTAGAGCAAGGACGTGAACCAGTAGGAGATATATAGATATACATATACATTTAGAGATAGAGGTAGAGATATGGACAGATTTATATATAATTGACTTCCATGATTATGAGGGCTTGCAGGTCCAAAATCCATAGGGCAGGCCTGCAGACTGGAGACCTTCAGGAAGGAGTGGATACTGAAGTCCACATTTTTCCACCTAAATGTGGAACAGGGAAAAACTGTCTACTTGGACTTGTCCCTAAAGACAGGACAATAGGCACGCAATGCTGGGCCCTTTCTTAGCCCTCCACCATATACCCATCTAGGATATTCTGTCCCTCATTAATCAAATTTCAAGCTTCTTCCCAATCTCTTTTTTCTTCCTTCCCTTGCCCTCCCTTCTCTCCTCCATCCATCTCCCCATCCCCGTGCTATTCAGTCACAGCACAATGATGGAGACTACAGACGCTGTAGAGTGAACCCAGAATGGCCTCCCAGGCTTCTAATCTTAGCTTGTTGTCTATTAGCTGGGTGACCTTGGGCAAGTTACTTAACCCCTCTGTTCTTCACATCTCTTGTTTGCCAAGCAAGGATAATAGAACCTACATTATCAGGTTTTTCTAAAATTACATGGCTTATCACATAAAAGGAACATAGAACAGGGTTGGCTTGTGGTAAGTTCTAAGTAAATAGGAGTTAATATTAGTATTTATGACAAGAACAAGGATTACAGCCTTTACTTCTATAGGTAAAAAGGGATGAAGAACAAGGAAACAAGTACAATTCATTGTGGGAAGGTAAGACAGCAGGAGAACTTAGGTGGGTGAACAATACATAGTGGACATGGAAAAATTTCATGAACTAATACAATAACAGTTAAGTGAAAGGATTGGGAAAGAGCGTTTAAGTCTGTCTCTGGGGTCTCCGAAGGTGAGTTGGATTGTATGTGCCAATTTGGCTGAGGTTGAGAATGTTAACAACCAGAACCCCCTTCTCTGTATAATTCCAAATAGATGTGTCCAAAAGTAAAACTTGAATGAGATTAGAAGGACAGAAGTAAGGATGAAGTGATCACTCTAGAAGATCAACATGACTATTTTAACTTCTACCTGGGTCAAGAACCGATAGCATGCAAAGCTTTAAAGGTCCTGGCACCTGCTCTCCTACAATATTTTAGTAGTAACAAAGAATCTAAGCACTTTAGGGTCGGTTGGTTGCTCTCCAGTACACTGGAGAACTTAAGGAAAGAAACTGATCTTCAGACTTTAAGTTCCCAGCTCAAAATGTGAATACTGAACCACAAAGCTTCTACTGTGGTCCTGAAGGAAATCCTTATCTTTTGTAGCCAAAGGATTGACATTTATAAAAGCCAAACACAACACCAAGTCCTGGCATGGCTGAATTATAATGCAAGTTGAATTCACAAGTTTGCAAGGAAGGAGGAATTGGGAGAGTGGAACCCTCAATATTGAGTTGGGAACATATGAGCAGATTCCAAATGAATTTGAGGACCTGGAATTCCCACATTCTGTAAGCTTTCTTTCCATTTGAAACCACCCTTCTTCCCTATCTGAGAGGTTGAGTTCTCCATGTCCATAGAACATATTATGAAACATCCTGAGATAGCTGCCTTGCAAGAGAGCTAATCCTCCCAAAAATCCATCCCATAGCCTCTGATTTCATCTAGACTTATCACCAGATGCAATCTTCAGCAGCACCAGGAGATACAATATACCACCCACAAAATTTTGCTAATTTGCATCAACAGACACTCGGAGCATATGAATTTAAATAAATCCTAAGAATGTTGGATCAGGGTAAAAGGAACACGATGTTGGCGCAGGCCATATCCATTGACATGGGCTCACTAGCTAGAGATCCGGGATTTAATGCATCAATCAACTCAAGCAACTGGGAATAGTTCTAACAGTTTGTTTGGTAGGTTCACTGAAACCTGAACCCCAAAGTGGCCACTTTGGAATAAGATTGAGATACAGAACTTCTTTCATGTTCCATAACGGACTTAGGGAGGTCAGATTGCTAGCATGAGTTTTCATACCATCTGCTCACTCACAGCTGAGTTATACCCCCCAGGAAGGTCCAGAGGACACTCCTTTTCCCAAGCCTATGGGATACACTGGTGAAGCGAGCACCAGCAACCATGAAGGCCTCTGCTGGGGTCATCCTCTGCAAGCTGGTGCTTATAGTGGAATGTGTTCGCATTAAATGGGCTCCCTGAATTTGCTGAAGACGATGAAGTCCCAGACTGAAATCTGCAAGAGACCAGGAGGGTGTGGGTACCAAAATGGGCAGCAAAATTAAAATAAAAATTCAGTGGACTGATTAATGGCTGTTCTCTGACTCCACCCCTATTCTCTCCTCCTAGATCTTCACTGCTCCCATTTCCCATTTGTGTAAGCCTGAATGCCTAAAATTCCCATATGGAATAAGTTTCATAAATAAATGGCCATAGAATCCAGTGTCCCCTAACGGTGACTCCTGCTGTCTCATAGAATCCTGAGTGATACAGAAGCTTCCCGGAGGACAAAAGTCTGAGCAGAATCTTGAAGGATGAGCAAGAGTTTGCAGCAAGGCACTTGGTGAAGGGCATTGTAGGAAGAGTCAGGTCATAGGCAGAGACTGGTCCTGTGGGAACTCTGGGTTGGCCAGGCTTATCTGAGCTGAGAGGAAGGAGAAGTGGATGTGGTGGGACAGGAGGCAGGAGGTAGTCCAAGATGGTCTGGGGTACAATGCTAAGGAAATTGTGTTCTCACATCTAGAAAACCCCACTTTCTGCTGGAGTCCTCCCTAATCTCCCTTTTCTCTGAACCATACCTGCTTATACAGTAGACATGAGTCATTCAAATAGAGAGCTATGTGGCTGGGAAGGTGCAGAGAGCGGTGGTCTCTTCTTCAGCACATGGATGGGGTTCTGAGGCCCAGAGGGGCCACTGATTTGCCCAATTTCAGGAACCATTTGCCACTGTTTGCCCCTCAGGAACTGTTGGGCAGTTGGGCTGACTCTTATAATCCTGATTTCCGCGAGGGCCAGCCAGGCTCCATTCCTATATCTGGTGAGGCTCTGAGTTCCACCATGGCCACTGCCCTGAACCTATGCATCCAGCCTCAGCAGGTTCCTCAGCCATGAGAGAAGCCACTCAGCTCTTCTCAGGGTGGCCACTCTCCTGGGGTGACATCATCCCTGCTGTCTGTAGGTCACAATGCCTATATGGTGGCAGTGTAGGTGATAAATGATCAAATTGTGCATTTTAAGGTGGGGATGACAGGATTTAATAACAGATAAACAAGAAAGGGCAGATGGAGGAGACTGATATGTACTGAGCATCTATTATGCCCCTGACATTGTCCTCAGAGTTTTCATATATGTTGCCGTAATAGGATGAATGGTGGCCCCAGAAAGATATGTCTACATCCTAACCTCCAGAGCCTGGGCACATGACTTTATTTGGGAAAGAATTCTTTGCAGATGGGATTAAGTTAAAAATCTTGGTGTGAGATCATCCTGGATTATCTGGGTGGACTCTAAATCCAATGGCAAGAGTCCTTATAAGAGACACACATTAAGGACAGAGAAAAGGTGGGACCAAGGCAGAGATTAGAGTGATGCAACCACAAGCCAAGAACCCCTGGAACTACAAGGAGCTGGAAGAGGCAAGGCAAGGGTCTCCTCTAGAGCTCTGAGAGAGTGAGCTTCCCAGACAACACCCGATTTCTGATTTCTACCCTCCAGATCTGTGAGAAAGCAAGTTTCTGTTGTTTTAAGCCACTGAGTTTATGGAAATCATTACGGTAGCCCCAGGAAACTCATCCAGTTGCCTCATTCCATCCCCACAGCCTGCAGTGGAACATATTATCAGCCCATTTTACAGATGGGAAATCTGAGGCTCAGGGAAGGTAAATAGCTCCTCTGTGATGAAACACTGGCAGGAAGTGGAGTCAGATCCTGCCCCTGCCTGGATCCACAGCACACGCTTTTCCACTCTGCCGTATTTCTCAAAGCAGGCTCCAAGTATGCTCTTCCTCTGACTCACCCAGAGGTGTTTGTTTAAAAGCAAATTTGCAAACCCTTACCAGACACACTGACTCAGAACCTCTGGGTCACAGTCCGGGGAATTTGTATGTTTTAAATGCTTCCAGGTGAATTCCATGCACCAGGGCTTTGAGAACGTCCATTCCACAATGTGCTGCATTTGATGTGGGCCAGCTGCTAAGCCCTAGGAGCTCAAGAATGAAGACATTTTCATTGCTAACCCCCCATCCCCCGGCCCAGGCCCCCAGGTGGCTCCCTAGGCATGGTTCAGGGGCTGGGGTCACTCTAGGTTCCTGGCACAGTCTGGCTTTGAAACTGCTTCTCTGCCGTTTTCTCCACGGGTGCTTTGGAAACACTCAACACCCAGGACAAGCACAATATCACTCCCTTTCCCGTGGCAGAGTTGCATGGCAGCTGCTCACTGCTTCCCAGCCCAGAATGCCTGCTGCCTGCTCGCTGCCAACCCAAACCAGTGCAGCCTCCAAGCCCCACGTGCACCCAGATCTTCCACCAAGCCTGCCAAACACTCCAACCCACACTCTCCTCCTCCTAGGAACACTTGGAAGGCTCTGGAACCCTGAGTGCTTCTCACTCAGAGAGGCCCACACCTGCGCAATGGCACCACCACAGTCAGGGATCCGATCCCGGCCCCTGCCTGGCATGTGACTTTGAACAATTACTTACCTCTGTGAGCCCAAAAGTGAACCCAGAAACACTGCTTCTGCCTCTGTAAAATGGGGAGGATGTTAACACCTGCCTCATCTGTGGCTCTGCATTTAAGAATCAAAACCCGAGGAGGGCTTGGTGGACCCCCCGGCACATATTCTAGAAGCAGCCAGCGGTGCTCTTGTCACAGGGATCTGAGACACAGAAAGGAGCACACTTTCTGTGATTTAAAACTCTCAAGAGCCCCATGAGGTAGATGGCACCATCCTCTTTTTATAAAAGAGGGTGAGCAGGACTTATTCTTACATTGAACATCTATTGAGCACCTACTGCATGCAAGTCATGGGGCCAGACCACAGGGCTCACAGAGATGAAAGGGCACGATGCGGCCAAGCTGGCCCACAGCAGGAGCCTCACATCCAGCTGGGGATCTATGTGGCTGGAGTCCAGATCCTGGGGCAACAGGGGTGAAATTGAAAGCTGGACACAGCCCTGGCTGAGTGCCCCACAGCACAGGAAAGGACAAAGTCCCAAGGCTAGAGTCTGAGGCCCCACTGCAGACCAGAACTGGACAGCAGGAGTGGACTCTCCCACTGCAGCCCTGAAAACACAAAATATCGTGCTGGAGCAGCCGCACCAGCGAATCTCACAGGCACCATGTTGAGCCATAGAAGCTAAATGTAAAAGAGCATGTACTGTACGCTTCTGTCTGTGTGAAGTTCAAGAACAGACAATGTGAATCTAGGGTGATAGAAGTCATCATTGCAATTTGCGAGGAGGGAGGCACGAGGGAAACTCCCTGTCTTGAACTGGGTGAGTGGTGCACACAGAAGTTCTAATAAATCATGTATAAAATTTATCAAGCTGTACACTTAAGATGTGTGCATTTTAATGTAAGTTATACTTTAATAAATACTATTCTTTTTTAGAGACAGGGTGTCACTATGTCATCTGGGCTAGAGTGCAGTGGCGTGATCATAGCTCACTGCAGCTTTGACCTCCAGGGCTCAAGCAATTCTCCTGCCTGAGCCTCCCGAGTAGCTAAGACTCCAAGTGCACACCATCATGCCAGGCTAACTTTTTAATTTTTTTGTAGAGATGAGGTCTTGCCACGTTTCCCAGGCTGGTCTCGAACTCCTGGTCTCAAGCAATTCTACTGTCTTGGCCTAATAAATAGTTTTTAAAAGAAGAATAAGCCTAACTACCTGTCTGTCTCAGGGACAGCCCATGGGGCAGAAGGGCTGTGAGGATCTGTGTCCTGGTCTGAAGGCCTGAGACCCCAGGGATGCTCTACGTCAAGGGGCCCCAGAGACTCTGCTGGTCTGGGGTGGGAAGGGGTCTCTGGGTGACACACAGATTCCCCGCTGGATGTGAGGCTCCTGCCATGAGCCACCAGGGCCAAATAATGCCCTTTCATCTCTGTGTGCTGTGTGGTCTGGCCCTGTGCCTTGCATGCATTAGGAAGTCATTGCATTGGTTTTGTTTGTTTGTTTGTTTGTTTGTTTTTGTTTTTATTTTTTATTTATTTTATTTTGAGACAGGGTCTCACTCTGTCGCTCAGGCTGGAGTTCAGTGGTGCAATCTCAGCTCACTGCAACCTCTGCCTCCTGAGTGCAAGAAACTCTCCTGCCTCAGCCTCCCCAGTAGCTGGGATTACAGGTGTGCACCACTACATCTGGCTGATTTTTGCATTTTTATTAGAGATGGGTTTTCACCGTGTTGACCAGGCTCATGATCTCAAACTCCTGGCCTCAAATGATTCTTCTGCTTCGGCATCCCAAAGTGCTGGGATTACAGGCATGAGCCACTGTGCCCAGCCTTGCATTGGGTTTTGAAGCTTAAGTGGGCTGAGTCGGCCCCCCAGGAAGGTCCCAGGCTGCCAGGGGCCATCTGGGAGCAAGTTAAGACCAGGGTGGCACTTCTTTCTTTGTCACATCCTTACCACCTCTTTTTTCTCATCTGCACATACCACAAATTAGTTTTACTCAAGATATCAGCAGAAATGCGCACCCTGAGAACATAGAGAACTGTGAGTTTTACTGGTGAAGACAGGGATGGGGGTGAACCGAGACAATTGTCCCAGCTGACAGCCATGTTACAGGCAGACGACCCAGGGGTGGGGGGTTGCAATCAAGATGGCCCAGGTAGGGAACACAGGCTGAGCCCATGTGACAAAAAGCAAAAAAGAAAATAAATAGTAACTATGTATTCAGCTTCTATCGTAAGCTAAGCACTGAATTAGTCCCTGTCACAACCCTAGGATGTCAATATTATCACTACCCCCATTATACAGAGAGGAAGACTGAGGCTCAGAGAGGAGAGTGGCCTTTCCAGGATCTCCTAGCTGTCATGCAATGCAGCAAGGGTTTCCTTGTATATTTAGCAGAGGTCAGCCTGACGCCAAAGCTCTTGAGGAGGCTTGGGAGACCTCACCTGTGGCCAAGACTGGGGCTACAGGTGAGTTTCCGCCCAAATAAGCTGTGGCTCAGGATCTGAGTGGCAAGAAGGGGAGCCAGCCAGGGGTTTCCTAGTGCTGCCAGCCTCCCAGAGTAGACCTAGCTGTTTAAGGTGGGGCATAAAGGACACACCTTGGCCCCTCTGGCCTCTAGGGAGGCCTGGTGTCAAGGGTGCCCTTTCAATGGTTCCTCCATTCTTGCTTGGGCCCCAAGAAGAGAGGCAGAGGCCACCTGGGCCGCACACCTGCACTGCCGGGAGGCAAAGGTCTAAGAAGAACCCACCCCCACCCTCCTCTGCTTTTCCAGAGCAGCCGCATTGGCTCAGCTGAAATGCTTTGTGTGCATCTGAGTCACCCAGGAACGGGCATCTTGCCTCCTGTACAATGTGGGCTCTGTGCATGTTCATGGGACAAATAAACGGCAAACAAATAGGCTATGAGTAAATCTGGTGCAGATGGGAGCTGCAGGGGCCTCTGGGGTGCCTGGTCCTGAGACAGCCTCTGGAATCTTCTGTGCATCTGGCTGTGGTCAAGGTGGTCTTACTGTTTGGTATAGGAATGCTCTTGCCTGGCCTCTGCTCTTGAGCCCCCTCCACCAGCCCCTCTTTGGAATTTATTTACAGCTGCCCTGAGAGATCTGCTGCAGGACCCGCCTGGAAGCCCTACTCAGAGCTGGATGCAGGGACCCCAGGCCCAGAGAGGAGGAAGTGCGAGGCCCCACCTCCAGTGCAAGGTTAAATGCAGGCCGGAACCCAAACAATGTCCCCACCATGGGATCCCCTGTCCTTGCCACACACATCAGAAGCACCTACTATGTGCCAGGCCCAAATGTGGGACACAGAAGTTACCCAAGCTGGACCCTGCCTTCAAGGTGCAAGGGCAAGTGACAAGAATATGCATCCTAGATGAGGGGTTTTATTGAGCACGTACCATGTGCTAAGCTGTGTAATAAATCCTTCTACATCTCTTACTCAGTGCCAGGAGCATTTGAGAGTGATCAGTACCTGTCTTATCTCCACTTCTCCACTTTATAGACAAGGGAACCAGAACACAGAGAGGTTATGTGACTTCTCCCAGGGCGCACAGCAGTAAGTAGCAAGAGGTAGAAGTTCAACCCAGGCCTGTGTGGACAGCGTTGAACCATCAGCCACATGAGAATGACATCAGCCAAGGTGGCAACTAACAGACAAGCCCTGAGTCCCAGACGAATTCCTTAACAGGCCTGAAAGGAGCAGTGGCTGAGTCTGCAGGTGGGAGTTGGAGGGAACTTGAGGGTCCCTCATGGGGGATGGGATGAGGTCACACTGGGGAAACCAAGGCAGCAGTCAGGAGCCACTCACTAGGAAGGGGCTGCCAGACAGATCTGAAAAACATAGAACTTAGTGGAAAAGAGGAAAAATGGAAGGAGGCTGTAGCACCTACCACCTACCTATATTAAAAACTCACAAAGGCGCAGGACTCAGGAGCCCACTCTAGCTCGAGTCTGTAGTCAAATGCCTGCTAGCTGTGTGACCTGGAGCCAGTTCCTTTAGCTTTCTGTGCCTTGATTTCCTCAAATATAACAAAGACATGGTTTGAGCATCTACCTCAAAGGCGCCTAGCACATAGTATGTACTCCATACGTGATTATTGAATGAACAACCTCACTATGTGTTTACAAGGACACATGCAGACAAATCATCCAAGTTCAGGGGTGCAGATCCTGTTGTCAGTGGGGAGCAGAGGAGAAGCATGGGGAATTAGGATCAAGGGAGTACATGGATAAATTAAGTTTAGAGGGGACCCTGTTCAGAGAGGGACCCTGTGTAGCCTTGACAGCACACCATGAACGCTCTGCAGCACTGGTACCAATAAATCACCATTGACAATGAAAATAAGTCACCCTGTGTGATGCCTATGGGCCTGACTCCTGGAGAAAAGGCAGAAGATCACCCGAGGACATGCAACCTGCACACTCCTACCTGGGCTCAGCCAGGATAACGGCCACCTCCGTCTTTCATTTACCCCTTGATGCTCCCTCCATAAGTGGTTCCTGGAGACCTGAAATGGGCTTCATGTTCCTCTCAGCACCTTGAGGGAGCAGAGTTTGGCTCTTGAGGAGCACGTGTGGACACACTTGTCTTCTCCTCCAAGTATTTCCCCCTTCCTCCCTTCATTCTTCAACCCATACATCCCTTCACCACCTCATTCATCTACTTCTTCATTGGTTCATTTGGTCATTCACTAAAAAATATGTCTCAAGTACCCTCTGCATGCGAGGCTCTGTGCTGATGCTGTGGACACAGTATAGATAGGAAGATGTGGACCTGATCTCACCCTTGGACCTCAAAATCTATGAGGGAAATGATCAATACTCAATAAACAAACAATGGCACACAGGGCTAGAACGATGAAGGAAGAAAGTGGGTGATTGAGCTAGAGACCAGCCCGGAGGGCCTATTTAGACGAAGTGATTAGGACAGGGGGACATCCTTTCAGAAGACTGTCCCTGGAAGTCCTGGGAAATGGAACATTCCAAACAGTGGTATGATCTTCCCACACTTGAGTGCATCCATCCCTCTGCCCATCCATCCATCATCTACTGAATTCATTCATTCCTTATTTATTCGTTTATTTGTTCAACACATGAGGAAGCTGAGTCTACTTGGGGAAAAAATTGTTTGAAGCTGCACAGATCTGTGTTCAGATCACAATTTTGCCATGTACTAGCCAAATGGCAGGAAAATATTACTCATCTCTCCATGCCTCCATTTCCTCATCTGTCGAATGGGGATAATAATGTCTAATGGGAGACTGGTTGTGAGAATGAACTGAGATGAGGATTTGGTGAGATGGTGTCACCTGGGACACGGCACCTATTGTTCTGGTCCACTGGCCAGATGCTTAGTGTTTGCCCAGCTCTTGTGGGGATGGACACACAACAAGCCAGTTGTAGCAGCCTAGGCTGCGGCCCATACTGGCTCCTCCAATCAGGAAAGTGGGGACACACCAATTATCCCCTTTTGGCCTCCTGAGGACCCTATCTGGTAGACACTAACATCTTTTCTTTCAACAAGCAAAACTGAGGCACAGAGAGGTTGTTGATTGTCGGAGGCCCCCCAGTAAATGGAAGAGCTGGGGGACACCTTGGCTTTTTGCCTCCAAATCCACCATCCTGCCCAGGTCACTGGGCCATTTCTTTTCAGTTTCACTGACAACGAAGAATGGCAGGTGCCCATGAGGCCCACCGGGTCATGTGAGGTTTCACCTGCAGGTGGAATGATCAGCACTTTGATCATGTTTTGGGGTGTCTGCTTCAATTGCTGGAGACAATTGGATTTCCTAAAAATGATGGTGGAGTTCAGTGGGTTCCAGCTCTGCAGGCTCTTGTTACACTTAACATTGAGAGGCTTTGGCAGGTCAAGCTGGCTTGGAAATGTCTGGTCCTGACTCTGTGCCTTATCTGAGGATAAGAGACTTTAGTTTCAGCCTCAGATCTACTACTCATACGTCTGCTCTGAAACCATCTAGCATCCTTGAGACTTGTTCCACCTATTTCATAACACTGTCTGCCTTGTAGTCATGAGATGCTTTACAGCACAGAGCCTGTTTATACTTAGTGTTCATCGAAAGCCAAGTGAACCTAGATTGACCCCTAACACCTTGGGTTATTTATTAATGACATCTGTCAACAATGCTGGCCTCCTAGGATTTGTTTTTTGCTTTGTTTGTTTGTTTGTTTTGTTTTGTTTTTTGAGACAGAGTCTTGCTGGAGTGCAGTGGCAAGATCTCGGCTCACTGCAAGCTCCGCCTCCAGGGTTCACGCCATTCTCCTGCCTCAGCCTACCGAGTACCTGGGACTACAGGAGCCTGCCACCATGCCTGGCTAATTTTTTATATTTTTAGTAGAGACGGGGGTTTCACTGTGTTAGCCAGGGTGGTCTTGATCTCCTGACCTTGTGATCTGCCTGCCTCAGCCTCCCAGAGTGCTGGGATTACAGGCATGAGCCACTGCACCCGGCCTGGGATTTGTTTTTCAGCATCAATAAGTTAATGAGAAGAAAATGACTGACATTTATTGGGCAGTCCTTACGTGTCCCCCACTTACCCTGCCCTTTAATTTTACATATATGATTTTAGTAATCCTCATGTATCAATTAGTATACAACTTGACTCCAACAAATGAAATCTCAGACTAACTACAGTTTAAGCAATAAAGTATTAAATTATTTCATATAATGAGAAGTCTGAAGGGTGGTTCCAACAACATTAAGTCCCAACGACTCAGAGCTTTTTTTTGCTTCCACTCTGCCATCCTCAGTTTGTTGACTTTTTATTCTCAGCCTCATATACCCAAAATGGCTGCTGCAGCTCCAACCATCACATTTGCACACAAGGAAAGAAAAGAATGAGTAGATGGTCATTCTCTTCCTGAGGAAGGGAATCTTTTCTAGAAGACCATAGCAGGTTTCCCCTATGTCTCATTGGCCAGAATTGGATCAGAGGCACATCCCTAGGTCAGTAAATGAAGAAATGATCAGCATCATCTCTTCTGGAGTCATGTCTATAGGGATCATAAACCCCTTCCATGAACACAAGCCTGCTGCTACCTCCAAGCAGCCACACATGCTTCAGCCTCCCTTGTTAATAAGCTACAGGAAAAGAGAAGAGAAGGAGTAATTGTCATTTAAACCGCAGTGTCGAGTATTCCTACTGAGACCTGGAGATGCTGAGAACTTGCCAAGGTGTGAGAGGAGCTGCAAGGAGGCCATTGTGGTTGGGCATGGTGCACGAGAGGGAGAGAGGAAGAAGTGTACAGGGAGCTGGCTGGCCCAGGGGCCACACCAGGACTGGGGATTCTGTGCTGTGTGATGGGCAGGCTTTGGACAGTTGTATCCAGAAGATGATCTATACATGATGCTAGTTCAAGGATTGCTCTGAGATGTGTGGATGGTAGAGGGTGGGCAGGGAGGCTGGGTATCAGTCAGGAGGCTGTGGCAGTGGTCCCCATGGGGAGCACAGGGCTGGACTAGGACAGCTCATAGACGACATCTCATCTCCTTTCTTGCCCAAGGAAGAGACTCAGTGGCAGCAGTGCAATAAGGGTACAGGCCAGGAACCCCAACCCCCCAGGGATAACAAGCATCCAAAGACACGTGAGGACAGCTCCAGCACTAAACAGCCTCTGACCAATGAGCGGAGAAGGCAAACAGCAAATGCGTTACTGTGGCTTTCACGTGTCATGAAGGTGATGCTGTAACCTGAGCCTCAGAGCTCATTTTATTTGTGAATTCCTATCATTTCTAGATGGGTGGACTGAAAGCCACCTCTTTCGCTTGCAGCTAGGGAGAGGGGAGTGCAAGAGGGCAAATGAAAACCAGAAGTAGGGTCGGGTGCAATGGCTCACGCCTGTAATCCCAGCACTTTGGGAGGCCGATGCGGGCGGATTACCTGAGGTAAGGAGTTTGAGACCAGCCTGGTCTACATGGTGAAACCTCGTCTCTACTAAAAATACAAAAATCAGCTGGGCGTGGTGGCACATGCCTGTAATCTCAGCTATTCGGGAGGCCGAGGCAGGAGAATTGCTTGAGCCTGGGAGACAGAGGTTGCAGTGAGCAGAGATCGCGCCACTGCACTCCAGCCTGGCCGACAGAGCGAGACTCTGTCTCAGAAAAAAAAAAAGAAAAAGAAAAAGAAAAGGAAAAAGAAAACCAGAAGTAGGAGCAGCCTGAAGAAATGACAGGGAGTTGATTTTCCACTGGGAGCCCTCTCAAAGCCCACATGCCCGCCTGCCTGGGGTAACAGTATCTCCTCCGCCATCCTGCACCCTCCCACGCTCCCCTCTCCCTACCACAGTGAAAGACCTAGGCAGGATGACCCCAGCTCCTCTGTGAGAATTTTACGCCCTAGTGTGAAGTCATAGCCTTGTAACTTTCCCTTTAAGAACTGTCAGAGCTGGGGAGGCTGGCCAAGCTCAGGCTGGAGGTGGGGACAGAGGGAAGAAAGGAAAAAAAAAAGAGAGAGAGGCAGGAAAAGTTTTTTCAGAGGAAAATGCAGGGTTTGTCCTTCACCCTGACGTCAGATCTTGCTTTAATAAAACCCCCCAAGGGCTGCGGAAGAGGCATATCTGGTGCTCCTGATGGGCCGGCCAGTCTGGGCCCAGCTCCCCCGAGAGGTGGTTGGATCCTCTGGGCTGCTCGGTCGATGCCTGTGCCACTGACATCCAGGCATGAGGTGGTTCCTGTCCTGGACGCTGGCAGCAGTGACAGCAGCAGCCGCCAGCAGCGTCCTGGCCACGGTGAGTCCTGCCTGGAGGGGCTCAGAGGGAGACCCAGCTCCCTTCTCTACTGGGTCTTGCTGTATGGGGGCCGGTGGGCAGGATGAAAAGGGCCGGGAAGGTTTGGGGCTGGAAGGTGGCCACTTACAGGGCAAGGACAGAGCCCAGGGTGAGGAGTCAGCTGCCCAGGTTGGCTGAAGCTGGCAGGGTGAGGAGGACGGTGCTACACTTGGGGAAACAAACTGCACAGGTTCAGCCTGCCCTCTCTCCCCACCTGAAACAGTGCAGAAAGAATGGGGCCCTCAGCAGAACTGGGAGTCAGGGACTCGGGCTCCAGACCTGTCTTTGCCTAACCTGGCTGTGTGGCCTTAGGTGGGTCACTCACCCTCCTGGAGCAGCGTAAAGTGAGGAAGTTGTTAGGAGACTTCTAGAGTCTCTGAGTTTGAAAACTCCAAGACTCCAAGCATTGGAGATGCTACGAGGATGGGAGATGGACAAAGCCAAGAAAAAAAAAATGGAAAGAAAAATGCCAGCTTTCAACAAAAGCTCCTTATTGAGCAAACAGTGCTCAGGGTGATGTCTAACACCAACTGCTGTCACCTCCTGTCTGCACAGCCCTCTGCAGTCTGCAGAGTGTCCATACTTGGGTCCTGCCTATGAAGCCTGCTGTTCCAGGGTGGGGGTGATGTGGGCACCCCAGAGTCTCTCTCTCTTCCACCTGCACCCCAGGGTACACCAAGGGGAAGGGACAAAGGTCTGCACCTCCAAAAGCCAGGGGAGTCACACATGTGACCGTGTAGAGCCAGCCTGCTAGGGCCAGGCATGGTGAGGTAAAGGCAGAGGCAGGCAGTGCAGGGAGGGCAGGAGGTGGGTACCTGGCAGCTTCTGAGCCCCAGATTCCACAGCCCAGGGCAGGACCTGCATCTGGCAGAACAGCCTAGAGACAGAGGGGTGATGGCAAAGGGGTGTTTATCCCCAAATGACACTGATAGCTTCCTTGGAGATTAAGAAGCCCCCTTCACAGCTGAGGAAACGGAGTGTTGGGGTTAAACCACTTGCCAGAATCAGACTCTGGGTCTGCTTCAGCCAGAACTGAGGCCAAGAGCCGACAGCAAACTGAGAGCTGGGAAATAGGAATTCCTCCCAATGCCTCAGTGTGTGTAATGATGGCAGGGAGTGGGTCTGTCTCATCTATGGTTAAATCCTCATGCCTGGCATGGTGCCTGCCTATAGTTGGTTCAGAACCACCTTACAAGAAAGTTATCAGCTCCATTTCACAAATGAAAGAAACGGAAAGTGAGAGCAAGTAAAGGACTTGCCCAGGAGCTCCTCATTAATAAGTGGCCGGGGCCCAAACTTAGATCTTCTGATGCCAATTTCTAACCATTCCTACTTAGGGGAAGCTGACTGTATCCTACAGGAGTGCCCAGAAGGAGCTAAGTCGGTCTTTATTTCGGCTCTGGATATAGCCGCACCTTTATTTGGGTATAGCTTTGCAGGTTGCCACATCTGGGAGGGCAGGGAGTGGATGGAGAAAAGGTGAGCGTTTGAGAGAAGCCAAAGTCTGAGTGGGCAGAGGAGGCGGGAGGTTTAAGCATGAATCCAAGTACGCTGGAGCCCCAGTCAGCTCCCAGAACCGCTGGTGCTGAGGAGGAGTGAAGGACAGAGCTGAGGACTCAGCCAGAGGAGACCAGCAAAGGAGCAGAGTGTGTGGAGGGACCCAGGGAGCAGGTTGGAGGGAAGGCTCCCGGGACCAACACAGGGTACCTCTCTTCTAGGCAGCCCCTGCCTGGGGAACCCAGACCACCCGCCCCATACTTGTTTCATGATTTAGATGCTTCTGGGACAAAGGTGTGCACGGCACTGGAGTTCTCTGGATGTCCTGAAAGCCCCGCCTGCTGTGTGGGCTGTGAGACTGATAGAAACGAGCTGGACTCCACGCGGAAACCAGCCTTGTTTCATAGCCAAATTCCATATATGGTCATCCTCCCGAATTAATATGCAAAGGGAGCACATGTCCAACCAGGGTCCCAGTGAGATCTTGATGGAAAAAATGGTTGTAAATGTTCATATAGAAGAAAATCCATGTGAGAATTGCCAAGAAAACTTTGAGGAAGTAGAGTTACAAGGGGGACTTCTCTGGGAGATGTGAAAGCGCTCTGTAAAGGTTCTGCAGTGGAAGGAGGAAGATGGCAGCACAGGAGGAGATCAGCCAAGGAGGGAGGCACTGGAGTGATCTCAGGAACGGCCGAGTGTATTTGGGAATTTAACCTGTGCTAAAGGTGTATTGCAGATATGACTTATGTTTTCGTGTCTTTATTCTTTTCTTCTGCATTTAGTGAGCATGTCCACCATGTGCTAAGAGAAAGAGACTCCATTTAATGTGCATTTGCAAGTACTGAGCCAACACATGTATAAGACCTACCTCAGTTCACCCAACAAACCTTTATTAGGCACATTCTACAATTCCCATAACAATATTATTTAGCAAGTGCAATTATCCTCCTTAACAGATATGAAAACTGAGACTCAGAGAGGTTAAGTAATTTGTCAAAGGTCACACAGCTGGTAATCAGGGGAGCTGACATTTGAACCTTGGTCCAGCTCTTGGTAATGTAGCCTCCTGCCTCCCTGGTCCAAGTACAGAAACCAGGAGCATGTAGTCCCTGCCCCGACAGAGTTTACTGGCCAGCGGGGCAAGTGACAGGGGCAACGTCAGCCAGAGTAGAGGGGCTGGAATCAGGCTCTGCCACTGGCTGAGTCGGCCGCGGTAAGTCCCGTTGCCACCTCAGACCTCACTTTCCTCATTTGTTAATTGGGACTAACTGTTTCATCACACCAAGCTCCCGGCTGCTGAACATGAAAACGTGACTGAGGAAAACCTCTCAGAAGTGTGTAATTCAGCAAACGAATGCTGAGTGATAAATTCCTGGGCAAGCATTAGGCCTGTGGTGGTCTATATATAGGTCTACAGGTGAAACCCACATCCTCTCTCCCGTATCAGCGCATGTGGGATGTGCACAGCTGCACCGTGTGTGTGTGGGGGGGTGTGTCTGTGAGAGGGTGTGTGGGGGTATGCGTATGGTGTGTATGTGGGGTGTGTGTGGTGTGTGTGTGGGTGTGTGTGTGTGGTGTGTGTGTATGTGTGGTGTGGGGGGGGTGGTGGTGTGGGGGGTGTGTGTGAGGTGCGTGTGTGGTGTGTGGGGGTGTGTGTGGGTTTGTGTGGTGTGTGTGTGGTGTGTGTGTGGTATGTGTGTGGGGTGTGTGCATGCATGTGTGGTGGGGGGTGTGGTGTGTGTGGAGGGTGTGTGTGGTGTGCGTGGGAGTGTGTGGTGTGTATGTGGTGTGTGTGGGGGGGTGCTGGTATGAAGGGGTGTGTGGGGTGTGTGTGGTGCGTGGGGGGTGTGTGTGTGTGGGTTTGTGTAGTGTGTGTGTGGTATGTGTGTGTGGTATGTGTGTGGGGTATGTGCATGTGTGCGTGTGTGGTGGGGGGTGTGGTGTGTGTGGTGTGTGTGTGTGGTGTGTGTGTGGTCTGTGTGTGGAAGGTATGTGTGGTGTGTGTGTGGTGTGTTTGTGGGGTATGTGCCTGGGGTGTGTGTGGGGGATGTGTGGTGTGTGTGTGTGGTGTTTGTTGTGTGTGGTATGTGTGTGGTACGTGTGTGTGTGGTGTGTGTGGTATGTGTGTGGTGTGTGTGGTGTGTGTGAGTGTGTGGTGTGTGTACTGAGTGTGTATATGGTGTGTTTGTGTGTGTGGTGCTTGTGTGTGTGGTATGTGTGTGGTGTCTGTGTATGTGTGTGGTGTGTGTGTTGAGTGTGTATGTGGTCTGTGTGTGTGTTGTGTGCGTGTGGTGTGTGGTATGTGTGTGTATGAGTGGTGTGTATGTGTGTGGTATATATTGAGTATGTATGTAATGTGCTTGTGTGTGTGGTGTGCATGGTGCTTGTGCATGGTGTGTGTATGGTGTGTGCATGTTTGTGGTGTGTGTGTGTTGAGTGTGTATGTGGTGTGCTTGTGTATGTGGTGTGTGTGGTGTGCGGTGCATGTGTGTGGTGTGTGTATGGTGTATGTATGTGTGTGGT
Source organism: Pongo pygmaeus (assembly GCF_028885625.2). Lineage (NCBI taxonomy): Eukaryota > Metazoa > Chordata > Mammalia > Primates > Hominidae > Pongo > Pongo pygmaeus. The sequence continues at coordinate 146,072,359 of NC_072380.2, forward strand.
GTGTGTGTTTGTTGAGTGTATATGTGTTGTGTTTTTGTGGTGTGTGTATTTGTGTGGTGTGTGCATGTTGAGTGTGTATGTGGTGTTTTTGCATGTGTGGTGTGTGTGTGTGTGAAGCTTGTGTTTGGGTGTGAGATACAAACTCATTCTCTGCTTCCAGAAGCAACTGCAGAATAATGTGGGTCAAGTATATGGCAAAATATCCCCTTTAAAAAACAGAGAATGTGAACAATATGTCTTTTCACACCTCCTGTTTAGAGTTGGAATCTGAGTGAAGATTTCAAACCCTATCCAGGCCCCACACCCCCGACTCCCAACCCAGAGCCTCTTTGGGCTCCCTGAACCCCCTGCTGCCAGTTCAGGGCCCCTCCAGCCGACAGCTTATCTTGGATGCTGGCACGAGCACGGCACTGAAAGGCATTTCCCCCTCGGCATGGCATTTGGAGAAGGAGTGGGCACGGGAACAGGCCTCCGCCCAACCAGCTCCTTGAGAGACAAAACGCTACCTTATGGGCTGGGCAGCACTCCTGGCTCCACAGCAAGCCCCGCCACCCACCCCCAGGTTTTAGAAAAGGCTCCTGCCCTGTGCCAGCAAAGCACCCACATGCCAGGAGGCTGCCCTTGGCTTTGTATAAACAGCAACCCAGGGATCTTCCCAGAAACCTCAGCTATCCTTTGGGCAGCAGGGAGGCAAACTCCAAGGGAGGTGGGCTCTGATATGGAAGCAAGGATGGAGAAGCAGCTGTGGTCCAGGTGGGTTCCTGGGAGGGGCTGAGAAGGGTGCCAATCACAGCCAGGAAGCAAAGCGAGCCGGGCAGGGTCACTGTGGAGGTTTCAAAGCAAGGCTTCAGCACAGCTGTCCCCTCATTCAAGGACACTGTGGTGGGCCCTGCATCCCTGTGATGTGGATGGCGGCAAGGGTTCACTCTGAGCATGTGCCCACTCTACTCTGGGCACAGTGCCCTTTTGCATACACCTATGAGGCAGCGGTGTTGCTGTAATCTAGACCAGCCAGTCAGTAGCCACATGCGGCAGGAGGCCACTCAGCACTTGAAATGAGGCTGGTCCCAGCTGAGATGTTCCGGAAGCATGAGATACACCATTGATTCCAGAGACATGGTATGAATACGAGAGTGCAATATTCCCATTAATAATTTTTATGTTAACGCCATATTGAAATGATAATATTTTGAATATACTGGGTTAAACAAAATCTATTATTCCACTAAACTTCATCTGTTTCTTATTACTTTTTAATATCGCTACTAGAAAATGTAAAATTTCATCTATGGCTCTTATTGTATTTTACTAGACAGCATCAGCCTAGAAAGACACAAGTGTGCCTAAGGCTATGGTAACAGGTGGGGGGGAGAAATGCCGAGGGTTCTAATCCCAGTGTCTCCACTTACAGGCTGTGTGCCCTGAGGCAAGTAGCCCAGCTTTTCTGAGCCAAGATCACCTCTGTATAAAGGAATATATTAATATTAGTACTATTGGCTTGTTAGGGGTGTTGAATGGGGAATGAAGCAGAGATAAAGCCCACAAGGCCCCAGAACACCCAAGGGAAGGATTCTATTGTTCCAATAGCAGGGCAGGGGGATTCCAACTTGAGTGGATGCACCAGCTGCAGGCAAGGCCCAATCCAATGAGCAGGGGCTTATAAAAACCTCAGGCTCAGCACCAGGTGGCTAGGAGGAGGGGCAGGCTGAGGGGCAGGCTAATGGGCAGGCTGTCCTGGCTCAGTGCTGGGCACGTGTTCTAAAGATCTCACAGATTCCATAGCCTGGCCAGCTTACCTGGCACATTTAGAGGGTCAATGAACACTTTTGGGTTATTGTGTAGGAGAAAGAAATGATGATGATGATGATGATGATGATGGTGGTGGTGCCTGTAGGTGAGATGTGTATCTTACTAACCTGAGTCAGGATGACATGGTCCCTCAATGCCAACTGTGAGTTTCTGAGCCTATTTCCTTTTTCCATGGACCCCAACGGACCCAATTATATGCCCAGCCACTTCCAGTTTCTAGAGGTATGGTGGTGAGTGGTCTCGCTGTGTTTAAACTGGAGGATGGTTCCAGTGTGGAACAGATGTTTATATTAGCAGAGAGGGGTATGTTTAGGACTTAGAGGGGGAAGCTTGGAGAACATGGGAGATGGTGAAAAACACATTCTGGAACCCTGAACCAGAATTCCTAGAAAGACCTCACCCTCACACATCTGCACATTAACCAGCACCCTGATGATTCTTATGTACACTTGATTTCAAACACCAGTGACTGAGATAGACTCTAGTCTCTCCCCCAGCTCTGACATTCCATTAACCAGTCACCTCCCCTCCTCCTCTTCCTCTCTGTGAAAGAAGGACGAGAGACAGAGTCAAGGGAGAAGAGACTGCCTCGCAAATGTGAATGATGCGCATTCCAGGGGATGCGATGAAATGTGAGCCCGCCCACCCCCACGGTCTCCAATCTGGAGGCAAGTTCAGGCTTGGGGCTTTGAGTGTGGATCTGCTAAGTCTTGATTAGGGGTGGGGGGTGGGGTGAGAGAAAATGAGAGCCCAGGCCCAAAGGAAAGGAAGGTAGGGGTCCACCCTGCAGCTCTAGGAATCCTGCTTTGAGTCTGGGAGTGGAGAAAGGCATGTGTGCTATGAGCCTGCCTATGGCTGGGAGGGGATGGAGGCGGGTAATTCTAAGAGTAGGGGAATATCCTGAGAGAGCAGGGACTCATACCCCTGCCCTCAGAGCAGAACAGCAGACTCCTTGCCTAGAGAGCTAGAAGACCAGGGGGAAATAGCTCCTGCTGTGTAGCTTTAGGCAAGCCACTTGCCTTCTCTGTGCTCATTTTCTCATCTTGAAAGTGAGGAGATTGGACTTGATCCCCAAGCTGGTTTCCAGCTGGAGCCGCCATATATTCCGAGAGTCCACTCATTCATTCATCAGGCAGATCCATCATTTAACAAGCAGCAGGGGAGCTCACGCTGCTGCTTCTCTAGAAAGGGGTTGTCGGCACCCAAAATGTATGTTCCTTGCTCTAGGTGTCTATTTAGATGTGCTTTGTCCCTCTTACAGTGTCCAAAAATATTCTCCTTTCAGCCCACGTCTCTTTTGTCAATCCTCAAAGTGTATCTGTGTTTCTGGCCCACAGCATCCTCATAAAACTGAAAATCACATCAGCACCTTGACATCCAAAGGGTCCCACCATCTCAGTGGTTTCCCAATTAGGCCCTCTCCCTGCTCTTCCTACACAAGCCTGTTTTCCCAGCCTCTTCCTTTGGTTCTTCTCCCATTCACCTTCTTTTCTACTTCATGAGCCTCGCTGTCAAATACTCCTGAGTTCCGCCTCTGTGTACACGGCCAAGCTGTTCCTTTGCTCTGAAATGCCTCCCCCATCCTTCTCTGATTCATGAAATTGAAGCCATCTGAACTGACGGCCTCCCCCAAATGGAGCTGCAGACATCCTCCTGTGGGCACCCATGGGTTCTTGTTCTTGCCTACGTGGAAGGAAACACATCGCCCAGCTGGGACTCTCTGCTGGCCTTGCCCTGTGTTTCAGCCACCCTCCCTCCTCCCCCTACCCTCCTGCAAAGCCAAGCCTTTTGTCGCTTCCTGACCACCTGTGCCCTCAGGCCCCGGGACCTTTGCACATGCTGTGCCTTCTACCAGGCTTGCCCGTACACCTTCCCTGCTCTGTTGCTCTGTCACTGTCTATGCCTGCATATTGCAGGTGCTCACAGTGTACTTCCTGATAGGATGAATTAAAGCAAGAACCAGACCTGGCATGGGCTGGGGAGAATATGTGTATAGGAGATGGGGGAGGCTGGGAGGGAACACCACTGATTTTTTTTTGAAATGGAAGCTTCATGCTGGGGAGGAAAAGGAGGGAATCTGCAAGAGGGCCTGGACTCAACTGCTAAGAGGACTGAATGGCAAGCGGCAGCTTACAGGATTGGTTCTGGAGCAAGGACAGAATGAGGAGTAGGGAGACCTGGGTCTCTGTAGGCTCTACCTGCATCTCTGAGCCTCAATGTCTTTATGTGAAAAAGGAAACAAGAAGAATGCCCCTCTGCTCATGCTTGTGCTCCAGGCAGGGTAATGTGGTGGTGAAGAGGAGGCGGGTAGCACACAGCCTGGGTCAAGAGCCAGCTCCACTATATCCCAGCCCCAAGCCTTTAAATTTCCTGGGCCTCAGTTTCTCATCTGTAAAATGGATATAAATGCCCATGTCACAGAGACCTTAGGACTAAGAAAGAGGACTTAGAAAGAGGTTGGGTGTGGAGCATGTGTCAAGAAGGGGCTTGGAGGAGCCATAATTAGACAGGGAATGTCAAGCTGCTTTGAGATTAGACAGTGTTGTCTCACAGTCCTTTTGGGAGCTCATGGACAACAGAGCTGGCAGGCGCTGCATGGAGTGAGATTGCAGCCACCTGTCTTCCCAGCCATGCTATTTGTATTTAAATCTGTCGCCTACATACACATGCACACACGCACACACAGGCACGCATGCCAGTTGACTTCCTTGACAGCTGTTTTTGGCCCTGTGCTCCAGTGGCCAAGTCCTGATGCTTGCAAACTTTGGCTCTTAGATGATCAAAGAGCCAGCCCTTGTTGGGCCCTTAGTGTGAGCCAAGGCCCATGGCGAGCCCCTTCCCACAGGTATCATCTGATGCTCACGAGAGCCCTGTGTGGCAGGAGCTCCTATCAGCCTCATTTTAAAGAGGAGAAAACTGAGGCGCCAAGAGTTTTACGTACTTCCATGGCATCCAAGGTTCAGAACATCACCGTGTGCCCCAAGCAGTCTGCCCAGACCAGCTCCTAGGGGTGTCTTTGTGTGTCAGTCCCTTAGGCCAGTTCTGTTTCTTCCCATCTGAGCCAGGGATCCAGTGCAGGAGGAGGGAAGGGAGATGGAGTCATGCTCTGGGCGGTGGAGGGAGGACAGATAGACTTTATCCCCTGCTTTATTTCCCTGATCCATGGATCCATGAACCATTGTCAGGGAAGGCCCATGGCGATCCCTTCATCCCAGCCTGCTCTTGTTACAGAGAAAGTGACTTGTCCAAGGCCACCAGCTTCAGCATGGGGACTGGAGCCCAGGGCCTCTCCCCTCCAGGAAAGGAGCTCAGGAGACTGGAAGACGATCCCCACTACCCCATCGGGCAGATGCCCACTCCACCCTTGTAGGTGGAACAAGCCTGAGCTCAATGATAGCAAAGAGCTTCATTCTTCCACCCGTGTCTGTGTTTGCTGTGGCTCCAGGGCTGGGTCCCTCCGTGATCACCCCATAGCCACTGCCAAGCCCAGGCCTGGGACATGAAAGGCCCTCGGTTACATTTGGTTATTCAAATGAACTGGACAGTGGGCAAGAACAAGGTGCCTTAGAGGTCGCTAGAGGAGGATGGGACCTGGAGGCAAAACAGCTGACTGTGTCATTTTCTTGTTGTGTCTCAACCTTTTTGGGTCTCAGTTTCCCATCTGTCAAATTGGGGCCATCAATGCTGACCTCATGGGGTTGTTTTGATGATCAGGAAACTGACTTCAGGAAAGACCACTGCCTTCCCCAGGGGAGGGAGCACGCATCCTCTGTCCTGGGCCCCTGACTGCCATCTCCATGTCCTTGAACACTAGGCCCTAGCAACATGGCCCACTGGTCATCCCGTGTCATGCCACGTTGCTTCTGCCTGCACACCCCTGCTCATGTTGTCCCCAGCTTCAACGCCCTCTCTGCCCTCCCTCTTGTCAATTTCCACTCATCCTTTAGGATTCAGTGCAAATGTCTGCTCCTCTAGGGAGCACTCTCTGCTCCTACTCCCAACCCCATGCCCTTTCCCCTCTTCATCTCACCCTCGTAGCCCTTACCTAGACTATGCTGAGTTACCTTATAGTGTGGCCCTTAGGTGTGAAGCCTTAAGAAATGGATGCTTTCAGTCCCAGGGCTGAGGTTCAAACCTCAACGTTGCCATTTGCTAGTGGCTTTGGAAAAATTATCTGACCTTTACCTTTTTGTGACTCAGTTTGCTCATCTAAAAAATGAGGAAGCTAATAATAAAAGCAGCCTGCCTCTTAGGCTAATCACAAGGATTAAATTACTTACTTAAAATGTAGATGATCTTGATTCAAAGAAACCATCTGTTAAAAAAAATTATTTGGGACAGTGCAATCTGAATGTGGACTGGGTATTAACTAGAGAAATTTACAAAATTGTAACTAATTTATTGGTGTGATAATTGCATGGGGGTTACATTTTTCCTAAAAATTCCTCATAATTTAGAGACACACTGGAGAATTTCACGTAAAATCTCAGGCTGTGTAGGATTCGCTAAATTTTCAAGAATAAAAGAGCATACGGCCAGGTGTGGTGGCTCATGCCTGTAATCACAGCACTTTGGGAGGCTGAGGTGGGTGGATCACTTCAGGTCAAGAGTTTGAGACCAGCTTGGCCAACATGGTGAAACCCCATCTCTACTAAGAAATACAAAAATTAGCCGGCCCTGGTGGCAGGCACCTGTAATCCCAGCTACTCGGGAGGCTGAGGGACAAGAATCACTTGAACTCTGGAGGCAGATGTTGCAGTGAGCCGAGATCACACCACTGCACTCCAGCCTGGACGATAGAGTCAGATTCAGTCTCAAAAAACAAAACAAAACAAAACAAAAAAAACCGTACATGTGTGGGCACAATGGAAGGAACAAGACCAACTAAGTGTTGATAATTATCAAAGCTGCCAATGCGTCTGTAGGGTTCATTATATTATTCTCTTAACTTGGGTGAATATTTAAATATGTCTCTAGCAAAGAACACGGTTTAAATTTGTGTATAGTATTTAGTGTTTTTTGTTGTGGTTTTCTCACTACTCTCTAAAACTGTGAGAACATTTAACATTCTTTCCCCCTGCTCAGTAAGCAGGTCTTGTGCAGTTAAATGAAAATGATGTATTTTACCCTTGATGTTTTGTTAAAATGACTGAAAATGGGAGAAAACCAAAAGGAGTAGCTCCCGATGAAAAGACCCTTAAGTTCTTCACCTCCCTGGACAAACAGGGTTATCCTATAGTGGGCAGGCCCTTATAAAAATGTCGTGAACCATCTATGGCCCTCGGGCTGTAGTTTTTGACCTTTATAATGTGGTTGCCTGTTTTACGTTCCTGTCTCCTTGGAGTCTGGACGTTCTCGGAGGCTTTGTCTCTGACACTGGCCACTGCATGTGGGACTTAGTAGATGCTTTGTATACAGATTGACAAACGAGTGAATGCATGAGTGAACACATGGACTAGGGCTCGTTATCTGGAAAAAAACCTGGCTTCTTGCCCCTTGTACCCTCATCATGTGAAGTTGACTTCCCCCGCCTGCATATTTATAAAACCAATTAGTAGAAAATCTCAAAAACCTTCTACATCCCATAACATGCAGCCTGGCCAACAACTTTCTGGAAACCACCCTTGGAAGATTCTGGGCAGTGCAGTGGGGGAAGGAGGGGGATGTACCTGGCTCAGGCACCTTTCACGGGTTTGGAGCTAAGAGCTTTCAAAGAAGGTGATCTGCCCAGGACCACTGTCCCAGGCCCCACTTGAAGGGGAGCCCCCACCAGGGCCCGGGATACAGGTGCCTAGGGGTACACGTGCCAGAGGTGTTGGGAAAAGAGGTGTTTGTTACCTGTGGCTGACTCAGAGGCACCCGATGAGCTTTGAAACGAGCGTCGGGAAGACATGGGCACCGGCAGGCCTGCATTCTCTCACGGCCCCCAGGGCTTCTCTTTTCAGCAAAGCAGTGAACAGAAGCTGCTTCCAGCAGGACAACCCTGTCCTGAAAGCCCCGGGCCCAGCTGGGGCCGGCTCCGGCCATTCCTGCCTCAACCCTGCCCCCTGGTGGAGTATCTAGGTGCGGCCTCCGAAACAGGGCAAGCCAAGGCCTCCGACCGTCCACGTTGCTCACGGAGCACTTGCCCGGTGTGTGCCAGGCGCAGTGCCGGGCACCCAGGAGGCGGGAAAGGGCAACCCGTCCCTGAGAAGCCCCACAAGGGCTCTTCACTCCTCTTCTGGGTTCCCTTGGCAACCTGGGCTCAACACCACTGCTATCTTCCCAGGGGGTGAGGACCCTGCCTTGTTCATCTGAACAGCAGACACACCGTAGCTTGGCACATGTGTGTGATGGGCGGGCGGAGGGAAGAATGAATGAATGAGGGATCCGTGCAGCAAGGTGATTACAAGTAAGGGTTCTGCAGGGACACTCTGGGTCAATAGACCACTTTCAAGCTGCGAGATCTTGAGCAAGATTCTTGAGCTCTTGGAGCCTCATTTTCCTCATCCGTGAACTAGGGATGACACTAATAACTGCTCATTAGGGCTGCTGGAGGATGTTGACATCATCATCATTTTACAAATGATGAAACAAGCTCAGAGCAGGTGAGCACAGCTCCAGATCCCAAAGCTGGGAGTGGCAGGAGGTTGGGGAATTGTCAAATGGGGTCCCCTCATTGCAGACGACATGCCCTTTCTGCAAATTCCATGCCCTGTTCACAATAAACTGCACACACTCTTAGAAGAGAATGGGATCTATCTCCTTCATCAAACGGGACACTTCAGGTATCCTGGGCAGTCCATCCCACGCTGCTCGCCTCCCACTTTCTGCTCCTATGCCTATTGCTAAGCATTTTTGTAAAAATGAAGTAATACTGATATGCAAACGTCAAATTATAGACTTACATCTTCCCAAGTTCACTTTCAAAGGGCTGAAATACAGCATAATAATAAGTTACCACTCACCTTTAAATGTTATCTCAAAAATACATATGAAACATTTCCTCCAGGGCTTTATTTTTTTTCCTTCCCAATTTTAATCAGCTTAAGTTTGTCCAATAAGTATGATTGAAGGGATCACTTCATCACTGTTCACCTGCCTACTGATAACCCTGCTTGTCCAGCGGGGTTAAGGACTTAGGGGTCTTATCATTGGGAGATACTCCTTTTGGTTTTCTCCTATTTTTCAGTCATTTTAAAATATCAAGGATAAAATACATCATTTTCACTTAACTGCACAAGACCTGCTTACAGAGCAGTTGTGTCGCCCTGATGATTCACAGAATGCAGTAGGTTCTGCAGGTCTGCGTGAATTGTGGTGTGAAAGCAGCTTAGCAGTGTCGGTGGGTAATGCACATGGGTGTGGGCTGTGCAAAAGTCAGATGTTAAAAAAGGAAGGTGGTCTAAAATCTCCACACTTTTCTCTTATCCCTGCCCAATGTTCTAAGGCAGTGGTTCCTATTTCTGTAAAAATTCCCAAGGGTTGCTGGTCAAACTACGGATTCCAGCCTTCAGCCTAGAGAAGCTTAAGGCGAATATTCAAAGAGGAATCTAGGAATCTGGTTTTTTTCACTCTGTCACCCAGGCTGGAGTGCAGTGGTGCAATCTCTGCTCACTACAGCTTCTGTCTCCCGGGTTCAAGCAATTCTCCTGCCTCAGCCTCCTGAGCAGCTGGAACTATAGGCATGTGACACTACATCCAGCTAATGTTTGTATTTTTAGTAGAGACAGGGTTTTGCCATGTTGGCCAGGCTGGTCTCGAACTCCTTGACGAGCCTGAGTGATCCACCTGCCTCAGCCTCCCAAACTGCTGGGATTACAGGTGTGAACCACATGCCTGGCTGAGGAATCTGTATTTTAACAAGTTTCACAGGCCAGTGATTCTGAAACTTTGGGGCATTCAGAACCACCTGGAAAAAATCCCAATGCCCAGGCTCCTCCCAGGCCCCTTAGGTTGGGATCTCTGAGTAGAGTGTCCATTAAAGCCCCAGAGTGGTTGTACTTTGCAGTAAAGTTTGGAAATCAGCATCATAGTGCCTTGGTAGTTAGGAGGGGTTGCTAAGGAGGGAGGGGCATGGCAGGAGGAGTCTCAGTGGGGTAGGTGGGGCCAGGTGGGCTCAGAGGCTGCAGCAGGCAGAACTGAGCAGGACCAGGCTGTGCCTGAGCAAGCCCTGGGCATCTGGCCTGCAGAAGCATCGCGGAGTGGCCACTGTCTTCCCCATAAACACAGTGTTATCTGCAGAGTCTATTTCCAGAAGTACATCATGAAAGAGACTTTTATGTGAACATCTGCAATTTGGAAATACCAAGGCTGTTTTGGTTTGTTGTTGTTGTTTGTTTGTTTTTGTTTTTGTCTTTTTTCCCCCCTCCTCTGGCCTTCCCTAGACAACACTCTCCTTGACTTATGATCTTTTCTCCTTTTTGCCTTCTTGGCTTCTGTTGTTGGACAGAATGATGCAGACTCCATATGACAGTGTGTTTGCAAAGATCATTTTCTCCATCTGCAGAACAGGCCCAGTCACCCCAGCTCAGGTAGCTCATGGTGGGTAAGAAGATAGCAGTCAGGGCTCTCTGGGGACTCTACAGGACAGGGTATGGGGCAGGCTCCTGCCTGTGGCTGGGGAAAACAGGAATAGTTTCCAATCCCCAAGGAAAATGAGAGCCTGGTAGAAACCTCAGAGGGTCCCAGGGGCCCAAGCAAGCATCCTGGGGTTCGAGGATGAGCCCCAGCCCCAAGAAGGAAAGTACTATTTGTGAGATCCTACAGAAGCCTCTGGAAAATGTGCAGGCCTTTTTTTCCTATTGTTTAGCTGCAAAAAGATTCCTCTAAACGTTCATATTCTACTAATTACCTCTCTCTCCCAAACCCAGGCAAGCCAAGCAAATAGGTATTTGTTTTGCACAAATACCTGTTGCTTACACACAAATGGGTTTATCGTTTTTGTTTTGACAAAGGCCACACTCTCATTGTCCACTAAAGATAAGGGCCAGGTGTGGCTTAGGGGCCCGAGCTGCAGGGCTTCTCCACTGCATGGCACCACAGGTGCGGCATGGGAGTCCCACCAGCAGCCAAATCAGGGTACTAGAGGCTGGGATGATACAGCTGGCTTACCTATGGAGCCACAGCTCCGACCCAGAGGCGCTACACATTTCCTTCAGGATGTGTTGATGTTCTGGACCAACAGAGACACCCCCAGAAAGGCCCCAGACCAACCACTCAAGGTCAGCACTTATACGTGCCCCAGATGTTCCCCCAGCGACTCCCCATCATGACAGGCCTGGGTGCACTGAGGAGGTCCCCAGGCAGCAGGAAAGGGTGGGGCTGGTGGTACCTGGGCCCTTGGATGACTTCGCAAGTGGATGTGCAAGGAATGGGGAGTTAAGAGCCCACACAGGATGCACAGACAGAAGGTGGTGTGGGAAACTCTCATCTCCCTTCTCTGGCTGAGATGCTTCCCCAACTCCTTCTTTTGGTCGGGGGGTGGGGGGTGGGGGGTGGAAAAAGAGAACCATTCGGTGAAAAGAGCTGTGAACCAAAGCAAAGGACAGGTAGACATGTCATGCCATCCTGGATGTTGAAGGAGGCTGATGGTGTGTGCGCATGTGTGTGTGTGTATGAGAGAGACAGAGAGAGAGAGAGAGAGAGACCCTACACTGGCCTTCCAAGCAGCTGAAGCCCGAGTGAGTAGCCTTTGAGGGATGCTCAGGGGATGAGCTGCCTCAACCTGCCTGGGGCCGAAGGAGGCTGCCAGTGGATGGGCACAAGGTGCCAGGGATCACACTGGAATTAAGGTCCCAAAACTAACTGGGAGGTTCTAAGATGTGACCTTGCCACCCCTACACTCCAAGCCACTGCCGCGGGTTCTTGGACAGGCTTTTTCATTAGAAGCTGATGTCATTCACTGTATATGCCACCTGCCCAGGAGGAGTGAAAGCCACCGTGGCACCACGCACCTCCAGTTGATCGGGGCCGCAGAGCAGCTTTGGAGTGAAGCAGGAAGGCAGGAGGGAAGCTATGACTTCACTCAGGGAGAGGTGGGGACTGTAAGCACAGGCTTAGAGTCAAGCACTTCAGACTGGAGTCCTTCTGCCGTTCCCTGCTCGTGCAGGGACAGATTGGGCAAAGGAGTTCTAAGATGACTCACAGCATTATGACTCACCAGCCCTCCAGAAGAAGTTCTGGCCATGAGGACCCCTCCCAGCCCTCACTCTTCAGCAATAAGCAGCATTTGTTGTCTCTGGAAGCTGAGTGCTCATGGGCTAGACCACCCGAATGGCAGCTTAGGCTGGACTTCAGGGGAGAAGCAGGGCAGTGGGCCGTTATCAGCTCATCTTTGGCAGCAACAAGAACCCTGAAGGGACAGGTACCCCCACACAGGGATCCAGCTATGTCCCAGGATCCCGAAGCCTCTCCTTGAGCTCCCAGCCCCCATGAAATATTTGTTTTGCTCAAGATCTGACGGGAGCATGGCCCCAAAGTTCATATGCACACAGTGTTCCCTGTGCAGTGATCAGAGGCAGAAGAGTTAGTGGCTCGAAAACTCTGGATAAGGCAGACCTTGGTTCCATCCCTGACTACCCGACCTGTGTGGCCCTGCACAAGACATTAACCTCTCTGTGCCTCTGTGTTCTCACTGCTCAGGGGAACATTAGCAAACCTGCCTTGTGATTTGTTAGGGGATTATACGAGATAGTGCATACAAAGTTCTCCATATAGAATGAGCCCTCACTCAAATCTTAGGTATGTTGATTGTAAGGGCCTGTGAGTTTGTGCATGCAGGGAAACAGATGGGCGGCATGTGGTTTCTGCCTTCAAAGGATGACAGATTAGTTGGGGAAATGAACATACACTCATTTATTCATACTATCAACAGATGCTTATTGACACCTACTATGTGTCAGGCTTTGTGAGGCTTAATGTCCCTCTACAATTGCCAGCCCAAATAATTGTCTAGCTGCTTCTTGATTACCTCCACTGACGGAGCACTCACTACCTTTCAGCTGTTTTTTTTTTTTCATCAGAAAATTCTCCCTCATGTACAGTAGTGGGAAAAACATTAACTGAAAGAGTTCTAGATTCAAATCCAAGTTCTGTCACTTACTAGGTGTTGGGCATAAGCAAGCCACTTTACTGATCTGTTAAATGGGAATAATAATACCAGTCACTGTGCAGAAGACAAATGAGATCAGCCAGAGTCACTGAGGGCTAGGGCAAGACAGTCCCCGAGTGGTCATCGGAGTGATGGTTTGCAATGGATGTACCAGCAGGAAGAATTCCAGCTATGACCTCATATGATGCTCACTTCCAGTCACTTGGGAGCTAAGCAATGGTAGCAATGCCATTTTACAGAGGAGAAGACAGGCTCAGAAAGTGAACTCCCAGAGTAACATGAATAGTGACAAAGCCTGGACTGGATACAGTGTGGTGTTTCTAAAACACAAATGAAACCCTGCCATCCTCCTGCTAAAATCCTTCAACAAACCATTCTTCCAGACCTCAGCCCAAATCAAGGCATTCAAGCTCTTCCTTGATGTATGCTGCGCCTTGAACCCATCCTCATCCGTCCTAGCCTTCACCTCCTTCTGCCTCCACCCTGCACCCTACACCAGGCTCTCCAGGCCCCAGGCCCTGGCACATGTTGCCAGCTCAGTGCCTGTGCACCTGAGGGTCCTTGTGCATTGGGTACCCTCTCCTCCTTCCTCACTGATCTATTCCCACCCCCTCTTCAAAACCCGTTCCCAATGCCTCTTGTCTTGGGAAGCCCTCTTCAGCCCCAGCACACACACAGCCCAGCCACTCCCTTGTCATCCCACAGGCAGGTCTGCTTGGTTCTCACACTGCATCCCCAGCATCTAGTGCTGCACCTGGCACAAAATAAAAGCTGACTACAGATGTGTTGAATAAATAAATGAAAGAGAGAATGAATAAATGAGTGGGTACCATTGTTATAGCATTGATTGCACTGAATTGCAATCATTATTTATGTGTCTGTTGGCCTCACTAGGTGGGGAGCCAGTCAGGGGCTCTGTCTTAGGCACCTTCGTCTCCTCTCAGCCTGGCACAAAGCCCATGCGTAGTAGGGATTCAATAATCCTCGGTCCCTAGAATGACTCAGTCAGTGTGCACATCCCTAGCTAAACTGTGAGTGCTGGAGGGCGGAAACTGCCCTTGTGCCAGTCATCTGCTTTCCCTCGTGCTCACACAGAGAGGCGAGGATTGATCAATTATCAGGAGTCTGGACTCACTTGTGGCCTGCAGACACATACCTTAGGTATATGTCGATGCTGGACATACCCTAGGTATGTGTCAATGCTGGACAAGGCAGCTGGCACTCAGAGGCTCACACACCAAACCCAGTAGTCCTCAGACCCTGGGGTCCAGAGGTTTTTTCCCCTGCACAGATCTTGTCCAGCACCTTCTCCCCTGGCCTGAGTCTGGGAGGTTTTCTACCACTAGATGGTGCCAACTGCAAAGGCTGGCTCAGCCGACTGCCCACAGCCCTTCCCTCCTCTGCCCAGGGATGCCATAAGCGGCTCCCCTGTCCAAGGGAGGACTTCTCTGCAGCTTCCCCTCACCAGCTGCCTGCCCTGGCACCTCCAGGCACTTAGAAAGGAAGCTTCCTTCTGGGCATCTTTAACTTGGGATGGAGACAAGAGGATGGATAGTGATCCCAGGAGTGGGATACCCACCCGGTTCCAGCCCATTCCAACTCAGCTTAAAGTTTCCAGATCCTCAGCTCTGTTCTGGGCACAGTGGGGTCAGGGAGGACACACAACCAAATGGGTGTAAGAGGAGACAGGTTTCTGTGTGCCATGTGACATGTGCCAGGCCCTACCTAGTGCTGCCACATCCACAATGCCCCTTCACCCTTCCACTGCCCCCAAAGGGAGGTGAGCGTGATTGTGCCCATATCACAGATGGGAATGCTGAGGCTCAGAAAGATGAAGATGCTGTTCCAAGGCCACATGGAAAGAACGTACGTCGGACTGTCTCAGGTTGCATGTTCTTTTCTTGACACTCAAACTTAGGGCCAGAGGAGAGGTTCCAGTACATGATGCCTTGAATATCACAGATATCAAAGCCTTTTTAGCCGACAAGCTCCTATTCATCCATTTCACCAATCAATACATATGAAGCCCTACTGTGTGCCCTGTGCTGTGTTTGAGGCACACAGAGAGATGCAAGGCCCGGGCTCTGCCCTTTCCAAGTTCACATTCCAGTGAGCGAGGCAAGGGCAGGGAAGGCTTCCTGGAGGAGAGGCCATCTTTATTTCCTCTGCCAAGGGCACGTCCTGAGTGTAGTGGCTCTGAGAGATGGTCTGCTAATGCTCATGAGGCTCTGAGACTTCTAGAGTCATGGCCTAACAAGGAAACATCTCTCCCCAAAGTCAAAAAGAGGGGTGTGTGTGTGTGTGTGTGTGTGTTTACTGATTTGGAAATGTAGGGTTTTCTTGCATCCTGTTGTGTTTTTGAGGAAACATGAACAAGCGCAAACTAACTAGTGCCTCCTCGGTGAACCACCCAGCACTGCCAACCCCAAGAGCTCTCTGTTCCCCACCAGCAAGGCCTTCCAAGGCCACATCGCCCACAGAGCCTTTTTCCCTGCAGGGGGCTGCAGGCAAGATTTTTTTTGGCCATTCTGGTGTCTGTCTGGGCCATAACAGAGAAGCCACCCATATGTCCCCAGTGAAGACTGGCACTGTGCAGGCACTCTGTGGGGGCATGCCCCACCCTGCACTCACCCCATGGAGTTCACCGGCATTCACCTCCCAACACACAAATGTCTAATTTCTGAGCCTGCCTAATGACTTAAGGGAAAGCCAGGCACACACAGGTCAGCGAGTCGGGAGAGTCCGCCCAGAGAAAGGGGCCCCAGGTGAAAAGATAGGAAGGGCCTCTCAGCCACAGGGAACTGCATCACAGCAGCCTTCAGGTAGGGAAAGGGTGGATTTGACCAAGTCCTGAAATCAAGCCTATGGGAGATGAAAGCTTCAAGTCGGGTTTTGTCTGTTGACTTGCAAGGGCTTTATTTATTGCATCAATATTTACTACATTTATTGTGCGCCAGGCTCAGAGCCTAGTCAGACTAATTCAGAAATTCATCTGAACCACTCTCCTCATCCCTGGTCCTTCAAGGTGCAAGAGTGGATCCCACTCTCCTGGGCAGAGCAGTTACTTCCCTGATGTTCAGAGAGCTTCCATGCCTCCTTGGAACGCCCAGCACTTTGTGTAGTAAATCCCTCGAGTTGTAGTAAATCACCTCTAATACTTGCCTCTCCCATAAGCTGTGGGTTCCCCAATCATAGGGACCTTTAACGCTTATCTTCAAATGTCTAAAACTTAAGAGAGACTATGAGCTAACTCTGCAAATGTCTGTTGAGTGAATGAAAGAACCCAGAGGAGGCAAAAGTAAAAGCTGTTGCAATGAGAGTTAGGAGATTAATTTGCATCTTGGCCTTGCTGTGAACTGTGTCATTCTGGGAGTGTCTATCTGTCTCTTTGGGTCTTGCTTTCCTCCCCTGTAAAGGAGGAAAGAATTTGTCTGAATAGCTCAGCACCGGAGCCTGGTGTTCAGAGTGGAAAGCAGATCTATAATCCCACAAAGCAGGCTCCTCTGCTTCCAGATGGAGGGAGCAGCCCAGAGCCCAGCCAGCTCCCTGCCCCAGTCCCACAGAAACCCTGGATTCTCCTCTGCTTACTTAAGAACTCAGCCGTCAAGGACGAGAAGTGCTGGGCAGGATGCTCCATGGCCTGCCCAGGAGTGGGAGGACTGACTCAGAGCCTGGCTCCAGACCCCGCTCCTGTGTCCTCAGGCGATTCTCTTCCTCTGGTAGGCCCAGGTCTCCTTCGAGATAGAGCAAAGGGCACAGATGGTATTCAGGGGGGCAACCAGATGGAACGGCAGGTGACTGGGTGCTGAAGATACAGGCAGCTTGAAGCTCCTGCACTCAGACACCCAGGCATCTCCATCTGCTGCTCCTCAGGCCTGGGCAGCTCTTAGGGCCTTGGTTTCCCTTCCCAGCTGGCCTCTTGTTGTGTTCATCATATTTGCCAAAATAAAGATGAAGCTGTTGGCTGGGGGACGGTAATGGGGATGCTGGGGAGGAGTGCGGGTTGGTAGAGCGGAGTGTGTATGTGTTGGGTGGGGGCGTCTCATTGCCCTGAGAGCAAAATAAAAGGGCTTCTCCATGCAGGGCTTGTGCTGGCAAAGGAAGCGCAACTCATTCCCCAAGGGCTGGGGCCCATGTAGCTGCCAGGAGTTATAAGGTTGAATACCTGCCGCTGCACCACGCCAGCCCTTTCCAGATACTCAGAGGAGAAAAAAAAATAATAGGTCAGCGGACCGAAACCGGTGTTAAACAGGAGTCCTCTGACTCAGAGAGGCCTTAAGAACTCTTGGTGAGTGAAGGAACTGGCCCTGCAGGTCGTCACAGAAGAGCCATGGGATCCAAGCCCCGCGCAGCCACATGACTCACAGCCAGCTTCCACCTGCTCAGGGCCTCGGCTTCCTCCCTGTAAAGTGAGGCCACCTCACTTACCTCGGGGCTGCAGGGACAATCACTCAAGAAAGGAAAGGAGCAGGGGCTGATGTGGAATTTGGGCCCCACCGCTGACCAGCGGAAGGATTCGGGCAATTGGTTTAACTTCACTGCATGTTGGTCTTCTCTGTTCTATTTGTTTTATTGAGAATAAAGGAGATGTTTGGCTATCAAAAGCATGATAGAAAAAATAATTTTATGAAAACCTTTTGAACAGCATGAGGACAGGAATGCAATGGCAGGGCCCTTCAGGCGTTGAAACCCCTGCCTCAGCAGCCCCCCTTTCCCTCTGCCCTCCCCCCGCAGGCCCTCTCTCCAGCACCTACAACCATGGACTTTACCCCAGCTCCACTGGAGGACACCTCCTCACGCCCCCAATTCTGCAAGTGGCCATGTGAGTGCCCGCCGTCCCCACCCCGCTGCCCGCTGGGGGTCAGCCTCGTCACAGATGGCTGTGAATGCTGTAAGATGTGCGCTCAGCAGCTTGGGGACAACTGCACAGAGGCTGCCATCTGTGACCCCCACCGGGGCCTCTACTGTGACTACAGCGGGGACCGCCCGAGGTACGCAATAGGAGTGTGTGCACGTAAGTGAGTCCCTCCATACCTTCTGACCAGCCCCTGAGCACCCCCAGCTCTGGCCCCAAACCCCTCTCCCTTGGCACCCCCACAGCCTTTCACCTGGCCAGGCTTCTGTTCAGCAGGAGATACACCCCATGATCAGAGGCCAGAGGCTGGGCCCTTCCTGGGAAGGGGAGGGAAGGATGCCTGCACTACTCTCGCCTCCAGAACTTTGCTTCTTGCTTTATTCTCAGTCCTGGAGGCACATTCGTGGCTGTCCCCAGGGAAGAGGGAGACGCCATGAAATACCTAAGCCTGGTTTTGTTCTCTTAGTGGTGGGACATTTTAACAAATGTCCATGGCCTACTAAGACACACCAGCATACTACAGAACTCCAGCTATTTTGCTAATACTGTAAATTAAAACAAGATGGTTTTAAAAATCCAATAGCCTTGAAAGAATGAAAATCAGCAGCCTGCAGTCATCCCTTCCCACTAGCTACCTACATTTCTCAGTTACTACAGTCACTTTAATTTTCTAGTTATTTCTTCTGAAATAACTAGAAACTTTTATAGTAGTAACTATACTACTATATAGTATATAGTTACTATATACTATATAGTAGTTACTATATAACCACTGATATATAGTAGTTACTATATAACTACTGATATATAGTAGTTACTATATAACTACTGATATATAGTAGTTATATATATAACTACTGATATATAGTAGTTATATATATAACTACTGTTATATAGTGTATATATAGTATATACACTATGGTACTATATAACTACTATATATAGTGTATATATAGTATATATAACTACTGTAGATACTATATAGTATATGTACTATAGTACTATATATACTATATAAGTATATATAACTACTATATATACTATATATAGTATATATAACTACTATATATACTATATATAGTATATATAACTACTATATATACTATATATAGTATATTATATATATATATACACTATATATATTGTCTTTTTAATGACCTTGAAGAACAGTTTTCACAGGGGGAAATATACTATATATACTATATATAGTAGTTAAATATACTATATATACACTATATATAGTAGTTAAATATACTATATATACACTATATAGAGTAGTTAAATATACTATATATACACTATATAGAGTAGTTAAATATACTATATATACACTATATATAGTAGTTATATATACTATATATACTATACATACACTATATGTAGTAGTTATATATACTATATATACTATACATACACTATATGTAGTAGTTATATATACTATATATACTATATATAGTAATTATATATATATAACTACTATATAACAGTAGTTATATATATATAACTACTATATAACAGTAGTTATATATATATAACTACTATATAACAGTAGTTATATATATATAACTACTATATAACAGTAGTTATATATACAACTACTATATAACAGTAGTTATATATATATAACTACTATATAACAGTAGTTATATATATATAACTACTATATAACAGTAGTTATATATATATAACTACTATATAACAGTAGTTATATATATATAACTACTATATAACAGTAGTTATATATATATAACTACTATATAACAGTAGTTATATATATATAACTACTATATAACAGTAGTTATATATATATAACTACTATATAACAGTAGTTATATATATATAACTACTATATAACAGTAGTTATATATATATAACTACTATATAACAGTAGTTATATAGTAACTACTATATAGTAGTACTACTATATATATATAGTTGCTACTATAAAATGTATGTCTTCTGCTGTATCTTAATTGCCTTGATATATCAATTTTTGGATAATATATTAATATTCTAAGATAGCTGATGATTTAGCTCCTCAATACCACCTTATATACCCCTACCTTCCAAATAACATTGCCATAATTTTTGGTTATACAATCATCAGTATTTACAATATTATGACTGTGTAAATATTGTTCACTGCAATATGAGATCATGTACTTGTTTGAATTTCCTTCCTTATGATGCTTTTTGTTTTTCCTGGACTTTCTAATGGCCTTTGCTTTTTCTTTATCCTTGGTGTATTCTGATATCCTCCTGTTTGGAGGTAGTTGTTGTTGTTGTTGTTGTTGGTTGTTGTTTTCTTTGGTCTTTAAGTGCTCCATCAAGGGGATTCTATCCTTTTTTGTTCCAAGACACCTCCTTTATGAAACTTTCTGACCTCCTGCTTCTGTCTGGACTTGTATTTCCTTGAATTGTGTAAGCATTACCCAAAATATATGACTCATCAGATTAAGAGAGCTAACTAGGTATTATGATGCAGCAGCCTAACTTCTGAAAACTTCCACAAAGTCTCATAAACCCAAAAACTCCCTTCTTCCCTTAGTGCTGAATCAAGCCTTCCCCTTATCTATGACTTCATATACACCCTATCACATAGTCACACACAACGTAGTCTCTCATCCTCAGCTAACCATTATATTTTTTGAGGTGGATTGTCAATGAGGATTACGTACATCATTTGCAGTCAGACAGTTTTGTTTTATCTGAACCTCATGGTTAATTTATGACAGTTTCTTCTCTTTTATCATTGGTTCATACTTCAACTTTCACACCAATCCTTGTGTCTTTGGCTTTCTGTGAATAACCATCCCACTTCTCCCATCTTTCTAATTTTTCTTCTTTTACTGAAACTCATTAGCAGCCACATAAATGGTATGTTCAAAGAGAACTTGCAGCATCACCTGCTCAGAATCATCTGATGTGTTGGTTATAAATATTATTCCTGAGCCCCACCCCAGACTTGTTGAATCAGAGTCTCTGGAAGTGGGAATGAGGATCTAGTCCTTTAACAAGACTCCCAGGTGATTCTCATGCATGCTAAAGTTCAAGAATTGCTGCTAATATACTCAGTCATCTGTTCCCTCCCCTTAACCCAGGTAGGGAAACCTGGCCCGGACTTCTTACACTAGAACCACCTCCAGTTATATGAGCCTGTCTCATAATTTATTCTGCCAGTAAAAACTGTTCTTCAAGGTCATTAAAAAGATAATTCTGTTCACTACCATTGCATTAATCTCTAAAGCTGTATTGAGATCTTGTCATCTGCCAGGCACCACTCATTTATAGATGTTCTGTCATGGATCCAAAGATTGTGTGAACCCAGAAACTGCCTGTTCTGCCTGCCTTCCCCACCAGTGGCCTGGAAAACCCCCTTCCCTGTCCTCCTCATCCCCTATCTCTGCATCTTAGGTCCTGCCTTGACCCAGTATAGCCACTTAACTTCCCAACACCATGGGCTTCTGTGTACTTCCTTTCCTTTTATTTGAAAAAAACAAAAACTGTAGGCCAAAGGAGATTGTAATAGATTTTACACCTACCAATGGTTCCCTGGTCATGAAGTTTTACAAGCATTGAGATAAATAAAGCTAACCAGGAGCTATAGAAATTCTCAGAGGCTTCAAATTTTCATGTCCATTGCCAAACTCCAAAAGAGAGGTATCCTAAGCATCATAATAAATTTTTTAGATGTATTTAATACTAAATTTTTTCAGTCGGATAGTTTCTTACCCACCCATTACACTACACACACACACACACAAACACACAGTTATACATATACACATCACACAATGTGCCCACATGTGCACACACACAACTCACTAGTGCTCTGTTGAACATGTTCCCAGAAGTGCTACCATAGTGTCTGAATTCATGAGACCCTAATGCAGGAAATAAGAGAGTGTGGGGTCTGCAAAAGAATACACCTCTGGGCCAGAGGGTAAACAGAACAAAGGGTTCCTCTAAGAAACAATTTTTCCACAAATGGTCAGCTAAGCCAATGGACAGTTCCTAGGACAGGCTAAATCTGTCCTTGAAGATTTGCATGTAATTAGACCAGAACAAGGCAGGTAATAAAAATGCGCAATTGCAACCCTGGCTTATGTAACTCAAACAGAGTATGATGGGGACAATGGCAATCTGGTGTGTGCAAGCCCTGCTCTCAGAGAGATCACCCTACTGGGCCCAGCCACTGTGGCCAAGCAGAAAAAAGCTAGGTCTTGTTCAGCATACTTAGTTTTCAAGAGAATCCAGGTATATAGATTTGTGTATGATTTGTAAACATTGGCAATACATTCAAAAATATTTTTAAAACCACTCTGTGGGCCAAACTAAATACATCTGTGGGCAGAGGGTGACCTCTCAGTTACATCGTTTGGCTATTTCAGTTGTACAAACACTACTCTACGTTTAAATGAAGCTGGGTCAGGCCTGAGGGCAGTGTGGTTTGGTGGAAGGATTATGATATTTACAGGCTGACAGACTTGGGTTTTAGATCCTGGCTCTGCCACTTACTAGCTACGTGACCATGTGCACATCTCTTAAGGAGCCTGATAAAACTAACCTCACATGGTTGCTGCAGAATAAATAAGGAAATGCCAAAAAAATAAAAATAAAAGTGATTGGCTGCTCTTGGCTTGGCTTGCAAAGAAAGTTACCTCAGTCTTATTCACGGCCACCTTTAGAGGAGGGAGCAGGTCTAGCTCCTGGCCTAGATCCCCCATACTGAAGAGTGAGGGAGTAGTAAACTCATGCATGCTCTTTGGACCTAGACAATCAAGCTGGAATCCCAGCATCATCACTCACTAGTACTATGACTTTAGGCGAACTACTTAGCTTTTTAAGTCTCAGTTTCTTCTTCAAGGAAAACATGACAAAGAAAGTTTATATCTCTGGGTGGTTAGAATGTCAAGTGCCTGCTACATGGCAGGAGCTGAATAAAGAGTAGAGCTCACCCCAGCTCCCATCCATCCATCCCTCCATTGATTCTTCACACATTAAACATAGGTGAGGCCGCAAACACAAACAGAGCTACAAGGCGTGGCCCACTGTCCCTGCTGACAGCGTGAGCTGACGGTCCATGGGAGGTGTGGGAAGGGAGGGAAGGCCCCAATGGCAGAGCAAGTTGACTTGAATTCCTGAAAGTGCTTCAGTAAGAAGAAAGCTAACTCGATCTCACCTGCACTTGCAGATCTGAGATTAGATAGGAGGTGGTGAAGGAAACCCAACTGGCTTCACCATTTCACCTTTGATTAGTTAGAAAGTGAATGAGTCAGCTGACGGGACCATCTGCAGCCATCATGCATCCCACTAGCCTGTGGTGGGCAGGCTGGTCAGAGCCAGTAGCAGTATCTCACTTCCCCATCCAAAGCTCCAAGGAGAGAGACTGGAGTGCCTTCTAGCTGCAGTGGTTTTCAACCTTAGCTGCAAACAGGATTCACCTGGGGAGCTTTAAAAATATGGTGATCAACAAAAGAAGAATGCTGACACCCAGGTTCACCCCCATATTCTGAGGCCTGGCATGAGAATCACAATTTTTGAAAGCTCCCCAGGTTCCCCTGGAGTTCCCCTGTGCAGCTGGTGGGGAAAGCCACTGTGCTGGGGACTCCGGGCATCTAGCACTGACCTCTCCCTTCAAAGTCTCCACATGCAGGGGCAGAGTCCAGGGCTTAGCCCACTCCCTTCTACACACACACACACACACACACACACACACACTCTTCCTGGAGAGACAGCGTGCAGGCAGAGGCAGGGTGACTCAGAATGCAAAGATGAGTGATTCACCCAGCGCTTCCTCTGCTTTTTTTGCCTTCCTCTGTCCCCTCCTTCACTGGTGTCTGGTGGCAGGAAATGAGCTGTGGAGTCAGGTCTCCTGGGTTTGAGTCCCAGCTGTATCATTCAACAGTTTCGTGACCTTGAACAAACGAATCATTTAACCTCTCTGAGAGCTTCCCTGTCCATCAAAGGAGAAAAATAAAACTCTCTTCATGAAGTCATTGGGGGAACTGAATGAGATAATGTATCAGATGATACCTGGCACTAGATCAGAGGGTCAGTTGATGTTAGTATCTTTCCTTTCTGCACCTTCTGCACGGATAACCGCACCCCAAGAAAAACAGTAGCCGCAGCAAGGTTCACACAAACCGGGATTCTGCTTCCCGTTGTGGTCACCTTGGACGCGACGTGTCTTCACCTTACTGAGACTTTGTTTTGCTATATATAAAGACAAAGATGATAATGTGATAGTGTTTCTGTATAGAATAAAATAAGTAATGCAATGCACAATACAGAGGAGACCCAGTATCCAATAACAGAGACAGTACTTTGAAAACCTTCATGCCTGCTAGACATTAGGATTATTAATATTATTAATAGCCACCTTCAGGCAAACCCTGAAGGACAGAACTGTTGGCCCACTGCAGATTCCAAACTGCTCCTCCTTGGGTGGCCACTCATGATGTCCGGGGCTCTCTACCTGCATTTCCAGAAGCTGTCCTCCAGAGAGAGCATGGTGTCAAGGGTGACATCTGGCCCGGAAGTACCCAACTATCCCTGACTCCAAACTGGCATAACTAACTCCACATGGCCACTTGGTTGTCAACCAGGCATCTCGCGCATAATGGAGAACACTTGAGTCCACCCGACCGAAACTCTGCTTGTCCAAAGAGGACAGAGCATCTTCCTCCTTCTTAACTCCTCTCTTCTCCCCCGCACAGCCCCTCTGTCAGTAAGTCCTGACAGCTCTCCTTCCAAATCTGTCTGGAAGACGAGCTCTTCTCTTTCTGGCTTCAGACTGCTCCCTCCCACCTGGGTCTCAGGGTGGTCCCCCATGCTACCTTTGCCCTCTGATCTATCCTCAACTCAGCACCATGAGTGTTCTTGCAAAGCATACTTTTTATCATTCATTCAGCAGTTGCTTACTGAGCACCTACTATGTGCTAAGCTCTAACAGCTTTGCACTTGCTCTACAAGGAAGCCTTCTCTGACCTCCTCTCCTTCCCTTTTCCTTCTTGTCTCCCCTCCTCAGACCTCTCCTGCAGCCCAGGCTTGCTCCCACCTGTGGTCTTTTTACTTAAGTGGGCCCCTCCCTACCTGGAAAGCTCCTCCCCCAACCCCTGGGCTGGCTTCCTTCCTCACTCCCTTCAGGCTTTGCTGAGCATCGTCACCCAGTGAGGCCTACCCCATCCACCTGATTTAACCCTATTCCCGTTTGCGCTGAGAATACTCACCAGCAGCACTACAGGCTGCAGCATTTACCCCAAAATAACTTTGCCACAAAATATCTCACTTTTATTATTCTATTCACATCATTCTAGAATACCAACTTTGAAAAACAAAAGATATCATTCTATTTACAGCATTGTGTTTTTTTAGTAGTGGTATTTCCATTTACAAAATATAGTAATTCTCGATCAGTGAAAATGTCAAATCCTAGAAAACCCAGCATTCCTATGCGTAATTGTTCTTCAACAGTTGGCTGGGATTCACTTGACGAATCTGATTTTTCTGAAATAGATTATTCTGATGATTCAGACAATTCTGATGTTAGTTCTGTTTAGAAAGAACTCCAAGAAACAGTTTTTATATTTTAGTTTTACATGGAAAATCAGTCAGATTTGCTTCAACCTCAAAAAGTGTGTTTATGTAAAATTAAATGAGCTCTGGCAGCTAGCTGAACTTTTTTTTTCTAAACAGGGAAAGGGTTATTAATAAATTTGCAACTGTCTCCCCCCTCCCAACTCCCCCTCCCTGCTCCACTTTTCTCCCAGACACTTGTAACTGCCAACATTCCATATGACCTTTCCACAGCATAAGCTCTTTGAGGGCATGTCTTTTGTCTGTTTTGTTCACTATTGAGTCCCCAGCACCTAGAAGGCTCCATGAATGTGTATGGAATGAATGGAACATGTGTTTCGAAGTGTTCTAGCTTTTTTTACAAGTCCGTCACCTTCAGAACCATGAGCCCTAACGGCAGGTCTTTGTCAGTACCAGGCTTTGTGCCTGGTGCTGGGGACCCTGCAGAGAGCAAGCCAGCCAAGTCGTCCCTTGGGATGCTGCATCCCTCCACTCCCTGGGTGCTGGCTGAAGCTATAAAGAAACTCCTGCACTCCCTTTGCTGAAGTCCCACCAAACACTCAGCCCTGCCCTGTGCGCTCTCACACCTCCCTGCCTTTGCCTTTGTGCCTCTGTTCCTCCTCCATGCTGGGAGCCATCCCCGGGATTGGGGTGTGGTCCACATGGAGCCCCTATAAAGGCAGCTGGGCCAGCCAGGGGCACCAAGGCCACTGGGCCTGACCCGCCGCCTGTGTTTGCAGAGGTGGTCGGTGTGGGCTGCGTCCTGGACGGGGTGCGCTACAGCAACGGCCAGTCCTTCCAGCCTAACTGCAAGTACAACTGCACGTGCATCGACGGTGCGGTGGGCTGCACACCACTGTGCCTCCGAGTGCGCCCCCCGCGTCTCTGGTGCCCCCACCCGCGGCGCGTGAGCATACCTGGCCGCTGCTGTGAGCAGTGGGTGTGTGAGGAAGACGCCAAGAGGCCACGCAAGACCGCACCCCGTGACACAGGAGCCTTCGGTGGGTGTGGGCCCAAGTGGGCTGGGGTTGGGACCCTACAAATGGGTTGTGGACCCTCCTGGAGCTCTGACCACCATAGAGTGACTCATTCCCCAGTCCACTACCTACTAGCTTTGTGACCTTGAGAAAGTCATACCTCCCCTGAGACCCTATTTCCCCAACTGTAAAACAGAAATAATCCTATCTATCTAGTCTGTGCTGTGGGATCCTCCCAGCATAAAATGAGGAGTGCTTTGCAAAGAAAAAAGCCCTAAAAGTGCAATCCATTATTATCCTACTAAAGAGTTAGGGATGGGTGGTGGAAGAAGGGTAGGTATGTGGGTACCTGAGGAGAGGAGGTATGAGCAAGAGGAGATGGGTCTAGTAGAAGCTTCATGATGACTTGGGGCTTCCCCCTTGCTATGGCGATGAGTGGGCAGGTGAGATTTCAGCCAGGTAAACCAGATAAGAGGAAGCCCTGGAAAAGAAGGGTGGGGACAGGCCCAATTGTTTCACTGCTGCTTACTGGAATCTAGCCCAGTGCCATACACTTAGCAGGTATCCAATTAATGTTTGTCATACTGATGGGTGAGTAGATGGATGAATGAATAGATAAATAGATGGATGAATAGATAGATAGGTGGGTGGATGGATGGATGGATGGATTGGTGAAGAGATGGATGGATAAATAGATAGATGAATGTATAAATAGAGGGATGAGTGGATGGATAGATGATGGATGAATAGGTGGATGACGGATGGATGAATGGATGGATGATGAATGAATGGGTGGATTAATAGATGGATGGATAAATAGGTGGATGTATGAATAGATGGGTGGATTGATGAGTGGATAGATGAATTGATGGATAGGTGTATAAATAGATAGATGGGTGGGTAGATGGGTGGATAGATGAATAGATAGATGAATGTATGAATAGATGGATGGATGGATGGATGGATGGATGGATGGATGGATGGATGGATATATGTACAAATAACTAGATGAGTGGACAGATGTATGGATGAATGGATGGATGGATGAATTGATAAATGGACAGATGGATGAATAGATAAATGGACAGATGGATGAATAGATAGACGGATGTATAAAAAATTGGATGATTGGATGGACAGATGATGGACAAATGGGTGAATGATGGATGCATCAATTAATGGATGAATGGAGGATGGATGGATGGATGGATGGATGATGTACAAATAAGTAGATGAGGGGACAGATGGATGGATGAATGGATGGATGGATGGATGAATGGATGAATTTAATGGATGGATGGATGAATAGGTAGATAGATGTATAAATAAATGGATGATTGGATGGATAGATGATGGACAAATAGGTGAATGATGGATGGATCAATTAATGGATGGATGGATGGAGGGTGGATGGATGGATGAATGGGTGTGTGGGTGGATAGATGGATGGGCTAATGAGGATCTGAACTAGGGCAGTGGGAATAGAGGCAAAGAAGGAACAGACACAAGAGGCATTGCTTGAGTAAGACTGAAGGTCTTAATGTCAATCTAATGCATGGAGTGAAGAAGAAAGAGGGACAGAGGCTGACTCCCAGGGCTTGCCATTGCCTAGGATCAAATACAAGAGAAGGAGCACATTTGGGCCAAGGGAGACCTACTTTGTTTGAAACAGACTGAGTTTAAGGCAGAGTGCCCTGCCCATGGGATCTTAAGAGGAGCTTCCAGTTTCTCTTTATGGGGAGGAAGGAGACGAAATAGGAGAGCTCTGAAGTCATCTGCTTGGATCTGCTGGTGGTGATGGCTAGGATGGCCTGAGGGTAACATCCACAGTGAGACAGAGGGGGTCTGAGGCAGAGGTCTGGGAATGCTGACATGTGAAGGGTGAGCAGAATAAGAGGAGGCATGGGGAAACAGAGAGGAGGGTTGGGATGTATGAAGAAAACCAGGAGCATCTGATGCCATGGCAGGCAGCAGATGAGGACATTTCTAGAGGAAAGTGCTTATGAGGCAACCAGTAGAGAGCAGTGGAAAAATGGCAATAGAGTGGGAGTTCTAAGAGTATTGGTAGTTTTTTTTAAAAAAATTATATATACTGAAGATTGCTCAGGGACGGTGTGGGGCAGGATTTCTGAAGCTCGGCACTGTCAACATCTTGGATGAAAGAATGCTTTGTGGTGGGGTTGTCATGTGCATTGGAGGATGTTTAGTAGCAATCTAATGCATGGCTACTAAATCCCAGCAATCTAATCCCTAGCCTCTACCCACTAGATGCCAGAAACATCCTCTCCCTCAGAGATGTGACAACTAAAATCACCTCCAGACACTGCCAAATGCACCCTAGGAGAGAAAATTGCTAAAAAGAAGCAGTCCTGTGAGGATAGGAGGAGGCGTTGAGGAAAGCTTTGTCCCCAGCAGCCCCAGGGCAGCAAGGCAGCTGTCCCACCACCACCTCCCCAGCAGGGCCACACAAGGGTCACAGGGGAGCAGGGAGGCAGAAGCTGTCTGCCATTGTGTGTGGCCCAGTGACCCCGTTCTGACCGAGCACAAGCGGAGCCCCTGCCTAGCCGAGGCGACCCAAAAACCAAAGCCTCTTTATCCTCCTGGGCAATTCCCTACCCATCACCTCCCAAGATGCTTGCAGCTCCAGCTCCTGTCAGCCCTGCCCCTCCTGTCCTTGGATGCCTCCTGTTTCAGGTGTCTCCTCTCACTCAGTGATTCCTGAATTCATTCATCAATGTTCCCTGCACACCTATAAGCTTAGAGGAACTGACTTACCTTTCCTCTTTCTCTTTCTAATCCTAGTTAGATTTCTCTTCTTTTCTGTTTATCTTTTCCCCTCTCTTTCCCTCCCCTCATTCTTTTTATTACTTTTATTACCTTCCCCGTTTCTTTCTCTCTCTCACACCCACACACTCTTTTTCTCTGTCCTCCTCTCCTTCTTTCTTTCTCTTCTCTCTGAGCTTCTGTCTTTCCATCCCTTCCCTGTCTGCCTGTTCCCTCCTCTCCTCATGCTCATGTGCATTTGGATGGGATAGGCCTCCTCTCCACTGCATCTTGTTCCATCTTTCTGTGGGCAGTTCTGTCTTAACAGCTTTTAACTTGCTTTGGTCTCGAGCTCACTACCATTTTCCGTTTTTCAGATAGTTAGAGAGCACCTACTATCTTCTAGATGCGAGAGATACATGCATCAATAGGACCATCCAAGAGTGGGTAGTTGAGTTGGCTGACAGTCAAATGACCACACAGACTCACATTAACTAAGGGCTTTAGCTTACTGAAGGCCGGGGACAGCTTGGGTGCTTTCATAGGTGTGAAGTCATCTTTTCTATCACAGCACTGGAAAGAGATGTGATAGCCAACCCCATCTGCAGGTGGGGATCCTGAGGCAAGGAGGTGTGAGCTAGCTTATTGGAAGTCACATAGCCAGCAAGTAGCAGTGCTGCCAGTTGAACCCTGGTGATTTGACTCTGAAGCTTGTATGTCCTTTTTTTTTTTTTTTTTTTTTGAGACAGAGTCTTGCTTTTTAGACCAGGCTGGAGTGCAGGGGCGTGATCTCGGCTCACTGCAACCTCTGCCTCCCAGATCAAGCAGTTCTTGTGACTGAACCTCCTAAGTAGCTGGGATTACAGCACATGCCACCACGCTTGGCTAATTTGTGTATTTTTTAGTAGAAGTGGGGTTTCAACATGTTGGCCAGGCTAGTCTCAAACTCCTGACCTCAAGTGATCCACCTGCTTTGGCCTCCCAAAGAAGCCTGTATGCCCTCTTACCCACTATGCCCTCGGCATCACTGCGACAAAATGTTAGGTTCTGGGATGTAGCTACTTGCCTTCGAACTTCCCCCAAATAAACTTTCTCTCTGCAGAGGCAGGAGAATGTCTTTTAAAACTCTTATTCCTGGTCAGGCACGGTGGCTTATGCCTGTAATCCCAACACTTTGGCAGGCTGAGGTGGGTGGATCACCTGAGGTCAGGAGTTTGAGACCAGCCTGAGCAACATGGTGAAACCTCGTCTCTACTAAAAATACAAAATTAGCCAGGCATGGTGGCCCATGCCTGTAATCTCAGCTACTTGGGAGGCTGAGGCAGGAGAATAGCTTAAAACCCAGGAGGTAGAGGTTGCAGTGAGCTGAGATTGCACCACTGCACTCCAGCCTGGGCAACAAGAGTGAAACTCTGTCTCAAAAAAAAAAAAAAAGTCCTATTCCCAGCACCTAGCAAGATGCTTGATGCATACTCAGTAAAAATCTAGGCCCTAGGATTGTATTGCCAGCCCCACAGGCAGCTGTTATTTTTCTAACAGGGAGACAGGCCCAGGGTGGGTTATCTAAGATCACACAGCTTGTAGATGGCAGAGCAGAATTTGAACTTGGGTCCACCTGTCTCTAAAGATGGGTTTCCTCCCATGCTTCCGCACTGCCTCTTTTGATCAGAAACATACAAGGAGCTCAGAACATGTCCTCCACTCCCTGGGTACCTTTGCTGGTTAGAAGCCAACTTGCTGCCCTGTGGGGAGGGACAGCCAATTTCTCTGTTCTCGTGAGTTCTGGGGACCGCAGACCTTAGTGTGATGAAGGTGAGGGTTGGGGCTGGTGGGAGCTGTAGATTCATGTGGATTCTGGTCCCCACACACAGATGCTGTGGGTGAGGTGGAGCCGTGGCACAGGAACTGCATAGCCTACACAAGCCCCTGGAGCCCTTGTTCCACCAGCTGTGGCCTGGGGGTCTCCACTCGGATCTCCAATGTTAACGCCCAGTGCTGGCCTGAGCAAGAGAGCCGCCTCTGCAACCTGCGGCCATGCGATGTGGACATCCGTACACTCATTAAGGTGGGTCCAGAGCAGGGGTGGACGTCTAGACTTCACAAGCAGAGAAACCTGGGTTTGAGCCTGGCTCCTGAACTTCCTCGTGGGGAGCATTTGTAAAGTGGGAATAGTTAAGCTCACCTGGTAGGTCTGGTGTAACAGCTATTTCAGATAATGCAGGTCACCAGATTGGTGCATTGTGAATTTCAGTCCATGGAAGCTTTGGTAGGTATCATATTATTAGAATCAGGATCACTCCGGAGAAACCTCAGGGACCCTCAGGAGTGGTCCTCTATAATGATTCTGAGGGATCCTTACCAATTTCCATCCTCCCTTCACTCCTGTGCCAGCCCACCCACACACAGCAGCCACACTGGGTGTACAGAGAGCACTAAATGAGGCTCAGGACCCCTAGAGTCAAATGTCTACTTGCATTAATTGCACGTGCCTGTGGCCAATCTCTGCTCATCACTGAGCCCCCATTCCCTCACCATTAACATATTGGAGTTGATCTCTGAAATCCCTTTCAGCTTTAAGAATCCAAGATAATTAAAATAAACATCAAAGAAAATTGGGCCACTCATTAGCTTGAGCCCCGGTCTCAGAGTTAAAAGTGGATCTGATTTATCTAATTCAAGTCCCCCTCAATCATGCCTTAGGAGTGGTCAGCCTTTTGTCACACGAAAAACAAAGTAAAACAAAAAATTCAACAGTTATTCCATTTTTGGAATGCTGATGGTTTCTCAGGGATGTTGAGGACAGGTTTGCCTCCCATGTAGAAAAGACAGCACAGCTTCCTGTGATCCTCTTCAGACATCCAACGTCACTCCTCATCCCCTAGACACCTTCTCCAGTCATCTATATATTGATCAACTGGATCCATTTTTCTTCTTCCTTCTCCTTCTTCTCCTCTTCTTTCTTCTTCTTCCTCTCTGATTATTTTTCCCTGTAATACTAGCTTTTGTATTTTCTGCACTTAGTATACAGTAAGCATTCCACAGACATCTCTTAACTGAAAACGTACATGGAAAAGGTACCAGCTGCAGAAGAATGACAGTAAACAAAGGTCCTAAGCTGAGTGAGACGGCTCTACAATTACCGGACCACATAATGCAAGTCCAAACCAATTTTGATTTCCAACCAATTTTTTTCCAGAATTATGTGCCCTCAGAGGGTTTCCCAAATTGGGCAAGCTTCATGCCGCCATACAGCCTAGATCTAGCATACTGTTTACACAGTAGACCCTGAGAACCCTCAATCCAATGGGTTTAGTAAGTGCCTACTCTGTACTAGGCATGGAATTATACCACAGAGACACAGAAAGAACAGCAAATCTCAAGTGACCCATAGCCCAGTGGAAGGTAGCATTACCTTTAAATAATGTCAATCCATTTGAATCCATTGAATATTAAAGGTACGTGTGAAAGGCCACGAGAAGCAAAGGCAGGCGGGGAGGTTAGGGCAAAGCGTGTCCCCTGAGCGTGGAGTCCCGATGCCAGTTCTGCCACTAGCTAGCCAGGGGAACTTGCTTGGATGAAGGAGCTACATAGGCTCCCCATGTTGGTGAAACCATGATGAACGACTGGCCATAGGCAAGACAAAAATGCAGGACAAAAGAGAAACTGCAGGCTGTGAGATACAACCCAAACAAAACATTTTCCTCTGTGGTCCTCCATTTACCCCTGTGCGGTATGCTGGATCTCACCGTGTTTGCTGTTGCCCCTCCTTGCTTGAGGATGCTGTGAAGCTGAAAGTAAGGTGGAATGCTCCCACATAGTGAGAAGGGAAAAACTGGGAGCTCAGGGGAAGAAGGTGGTTGTCCATTCTCTGAGCACCCCCACTGAAATTTCCTTTCCTTTCCTTCAGGCAGGGAAGAAGTGTCTGGCTGTGTACCAGCCAGAGGCATCCATGAACTTCACCCTTGCGGGCTGCGTCAGCAGACGCTCCTATCAACCCAAGTACTGTGGAGTTTGCATGGACAACAGGTGCTGCATCCCCTACAAGTCTAAGACCATCAGTGTGTCCTTCCAGTGTCCTGATGGGCTTGGTTTCTCCCGCCAGGTCCTATGGATTAATGCCTGCTTCTGTAACCTGAGCTGTAGGAATCCCAATGACATCTTTGCTGACTTGGAATCTTACCCTGACTTCTCAGAAATTGCCAACTAGGCAGGCACAGATCTTGGGTCTTGGGGACTGACCCAATGCCTGCAAAGCAGTCAGCCCTTATGGCCAATAACTTTTCACCAATGAGCCTTAGTTACCCTGATCTGGACCCTTGGCCTCCTTTTCTGTCTCTAACCACTCAAATGACTCCTGACGGTGCTGCTCAGGCCCATACTATGAGTTTTCTCCTTGACATCATTCAGCATCTACTCTAAAGAAAAATGCCTGTCTCTAGCTGTTCTGGACTACACCCAAGCCTGATCCAGCCTTTCCAAGTCACTAGAAGTCCTGCTGGATCTTGCCTAAATCCCAAGAAATGGAATCGGGTAGACTTCTAATATCACTAATTTCTTCTTCAGATGACAAACCACAAGACTCTTTGGGTCCATTCAGATGAATAGATGGAATTTGGAACAATAGAATAATCTATTATTTGGAGCCTGCCAAGAGGTACTGTAATGGGTAATTCTGACATCAGCACACCAAAACTATACTGATTCCAAATATGTGTGCACCCCAAGGTCATCAAATATTTGCCAAGTGAGGTGAATAGTTGCTTGATTTTGATTTTTAATGGAAAGTTGTATCCATTAACCTGGGCATTGTTGAGGTTAAGTTTCTCTTCACCCCTGCACTGTGAAGGGTACAGATTAGGTTTATCCCAGTGAGAAATAAAATTTGATAAACATTCTTATTGATGGGAAAAGCCCCCAGTTAACACTCCAGAGACAGGGAAAGGTCAGCCCATTTCAGAAGGACCAATTGACTCTCACACTGAATCAGCTGCTGACTGGCAGGGCCTTGGGCAGTTGGCCAGGCTCTTCCTTGAATCTTCTCCCTTGTCCTGCTTGGGGTTCACAGGAATTGGTAAGGCCTCTGGATTAGCCTGTCTGGCCCCTGAGAGTGGTGCCCTGGAACATTCCTCTACTCTTACAGAGCCTTGAGACATCCAGCTGCAGACCATGTCAGACCCACTGAAATGACCATGACAGGTTCAGATAGGGGTGTGGGTCAAACCAAGAAGTGGGTCTACTTGGTAGCAGCCTGGGGTGACCTCTAGAGCTGGAGGCTGTGGGACTCCAGGGGCCCCCCTGCTCAGGACACATCTATTGCAGAGACTCATTTCACAGCCTTTGGTTCTGCTGACCAAATGGCCAGTTTTCTGGTAGGAAGATGGAGGTTTACCAGTTGTTTAGAAACAGAAATAGACTTAACAAAGGTTTAAAGCTGAAGAGGTTGAAGCTAAAAGGAAAAGGTTATTGTTAATGAATATCAGGCTATTATTTATTGTATTAGTAAAATATAATATTTACTGTTAGAATTCTTTTATTTAGGGCCTTTTCTGTGCCAGACATTGCTCTCAGTGCTTTGCATATATTAGCTCACTGAATCTTCACAACGATGTTGAGAAGTTCCCATTATTATTTCTGTTCTTACAAATGTGAAACGGAAGCTCATAGAGGTGAGAAAACTTGACCAGAGTCACCCAGCTGGTGAGTGGGAAAGTTAGGATTCAGATCGAAATTGGACTGTCTTTATAACCCATATTTTCCCCGTTTTTAGAGCTTCCAAATGTGTCAGAATAGGAAAACATTGCAATAAGTGGCTTGATTTTTCAATGTCATTTTTCCCTCTTATAGTCTTTGTAGCTCCTTTTCAAAAGACAAGAATATCTGATTTTCTGATAATTTAGGTACTTAAGCATCCAAAATACATGGGACACACAAAAATCCAAGAATTCCCTATAGCTTATCCCCTCTTTCCCATCAGAACCAGCTCTCATCACACATTTAAAAGATGATTCTGTTTACCCAATGCTGCATATTGAATGTTGTGTAGTTATTCACAGGGAATTCTGTGCAGTGTGCAGAGAGATTCCTAAAGAGGAAAAGGACTGGGAATACATCCTCCTTACTGTGACCTCCCCAAAACCTAGTCCAGTGCAAGGTATACAGTGGTGCTCATTAAATACTTGATGAATACAGGAAGTTGTGCATGTGTTCCTACTTTTATTTGAAGCTCTCTTCTTCCAAAGCTACATGAAAATAGAATTTTAACAGTCAAAATTTTATATTAAGTGCCTTAGCAAAAGAGACATTTAATATTTTAAAGAAATGCATATGTATGTATACATATATTTGTGTATGCATATGCAAGAATTCTTGTATAAAGAGAATTCACTCCATGAATGATCTCTTCTGTAAGTCAGTGTGAATCATGTTAGATTTTCTGAGAGTGAAAACACCTGCCATCTACAAATTACAAGGCTGGATAACAGCTCACTCCATTTGAAATTCAGTGGAAACCCAAGAGCTAGGTTCTTACTGAATTTGCATCTCAATTTGGGAAACTGAACTTAGCTTTCAAAGATCATAGGAAGTCTGGTTGGAGAAACTAGGGATTATTCTGGCAATGGGTGGAGGAAGGTGGTCAGAATAACACAGTCGCCATTGGTTTTGAGAAATGGAACTATCTTATGCAGAGCCCGGAGGGCTTCATGGGTTGAAGCCATGGAGAAGGAAATTTGGATCCAATGTAATGAAGCTCTTTCTAAGTCAGAATTTCCCTGCAATGGTGTGGCCTGATTCAATAAAAATTAAGAATAATAAATATAATGGAAAAAATCTCCACTGATTGTTTACTTGGTGCCAAGCACTATGCTAAGTCGTTCATTATCTTATTTAATTGTTACAGCAATTTTGAGTATGCATCTCTTCACTATTTTATAAATGGAAAAGAGAAGTCAGCCCCCAAAAAGTTAGAGCTCAAACAGCAGCTTATTCTACCAGCCCCTGCTCTTGCGGAGGCCTCTAGAAAAGACCTGAATGACTCCTATTGGAGAATCACATCTACAAGGGGCTTCAAATAGACCAAATAGATCATCACCTCTGTGGTCCCTTGTTAACTATATGTTCTGAGACAAAGGAAAGGTACCCTAAGGGTTAGTTAACCTTTGCTGAGGAAATTTACATTCATACTTAGAGTGAATTACTCAGGTGTGCTTAGGTGTGCAAAAGGGAGGGAGACCGGAATTCACCAAGTTAAATCTTGCTAAACCTTATCATAAGCATTTGATGAGCGCTTAGCATACACCAAGCCTTGTGGAAGGTGCTTTCCTGCCATATCTCATTTAATCCTCACAGCAAACCTACAGAATATGGCATTATCATCTGAGTCTCACAGAAGTTTAATAGTGTACTCAAAGTTTTACCAGCTAGTGAACAGCAGACCAAGACTGGAAACCCAGGATAGTCTGATACCTGAGCCATCTCTTCTTGTGCTACGCCTAGTTATTCTGTCCCCCAAATCAAAAGGCATGACCTTTATAAGAGGAGCTTTACTGACAATAGCTGCAATTTTAACTTTGAAAATGATTCAGAATTATCAAAGATAGTAGATTCAAATGACATGATTGTCTATAATCTCGCTAGCCTTGTACTGTGTGTCCATAGCAATTACAGGGAAGTAATCTAGCTCCTATTACGTTGAACTATGTCGCTGCTTTTTACAAACTTGTCTTGATCCAAAGCAGCCACAATGATAGCCCTGCATATCTGGGAATCATAACAGTCAACTATGTATCTCTGTGTGAGTATATATATGTATGTATATATCTATTTTCAAACTGTGATTTAATATTTAAATATTCCTACTGCCATTTTTGTGACTGAAAAACTACACATGAGGAAACGTCTTAGAATATTCCAATAGAGGAAAAATAACACTTGGGCAATCTGTCATGTTTCACAACAGTCCTCATTTTTCTCATGATCTGTATAGCGTGGAACGTGTTTGCTCAATGTGAAGGGTTTTCATTGCTCAATTTCTATGTGTAAGCCTCTTCCTTAAGGTAATAAACCATCAGCAAAGTCACGTACTGGATTTGGTGGCTTTTCTTGTACAGGCAGTTGTTATGAGACAATGATGGAGCATTGAGCATGTTCAATAAATGTGCAGATGGTGGAAACGAGGTCCCAGATACTTTATATACTGAAATTAAAATGGCTAAAATACTTTGGAAATGGGCTTAGAAACACAAATTTTAGAACTCAGAGAAGACAAGGGCTGCCAATGTATCCAGGCTGGAAGACACCTCATGTAAATATAAAATGAAATTTTTGGCATTCATTCATTCATTCACTTACTCACATATTCAGTGTCTTTCTACATCCCCAATGAGACTGAGTACCGTGAGGTCGGGGACTGTAACTGCATCCTCTGAGCCTAGCTCAGAAGCAGGTGCATGTCAAGAACTGAGTAAGCAAGGACTGGATGGATGGACAGAGTATCTATTGCCAGCTGCCTTAGGAACCAAGAGGAGGAAAAAGAAGCATAAGGGAGGGTGCAGATGCAATGGAAACAGTCCTGACTTTGGGCCTCAAGTGGATCTTGATATACTTTTTTCCTTACTAGGCCCATCTGAGCCTCAGTTTCTCCAGCTGTGAGATGTAGAAAATGATAGTACCTACCCCTCAGTGGAATGCGTATTGCATACAAAATTTTAAAATAGAGCTTAGAATACTAAGCACTTAATAAACTTAGAACATTAAGCACTTACTAAATACATCTATTATTAGCTGAGTTTCTTCATAAACTGGGGGTAATCAGCAAGGCTGAAGTAAGAATTAATGTCAATGTGTGTCTTTGTATATTTAATTTATTTAGCCCTTATTTAAAATAACAAATGTAAAGAAAACTATCTGTACTCAGTTATAGTGTCACTATCTATACTCAGTTGAATGCTTTTTTACCTCAACCATAGACTGCTTAGCCCATTAATTTTTTGCTTTTTATGTTTTCATTTTATGCTGTAACTTGATTTGAAACCCAGCTTCTCTAAAGCAGGAAGGATGTGTTATACTTTTCTGTGTCTCTGAAGCCCAACACAGCACATAGCATATGCTGAGCTGTATAAACAGATGTGCAGATGGCTGGGGCACATTAAGCGAATGCCTCTTTTGATACCTCTTGGCCAAATCCCTCTCATCTACTTGCCCCCAGAACACATGATGAGAGTATAAAAAAGTCAAGGGGAGGCTCCATTCCAATAAAAATATAATTGTCACATGAATTCTTTCTAGGAACACCTCTATCCTGAAGCATATTGGTTTTAAAATTGGAACTTAGATCGTGGAGTTCTGTGGGTGCCTCAGATTAAGATGAATGTATAGATGTTAGGGCAATTTTTTAGGATATCAGGTGGCTGAATTGAGGGGAAATGGGATTTAGGGGAAATGGCCAGAGCATTTTATTATGAAGCATTTTATTTTCAAAAGCATATTGCAGAGATGCCAGTGTTCTCCATCACCCCTACTGACAAAATTGGAATTCAATGGCATCCTCTGTATTCAGAGAGCCAATTTCTAGTTGCATCTGGGTTCTTTCTAAATGTAGGACTGAGCAAAAATGGCTTCTGAGGAGACAAACAAGCTGTCACAAAGCCCATGCAGTGTTTCATATGTTTTATTCTGTAACGAATGTCTCCAGATCTCCAGCCTAAACCTCACTGCTCTTGTTTTTCACACAACCCTAACAATGTAGATTTCTTAGTCCATTCCATAAAAAGGGAGAGGAAGCTGCCCGAAGCAGGCTTATTGATAGCAGAGGCCAGCCTGGCAGCAGAGGAGGAGTTGGAAAAATTAAAAACCAGATGAAAGATATAAAAGCAGGTCACCCAAGTCCAAGTGGGACTATCTAATAACAGAGGGACAAACACCCGCCGCAGTCAGTAACAACCTTACGGGCATCCACAGTCTTAGTTAGTCCCAGGAACTTACTGATGCTCCACATTCCCAAGACATCAATAGGTGGTGGCATGAGTCATGTGCTCAGTGAACTGTTTTAAAGGACAACAAGACAACAAGGGATTTAATCCATTTTAGAAATGGCTAGGCAAGCGATTTAATCTCTCCGAGCCTTGGTTTTCTCATCTATGAAGCAAGGAAAAGTCCTCACAAATAAATAATAAAAACGGGGAAGAATCTATAAAGCACACTAAATATTACTAAAGAAAGTGTGCATCTGTTAATTTAACAAAAGTCTCCTGTTATGTGCTTTGCTCTATGCTGGCCCTGTCAATACAGAAGAAATCCCACCAGTTTGGCCAACATGGCAAAACCCCGTCTCTACTAAAAATACAAAAAGTTAGCCAGCCATGGTGGCACGCCTGTAGTCCCAGCTACTTGGGAGGCTAAGGTAGGAGAATTGCTTGAACTCGGGAAGCAGAGGTTGCGGGGAGCCGAGATCACGCCACTACACTCCAGCCTGGGTGACAGAGCAAGACTCATCTAAAAAAAAGAAGAAAAAAAAATCCCTAGTTTGCGAGAGAAAGAACACCCACAGTGACATGTGTTACAAATGCTAGATGTCCCATCTCTGCAGGGTGGCGCCTGCCTCATGGGGCAGGCTGGGCATTCAGCAGACACTTCTCAAAGCAGGGATGAGAAAGGGCATGTTCTGTCATAGTGAGCTTGGCTGTCAATGGGCTTAATCATGCAACAGATACACCCAATTCACCACCACAACTACATCAATTACTCAGACACCTGCTGCATGTATGTGGGGGGAAGGGGACAGGAGTTAACATGAGCCCAGTCACAGTTGATTAGACAGGGAGTGGCACCTGAGTAGAGCTGGACCGATGAGATTCTTCCCCTTAAGAGACAGAAAGACCTGATTAGTTTGGGGTTCAAGAGCCAAAAGGTCAGGTAGCCCTTGGGTTAGGGCCACCATTTTATGCTTCAGAGTTACAGAAAAATCTGATTTTAGAAAGGAGGAGGCTAACTCCTCCCCAGTCCCGTCTCCCACCCCATAAAGCCAAGCCTTACCTTCTGCTCTTGGATTCCATGTGGGACACTAGCGAAGGGTTTCCATGTAGCCTACGAGACCCAATATAAATATGTAAGCCGATGGATTTAGGCCAGATCTAGGGGTCAACCCAATGACTCTCTTAGGGAAACTGTCTGGAAAGGGCCAAGGACAGACCCTGCACATGCTAATCTCAGAACACACTTGGCCTCCCAGATGCTGCTGAAACCCAAGAGTCAGGAGATTTGAAACCAAAACAAGCAGCTAGGAGACCAGAATCATATCCCCAGCTGGCCAAACAGCCTTTGGGCATGTAGCTCTAAATAGCACTGATACATGTAAACACCTGCAACAGTTCCTTCCTCGAGGAAGCCAGACCACAGCAAGTCTGTGTGCCACACTGACTCCTCAAAGTTGGCACAGCCCCCCTGCTGTGACGCTTCCTCGCCAGTTCCTCCACCACCCACTTTATCTTAGTTCGCGACTCACACAGGACACAAAGTAGGAAAGGCACTTCTTACGTTTGTTGAATAATCACGAGCCAACATGCTCCTCCCTCCCCTGACTTTAAACAGGGCTTCTTAACCTGTGGTCCCTGGGCCCTCCAAGGATCTATTATAGAATTCAGAGGGCCCTGTTCTTAGATGGGGAAAAAAATGCATCTTTGTTGTTCCTAACCACTAATTGCAACTTAGCATTTCCTTCTATCTAAATGTAGGCGACAAACCCTAATAGTATCAGCAGTTGTAATCGCAGATAATCCTCTTATTTCAATTGCAGCAGACAGCTCAAAGTACAGAACTTTGAAATTGCAGCGATGTTGAGGTCTGCTTCCACATTACTGCTGAAGAAGCGCATGTGACTAGGTCACACAATAGTCACATTTGGATAACTACACTTCGATATAAGTGTTTTTTGTAGTCTTATGTATTTTATTTTACACATTTAAAACTCTTCGGAGGAGTCTGAAGGCTTCTGTAACTTATCAATGGGGCCATCCGTGGCACAAAGAAGCCCAAGGACTCTGCCTTCCCCTGAGCTCCTGCTGGGACAGGGTGGAGTTGTAAGGGAGCCACTCTCTCTTAAAACATCACTCCAGCCTCACATCCTGCCATGCACAGCTCACAAGGTCATCTGCCCAGGTCTACACTGCACATTCCTCACAAAGACACATACCGGGCTGGGCGCAGTGGCTCACTCCTGTAATTCCAGCACTTTGGAGGCCGAGGCAGGTGGATCACCTGAGATCAGGAGTTCAAGACCTGCCTGACCAACATGGTGAAACCCTGTCTCTACTAAAAATACAAAAAATTAGCTGGGTGTGGTGGCACATTCTTGTAATCCCAGCTACTCCAGAGGCTGAGGCAGGAGAATCGCTTGAACCCAGGAGGCGGAGGTTGCAGTGAGCCGAGATCATGCCATTGCACTCCAGCCTGGGTG
The DNA here is from genome assembly GCF_028885625.2 of Pongo pygmaeus. Lineage (NCBI taxonomy): Eukaryota > Metazoa > Chordata > Mammalia > Primates > Hominidae > Pongo > Pongo pygmaeus. The sequence goes on from NC_072380.2 coordinate 146,113,884, forward strand.
ACAAGGGCAAAACTCCATCTCAAAAAAAAGACGCATACCATCCACCCTCAGTGCTGGTGCCCAAACTGGCCCCTCTGCTGGGAACGCCCTCTTGCTCTTCTGTACTGAGGTGATGTCCCCTCCTTCTTCCAAGTCTAGATCCTAAACAGCAGGGCTGTTAACTATGGCACATCCACATGCTGCACGATGGTGCAGACTTAGAAAGTGTTTACAGCTAAACATTTTACACAGCTTAAGAAACTCTTCAACGGAAGTGAAGAAAAACCAACATAGAGAACAGCATGATAGCTGTTTTCAGTGGGGGCATGTCCTTGAGTGTGGGCTGCACTTAGTGACTTGCTTCTGTGCAAGGAGAATCTTGGGACCCCCAAAATCACTAAGCTAAAGGGGAAAGTCAAGTTGGAAATTGCTCAGGGCAAACCTGCCTATTCTATTCAAAGTCATCCCTCTGCTCCCTGAGATAGACGCATGTTCTGATTGCCTCCTTCGGAAAGGCTAACCAGAAGCTCAAAATGTGCATGTTGTGCACATGTACCCTAAAACTTAAAGTATAATAATAATAAAATAAAATAAAATAAAAAAAGAATGCAACCAAGTGTCTGTCTCTCACCTGCCTGTGACCTGGAATTCCCCTCCCTGCTTCTAGTTGTCCCTGTTTCTGGATGGAACCTATGTATGGTTCTTTTTTTTTTTTTTTTTGAGACGGAGTCTCACTCTGTCGCCCGGGCTGGAAGTGTAGTGGTGCAATCTTGGCTCACCGCAGGCTCCGCTTCCCGGGTTCATACCATTCTCCTGGGACTACAGGCATCTGCCACCATGCCCGGCTAATTTTTTTGTATTTTTCGTAGAGACGGAGTTTCACTGTGTTAGCCAGGATGGTCTCGATCTCTTGACCTCGTGATCCGCCCGCCCCGGCTTCCCAAAGTGCTGGGATTACAGGTGTGAGCCACTGCGCCCGGCCGTATGGTTCTTACATGTATGGGTTGATGTCTCGTGTCTCCTTAAAATGTATAAAACCAAACTGTGCCCCGACCACTTTGGGCACAAGTTGTCAGGACCTCCTGAGGCTGTGTCACAGGCGCGCGTCCTCAGCCTTGGCAAAATAAACTTTCTAAATTAACAGACACCTGTCTCAAATTTTGGGGGTTCACACTTCCAAAGAATGAATATGGAAAAGTGGAAAGGGTAACTTGATGATGGAGAAATCTGGCAAACACTGCCCCAGCCAGGCCATCACCATTAATCCCATCAGCGATAAACCACAGTGATAGTGTGTGGCCTGGATATGATGTGAGAAGCAGGACAAATCACCTCTGTGGGCTTCCCCGAAAAACCCACAGCCCCAAGTTGTACTGTGAGAAAAACTACTTACAAACCTCAGTGGAGAGACTTGCGACAGAATGCCTGACTAGTGCTTCTCAATGCTGTCAAAGAAAAAGGAGAATCTGGCCGGTCGCGATGGCTCACACACCTGTAATCCAAGCACTTTGAGAGGCCAAGGCGGGTGGATTACCTGAGCTCAGAAGTTGGAGACCAGCCTGGACAACACAGTGAAAACCTGTCGACTAAAATACAAAAAAATTAGCTGGGCGTGGCAGCCTGCATCTGTAATCCCAGTTACTCGGGAGGGTGAGGTAGGAGAATTGCTTGAACCTGGGAGGCAGAAGTTGCAGTGAGCCGAGATCGCACCACTGCACTCCAGCTTGGGTGACAGAGCAAGACTCCATCTCAAGAAAAAAAAAAAAAAAAAAAGGAAAATCTGAGAAACTGTTACAAGCCAGAGGAAGCTGAGACATGATGACAAAATGTAATGGGGTGTCCTGGATGGGATCCTGGACAGAGAGAGGACATTAGGGGAACCCCAGTGAATTCTCAATATAGTCCAGGGCTTAGTTAACAGCAACGTCCAACTGATCTCCCGGTTGTGACAAGTATGCAGTAACGTCAGATATTAATGACAGGGGTCACCAAGTACAGGCTATATGGCAACTCTCTGTATTGTTTGCAACTGTCTACATTTTAAACTAATCTTAGTTTAAATAAGAGGTTACACTAAAATCTCTTAACTTTTTTTTTATGTGGAGTAGAAAACAAGCATTACAATGGTTGTCACTGGGCATGAGAAAAGGAATGATCTTTCCACATACATTTGTTTGTAATCCAAACAAAATGTAGCCTGGGTACGGTGACTCACGCCTGTAATCCCAGCACTCTGGGAGGCCTAGGTGGACGGGTCACTTGAGGTCAGGAGTTCGAGACCAGCCTGGCCATGGCAAAAACCCCATCTCTACTAAAAATAAAAAATAAAAATAAAAATAAATTATCTGGGCATGGTGGCGCATGCCTGTCATCCCAGCTACTCAGGAGGCTGAGGCACGAGAACTGCTGCAACCTGGGAGGCGGAGGTTTCAGTGAGCCAAGATTGTGCCACTGCACTTGAGCCTGGGTGACAAAGTGAGACTACGTCTCAAAAAATAAAAATAAATATTAAAAATAAAAAAGCTGTTTTCCTCCAATCACAGGTTGAAAAGTTTTTTATCCTCATCACTGTGCTGCCCAAGCTACTGGGCACTTGAAATGCAGCTGGTCTGAATGCGTTGTGAGTGTGAAACACGCACTAGAGTTCCTAGAATGAAAAAAGAATGCAAAATACCTGCTCAGTGGTTTTTATAGAAGTGGTAATATTTTAGATGTCTTGAGATAAATGAAATGTATTATTAAAATTAATTTCATCTGTTTCTTTCCACTTTTGAAAATGTGGCTGCCAGGAAATTAGAAGTAACATATGAGCTGACTTAAATTTCTGCTGGACGTGAGGCTCTGAGGCAAAGAATTCCAGAGATAAGGGGCTGGGTTCCCCTAGGTGTCAAGGACAGGCAACCCCCCAGTGAAACAGCCATCCCAGCACTGCAATGTTTCACACACACAATCTCTCAGGGACAGAAAAAAGACACAAGCCGCTGCAAAGTTACAAATTTATTGGTCTGGAAATAAATACAAATATCTCATTAAGAAACTCCTCTGGAAAGACTTGTGCACAATAGTTTCCCATCCGTACTCAGCCTCTCTTGCCCCGATCCCCGACTTTTCTACTCAAGGCCAGGGAAGGCCTCCAAGGTGACGGGCGGCAGGTAACGAGTCATTGCCTCTCACGCCACCTGGAAGGCTGGACTACTTCCTCCTCCCAACTGCGGGGTCCCAGAAATCCTCGGGTCCCAGTGGCTGACTTACAATGTTCAATTCACTCTGACCAAACTTCCTATGAGAAAATCCACGGTAAGCCAAAATGAAAAGTACAAGGCAGTAGTACAGGAGCCTGGCAGCCGCACTGGCCACCCAGAAATGTCAGTGGTGCTGCCCCATTCGGCAAAAGGTTAGGGAGCAGGAAAAGAGGAAGCAGGAGAGGGAAGGAAAGTCCCATGGAATACGTATTCCAGAATCCTTACATTTTCTCAGCCACCGCTCCCCACATGAGTTCCCACCCCCACCCCCACAAGAGCAAAGAGTTCTGAGGATCCAAGAACGTGACCAGGTCAGACAGGTTCAGCTACTGAGTTCACTTTCTAGCCCAGCTGTCGAAGATTGAAAACTGGATTTAACCCAATCACACAAAATTCCTGGAACCAAGCTGGGATCCACAGAAAGCACAACTGCACTGGATCTCAACACAACCACAAGGAATCCCTTACATCGAGTAACCCCAATTCCGCCCCCACCCCAATGTTCCTACCCCAGCCCCTGCAAGGACACTCATCACAGCCAGGGCAGCTGTGGAATGTTGCCCTCCATTCCAAGGAATGCAAAACAAACCTAAATGATCTTCTCCCTGAACAAGAATAATCACCGGCTCATGTATCAGGGTTGGGAGGTTGGGGCTGTGGAGGAGAGGCAGAAAGCAGAACTAAAGCCTTCAAAAACCACGATGCCCAACGTTTGCTGAAATATTTTTGTCTGTAAAGCCAGGAGATTTTGTTGCCTGCTTTTGCTGCACATTAAGAGGATGCTAGAAAAACCAAGCTTGTTTGCTTCTGCATTCAAAGCTTTCTAGATGCACCAACTTTAAAAATCGGTTTCTTCAAGTTAACTACATAGATTTGTTGTTCCAAATGCCTCTAGCCTCGACATAAATCCCACCTTTTCCCCCTTCCTGTTTTGCCTGTTTAAAAGAGGTGCCTGCATGTCACTATTACCCCCCTCCCCAAATGAGAAAAGGATTTTGTTTCCGGAAACTGGATCAGCTTCTCCTCAGTTAAAGAGGAAACGGGAAGTGGGCGGCTGGCCTTCTGACCAGGCACCCGTTTGAACCAGGATGCTCAGGGCAGCCTAGGCTTGGCTTTGTGAAGTGTGTGCTGCTACGTGTCTTGTTTTTGGCAGTTTGGCGTCTCTGAGGGAGGGGAGGAGAGTGGCAACCGGCCACTGGTTAATGGAAGAGGATGCGATGCGGAGATGCTTGCTTCCTTCCTTTGGTCCACCGCCACCCCGCCTTTGGAGAGGGCACCCACGTAATAGACCCCATTTGTCTCCACCAGAGCTCACTCTTACAAAATAAGCTTTGGATTAATACCGAGTTAGGCGCAGCGTGGCAGGCAGGGGGCGAAAAGGGGCTGGAGAGGAGGGGGCCACTACAGAGATCAGAGTCCGGGGGCGGCAGCTGGGCAGGCTGCCTAGCAGGAGACCTCCATGGACTTGGGCCCGGTGTTGTTCCCGGCAGCACCCGAGTTGGGGGTGATGTCCAGGTGGGCCCCCTCGCTGGTGTGGGAGCGGCTGCGGGTGCCCTCGCTGGTGTGGGAGCGGCTTCGGGTGCCCTCGCTGGTGTGGGAGCGGCTGCGGGTGCCATCCAGAGAAGTGACACTGGAACCAGAGGCTGTGCGGGACCGCATCAGGCGGGTCATGCTAGCCGAGGGCACTAGGGGGACAAGAGACAGCCGGTTAGAGGGCAGGAGACTGCCAGGTGAGGAGCCAGACATGCCCGTCCACCAGCCACATGCTCTTCTACGCGCCAGCCCCAGAGAAGACTTGATCCCTGCAGCCATCCAGCTGCTGGGCCCCCATCCTCTCCATATCCACTCGGAGAGATGCCGAGGCCCAGATGCGGGAAGGAACTGCCGCAATCACACCATGAGTGACTTGAACCCAGATCTGGGTCTGAACCCCAATTCTGCCACCTCTTAAAAGCTGTGTAATTTTGAGAGTGTCCCTCTGAGCCTGCCTGTTCCCATCTGTAAAGCAGGTATGTTAAATACTGACCCCTGGTATCAGCACCTGTGTGTACGCCCATGACCCCATGCTGTCCATGATCACTGGAGCAGGGAGGACACCTGGGGGTCAGCAGCCCTGCATATCACAGGTGGGGAAAGGGAGAGGGGCCACACGGCAAGTTCCTGGCATGGCTGTTCGTTGTCATCTCTCCCAAAGAAGCCTGTCAGCCCAGGTGCTAACAAGGGTGCTGTCTATTCTTTGGAATATTCTCTAAGACCTCAAATGCTCTTGCACATGGCACATGCTGATGGGATGGAATGAGGAGGAACAATCCTGCCCACCTGTACTGGGTGGGACAGTGTCCCGCAAGATTCACACCTACCTGAAATTTCAGAAGAGAATCTTATTTGGAAATAGGGTCTTTGCATATGTAATTAGTTAAGGATCTTGAGATGAAATCACCCTGGGTTGACAGGGAACCCTAAACCCAATGACTGTGATGTCCTTATAGAAACAGCACACAGGGATATGCAGGGGAGAAGTCCACGCAAAGACAGGGGCCGAGATTGGAGCGATGCAGCCACAAGCCACGTAAAGCCAAGGATTCCTGGGGCCACCAGAAGCCAGGAAGAGGCATGGAAGGGTCTTCCATAGCAGCGTTGGAGGGAGCAAGGCCCTGCCCACACCTTGATTTTGGACTTTAGGCCTCCTGAACTTTGAGAGAATGGATTTCTATTGTTTTCAGCCACCCAGTCTGTGGAGATTTGTTAAGGCAGCTTTAGGAAACTAGTACTCCACCCAACTGAAGCATCATGGCTAGGAGGCCACACTGAGTCAGGCATCAGAAACAGGGGCAGTTGATCCACACCAAGCATGCAGGGCTTATGTTATCTCCTTGACAGGCACAGGGAGGGGCTTTTGATGGCAGGCACTCCCAAACAGAATTAATCCTTGCTGAATTGTCTTAAAGAGCTAGTTTTGAATTCAGAAAGAATTGCGGTCAATGCCACATCCGCAGCTCACATATTTCTCTGAGCCCCTACTTCTCACCCACAAATCTGGGATGTCTACTGAGCAGGACGAGAAGCGTACAGTGAGCACTGATGTCAGGTGTGCAAAGGGTTCATCAAGCGAGCCCCCCATGGTGTGCCGGAGGCCAGTGACCGGTTCCTTTCCTTCTCTTTGGCTGATGCCTTTGAGACCATAGCTCTTCCTGTTATTTCCCCCCCCAAGACCTGAAGGAGGCTTTGGCTTTCTGGTAATAGAAGCCGATTTGGGGAGAAAGATGAGGTCTAGCATTCACTTCCTTTCTCTCCAGAACACACTCTCAAAGCAGAAATCCAAACCCTGGCGGGACCAAGACAAACGGGAGCCACAACTCACACCGTGCAGGGTAAAGCAGGGCTGCCCCGTGGCTGTCTCCACGGCTGTCTCCAATGACAGCCTTTGCCTGCAACCTCCGTCGGGGAAAGCAGGCTAGAAAGGCAGGAGCCCCACTGGCAGATAGCTTCTGTTGGAAGAGGGCACCTGGGGATGTGGATCCCGCCTGAGCCTGAGGCATGGAAATCAAACCTGCCAGCCTCGCCTTGCTAGAGCTAATCACGGCTAAGGCCAATGCTAGGACTGCAGTCAGCTTACCAAGCATACTCTTACTATACACAGGAAAACAGTTTAAGGAAATGATAAAAGGGATCAGAAGTTCAATACCTTCCTAGTAAGGAAGGACACACAAATTATAGTTCCAAACAGTAGGGTCAGAAGAGCCACTAGTCATGTCAGGGCCGGACCATGGCTGACAAGCCCACAGCACCGAGTGTGGCTGCTGTTCAGCCGAGTTACAACTCGCCAGGGTCTGTCCCTAGTCCTGGGACAGCACTTCTGGAAAAAAGGCTATATGTGTCTAACAAACTATAACTGCAAAATAAGAATGAGCGAGTTCCTGAATGATGATTCCAGTGTATCCTCCACTTCCCAAAGCTCATGACTCGACTATGGCATGTTCCACCTTGAATATAAGCAACTTTATCAGCCACTTCCACAGAGCTTCACAGTCTTCAAACAATTTCCACAGATCCACCCTCTGCTCCCTGCTTACAACCCCGAAGCCTCAGCTTCATCATTGATGAAGCAGTACCGTGTCAAAGCAGTACCGTGATGGTTCAATGAGATAAAAAGCAGTACCGTGATGTCAAAGCAGTACCGTGATGGTTCAATGAGATAAAATAATGTGTTAGTAATCTTTCATCATCGACACCATCTTCATCATCACTATAGCTGGTGGTCTCTTAAAACTTGTGATCAAAATTTTTAAAAATGTTATTGTTTCACCGTTGGTCATTGTCTTGGTGCTTAAAGGGACAGTCCTCATCTAAACCCCCCAAAATCCCTGGTGTGAAACAACTTCTGTTCAACAAAGGAGGAAAAATTAGCCTTGCTGGTATGAGAGGCTAGATCCTCCAGGCTGCCACATGCCCTCCACACACCTAAATGCTTCCTCCCAGAAAGCTGAAGCTAGCCAGGGGGACACAAAATTGCTCATCCAAGCCTGGCTCAGGACAGAGCACTTCCAATTCCGACATGTGTCCCGACCCACGGCACATGGGGAAGCCCATACTCACTGTATCCCATGCCCTGCACGAAGTACTTGAAGGCCTCAGCGAGCTTGGCCGGCTGCGAGAGACAGGGAGAGAAAATACAGTCAGTTGCTGGGGGACCAGATCACCCAAGGCCATGGGGGGCTGTGCCTGTGGTCACCTTCATTTGAGAGTTTGGCTCAAGACAAAAGCCATCACATGTTGACAGGACAAAACACAAAAGTAAAAGGAAGACTATGGGATAATGATGGGAAATTCACCCCACAGCCGTGTCACTTGGACAAGTTACATGACCTGTCTGAGCCAGTTTCCTCACCTGTAACATAGGGCAGAGTATCACAGCTATTTCTGTGTGTTTCTGGGGAGACTACCCTCCACAAAAGGGACACGTCTAACCCAGCAAGTGGAACATAACTGCATCGGCATCGTGAGCCACTCCCAATGCAAGGGGCTTTGCTGCATTCATTCATTTACTCTTGACAGCCCCTCATGAGGTCAGTGCTACCTTAGATACATTTCATAGCTGAACAGATTTGGACAGGTAAATCCACTCAGGGTCCCACAACAAGTAAGTGGTGGGTCCTGTACATTAACCCAGGGCTCTCCAAACCTAAAACACTTGTTCTTGAGGCAAGTCACTATCAGCCTCAATAGCAGGCTGGCTGAAAGAAGGGATGATGGATAGATGGATGGGTGGAAAGAAAAGGATGGATGGAAAGAAGGAAGGATTAAAAAAAGAACTGATGGAAAGAAGGAAGGAAAAAAGAGAAATATGAACAAAAGAAGGACAAATAAAAGGAGGAAAGGATATGAAGAAGAATGAATGGATGATGGTTGGATGGTTCGCTGGATGGGTAGACAAACCAATTAATTAACAACTAACTGGGCTACTTTAAGTGAAATGCGTATGGAATGCTGAGACCACATCCAGTTCTACCAGTTCTCTCTGTTCATTTAACGTAAACTTGGAGGTGAATGCTCAAGTATCAAGGGCATACATGCAAGGCGTATCTGTTCTTCAGTTAACTCCAACTGTTCTATCCAGTGCCCTGGGTCCTATTCTCCTGAGGCAGTGAGAGAGCACTGGTAGAGGCTGGGCTGACTCCCCTCCCTGCTCTCCACTAACTCCTGCCAGGGCTCCACAAAGAGCCAAATGACATTTAAAAGAGCGGCTCTGCTCAAACTGCCCTCTGGAATTTGTGTGACAGTGGAAGAGAGAGACAAGAGAAGCAGGTCAGGGCTGCAGGGAACAGGGACGCCTGTGTTCGAGATGGTGGAGAGAACCAAGTATACAGGCTTGGGAATGAGAATACCTGGGCCCAATTTTAGCTCCAGTAATCATGGACAATCTCTCTCAACTTTTGGCCTCAGTTTCCTCCTCTGTGACACTGGGATAAAATGCTTGCTCTTCCCACCTCTGAGGACTATTGCAAGGACCTAATTTAATCAAGGATGGGAAAACCCTGTGTAAACATACACCCAACCTGCAAGGGCACGAGGACAACAGCGTTACACAGGAATTGCTCCTCCCTGCACTGCTGTCCCCGAAGCCTGTGCTCGTTGAACTCCTCTGAAGCTCTGAAAGTTCTTTTAATTATGACTAGGGTTACATCTGCTCTCATTTTAAGTAGAAAAAGAAAAAAAGGAGGAAGAAAGGAGGCAGGGCAGGTTTTGGATAAAAAAGATGACAAAAAACTCTATTTCATTTTAAGATGGAACACAAAACTATCAAGATATAAAATTATAAGACGACAAATTAAAAGTTTACTTGTTAGGTTGGTGAGATTCTTTATAGGAGGGGAAATTGAAGGGATCAGTTACGCAGCAAACACATTACGTTGATCGATGTGTTTATTTGCACATGTGCACACACATTTACACATGCACACACAAAGACATGTGTACACATGCACACACAGACATGTATACACATGCACACCCACAGACATGTGTACACATGCACACCCACAAACAAGCATGCACACACACACAATTTGGCTTAATCTCCTCCATGTCCCTCTGCTCTGGGCTGGAGCTCCTTATGGCCCTTCACTCCAGCAGAAGCCCGTGGTCTTTGGGGCAGACATACCTAGATTCTGACCCATGATGACCAAGGTGTGTTTACTTGGCAAATCCCCCAACCTCTGTGAACCGCAGTATCACCTACTCCACAGGGGTTGGTTCCTAGGGGATCAGAGTCCTCCTATACTGTTGGGAAAAGGGATCAGAGCAACAGTCCTCCTTTACTGTTGGGAAAAGGGATCAGAGCACCTTTTCCCAACAGTCCACAAACTGTCATCCGATGTCACAGCAAGGCAATGAGGGAACAGGTGTCACAGAGGCACATGCACTCCACCCAGTGGGAGGCGACAGCTGTGTAATGCAAAAGCCAACGTGGCACTCACCTGGGAGATCTGCGGGAGGCCGCCACAGTCTGCCATCTAGGAGAGAGGGAAGCTGGTTAGTGCCAAACACCACAGCCAAGGCCCTCTGCGCTCTATGAGTTTTTTCCAAAAGGATGCCCATCCGCCCGCTGCCCTGCCCTGCCTTGTCCTGCCTTACAAGGAGGAACAGGGTGGACCGTGGGTAGGGAACACTCCAGCCCCACCAGGCAAGGCTGCTGGTGTCTCCATTGCAACCATCACTTGCAGCTTGCTACGTGCCAGTCACTACGCTAGGCCCTACATATAATTTCACTCCATTCCCCAAGAACCATGGAAGGTACAGCTGTCCCATTTTACAGGCAGAAACTGGGCCAAGAAGAGCTTGAGGAACTCGCAAGGTTCCAGGCCATGATCTCTCTGACCCGAAAGGGTTTGATAAACAAGACCCTCTTCATATATTCCCTTGAAAGCTTCCCTCAAAAGGAAGCGGTTGAATTTGGGTCTTCAGGCTACCTTCAGCTCCCGACCGGTACCCTTCCTAAACGGTGGATGTTCAAAGTCCCTGTGAAATCACTGAACCTCAAGAGGCTATTGCAGGCTGTGAAACTGTGCAGCCAGACTGGAAATGAGCAAGGCTGATGGCAAGGGAGCAGGGGGAGGCTGTGGGGAGGGTGGCCTGGGGCGAAAGGGGGCTGGAGGAGTTTGTGGGAGTGGTGAGGCTGTGCGCATCCTACAGCCCAGGGCGCCTCAAATCTGGACCCCCAACACTAGCCACAAAGCCACACTGACCTGGGGCAGCCCTCAGCTCAACCAGCATGCAGGGAGCAGGATGCCCGAACTCTCCCTCCAGGCAGGGCACTCAGCACATTAGACTGGCACTGTGGAAGTCTCCAGAATCAGGCCTAAGTGAGTTCTGTTTCTGGATCTACCATCGAATCGGCCACCCCACCTCAGTTAGACCACCTACCCTTTGCTGTAGGTTGTGGTTGAATTGTGTCCCCAAAATTGACATACTGAAATCCTAACCCCAGTTACCTATCACTGTGGCTATACTTGGAAATAGGGTCTTTGCAGGTAAAATCAAGGTAAGATGAGGTCATACTGGATTAGAATGGGCCCTAAATCTAATGGCTGATGTTGTTAAAAGAAGGAAATTTGGACACAAACACAGAGATAAAATAGGGAGAGTGCTGAGTGAGGACGGAGGCAGAGACTGGAGTGATGTGTCTTCTAGCTAAGGTGAACCAAGTGTGGCCAGCAGCCACCAGAAGCTGGAAGAGGCAGGCAGCATTCTCCCCTAGCGCCTTCAGAGGGAGCACGGCCCTGCCCACACCTTGATTTCGGACTTTTAGCTTCCAGAACTAAAAGGGAATAAATATCTGTTGCTTTAAGCCACCCATTTTGTGATACTTGTGACAACCGCCCTCAAAGTACGGCATTATGCAAGCTTGACGCCCAGCAGCTTCTAATCTTGCAATTTCCTTTTGAGGGAATCTTGAAAGAAAATCTATGTAAAGAGCCCAATACAGGAAAACAGCCTCCCACTCTATAAGTATCGGACACCCCCCACATGCCTTTCGAAGGCATTCTACTTCTATGGGGGAAGTTGAGGGCACGGTGACCTACAGATGCCACCTCTTTGTCCTTCCCCCAGTGCAAGGGAGCCGCCTCATCTCCACCCAGGTCCCGCCTGGTCACCTGCCCCTGCAGGGGTGCACCCCGGCTGAGAGGCCCCTCTGAAAGGTTCCTACTCTTGTGCTGCATCTCCGGACGAGGCTGCCACAAACAGCCGGTGGTTTGCATTGTGCAATCAGTCATAACTGGCAAGGGACTGGCGGAGGTTGCTACAGACCCTCAAATCCAGCTGCGAGTGAGCTGGCACACCATGTGCTCAGATGAACTTGCTGGAGAAAGTCCTGACCTTCCCCGGCCGTGGGAGACGTCTCCGCTTATTGTGACGAGCAGAGCCCCTCTTGGAGGAATGTCCTGGCCCCAGCCTATGGAGGGCCCTTGCCAAGCCATCCCTTGTCCCTCTATCCCCAAAGTCCCCAGACCAGCACCCTGTTGATTCCTGCAGTCCCGGAGAAGGATCCCTCATCTTTGCAGCCTCAGATCGCCAGTCAGCACCCAATATATGTTCATAAACAGATAGATTAAATAATTAATTCTATGATTTCTGATCGTGTGCCTTGCCTTTTTCAAGCCTAACTCAATGTTGCAGAAAACGTGAGAGTTTCTAAGAAATAACAAACACAAACCCCCACTGTTTTCCCTGTACCTTGAGGAGAGTGGTCTTTGTTGGGTCCAATTTCGAGTTGCACTCCACCTGCACAAGAGGGAGGAAATCTGTCAATTTTCTACGTGAAGCCAAAGCCAAAACATCTCCCCAAAGCCAAAACATTCCCCGCCGCTCTGCCACCGTCACCAGAAACTCCAGTATTTCTGCTGGCAAAGAAGAAAGTATGTGGAGTTTGCGATTCAGCAGATGTGGCTTGAAATCCCAGCCTTGCCAGTACCAGCTGTGACAACTTGGATAAGTTATTTAACTTCTTTGGGCCTCAATGTCCTCATCAATAAAATGGAGATAATATCTTTTATCAAAGGGTTGTTATGAAGATTAGCTGAAATGTAAACAGTACTGCAGAAATATCTGCTAAATAAATATCCTTGTTTAACCAGCAGCTGCCAGAGATTCTACAGGCTTAACATTCCCAGATCTAACAACTATTCTTCATGTAAAATCACACTGACCAAGCTGGTTTCTCTCTTCATTTTGTCAGTGACCCTCTTGAAAGGGGCATCCGGAATTGGGCAGAATACCCATATGTAACCCACGATGTTCAAAATGCTTAAAGTGAAACTATCACCTCCCTTGATTTGAACAGTGTATCTCTATTGATGTATCCCATGATTATCTCCAGTCAGTCAGCCCATAAGAAACTCATGGTTTGCTAAGGCATGCCAGGTATTTACTACATGAACATTTGCAAATGTCACTCTGCAGATCACTGCACAAGGCATCGCAGTACTGCAGGACTCTGATCCGTAGCCCCCAAGTCTTCCATCTCCCCAGCTGTGGGGTTGTCTGAAAGGCAGAGTCCTCTCTTTGCTGCCACAAAGTTGCAGGTGGGAGTTAAGGGGTGAAAGGAGTCAGGAAGCTTTGCTAAGCCCTACCTCCCAGTGCCTCTCTCCCCTGCCAGCTCATCAGGCACCAGTCAGTTTGGAAAGATCCAGCTGCTTCCCAAATAAGAGGCGAGTCTCTTGGCCAGGAAGCCAAGTGGCAAACACGCCCATATAAACAAGCCGATGGGACACAGATCGGCGGGTGAGGGGAGGGGACCTGGGAGAGGAGACACTGCCAAGCAACCAGGGCTGGCGGCCACCAGGGAAAGAGACTAGTGGCTGGGCCCTCTGCCCAAAGGCCAATATGGCATTTCAAAAAACATCACCTGCCCTGATGGGGCAGAGGAGAGGCGGGGCAGGCAGGGTCACTTCAACAAAGTCAACCAGACTTTGCCTGTTGAATTAAACACAGAAATCAGCTGTGATTTCTACATACCACAGCATCCACCGCAGGCGAGCTGTCCCCAACCACCAACAGAGCAGGGCACCTGGGGTCAGGGATAGAGCGGAGAATTAGCACAAGGTTCCTTTAAAGATTGTCCCACTCCCAGGCCTGCCAGGCTGGGGCCTACATTCTAAAAACAATGTCATTTTGGTTTCCCCAACACCCTTTGCTCTTTTACTTCGCTCTCCTTTGATCTTAGGATAAAATTGGTTACTAGTCATTCACAACTTAGTATGAATTTCAGCCAGGGAATTTCTGTGACCCAGTGCTTTTATTTTAAAGCATCTTCTCCTCAAGGATGGATGAGCAGGACTTAGCTGGCAATCAAGACCGAAACAAGAACAGCATGAAGGACAAAGGCAATGACGTGCCAGGTTCCCAAGTGTCACACAACGCGGCGCACTCAGCCACAAAAAGACACCATCATTACTGGTGGAAACCCAGTTAGTTCTGTCCATGACTGTCTTTTCCTCCTAGACGTATAGAGCACTTTAAGCCTGGGTCCTGTGCTATCCATCCCTAGGCTTCATGGAGCAAAGCCTCACAGTTATCGATGTACTAGGTGCTTAATAAATGCTGTCCCAAGTACAATCAACAACCCTTCTCCAAGATCAAAAGCGTAGGTCATGGGGACACCCTAGAAACGGATGCCACCGGCACAGGGAGAAGTCCAAGTCAGGCTGGGTAACGCTCAGTCTCTGGGTGTAATATATCCAGGTCTCACTGACATAATGTCCCGCCATACTCAGAAAGAAGGCCCTGCCAGCAAGGCCACCTTTACAGTGGGCAGCCCCGACTGCAAGTGCTGGGGGAGAGAAAAGCCACTCACTGCAGGGTGACTGTGTGGGTTCCCGGCATTGGTCGCTCAATCTCCAGGTCGCGCCGGCTGCAGGAAACAAATGCATCATTAGCATGAGGACCCCTCCCCTGGAGAAAGCTCCCATTCCCATCCAGTCAAGCCCAGGAGGTCCTGCCAGTGGCCATTCTGGCAAGCCACCCACATCCCCAACTTGAGAGAGGCCCTGTGGCTTTCAGGACTCCACACCCTCTTGGTGTCCACAGACCTGGTTAGAAGGACGGCAAGACACATGCATTTCAAGCAGAGCCCCCCTCATTTTGTCACAAATATTTGTGGGGCTTTTTTTTCCAGGAGTAGAAGTCAGATCCTCCACCATAGAGGGTCCCCGCCTTCCCTGTCTCCCTAGTCAGAGCCCCCACCTGACAGAAGGGCCACCTCCCAAATGCTCTCGCAGCCTCTTAGTTTAAGTCCCAGCCTCACCGACTCTGAGTCCTCTATAAAGCACCCAAATTATCTCTTTAAAACTCAGGCCTCATCTTTCCATTCCCTGTCTCAAACCCTGTGGTGGTTTCCCACTGCACTTGTGTGAGGCGCAGTGTGGGCCAAGCCCAGTACCGACCACCCTCCCCGCACGCAGCCACCCACCCTCTCTGCTATCTTGCAGCTCCCAACATGAGAAGCTCTTTCCCAGCTCACAGCCTGGAGTTAGACAAGCAGGATCCAAATCATGCTCTGCCACTTTCTAGCTGTGTGGCCTTGGGGAGAACACAGGATCTCTTTGCGCCTTTGCTTCCTCAACAGGAAATGACAATAATTCCAGGACCTTCAGAGCGGGATTTGGAGAGGGGTCAGTTAATTACTGTGCTATCTGCACGGGCAAGTTAAGTGTGGAGTCTGCGGGCTGTGCTGGTCTCCTCTGCGTCTCCAGCGCCCAGCCGAATGCCTGACTCACTCCAGTTCTCAGAAGGTGTTTACTAAGTGAACGCACTGCCGGGCTTCGGTTTCTTCAGTCACATCCACAGTGAGGATGTTATCACTGAGATGAGGGCAGGATTGTAAAAGGAGGCAGATACTAAGCTCTGTTACAAATGTTAATTTCAAGAAGTCACGTTATTAACATTTGAGCAGAGATAAACACTATGAGGCTCATTTCTATCTCCTGTTCTGCCGAGCGTGGCAGAGCTAGCTCAGCAGGTTGAGTGAGCTCCCTGGAAGATTATAGAGTCTCTGGCTGACACCAATGGCCCTGAGCTGTCTCCTCCCCTAGCTGAGCTCCAGATAAGCACCTAGTGCCGGTTGAGAGGGCCAAGCCTTAGGCAAACGCCGTGTTCAGGTCCTCCTTATCCTTGGAATGACAAACTCCCAGAAGCCTGCCTGGATTATCCCCGGCCTCCAGGAATGCTTTGCTGCTCTCTCACTTAGCTCTTCTTACATTTGGCCTTTCGTGAAGGTCAGCAGTGGGCACACACATTTACTCTCAACCCTCTGAGTGTGCGACTGCAACCCTCTCACGTCTGCATCCCCAGTGGTCTGGAGTGTTTGTTCAGATCTCTGCAAGATGAGCTGAATGCCAGGAACAAGCTTACAGGCCAGGTGTCCTTCCTGGGGACATCTGTCCTATGAATCTATTTGCTTAAACTCAGAGCCTGCCTCTTCCGCTCATTTTATACCCTCCCTCTCACCTGTCCCATATTTCGGATCTACAGAAGACACCTCATAAATAGCAATGATGTGGCTGAACAACATCCCGATACCTGTTGTAGGCATTGATGAACAGGTGCAGGTTGCCGGGGTTCATGTCATTCACGATGTGCTGGCGGTAGGTGTGGACCACTTCCACGTTACTCTGCATTTCTTCCTGCATTTAGAGAGGTGAGAAGATGGTCCTCATTGCACTGTGGCCCTGAGCTGGTCACTACTCTCTCTGTTCTCCAGGTTATTTGGATACAAAGTAAAGATAATAATGCCTAATCCACAAGCCAGTGACGGACCTAAAAAAAAACGTTCGGGAAAGCAGCACACCCATCCGGGTGCAGACAGGGGTTTCACTATCCACTGGGAGCAGAAAAGACCCCCATCCTGGAAAGGCCATACCCCACCCTTCCGAACTCATTACTTAGGGACTTTCAATTTGAAGTCAGACATCCTGGATCTAGAGCTTAGCTTCATCACTGTCACTTTCGTGGGCAAATCTTTCAACCTCTCTGAGCCTCAGATCTCTTAAAAAAAAAAAAAAAGGGGGAAGAGAGAGAATGTTGCCTACTTCACTAGGTTGTAGGACTTAATGGAGGTTGTGTTCTCACCTCTACTAACGGTAAAAATTGGAGGCAAATGTTAGTAATTGTTTTCCAATGGGAAGAGCTGAAAAGAAGTTTTTCATGCTTGAAAAGCAAAACCAACTCATGCCACAGGAAGTCGCTGAAAAGAAGGGCAATTGCAACTCCCACCACAGCCAACCAGAGCCTCGGGGAAGTCGGCCTCAGCCTCCCCATCTCTGGGTGCTTTTTGAATGTCATTTGCGACAAACAACTTGTTTGCTCTGTTTCTCATTTGTACGAGGGCAGACACTGTAGGTTTCACACAAGGGTCTGATGTGACCAGTGGCAACCAGATGAGAAGTTGGAGTTGGGGGTCAAAGAAAGCCGGTGTCAAGCTTGAGCTGCATCAAACAGTCCAGGATCATTTAGGCAGCAAGGAGGTCAACTGGCTACTAAGAGCAAACTCTGGAAAAAACAGTCAGGAATCACGCTGGGATTTCAGATCAAAACCAACTGTAGCGATCTGGGGGCACCCTCAGACACCATGGCCGGACCAACCAGTCTCCAAATAACTTGGGGTATAATCAGATCAGATGCTCAACGCTATGTCTGACATCCCTCCTCCAGTGAAACAGAGACAGTGGCTGTGAATGTTTCCCAATTCCTATCAGTTTCAGATTACACACTCAGGACAGGGAAAATGTGTCACACACTGTGGAATGAATCGTAAAAGGGGAAAGAGGACTCTAGTGGGCTAAACTGTGGTCCTCAAAAGGTATGTCCATGTCAAATCTCTTGAACTTGGGAATGCAAACTTGCTGGGAAAAAGGGTTTTTGCAGGTGTGATTAATTAAGGATCTTGATATGAGATAATCCTGGATTACATGATCAGGGATGAAATCCAATGGAAATATCCTTAAAAGAGGAAGGAGAGGGAAAAATAAGACAGACACAGAGAAGACCATGTGAAGACACAGGCAGTGGTGTGAGCAGCCACTAGCCAAGGAATGCTGACAGCGACCTGGAGCAGTAAAGAAGCAAGGACGAATTTCCCCTAGAGCCTGTGGCGGAGGGGCGGCCCTGCCAGCTCTTGACGTCAGAGTTCTAGACTCAGAGCTGTGAGAGAATACACTTTTGTTTTTCTTTTTCTCTTTTTTTGAGACAGAGTCTCCCTCTGTCTCACCCAGGCTGCAGTGCAATGGTGCGATCTCGGCTCACTGCAGCCTCTGCCTCCCAGGTTCAAGTGATTCTCCTGTCTCAGCCTCCTGAGTAGCTGGGATTACAGGCGCGTGCCACCACACCCGGTTAATTTTGTATTTTCAGTAGAGACGGAGTTTCACCATGTTGGCCAGGCTCGTCTTGAACTCCTGACCTCAGGTGATCCACTCGCCTCAGCCTCCCAAAGTGCTGGGATTACAGGTGTGAGCCACCACGCTCACCCTACTTTCGTTGTTCTAAGCCATCCTGTTTGTGGTAATTTGTTACAGAAGCGACAGGAAACCAACACAACGGGCAAACCTAGCAGTTGTACTCGCCAACTCCAGAGTGGGGCCTCTGTTCCCCTGGTACACTCGCCAACTCCAGAGTGGAGCCTCTGTTTCCCCTGGTACACTCGCCAACTCCAGAGTGGAGCCTCTGTTTCCCCTGGTACACTCGCCAACTCCAGAGTGGAGCCTCTGTTTCCCCTGGTACACTCGCCAACTCCAGAGTGGGGCCTCTGTTTCTCTCATACACTCGCCAACTCCAGAGTGGAGCCTCTATTCCCCTGGTACACTCGCCAACTCCAGAGTGGAGCCTCTGTTTCCCCTGGTACACTTGCCAACTCCAGAGTGGAGCCTCTGTTTCCCCTGGTACACTCGCCAACTCCAGAGTGGAGCCTCTGTTTCCCCTGGTACACTTGCCAACTCCAGAGTGGAGCCTCTGTTTCCCCTGGTACACTCGCCAACTCCAGAGTGGGGCCTCTGTTTCTCTCATACACTCGCCAACTCCAGAGTGGGGCGTCTGTTTCCCTGGTGTACTCGCCAACTCCAGAGTGGAGCCTGTTTCCCCAGGACTCCTGGGAGTGTCAGATGGTCACACATGTTAGCTCAGAAGCAGACAGTGGTATGTAAGCAAAGCAGGTCACTGCAATTTCAGGCAAGCAAGGGGTTTTCCAGACCCTGGGCTTGCAACCAAGCCCTGGCATACCCTTCCCGAGGGCAGCTGGCCCCAGCTAGAGACACAAAACCAGTGTCTGGGGCCAGGCAGGCTGGGCTGATAAAATGACCGCTCACTTCTAGCATGCTGTGAGGGGCCTGGCTCACTCCCCTTCAGTGGGGTGACTCTGCAGAAGAGCAGCTCATCTCAGAGCCAGGCAGCAGCACAGGCAGCCACCATCCTGCTGCGGTGACCAGAATGAAGCCAGATTCATAGGTTCTAATACCGGCCCCACCTCTCCCTGGCTGAGACCCTACGAAAGTCACTCAACCTCTCTGGTCTATTTCCTCTTCCATAAACTGGGAATGAGAACAGAATTTATCACACAGGTCACAGAGCACCTGGGGGGAATCCTATTCCTATAGCTAACACTTGTGAAGCTCTTAGGACTGAGCCCAGCACATAGCTACCTCCACGGACATGTTTGCTACAGACCAGATTTATAACAGCCCAGAACTGGAAACAACTCAAAGGTCTTACCAACAGGTGAATGGAAAGACCAACTGTTGCACATACATAAAATGGAATACTTCTCAGCACTAAAAAGGAATAAACTTTTTTTCAAGAGACAGGGTCTCTCTGTCACCTAGGCGGAACACAGTGGGCAATCCCAGCTCACTGCTCACTATAGCCTCAAACTCCTGGGCTCAAGCGATCCTCCTGCCTCAGCCTCCCAAGTAGCTAGGACTACAGGCATGCACCACCATGCCTGGCCAATTTTTAATTTTTTTGTAGAGACAAGGTGTCACTATCTTGCCCAGGCTGGTCTTGAACTCCTGGGCTCAAGCAGTCCTCCTGCCATGGCCTCCCAAAGTGCTGGGATTATAGGAATGAGCACTCCACCCAGACTAGGAATAAACTAAAATCCACTCATTAACATGGACAAATCTCAAAATGGTTATGCTGAGTGAAAGAAGCCAGACCAAAAAAAAAAAAGAGTACCTACTACATAATGCCATTTATATAAAAATCTAGGAATTGCAAAGCAATCTATAGAGGCCAATGCTGATCAGAAGTTACCTGAGGAGGAGGGAGAGGAGGACTATCAAGGGGCACAAGGAAACTCTTGGGGTGATGGAGACGTTATTCTCCTGATTACAGTGATGGTTTTACAAATGTATATACATGTCAATGGTACACTTTAAATATGTGCAGTTAATTGTACTTCAATCAGCTGTTTTTTAAAGACACATAAAAAAGAGAGAATGAATGACTTGTTGCTTATGAATGAATAATGTCACATTATCTCATGAGCACCAGCTCGGTGGCCCCCAGTTGATTGTGTCTTGTTCTCTCCACCCCCACATGGGGCCCTGTGCTGAGCACCACACAATGCATTGCTCAGCAGGAACAACAGATTGCCAGACCACGCAACTCACCTTCCCAAAGAGGTGGGACACCACCATGTCCGGCAGGGCTTGGGTCCATCCGGAGATCTGGAGAGGAGTAAAGTGGGTGGATGAGAAACCAGGAGCTAACAGTAGTTAACAAGGTCAGCAAAACCCCACTTCCCTGGGTGCAGGGTGGCATTGCCGGACTCCCCCTACATGCAGGCCTCAAGGACATCCCCCTTGATAGAAACTCAGTTCCTGTCTCCAGTTCCCTCCTGGACCTGATCCCCCAAATGCAAGGCCTGGGACTATATCCAATTCCTTATTTTCAGAGGCCCATGCACAAGATGCACAGCAAATGAGTGCTGAATAAAGACCCAGCTACTGCTAGCTTACCCTGCTCCAAACATTCACCAAGTCCTCAGCAAAGAGGGCCGTCCATTCACCTCTTCTAAAAACACACTGAGCTCCGCAGTCTACGCCCCAGGGGTATGCTTGGCTCCCAACTATCCCCCCTCTCTCATCTCCAAGCCAGTTTCCCCTTTCTAAGTATACTGATATTACCAAAGACACTGACAGTCTTCTTTTTCCTACCTCTCCCCAGTGACTAGGTTTGCAGCAGGAGCTCTATAAATCCCAGTATACAGCAGGAGCTCCATAAATGTGTGCTGACCTAAGCATTAGACAAAAATGAGTAGGAGAGAAGCTCTAGATCTAAGGGTCTTTGGCTGGCCCTTGCCTGCCACAGCCTAGCTGTGTGGCACTGGGCAGTCTGCATACCTCTGGGTCTCAGACTTCTAATCTGGAACTGGGAGTGCCAGGAACTTCAAGGCCACAAGGTCAAGGTAAGGACTGCAAGAAGTAACTGCACATATCACAGTATCTAATACCAATGCCTGGTACTCAAAAGGCTGGGGTTGAAAAGGAAGGGAACGGTACAGCTATTAAAGCCCCACAGACAATCCTTAGGCTTCACATTAGCCAGCGGTCGACATCCCCAGACGTTTGAGTCTGGCTCAGAACAGCTATCACGAAGCCCAGTGGGTTGACTGGAATGTCACTTCCTTTGCTGGAAAATCAAATTAAAAAAAAGAGTGTGTTCCACTCCGGAATGTCATAGAAGCAGGAGAGAAGGGCTTCTGCATTTTGGAGGAATGTTCAAAGAACAAATGCAAAATCACAGTGGCTAAGACAGGGCGGGGGACGGGGCAAGAGGCACGGCCCCTTCAAACCGTCGGTCCCTGGCAGCCACCCAAAATTTGGCAAAAACGCACTTGCAAAATGAGAAGCTGGGATCACCTCAGCTTGAAAGGCTCTGTCCTATTCCAACTGGAATGACCTCCCCCTCTCCTTGGCCAACACTGAGGCCTTTACAGGGAAAAAAAACAAAAACAAAAACACCACAATGATAATTTTTAAAAGATAAACAAGGAACCTCAGGACACCAGCCACGGCAGAGCTTCCCAAGACAGTGCAGGTGCCTTCTCCTCCAGGCAGCCCACCCTGCTGGCCAGGCCTGTCTGTCTCCCACCCCGGACAGGAGCCCCAGGGGCAAGGATGGTCAGGTCCATGAACCACAAAGTCAAAGCAAGCTGCATCCAGTCCCCATTCTACTGCCTAGCTTTATGTGACCCTGGACAATCTCCTTAGCCACACCGAGTCCTCACCTCTGAAACAGTGATAAAAATTCTCACCTCCTAGAGTTACTACGAAGATTAACTGAGGTAACGCACACATAGCAATGTAGAATGAAACTAGCACATGGTAAACTCTCAATCTACGTTAGCTAATTATTATCGTAAAATTTTGTGGCACAGTCCATACTAAATACACATTTATTTTTCTTTAATAATATGTGAATGAATTCCTAAGATTAGAGGCTTTTGTCTTGTTCATCTCAAGAAGTCTTGTTCTTCAAGATGCTCAGCATCTTGACCAAAGCCTGGCACAAGTTAGGTACCCAGCTAATACTCATTAATCCAAGCAATGCTTATCCAAGCTGGCTCAGGGACCTGTGTCCCAGTGCTTTTCCCGGCTTAGACAGCTTGGTGGTATTTAAGTCTTCTGAATGGCAAACGGCTGAGGTCATGTGTACTGTTCTAAGCAAAGCAGAGGGAACTGGAGTGGGCAGTAGAGGGTAGTGGAGGAGTGGGTAAAGAGAGAGCTCATAGCTCCAGGGCTCCCCCAGGCAGAGGATAGTGGAGGAGTGGGTAAAGAGAGAGCTCATAGCTCCAGGGCTCCCCCAGGCAGAGGCTGTGTGCACCTGTCCCTCTTCCTGCAGGGACCCTGCCGGCCTGACAGGCCCCCACCTCACCTTGGAGGCAGCCCAGTCCATCCAGCCTTCCGCACAAGGGTTCACGTTGATAAGGACGAGGCCCTCCACCATCTCAGGGTTGTTTAGCTGCAATTCAAGACACAAAGTGAGACAGACATCCCAGCAATCTGAAACACTAGGAACTTTCCAAGGCAAACCGAAGCTTGAAAGAAGTACTCAGAAAAAGGCAGTGTGGGCAGCAGAGCAGGCTGCTGCTCCCCGGCCCCACCCCATGCAAAACTGAGGTTCCAGCACAGCAGACACGGGATCGGGTCCTAGAGAGAGTGGGAAGGAGAAAGAGGAAGTGCAGGAGAAGGAGGAAGCCCGCCGCTTTGCAGACCTGCCTTGGGCAAGTCACTTCAACCCACGGAGGTTCAGCTTTTCCAGCTGTCAAATGGGTGTAACACACCATCAACCTCATCAATCAAACGGCGCACAAATGCTCTCTAGTTGTGGCAGTAACAACTGTATTACTTACTTCCAGGATATATAAACTCATGCATACATACACACACAGACACACAGCACACACACACACACACACACACACACACAGAGTTATGCATCGCTGAATAAAGGGATACTTTCTGAGAAAATTCATCATTAGGAGATTTTGTCATTGTGTGAAGATCTCAGAGTATACTTACGCACACCTAGACGGTATAGTCTACAACTCACCGAGGCTGTATAGTACAGCCCTTTGCTCCTAGGTTTGCTGTACAAACCCGTACAGCACATGACACTACCCAATACTGCAGAGAATTGCAATACGATGCTAAGTACTGATGTGTCTAAGCAAATCTAAACATAAAAATGGTAGAGTAAAAATGAACCATTATAATCTTATGGACCCACTGTCAAATATGCAGTCTGTCATTGACCAAAATGTCATTTTGTGATGCAGATACATACAGATATAGATATGTACACCTGGGGTACAGTTGAGACTATTTTTAATTTGCTGAGAGCCTATATGGCCAGACCATTTTGTATTCATGTCAGCATTCCTTTCTTTTTTTTTTTTGTAAGATGGATGTTGTAGAATCATGTCAGTATTCCCAACCTCCAGCAAAGCCCAGCAAATAATAGGTAGTCAAAATACCAATGGATGAACAAAATGAGTATTGTTGCATTCTTACACAATTGCTCGGTGAGGATACAAAGGAACAGTGGCTCTTGACCTGAGCCCAGAGAAATAACAATGACAACTGTCATGAAAACTTCCCATGTCTGATTCTAGTTTAGAATCAGTTATGACCCAGGAGTGCCCTGACTACAAAAACCTGTACAGCTGTTACAAAGCAGTGTCATAGCAGACTACTCAGTGAGCGAGGAGCGTCCTCACTAGATGGCTAAGCGGACAAAGCCCATGACAAAAGAATGTGTCCAGTATCATCCTTGAGTGAAGGAAGAGAAAAGGCTGTGAGTATGTATATATATATATATATATATGAGTACCCATGCGCCACACACACACACACACAACTGTGGAGCATACGGGTCATTTCTTTTTCCCTTTTGGGTTTTTGATGCTTTTCCAATGTCTTCCTTCATCTTAAAATGTTATTTAAAATGCGATTTTCAAAAAATGCCAAAGCACTCACAGCAAATCGAGTTAGGATGTAGGCGCCTGCTCCTGTTCCCATGCCAATAATGCTTTTCAGCCTGGAAGCAAAAATACAAATGCATGTCACACAAGGAGAGAGTGACGGGAGCCTCCAAGGACCCACTTAGAACTTCCTGAGGGTGACCGCCTGGCTAGACAATGCGGGAGCATGCTGCCGTAACTGCCTGCACAGCCCTGAGGTCACCATGCTTTAGGACTGGACAGAGACCTCCACCTTGGAGAGCCGCGCCCCTTCTCCTCACTTCCCTCCTGGCCACCACCCAGGCTCTGAGAGACCATCTGACATTTACGGGAAGGCCCGTTATGGCATCATTTCTTCCCACTCTTAAGCTTTATTTTGGATTCTAAAACTTGGAATGAAAACAAATCGAGCAAGAACCATGAACTTATCATTATTTGAAGAGCTCAAGACAGAGAGGAACACTGGAAAAATGAGGGTGTGGAGAGAAAAGCTAAGGTCTCAGGCAACTCCATTCCAGAACATTCCATGGGAAAGAGAAGGGAATGGAAGAAAAGAAGGCAAGAGCAAATGGGTGGGGCGGCTGCCATCACGCAACATAACATTCACACAAGAGGAAAACTGAAGTTACAGGAGACAGACTAGAGCTCAGAGACTGTGTGAGGAACAGTGTTCACAGAGTGACGAGCTAATTTCTTGCCTCATCTTTAAACTGCAACCTTAATTTTAGTGGTCAGTCCAGATCAAAGCCAAGGGGCAAGAGGATGCTAGAAACCAGGCTTCTCTGCAAACAGAGGAGGAGCTGATCCTTCGCTCTTACCCAAACTCTTGAAGGACTCCAGGAAGCATTTCAGCCAGCTGATCCATGGAGGGGTACATGTACCTGGGGATGACACAGAGAAGCCATTAGTGAGTGCCGGGACAGAAACAGGTAATCCAAACAGGGACACCACTTGAAGGGTGGGGACCATGCAACAGCCTGCCCCATGCACCCAGACCCCCCAGTCAAGTCCCTTCCCATCCTCCTTCCAAGACCCTCTGCAGCACACTCTATCAATTGCTTCCTATGCTCCAGGTCCCATGGACGCATTCTGGGAATTAGCTCATTCAGTTTTCACAATAACTCTAGGAGGCTGCTAGGATTTCCCCTCATAGCAAGATTATAAACATCACTGAGGCTGAGAGATGAGCCACTTGGCCTCACAAGAGCAGTAGATGGTTAGCCAGAAACGTCCTCACTGTGTTTGTCTGGTTTTGGGTCTAGGGTGTTGCAGAAACTGACTAGAAGGCATTTCACAATTCCAGCCTCAGGGAGAAGGAATTAAAACAGGCATGAATGAGTTCCATCCACAAAGGAGTGATTGATCCTCACACATGCCAGGCTCTTCGTGAGGCAATGGCAGGGGCCTGTGAGCAAAGCAGATGCAAACCAGGACAGGAGCCAGCCCCCAAGTCAATAAAAACAGGGGGGTGTGACTCATAACAAAGGCTGCGGTGATCAGGTGATCAGGGAGGTCTTCTTGGAAGAAGTGACGCTGAAGGGGTCTTGGGAACCTGATGAGTAAAGCGTGTGGGCAGGGAAGCAGTGTGTGCAGACGCCCTGGGAAGAGCCAGAAAGAGCCCGTATGGTGTGGCTCCACATCAACACAGCCATTGAGCTGAGAAGCTGCAGGGCAGAAGTGGGGCAAAGACATGAAACCCCTCTGAAATGGCCACGGCTCAATTTGGGGCCGGCAGCTCCTAAGGTGTGACACTGGAGAAGCCACTTAATTGCAGGGCCCTCTGTTTCTTCCTATTCCCCAGGGCTGGTGTGAGGCGAGGAAGCAGCAGAATTCTACTTCCAAGGTCCCTCCTGTGTAGGTGGTGGACACCGGAGCCAGGAGGAGCCCAGCCAGGGATCCCCTACCCTGCTCTGCTGTCTCAGCTTCAGGATATAGGGGGCTCACCCTTAAAAGGGCCTGGGAGACGCCCCCTCACCCCTCCCAAGACCCACACTCTCCTCTGCCCTACTCCAGGAGGAAGAAACAAGTCAGGCCCCACTCTGACAGTGGGTCCCACCAGATGCACACGAAAACCACCTAGTAAACTAGGGGGAAAACGCGCTGTAATACCCAGACCAACTGAAGAAAAATTCCTGGGGGTAGGGCTCAGGCCTCAGAATATTTGTAAAACTTCTCCGGGGGGAACTAAGAGTCTCTGCTTTCCCCCCAAGTCTTTCACACAATTGGTCCAACCAAAGATAGATTTACGGATATACCTGTGGCTTTATCTGCTGGTTAACAATTAACCCTGTCCCACTGTTTTAATACACTTTTAATTTTTGGTCCTGACCCCATACGGTTGGCTGTCCCTTCCCTTCCTCTCTGATAAAGGTTAATTATTAAGGATAATTCTGAACACTAATAAAAAAGGATATCTATTTATAAATGCCAAGAAGGCCCCTTCTGGAAGACTTTAAGCCCAAGAACCTGCTCTTGCCCTAGTTTAATCACAGCGTCAGGTGCAGGGACAAGAGGGGTTATCTCTGAGGTCTGCCTCCCCCACGTGATGCTGATTGGGGGATCCAACAAGCTTCACCATAATTGCACAACAGGAAACTGAAAGGCCATGCCCATACAGATCACGAGCTGACAAGGGCCAGGCAGTGTAAACACTCTCAACTAAGGCAGCCTGATGTTCCAAAGAGGATACACGTCTCAGTAGATAGGACCAAAGCCAACTCCCCAGTTATCAGCTGTGCAACCTTTTTTTCTTTTTTGGAGACGGAGTCTTGCTCTGTCACCCAGGCTGGAGTGCAGTGGTGCGATCTCGGCTCACTGTAACCTCTGCCTCCCAGGTTCAAGGGATCCTCTGGCCTCAGCCTCCCGAGTAGTGGGGATTACAGCCACGTGCCACCACACCCAGCTAATTTTTGTATTTTTAGTGGAGACAGGGTTTCACCATGTTGGCCGGAGACAGGGTTTCACCATGTTGGCCAGGCTGGTCTCAAACTCCTGACCTCAAGTGGTCTGCCCACCTCAGCTTCCCAAAGTGCTGGGATTACAGGCTTGAACCACCATGCTCGGCCTCAGCTGTGGAACCTCCAGCAAGGTAGTTAACGCCTCCGTGCCTCAATATGTTCATCTGGAAAATGGAGCTAACAACAGCAGCCACACAGAGCTAGCTGTAAGGATTAAGCCCAATGTTAGGTACGAATGATGAAGCCTAGGCCCACAGGAAGTGCTCCATCAATGTTACTTCTCTCCCTCTCTTTTTCTCCCCAACCTTCTAGGTTTTTCACCACACTATTTGGTGGTGTCAAGTCCTCCTCCACTTCAGTCCTGTCCAGGCTGAGCACACCTATCATAACGCCAGCCTTGCAGGAAGGCTGGGGGAATGGGAAGATAGCATCTGATGAGTATGTTGTTTCAGTTTGGGAAGATGAAAAAGTCCTGGAGATGGATGGTGGCGATGGCTGCATGTCCTTAATGCCACTGAACTATATACTTAAAAATAGTTAAAGTGCTAACTTTTATGTTATGTATCTTTTCCCATAATTTAAAAAGTGCTTAAGACGATACACTTTATATTTTACCACAATTAAAAAGTATTTAAAAGAGCAAAGCAGCTGAACCCCTCGACGACACCCAGCTTCCACCCTGTAGAGCTCATAGGGCAAGAGGCCTCTCTCACCCTGCGGGGAAGGAGGCTGCGCCGTCCTGCTGGCCAGGGGCGTCCACGTGGCAGACGGCAAAGTGCTGGGTGATCTCCTGCATGTCCTCGTAGTTGAAGAGGGGGTTGTAGCAGGTTTTGTCTGAAGAACAGCAGAGAGAGAGAGAAGAGAAAAAAGTAAGAGGAGAAAAAAATTAGGTGTCTCGGTGGCAAAGCACATTCATTTTGTTTCACTCCTATTCAGAAGAAGGAAGTGAACTTAGAAGAACACAGATGTTCGCGTTTCTTGTTTTTTGGTTTTGTCCCCATGCTCACTTTCCTCTGGTGATAAAAAGCAAGAGTAAGTTTCATGGGGCAAGGGAGCGGTAGCTGGCAGATGAATCTTGCAGTTTGTGCTGGAAGGGGCTCCCAGGCTGGCTCCCGTAGCTCCTCCAGTCAGTCAGGGTCAGGATGGCCCTGGCATGAGATGGGTTTGCCCCCCTGATCCTCTCTTTCCATCTGGGTCCACTATGCCCTCCCATCTGGGGTACTGGTGCAGGACACACATAATTTTCAAACGAGGAGAAGCATGGGAGGTGAGGCGTGCCTTCTCCTTTCATGTGGCCTGGATGAGTCTCCTCACTTGCTGAAGCCTAAGGAAGTCAGGCTGCTCACCCTACCTCCTGTCCCTTTTCCTCCTGGGCACTCAGCTAGACAGTATTTCCCAAGCTCCCTTGCAATGAGAGGTAGTCATGTGATCTGTTTCTGGCCAATAGCCTGTGACTGTCATCATTTCCTCCCCATACCTGCCACCCAGATTCTCTAAGATCCTCTGAGTTTCTCTCTTCTCCCATCTACCTGCCAGAAGCACAGTTTCCAGCAGAAGGCTCTGCAGCCCCAGGGGATGGCAAACCCACAAGCTAGAAGGAGCCTGGGTCTTTGAATTGCCAAATAGAACATGTCCCACCAAACACCCACTAAACTGTTACATGAGTGAGAAATAAAACATACATTGTGCTAAGCCACAGAGAGCTTGGCATCTTTTGTTACAGTGGTAAGCCTATTATAAACCAACAATGAGCCTCTCTAAATGGGGAGAGACGCTGCCATATGCAATTCCAGTTCCTTGTCAGAGTCAATAAAATAAGATAGTGTAAATCAAAATACCTAGCACGGACCTGGTACAAAATGGATATAAGGGAAACAGACAGGGGAAGAAGTGAGATAAAAGAAGGTGAGAATGAAGTAAAAAAGTGTTTTCAGTGGATTTCAGTGACATCATCCCCAGCCTCAAGGTATTGATAAGCTTTATAGAAACAAATGAAAATCAGGCAGTCCATCATCAAAAACCAAGCAAGCTTGCAATACTCAAGTTCATAAAAATTACGGGACCAGTGAAACCTGCGTCTTCTGATTCTTCACAGAAGAATTCACTTCTATTCCATGAAATTTCAACATTTAGTAGATTCCATTCCATTCTCATCTATGAAAAATGGGGAACCCACCTATGAAAACCCTCCTGGTAATCTTGGAATTCACAGTTTAAACATTCATAGCAGAGTTACTCACACAGCCAAAAAGTGAAAATGCCCCAAATGCCCATCAACTGAAGAATAGATGGCCAGGCCCAGTGGCTCATGCCTGTAATCCTAGTACTTTGGGAGGTGGAGGTGGGTGGATCACCTGAGGTCAGGAGTTTGAGGTCAGCCTGGTCAACATAGTGAAACCCCGTCTCTACTAAAAATACAAAAATTAGCCAGGCGTGGTGGTGGGTGCCTGTAATCCCAGCTACTTGAGAGGCTGAGGCAAAAGAATTGCTTGAACTCAGTAGGTGGAGATTGCAGTGAGCCACAATCGCACCACTGCACTCCAGCCTGGGCAACAGAGCGGGACTCTGTCTCAAAAAAAAAAAAAAAGAAAGAAAGAAAAAGAAAAAAGAAAGAATAAAGGGTGGTAAATCCATACAATGGAATATTATTATTCAATAAGGGAATAAAGGAAATACAAAAACTAATGCATGGCCTGGATAAACCTTGAAAGCACTATGAAAGAAGCCAGTTACAAAAAAAATCACATATTATTTGATTCAATGTATACAAAATTCCAGAATAGGCAAATTCACAGAAAAGGAAAGTCAATGAAGGGTCAGTCATCTGAGGGTGGGGTGACAGATAAAAGGTACGGGATTTTTTGGAAGGATGAAAATGTTCCAAAATTGTGCTGATGGTTGCACAATTCTGTGAAAAGACTAAAAACCATATGCGTGCATTAATATAGAAGTCACTGCCACAGATAGCAAAGAGCTTCCCGTGTTCCCAGCGCCTCCGGGCACACAGACAACTCTGTGCCCACATGCCGCGCATTTCTGGCTTTTCCAGGCTGTGCCAAGAGTTCTTCCCAGAACAGCTCCAGGAAGTCCCAGGCAAAAAGAAACCACCAGCTCCCGGCCATCAGCCCTTCTCGGCTGCCTTTTTCTGCCACTCTCTTGGGAACTGGCTGACAGGGAATCAAATCAGAGTTCCTCAGAACTTACGGTTCATGCCGATGTCATGGTAGGTGAGGATGACAGGCCGGTTTCCCTTGGGAGTCCCACACAGCGTGACGTGAACAAAGCCGTGTAAAGTCTCGATGTCCTGCTCCTGAGGAGACACAGCAGACAGTGGGCTGGTCACGTGGGGTTCATGGCATCCGTGTGGCTGAGGACAGCCAGCCTGTTTCCAACTGTGTTTTGAGGAAGCTCACTTCTCATCTGGCCATAAGAGCCCTGGCTTCGGGCAGCAGCTCTCTCTGGCCAGAAGCCACTCCCAGGACCAGGGCTAGGAGGAGACTCCCATGAGGCAGGGGATAGAGGCCTGGCTCAGATTGTGCTGTTAAATGCACAAAATGCTGGGGAAAGGGCCTGCCTGCGGCCATCTCTGCACCGGACTGTTTGCTCCATCTGGAAAACTGGCCATCAAGCCTGCGCTTCCTTGCTTCCTTGCCCCCAGGCCCCACTGGCCCCACAGGTTACCGTACCTGTGACTAACATCTGCTGGCTTGGGGCTACCCAGAATTCACTCCCCACTTCCAAGAACAGTCCGCAGTTTCCTTCAGGAACCCACCCAACCCTCACCCTTAGTCCTAAGAGTTCTGTTGACAGTGACCCCCCTCCCCACGTTTCACAAGTCAAGACCAATTCATGCACTCCACCTCCCATTTGCAAGGACTGGATCAGGAAAGAACACATGGGTTGGCTCAGGCCAACTAAAGCCAGCTGCACTTATTTCTAGTAACTGGGGAACTGGATTGGACTTGATGGAGCAAGGTTGGGAGGGCTGGATCTGCAGCAGCCACACTGTCACCATGAGGCAAGGGCCTGCCTGAAAGTATGGCCAGCCCAGAGACGGAAAACAGTGAAAGAAGGTTTGGGGATGGCATCCACCACCTGGGATTTTCAGTTACATGGGTCACCAACTTCCAATACCACGTAGGCCATGTTGAGTTGACCAAAAGATTCTGAATGATACCATGCCATCCTCCCTCCTGTCCTTCCTTCTCGTTGGGCCAGGTGGTTCTTCTGGTCAAAACCAACTCTCCAGCTCGGCCAGCGACCCCCAGCCAGCTTACTCCCAGTCATCCCTGCGCCTCTCCACACCAAACCTTCCTAACAGCTGAAGACCTGCTCACCTTTCTTCCTCTGGAAAACAAAAAAAAGGCACCCTGCCTTGGTTCCAAGCACCCCAGCTCACTCATGGACCAATCTTTCACCCGCCGTGTTCATCTAAACTCCTGCAGAGGGTGGTCGTGAGTCTTTCTCAATTGTCACTTCCACTCATCCTTCACCCCATGCCTACCCTGGGCTTCCGACCTCCTCAAGGTCACCCAGAAGTTCCCGAGGACCCCAGTCACTCGTCTCCCTTGAGCAATTTCCACATCTGAGAGCAGCGACCTCCCCTTTAAAGTGCCACTCTGGGCTCTGCTCCCACAGGGCAGCTGGGGAGCGGGAGGCAAGGCCATCAGGCTGCTGAGACCTTCCAGGTGCCAAGGCAGTGCTGAACCATGACCATGTCTCTCCACGTTCTTACCCTCACAGGAGCCCTGCCAGGGCCACATGACCCAGCTGGCTGAGGAAGTGAAGTCGGTGTCTCAGAGTCACACGGGCAGGCAGCACAGAGGCAGGTCCCCCAGACAATCAGCCTCCGCGGGGCCCCAGGCTTCTCAGCACTTGACCTGCCCGCGAGCAGCGCACACTCAGGCCTCACGAGGCCACCTCAGCTCAGCAAGCTGCATTGATTTTCCAAAGAGTAAATGAGGCAGTGAAATGGAACACAGAACACTCTAAATGCTGTCGAACCTGCTTCCAGAAGCTGGCAGAGATGTGACCCATACAGATCACTGCCATGTGGCAGCAGAGACGAGGGTCAGCGTTCACAATCTCACACTTAAGAGGGGATGGGACAGATCACCACTTAGGCACCCTGTGGGAGCAAGCCACCTCCTCCCCAGCTTGAATCTTTAAAACAGGGACAGCCTGGCCCTTCCTACCTCCTAGGGGTGCTGAAGGCCCAGAGAATGTGGGCTGCTCCATCTGCGAGTGACCCCCCCATGAAGTGGTATGAGGCAGCCACCCCCACGCCATCCACACCAGCTGGTGATCGGATTCCACCTCTGCTACTTCTTTACCCCTGATACTTAAGGCAGTTCGATTTCATCCGAGAAACATTCATTAGGCACCTGTTGTATGCCAGGTTCCCTTTGTCCCCGCAGGGATGAGTGGGTAACAACTCACAAGCTAGTGGGGGCAATGAAGACGGCCCTAGCGGGCTGTAGGTCCTCTGGGTCCTCTGAGAAAAGAGGAGAAAGAGGATTTAACTCACTGGCGGGTTGCCGGGAATGGGATCAGGAAAGCCTTCTGAATCCCGTAAGACCAACGATTCTCAACCTGAGGAACAGGTTCAAAAATAAAGAAAAATGGCATCCAATTCCCAGGCTCCCCTGCAGCGTATGAAAGCTCTGTACTGAGTTTCCAACAAGAACTCACCACCTCCCCCTCCCCAGCGGAGGAGTGCAGGGATTCCCAACACTCACTTGGAGAACCCCGAAGCCAGCCAGCCCCAGGCCACCATCGTGCTTCTGCAGAAAGGAGAGAAGCACTCCAGCTCACTCATGGACCAATCTCTCACCTGCCATGTTCATCTAAACTCCTGCAGAGGGTGGTCATGACTCTTTCTCAATTGCCACTTCCACTCGCCTGCCCTGGGATTCC
The DNA here is from genome assembly GCF_028885625.2 of Pongo pygmaeus. Taxonomy (NCBI): domain Eukaryota; kingdom Metazoa; phylum Chordata; class Mammalia; order Primates; family Hominidae; genus Pongo; species Pongo pygmaeus. The sequence goes on from NC_072380.2 coordinate 146,146,988, forward strand.
GCCCTCCTCAAGGTTACCTAAAAGTTCCCTGTTCCCGAATGGCACAGGGACGCAGCAGTGGTTACTAGGTGAGGGTGGTGACACACAAAGATGCACTGTACAGAGCCAGGCCCAGCCCCCTGGGAGCACCCGGGCCCGCCCAGCACGGGGTCGTCCTGGCACCTGCATTAGCCCCCAACACCATAAGTCCCCTGGCACACAGAGCTCAGCCCCATCTCCCTTCTCCCCTCTCTGCCCCTCAGGGCCCAACACTTCTTTCCTGCCCATAACAGGCACTGGAAAAATCCATAGATGAGGGAGCAGTGGCCCAGCTTCCAGCGGGGGCCGGAGATCATCTGCTGGGCCCAGCCCGGCCCTGAAGCCACTGTGGGAACAAAGGTCCATTTGTTTGTGGGGGCACATTCTTCATTGTCTCCCCAGCTGACCCACATGGCTCCCTCTAAAAGACAGGCCAGGGCAGGTGGTGTCCCCACCGCCATGGACATCGGAGTTCAAATCCAAGTCCTACCACTCCCCAACCTCTGAGCCTCCAGATCGTCACCCCTGAGCTGGGAGAGCCGCCTGCACCCCAGGCTCCATAGCAGGAGAGGAGTCACCTGCATGGAGCCCAGAGCACAGCACCAGGCAGGAAGGGGTCTCCTGGTGCAGGCAGCAGAGGGTACTAATGTGGCAGCAGGTACGTGACACGCCACCCCAGCTGGCTTCAAGAATGTCCCTGGCAGCCCCCGTGGTAGCGGGTGGATAGCATATTTCTGACTCATTTCTTTGAAGGTCTTAAAATTATACAGCTGTGGAACCAGAACTAAATTGGAGGGTCTATCCTTCAGTCCAAGAAGGAAAGGCTGCCTGGGTCTCACTCACTTTCTGTCCACAGGCCTCTGCACAGCTGCCTGCTCAGTGGGCACCCGGTATCTGCTGGATAAGAGATCTGATCCTGACAGATAATGGTGAGCATTACCCGCTAGGAAGGAACCTTCTCTCCTAAGGGCATCGATCCATGTTGGGATCTTCCCCACTCTGCTCTTGGATTGGCCATGAGATGCTCAGCTCTCTCCTGATAAGACCCCCAGGGTTGGTGAGAGCCTCACAGAGCACTAACACTTCACCCCAGCTCATGAGTGTCAGGACCCTGGCTGCTGCCTCAACACTGCCCCAAACCTCAGCCTGAGCAGGACTCAAAAAAGAGGCTTTCGACATTGCTATCCTTGGTGGGAAGGACAAAGACCCCATCTGAGAACATGGAAGTGAAGTGGTGAAGGTCACACAGGGGCAGGGCTGCCTCCCAGGCATAGGTGAGCAGAGGTGAGGGAGAACATTTGCTAAGTGCCTACAAAGAGTAAGGCAGGGTATCAGACCTCCATGCCACCAGGAGGCCCATCAATCCCATCTTATAGGTAAAGAAGTGGAGGGGACTCTCCCAAGGTCATAGGCTTGTGGTGGTAGAACCAGGATTCGAACTCTCTCCACTGGGCCCTTGCTCCTTTGTGCCAGGGTCTGCTGGCTCCCATCGGTCCTCCACTCAGTTCCTGGCCCCCCAGCACACACAGGAGGAGGAGGAAAAAAGCAAGTGTTATGATCTTCCCTGTACCCAAGTCCCATCCCCTAAGTCTCACACACACACACCCCCCCCCCCAACAAACACACCCACCAACAAACACACATGCACGCACGCGGTTCTAAGCCAGCCAGGAAGACTGTCTGAGATTGAATGGGAGAATTACAACACTCACAAACACAGGCCTTTGTCCTATTCAGTCCCAAAGGAATGTTCTGTCCTTCTGTCCCTGCGGGGATCAATCACTCAGTGTTCTGGAGAGAGGAACCCGTCCCGTGTCTTCTATGTTTTCCCAAAGAGAAAGCACAAGGAACCCAGAACATCAGAACTGCAAGGTGTACTGTTTGTCCTCTTGCCTGAGAGAGCAAACTGCCTGTCTCGAGGCTCATGAGGGACCCCCCCAACTTCTGGCTGGGACAAGGCTGGCAACACAAACGCAACTCCTCCACCATCCAGAGCCCCATACCCAGCTCTTCCACAGTTCAGGACCAGGCCACAGAAGACCCTGCTCACAGGGCCTGATCCAGACAAGAGGATGAAAAGACAAAAACCCGGCTGCACACACTTTCCTCTCACCTGCTATGGAAGTCTAGAAAGCTGCTCTCTCAAGTCTAGAGGTGATGGCAGGGATGGGGGCAGTAATAAACAGCCACTGCATCTTACCCCATGCCCGCTTTGAGTTTCTCACACGTGTTTTCTCATTAAATACACGAACAACCATTGCAGAGATAAGAAAGCTGAGGCTGAGAGAGATTAAGGACTTCATCCAAGGCCACACAGCTGGAATAATGGGGCAGTATCTGAACCAAGCTTAGATTCAAATGTCCGCATCCAAAGCCTGTTCTCTTTAACATCCTGTTTCACATTCTGTGCTGGGCAGAAGAGGGGAAGGAAACCTTTCTCTGCAACGTGCACTGTGACTCCCTAAAGGGGATGCAGCAAGTCAGATTTCCCACATTTATTTGACTGCAAAACACCTGTACCTCCCCAGCGTCTCCAAGGAGTGGCCATCCATGCAGCACAGGCTGTTACACTACCAAACAGAATCGAGAAGTAATATCTGCTGCTCCCATCCTCCTAAAACAGGCACCTGCCCCCAAACTGCAGGCATGTGTGTCTTTGTGAGGAAGTGTGCCAACACTGGAAACACCTCAGCACAGACATCAGACGTCACCTCCTCCTTCCTGCTACCCACCATACACATGCCATGCAAACCCTGTTCTCTTCTTTGCAGCACAACCACAATTACAAATATACGTGTAACAGCTGCCTCCCCAGCCAGACCGCCAATTCCCAGAGGGAAAGGCTGGCTCTCCAATTGACAGAGTCTGGCCCGGAGGGTGCTCTTGGAGATTTACAGTCTACACTGCCTGTAGCCTGTATGCTGGCAAGTAGCAAACATGGCACCTACCACTATGGTCTACACCGCCTGTAAGCTGTCAAGTGGGGAAACAGGACCTAACACTAAGTATGCCTTAAAGATTTCATCTCTTTGGCTGTCAACCCTGGCTCGGGAGCTTTAAAACCATGGCAGACTCGTTGGTTGGCATCCCAAACATCTGTTGTTCCCTTCTTTTTGAGGATAGAATTCCAACTGATGTACTAAGCAGCGAAGTGCCTGATAAAGTGGTCCCCTTCCTTACTCACCTCCCTTGTAACCAAGGACGGTCGGGAGGTTCAGTTCTGGCCAATGAGATGCCAGCAGAAATTCCTGCAGCTTCAAGGAGAGTTTTTTAAAAAGGGTCAAACTTGACCTTTTGATTCTTGTCCTTTCACCCTCCTGCCTGCATCCTACTTGGAACATGGATGAGATGCTCGCGGGTTCGGTGGCCATCCTATTAATCTGAGGACCAAAGCCGCATGCTCAGGTGACAGCAGGAAGCTGTAAGGACTAACTCCAGCTGGGCTGGGTGACATTCATAGCTGGGGTGTTAGCTTTCTAGGTTGGTGAGAATAGCAAACATTTCCTTGGTACAGCACTGTTTTTTGAGCAATACTTATCCTAATGATATAACCACCACATGCCCTTGGCCAAGTTATCAGCCTTCTCTGACAAACCCTGCCATCAGTTGTAAGCTGAGGTCAATGACAAGGCCTCCTGCTCCATTGAGATGCTCCCAAGACTAAAACCATGGTACAGACCTGAATGTGTTTTGCAAGCTGCAGCATTTCCCTCCATGTCAGTTGTTATGGACAACCGCTCCAGAGATGATTAGTGTGAAGCTGCCAGGGCCAGCCCCCACTGGCTTAAGTCAACTCTCTGGATGATCTGGAGGGGCTCTGGAGGCCAGCTGTGACTGCCTCCCCGCTGCCCCCGGTAATCCCCTCCTTTCCAGCAGGCCCTGAGCAGATGCCGACCGTCCTGGGCTCTAAGAGGATGACCGCATACCCAGGCTCTAAGTCAGTTGGTGGGCTGGGCGACCCCTCCCTCAGTCTAGCAAGCCTTGGGGTCCAAGCATGGCCAGAGCAGTTACGGTGCCCTCTGGAACAGCTGTCCAGGAAGCTGACTGTAGCTCATCAGCATAAAGTCAAGGCCCATGGCAGCAAGAAAGGCAAATCATGGGAACAGAGGCTCAAGAGAAAATGTCAGGGGCCTGCCCCCTCCCCACTACCTTTTCATAAAACGATACACTCCTCCCCCTGTATTTTCCTGGTTCATCTCCTATGCCCATGGAGGAGGACGGGGAGCCATAGCAGTGCCATTCATCTTAATGATCCATTCCATTAAGTAACAAACATAGGCTAGGTGCGATGGCTCACACCTGTAACTTTGAGTTTGAGACCAGCATCTGCAACATAGTGAGATCTCCTTTCTACAAAAAATAAAATTAGCCAGGCATGGTGGCTCACGCCTATAGTCCCAGCTACTAGGTAGGCTGAGGTAGGTAGGATCACTTGAGCCCCGGAGGTCACAGTTGCAGTGAGCTGAGATCGCACTACTACACTCCAGCGTGGGCAACAAAGGGAGACCCTGTCTTAACAAAAAAAAAAAAAAAAAATAGAGTAAAGAACACATAAAGTACCAGAGATAACCGGGGGAGGTGTGTGTAGCCAGGAGGAACACGATAAAAAGACAGCCACCCACTTACTGAGCAAGTCCGATAAAGCCAGCTTTGTCTCCTGTGCTATATCATGACAGCCATTGAACAGCCTTTGGGACTGAAGTATAGGTGCCCAATGAGATAGCAGAGTTAAGATTCAAGATAGATAGGTCCTTGCGCTTCCAAAGCCATGATTCCCCTGCAAGCCTCACATAATGGAAGACCTTCAAGAGGTCAAGCTGGGCCTGTCACTTCTCGCTTCATTCCCCAGTCTTCTTTTATGTTGACATCAGGTCAAGAGAACTGAACAAAGTTACACAGAGTCAGGGAACAGGCCGCAGTGGGCAGAGGGTGTCAGCCTGGGAATACAGCATGCAACTAGAACCCACGGTGAAGACCTCAGTTCTCCAAGGAAACAAGAATTAGGAATAACATCTTTGTTTGGATTAGGGTGAAGAGACGGAGCAGACCCCGTCATCCATGGAGCAGGGGAGAGCGACAAAGACCTGTGAGCTGAGCCCGCTGCTGTGTGCGTTCAGCGTTTGCGATGCGCTCAGGGACAGCGATGCTCCCCACTGTTTCATAGATTAGGAAACTAAGCCCCAGGGAGGTCAAGCGAGTGGCCAAGGACACGCGAGTAGCAAATGACAGGGCTGGGTCTGTACTCGCTTCCACTCACTGCACCCTTTCTGGGACACCAGGAGATGAGTGAGGTCAGCCTGGCAGAGCCTGGCCTGGACACACCTCGGAGGCCTGGGTATGAAGCCCCACCTCTCCTTTTCCATTGGAGGGTGCTCCTAGGAAACCCACAGCAGAATTGCAGAAGCAGCATGCTGTGTTTATTTTCCAAAGCCTCATTTTGCGCTGATCCAGATGAGCGTTCCTGCCATCTGTCACTCTAAGGGTTTGCTCTAAGTCCCAATGGCTTTGCTAGGAAGTAGGGCTGGGGGAGGGCAAGAATGGGAAATGGCGAGTTGAGGATTTCCAGGCTTCTATTTGAGTTCTGCCCACTTTCAGTCATGGGGCATGAAAACAAGAAGCAACTGTGTGGAAAGAGAGAAATTAGCAAAAGGTCACCATTTCCATTTTCCCTGTGAGCTGGTCCGCTTCCAAGAAAAGGAGGGAAAACAACCCCCCCTGAATGGGATCGTACATCCCTAAGACCAGCTCAGCTCTGCTGAACAAGAGGTCTTGCAGTAGAACGGGAGCCAGACCTCCAGAGCCCCTGCCCGGCCCCGGTGCTGCCCCAGCCCCCTCCACTGCTCCACATGGAGGCCCTGTGGGTAATACCAGCTCATTTCCCAGGGAGCCCTGGTGAGCACACAAACACAGATTCCCATGGAAACCAAATCAAATCGAACCGTCTGTACAACTCAAGATCCAGGTGGAGGGAATTAGAAGCAGCAAATCCAACAGAAAAAGCAATTTGAAGCCACAGAAAGTCACCCGGCCCACGAGTTACAATTTATCGGTAATGAAGTCAACTCTGCTGTCCCTTCCCCAAAACTCGTTACATGAACTTTGGCTCCAGACGTGTGGATTGAATGAGATTTCACTAACTATCTCATCATGGCGTGACACTGGGCAAATCCCTTCAGATTTTCTGGGCCTCGTATCTTCAATATAAAACAAGGATAGCAAGGATAGATGGCAAGGATACCTCCCTCAACAAGGTTTCATGAGGATTACACGAGCGGATGCAGGAAAAGAGCCCAGCATGGTTTCTGATGTACAGCACAGCTCAAGAGAGGCCAGCCATTACAGCTTCCATGACTATAACATTTTTCGGAAGCAGATGGATCTAAATCTAGGATTATCTCAACAGTACCCTTTGGCAAGTTCCCTAACATCTTCAAATGGGTCTCTCATCTGCAAAAGAGGCCAACTCCCCTCACCCTGGCAGTGAAGCCCTGAGACAATGAGTATGCAAATATTCATTCTTCCTCTTCTTCCCTCCCCCAGGTGGCCTTCCACAAAGCTCCCCAACTGGAGCAGAAGTCTTGGACTCTAGAATTCTAGCCAAAGAAAATAAGCTGGAACCCAAAATACTCCCACTCTCCCTACTCATCAAATTTGCAAACACAATTGCCTAAAACCTGATGCCAGAGGCCTCTCAGCAGAGCCAGATCAGACCATGTCCTTCCTGCAACCCCAACACCTAGGCCAGCAGCCCACCCACCCCGTGCTCTGAGGGTTCCAGAATCTTTCCAGGAACGGAACCCAGGCAGGGGCCTGACAGTGCTGGCAGAACCTCATATGCAAATCACCAATCACTTTGCCCGAACATCACCCAGGACAAAACAAAGAGACCACCTAAAGGCGATGCCAGTGACGGAGAGATAAGGCCTGATGCCATCTGCTCTGGCAGGCGAGCTGTCTCCAGAGACAGGCCACCCAGCAGTTCAATGCAGACTCCGCCAGCAGCTCCTCAGTGCCGAGCTCTGGGCTCAAGTGTGTGTGTTTTGATTCATTTAAAAAACAAAACAAAAAAAGCCTAAATTATTGACCACATTGGGAAAGGAAGTAGGAATCTGCCTGAGTTAGTCAAAGTGCTGAAGCAGTAATTATTTTTCAAGGAATAACATCAGCTGCTTTCAGATACACAAAATAAAGCGACTCAGACTCCTTAGACTGGACCAGGAGGGAAGCTATCCCCAGGGGAAGAACTGCCCAGGAGGGAGCCCTATTTTAACAAGCAGATAAGAAACCAACTAAATGAACAGATAAAATCCATTTGCCATTAAGGCACATCAACTCTTGAGTCCTACAACAACTCATTGTCAGTAGGCTAAACATAAGCCCAATGAAGTGTTGCTTAGATTATCTGCTTGGCTAGATTTTTTGACAAGTAGACGTAACAAAGGTGAACCAGAATCTAGTCCATAAGGGCTCGATCAGCCTTTCCAAGAACAGGGCTGTACTCAAGCATCACGGTTGAGAGAACTGTCTGCGTCAGACAGCCCTGGGCTCAATGTGGCTCACTTCACAGCTGCCACCTCTGGGAAAGCCTCAGTTTCCTTATCTGTAAAGTAAGGATGATGGTACAGGTCCCCAAAGATTCAGCAAGAGAGCATAGGAGGCCCTCAGTGCTGGCCTGGCTCATTAAAGGACACCGAAGTGCATGGCAGACAGGTGCTGTCCTGTCGCTTTGCTGGAACTCCTGTGTGAATCTGAGGTCAGATTATACTGACCAGTCCCCAGGCTGATACGCCCTGTAGACCCCCTTGACCAAAGCTCTATCCTTCTCAGTTCCTGGCCCTGGAACCCATCAGGCCCCAGAGAGCTTCCATCGTCACACTGCACTACATCTTCTGATGAAAATTCTACAGCAACCCTACACCCAAGATTTTGGAGACTGCTGAAAATCTGGGGGACGCTTTCACCAATCTCCTGAGTCCCTAACACCTTCCAATCTAAGAAGCCAAATCTAAAGGAATACAGTTTTATACAAAGATTTTCTTTTGGTAACAACCTTGAAAAAGTGTCATTCAACACTCAAATTTCAGCTCAAATATTGTGACTTACTGGGAGCACTGAGCCTGTTAACAGCTTACAGGAATAACACATTTTTGCCCTTGGAAATTTCAGAATTCAGATCAGAAAGGCCTTTGCTTGTGCTGTTACCTCTGCCTGGAACAATCTATCCCCAGTCTCTTTGTCACGTGACTGACTCCATCTATCTTTTAGGTTTCAGTGCAATGTCACCACTTAAAAAAAAGCCTCAACCTAAGACAGCACCCCAGCCATGCCCTATCCCATCACCTGGCTCCATATAACCCTTCACTATTATCTTCAAAGCACCTACAGAAGCTGGAATGCTCACATTTGCTTGTTTGTATGTTTGTTTGCCTCTTTCTTCTGAGGAATCAGGGTTGGTTTCAAATACGTGCCCTGGAAGCACATGGCTTGAGGTCCCCTTTCCAGCTCTGCGATCTCACGCAAGTTCCCTAACCTCTCTGTGCTTCAGGTCCTCTCTCTCCATAGGATGGGGACAGGATCACCGTAAGCACACATGGGGCACGTTTGGCATGCTGCCAGACACACATTCTGTGCTCGGCAGTGCTGAGCTATTATTCCAGAATTTAGCTTCCTGAAAACACAGGTCACTGCCTGTCATGCTCATCACTGCATCCCCAGCACCTAAACTAATGCCAGGCACAAAGTGGGCATTTGTTAAAGAAACAAAGGAAGGCACAACAGGGAAAAATGCTCCTACCTCATAGGACAGCTCGGGGAATTAACTCAGAGGGCTCAGCCCAGGCTGGTGCACGATGCTGGGAGACCTTATCCTGACCTCTGCTGTCCTTCCAAAGGCTTCTCTGTGTGGTCCCCACTTTAATGATGTCCTAAGGGGCAGCTCCTTAGCCGACCCCGGCCTGAGCCACATAGGTTGACCTTCCCTGGGAGTAGGGGCGGGAGCTCCTATTCTCTGTTCTATCAGTTGCCTTTGTCCTGAGACGGGAGAATGTAAAAGTGTTTTGCAGACTTTCCAGAGAAACACAAATGTGAGGAATTATCTTCGCAGGGAGCAGATAAACTATGCTTTCTAGGTTTCTCAGAATTGGTAACCAAGATTTTAAAATCCAAAATAACCATATGATCCAGTGATAGGGTTTGGCTGTGTCCCCACCCAAATCTCATCTTGAATTGTAGCTCCCATAATCCCCACGTGTCATGGGAGGGAACCAGTGGGAGGTAATTGAATCATGGGGTCAGGTTTTGCCCGTGCTGTTCTCGTGATAGTGAATGAGTCTCAAGAGATCTCATGGTTTTATAAAGAGTAAGAGATCTCACGGTTTTATAAACGGCAGTTCCCCTGCACACACACACTCTTGCCTGCTGCCATTTAAGGCGTGCCTTTGTTCCTCCTTCACCTTCTGCCATGAATGTGAGGCCTCCCCAGTCATGTGAAACTGTTGAGTCCATTAAACCTCTTTTTCTTTATAAATTACCCAGTTTCTGATATGTCCTTATAGCAGCTTGAGAATGGACTAATACCTCCAGCAATTCCACTTCTGGGTATATGTCCCCCAAAACTGAAAGCAGGATCTCAAAGAGATATCTGTACACACATGTCCACAGCAGCATTATTCACAATAGCCCAAAGTGCCCAAAGTGTCCAACAACAGACAAATGGATAAGCAAAATGTGGGGCATACATACAACAGAATATGATTCAGCCTTAAAAAGGAAGGAAATGCTGACACCTGCTACAACAGGGAAGAACCCTGAGGACATGAAGCTAACTTACACCAGCCAGACATTGGCAAAGAACAAATCAATGCAAATTAATACAGTTTTATAATAATAATATAGTGTATGATTGCACTTGTATGAGGTACTTAGAGTAATCAAAATCACAGAGACAGAAAATAGAAGGATGACCGCCTGAAGCTAGAATGAGGAGTTGTTTAATGGGACAGAGTTTCAGTTCTGCAAGTTTTAAAGTTCCAGGGGTACAGTGGCTCAAGCCTGTAATTCCAGCACTTTGGGCGGCTGAGGCAGGCAGATCACTTGAAGTCAGGAGTTCGAGACCAGACTGGCCAACATGGAAAAACCCATCTCTACTAAAAATACAAAAATTAGCCTGATGTGGTGGCAGGCACCTGTAATCTCAGCCACTCAGGAGGCTGGGGCATGAGAATTGCTCGAACCCAAGAGGCAAAGGTTGCAGTGAGCCAAGATCGCACCACTACACTCTAGCCTGGATGACAGAGCAAGACTCTGTCTAAACACAAATAAAAATAAATAAATGAATACATTTCTGAAGATGGACGATAGTGATGGTTGCACAGCAATATGAATGTACTTAATATTACTGAACTGTACATTTAAAAGTAGTTCAGATGGTAAATTGGATGTTATGTGCATGTTTCCACAACAACAAAAATAATTAGGGAAAACACTCCATGATAGTTAGTGGATAGGGTGTATGTTTGGCCCGGCACTGATGCGGGAAGCACCACATCATTGGCCCGTGTCAGTGTCCTCTCTCCACTACCACTTAACAAGGCTGGAGCACTGTCTCCATTTCACAGATGGGGAAATGGAAGTGAAGCATCTTGTGCTAAGGGTCAATCACCAGGAAAGGGCACCCATGGGGCTTGTGGTTCACTCTTCCTGGCTCTGGAATGGGGCCTTCACCTGAGGAGGATGGATGATCACATCCCCACTGCAGGAAGATACAACCTCAGTGCCAGCAAGCCACTCCCCTGGGGAACACAAGGAGCTGACATTTCAGCCACAGGGAAGGTTGGCAAGGGCAGCTTCGATCAGGCTGAGGGAGGCTGGTGTAGCCCGACCCATCCCTGAATGAGCAGATGACCCCTGGGGCTAACTTCCAGCTGTTCTCAGCTCAGAGAACCAGTCAAATAACCAAGGCCATGGTGCTGGTGCGAGAGCCACTGCATCTGTTGCAGCTCTGACTGCCCTGGGTGCATTTTTTCCCATTCTCAAGAGGGTGAAAAAGAGGATCCGCTACCATAACTCTTAGCTGCCCCACCATGCCACCCTGAATGAGTGACTTCCCCTTTTCTCTGTCCCTCAGGTTCCCCAGCTGTAAAATGAAGGCTTGGACTTGATAAACCTCAAGATAGTACATTCACCTCCCACCCTCCTGGAGCATCTTCGCATGCCCAGCGTCCTGCAACACAGAGAGGAATGGGATGGAGCTCTAGCCAGGGCATGGGAGAAGCCTGGACCTCAGCACACGAGTGGTGCAGGAAGAACATGGGCTTCCTTCCTGGTCAGGCAGAGCTAGGTGTGGCTTCCAGTCCTTCCACTCTGGCCTCAGTATACCCATCTGAAAAATAAGGCTAATGGTGCCTCTCATGTTATCATGAGATATTGAGGCATTACATGAGATATTGGCTGGGAAGCTCTCAGCACAGCACCTGGCAGGTAGGAAGCCCTCACCAACATCATTAAAACCTACACAAGCAGCACGGGGAGCTCTCAGGGCTGGAAGAGGCGAGGCCCAGAGTCTGGCACCACTTCCCCAATCACTGCTGAGTGACCTCAGGCAAGTCACTTCCCAGTGTTGTCTCTCTTCTTTTTTTTTTTGAGACAGAGTTTCACTCTTGTTGCCCAGGCTGGAGTGCAATGACGTCGTCTCGGCTCACTGCAACCTCTGCCTCCCAGGTTCAAGCAATTCTCCTGCCTCAGCCCCCAAGTAGCTGGGATTATAGGCGCTTACCACCAAGCCTAGCTAATTTTTGTATTTTTAGTAGAGACAGGGTTTCTCCATGTTGGCCAGGCTGGCCTCGAGCTCCTGACCTCAGGTGATCTGCCTGCCTCGGCCTCCCAAAGTGTTAGGATTACAGGCATGAGCCACTGCACCTGGCCCTTTCTTCTTCTTAAACACTGAGATCAGGGTGATCTCCAGGGACAGCCTGACACAACCAGGATGATGAGAAAATACACACCTTGGTGGTGGTATAGAAAGCCTCGATCATCTACTAGCCAATGCTTCCAGCCCCTCTCCCATCCTTTCCCTTCCTTCCAAAGACAGTGCAAGATTCCTCGCCTTGGGATGGATGGGGGAGTATTCATGAAATCAGGGATTCAAGAGGAAAAGCGGAGTTGTTTTGAGGTAAGGAGGTAGAATAGAGGAGTGAGATGCAGAGTACAGAACGGGTCCCAAACTGGGGACACCTGTGCAACACATGGGTAGCGGTTCAGATGAGAACACCTCAGCCACCTTTGGCTGGTCCAGGAGTGCGCCTCTCCTCCTTCAGGGAGACCATAAGCTCACCATATGCTCAGGCTTTCTGCCCCACCCTCCAGAGCCCAGCACAGCATGGGACCCACCCGAGCTTGGGGCTAACGAGTCCAGGACTTAGATTTCCTGAAGTTCTGACCCCGCCCTCGGCTGAGAGAGCCCAGCCTGTTCTCCTGAGAGCCTGTTCTTGGACACGGCTGAGCTGCACCCCCTGGCCCACCCTGCAATCCTGACTGGGGATGGAGATATTTCAGTTCTGGGCCAGAAAACCACAGAGAAGGCTGGTTTCAGTTTCCCAAGTGGAGCCAAGGACATCAAGCTTTTGCTTCCGTTCCCTCCCCTCACAGGGTCCCAAGCCAGCCCAGCATCACACCATTTTCCCCACACACGCCCCACCGTTCTGGCCAGCTCTTTGGGGCTGAAACAGGCAGTGTCTCTGTCCTGCTTTCGTGGGAAGTGACTGGTTCCTGATTCTCTGGCCAGCACTCAAGTCAGCTTCTGTCTGGGAGCAGCAGCTGAGGGTGAGGACCTAGCTGAGACCACTGCCTTCTCTCCCCCTGCCCGCAATGTTTGCCCAATGATCTACTTAAACCAATGGAAAGAAAAAGGAAAAAGAGAAGATGGAATGAGGAAGGGGAAGGAAAGCCACATCCTCTACTTGCCTGGACATCAAACTCTTGCAGGAGGCCGGTGATGGTCTGTGGAAAGACAAAAAAGATTGTCAATTTCATCTGTTTTTCTCTGTAAGAGAAATAATGTTAGGACATATGGGCCTTTCTATGACCTGAATCTGTACCTACGCTCCCTCCTTTGTGGGGTCTCCCTAATTCCTCACAAAGGCAGGCTTTCCTTTTATTTTTTGAGACGGAGTCTTGCTCTGTCACCCAGGTTGGAGTACTGCAAGCTCTACCTCCCGGGTTCACGCCATTCTCCTGCCTCAGCCTCCTGAGTAGCTGGGACTACAGGCGCCCGCCACCACACCCAGTTAATTTTTTTTTTTTTTTTTGTATTTTTTAGTAGAGACGGGGTTTCACCATGTTAGCCAGGATGGTCTCGATTTCCTGACCTCATGATCCACCCACCTCGGCCTCCTAAAGTGCTGGGATTACAGGTGTGAGCCACCACACCCAGCCCAGACTTTCCTTTTCATCTCAAAATATAAGTCCAGCAGAAAGGCAGACACATTAACTGGACTCCTTTCTGACAATAGCCTTGATAGATAAAAATCTGAAGGTCTAAGCTGACCACAGGCTTGAGAGATACAGAAATTTGATATCTGACTATTAACGGGTCTCCCTGGCTCCACCCATGTGCTATACTTTTAAAACTCAAACCTGACCACATCATGGTCCTCCTTACATTTTTTCCATGGCTGCTGTCATCTGGACCTGGATTAAATTTCAATCTCTTGTGAGTAGAAGAGGCAGTGGAGACCTCTAAGCATTTCCCTCAATCTAAAAATTCTGAGTTTCAGGCTGGGTGCTGTGGCTCACGCCTGTCATCTCAGCACTTTGGGAGGCTGAGGCAGGCAGATCACCTGAGGTCGGGAGTTCAAGACCAGCTTGACCAACATGGACAAACCCCGTCTCTACTGAAAATACAAAATTAGCCAGGCATGGTGGCGCATGCCTGTAATCCCAGCTACTCGGGAGGCTAAGGCAGGAGAATTCCTTGAACCTGAGAGGCAGAGGTTGCAGTGAGCCGAGATCACACCATTGCACTCCAGCCACTCCAGCCTGGGCAACAAGAGTGAAACTCCGTCTCGAGAAAAAAAAAAAACATCTGAGTTTCAGCCCAAATTCTATCTTTTACCAGAGCTGTCCATGGCAGGACAGGCCCAGGAAGACAGAGAAAAGTCCCGTGTCCCCTCTGGCCTGGTGAAAGTGTGACTCAGAGGACCAACTGGAGTCTTGGCTGGCCAACATTTCTAAGAGATGTTGCTGGCATGTTTTTCTCCCGACCCAGAGACGGAGTCCCAACACTCCGTGAAAACTGAGCCCCAGCCTCACCCACCACAAACCCCTAGAAAAGAAGACGGCTCAGCAGAGCAAAATGCAAAAGCGATGAGGGGAACAGGATGATGGAATGGAGCTCCCGTTAGATGGCAGGGATTGGAAGACTAGATGACAACACAGGCTCTTGTGCTGGGGATTCAAATAGCTCCACATCTCCTGGGCTGTGGGCAAGAACATCAGGGACTTTGGGTAAATTCAAGTGGAAGCAAACGTGGCTGGCACCTATACCATTGCCCTGTGTGTGTATATGTGCACGTGAGTGTGTACTGGTGGGGAAGAACGGGGAAAGCCATTCTGTACAACAAACACCAACCTTCAAAACGTCAGCAGAGTACAGTGGCAATCTAAATTGAGGACAGACACAAGGAAGAACTTCCCAATAGTTAAGCCTAACTCTAAACACTTTGCTGAGTCAATCTAAGGAACTGAAAGAAATTTATTTCCATCTAAACCTTGAAAGAAAGGGTAAATATTCACTGAGAGATGCACTGGCATGTAACCCTGAATGGACAAGCTCTTAAGAGATGTGTTTCATGTATAAAATGTTCTAAGGATTCCAGTAGGCTGCCTGAAATAAATAAAAAATGTTGTTTTAAATGCATTTACCCTTGGACCCAGCGGTGCCACTTCTGAGAACTTTTTTCTAGGGCTGTACCTGCACATGTATGTAATGACACATGTGAAAGATACAAGGGTGCAAATTTCTTGCAGCGCTGTCTGTAATAGCAAAAGGCTGGACAGACACATGTGTTCACATACTGGGCACTGGGCAAATACATGTGGTGGAATACTATGTACCTAAAAAGAGAAAAGCAAGTGGATTATGGACTGATGTTGAAAAGATCTCCCAGAAATGTCAAGTGAATAAAGCAAACTGTGGGATACTATTTTCACAGGGTTTTTAAAAAGGGAGAAATAAGAGTATGGTGATATGTATTTGTTCTATCTAGAAGTTTTTGTTTGACTGTTTCAGAAGACTATGTCACAGACCCACAGTTAAGAGGACATGGATTTAGAAATTGCATAGTATACGGCAGGGGTTGGCACACTGTAATCCGCCTAACCACATTTTAAATTTTTATTGGAACACAGCAAGTACATTCACTTACATACTGTCTATGGCTGCTTTCTTGGTATAATGGCAAAGTTGAGCAGTTGCAACAGAGATCATGTGGCCTTCAGTGCCTAAGATATTTACTATTTGACCCTTTGCAGAAAAGGTTTGCAGACCCTAGTGTGGAATGATAAGCAAGCATTCTGTAGCCTCCCCAGGCTTGGTTTCTAACTCTAGTTGTACCAGCTATAGCTGAAATAACTTGACCAATCCCCTTCCTGTCTAGGACCAGTTTGTTTTTATTTTTAAGTCTGCAAAAGGGGAAAAGAGATCGTTGCCTCATACATTTGTAAAGAAAAGTCTACGAAATTATGAGCCTAAAACAGAGCAGCCACATGTAAAGTCATAAGGAAATTAAATGAACAGTCTATTCACCATTGTCAGCTGGCCTGGGTTTGATTGCATGTCCCACACTTTGTAACTATGCAAAGAAGACAAATTAACCTCCCTAAGACCCAACTTCCTCCTCTACAAAATGAGTATAATCACAGAACCTGGGACCTGCATGAACCAAAGTTGAAATACGGTTGGCGGAAAAGCAGGCATGCAGGATGTGGTTAGTGCATGGTAATTATCATTTTT
Organism: Pongo pygmaeus; assembly: GCF_028885625.2. Taxonomy (NCBI): domain Eukaryota; kingdom Metazoa; phylum Chordata; class Mammalia; order Primates; family Hominidae; genus Pongo; species Pongo pygmaeus. The sequence goes on from NC_072380.2 coordinate 146,163,015, forward strand.
AAAAGCATTTAGTTGGCTTTAGACTAACTTCACTTTTGGGCCAAAGCTTCCACATTTTTAAAAAGACATATCAGAGGCAGTTATGAGGCTAAGTGAGAATTGGGATGTAAACATGTTTTGAAGCTACAATGTCAACTGTGCAAATGTAAAGGTTCATTCATCTTCAGAACAATCAGCCGAGGATGGGGCCTGCCAGCCCAGCCTATAGGACAGGGGCTTCTGTTTCCAACAGGAAGGGCTCTGTTGACAGAAGAGATTTGCCCAAAAAGATAATAATAGCAAGTGAAAAAGTGACTATGCATTGCCCATCTCCTCTATGGCAAAGTTCTAACTGCTCCCTACGAATTAGGTCACTCCATCCTCACTTGGCCCCATGAGGTAAGTCCTAATGTCACCATTTTACAGATGAAGAACTAGAATATGAAGATACTGAGAGGTTAGCAAGTGGATACCAAGCTGCAAAGTGTCACAGCTGGGATATAAGTCCAGACAGTGCGGCCCCAGAGTATGTAGCTTTAATGAGAGCTGAGGCAGGCAGTGCCTATGGGCAACTGGGCCCCATGTTGCATGTTCTATAACCACAGAATGTTAGAGATGGGAAAGCTGAGAGAACCTCTGGTTTGATGTCTTCACTTTACAAATGAGAGCAGAAAGGCCCAGAGAAGTGGGCAAGGGGCCCAGCCCCCAATCCTATGGGACTTGAACCAGAGCCTCTCACAACTTTGCATTTCAAGGAAGCAGTGGACACATGTGTTATGTGTGTATGCATGTGTGTCTGTATGCTGTGTACATGTGTGTGCAGCATGTTTGTATGCCGTGTACATGTGTGTGCAGCATGTTTGTATGCCGTGTGTATGCTGTGTACATGTGTATTTGTGCAGTGTTTGCATGCCCATAAGTACAAGTGTGAGCTCCGGTGTGCCTGTGTGTGTCTATGTGCACATGTGCCTGTGATGGGGCAGCCAGGAAGATCTCCACTCACCTCCCCTTTCTCCACCAAAGGCTTCACCTCAGCGAGGTCTACGTCCTGCATCTCCCGAGACATGTCCCTGGTGTCACCTGCCTGCAAGGAGACAAAGGCCAAAAGGTCAATACTTCCTGCTGAGAGGTTTCCTAAAGGAAGCAAATCCAAGACCAATGGCAAGAAGGCCAGGCCTGCGCTCTGCCCAGCAGCTTCCCTCGTGATGCACTGCAGGGTATGAGGAGGCCCCTTGTACACACAGTCCATGGACCAAACCCAGTCTCCCCATTGGGGCTAGCGCAGTGGATTTCCTGGGAGAGGATACTGAGGCTCACAGACACTACCCTCCCAGTGAAATGGATGGATCAGGCTCACAAACAGGTCCCCATACCAAGTTCAGGCCCACCCACCACACCTGAGACGCAGCTCACTGCATTCTAGAAGGGGACCTGCATTGCTGATCCCAAAGTCAGGCAGCCCCAGCGTGACAATGAAACGGGAACACAAGCTCACACGATGCTTACCATGTATAGGCACAGTACAAGCTTCAGCCTCTCAGTTAGCCCTAACAGAAGGTTGGTGATGCAGATGCACAGACACACAGGCACACGTGTGCGCGCGCACACACATACACACCCCACGGCGCAGGACTCTCAGCTGCCTGCTAAAAGGGAAGGGGGCAGAGGAAAACTTAAGCCAAGGAGTTTGGCAGGCATTTGAACGCAAAGTACAATTTTGTAAGAAAAAGGACCTCCAAGGCAGAAAGCGCTTCCTGGATCAAAGCAGGGGATGGGCCAGAGGGGTTACCTGTGCTCTAACACAGGGCAGGTGCAGAAGTGTTGGCTGCAAAACCAGACTGAAGCACAGCCCAGGAAGACTTGGAATGCTGCCACTGACTCCCTGGGGTGCAAGGCTTGGGCAGGTGGTGATATCTATTAAGCATGCTTCCAAGAGCTGAATCTAGAAACCAGAAGTGTAAGCATGTATTCTTCTAGATCAGTAGTCAAGTTAGAAAAACCAAATGCCCACCAATCCCTGGGGTGAAGCATAAAAAATGCAGAATAAGGTCAAGTATTACAGACAGCAGCAGAGGACCGGGGGAGAAGGAGTAAGTGACAAGAGCGAAGAGCCCAGGCCACCCACCCTGTTCACAGATCCAGACTTTCTGAATGGAAAACGCCTGACCAAAGCCCTCACACGGCCAGCTTCAGAGTGGGAACCTGGGCCCCGCACTGCCCAAGGCCCCTTGGATGCAATGGTAGAGAGAATGCAAGCCTCTGAAATTCCTGCCTAGGGCTCCTCTGAAGACCCAGGAACTCCCAAGAACCTGGTGAAACACCTCTTAGAGGTTACCCGGCAAGTGCGGGCCACCCCGAATCCACCCCGGATCCATCCCTTGTGCCAACACATGGCATTCCGTGGGCAGATCCCGCTCTCCACTAGGGTGCTCTGGTCTGGGGCCCCAGCATGATTTTCCCCAGTAGATAACCAGCCCCACAAGAATGGCTTTATACAGACTTTGGAGTCTATGCTCCAGAACATTCTGAAAACAAAGTCGGTTTTATATTTGTGAGCATTCCTGGGCAGCTGCCAGCTTGGAGGCAGGAGGCATGAAAGGCCCGGGTCTGTTAGCCTTGCTAATTCAGCAGGTTCGTGGTCCCAAGACCCTGGCCTGTGGGACACCTCGCCTACAGGGCCTAGGGAGCCTTCCAGAAACCCAGGACCCTGCCAACGCCACCCTCACTCTGAGAGTGAAAGGACTTCTCATTTCACAGGAGCTTCTTAGCATACCCTCCTCAGCAAAGCGCGCCAGGGTGAAGTCAGGGGGCTCTCACTGTCCCACCAGGTGGGTTCAAGCAGTCCTATCTGTGAGCTTCATCAAGCAGGTAGTTTGTTCTTTTCTCTACCTCTAGCTCCCAGCACGAGAGACTCTCCTAGGCAGACAGTCAGGCTGCAACTCCCTCTCTGAATAAATGAGCAATGTAGCGCAACAGCATGCTTTCAGTAAAATTCACTTTTAAATTGTTGCTAAACCCCAAGAGTGCAATGTCTGGAAAACACATTCTACATTTAAAAGGACTCGAGAAATGCTGTGGTTCAGCCCAGTTTGGTCAGTTCTCTTTGGCTTCCAGAAACCGTGATCACATTAGGATATGGTGTCAGTCTCCACCAGCTCTCTCCTTCTCCAGAAGAGAAAAGACAGAAATGTCCACCTTCCCCGTTTCCTCTATCTGGTGAAACCTCTTTACCCTACCCGGCACCTTTTTCCTTCCTACAGCTTAGCTTCCCAGACCACACGAGGCAAGGGGTTAAAAAATCGCTGTGTCTCCTAGAAATATCAAGTTCTTGAGCATCTGCTTTTGGGAGCTGGTGGGGCCTTCTCTGACCCAGCCCCCTCACTGCTAAAGGCCTTTGGGAAGTCTAGAGATAAAACTGCTGAGGGTGATCACGGGGTATATCTAAACTAGGGGGGATTTTCTCTCCCAGGGGACATTTGGCAATGTCTGGTGACATTATTTATTGTCGCCCAGATGATTCCATTGATTTTGAACCATTTAGGGAGTGTCCTAGACTCTGAAGTCTGCCGGGAGACTGGATAAAGCTTTGCAGTAGTCTGGGGGGACTGTGCGGGCTGCAGGCCTCGGGGTAGCCTGCATGTTGGTCGCGTCCTGCAATACTAAGGCCGCATGAACCAAGGGCTGCAGAAGGTGCTTTCTGCAGGTTGACTTAGCCAGCTGCTGGCGGTCCACCATCTGGCCAGCCTGCAGGGCAGGAGGAGAGCGGCTCCCTCACCTCAGTTCTCCCAAGTTGGGCCCATCAAGCAGCCCTTACCTTGTCCCTGAAGCCTCAACCAAAAAACTTTTCAAACTTTTTTTGCAGGAGCTTTTATCCAAAGGAAATCATGTAAGGAACTTCAACATATAAAAATGCTAAAAAATAAAAATTTTAAAATTTAAAAAGTCAAGGTGCTTCGGCTGAAGCCAGGGAAAGGAGCCTGAACCCCACTCCACCCCGGGACTTGGCTCCCTACAATCTGCCCACTCCCAGCCCCCACGCCACCAGGCTGGCCCTCAAAGAACATCTGAGTTCTCAGAAGCAGGATGGAAAACTCAGGATTTATTCAGAGGTTTCTTCCCACACTAGGTTCTATGTGCCCAACACAGAGCTCAGAACAAAAATAACACCAGCTATGGTGATGAGACTGGCTATGGGACTCATCTGGGGATCATGAGCAAACAGACCCAGTTCCTGCCCCCACGGAGCTCACAGTCCCGAGGGGACAGGCGCTCCCTCGGGCTTACTCATCAGGCTGCATCTGGGCTGTGTCCACTGTCCTGTCTGTCCCCCTGGAGGGCAGAGCGGATGCTGTCTGGACGGCATCCAGGACAGCATCTGTGCCTCCTGGACAGAGATCCTCAGCTCAGCACTGCTGACATTTGGGCCCCGCAAGCAGCCTCTGCCTTAGGGGCTGCCCTGAGCATGGGAGGAGGCTCAGCAGCATCCCTGGCCTCTGCCCACCACATGCCCACAGCACACACCCCAAGCTGTGACCAGCAAAAGAATCTGCAAACGTTGCCAAATGTCCCCTGGTGCGACATCCACCCTCCTTTGGAACAGCTGATTTCAGTAATTCCTAGTAGGTAACAGTATCCAGAAAATGTCAGTTGGATGCATTCTTATTTAATCTAGTGCATGCACACACACACACACACACACACACACACACACACTCTCTCTCAAATGCACTCACACATTCTCACACTGACACACTTGCAAACTTTCATTCTCACACTCATTCTCACATTCACACTTATACTCACACATACATACTTTCTCACAAACACTCATTCTCACACACTCACACATTCTCACACACTGACACACTCACTTTCATGGACTCTCACATTCACAGTCATTTATACTCACATGCACTCACGCACACGCGCACACCCCACCTACCTTCATTCACGGAGGAGGGGGCTGGGCCCAAGCGGCTGCCAGCTGTCCTGAGCTCACCCCGCTGGCTGCGGCACAGGGGCTGGAGCGGAGCCAGATCTGATGTTCACACTCTTCCTTCACTCCACTCTCCCCAAAACACTTTTTCTGGGATTCAAAGTCACCACCCGAGAATCATGGAAGGACCCAGTTCTGGCAGAAGCCGCTGTCTTCTGGTGTCTGTGATCTCCTTCTGCCAGCAGGAAATGGCAGGTGATATGTGACCTGGTTTGGGGGCTCGGGCTGGTGCTTCCACTCCTGCTCCCTCCTCCCGGGCACCTGAGGCCCTCATGGTTTAGCAGGTGTGGCAGGTGGAGCCTGTCCCTGGGCTTGAGGTCCTTGCTGGACTCCAGTCCCTGCCCTCCCTGTGCCTCGTGCAAAGTCCTAATCACAGAACGTTGGGACCCACCAGAAAGCATCAAAGTGGTCCTCTTGCAGGTGGGGTGGCAGGGCAGGGCCATACGCAGCATGGCGGGGGAACCAGGGCTGACTCCTAGCCCACCTGCCCCACCTTTGGAGTGGCTTGGGACTGACAAACCGTGTCTCCATCTCCAAGGCCATCTTTGCTCCCTAAGAAGCACAGAAGAAACCCCTCCAGCAGGTCTCCTTCAGCTAAAACCCGGCTTAGCACCAAAAACAGGGCTCCAGGTCACAGCACCGTCTGCCAGCCTGTATCTTCACTTCTTCCTTTCCCATCCACCTGCCTGAGAGGAATTCCGAGAAGTCCAATGCCAGAGAAGTGAAAGGTAGCCAGGAGCTGGGGGAAGCCTTGCAGGTCAGATGCTGGTGTCACCATTTATTAGCTCTGTGATCCTGCATAATTTATCGAATCTCTTTTTAAAAATGTATTCTTCATCTTGTTTTTTAGAGAGACAGGGTCTTGCTATGTTGCCCAGACTGGTCTCGAACTCCCGGGTTCAAGTGATCCTCCTACTCCGGCCTCCTGAGTAGCTGAGATTACAGGCATATGCCACCATGCCTGGCTATCTAACCTCTTTGCCTCAGTTTGCTTGTCTGTCAATGGGCACGCTAACTCCTGCGCCCAGTGATCAGCAGTGGGGCTTAAATTCAAGAATGGCATGGAGAACCTGGCAAACAGCTGCTTAATTCATCAGCATACTTTCCTTTCAGGGTTGCCTTGGAGATGCCAGGACATCTGTGAGGACGTGGCCTGGGTTTCAGTCCTAGAGCCCCAGCGAGGAGAGGGATACATGGAAAATGCTCAGCAAATGCCACCAAAGTTTCTGATTATCAGGCCCAATGCATCACCACTGGGGCCCTTCTCTCCACCAGCACTGTCTGTCAATGAGTAACGAGGGTCCAAGAGGGGCTATACAAATACCCTTCCGGTCCAGCAGACCCAGGAGAGTCAGTGGAGAGCTGGAACACAGGTTACAGGCAAAGCCAAGGCCAGGATCTGCCCGAGGAAGAAAAGAACATGACCCGTGACCCTGGGGCCTGGGAGGGAAGTGGGCAGAGGCGTCTTGAGTAATCCGAGGCCACTTGAGAACTGTTCAACAGCCCGTGGGGGACTGAGAGGGACACACAGAGCCTGTGATTCCCAAAAACCTCAGTGGGGCAGCAGAACATTGGCCTAGGAATCGGGGCATAGGGACCCTGCCACCTTCCTATTCCGTGACTCTGAGCAAGTCACTTCCTCTCTAGGCCTTGGTTTCTCTATCTGTAAAGTAAGCACAGTGTACGTCTATGGAGATCACACTGTCCACAACAAACTTATAGGCAAATGGAAACCCCGGCAGGAAGGTGCTTCACAAAGACAAAAGGGCCACAGGGTCTTACCAAGGCCCTGCCGGGCTCAGCTCTGGCCAGATTAGCCCCGCACCTTGGACCAAGGCCCCCACTTCTGCCAGCCTCAGACTCCTGTCTGTTAAGACTAGAGCCTTGCTCCAGCTCTGCCACCCATCTGTACACCCTCTTGAGCAAACTCTCCTGGATAACCCAGAACTCCCACAGGGTGGGGCTGAAGGGGTATCCAGCAAAGAAACATCCATGATCTGTTCTAGAAGTTCCAGGTTCCATCCACCAGGAAGAGCAGCCAGCAGCCACAGGAAGGCAACGATGTAACCCTACACAGACACACCACAAAAACAGCACCAGGAACAGTATCTGTGGCTCTAAACCCGGTACTTCTAACTGGGCTCTAAACCCGGTACTTCCTTTAAGCCTCACAGAAACCCTAGGAGGAAGGTGCCAGCATGTCACCGTTTAACAGATAGGGAAACTGAGGCACCAAGAGGTTAAGATGTGTGCCACAAGTCAGCAAGCATCAAGCCGGCACAGGTTAAAGAAACCTTAAAGGGAATGTTGACAATGATCTCACATCGCCCTAAATATATCCACAGTCCTCACCACCACCCGTGGCCCAGATGCAACGTTGTAAGGTGGGCTGCATGTGACCGTGAGGCTTTCAGTGCGTGGAGGTCAGCTGGGACAGTCACATGCCTCTCCTCCACCCTGCAGTCACCACTGAACCATCATGAGTAGGCTTGAGCTTTTGGCAAAACCGGCGTCTTGAACTTTTCTCCCTTCACAACACCCAGAAGGTTCTCTGTTTTCAGCTCCCCCATAGTACCTTCCTAAGATGGCCAACTCAATGCTTTGGAAAAGCGTTCACTCAGCACACTGTTTCACTTGCTCCTCAAGGAGGTTCCCCCGGGAGAGGTTGGGTATTATACCCAGTTCACAGATGGGTAACCTGAGGCTCAAAAGCAAACACAAAGACCCATTTGATTTCCAAAGGCCACATGTCTAGATTCCTCCCTGCTGAGGAAAAGGTGAAAAACTCACTGGTTTGTTGTGGGTGCAGGTGTGGCACTCACTCCCTCGGGGGAGAGCGGACAACAGTCCCCTGGAGGCCTTCAGTGAAGCAGATAAAGGGAGAGCAGGCAGAAATTGTTGACAAGGGTAGCATCGATTGTCACCAACAGCAACTGGCCCAGATTCCACCCTCCATAACATGCCTGGTTTTAAGGCCACATGAAAGCCAGTGTTCTCTCCAGCACATTGTGCTCTTTATAGAACAGATTTTAAAAGGAGGGAAAAAATCAACGTGTGCTGTGGCTGTTTGCTACAGCAACTTCCCCAGAAAACTGCCATGAACAGCACCATTTCTGCCTGAACCTCAAGGAAAACCACCTTGAGATAGGCCCTGGATAGCCCTGCCTTACTGTGGATACATTCCTTTGTCATTTCTTTGCCAAAAGAGATTTTGAAGTCAAGCTACAAAGCAGTTCACGGGCTCTCTTGGTGTTTTCTGGCCCTTTTGAAACTCCAGGCCGTGGGGAGGGTGAGGAAGTTGGCAGTCTTCACACACTGTCTTTCTTAACTAATCAACTCAGCAAACAATATGGGTGGATTCACTGTACCTTCAAGAAAGTTCCCTAGTTTAGAAGTTAGGGAAATGTATCAGAGCAATCAAAATCAAGGAAACAGTACAAATGTCACACAGAGAACAAAACCACACTAGGAACTCCTCGAGGGCCCCTGTACTTTGCGGTGGAGCCTGAAACCCAGGAGGCATCAGTGATGTTTGATATTCAAGGAATGAAAACGGGATCACTAAGAAGGTGAACTCCACTGTCTCCCTCTCAAACAAGCCAAAGCCGCATTCACTCCCTGGGTGTGGGTCCAGAGGGGCTGGAGCCGAAACTGAACTGCTGTGTGTTCAACTTGAGCACAGCACCAGGGAGGTCAGCGAGTGTCCCAAACACAACAGCAGGAAGAGGGAGGTGTCAGGAATCTCGTCGCGGCCCACCTCTTTTCTGCAATACAACCGAGATCTTCCTGGAGATTCTCAGTGGAGTTTTGGCAGCACGAGTAATTTGTTTGGCAGATAGAAGACGACCGTCTGAGGGGACGAGGTGAATAACTGGAAGTCCAAAGGAGGACACTGGTCTCCTTAGAGGATTATTTTGTGAAATTGCAGGACAGGCATGAGCTGCGCTGGATGGTCTGAGATAATTTGTGGAAATCACACAAATGGAGCCAGTGTTAGCAGAGGACAAGGAAATGGATTCGTCATACAGAACCCTTTGTCCTGAGATGGGATGCTAGCCACGCTAACAGGATCCTTCCCCAGAACGGTCTTGCAGTTTCCACCCTCTGGAATGGGCCTCTGATCTTGTCTATGCAAGATGGTCCAAGTTACTTCCTTAATCAATGGAGGTGTCCTTTCCACCACCACTAACACAACACCTACTAAGGACAGGCTCTCAGGTTTCATGGGAGACATGGACAGGTCCCAGGAAGGACCCAACCCAGCCTCTCCTCCAGCAGGGGACAGCCAAGGAGGCCTTTCTGGAGAAAGGAGGAGAGTTCCACGATTAAAAAGGAGGAAGGAGAGGTGGTAAGCATTCCCAGCTGAGAGAGGCCATAGACCCACCTCTTAAATGGCCCTCTCACATCCATATTTGAAGAGGGTTACTTCTTCTTAGGTTCCGTGGGGGTGGGGAACCTAAGAATCTTCTTAGGTTCCGTGGGGGTGGGGCACAGGGTGAAGGCAGGAGAACAGGATGGAGACCTGGGCCCCCACCCACCTCTCTTTAAACAGAACTCTATGCAGATTTAAAATTTATAGCTGCAGAAAGGCCCCCCGCAGATTTAAAGAAAGGAAAGATTAAACTGCTGGGGAGGGCACTCAAGGCCCCCAGACTGTTAAGGAGCCTCACTTTCTACCAGCTCAGTTGCAAGAAAACCCACTGGACTCAAAAGTCAGAGATGTAGCCCAGGCGGGTAGGAGATAGGCAGGTCTGTAAACAATGTTAGGTGGGAAAGTCAAAGATCTGGGTCAAAGAGACCTGCTTATCGCCCCGATTGTGTAATCCATTCCCATTCTGTATTGCTGGGGCTTACGCCCCACCCGAGGGGGCCCAGGTTTCTTTTCACATGGCCCCCACCCCGAGAACCCGGCTCCAGGTTGGCACCTACTCATGGCCCTCTACCTCTGCAGCCACCTTCCTGTGGGGCCTCAGTGTCCCCAGCCCTTCTGCCTACCTGCCTGGGCCAAGTTCTCAGCCAAGACCGCTATCTAGCCTGCCTCTGTCTCCAAGTTGAAAGATAAAAAGCAAGTGGACACGCAGTACTTCCATCACACAGCCATCAAGAGAGGCAGGAACAACAGCCTGGGGTGGATCCAGGAAACCAAGCTCATTCTCAAAAAGTGGGCCCAGAGGGTGTGGGCGGCCTCCAAGGGCAATGTTGGAGTGTGGAAAGGGCTCAGGAGGCTCACTTTGGCCAGAACCCCACTCACTGGACTCTGGACAGAAGAGTCACCAGCCTGAGCCTCAAATTTTCTGACCTGAGAGGTGGAAAGAATGTCTTCTACCTCAGTTAGATGATGTGATGCATTGAACCTCCAAGGCACTGTAGCAAACAAGAGCTATTTACTGAGCACTCACTAATTCCCAGGCACTGCGGACACAGGGTGGCCTGAAGGTACAGCGGCGTGTATGACTACACCTTCCTTTCTTCTCTCCCCTGTCATTCCAGAGCAGAGGTTCTCAACTCTGTCTGCCTGCAGGATACCCCACTCCCAGCCCAGCCAAAGGAGCTTTGAAACAACAGCGTATCCCCTGATGGAGACAGAATCGCAGGAGACTGGGCCTGGAAACGTGCATTTCAGACAAGAGTCTCATGACACTATTATACAACCTACATAAGCTTAGCAAAAAGCAATACCTAGGTCAAGCATCTGCAGGCACTTTCACAGCCTTGGGTAGGTTTAGGACAAAGGGCCCCAGACGCTGCTTGCCAAGAAGATGCCTTGAGAATGTCTTCTGTGGGTGTTACTGACGGCAAACACCTACACGCTGTTTTCCACATGCTGGGTGCTGTTCTCAGGTTACATAGATTAATAGTTACACATTCTGATGGCACCATGTCTGTTACTCTCATTTTACAGAAAAGCAAACTGAGGCATGGAGCTCCTGATTGCCTTTTCATTTGAGCCTGATTTCTTCAGGCGCCCCAACATGTTGTCATGGAAAAAAAACAAAGGCTCTGAAGTCCAACTGTCCGGGTTGAAAGTCTGGCTCTCCCACCTGAGCCATATGGCTACAGGCAAATCCTGAAACTCTCTTGGCCTCAGTTGCCTCATCCATTCAATGGAGCAATACGGTCCAGGCAGCGTTCTTGCGAGGATGAAGGCAGATGGAGGGAGACCGTGGCTGCTCTGGAGGGAGAGAGATGCCGTCTCCCTCCCTGGCCTTCCTTCCAGGCTGAGTCAAACCTGAACACTGCTTCAGTCTTAAATGCTGAGTCATCATGCTTTCTCTCCCAGGACAGGGCCTCTGAGTCACGTCTGGAATGGGATTCTCTGGGGTTGGGTCCCAAGGAAGAACTGCAGCTTTGGGCCACCCGACAAACACAATGCTATCTTTCTTTCAGGTCCATGTGCAGGCAAGTTCAGGCCAGCGGGTTTCAACGTACCCCAGGGGGGCCCTCAGCTCAGTTGAGATCTGTCTTCTGCCATGGCGGGGCAGCCCCATTCAGTCAAAGGCCAACTCAGGGGGCTGCAGCCTCTAAGCCCCTGCTCTTCAGGCTGACTTTGCTAATCTCTCAAGAATACCTGATTTACACTTAAAAAAAAATCATTCCACTCTGCCCCTTTGGCCTCAAAAGTTTCCTCACCAGAAATTCAGTGAAGATGCAATTTCCTTTTGCCCCTCCATAGCAGGCAAGCAAAATCCTGCCAGGAACCCTTTCCACTGCCTTCAGTCTCACCCAGGGGCCTCGCACAAAGCTGAGCTCCAGCTCAGTTCGGCCTGGGCACATCCCTGCCCATCCCTGCGCCTCATTTTCCATCTGTAAAATGGAAAGAAGTTGGACTAGTTAGGTCCTGTGTGAGTTTTTTATTCCATTCCAAATGATCAAACTTTGTTGCTCCAAAAGAACTTCCTCACAAGAGACCCAAACAGACACTCCAGGATCCCTCAAAAGCAAAACCCAACACCTCCACCCATGCACAGTCTATTACCTCGCCCGAAACTCAACCTGCTGGTTCACAGGAGAATGGGGCAGAAGACCCAGAGCCATCCACTTCATCCCATCTGCATATTTCAACTCCTCCCACCTGCCAGGCGCTGGGCCAGGGGCCAGGTTACAGGGCAGGGCAGGCAAATCCTCCTCCTTGCCCAGATGCAGTGGGAGACATGGTTCCACAAAGCTAAGAAGTCACAGGTCAGGGGAACACCCCGTTTTCCATCCACACCGAAACCCTCTCTCTCCCTTACACCTTCCTTCATCCCCGACATTGTGCCACCCCAGCCTGGGGCTGGCTCTGCCGCCACACACACCACACAGAACTGGTCTGCGTCTCCAGCTGTGTGTCTTCCCCACCAGAAGGCAGCCCTTCCAAGACAGGCGCTGGGGTTTGCCCCCTCTGCACCTTGCTTATTTCAATCACATTTGTGAAACTCAATAAGGACGCCAGAATTTCTCAACAGGAAGAGTCTAGACTGAAAAATTCGCCTTGAAACTGCATTTCTGCAGCAAGAACAGGGGATTTGTATTTAGATATGTTCACTTGAGGCAGCTTAGGAGAAGGTCCCGTGCAGCTGATGGGTATTAAAAGAATGTCTACCGCCCTCCTGCCTGGCCACTGGCTGAGTTCTGAATCTTAGATATTTCCCAGCAGCTTAAAGAAACCAAACAAACTTAAGTGCCCCCAGCGTCCGTGAGAAGGGCTGTTCTTGGATGGGCATAAGATAACCAAGGGCCCAGCCTCCCCCACCCACTGCCAGGCATCTCCCACTTCCAAGCCACACAGGCGTGCTGTTCAGGACCCCCAGGGACAGCAGGGACAACAGGCGGGGGGTATGGGGGAGGGGTGGGTAAGGAACCGACCCACTAAATCCCAGCTCCAGCTACTAATTTGACAGAGGCGTGACAGCGTGTTTCCCCCAGAACCAGCCGCATTCCCCAAGCCCAGCCCGAATCTCCTCCCGAGGCTGAATCAGAGACCGCGGCGGATCCCCCAGGAACGTCGAAGTAATTCCAGCTGTTCTCCCCCCTGGAGGGCAGGAGCGGCCAGCACCGGAGGCAGGGAAGGGGAGGAAAGCGGGGGAGGGTGGGCGGAGGCGAAAATGACGCCACTCCTAGCTCCAGCCAGCTCAAGGGGCCGCCAAATGTCCGCGAGACCCCTCTCGCCTAGGCCACTTCTCCCACGCCGCCGATGCGCCAATCCCGGGTTCCTCCGGGGGCGCACCCTGCCCAGCGGCGCTCGCAGACACTTGCTCCCGCTCGCGTGTTGCACTGTGACATACCCTGGACCCTCCCCCCACACACATGCTTACACTCACACTCACATGCACACCGCCCTGTGTGTGCTACGGGACTGAAGCGCCACCAGCCTCTCGGATCCACACCCGTTCCCGACCCAGTCTGCAAGCCAGACACACACACGCCCCCCTCTCCAGCCTCCTTGCCAGCGCCGCTCACCTCTACCAACCCCTCATCTACACACTCGCGCGCAATCTCTCCGTTCCCAGACACACACACACACACACTCACCTAGTCCCTTCTGCACCCACGTCCAGCGCGCACCCCTGCCAGCGGCGCCAGCTGGGATTCGGAGAGGATGCCAGGAAACGCTATCCTGGTGTTTTTTCGGACCGCCTCATCGCCCCCTTCCCGACCTCCAGAACCCCAATCCCCAGCTAGTCGGGAGATGAATGGGACCCTGTCTTTTTTTCCTCCCTTTCCGTAACTGAACCCCCCACTTCAGCGGTGTCTGCACCCAAAGCCCCCTCGCGCCCGCGCCCCGGGGTGACCGCGCACTTGCAGCTCCGGGGCGCTTACTCCTGGAGTCCGCGGGGCTACAAAGGGCGGTCCTGGCGCTCCAGCGGCACCGCACGGGCGGCCCCTTTCTGCTCCGCGTCGCGCCTGGGAGAAGAGGGCGCGGGCTTACCTAACGCGAAGGAGAAAGGAAAGGACGGTGCCGAGGCTGGCGGCCCAGCGCCCCGCGGAAGCCGAGGGCGGATGGTGAGCTGACGAGCTCGAGCGCGAGCTGGGAGCCAGGCGAGGTTTGTTTACGTCCCGGCGGAGGGCGACTTTATAGGCGCCGCGGCCCCGCCCCCGCGCCTCGCCCCTCCCAGACCCTCGCAGTCCCCGCACGCAGCCGGGACACACCCCTTCCCCGCTCCCCGCTCCCTCCTCCCGGGCGCGCCGGGCTGGGCTGGGCTCTGGCAGCGCGCGGCGGGCGCCCACTGGAGCCGCCGCCTGTTGCGCAAGCCTTCGTAGGGGCGCGGCCGGGAGGGGCATCGGGGCTCCGGTTGTGGGTCGGCTCTGCAGTCCCCTCCGAGTCCAGGGCCTCGACTTGTGCAGCGGGAGCGTGTGCCCTGCCCGGAGGAGGCGTTTGTGTGCTTGTGCGTGTTCATGTGCGCGCTCGTGCGTGTGCATGTGGACTTCCTTGTGTCTCCGTATGGGCGGAGGCCCCCCATCTCTGCCTCAGAGTTTCTTCTAAGAGTCTCGTTGCGCCACGCCCTGAGCGACTCCCTTCACTTCCTCCAGGTCTCACCCGCTCGGCTCTCCAGCCGGATTCAGCTGCCTGCCCAGCAGCCGCCTTCGCTTTCGCCCAACAGGCTCCCTCCGGTTCTCACCCTTCCTTGTCGCCAAAGCTCTCGCTGAAATCCTCGCTCCCGTTTAATCTCGTCCATCTTGCCCACCGCTGCCCAGCGCCTCCCCTTCCCCTCATCTTCCCAGTTCTAAGCACACTCACTGGACCTTGCCCACTGGGCTCTTCTCTCCTGCCCCACAAGCCCACATGAGAGGATTCTCACCCCTTTCTATTCTGATTTCCTGAACTTTCATGACACACCCTTTCCAACCTTAGCACTGTCCTACTCTGCTGCTCTGTTTATGTGTAACTATTGCCTGCATGTTCCCATCTGGCCAAAAAAACCAGCAATTCTCAAACCTCTACTGCATATGAGAAGTCCCAGAGGAGCCGCCAAATTAAAAAATAAATAAATAAATAGATAATAAAAAGAGAGAGATGGACTCCAGAACAGTTTAATCAGAATCTCAGGGGGTGCAAACCAACTGGGCATTGGGGTTTTTACAAAGCTACCCAGGCGGCTCCTGACGTGCAGGCAGGTTGAGAAGCACTGCATGGAGGAACATGATTTTATGAATAAAGGAAGTCTGACTCACAGCTGGCACCGTCATTGTCCTCAGGCCACCTGCCCAGCGTTGAATTTGCCACTGAGCCCAGGACCAGACCCAGGGCAAGCTCAGGTGACCCTCCCTGCGCCTCCGCAGACACGCGCGCACGCACAACACTTCCTGCTGGATTGTAAACCTCTTTTCTATGGCAACCCATGCTGTCCCCAAGGCAGGGGCCATGGCTTTCCCTTCTGTATCCCACTTGCCTCCCTAGGCCCTGAAACTTATTTATCCTGTCATTCCACAAATGACAGAATTGAGCTGCTCTTATGAGCTGGGTCCTGTACTCCGGCACTGGGAAAGGACTGAAAAGGCAAAAACGTATTCTGCAGGTGCATAGCATAGTATAGCCCCAAGACGCAGTTTCTCCATCCATACAGCGTGGTTGAGATAAACTCATTCCCTAACTATATTAAGGACCTACTATGCCCAGGCACCATTCTAGACCTGGGGACATGATCATGAGCAACAACAACAAAAAAAGTGCATCTGTGGGAGCCATCCTGTTGTCTAAAGACCATCCCAGATCAAGCAGCCTGTGTGCCTGTTTTCCTTTAGCCGGCTTACACATACCCATTTTCCCATAGGCTCCCCATTGTGGCGATTTATTGAGTGAGCACCTTTGGTTTTTTATCTGCTAAAGATACAAAGTGTCAAGTTCAAAAGTGCGGAGTGTCACGATAAGGAATGTCAAGTTCAAAGGCGCAGGGAAGGCAGCCCACTTCTTCAGTAACAAATGGAACTCCTAGTGCATGGAATTAGAAGGGCATTTTGCCAGGGGAGGCCCTTGCCTGTCTCTTTGAGGAGGTCCTCAGGACAGAACGCGAAGAGCAGCCCAGACTTGCAGCTTGAAACCCCGAGGAGGTTGCCTGGCAGGAGGCTGGGCTTGTGCGGGAAGCCTAACCTTCTGGAAGACCATTAGCATTGAACAAGTCAGCAGACAGAGGAAGGAGAGTGGAGTGAAGAGAAAAGAGCAGAGAGGGGAGGCAAGAATTTGAGCAATGGAACACAATTTTCCAAATCATGGCATTCTAAAATCAGAGTCCACATCACCTTGGAGAAGGCCTGAGGAAGACACCATTTGGATTCCACACTCCCCTCCCTCAGCCCAACACAGCCAATTTTCCTTCCCCGTTGAAAAGGATGTTTTCTTCCACTGAGCACCAGATGAAGTAGTTTTCTTAGCTAAGTGTCACGCTGCAGGAGAAAGACTGTCTTTAGTACAGGCCTGGATGCACATAAAGCATAGAGGACGCCCACCCTATACAGAGGTCCCTCACTGGGACCTGGGAGCTACACGCACCTCCACATCCCCCACCGCAGCCAGCTGAGGTGGCAGAAGTTCACGGAGCTGAATGTGGGTGCAATTGCACTGACTGTTTACATTATTCCTCTTTCTCGCTGGTCAGCAGTAGAATCAGATTTGCTTAGTAAATGCACACTCACTGCAAATCCGTCACAGGATGAGATTGGATTTTCTGGACAAATGTCCACTGGAAATTTCTACTTAACAACATCTTAGATTTTATACTAGAATATCCTAACCAAATGTTCCAAAAAGGACCATAGGAATCACCTATTCCCAACTATCTTTCTTAAAACTCATGGGTACTCGGGGTTGGGAGAAACCAAGATGCAGCGGGGATTCATGGAGAAGAACCCAGTGGTCTGTGGCCCCCAACTCCAACTTCACCACTTATGAGCTGTAGTACCTGGGGCAAATTACTCCACCACTCTGTGCATGGAGGAAACGCGTGAGAGAAACCATCAGACCTTTCAATCACAATTTGTGGGTCTACTGCTGCAGACCATCGTCTTTTCTGTCTGTCAAAATGAAAAAGTGTCCCTAAAAGTGCGTATCTTCCCACCTCCAGGCCTGGGCTCTCTCGGGACCCCCTCTCTCCTCCAGCATCCATCTCTCCCTTTCTTCTGGACCAAACTAATCAACAAGTAAACATTCACTGCGATCAATGACCCACCCTAAACCAATCCCCTCTTTTTCCCAAGTCCCCCACTTCTGTAGTGCAGCCCAATTCCTCTCACCCCTTCCTCCCTAAACTTTCCAAAACAAGCATCTGTACCCAAAAGCCCACCTCATCTCCTCTTCCTTTTGCTTTGTAGTGTTTATCAAGTTTTTCTTGAACCTGGTCAAGTAAGTCTTCAAAACTTGTTAGGAAAAACAACAGCCCTTGTCTCCCCGTTTTCCCACTTCCCTATTCCCGGAAGTCACCACTGTCTGCTCTTGGAGAATTATTTCTATCTTATCTTTGCCACTTGCAGACTCTATGCTCTTGGGTAAGTTATTTCATTTCCTGCCTCTGCCTCCTCATGTATAAGATACACATAACAATATAGGGTCATTGTGATAGATATATGTGTTAATATATGTAAAGTGCCTAGAACGGTCCCTGGCACATAGAAAGCTCTCATTAAAGTGTTCACCGTCATCCTCACTGTCATCATCACCATCATCATCATCATCATCATCATCTTGTCTCATCCCTCCTGGCATCTTGCACACCTGACCGTAGAGAAGTTCAGTAAATATTGGTTGAAGAACTGAGCAAATGCAGATGTTTCTCTTTGAATTTGCCCCATCTTATTCGGTCTTACTGCTTGGACTCTGTTAGGAGGAAAAAGGGGATCCTACCTGCTTCATGATCCCAGGTGGAGGGACTGCCATCTGGGATTTTTACCTAAATAAAAGTAAATTATCCCAGTTCTCTGCAAGCATGCCTGGCCTGTAATATCAAGTTGTGAGCAGTGAAAATTTTTTAAAAAAAAAACTGTGAAAGGAAAACAATTCCAAATGAGGGTGAAGGGTAGGCTATGTTCAGGATGTGTAATAAATCCTTTACTTTGAACATAAATGAAGAGTTGTGCAATGTTTGGCCCTTAGAAAATCAGTTTCTCCTCACTCCTGGCTTGCATGAGTTTCCTAGGACTGTCATAACAAATCACCATAAATTGGGTGGCTTAAAACAGCAGCCATGTATTCTCCCACCGTTCTGGAGCCTAGAAATAAAAACTCCAGATGTGGACAGGGACCTGCTGCCTCTGAAGTCTCAGGGAGGAATCCTTCCTTGCCCCTTCTTGGCTCCTGATAGTTACTGGCAATCCCTGCTGCTCCTTAGCTTATACATGCATCACTTCAATCTCGGCCTGTCAGCACATTCCTTCCTCTCTCGTCTCTCTGTGCCCGCTCGTCTTAACCTACCTAATTATATTCTGCAAACAGCGTGTTTCCAAATATGGTAATTTTTGTTTGTTTGTTTTTTTAGAGATGGAATCTTGCTATGTTACCCAGGCTGGCCTCCCGACTCCTGGGCTCAAGAGATCTTGCAATCTCAGCCTCCCGAGTAGCTGATACTACAGACATGCACCACCACACCAGGCTCTTTTGAAGTTTTGCATGGACGTGAATTTTTGGAGAGAAACTGTTCAACCCCATACATGGCTAATATGGATTTAGCAGCCTCCCAAGTAGCTGATACTACAGACATGCACCACCACACCAGGCTCTTTTGAAGTTTTGCATGGACGTGAATTTTTGGAGAGAAACTGTTCAACCCCATACATGGCTAATATGGATTTAGCAAGTATTTGTTCCATATTTGCTGAGAGATGTACTCAAGGGGCTGCTCAGAGCAGCCATGACAACACTGCAATCATAGGATCCCACAGCAGCCCCCTTTTGTTCTCTGTCCCTCCCATGCACTTGATCACATGGCCGGTTCCATTGTCATCTTGATCCATCTAAATCATAGGTTCTGCCTCATTAGGCCTTTCATTGCTCCTGTTGCCTGCCAAGTTCACCACGGCATCCATGGTGTGGCAATAGGGATATTCCTCGGTGAGCCCAGGCTTGTGTCTGCCTCCCCACGTTCTCCTCCAGCCAGTCACTCACTGCTTTTCCTGAAAATACTCATCTTCACCTACATCTCTGAACTTTTGACTAAGCTGCTTTCTCCTCCTAGAGAGCCTTCCCACCCCCTTCACCTATGGTGACTTCACTCATTCACTCTTCCCGGAAACACAGCAGGGTTGATCACCACCCATTTCCGTTCCCCTTCTTCCTGCCCCTCCCTCCTTGAAGTCAGACATGTCAGGGTGACTTGCACCGTCGATGGATGATGAGTGGAAGTGACCTGTGTCACTGTTGGGTGGGAACTTTTGTAACCACTGTGTGACTCAGCTGCTCTTCTGACTCTTGCCACTGTAACTAGCCAAACACCAAATGGTGGAGGCTCCATTCCCTGGGGCTTGGAGGAAGGAAACACGACGCAGAGCCTGCAACTGACCTAAAATGGACATGTGACATGGCAGTTGCTAAGGCAGGAATGTGTTTGTCCCCACCGCCCCACAGATTCACATATTGAAAGCGAACCCTCAGTGTGATGGTGTTAGCAGGTGGGGCCTCTGGAAGGATATCAGGTCATGAGTGTGAAGCCCTCCTGGATGTGACCAGTGCTCTTATCAAAGAAACGCCAGAGAGATGCTTTTACCCTTCTGCCTTGTGAGATTATAGTCAAAAGATGACTGTCTACGAGGAACAGGCCCTCACAAGGCACCAGGGCCTTGATCTGGGACTTCCCAGCCTTCAGAACCATGAGAAATAAATTTCTGCTGTTTATAAGCTACTCTGGTTATAATATTTTGTAACAGTAGGCAGGAAAGAAAGAAAACCTGTTTCCATCTGCTGCTAAGATTATGAGGGAGGTTGTTACTGCAGCCTAGCATGGCCCATCCTGACTGATCCCCATCCTCCAGGGCCCATGCAAACTGCCAGCTCCCCCAGCTAACTTCTCATTCTCCTGCAATGAAATTCTTTTTTTAAAATTCAGTACACATTTGTTGAGAATTCATATCCCACTAGGCACTGTGTGAGATACTAAGAATAAACAGATAAGCAACAAAAAAAGCATATTCGCTACCCTCATGAGAGCCACATCAGACCAAAAAAAGGGCATAATTACATAATTGCAATTGTTGCAAGTGAAGACTATATAACCCAAGAATCTTACCTACTCTGGAAAGTCAGGAAAAGCCTGCATGGATGAGCATGACCTTAACACCTTCAGATCTCCTGAGTATTGTGTATTTTTATTTGTATTAGTTAGAACTCTTTAATGCAGCCAGGCGTGGTGGCTGACATCTATAATTCCAGCACTTTGGAAGGCTGAGGCAGGCGGGTCACTTGAGGTCAGGAGTTCGAGACCAGCCTGGCCAACATGGCAAAACCCCATCTCTATAAAAAGTACAAAACTGGCTGGGCTTGGTGGTGCATGCCTGTAATCCCAGCTACTCGGGAGGGTGAAGCAGGAGAATTGCTTGAACCCAGGAGGCGGAGGTTGCAGTGAGCCAAGATTGCACCACTGCACTCCAGCCTGGGTGACAGAGTGAGACTCCATCTCAAAAAAAAAAAAAAAAAAAAAAGAAAAGAAGAGAAAAAAGAACTCGTCAATGTATACCTGGCATCAATATAATTTTGAATGTCTTCAGCAATAAAGGGGGGCAGGGAGTAGTTATGGGCTCATGCAGCAGTAAGGTCCAGAGGAGAGGTGGGTTCAGCGTGGAGGATCCAGGGCTGATATCACCAGGACTCTGTCTCTAGATCTCAGCATCACCCAGGTTAGTCCTATTTGGTTTTGGCTTTGTTCTCTGTCAGGTTCTTTCTAGATTAAATCACAAGGCTGTCAGGTTGTATTAGGTCAATTAATTAGGGACCTCATCTCTGAGGAAAGTAGATCCCTGAAAATTTTTCCTCATTTTTGGAGAGGTTTGGGGGAGCTTTGATATGCCTTCTTATATGCATGGCAGCCACTTGTTCTGAAATTGCTGGCCCTTCACACTCTACTCATGTTTTTTGCCTCCCCTGATCATCTGCCTCCACCACCATCACCACCAACTGCACCTTCCAGCCAAACCTGCCTGCCTGCCTCATTCCATTAGGCCAGCCAACTTCACGTCTTTGTGCCTTTGCTGTTGCCTCTGCAGGGTGGAACTTGTTGTTGGGGGGCAATGGCTCCTCTGTCTTGGAAACACAATACCTTACATAGGATGGATAAGACTGAAGTGATCTTTGTTAACTAAAGGGAAGGAAAGGAGAGAGAGGAGGGAAGAAGAAGAGAGAGAGAGATGGAAAGAAGGAAGGAAGGGAGCAGAGGAAGAAAGAAGGAAAAGAGAGGGTTGAAGAGAGGAAGGGAGAGAAGGGGAGGGGAGGGAAGGAGAAAGTGAGAAGGAAGGAAGGGAGGGAAGGAGGAAGGGAGGAGGGAAGGAAGGAAGGAAGGTAGATTTCAGTCTAATATACAGACAATTGGTTTAAAACTACCCTCATTCATCCAGGATTAGAATACAGGATGGTTTTTGGCATTTTCTAAGCTTTAACCTGCCTCCAAGGCTGCATTTACCTTATTAAGAGAGGGGCTCAATGACTTTCTGAGAGAATGATTGTAGAGAGAATGATTGTCTTTACTGAGAGAAAAGTTAGATTTAGCCTCACTGGATCTCCCACCTGGCTCTTGATTGATGATTCCCTGCTGCCATCACCTGGGATCTGGCTTAAGAATTGCAAAAGGATTTTGTAGCAGTCATTCAACTTATTCCCTAACCTGATTGCGGGATAATGACACCTGACTTTGCATTTTTTGTACATAATTAAATTTCAAGTAGGACATGCCTTTGCTGGACCTGGAGGTACATTCCATCTTGGTCAATAAATTATCCTGCTCAATGTGATTAGAATTAGAAATGCAAGTGTAAGCCTTTTATTTGTTCACTTGTAATGCTTTCTGAAGCTAAAGTCTAAATGGCTCTTAGATTCATTCCTGACGTGTAGCCTACTAACCCACAACTCAGCAACAGCACTGATTCCGTAGGAGCCTGTTGCCCCCTCTTTCTGGAAAGAGACTGAAACATCCACCCAATCCAGGCATCCCTGCAATGTGTAATTTTGGCTCCCACCAGGACAAGATGCAAGAAGAGAGGGGAAATTCACGCCAATTCTGGCAACACAGGGAAGACTATTCACCCTGTGTGCTGCAAAAAATCAGACATATGCACAGGGAATGACAGGCTGCAGCACAGAAGAGTTGATGTTATCTTCAAATTACAAGACAGACCAAAGCACAGCTGCCCTGTTGTTAAGCAAAAAGGAGAGGAGAAACCAATGGCCTTTCGTGAAAATTGTCAGAATCAAAATGGAGTCAATTGTGTTAAAAAAAAAAAAAAAAATTTTAAATGGAGTGAGGGAAGGCCATAAGGACAAGGTGCTTATGCAAAAATGCTGGATAATAAAAAGTATCACAAAAGACTACAAAAAGCACAACCTTACACAAAGGCCATTGCAACCTTACACACACACAAAAATACCTCTGCAAGGGTATCCTCCCGGCAAGTCCCTGCCCAGCCTTGGACTTATGCCATCCTTGTTGTTAATTCTTGTAGCCAAGGATAATTATCAAAAACAATTATGTGGTCCTCCTCATTTTTCCTTTAAAAGTCTTTGGCTTTTTTTTTTTAGCCTCCCTAAATATGAATATAGTTTAGTATTACACATGTATTCCCATTGCAATGTTCGTTTTCAAAGAAATATTATTTTCTTTAAGAGATTCTCCCTCTCTATTATTTAGGATAATGTAACTGGTGTCAGAAGTGGGATTTGAAGCCCGATAATCTTTGGAGAAAGTGTGTGATTCTTGGAACTGGTGTGCAGTCAGCACATCTGAGTCCTTTGAGCTCTTTGCTTCCACAACTCACCTTTTCATCCCTGGTGAGCATTCTTTTAGGCCAAAACCCCATTTTTTTGGTAAAAGCTCTTTGACTTTATTTGAGACCTGATTTGGGCAAGGCCAACTCAAATAAAAGACCTTGCATTCCTCCTGGGAAAATAAGACTTTTTTTTATTTTTTTCTGACAAGTCCCTTCTAGTACAAAGTGATCTTGTCTTTCTGATGGGTGTACTTTTCTGCTTTCTATGGAGCTTATGTTCTGTTAGTGAGGCATACCTTTACTGGTGCATTCACTATTGATTCCTTCTGCATACCTGGTTTAATATTTTGCTTGATCTGCATGCCTAGCTTAAAATTTTTGTAAACACTTTGATTTTGGTTTATTTTAGTTTGGCTATGCATGTCTATATATAATTTGGATTATTTTCCCCCATGCTTGTTTCTGAGCATTTTCTGAGAACAAAAATAAACATTCTAAATGGTGGATGTGAGATGACCGATTAAAAGCCACTGGGGAGGTTGCCATCATCTAAAACACTGGTCTAAACTCTTGACATTCCCTGACAGGATTTATAGGATTTACTCTGCTCTCAAGAGAATAAGAAATGAAATGGGATTCTCAAATATTAAGGCATGCCAGTTTTCTGGGACTCCATCCAGCTACGTGGCTTTTCCTCATGCGCATTTTTAAATCAGTGGCCCTCATAGGAATCATTAGAACTCCCCAAGCTTGTTTTCCTTGGTACCAAATTTTAAAACTGCAACTATATGGTTAAAATAAAATGCCAGCATGTAAAAGCTCCTAATTTATCTATCTCTCTTTATTTTCCTTTTTTTACCTCCTCTCCCATTGCTTTAAATCTGCTGTCTTTTTCACTGTTATTAAGATAATCTACTGTTGTTAATTTCAAAAACACTAAAAGGTTTTTCTTAGGGCACTTCAGCCAAGACTTTAAAAACGAGAGAGTGCTTTCAAATTACAACAGCTCCAATGATAACCAACAACCTAACCTTGCACACCTAAGAGCCATCCCTTTTGGAAATGCAAATTTAGGTTTACTGCGCTATAATCACTTAGTGTGATGGAACAGTTAATTAAAAGATTGATAGTCTAAAAGAGAAAGAACAAGACAGCATGTTTATAAAAGTTATGTTCTCAGATCAAACAGGTCAAAGTCTTGAGATCAGAGCAATAATATAAGGTTTCCCTATCTAGCATAAAAATTTTGCTTTGTCTGCCACACATACACCAGCAAAAGCCAAGGAAAAAACCCCGAAACTATAAACATCTTTTTCTAAAATATTCCCTGCCCACATCAACCAATCAAGCAAACCAGACCTATAAACAAAAAGATAAATTTGTTGCTAAAATTCAAGGCCACCTGGATATATTTCCCTTGTCCAATTTAGCCAGTCATAACTAAAATATAAACATTTAAATATTTAACCCCTGAACTCATTTAAGCTAAAAAAAAAAATGATAAAAAGAGGTTTTTAAAAATCAAACTGCAATAAAAACCTCTTTACTCGAAGCTTTGGTACACAGCCTTCATGAGATTACCTACTGAGTAAAGTAAAATGTAGCCAGAAAAACAGGTTCCAGTTTATTAGAAATATCATTTGGATCCAACTGTCCTCATATAAATCAGTGAATTTATATTGCTATGTTTTACTGGAAGAGAATCTGCTTTTGTGTATGTATTTGTGTTGTCTGTTTGTTTTCATTTTGTTTGTATATTTTTCTACCAAAATATATTAAAAAGCCTTAATTAATTAATTAATTGACTTAAAAGGAAACCTTAAGTACTTAAATCAAGTATTTCATCAAAAATATACTAACTCGGTTTTAATTTCATAAAACTTAGATAAATCTTTGGTAAATAAAATAATTTAAAAATTGTTGGTAAAATAAAAATAGAAATGTCTTCAGAATTGTCAACATATGTTTTTCCCTGGGTTTAGTGATCAGATCATTTTATATTTGTCTTTGCTAGATGTTTTAACGTGTCAGGCAAGGTTTAACACTAAGGACATAAAACTATAAACCCAGCCTAAAAACAGAATGATCTTTGTTTATGTAACTCTTTGGTAATTAAAACTAATTTAATATTATTGATTTAATGAAAACAGCTATAGTTTTGAAGTTATCCACAAAATACTCAAATATTTAACTTTAAGGTCCTTACTTGGGTGATAAACACTGATATTCACAGGCTATAAAAATGGTTAACAAAATAATAGCTTACGATAATGACTAGCTTTGTCTAATATCTCAGTTTTCATAAGTAATCTAAGTATAATTATGAAAAATAAATAAATTAGGTAAATGTAAATGGCACAAATGTTTATAAACTCTTCATAGTTTCAAAAAATCTTTTTAGTAACTTTAAACCTTAAAATTTATTTAGTTACAAAATAAATACTCATTAAGCATCTGGGTGATTTTCAAATAAGATCAAATACTAAAACATACATTGCTAAACATAAATATATTTGTTCCTGGCTTTTTAAATTTTATGAAAAGACTAAATAAATTTATGTCTATTAATACTCCTTGAAAATTATGTTTGGAGAAATATGTTTCTAATGTTATAAAATGTTCTCATCTATAAAATACGATATGTGACAGAAAGTTCAAACTTTCTTACTTCCTATGTTTCACTAAACTTTAAGGTTACTAAGTGTTAAAATTCTATTAATTTATATATATTACTGTATACAAAGTATACCAACAAAGTAAAATATCTTTTAAATGAGAAAAATAATAAGAAGGACATAAAACATGTTCTTTATTAAAAAAACACAATTTTTCTAATTCATAAATTATTTAAAGATTATTACAAAATATGAATTTAAAAAGAAAATCAAACCAAGACATAAGGAAGCTAATAAGTAACACAGAGAGAGAGGTTAAAAAAAAAAAAGAAAAAACTGTTACAGATACAAAAATGTATTTTTGGTAAGAAAAATTAAAAAGAAAAAAGTAATTTTCAAAACAATAATTTAAAAATTTGTTCTATGGTAAAATGAGTGGCTATTTATAAAAGAAAAGTGAAACAAAACTAAAGACTTAAGCCTGTTGTCAAAGATCCGCACAGGTCATGAAGATTCCTAAAAGATAAATTTATTTTTAAAAATGTTAAAATAAATTTTAAAATTTATTTTAAAAAAGTGTGTGTAATCCTCATGTTCTCACTTATAAGTGGGAGTTGAACAATGAGAACACATGGACACAGGGAGGGGAACATCACACACTGGGGCCTGTTCCTGGATGAGGGCAAGGGGAGGGAGAGCATTAGGACAAATACCTAATGTATCTGGGGCTTAAAACCTAGATGACAGGTTGATGGGTGCAGAAAACCACCATGGCACATGTATACCTATGTAACAAACCTGCACGTTCTGCACATGTATCCCAGAACTTAAAGTAAAATAAAAATAAATAAATAAAAAAACTTGTGTTTAATCAAGTTGAGTAAAAGAAAATTATTTATAAGTCTTTCTCAAGATTGAGACATACACACACAGATACAAGTTTTCTATGTTATAACTACAAAGTTTTCTTACAATATTGATCTTCTATAGTAATATTTACAAGAAGTTACAAGTTTTGACTTTTAATTCTGAAAATTTTCAGCCATCATCTGAACCACAGCTTTTATTTGTTTTATAGTCTCCATTTAATGTCCCTGGTTTCAGGCTAACAATACTGTCTTCTTCACTTAAAAAGGCAATTTCATTTCTAGAGGTAGAGTGTTTTTCTATTAACTTTTCAATTCAATTTTGCTGTATCTCGCAACACAGAATTTACAGGTCATACATCATTGCCTTTTGTTCTTCCTTTTTCTCCCCTTAAACAGATTCTCTTTGCTTGGCTGGGGTGATAACACTCTCTTTCACCTTTTTTTGTCTGCCCCAGTAACTTTTTCCTCTGGTCCTAACTCTGTTGGCGTGGCCCAGTGTGAAAATGTTTGTCTTAAAGGCCTAAAAAAGCAACATTTTCTTCCAGTATAACTTGGTTCTGTACTGTTGACTTTTCTTGGTATGTTTTGATTGTTCCATTTAGCAGGAAATTTTACACATTTTTACTTTTTTTAAGAGCCATGTACTCCTCTTCTTAAAGTAGTAGTTTTCTTGTTTACTTCTTCTATGATATGGTGTAAACGTTAACCTTAGACACATACTTTTCTTGTGCCTGATTAAAGTTAAGTATCTTTTCACCAGGTTTAACTTCTAGATTATCTAAGCAGGCTTTCCCTAATGCAAAACGATCACACTGTACGTTTTTTCTTTACCTTTTGGTAACTGGCCTATAAAATCAAGAATTTGTAATTTCCTGTGCTTCATGTTGCTTTTATTAGTGTTTCTGATTACTTTTAAAAACTAAGCTTTATAAGGGTTATGGTTTCTTTTTAATATCCATGTAACTTTCTGTATTGCTTTTGAAGTCTTTGCTTGTCACTCTGGTTAAATAAATGACTACTATTTCCGTGACCTGTTAACTTGTTTGATCAAATGTTTTGAAACTTTCGACTTCTCTGACAGGGTTTTCCAGGACCAAGTTCTAAATTAAGTCATTTTGACCTAAAATTAACTTTGAGATTTTCCAGTTGGGGCCCTGGAGAATCTGAAAGGATATATCTCTCAGTTTGTAGAGATATTAAATAATTAGGTTTATTTTGTAGATTGCATTAGAAGAAACATTGCCAAATGATAAGTGATGCTAGATTTTCGTTTAATTACATATATGGGTATGTTATTGATATAAATGTTCTAAAATTATAGACAACTCTTAAAAATATTTTATCAGACTTGATTCTGGTTATTATGCTCTATGCCACAAAATAACCAAATTTCCTAGTCAATTTCTGGTTCTGATAAACTTTCATCAGGTTTTTAACCATGGTTATTCTAAGTTTTTGTCATCTACAGTTATTATTTAAAATACTTCTCTAAAGGCATCTGCAATCAGATTCATGAAAAAAGAAAACCCTAATGTACATTTAAATACAGGCTCCTAAAAACTTCAAGATCAATGGACTAAATAAAAATTTTTTAAATTCTGGTTTTTAAAAAACCTGATAAATTCATGAAACTGCTAACCAAGATCAAGTACAACAAAATTAACTACATAGAACTAACTGAACTAATGAAAAAAGTATGATTTTTACAGCCTCTGTTGACCAGGCTGGACTGCAGTGGCGTGATCTCACTGCAACCTCCGCCTCCCAGGTTCAAGCGACTCTCTCCTTCCTCAGCCTCCCAAGTAGCTGGGATTAAAGGCACCCACCACTATGCCTGGCTAATTTTTGTATTTTTAGTAGAGATGGGATTTCACCATGTTGGCCAGACTGGTCTCGAACTCCTGGCCTCAAGTGATCCGCCTGCCTTGGCCTCCCAAAGTGCTGGGATTACAGGAGTGAGCCACCACACCCGACCACAATGCTGATTCTTTACTTAAATGTTTTGCCTTCCAGATTTAAGAAAATTTTCTGTCTTAAACTACCTATAATTTACAGCAGGCTGGGCACAGTGGCTCACACCTGTAATCCCAGCACTTTGGGAGGCCAAGGTGGGCCAATTGCTTGAGACCAGGAGTTTGTTGGAGACCAGCCCAGGAAACATGCAGAAGCCCCATCTCTACAGAAAATACAAAAATTAGCCGAGCATACTGACAATTACGTGTAATACTAGCTACTCTGGGACTGAGGCAAGAGGATCCCTTGAGCCTGGGGGTTCGAGGCTTCAATGAGCCTCAAACAGTGTTCATACCACTGCACTGTAGCCTGGGCAACAGAGAGAGACTCTGTCTCAAAATAAACAAACAACAAATAAACAAATAAATAAAAGAGTATAAAGAAATTTAGTAAAGTATACCTTTGTAAACAAAAGTGAGAACATTTACTTTTTCTCTGCACACTTGATTCTTCCAAAATTTGAAAACTATTCGTAAGTCTTCTCATTCTTTATGAAAATATAACTGTTTATGTAAGTTCAGTAAGATTCAGCTCTTTTTATAACAAGATACAATTGAAAATACTGGTTAAATTACCAATGTTTGACTAAAATATCATATTTATATTGTTTATAGGTACTACAGGTCGAAATCTGCCTTGGTTTGGCTTCCTAGGGACAAAAAGGTTTTTTTTTTTGAGACAGAGTCTCACTCTGCTGCCCAAGCTAGAGTGCAGTGGCGAAATCTCTGCTGGCTGCAACCTCTGCCTCCCAGGTTCAAGTAATTCTCCTGCCTCAGCCTCCTGAGTAACTGGGACTACAGGTGTGTGCCACCACGCCCAGCTAATTTTTGTATTTTTTTTAGTAGAGAAGGGGTTTCGTCATGTTGGCCAGGCTGGTCTCAAATTCCTGAACTCAGATGATCCGACCGCCTCAGCCTCCCAAACTGCTGGGATTATGGGCGTGACCCACCTTGCCCAGCCCTCAAAAGATTTTTAAATCTGAGAATAATATGTGGTCAAATCACTATTCTCACAGACAACATTTGCTAAAACTAAGCTTATCTAAAAAACAAATGTCTTACTCTGATTGATAAAAATCAGGATGTCTATAGAGAAAACAAGTTTAACTCTAAAGAAAAAACTAAGCTGGGCGCGGTGGCTCACGTCTGTAATCCCAGCCCTTTGGGAGGCTGAGGCAGGCAGATCACCTGGGGTCAGAAGTTCAAGACCAGCCTGACCAACATGGAGGAACCCTGTCTCTACTAAAAATACAAAATTAGCCCGGTGTGGTGGTGCATTCCTGTAGTCCCAGCTACTCGGGAGGCTGAGGCAGGAGAATCTCTCAAACCCTGGAGGTGGAGGTTGCGGTGAGCCAAGATCATGCCATTGCACTCCAGCCTGGGCAACAAGAGTGAAACTTCGTCTCAAGAAAAAAAAAAAAAAAGGAAAAAGCTATGATACACCTGTTGGTAGATTGCAGCCCTGTACATGGTGTCCACATTCTCATTTACCTGTAGAGTGGACGTAGATCGTGAATTTTCTTGATTGCCTCCAATAGTCAGCCACAACTCTCCAATAAGAACAAAAATTGCTCTGTTCTTAAAGTCCTGAATGCTAAAGCTAGTTAATATAAATTTCAAGGGACAAGTCTCATGCCTAATATATGGGCCTCACAAGAAGCTCACCAAACCTGATGTCATAACCAGACACAAGCAGTTGATGACTTCATGCTGTGGATGACTTTCCCAAGACAACAGAACAACACCCCTCATATGACAGTCTTGCCCTTCTTACTTTTTTCTTTCTTACGCCTACCTTTTTCTTGCTATACCCGGATACATTCCTCCATGAAAGCTGAGACCCAATACACAAATTTTTTTTAAAAAGCAGGCCACATGGTTATGATAGGTCTCACCTAATTTCCCATGGCCATTTGATTTATTCAATTGGTTGCCTTTAAGCTTTTTTTTTTTTTTTTTCTGAGACAGAGTCTTGCTTTGTTGCCTAGGCTGGAGTGCAGTGGCATGATCTTGGCTCAACCTCTGCCTCCCAGGTTCAAGCAATTCTCCTACTTCAGCCTCCCAAGTAGCTGGGATTACAGGCGCGTGCCACCACGCCCAGCTAATTTTTGTAGTTAGTAGAGACAGGGTTTCACCATGTTGGTCAGGCTGGTTTCGAACTCCTGACCTCGTGACCCACTCGCCTCAGCCTCACAGAGTGCTGGGATTACAGGCGTGAGCCACCATGCCCAGCCGCCTTTAAGTCTATTATTATAGCTCAAAACGATTATACAAACTGGAGTTGTCATATTACTATGACATACTAAATGTTACTTTGTATTTTTCTTTGAAACTTTGTACGTGTTGTCTTAATTTCTGCAAAAGTATGATTCCTGTCAAAATGATGTTGTCCCTGCACTTTGACATAATGGCCAAAAGACTACAGAACAGACAAAATTAAACTTAACAGTGGACTTCGGGTAGACTTAGCCTAAATGTCACTTCCTCCAAAACTTAGATGCCTTGTTGCTCAAATGTGGCTAAGACAAACAACCCAGGCAGGACAAGTCCATCTGAGAAGCAATCAGATCGTAACTGCAGGATGATTCATCAGTGACACCTTCGGAAAAAAAATATTTTTTGAGACAGGGTCTTTCTCTCTGTTGCCCAGGCTGGAGTGCAGTGGTGCAATCACAGCTTACTGCAGCGTTGACCTCCCTGGCTCAAGTGATCCTCCCTCCTCAGCCTCCTAAGTAGCTGGGACCACAGGCAGGTGTATTGTTTGTAGAGCCAGTCTCATCGTGTTGCCCAGGCTGGTCTTGAACTCCTGGGCTCAAGCAATCCTCCTACTTCAGCCTCCCAAAGTGCTGGTGTTACAGACATGAGTCACTGCATCCAGCTTTGAAAAAAGATTTTAATCAAAAGGGAGAAATATGAAAGCTGTCAGAGTCAAAATGGAGTCACTTGTGTTAAACAAACTCTTAAAAAGTAGAGCTGAGGAAGACCATAAAGGAAGGGTTCTCACGCACAAATGCCTGATAACAAAAACTATCACAAAAGTCTCTACAAAAAAACACAACTTATCCAAAGCCACTGCAACTTTACACAAAAGAATGCTTCTGCTAGGACATCTGTCCAGCAACTGCCTGTCCAACCCTGGACTGATACCATCCTTCTTATTGATCCTTGTAGTCAAGAACAATGATCTTAAAACAATTATATAATCTTCCTCATTATTCCTTTAAAAACTTTCATCTTTCTTTGCCTCCGTGAATCCACATATAGTTTACTGTGACACGTGTCTCCATTACAATGCTGGGTCCCAAATAAACGATATTTTATTTTAGAGAGTCTCCCTCCCTGTTATTCTCTGTTATTCTCACCTAATTCCCCATGGCCATTTGATTTATTCAATTGGTTGCCTTTAAGCTTTTTTTTTTTCTGAGACAGAGTCTTGCTCTGTTGCCCAGGCTGGAGTGCTGTGGCGTGATCTCGGCTCACTGCAACCTCTGCCCTTACCTTAAACCTAAACCTAAGGATGACGCCCTTACCTTAAACCTAAGCAAGTTCAAAGAGTTCACCTGAGTAGGTGGGGAGGTTGCACCTAATAATTTTCCTTACAAGTGTAGAGCACAGGGAGTTTTCAGAGGGAATTCCCATCTGTCCTGTTATTTCACAGAGGAGGAAGCTGAAGCCACACTTGACTAGTACCAAAAAGAAATCCACCTCCTGGCCTAGGCTTGGGAAAGGGGTCCCAATGACCCAGGGCCTGCATAGTTGCTGGACAGGATCTGGTGACATGGGCAGTCTATTGGACCCTAAGGAAACATGCAACCAGTGGCTGTGACCATGGGGGAGGAAGCAAAGCCAGGGAGCACCAGGAGAAGAGAAAACGTGGCTACAGCTGCCCAAGCAGCCTGCTGGATGAAGCTGAGGACAGGGTGGATTCTGAGTTGCACATCTGCCTAAAACAAATGGGCCATCCGTAGTTTTATAGCAGGTCAATACTTATATTTGCCCAGGTAGACAAGAGACTTTATCTTCAGCACATGAGCATCTAGTGTAAGTAGACCAAGTTTTTTTTTTTTTAAGAGACAGGATGGGATCTCACTTTGTTGCCCATGCTGGAGTGCAGTTGCTGTTCACTGGCATGACCATATCGTACTACAGCCTCAAACTCCTGGGCTCAAGTGATCCTCCTGCCTCAGCCTCCTGGATAACCGGAACTGACTGCAGGCACCCACCACCACACCCAGCTATTAGACTTAGTTTTTTTCTTGAGCCGATAGTAAACTAAGAAAAGCTATAGAAATGATTGTTACTCTCATAATAACTATTTTTAAGCTTTTAGAAAGAAATATTTCATGTACAACTATTAGAAAATTCAGATACAAAATACATACACATATACATATATATGTACATGCATCAAAAAAGGAAATCACAAAAATTAAAATAAAATACCACTCAGAAATAATCACTATTAATATTTTTATGCTTATCCTTCCAGATGTTATTCTATGAGTGTGCATGTATGTGTCTGTGTGTAAATATATATTTAAAATATATTGATAGTATTCAAGTATAAATAGGGTTTTTTATTTGTTTGTTTTTTGAGATGGAGTCTTGCTCTGTCACCAAGCTGGACTGCAATGGTGAGATCTTGGCTCACTGCAACCTCTGCCTCCCGGGTTCAAGCGATTCTCCTGCCTCAGCCTCCTGAGTAGCTGGGACTACAAGCACACGCCATCACGCCCAGCTGATTTTTGTATTTTTAGTAGAGATGGGGTTTCATCATGTTAGCCAGAATGGTCTCGATCTCTTGACCTCATGATCTGCTCGCCTCAGCCTCCCGAAGTGTTGGGATTACAGGAGTGAGCCACCGCACCTGGCCATAAATAGGTATTTTGATGAGAGCATTTAAAAATGCTCTCATACTATATCGACTTTTTAATAACCTGCTTCTTTTTTCCCATAACCGTATATTATGAATATCTTTGCATTTTTAAAAATCTGACATTTTTAAGAAACTTTCTTATTATAAAATACAACATGCATAAAACCGAAGTATACAGTATAACAGAATAAATATAAAACGAACGCTCAAGGATACAGCAGCTTCCTGGGATAAGATGGAGAATACGGCCACTCCACAGGGGCTCCCGACTCCCTCCAGGACCACCACCATCACCCATAAGGCCACATGATCTTTTCTAAGAACCCATAATATTTGCTCCATCACATGGATGAACCACAGTTCATTTAATGTAATATGTCAAATTGTTGGGCATTTTGAGTGTTTCTGGTTTCTGCTGGAGTGAATGTTCCATAGGTACTTCCGCCTACTTACTTGTGTCCCTCAATGATTTTTTTTGGGTAACGTCATAGAAGGGAAATCTCTGGTTCAAAGGGTGTGCACATTTTTAAGACTTCTGATACATTGTTGCAAGTTGCCTTTTTTTTTGAGAAGGAGTCTCACTCTGTCACCCAGACTGGAGTGCACTGGCACGATCTCGGCTAACTGCAAGCTCCGCCTCCTGGGTTCACGCCATTCTCCTGGCTCAGCCTCCTGGGTAGCTGGGACTATAGACGCCCGCCACCACGCCTGGCTAATTTTTTGTATTTTTTTAGTAGAGACGGGGCTTCACCGTGCTAGCCAGCGTAGTCTCGATCTCCTGACCTCGTGATCCGCCCGCCTCAGCCTCCCAAAGTGCTGAGATTACAGGCGTGAGCCACCGCGCTTGGCCGCCTTTTTACAAGCAGTAGGAGGGTTGGGTCTCACCAGGCCTTCAGCCTGGTGGATGTTTGCTCATCTGATAGGTGAAAGTATCTCATTGTCTCAATGCATTTGCATATCTTTTCTGTTGATGAGATGACATCATTTATGTCATGTAATTATACTTGTCCTCCAGGAATTACCAGTGAGAGATCCCATTATTAAAATATATAATCTCAAGAGCTTGTCCTATCTCTATGTCCACCCATAAGTAATAAAAATCCCACCCCACCCTTTCTCTTCCCTACTCCACGTCTGGAGCCATTTGTCAGCTCCCAGACTTGAAGCCAAACCTGACCTCATTGCAAAGTCCTTGGTTGTGCTAATAAGCAGCTACTGGGAACTGGGCTAAGTCACTCCCCTCTCTGAGCCTCAGCTGACAAAGGCTTAGCAAATGAGAGAAACATGGAAGTAATGAACTCTAACTTTAATAAACTAATATATGTTGAACATCTATTGTATGCCAGGTACTGTGCTAGATACTTTGCATTCTTCATTTCTGAATTTTGCAACAACCCTGTGAAACAAGTATTATAATCTCCATTTTACACATGAGGAAACTGAGGCTCAGAGAGGTGAAGTGACTTGCCCATGGTCCCACCACTGGGAAGACTAACAGGCCCGGCTGATTTCCAAGAATCTGCTCTTTCTGGGAGGACCCAACGCCATCAACATCTCTGGACAGGCATATGGAATGACTATCATTAAATGGTGTCTGGAGCATGTCTTATCAGAAATGTTCCTGGGGAATCCCTTTTTTCCCCTATGGTGGTCACAATTGCTGTTTGTCCCATGCACCCCTCCAGAATGTGGTGGGGACTGTTCCTTGCTGGAAGACCTCCCCAGGGCTCAGGGCCCACTTTAGTTAAGCTCTGCAAGAATGAGAGGAGGCTCATCCCTCCTTTGGCTCTGTTCTTTGTCTTGACCTCCTGTTACCACCACTTTCCCCACCTTCTCTTGGCTTCTCTGAGTCTCACCTGTCCAGGAAGCCCTCCATGATGAAAACTCAGTTAACCTGAAGGCCTTTCAGAAGAAAAGAACAAGAAGAGAGGGCTTGCCATGACTAAATGTCAACCCTACACAGGGACTTCACCTACATCATTTCATGCAATTAGCACTCCAACTGTAGGAGTTATTATATCCGCATTTTGCCAATGGGGAAGCTAAGCTTCAGGCAGGTAAATTTCTGGACAAAGTGTTCATGGCTAATGAGAAGAACTAATACTTATTTAGCATATAAGTACCAGGGATGGTTATAAACCACTTGTATGTAATAACCACAGTCTTCAACACATCTCCAAAAGGTAAGGTACTGTTTTTATCATCCCCACTGTATAAATAGAAATACCAAGGCAGAAAAAAAAGTAATTTGCCGAAGACGTCCCAGCTAGTAAGTAGAGCTGGGATGGGAACCCAGGCAGTCAGTCAAGTGTGTCCCTAACCACCATTATCTGGATGACCCCAAACCTCCATGGTTTCTTTTTCCTAAGCAACCAAGTGCCTTCTGAATGCAAAGGTTGGTGGGGAAATGCTTGAAGTCAACATTCTCCCTGTGTAGTCTGAGGAACCTGACACCCAGAGAGAGTGTTCCTGGCTCTAGGTCCCAGGTCTTATGACTGCAGATCCAGTCTTACCACAATCCAGCCCACACTGTCTCTGCTCAAAGGGAGAAAGGGCATTGCTGCTGATCTCGCCTCCTCCCTGCCGCCTCGGTGGTGGTGGGCCAGGACTCTCTCTGAAACAGTGATCATGGTTTAATCATTAGGTGAGTAACCGTGGGAGGCTTCCTGGCTGATTATTAATAGAAGCTGGAGAAGGTGTGCGTGTTTAGCAACAGGCCAGCAGTTTGGGATGCCAGGCTGGCTTGGTCTCTTGGTTTCTGGAGTCACCTGAATGATTTGACTCATCTCCTGGCTGAGGGCTTGGCTTCTTACTTCTGAGACATCCCTTTCCCAAGGCAAATTGCTGCCTTGCCTCTCTCCTTACACTCATTTACATCATCTGTTTCCAGGCTGCCTGCAGGAACTGAAGCTTCTAGACAAAGATAATTGCAGACCTTAGCTACATTGTCTAACCTCTTGGGACCTCAGTTTCCTCATCTTTGAAATGGGCATGCCAACATCCAACTCGTCATGAGGACTTATGGAGATGATTGCACAGCAGACACTCAGGAAGCTGCCACCATTGTGACTAGTATCATTCGGAGGCTGCCATGCTGGAAACTGCTGGCCACAGGCCCTAACAAAACTGTTCCTTTGCTGCAAATGTCTTTTCCAGGTCTTTCCCCCTTTTCTCCACATTGGGAGTGATGGTCCTGTGAGGAAGAATAATGTGTTGTAATATTAGAGAGTGAGGTTCTTCTTTTTATTTTTTTCAGCACCGCTCTTGGAAAGAAACCTGGCCATTTGAGCCCTCTTGACCTGGGGGTTAGGATGACTGGGCCCAAAGCAAGACACAGGCATTGCTGGCTTTTGTTTTGATAAAACTTAAGGCATGAAAAGATTTGATCAGGAATTCCAGAAGGGAAGGAGAGAAACTTAAAGTTGGAGAAGGAAGAACACTTTGCCTGAGCTGGGGGCAGGGTCTGGGGTTCTGTTAGCAGCAGGGACCCTTGCTCCCGCCCCGGGGAGGTAGAGGGGTTGCTATGTCCTCAACCCACCCTCTCTGGAGAGCCTGATGCCCAGGCAGCAAACCCTGCTCCAAAGAAACCCTGAGTTCCCCAATGTCTGCCTGCTCTGTAACACAATCCGTGAAACTTTGCCTGACATTGGTGCAGGGGAGCTGGGTGCCCACTCACGACAGAGAATGAATTTCCCACTGAGCCAGCGGAATGAGGGCTGCAAGTCCCCACGGACTTAAAAAAAGAGTAAGAAAAATGGATATTTCTTGCACACCTGAACTTGTGGCCTCAGATCTCTGCCCACCACCCCTGTGTTGGGACCTCTGCATCACTGCAAGGGCCAGAGCAGCAGTGCATGAAGCTCCCATGTAGAAAACAGGTCTTGAGAAGAAGTGTCCATGATAATACAGTGGCTGCAGTTCTGTGAAGGAGCAGCCCCCGATGGCTAGACCTGCGCTGTTTAATACAACAACCGGTAGCCACACAGGTCTGTGTTTAAATTCATTCAAAGGAAATGAAATTACAAATTAGCCACGTTTCAAGTGCTCAATAACGCTTGTGACCAGTGGCTACTGAGACTGGCCAGCACACAGTTCTATCATTGCAGAATGTTCTATTGGTCTATTGGTTTATTTGTCTAGACAATTCTATCTAGAGTAAGTAACACGGAACAATTCCCCAAAAAGCACTGGAAAAAAACTTTCTTTACTCCTCTGCACAACAGGTGAAGATTACCTCTGTTTTCAGGGACAGTTTTAATGATTTCTAACAGTCAATGTGGAGGAGGAGGCCTACAATTATGCATGGGGTGGATACAATTTGTGCGGAGGAAGGATGTGTGTGCAGATAACTTCTACCTGGCAGGCACAGGAAGTTTGTGGACACTTTGTTCCTCGAAACACATCTGTAGGGCCCTCCTTTGGAGACCTTCCAGGCTGGCCTCTCTGGCCAAGTATCCATTGCCCACGTGTCCCAGCCCCTCATGATGATGACTCTGAAAAAAGGTATTTTGGAAAAGCAATGTCATGTGTAAGCCCCATTTTCTGTTTGCAGGCCTGTCTCTCCTCTGTGGGGGTTAGTTCTTTGAGAAACATCTCCAGTGTATCCCCAGCATCCAGAGCCTGGCTGCACACAGTAGAGGCTTAATAAGTGTTGATGAGATGAATGGGCACATTGGCAGATGGCAGGCTGACTTGGGGTGGCTGCCTTTGACCTCCAACAAAACTGGGTGTAAACTTCATCTTCTCCAGAACATCTTTGTGGACTCCAATCCCCAACTCTGGGTGCCATGGTATTCCTAGATTCCGTGATTCCTTTCCTAGATTCCCAGAATGGGTTGTGGTATAACAGGTGGAAAAGCTGACGATCCATAACCAGAAAACAGGGAAGGTTGGGAAGGGGAGGACTCAGATAGAAACTCAGTAGACAAGGTGGAAGAAGAAAGCCTCATGGGGGACATTGAGGGTGCACAGGCCCTTCTGTCCAGGGGTTTCCCCAACAGTGGGGGGAAGTAAGTACCAGGTAACAGCTCTTTGTGTTGCTCAGAATCTTTTAAAATTTGTGCAGGGAGAATACAATGGAATATTTCACATGCGTCTTATATCCAAGCAACAGAAATTCCATTGCAGATGGGTGCTGGAGAAGCCTTTTATAAAGTTCCCTGGGGCAGGGCAGGAGGAGGAGCCAGGCCCAGGAGTCAATCCCAAGCCTGGAGGGTAGGCCCTGCTCTGGGCGACCCGCCAGGCAGCCAGGTGACCCCCTATCCGAGGGCCTTGTTCAGCCCCTGTCGGCTCTGCTGGCGGCATTTGGGGGCTCCTCTGAAGGATGCCGGTTGCAGAGCGCTGTTCTGCCAGGCGGCCCAGCCCGACAGGTGTCTCCCTAGCTTCTCCGACAGCTTTGCCACCTTGCACCCACTTGCCCGCGTGCTCAGTCACGTCCTCCTCGTCGGCCACGTTCCCCAGACAGCTGCGTCAGCCTCCCAAAATGCAGGTAAGCCTCTGGCCTGGGGCCGGTGTCTCTGGCCTGGCTCACCTGCTGCATAGGTGACTGTTAGCATCGCTGCCTCTCCCCTAAAAGAAATCCCCTATTTTCACCCTTGGGCACTCACGTACCGTACCCACTACCAACAGTTTCATCTCTGCCTTTAAGCATTTACAATTAAGATATCCACCGGTGTTGATTGAAATGCTTGTTTCCGGTAAACGTTTAAGGCTGCATTAATTCATTCATCGTGCATTGAGTCCGCTCAGGCCTGGTTTGTCCAGGAGTGTTCCCTACTAGGAGCATAGCGTCTAATTCCACTGAATGCTAGAGGGAGGGGCATAGACAGGAACCTCGGCCTTTGAGGTCTGGTGAGGAGGTGGGCGGGTACTCATCATCATAATTGTAGCTTATGCTTACTGAGAGCAAATCTTATGCCAGGCCCCATTCTAAGTACTCTCCATATTGAAAGCCTCAGAACATTCTTATGAGGGAGATGTTACTGTGCTACCAGTTTTGTAAACGAGGAAAGTGGATACAGAAAGTTTGAGTGAAAAAGGTGTCATATCACAGAGCTTGTAGCAGTTTGCTAGGGCTGCCGTAATAAACAACTGCAGGCTGTGGGGCTCAAACAACAGAACTTGATTCTCTCGCAGGTCTGGAGGCTGGAAGTCTGAGATCAAGATGTTGGCAGGGTTGGTTTCTTCTGAGGCCTCTCTGGCTTGTAGGTGGCTGTCTCCTCTGTGTGTCTTCACATTGTCTTCCCTCGGTACCTGTGCCCATGTTTTCTCCTCTCCTAAGGATACCAGTCACATTGGATTAGGCCACCCTAGTAATCTTATTTTAACTTGAGGACCTCTGTAAAGACCTGTCTTCCAATACAGTCACATCCTGAGGTACTAGAGGTTAGGATATCATCCTATGAATTTGTGGGACACAATTTAGCCCATAATATAAGCTAGTAGGTGACAGAGTTAGGATTTAAATTCAGGCTGACAGGCTCCAGAATCCATATGCTGTCTCTCAGAGAGACTCCCCATCCTGGGTAAAAGGGCTGCAATGATCCTCTACCCTAGGGTTAGAGAAAATTTTCCAGAGTCAGGCTACTGTGGGAAGTGAGTGGGAGACTGTTGGTGCCCTCCAACCTCCCCCGACAGCTTCCAAACCCTGGGCACCCCATACTCCCTGGATGTCCTGAAGCTCCAAATGCATTCTCCTTATATGGCCAGGGAATTTCCTTCTTCTTTAGAAGAGACAGGGAGATATATAAACAAAAGACCCCCTTCTCTGCCAGGCACCTTTCTGGGCACTTCTCCATGGGACCCACCCAATTTAAATAATAACCCAGCAAGTTAGTGATTGTTATCTCCAAGGAGTAAATGGAAGTCAGGTTCTTTATCATCCAACCTTTCTCCTAAATCTCAGAGACACCTCATCAGGGAATATTCTAGCTAGAAGGTGCTTATCAGTTATAGGATCCAACAATTCTGTAGATAACAAAACCAACGCTCAGAGAGGGACGTGGTGTATTGGAGTCACAAAGCGCATTAAAGTCAGAGGCGTGACTTTAACTGTATGACTATAAACTGTAAGACTATGGCAGCAGAGACTCTGTCTATCTTAGTTACCCTGGATCCCCAGGATGGAGAATCAGATGAGCACAAAGGAAACCCTTCCTACATTTTTGTTTTAAGAATTAATAAATTATCCAACAATGAATACATTAATTCCCAGCCCGGGCCCTTGTTTTGGCCTCAAATAAAGAAATAATGGGTTGTATTCAATCTCCTCTTCATCTTTCATAATAGAACACCACATTTTAACAGATAACCAGCCCAAATAAACATTTCCCAGTTTCCCTTGTATGTGACAATGTTTTGGCCAATGCAATCTAATTAGAAGTGTTTGAGATCTTCTAGAAAATATGCTTCAAATAAAGCATGCACAAGTTAATTTGTTTCTTCCTTTATGCTGGCAAGAATGAAATGCAATGGCTGGAGCTCCAGCAGTTACTGTGGACCACGAGGTGACCTTAGGCATGAAA
This sequence comes from Pongo pygmaeus, assembly GCF_028885625.2. Lineage (NCBI taxonomy): Eukaryota > Metazoa > Chordata > Mammalia > Primates > Hominidae > Pongo > Pongo pygmaeus. The sequence continues at coordinate 146,203,759 of NC_072380.2, forward strand.
CCAATGCAGCACAGAACAACAGAGAGAAGGAACCTGATTCGTCGACACTCTGGGGCTCCATACCAGCCCAGACAGCTCCTCGGAATGCCTTGGACACAACAGAGAAGTAAACGTCTATGTTGTTTAAACTGCTGTTATTTGGGTTTTTTTCTATTACTCATAATTAGACATAATCTAACTACTACAAGTCTCTAATGAAGGAGCCCATTAGAGGCAACATAGATTAGTCAAGAGCTCAGAATGTAAATCCAGATGCACTTGCTAAGATCATGACCTTATACAAGCTACTTCACCCTCTGGAGTCTCAGTTTCCTCATCCGTACAATGGGTTTAATAATAGCATTTATCCTCTTCCTTAGCATCATGAGGCAGCCATCTGCCTCATCTGAGGCATCTGAGGTGGCAGCCATCTCCTCAGCATCATGGCCACCCTTAGACCCCTTGTGAAGCCCAAGATCATCAAAAAGAGAACCAAGAAGTTCATCCATCACCAGTCAAACTGATATGTCAGAATTAAATGTAACTGATGGGAACCCAGAGGTATTGACAACAGGGTTCACAGAAGGTTCAAAGGCCAGATCTTGATGCCCAACATTGGTTATGGGAGCAACCAAAAAACAAAGCACATGCTGCCCAGTGGCTTCCGGAAGTTCCTGGTCCACAACGTCAAGGAGCTGGAAGTGCTGCTGATGTGCAATAAATCTTACTGTGCTGACATCGCTCACAATGTTTCCTCCAAGAACCACAAAGCCATCATGGAAAGAGCCGCCCAGCTAGCCATCAGAGTCACCAACCCTAATGCCAGGCAGCGCAGCAAAGAAAATGAGTAGACAGCTCATGTGCACGTTTGTGTTTAAATAAAACTGTAAAAACTGCCAAAAGAATTAGCATTTATCCCATGAGGTTGGTATAATCCATGGTGTGGATAAACGGAGATACATCATATAAAGTACAAGCGCATAGCTCACTCTGAGGCCCAGGCAGTGGCGTGCTCAGCCGAGATCTTGTCTTTAGCACCCAGGCCCCAGCATGGGGACTGGGGTGGGATCAGTTTTTGTCAGATGATGATGATGATGGGGATGCTTTACTTATTGTCACAAGTGACCATGAGCCAGCTTGGTCTTGACTGAGCGGCAGCCCAGGACTCCTGGCTGAACCTTCATCAATGGAGCAGAGAGAGGGCTGCCAGAAAGAAAAAGGCACAGTGGGGGACTTCCTTGACAATCCAGCCTTTACCAGCTTGGAGGATTTTTTGGAAAGGTGGGCGGTTCCATAGGGATGTGGGCTGACTATTCCACAGTGCTGCAGAAATCAGAACAAAACAAAATGAGCTATAATCGTGAAATCACGTACACTGTGCATCCAAATTAAACAGTTCTACCACTCTATGGCCCCAGATATGTTCCAACACTTCAAGTTAAGGAACAAACAGAAATCAGATCCAGACAAGTTTCGTTTGGGAGGATTTGTTCTGCCTCATAGCTGTTGTTTAAACAGGCAAGAAATTTACTCAGTCAGCTTACTGGCTCTGAGACTTTGGGAAGAAGCCATTTAAACTCTCTGAGCCTTAATTTTACCACTGTACAATGGGGGTAGTAACATCTACCTCAAAAGATGACTAAAAAGAAGAGATTAAATAGATTGTTTAGCAAACAGTCAGTACTAAATAAATATCTTCTGTCCCTTCCCTTTCCCGCAGGGCCACCACAACAGAGCCTAGAGAACTAGTGCCGAGTGAACTGGATACACAGAATTTATTTCAAGCGTGTAAATGTAGGCTGGGTGCAGTGGCTCACATCTACAATCCCAGCACTTTGAGAAGCGAAGGTGGGAGGATAGCTTGAGGCCAGGAGTTTGAGACCAGCCTGTGAGACCCTGTCTCCACAAAAAATACAAAAAATTAGCTGGACGTGGTGGCGCATGCCTGTAGTCCCAGCTACTCAGGAGGCTGAGGAGGGAGGATTGCTTGAACCTGTGGGTTTGAGGCTACAGTAAGCTGTGATTGTGCCAGTGCACTCCAGCCTAGGTGACACAGCAAGATCTTGTCTCCAAAATAAAGAAACAAAATAAAAAGTGCGAACGCAGAAGAATATGTGTTGGTCCTACAGAATCTCCTGACGAAAGGTGAGCCAGGCAGGGGTCAAGTTCATGCCAGGTGACAGTCCCTCCAGGTACAGTAGGACCTTGAGGGAAAGCTCTGCCCGTGACCCGGTCCACATCACATCAAATGTTTTGATGTTAATTAAATAATGTGAAAGTGGTAATCTATTTTAATGTTTTTTAAAATTAAATATTAAAAGTGTTTTTTATTGTCATTTTTGATAGAATCTGAGAAATCAGAGGAAGCAAGATTGTGATGGGGCTTTAGATACCTATCTAGAATTGCTAAGTGGATGTCACCTCTCCTGCACGGCAGTCAATGGACAATGGCTGTCTGGAACATGGCTTTGAGAAGAATTCTCCTTGTCACAGGGTAGACTAGTGATGTCTAGGGTCGACTAGAAATGTCTAGGGCAGACTAGCAATGTCTACCCTAGACATAGAGTAGAAATGTGACATGTACACATGGTCAGGGTATTTGCCATTCCTGAACTAGTCCCTTTGCACCTTCTGGCTAAACCTAGACTATGTAAACATAACCAATTATCTAATAAGGCTAGATGATAGCTAGGTAGTTGCTCAGAGATCTCTCCCTGGTGAAAATCTCCACCAGGCAGAGCTGGAAGTGAAAGATATGTTAACACATGGATCCCACGTGGTTACCCTGAACTGAGCACAAAATGCCAAGCACTTTACATGCATTATTTCTAATCCTCCCAAGAATTCTGTGAGTTGGGCACAAGCGTACCCATTCCATAGATTAGGAAACTGAGTTCTCATGAGCTTCAGTGACTTGTCTGGAGTTACCCTTAACTGTTGAGCACCAGAGCTGGAAGCTGCTCCCCTGTCTAACACAGAAACCCACACTGTCTTTCCTTGGGCTACACTGTGTTTTCAGGAAGGAAAGGGAGTGAACCGTCTGACTACGTGATGGCTGATGGAAGCTCTCTTGTTCCTCTGCCATTGCTGGGTTTTCTGGACAACCTCCTCGGGCCTCTATTTGGCTTTGACTGTGGGACACAGCCTTGGCTTTCGCCACAGAGAGCTAGGTGTGTCCTTCAGTTGGAAAAGGCTGGTAAAGCCTGCGTTTTGCCCCAGTCAGGTAACTCAGGCCAGAAGCACGTTCTTCATGGACTTACCTTGAGAAAACCACTTCTCTGCATGCAAAGGCAGGGCCGGATGCTGACTCAGGGCTGCCTGGATGGTCTGGGGTTGCTCATTCTCGCACAACTGGGAGTATTATGACCTGCGGTCTGTCGGCCAGCCCCTCACCTGTGAGCAGAGACTCTGAGGGGCCTATCCAGGCTCCTCCTTGGAGCACTGGAGCCATTCCTCCCCTCTGCCTTGCACCCCTCCATCTCCACAGTCACTTTGTGCTAACTTTGCAAAGGTTTCAATGCTTATCAAGTAACTTTGAATAGGAAATACATTTCAATAGCTTACAAAATAAGCAGTTTCAAAAGGCACACAGGAAAAGTTCTTATTCCCATTTTTGCCTGCTATCCACTGAGTTCCCCACCCCCGCCATAATAACCACCTTTATTATCTTCCTGAGATTCCTACAGAAAACAAACACGTATAAAGGTATATGTTTATCACCACGCACTTCCGTCACACAAAGTAGCATACATAAACACCTCTTGCATCCTATTTCAAGTACCAATACATCCCGAATCTCTTATAATATATAAAAATATTTGTATTCTTTTTGGCATCTGCATATATTCCACAGAATGGATATACTAGGATTATTTAATTAGTCTCCTCTTGAGGGACATTATGTATGTTTCCAACGTTTTACTACAAGCAATAGTGCAATAATTTGTCACTTAGTAACTGAGCAAGTTTATCAGTTGGGTAAATTCCCAGAAATGAGATTGATGGCTCAAAGGGTATATATGCTTTTATGGCTTTGCTAGTATTCCAAAATTGCCCTCCATAGAGTTTGTACCAATTTACACTCTGTCCTGCAACTTACCAGTTTCCACCCAACCTCACACACACGAGGTATGGTCAATATTTAATTTTTTTACCAACCTGATAGATGAAAAATGGTATCTCAGTATTGTTTTAATTTGATTATCTCTTATGTTGTGTCTTTCAGTATTTTAAAAACCATTTATATTTTTTACTGTGAACTTTCTATTCATATCTTTCGCCCATTTTTCTTTTTAGTTATTACCCTTTTTTATCATTTCTAAGAGCTCTTTACATATTATGAAGATTAAAAGCTTGATCTGTAACATGACTTGCAAATATTTTGCCTAGCTTGATTTTGTCTTTTGATTTTGCTAATGGTTTTATTATGCTAGGTAGAAATTTTTAAACATTGTTTATCATATAATTTATCAATCAATTCTTTTATAAATATTAGATTCTGAACTGTAACTAAATAAGCCTTCTTACTCCATATTTTCTTCTAATATTTTTATAGTTTGAAATTTTGTATTTAACTATTTTATCTATTTGGAGTTTATTCTAGTGTATGAAGTGAGCTATGTTTAGACCAATATTCAGTTGACCTACTATCCTTTATTGAATATCTTTTCTCTGCTGACTTAAGATACCACTTTTATCTTATTTTATACTACATTACAGAATGTATCTCATTGTATTAATCAACTTTCTCTCCTGTTCCATTGGACTATTTATGTAATAGTGCAATACTAATTTAATTAATGGTTAATTAAATTCATTAATTATTAAGCTCCATGACATATTTTAATATCTGATATGACTGGACCCCTAGTCATTGTTATTTTTGTTCAGATTTGTCCTTGTTTGTTTTCAGTATAAACTTTAGAATCATCTAGTTTACTTTTTTTTCTTTTGAGACAGTGTCTCGCTCTGTTGCCCAGGCTGGAGTGCAATGGTGCGATCTCGGCTCACTGCAACCTCTGCCTCCCAGGTTCAAGCAATTCTCCTGCCTCAGCCTCCCGAGTAGCTGGGATTACAGGTGCTCACAACCACGTCCAGCTAATTTTTTGTATTTTTAATAGAGACAGGGTTTTACTATGTTGGTCAGGCTGGTCTCAAACTCCTGAACTTAGGTTATCCCCCAGCCTCTGCCGGCCAGGCTGGTCTCAAACTCCTGACCTTAGGTTATCCCCCAGCCTCTGCCGGCCTCTCAAAGTGGTGGGATTTCAGGGGTGAGCCACCGTGCCTGGTCCATCTAGTCTACTTCTAAAACCAAAACCAAAACCTGATATTTTTGTTAGGGTTACACTAAATTTAGAAACCAACCTAGAGAGATTTGGCATTGTTAAATGATTGAATTTCCCTAAGCAAGAACAGATTACATAATTTCCTTTGTTCAAGTGTACCTTTCTGTTTTATATAATTATTGTAATAAATTATGTTAACAGATTTTATAATATTGAGCACATTCTTGAATTCTTGCATAAATTCTACCGGGTCATAATGTTTAATTTTCTTAGTGTCATGCTAGATTTTATTTGTTAATATATTATTTAAAATTTTTGCTTTAACATCTATTAGGGAGACATTGTTTTTTCCTTTTTTTGTGAAATCTTTCTCAATATTTGGTGCTGATGTGTTTTTCACTTCATGAAAGAATTATAGAATTTCCCTTTTCTCTATGTTCTGGAATAATAAAATCACATTGGAACTGTTTACCTTCTAAGGATTTGGCAGACGTCCTCTGTGAAAACATCTTTTTCCTTTTGCTGGGAGTTGGGGAAGAAGAGATGGTTAACTTTCTGGCAACTTTTTATATTTATTCTCTGGTAATTACAAAGTTTGAATTTTCATTATTTTCTGGGGTCAAATTTCATAATTTTTTTTTTCCGGAAAGGTTTATATTTCAACTGGGTTCCAAATATTTTTACAAATTTATTTGTATTATGAAAAATTTTAGACGTATATAAAGTTAGGAAAGAATAGTATACTGAGGTCCAGCTACCCCGGACCCAGCAACTATGGGTTCACAGTCAGTCCTATTGCATGTGGAATCCCACCCTACTTCCCCCCACCCTCCTCCTGAGTCTGGAGTATTTTGTAGCAATCCTGGGATATTGTATTCTTTTGCTTGCAGAACTTTCAGGCTGTGTCACTAAAACATAAGTATTATTTTTTAAACAGGAAGTCATTCAGTTATTTGTTGAAATCAGGGTCCAAATAGGCTCTAGGCAATTACACCTGCTGGATATGTGTCTTAAATCTCTTCATTTATAACTTATAGATTTATTTCTATAAATCTCACCTCCTCCTCTCCCAGATATCTTTCCTCAAAATTTATTTGTTGAATAAACAAGGTCATCTTCCTGGTAGACTTTTTTTTTTTTTTTTGAGATGAAGTCTCACTCTGTCACCCAGGCTGGAGTGCTGTGGCATGATCTCGGCTCACTGCAGCCTCCACCTCCCAGGTTCAAGTGATTCTTCTGCCTCAGCCTTTTGAGTAGCTGGAACTACAGGCACATTCCACCACACCTGGCTAATTTTTGTATTTTTAGTAGAGATGGGGGTTTCACCATGTGTGCCAGGGTGGTCTTGAACTCCTGACCTCAAGTGATCTACACGCCCCGGCCTCCCAAAGTGCTGGGATTATAGGCGTCAGCCACCATATCTGGCCTTCTTGGTAGACTTTCTATAATCTGAAATGTGCTGATTTTCTCTTTAGGTATCATTTAGCATGTTCTTATTTCCCCTGTATTGGTTCATCTGGAGGCTAGATTAAATTCAGGGTTTTTTTTTTTTTTTTTTTTTTTTTTTTTTTGGCTAATAGTATGTTATAAGTAGTGGTGTGTCAAATTTATTTGAAAGTTGAGCAATGTGGTCTATGATTCTTTTAATTTTCTCTGTTTTCATGATTATTTCCTACTTATCATTTCTTATTTATTGAATCTTTTTTTGCTTTTTTTCTTAAGCAGGTTGGATTATAGTTCATCTATTTTATGTTATTGTTTTTCAAATCAATACATGTTAGTTTCACTTATTAGTTTGCTTTCTGCTTTTGTCATTAAAGTTACTTCTCTCTAGTCGTATATTTCAATGTTCTTTTTCTAACTTTTGTGTCTAATGCATACGTTATTTAATTTTACATAATTACTTAAGTCTATGAATTTTTCTACGAGCACTTTTTATCTCTATCCATATGTTTGGCTTCATTATTCCTTAGAAATTCTGCAGTTTGGGTTTGTATTTCCTTTTGGACTAAAGAGTTATTCAGAAGATAACACTTTTTAGAGTTTCCAAGTAAAAAAGCCTATAGTTTTATTATTAATTTCTAGTCTTATTGAATTATAGTCAGAAAATGCTTTGTATTGTTTTGACATTTTGGAATTTATTAAGGTTTCCTTTTGGCCTAGTATGTTCAGTTGTAGATGTTTTAAAAACATCTAAGAAGGGAGGCTGAGGCAGGAGAATTGCTTGAACCTGGGAGGCGCAGTTTGCAGCGAAAGTGAGCCGAGATCGCGCCATTGCACTCCAGCCTGGGCAACAAGAGCAAAATTCTGTTTCAAAAAAAAAAAAAAATTATAAAATAAAAAATAAAAAAGGAATATATTCTATTTTCAGGGTACGGCATTTGAAATATATGCCAAATATAGCTTATACATTATATTTTGAATTCTCTATTTGAATTTTTGGATCTATCAGGGACTTAAACAAAAATGAATTAAATTCTCCTAATAACCAGTGTGTTTTTGTTTCTTCCTCCTTTTAGCTTCTATAATTTGTACTTTATGGCTCTTATTACTATTATATTTAGTTATCAATATTTAGAACTTTAATTTTTATCATGAATTATACCCTTTAGTATTATAAGTTTCCAATTTTGTCTTATTTAATGCTTTTTTTGCAAGAATTCCACTTTGTCTGATTTTAAGATTGTGACTTCTGCTTTCTCTTGGTTGCTTTTGCCTGCAAATATTGCACATCTTTGCATTTTCAATTTGTATGAACCACTTTATTTTAAATATGTCTAAATGTGATACATTATACTTTGAGTTTTTCTCTGTAGTTCAACCTGGGAACTTTTTTCTTTAGTAGGCAAGCTAAACTCGTTTATAGTGACTGATAAGACAAATAACATTTAGTCTTTCTTTGTCATATGATTTTATGTATTCTTTTCTATTTTAAGAGTTTAAAAATTTAACAGGTGGTCTCTCTGTGTGTGTGTGTGTGTGTGTGAGTGATTCTTATAAAATTTGGAAAGTTAATATTTTTATTATAATACCTATCTACATAATTATATCTTGGTCTATTTCTTTAGTTTCTTTTAGTTCACACCCATAAGTAATAATGAAATTCACAGTCCCTGATCAGATTTCAGTTAAGACTATTATTTTTCTTAGCAGTACCTTTCAATTATTAACTATGCTTAGAACTCTACTATTTTATGTGTCAACTGTAAACAACAATTCTTACACTTGCAACTATTGCAGATCAAGGTATCAGCAAAATTACAATACTTCCCATCCCACTTTTTGTTAGCTATATTTGTATTCAGCTCTGTCACCTAAACTCCGTCTTTGTTTTAGCCTCAACTTACCAGTTAAATGTATTTAAATATATCCATGCTCACAATCAATTTTTGTCAAAGTTCTCCATGACATTTTGGTGAGCTGAAATGAGGTTCATCTTTCAGTACTTCTTTCCCTCAAAAAGGACTCATGAGAACGTTTCCTGAGTTCTTACACAGTTAAACCTGTTTGCCTTTAAGATCAGCCTTGCTGGATATAAATCCTTGTCTCACACATTCTTTTCTTGAAGGTATTGTGGTGTTGTGTCGTTCCACTTCATATTCTGATATTGAATCTTCTGATATTGACTTGCTGTGGCCTGTAGAAAATCAACCTGATTTTTAACCCTTTATTATATGTGACTTGAGCTTTTTGCCTGGCTGGCCAAATAATTATTTCTTTACCTTTAGTTCAAAAACTTTATAGGTATACATAACCAGAATTGACTACTTTGGATCAGTGTTCTCTGATATAGAGTACCCTTTGAATATATAGATTCAAGTCTTCTCTTATTTGAGGAAAATAAATAAGTTGGTCTCAATATTCACAAATTGTGCTTAATAGTTTCTACCACATAGGGTGTTTGTGAAGATTCCTGTGCTAATGCATGGGAACCACATGTTTCAGTGTCTAATTTCATCTTCAGAAATAAAATTATCATTATTATTATTACCATTTTAAAAGTATTGAATGAGTGCCTTCTCTCAGTTAAGCACAAAGTAATGCCAAAAATAGGTAAGTTACACACGTTATCCTTAAATACCCATGTGTGGTCATCATGTGGTGTGGGCTTTCATCATGTAAACACATAATACCAAAGAGCCCCGAGGAAGGACGCAGGAACCGAGGAGGATCAAAGACGTCTTCATGGAAGTAGAGACTTTAATTAAGTTGAATGTTGAATGTTATTAAATTTTATATGGAAGTGAGATGATGAAATCAAGTGAAAAGTTGTAGGCAGGGGCATTTTGGGCAAAGAGAACTGCATGAACCAAGGTTTGGAGGTGAGAGAGAGCATGGTATGTTTGAGAAACTGCATATGGCTATAGAAAGGAAGAGTGATGGGTGGAGAAGTGGGAGAAGTAGATGGAGGCCATGTCTTACCAAGTCCTGGGAGCCAGGAAGGAGCTGGGCTCCATGATACAGGATGTGAGGGGTTTCTGCAAGACTTTAAATAGAATGTCCTAGTTACATGGGGGCTTTATATTGGTCACTCTGGCTACAGGATGGGCAATGGATTGAGGAGGTGGCAATACCAGGAAGGACAGGAGGGGACAGTTCCACTCACCTAGGTAAGATGTGCTGATATTCTGGCCTTCAATTGCATCTGTATTAGTTAGTTCTCACATTGCTATAAATACCTGAGACTGAGTAATTTATGAAGAAAAGAAATTTAATTTGTTCATAGTTCTGCAGGCTGTACAGGAAACTTCTGCCTCTGGGGAGGCCTCAGGAAACTTAACAAGCATGGTGGAAGGGGCAGGGGAAGCAGTCACAGCTTACGTGGCCATAGCAGAAGCAAGAGAGAGGAGTGAGGTGCCACACACTTTTAAACCACTAGATCTCAGAACAATTCATTATCATGAAGACAGGACCAAGGTGGAAATCTGCCCTCATGATTCAATCGCCTCCCACCAGGTACCATCTCCAACATTAAGGATTACAATTTGACTTGAAATTTAGGCAAGGAAAGAGATCTAATCCATATTATTCCACCCCTGGCCCCTCCAAATCTCATGTCCTTCTCACATTGCAAAATACAATCATGCCTCCCTAATGAGTTCCCCAAAGTCTTAACTCATTCTAGCATTAACTCCAAAGTCTCATCTGAGACAAGGCAAGTCTATTCCACCTATCAGCCTGTAAAATCAAAAACAGGTCAGTTGCTTCCAAGATACAATGGAGGTATATAGGCTTTGGGTAAATACTTCCATTCTAAATGGTAGAAATTGGCCAAAAGAAAGGAGCTACAGGCCCCATGCAAGCAGGAAACCCAGCAGGGCAGTCATTAAACCTTAAAGCACCAAAATAATATCCTTTGACTCTATGTCCCACATCAAGGACACACTGGCATGAGGGGTTGGCTCCCAAGGCTTTGGGTAGCTCTGCTCTGGTGGCTTTGCAGGGTTTAGCCTCTGTGGATGCTCTCACAGGCTGACGTTGAATGTCTTTGTCTTTTGCAGCTGCAGGGTGCAAGCTGCCTGTGGATCTCCTATTCCGGTGAATGATGGCCCGCTTCTCACAGCTCCACTAGGCAGTGCCCCAATGGGGACTCTGTGTGGGCTTCAACCCCACATTTCGCCTCTGACTGACCTAGTAGACGTTCTCCATGAGGGCTCCATCCCTGCAGCAGACTTCTGTCTAGACATCCAGGCTTTTCCATACATCCTCTGAAATCTAGGCAGAGGCTCCCAAGCCTCAACTGTTGCACTCTGTGGACTCATGGGCTTAACACCACGTAGAAGCTGGCAAGGCTTACAGCTTGTACCCTCTGAAGCAGTGGCCCGAGCTGTATCTGGGGCCTTTTGAGCTGAGGCCTCCCAGGATGCAGGGAGCATTGTCCAGAGGCTGTGGAGGGCAGCAGGGCCCTAGGCCTGGCCCACAAAACCATTCTTCACTTCTAGGCCTCCAGGCCTGTGATGGGAGGGGCTGCCATGAAGGTCTCTGAAATACCTTTGAAGCCTTCTTTCCATTGTCTTGGCTAATAGCACTGGGCTCCTTTTTACTCATGTAAATTTCTGCAGTCTGCTTGAATTCTTCCCCTGAAAATGGGCTTTTTTTTCTACCACATGACCAGGCTGCAAGTTTTTCAAACTTTTATGCTCTGCTTCTTCTTTAAATATAAGTTTCAATTTAAGGTCACTTCTTTGGTCATCCATCTGAACATAAGCTGTTAGAAGCAGCCAGTCCACATCTTGAACACTTTATTGGTTAGACATTTCTTCCACAATATACCCTAAATCATCAATCTGAAGTTCAACATTCCACTGATACTCAGAGCATGGGCACCATGTAGCCAGACTCTTTGCTAAGGTACAGCAAAAGTGCCCTTTACTCTAGTTCCCAATAAGTTCCTCATCTCCAACTGAGACCTTATCAGTCTGGCCATCTCTGTCCATATTACTATCAGCATTCAGGTCTCAACCATTCAACAAGTTTCTAGGATGTTCCCTCATCTTCCTGACTTCTTCTGAGCCTTCTAAACTCTTCCAACCTCTGTCCATTACCGAGTTTCAAGCCACTTCCACATTTTCAGGTATCTTTTTAGTAATGCCTTACTCCTTGGTACCAATTTTCCCTGTTAGTCAGTTCTTGCACTGCTATAAAGAAATACCTGAGACTAGGTAATTTATAAAGAAAAGGTTTAATTGGCTCATGGTTTTGCAGGCTGTATAGGAAGCATAGTGGCTTCTGCTTCTTGGGGGGCTTCAGACAACTTACAATCATGGTTGTGGGAGGTTAAAGGGAAAGAGGTTCATCTTACATGGCCAGAGCCATAGCAAGAGAGAGAGGGGGAGGTGCCACATACTTTTTTGTTTGTTTGTTTGTTTTTGTTTTTGAGACGGAGTTTCACTCTTGTTCCCCAGGCTAGAGTGCAATGGCATGATCTCGGTTCACTGCAACCTCCGCCTCCCGGGTTCAAGTGATTCTCCTGCATCAGCCTCCCAAGTAGCCAGTATTACAGGCATGCACCACCACACCTGGCTAATTATTTTGTATTTTTAGTAGAGACAGGGTTTCTCCATGTTGGTCAGGCTGGTCTTGAACTCTCGACCTCAGGTGATCCACCCACCTCGACCTCCCAAAGTGCTGGGATCACAGATGTGAGCCACTGCTCCTGGTCATGCCACATGCTTTTAAACAACCAGAACTCATGAGAACTCACCATCACAAGGACAGTACCAAGTGGGATATCCACCCCCATGTTCCAATCACCTCACGCCGGGCCCCACCTCCAACACTGGGGATTACAATTCAACTTGTAATTTGGGCAGGGACACAGATCTAAACCATATCAGCATCTATGTGGATCAGGGCTCCTGCCAGCCCCACTGCCCCTAAGCTCAGTGCCCTTTGCTGGCTACTGTGTACTTAACTGAACCCTTGGTCCCAGTGGAATGGAGAGTGAACAGCTCTAAGACAAAGGATGGCATGACTCAGTTGGTTGACTGAGACAGATGAGGAAGAGGAAGAAGTTAAGATGACTCCCTGGGTTTCTGGTTTGAGCAAGGATGAGCCTGGAGAAGCCATTCACAGAGACCAGAAACACAAGCGAAGATGTGGCCCTGGTGTCAGATGAGTTCAGATGCCTTAGGGACATGGCAATGGAAACGCCTTGGAAATGTCCAATAGATGATTGGTTACATATCTCTGGAGCAGGAAAATATCTGATCTAGAGAGATCAGTATATTGTAGCTGGCATCTGAAAGCAGGGCACATATTTTACCTTCCATAGTTTAGAAATGTATTTCCTAAGATATGGTCATAAAAGTTCTGGACCAGTGGTTCTTAACCAAGATGATTTTGCCCCTAGGGGATACTTGGCAATCTCTGGAGACATTTTTGGTTAACATCATTGATGACAGGGGCTATTGGCATCTGGTGGGTAGGGACCAAAGATGCTGCTACATATTTTACAATGCATAGGGCAACCCCCTTAACAAAGAACTATGTTCACGTTGTCAATAAAGTTGATCTGATACATAAAGCAACAGTGAGATCTTAATGATTAAGGACTCAGTGTATTACCTCGACAAGTGAGATCATATCTCAAATCCCATTTCCCACCTGGGTGACCAGCTGAGAAATTTACTTGCTCACCCAGGCCTCCAGTTTTCTTATCTTAAACAGGCATAAATCAGGCCAGGCGTGGTGGCTCACAGCTGTAATCCCAGCACTTTTGGAGGCCGAGGCAGGTGGATCACTTGAGGTCAGGAGTTCGAGACCAGCCTGGTCAAAATGGTGAAACCCCGTCTCTACCAAAAACACAAAAATTAGCCAGGTGTGGTGGCGGTCACCTATAGTCCCAACTACTCGGGAGGCTGAGGCAGGAGAATTGCTTGAACCTGGGAGGCAGACATTGCAGTGAGATGAGATTGCGCCACTGCACTCCAGCCTGGGCGACAAGAGCAAAACTCTCTCAAAAAAATTTTTTTAAAAAGGCATAATTCATCCTTACCTCATTAATTTTGTAGGATACTTAATTACACATTAAAATGTGTATATAATAAGTACTCAGCCAATGTTAGTTTTTTTCTCTTACCCTACAAATCTCCTGCCTTAGAAATCTAATTTCCATGGGGAGCTTGGGCATTCCAACCCTCCTCAGTCAGGACCCAGGTGGCAGGTGGTGGCAGACACAGTGGCCTTCAGACCTCATGTCAACTCTTGGCTGTACCACAGGGCTCTCCATCACCTCTATTCAAAGATGTCTATCCCCCATCCTCCCTCTATCGCATGAATCTGTCTCATGCTCACCATGGCACTCAGCATAATGGTGTTTCTGTCTTTGCTTGCTGGCCTGTTGCTTGCTTTCCCCGCAAAGTGTAAGACCAGGAGGAAAGGGGCCCTGTTTGTCTTGGAATTCTTTGTGCATAAAACACTGTCTAGAACATCATGGGCACTCGGTACATATTTTGCACATGAAATGAATAAATACACAAATAATTCTGCCCCAGTTTAAAAACAAAACAAATAAACAAAAACCTGTCAGAGCAAAGCTATAGTCACAGCCCTCTGTGACTTAGGGCTGACTGTCTTCAAAGACAGAGACGGAGGTGAGGGAGGTGGCCCGCTGGCCACAAAGACCTTGCTTAGGGAGCACACACTTGGAGCAAGTCTAGATACAAGGCCAAGCTCCTGGAGCTCAGAGCCCTGGAGGGAGCTGAGAATAAACTGTGGAAGGAAAGATGCACATAGCTTCAGATACCTCAGAAGGTGCTGTCTGCCTGAACTTCTTAGTGTAGAAGAATTTGGAGCTCAGCTCCTGCTTGGTGGAAACTAAAAGAACACCCACAGATAAGTAAGTCCATTTCCTTGCCGCTCAGGAAAATACCCAGGTCTGCAGAGGAGCAAGACCTGCCCAAGCCACAAGGAGAGGTAAGGAGAGGGAGGTACCAGGACTGCAGAGAAAGTTTAGAATCACATTTATTTGTCAGAAGGTCATTCCTACTGGCCTTTTCATTCACACCCCTGTTACTAAAATTGCAGCATTGTCTTTCAAAACAGCCCCTTGAATGCAGCATCCTTTACTGTATGGTGGCTCAAAGCTGTCTCTGAGCCTACCCAGGTTGCTCCAGTGTTGGCTATCAGGAAGCAGTCTCCTCTGCCCAACCCTCAACAAGAACTCATTCATTCAAAAGTAATTTCCTGAGCATCCCTCCCGTCTAAAGGATGCGGACACAGAGGAGTAAGATGCTGTCCATAACCTTGAGGAGTTCATAGTCCGGCAATGGAGGCAAACCTGGGGGACAGCTTCACCCTGATGGCAATAGGTGGAAAGACATTTGTGGGGTTTCTAACAACCACAGAAATCTTTATAGAGTTAGAGAAATGGAGGCAGTTGGTCTAAAGAAGCTTGTCTGGAATGCTCAAGTCAAAATGAGAAAGCTGAGAAAACACAGAGTGCCCTCTTAGGTGACTTGAGACTCTCTCATTATGCCACCCATATAGTTTTCCCTTCTCCTCCAAGGCCCCAGGTAGAATTTTCCCTTCTCCTCCAAGGCTCCAGGTAGACAGGCCCCCTGAAGCCATGTCACATGACTAGGCATGGCCAATGGATCCCTAAGGTGCGAGCAGAAGTGACTGCTGGCACCTGCAGTTGGCATCTCCCGTGTCCACTCTGCAGGCTCCCCCTTTCCTGCTGCAACGCTGAGCAGTAATGCTCCTGATGGTGGCGCCCCTGCCAACTTGGGCCCTAAAGGTAGGACAAGTGTGTGAGCCCTCACCTGCTCCATGACAGTTACATAGGGAAAGAAAGAAAGAAACTTTTATTGGTTAAAGTCACTGAGATTTGGGTTTTTCTTGAAGCATAATCTAGTGTGTCCTGACTGATGCCACCCAACCCCAAATGACCTTACTCACGAAGTCTACAATGTAACCCCTAGAAATTTCTTTTTTCAGGGTAAATATTGATACATTTTATTGTATTAGTCAGGCTTAGCTAGTTTAGGCAACAACAAAAATTCCCTAATCTAAGATGGATTTATTTGGTGCTCAGATCAGAGCCAGATTTGAGTCACATGGCTGTACTCCATATTGTACCTCTGCCATCAGGACACATAGCCTGCAAGGCTGCTGTAACAGGAGAAAAGGGAAGCAGCAGATTGACTTGTAACTGACAAAAGCCACTCTACTCACAGTCCATTGGCCAGAAATAAACACATGGCCCCAAACTAGATCTGGGATGGTCAGTCTTATGTGTTAACTTGAATGGGCCATGAGATGCCCAGATTAAACATTCTTTTGGGGTTTGTCTGTGAGGGTGTTTTAGGATGAGATTAGCGTTTGAATCAGCAGACTCAGTGAAGTAGATGGCCCTCCCCAGTGTGGGTGGTCAACATCCAGTCCATCGACAGCCTGCATAGAGCAAGGTAGAGGAATGGGGAATTTTCCCCCAGTTTTACAGCATTACTGCTCGAGCTGTAACATCACATCTCACCTTCTCCTGCCCTCAGAATGGGATTGACATCATCGGCTCCCCTGGATTCAGGCCTTTGGACTGAAACTGGATTATACCATGGGATCCACTGAGTCTTCAGCTTGCACATGGCAGATCATGGGACTTCTCAGTCTCTGTAATCACATGAGCCAATTCCTCATAATAAACCTCTCTTCTCTCTCTCTCCATATGTGTGTGTGTGTGTGTGTGTGTGTGTGTGTGTGTGTGTGTGTGTATTAGGTCCCCCACCTGTGGACCCAGAACATGATCAGTTTCCATACTGCCCCTGCAGACAGCAGGTAGGAGGTATTCTTGGGCATTTGTCATGCCGAACTAAATGCCTTTTACCTGTGTAACCTCCAGAAAGTCCTATGACCTCTCCATGTCTCTGTTCCTATATCTGTAAAATGAGAATAATACTGTAATCAATCTGATAGGATTGTTATGAGGAATCAATCAATTAATATATAGGAAGCATTTAGAAGTCCCTGACATGGCCTGGCACAGTGGCTCACGCCTATAATCCCAGCACTTTGGAAGGCTAAGTGACATGGATCATGAGGTCAGGAGTTCAAGACCAGCATGGCCAAGGTGGTGAAACCTTGCCTCTACTAAAAATACAAAAATTAGCCAGGAGTGGTGGCAGGCACCTGCAATCCCAGCTACTCAGGAGGCTGAGGCAGATGAGGCAGAGAATTGCTTGAACCTGGGAGGCAGAGGTTGCAGTGAGCCGAGATCGCGCCACTGCCCTCCAGCCTGGGTGGCAGAGTGAGACTCCGTCTCAAAAAAAAAAAAAAAAAAAAAAAAGAAGTTCCTGGCACAAATTATACAAGTGCTAGCTATTATTTTTATTATCGTTATTTACTATTATCTACCCATCTCCTGCCAAACCCTGTATGAACCACGGTCTGGCTAGTGTGAGTTACATAGGTGTGCTACCCTACCCTGCATCCGTCATTTCTTTACTGTACAAAAATTACTTCATATCCCACCCTACTTAAAAATGTGCTACTGAAGTCAAGCTAAGGTTATGAAAAAAATGTGCCGGTGGACATTCATGCAAGTAAAACAGTCGTTTATGATGCCCTAAGCTCAGAACCTAGCTACATGTTACAAAGGCACTCAGAAGGGCTTTTGTGCACACTGTTAATATTTCCTAAATGTTCTAGGAAGCAACTACAGTGTAAATTGAGAGAAGCTTGTGCTTTGTTTGGTCTGGAGTTCTTTCAAGAGTCGCTTGCTGTTTGGGAAAATTACAACACTCACAGCAATTCTACTCACAGTCTTTGAATCACCAGCAAAACACACCCAAATTGGTCTGTGTTTGTAAGTGTGCATTCACAGTGGTTTCTTATTTATAGGTGTTGGGAATCTGATTGTTTCATCATGTCTTCCAGGATGGTCATGCCCAAGCACCTGCATATTTGGAAATGTACTACAAATCATTTTATTCCATTTCTCCTTTATATGCAAAAGCGCATCATATCTATTGTCTTAAAATTACATATGTAAGGAGATCATAGGATCTATAATTTGGATTTCAGATAGTAAAGAATATCTACTTTACAAAGGGGAATGGAGTCATGAGTTTTAGTTCTTTTCTAGGAAATAAATGGGTCAGAAAGAGGAAGCTTGCACTGGCAGAGGGTGTGGTGGAATTCCAGGTATGTAAACAGAATTTAGAGAAGTTACCCTATGCTCTTCTATCATTCTTCCCTAGACTTCTGAACTGTGTTTTCTTCCAGCTTCTAAGACACAGGCAGTATCTGTGCATCTTTGCCTTTTAAATTATCTAGAAACAATTACGTTTCTTGGTCCTTGTATCCCAATGAGTTTGGGTTTTTTTGGTTTTTTTTTTAGAATAAATAGCACTGGGTTAGGAGACAGAGGACCTCAGTTTGAGTCTTCTGCTGGTGACCTCGGGACACTGCACTTGTCTAGGTCTCTGTTTCTTCATCTGCAAAAGTGAGAGTAATCATCTCATTTCTGAGTGGGGAGTGTTTTGAGCTCTGTAAGGGGCCACAGGAAAACAAGGCAGCAGGCCCAGGAGGGCCAAGACTACAGCTCCTGGAAAGAATAAATCAGGCTTGCTGGAGAGCAAGGCGTGCTGGAAGGAGCTCAGACTGGCTCTGCCCCGCAGCAGGCCCTGGGACTCAGGTCTGCTCTCTGAGCCTCAGTTTCCCCATCTGCAAAGTAGGCACAGGAGCAGAACTAACTAGATGGACTCTAAGGTTCCTTTGCCCACAGAAGCCCTGTAAAATTAATTAAAGGTAGATTTGTCCATGGAAAGGAAATATATATTTATTCAGAAGAGATAGTTTCTGTGATGGTTTAATTTTGTGTCAACTTGACTGGGCCAACAGGTTAATGCTTTGATTCACCAATTTTTTCCAGGTGTATCTGTGCAGATGTTTCTGGATGAGACTAGCATTCAAGTGGGGGAACTTAGTAAAGCAGATAGCCCTTCCTAGTGTAGGTGGGAACCATCCAATCCATCGAGGACCTGAATAGAACAAAAAGGCAGAGGAAGGAGGGAAAGATTCATCCCTTTTGCTTCCTGCATGCCTGGTCGAGCTGGGGCATCTCATCTTCTCTTGCCTTTGGACTGGGACTTATAGCATCAAATTCCCTGGTTGTCAGGCCTTTGGACTCTGGCTGGAATTACAGCACTCACTTTCCTGGGTCTCTAGCTGGTGGATAGAAGATGGTGAGAATTCTCAGCCTCCACAACCACATGAGCCAATTCCTCACAATCTTTTCATTAATTTATATCTATATCTATATGTCTTTCCTATTGGTTCTGTTTTTTTGGAGACCCATAATACATTCCATTCTAATGATGGAAAGAAGTTAACCCCCAGTTGTTCCACATGTCTGGGAATTGCATTGGAAGAAATAGTCTCCTAGTGGAAGGTGACGGTGGTCATTTCCACATACCGTGGAAGCTCTCAGACAAGGGACATTGTATCTGAAACACAGGCAAAGGGCTGTCACTCATAACCTGGGTTAGCACCAGAGACATACATTCTCTCATTTGACTCACATCTGTTCTCTCTAACCACGCTCCGTGCTGGGTGCACCACTTAGGCCACTCTAGGTCAACAAAGGAAGCGGGTACAGAGAAAAGCTGAGCCCTGGCTCTGTGCTAACTGTGATGACTGAGGTAGCTCAGACAACTATGGGAGGGAGTACAGAGCAGGGTCACCTAACCCAGCCAGGGCACATAGGTGTCTGGAGAAGTGCCAAGGAGGCACAATACTTCTAGATAAAGAGAAGGTTTGGAAAGCATGGTAGTTCCAGGCAGTGGGAACAGCCTGTGCAAAAGCATGGAAGCATGAGAAAATGTGGTGGGTTTTAGGAATGATTAATAATCACATCTGTTGGGCATAAAATAGGGGGTTTGGAAAATCTAGAATTGAGGCTGATTGAGTAGATAGAGGCTGGCCAGGAAGGCCCTTGTATACTCTCATGAGTAGTCGTGATTTGCCTTTGGGCAATTGGGAGCCATTGAGGAATTAGAAACAGGAGGTTGACATAATCAGATCTGTGTTTTCAAAAGATCTTGATGTCTTCCACTATGTGTGGAAACACCAAGTCAGGGAGAAAACGCGAGAGAGAATGAAAATTGAACCACGACTGTGGCTATGGGAGTCAATGCAAGACTGATCTGAACGATACTATAGGAGGAAGAAGAGAAAAGGGAGATCGGAGGGCAGCCTGGGTGGCTGCTGTCAACAAGTCCTTGGGCAGGGAATATTGCCCAGACACGTAGAAGATAAATGTAAGGCATTTGAGATATAAGATGATGATGGGCAATTGATGTAGGACAATGTCACATTAGTCTTTGTGCCAATCCTGAAAGTTGGTTGCTTTGGGATGTTGGATTTTCAGAGAGAGAAAGTGACTTGCCCATGTTCACACCTCCAGGAATCCAGCTATGATTACAACTGCCCTATATTAACTGGGACCTTGAATGACAGAAGTTTGAGAAGCCCTACCAGAAGCTCTCAGTGGCCTGCTGCTGCGCCATTGAAATGTATTTCCGTGTCTAAGAGAGACTGCATTGTCCTCCTGGCAGCTCTGGACTGGACCCTGTAATATCATGAGCTACTCTGGAAGAGGAGAGACAAAGTTCACTGCTCTGAGCAGCAGGGTCTTTGGTTGCCATGTGACTGAAGATGGGTACAGATTTTTTTGATAAACAATAAAAATCAAAAATAATAAAACGAGGTGTGATTTCTTCCATGAAAAACCATAAAATCTCTCTCATAGTCTCCCAGTCTGAATGCCTCCTTCCTTCTCTCTCCCCTTTGGCTCATGAATTTCTCATTCCTGCCAAATAGGTCGGTTGAGTTGGAAACATTAATTGTTTGCTCTAGTGGATGCCAAGGTCCCTGCCTGGCCTTCCTCATCTGACCCAGCTTCATGTGCCTTTCAAAGCCCAGCTTAGATAGCCCCTTTTCTTGGACCCTCCCTACTGCCCAGCCATGCCCCCACTGCACACATGCAGCTAGGTGAGGTCAGTCACTGTCTCTTGAGCCCTCCTCAGCTCTGGGGTGACCCTCCTCCTCTCAGCACCTGCTCCCATGGCCTTCCCCCTTAGACTCTGAGGATCCTGCCCTGGAAGTGGGGGCCTTGTCTTCTCTGCCTTCATATCTTCTTTCCTAAAATGACTGGCACCAAAATACTGAATCAATGGACAAATGGATGAAGAAATGAGCGGATTTAGAAGATGCTAATGAGGTGAACTGTCATGAACACACTATCTCTGAGACATTAAAAATGTTTCATTAAGTTATTTTTATAAAACACACACACCATACACCATGGAATACTATGAAGCCATAAAAAATGATGAGTTCATGTCCTTTGTAGGGACATGAATGAAGCTGGAAACCATCATTCTCAGCAAACGATAGCAAGGATAAAAAAGCAAACACCGCATGTTCTCACTCATAGGTGGGAATTGAACAATGAGAACACATGGACACAGGAAGGGGAACATCACACACTAGAGCCTGTTGTGGGGTTGGGGGAGGGGGGAGGGATAGCATTAGGAGATATACCTAATGTTAAATGATGAGTTAATGGGTGCAGCACACCAACATGGCACATGTATACCTATGTAACTAACCTGCACGTTGTGCACATGTACCCTAAAACTTAAAGTATAATAAAACAAACAAACAACAACAACAACAAAACACACATACCAAGCCCAAAATATCCTTACAGTGCCCAAGGTTGTAAAGTGAAAAGTGAGTCTTCTTTCCAGCTCCCAGGATCACTCTCCAGAAGGTGCTGCCCACAGGTGTCTTCTTCTGTTTTGAGACATTTCCCTTTTACATTCTTTACACAACTGGGGGCATGCGGCACAAACTGTTCAAATAAAAGAAATAAAATAAAAAGAAATCTTTTCATTTCTTTTAACAATATCATGGAGATCTTTCCACATCATTTTCTATTCAGAGTTATGGAGTTCCTTTTTACGTATATATAATAGTTTATTTGGCCAAGCTTCTATTGGAAGACAAGGATGACATGCCAATTAATATTCTCAACTCCAGGGCTTCTTAGCCTTCATCCTCACTAGCACTAGGTACTCTTTTATTCATTTTGAACCTTGCTGGTGACTTCTGGATGAAAGAGATGGTGTTGTCAGTCAATGTGCATTCAACTGTTCTATTTGCATTGTGTTTACTTAATAAGTAATGTTTTTAAATACTTTTGCCAACCACTGTGAAAATACTTCAGAGGCAGGGACTATATCATACACAATTACTGCTCTCATATAGCACTAAATACATGTCTGAAATGAATGGGTAAATGAATATCTGGGTGCCCAAACCTGGATGATATGAGTTGGGAAGGGTTGGCAAATATTTTCTGAAGCAAGATCAGTGGCTTAAAAGCACAATTGATTAAGATATTTCCTGCATTATATTCCACCAAGTCAATGAAGCAATTCATTTAATCCACTTTGTATTAATGGCTGGTTAAGTTCCTTTCAATCCTTTACTATTATAAACAACGCTGTGTACTTTTCCGAGTATTTTCCTATGAAATAGCTCTAGAAAGTCCTAAATGACAAATTGCTGAATCAAAACATTCACTGTTTTTAGAAGTTTTTGATATATATATGATCGATTTTTTCCTCTAGAAGATTTGCAGAAATTTTCACTCCAACAGGGACCTCTGAATCTTTGCCATACCTTGTTCCATCCTTGAGCAGGGAAAAATCATGTGAAATGTAGACGTGTGTTTCTTCAATTATTAGTTCTGTTGAGCGTACTTTTACATGCGTGTTGGCCATTTGTATTTCTTGTGTGAATTATTTGTTCATTTCCATGGTCCATTTTTCCACTAGGATTTTGCCTTAGTTCTTTCGTGGCAGAATGTCACTGTGGGGTTTCCAATGAACCATGTCCCCTGGTGTGTGTGCCCTTGTTCCATTCCCCCTTGAATCTGGCCAGGCTGCTTGGGTGACCCACTCTAACTGACAGAATGTGGCAGATGTAACACTGGGACAGTTTCAGGGCTAAACCTTCAGAAAGCCTGGCAGCATCTGCCTTTGCTCTGTTGGAAGCCAGCAGCCATGTACCAAGCCCAGCTACCTTCACACCCCCAGACTGTGAGAAGTCCCAAGCAGCCACATGGAGAAACCACGAGGGAGAATGCTGACGCCCCAGTCAACAGCCTTGCCTGAACTCCTTGCAGCCAGCCACATGTGTGAGCCATCTCAGAGGAGGGTCCCCCAGCCTCCCTTAGCCACCTGAGCTGCCATCCCCTGTCCAAATTGTAGAATCGAGAGCAAATAAGTAAAACAACTGTCGTTTCAAGTCACTAATTCGGGGTAGCTTGTTACACACCAAACTACCATTAAAAAACCAAAACACTTACATTGCGTAAGAATTCTACAGATTAAGATTTGTGTTAACTGTCAGAAGTTAGCTATCATGGTTAGATATCAAGGTGAGATCCAAGCAAGATTCATGCAGTACATTGTGTGTGTGATACACTGTAAGTCTCTTTTAACTTGGAGGCATGTCTCCAGCCTGCACCTTGATTGCTTTGTATTTTTGTCCTGGTGGAGAGAAGCCAAACGTCTTGAAGAATGTCTCCTCTAGAATCGTCTGCTGCCTCCTCATCCACTGGCAGTCGGTTTCCAGCTGGGCTCGGACATGGTCATTTTCAGAGCCAGCTCTGGCCTGTGGTATGTCTTTATCAGCAGCCCATCTGCAAGCCACAATGAGAGGCCTCAGAAGAAAGTCACCCTGCCAAAGCCTTAATTTCAAAGTCCAGCCCCCAGAATTGTGAGAAAATAAATAAATTTCTGTTGTTTAGTTCTGTGGTACTTTCTCATGGCAGCACAAGCAAACTAATATAGCTGATAATCCTTAACATACACCCAGTATGTAGGAATCCTTATCATTAAATATTATAGGTGAAGGAGGTGAGGTTAGAACAGATTAAGTCACCTGTCCAAGGCCATCTGATGTGGTTTGGCTGTGTCCTCACCCAAAACTCATCTTGAATTCCCATGTGTTGGGGGAGGGACCTGGTGGGAGGTAATTGAATCATGGAGGTGAGTTTTTCCTGTGCTGTTCTTATGACAGTGAATAAATCTCATGAGATCTCATGGTTTTAAAAAGCAGAGTTTGCCTGCACAAGCTCTCTTTGCCTGTCACCATCCATGTAAGATGTGACTTTCTCCTCCTTGCCTTCCGCCATGATTGTGAGGCCTCCCCAGCCATGTGGAACTATAAGTCCATTAAATCTCTTTCTTTTGTAAATTGCCCAGTCTCAGGTATGTCTTTATCAGCAGCCCATCTGCAAGCCACGATGAGAGGCCTCAGAAGAAAGTCACGCTGCCAAAGCCTTCATTTTGGACTTCCACCCTCCAGAATTGTGAGAAAATAAATAAATTTGTTGTTTAGGTCTGGGTTATGTTACGGCAGCACAAGCAAACTAATATAGCAGTTAATCTGTGACACACTCCCAGCATTTAGGAATCCTTATCATTAAACATCATGGTGAAGAAGTTGAGGTTAGAACAGATTAAGTCACCTGTCCAAGGTCATCCTATTAGAAAATGGCAGAGCAGATGCTCAGACCAAAAACTGTCTTACATCAAACCCCCACACCAAAATCTCCTCCAAAAAATGTCAACAGAAACACCAACATACTCAGAATGTCATATGGACTGGGGATGGTATAAGATTCCTGCCCTCTGCTCCATTTTCTTGTGAAATTTTCTCTGGACCTGAGAGGACCAATAAATGACCCCTCCCTCACTCAACACTTCTGTCCTCTCTGGGCCACATATGTTGGGGTTAAGAACATGGAATTTGGAGTTAAACTGACCAGGATCTGAGCTCCTAGTGACTTGGCCATGGGTTTGCTGTGTGAAGTTGGGTGTGTTATTTAACCTCTCTGAGCCTCATTTTCCTCATGGAGAAGATTCATTTGCTCTCAACCTTGTGAAGTAACTGTGGGAACTCAGGAGACAAAAGCTGTAGCTCATGGCCCAGAGTTTGGCCCCGAGGGGGACCCAGTGACTCAGAAGCCTCAGGGCAGGATTTCCCAGGGCAGCTCTTCTCTCTGGGCTGGCCTCAGCAGCATCCCCTTCTCCCCTAAGAGGTCTCTTGGCCACCAAGGGGCCAAGTCTCACTGGGCTGTGTATCTTCAGAGCACAGCTCAGTGCCTGGCTCCTAGTAGACCCTTGGGAAATATGGGTTGTACAAATTAAAGTGGAAACAGTAAATAGAAAAATAAATCTGGTTGGAAACTTCTGTGATGCTGTTTGTGCTTTTAGATATAATCTCCTGGAATCCTCTTATTATTTTAGTAATTTAGAATTTTATTAAGCTCCTTAAGAAGATGCCAGTCGACCTTGTGGTACTACAGGGTGCTGGCCCATTCCAGAGCTGAGCTTCAAAGTGGGTCGGTGGCCTAGGTATAGTATTCTCTCTCATGGGATCTGAACTCTAGGTCTTGTGATTCACACAAACATATGTGGGGTGGCCCTCAGATGTAATCTAAGGACCCTCTCCAAGGGACAGGGCCAACTCTGGCTGGAAGTGCCATAAGTCCACTAGTAGGGTGGGCAGAAAGAAAAGACGTGTGGGTGTGAAAAGACACGTGTGTGTGATGTTCCTCTCCCACTGCGGGAAGCATCCAGGGGGCCAAGGCTGGCCCACACCACCTCTGTGACCTCCCTTCCCTACCCTGCCAACATCCGGTCTCCTCAACACTATATCGTGCATTTGAAGCCCGGCGATAGTTTTCTAGGACACGACTTAGAAACTGGGACATAGATCACTATTGATTGGTGAAGACCAAGAGCGTTTCCTCACAGGGCAGAAAAGGTCATTGGCAATTCATTTATTCATTCACCCATGCATTCACTCACTCAAGAAACTGGCTCTGATCAAGTGCTTGCTGACCTGGGGGTTGGAAGATAAATGAGACCTGGTCTCTGCCCTCTAGACACTTCTGGCCAAACGCAGACAAGCATGACGCTAAATGCCCACAGTGGTGAGTGCTTTGCAGAGCCAGGTATGGCACTGGGGGAATAAGGGGTCAGCATCTTAACCAACCTACTGTGAGGGAAGTGAAGGAAGGGGGCAGGGGGACAGGATGGCCTAATTAATAGAAGTACTGGTCTTTAGGTTCCTGCTCATGAAAATACAGCACATACACTGTCGTCTTTATTCTCCTAAGAACTCCAGCAAGATTTATTTCTCAGCCTTCATTTTACAGACAGAGTATCAAGATTGACAGAGGTGGGGTAATTTTTCCTAACAAGAAAATGATGCAGATGGGATCTGCACCTAGATGCCTGATGCTGAGTCCAGCCACTACCATCAGGCAATCAGGAAGGGGCAGATGCAACTAAGACAGAAACTCAAAAGCTAAGGGAAAGAGCAGCCCATCAGAGCTGTAGTGAGCGTGGCAGAGCAGGGGAAAGGGTGAGATGTGGTGGGGCAGAGGGGGAAGATTGAGACCTATGGGGCTCTTGCCTGGAGCCTCCATTAGCTCAGGGTGGGGCAATGCCCAGAGAAGTGAAGGGAATTGTCAAAGATGCACGACCCCAGTGGCAGAGCAAGAATTTTGACCCAGCATTCTTTGCATGAGAACCTGCTGTTCTTGGCTGGGCATGCTGGCTCATGCCTGAAATCCCAGCACTTCGGAAGCCTGGGGCAGGTGGATAACTTAAGGCCAGGAGTTCGAGGCCAGCCTGACCAACATGGTGAAGCCCCATCTCTACTAAAAATGCAAAAAATTAGTCGGGTGTGGTGTGGTGGCACACGCCTGACACATGGAAGGCTGAGGCATGAGAATCATTTGAACCTGGGAGGCGGAGTTAGCAGTGAGCCAAGGTTGTGCCACTGCTCCCCAACCTGGGTTACAAAGCAAGACTGTCTCAAAAACAAACAAACAAACAAACAAACAAAAACTGCTGCTCTTTTCTCTGCAAGGGCTGCCTGGCCAGCCCTGGTCAACCTTGGGCCTGAGAGGAGCCAAGGGCAGCTGGGCAGTGAGGTGGGGGATATGGGAGGGAGAGAACCAGTATCTGCTTTTTAAACTCAAATAACAAAAGTGCTGCCTAAGCCCTAAGCCCTCGTGTGCACAAGGCCATATCCAGATGGATTCGCTAGGCTGGTTCGTCGAACTCCTCTGGAGACGGGGCCAAAGCTGGCAAATATTTAACCAGGGAGGGGACGGGTAGGTCCCATGCTTCCCCAGACCTGCATGACTCAGCCCCAGCGATGACCCCAGGTACTTGGAAAAAGTGCTGTGTGAGATTTCTGCCTGCATCTGCCTCCCCATCCCCTACCACTGTGGTCTGGGGGTGTCTCCAAGCAGCTGCAAGCCTGAAAGGCGCAGGATCCATCTTTTGCTGGAAAGAAAACTTCTCCAGACCCTCAGCACTGAACAGCTGAGGTGAAGAAATCTTCTACAATCAGGGCATAAACGCTTAGAGGGAAGGTTTATTGTCTCTTCTTTACAGATGGGGAAACTGAAGCCCAGAGAAGGGAAACTCTTGCCTAGTGTCACCATAGCAGAATAGGGATGTAAACTCAGTCTCCTGACAGCCAGTTGTGGCGTTTATCCTCCCCAGCTTCGTCTGTCTGGGCTGCCATAAACATATACCACAGACTGGGTGGCTTAAAGAACAGGCACTCATTTCTCACAAGTTTAGGGGCTGGGAAGTCCAAGATCAAGGCACTGGCAGATCTTGTGTCTGATGAGGGCTCGCGTCTCGGTTTGCACGTGGCCACCTTCTTGCTGTGTCCTCACATGGAGGAGACAGAGATTTCGTGTCTCTTCCTCTTTTTATAAGGACAGTTACATCACAAGGGTCCCAGCCTCATGACCTCCTCTAATCCTAATTGCCTCTCAAATGCCTCACCACCAAACACCATCACATTGAGATTCAGGCTTTAACCTACAAATCTGGAGGAGGCACATTCAGTCCATTGCACTCCCCAAGACTGGGGTATACCTTGTGCCTCTTTGGTTCTTCACCCAACTGCAAAATCTCCATCCCACCCCTCCTTCTCTATTGTCAAAATCAGTCTGTCTCCTCCCTGGGTCCTGAGCACCCTCCTCAGGGACTCAGGAACCTCTTCATCTCTCTCTGCAACTCTGGAGCTGGCCTAGTGCCTGGCCCAAGGCGGGTACTAAGGGAATATTTATTAAATCCATTTAACTTTCTCTCTTAATGCATTCCACAACCTGCTTCCAGAGTTATCTTTCTGTTTGTGTACAGGAGGGTAAGGCAGGCAGAGGGTTCAGCCCATGCAAAGGCCTCATGGCAGGAGTGTTCATAGTCAGTACTAGGAACTTGGAGGAGGCCAGTGTGTGGCTGGAGCAGAGAGCAAAGGGAAAGTCTCAGGGCAGTGTGTTAGTCCGCTCAGGTTGCTGTAAGAAAGTACCACAGACTGCGGGCTTAAGCAACAGACACTTATTTTCTCACAGTCCTGGAGGCTGGAAGTCTGAGTCCAAGGTGTCAGCAGGACTGGTTTCTTCTGAGACCTGTCTCTTTGACTTGTTTGCCATCTTCTCCCTGTGCCTTGACGGGGTCTTCCATCTGTTTGTATGTGTCCCAGTCTCTTCTTATAAGGACAACAGTCATATTGGATTAGGCCCCACACTAGCAGCCTCATTTTATCTTAATTACCTCTTTAAAGACTCTCTCTCTAAATGCAGTCACATTCTGAGGTCCTGGGGTTTAAGACTTCAACATAGGAGTTTCTGGGAGACACAGTTTATCCCATAACAGGCAGGGCCTTAGAAGGCTTTGCAGAGACTCAGGGAGTTTGGACCTTATTCTAAGTTGCTGTAAGACCAGCAGAAGGCTTTCAGCCAAAAGATAAAGTACTAGATTTGCTTTTGAAAAAGATCCCCATGGCTGCTGTGTGGTGACTCAACTTCCAGGGGGTTAAGTGTTGAAACAAAGAAGAGGCCCTTGGAGTGGCCCAGTGGACAGATGATGGTGGCTAGACCAAGGAAGGATGGGGAAGGTGGCGAGAAGTGGCTGGAGCGGGGTAAGTTTAGAGATAGAAATGACAGTCCTGCTGACAAGTGGGTGGATGGAGGATTTGAGAGACAGAAGATATAAAGGAAAACTGGATTCAAGTCTTGCTCAGCCTCATGGTGGTGAGATGACTTTGGGGAGGTGATTTCATGTCTCTGGGGTCCTGCTGAGAAGTCTGTAAAATCTGAATCAGGAGGCACAGCTCACTGGCAGACGGGGAAGTAATGTGTGGAAAGTGTCCCGTGGAGGCGCATTCATGGGTAGTGATGCTGAGCATCTGATATATGCCCCCCAGGCCAGACACTGGGCCCAACATCCATGTTGGGGGTGATCCACTCCCTGTAGGGGTATCTCGCATGCCTCCCAGGGAGTCCATTCCAACACCCAGATGCTCTGTTCAATTTTCAGCAATGTCCACCCTTATTTCTCAGTTTTATCTCTCTGAGTCACCAAAGCAAGTCCACATCACACTTGTCCCTTTGGGTATGGGAGCCCCCTGTTCTATTCCCATCCTGTGGCAGGATACCATGGAGTCAGAGATTTGGAGATTTCTATTTTTTTTTTTTTTTTTTTGAGACAGGGTCTTGCTCTGTTGTCCAGGCTACAGCCTCAACCTCCAGATGTCAAGTGATCCTCCCAACTCAGCCTCTCGAGTAGCTGGGACTACAGACGTGCACCAGTGAATCCAGCTAATTTTTCTATTTTACATAGAGTCAGGGTTTCTCCATGCTGCCCAGGCTGGTCTTGAGCTCCTGGACTCAAGCAGTCCTCCCACCCACCTCAGCTTCCCAAACTGCTGGGATTATAGGCGTGAGCCACCATGCCTGGCCTGGAGGTTTGAATCCTAGCCCTGGCTCTTAGAGACTGTGTGTGATCCTGGCTGGTCACATCACCTCTTGGGGTCTTGCTTTCCTCAGACATAAAGGAAGGATAATCATAATCAAATCACAGGCTGCCGTGAAGAGTAAACAAGATGAGCTCATACAACGGTCAGGACCCAATAAAGGGCAACAATTTTAACATCAAAATCTATTTGTGAGAAAATAAAAATTACTTAAACTTTGCGTGGGAGGCTTCTTGCAAGCTTTAGGATGGGGAAAAACAGATTTGGTGGATCTCACAGTTTTACTTCCTAGACCATGCCTATGCCACCAGTGAAGGCATTGGCCGGATCATTGGTTGTGGTTATTATCTTTGTTAGGGTCCTAGTCGTCTTCTTCTCCCTGAGCACATGCTTCATGTGACCAGCATCTCAGTGTTTCTGTCCCACTCTTGTTACCGTGAGTTGTGGCTGTCATCAACACCACCCTGCAGCCCTTCAGAACAACTTCCGCCTGAGGCCCACTCACTTCCTGCTGCCTTCAGCCAAGCATCATGGCCGCCCAGAACAGACTTGATGGGGATCAGGCTTTGCTTGGCCGAGAGGCTTCTGCTGAGAGGAGACTCTCTGCCAACTGGGACGTACTAGGGAAGGGGCCGAACTCTAGGTGGTCCCTACCCCACCTTACCAACCACACACCCCTTATGTCTTCCATTCCACTCTGCCTTCTCCTTCCCCCCCACACCATACGAGGCCCTTCCAGACCCACTCACCTTTAACACAGGAAATGACCAACAAGACCACCAAGGCCTGCGTATCCTAGAGAGGGGCCTTAGGGGGATGCAGTTGGGGTTCCCCAACATCATTTTTGAGGCACATGCATAAGGTGTTAAATAAAATCAAGCCACAGCAGACAAAATTTCTTCCTAGTTCCTTGCATCTTTCTGGTTACATCAAGGAGCAGGCCTCGGTTTCGCACCAGAGCAGATGCTAACACCTCCTCTGCTCTCCTTTTAACCAGGAAAGAGCAGCCTCTGGGCTGGGCACCTCCCCCGGCAGCTAGACCTAGCTGGAAGTTAATATCTTGTTTGCTTTTGATTGTGTTTACTTTTACCCAGGCCTTTGATTTATGACCAGCCAAACTGCTTCTCCACTCAGAACAGCTATACACTGGTTTTCCTTTAATTTTTATATTTCAATTTATACAAAGGGATCCATTAAATTTTCAGAAATATAGAGGAATGAGTTTTACAAAGTGTACTTGAATTATGTCAAAAATCATAATTGTGGTACACAAAAAACTACCATTTGGGAAACATTACTTGGACACAAACAGGAATCCAAGCAGGGAGAAAGTGAGGCCCTGGAAGGGGCTTCCTCTCAGCTAGTACTCAGTGGAGCTGGGCCGATGGAGGCAGTCACATTTGTTATGGGCTCCCTACGCACTAGCGTTGTACACACCCAGTTACTCTACACAAGCAGCCTGCGAGATGCTATTTTCCCTGCTATGGTTCTGAAAAATGGGTTTCAAAGAGGTTGGGTGACTTTTCGGAAGTCACACAGCTAATTGAGGTAGAGGCAAGACCAGAGGCCTTGTTTCCTGGGCCTATGTTCTTAGAAAGAACCCTAGCCTAAAGCCCTCCCCCAAAACCCCCCTCTCCCTCCCCTGCACATCTGGGGGGCTGAGTATATAAGGCCTGAGCTGGCCTTTCTTTGTCTTGACATGAAGGGTGGAACTTCTCCTTGTACTGACCCACAACCAAATGCTGACTCACCTCCTAAACCCACAGAACTCAATTTTCTCCTACAAAAGCCACGTGGCAAGGAGTACCTACTTGGGGCTAGGGCCTCATTTATGTTAAGTTGACTTTGCATACAGCCTTGTGTGTTAGCCCATTTTAGACCTTAGTATACTGAGACCCAGACTGGTTCTATAACTTGTCAAAACTCACCCAGCTGAGAAGAAAAAGAACTGATATTCCCACTCGCATTGTTCTGGCTCCAATGCTGACATCAGCATCAGTGTCCCTGCCCTTGACTTACAATTTCAGAGAAGCCCTAGTCTTCCCTGACCCCACTATCTCTGTAGTAACCTGAGTCTCTCACCCCTGATCTCACTCCTGGGGCTGGAAGCACTGTTTTTGGCAGCATCCGTTAAAAAGGCCACGTGGACTTCCACGATGACAGTGGGTTCCTGGGAAGAGGTGGGATTAGGGATCTGAAGGAGGCAGGTAGGCCGGGCTCCTCCCATGAGAGATCCTGCCTCTGGGATGTTCACACCCTTGGCCTCAAGGGGTCAGAGCAGAGGGAACGGTCTGGACTGGGAAATCAGAAATCTCTCTGCTGGACACTTACTCACTCCCAATGACCTTAGGCAAACTGTAGCCCCTCAGTTTACTCAACTGTAAAATGGAAAAGAGCGTCAGGAATTTTGAACTCGCAGGCATCATATGGCCCACAAGCTTGTCCTGGTGTTGTTTACAAAAGAGGAATAATTCTCATTATTTAATCTCTCTAAAGTAATGTCAGGGGCAGTCAGATAGAGGGTCTGTCTACAAAAGGTACACGTCCCTCCCTCCCTTCCTTCCTTCCTTCCTTCCTTGCTCCCTCTCTCTCTCTCTTGTTCTTTCCTTCTCCTTTTTTCCTCTCTCTTTATTCCTTTCTCTCTCTTCCTTTCTCTCCCCTCATTCCTCCCTCCCTCTCATGTCCCACCCTCTGTCCCTCCTCTTTTCTTTCTTTTATCTTTGCTTGTTTGTTTATTTGTTTGTTTTGAGGGAGGGCACACTGATGCATGTATGGAAAGGAAAACTCTTCCTGTTAATATACAAAGTGAATCTGTGGCCATGGCTGCACTCCTCATTTTCACGGTCTGCTGTCTGTCCCAGGAGGCTGTGGCTCTGGACTGGAAGGGCTGGAGGTCCCCTCCCTGAGGACAGCCTCTGCAGCTGCTGGCCAAAGGCATGGCAGCCTCAAGAGTCAGCCGCCCCAGGCTGAGTCTGGAATGTCTTGTTTTGTTGTGTCATTAACACAGTGTTCATTTTTAGGGCCTGATTTGGGAACGGGTGCCAAGAGCATTCCTGAGGGGTCAGAAGGGAGTGTGTTTATTGTCAGGCTACAAAAGTAACTTCCTTCAGTAATCCCTCAAGTACTCAGCAAACCTTCATTAGGCACCCACTACTATGTACCAATCACTGCACCAGGCCCCAGAGATGCAGAGAGGATCAATTAGCTATAATCCCTATCCTTGGACAGCTCCCAGGACTGTGGGAGACGCTGACCTATCAAGGGACAGCTCCCAGAACTGTGGGAGAGGCTGACCTATCAAGGGACAGCTCCCAGAACTATAGGAGAGGCTGACCTATCAAGGGACAGCCCCCAGGGGTAAGAACAGTGACAATGGAAAGCCCAGTGCACTGTAGGGTAGAGATGGTGACGCAGAGGGGTGGCCTCCAGGCTGCTTGAGTGCACTGGCCCTTTATTCTAGGGAATGTGCTAAAAGGACACAGTTACTTCTCCAAGAGGGCCTTTTGCAAAGGTATTCTTTTGCAATTCGTGATTTTTTTTCCTAATTGCAAGACTCACTTATTCCTACTTTCAAAAATCTTAAATGCTATGAAATGTGTGAGTCCAACAGTAAACATTCCTCAGAGATAACCAACGTTGGCTGTGTGCATTTCTTCAGCATTTTCTTGCAGGCTTCAGCATAACTAACACTCCTGGGGGCTTACTGTACCCTAGACCTCCTAAGAAGGCAGCATGCAGCTGCTCACTAAGGTAAGTACCGTCTGCGTGTCCAGCTTACACACAGAGAAATTGAGACACACTCAGAATGAGTCACTTGGTCCAGATCACGCAGAAAGGAAATAGCAAACCAGGACTCAAACCCGGGATATCAGGCTCCCTCCAAGCCCTTAATCCTGAGAGGCAAGAAGTCAAACATGGCTGGGCATGGTGGCTCAGGCTTGTAATCCCAGCATTTTGGGAGGCTGAGGTGGGAGGATTACTTGAGACCAAGAGTTCAAGACCAGTCTGGGTAACATAGTGAGAGACACCACCTCTACAGAAAAAATTAAAAATTAGCTGGGCATGGTGGTACATGACTGTAGTCCCAGATGCTCAGGAGGCTAAAGTGGGAGGATTGCTTGACCTCAGCAGTTTGAGGCTGTTATGAGCCATGATTGTGCCACTTCACTCCAGCCTGGATGACAGAGCAAGATCCTGTCTCAAAAAAAAAAAAAAAAAAAAATTAGTCCAGTAACTCCCCCATCCTCACCTGGCTAGTGTAGGAGCCAAGGTCTGCACCCAAGCAGTCTTAGTCCATAACACTTGGACTTAACCACACTCTTTGCTGCCTTCAACCTAATGATTAAATATGTATACTTACATGAAAACATTATTTACCAATGTCTCATGGTGAACGGGATGTTCTGCACTTCAAGTAGATCTTGTATCACTTTCACTGTTATTACAAGCAAATCTGCCTCCTTCACTTCAAGGTCAATTTGGCAATCCAAATCTCAGCATGCCATTGTTGATTTGCCCAGTGTCTTCTTTACGATTTTTTGGGTGGTTTCTGATGATCTGCTCTTGCAAACAATGCGTCCACAGAGATCTCGGCAGAGGTTGCTGAGAGTTGCATGAAGACTGATTCCTAGAAGAGGGACGGCTGGGTCAGTGGTGTGCACCTGCACGCCCTGGCATACCTGCCCAGAGCCCCATGCAAAGACTTCCAGGGCTCATTTTCATCACCTAAAGAAAGAATGTCAGAGCCGGGTGGTGTTTAAAGGCTTTTCCCCACCATGGCTGGTGGCGGGACCCCATTTCACGGTTTTCACGCACTGTGCATTTTTATCTGTACTCCTAGATGACTTTGGGAAGGTCATGATCTAAAAAGGAAAAAAAAAAAATCAATCATGCTATCAGCAAAAGCCACGGTGCAGTCAGCAGCTGGCATTTCCAGGAGGCTAGTCGTGGCTTGGCAGTTCTTGTGTGTAAGTTACACAGTGGTGCCTCTTCCTCCAAGCAGCCCCAGAGAGCAGAATCCCAGCTGGATTTCAGCTTCTCTGTGCCCCCATGGCCAGGTGCCCTTGTGCAGTGCACAGCCTGACCAACCTCACACATTACTCTAGTTAGAGCTGTAAGCTGGATCCCAGCTGCCTGGACTCAAATCCGATCTTTAAATCCTATTAACCATATGCCCTTAGACAAGCTACTTAAACTGTGTGTGTCAATTTCCTAGTGTGAAATAGAAGCTGATTATAATAATAGTGCCTCCTTTATAGGGCACAGCAGCAGCAGTGAGGAATTAAGTTAAAATATCAAAAGCCCTTAGAAGAGTACCTGGCATATAGCAAACACTCCATAGATGTTTGCTACTAAGCAATTAATAATCCTACTGTGCCATGATTTAAGGAGGCCCTACCATTCCACCACAGGGCTTTATTTTTCTCCAAATACAAAGACTTTCTTGGCCTTTAACGGAAAGATGCTGGGTTTGGGAACCAGAGATAATGGAGCTGGAATCCCGGCTTCTTTCCCTTCCATCCTTGTGAGTTCAAGCAACTGCCTTTGCCGATCTGATCTTTACTGTGCAGAGGTTTGTTTCTATATTGGAGACCTAGCAGTGTCCCTGGCAAGGAACTGCACAGTGGATACTGGTTTCTCTCCCAACTCAGGGCACTAGGACTCAGCACAGGATGGAAGGTGAGGGTTTGGGTCACTCCCCAGGAGGGAAGTGGGAGGTGGAAGAATCCAGAGAGAAGCACACATTTTGTTCCCAGTGCAGCCTTGCCAACCTCTCCAAGGTCTGCCCCAGGGCCGTCTCAATGCCCAGCCCCTGGCAGGCTTCCACACGCCAGGCCAGCATTCCTGCACTTCCAACCTTGCTCATTCAAGAGCCAACACTTGCACCACCTCCTCCTGGAAGCTTAGAACCTTTCTCCAAACTAGGATTATTCCCTCCTAAGACCGCTCACATCTTTTAGCTTGTGCCTTTTTTGCAGGTGCTTTGATTCCACTTGTACTTCAACGGTCTGTGAGCTACTTCTATTCTCTTTAGGAGACTGGCAACTTCCTAAAGGCAGAGGTTGGTGTAATGGGGATGGGAGCATTGGCACATGGTGAGATTGGGGACATTGGAGTTGTGGCTTTATCATGGAACAGTTCCAGGGTTTAGTTCCTAGTCCCAACTCTCACTAAGCCAATATCCTTGGGTAAGGCACTTAACATCTCTGCTTTTCTTTTCCCTCCTTAGCATGAATTGGGGGACAATTGGCCACCATTATGGAGTGTCTACTCTGCCTTGCTCTGCACCTGTGGATCCTCAGAACAAGGAAGCTTGGTTCTTCTCCTTCTGCCCGTTTTGTAGGGGAGGAAACAGTGGAAACTCAGAGGTGCAGACATGTGCCTAAGGATATACAAAAGATAAGGAGCAGAGCTGACATCAGAACTCAAGCTTGCAAATGTGTATGCGGGCCACCATGCCACATCTGCCACCTCTCTCACAGCACTGCTGGGGGAACAGGAGAGGCATTGGAGGTGGCGGGCTTTGCCCTACTACACATGACATACTCATTTTAAATAAGGACTTTGATCTGGAAGCAGGATAGGGTATTTATTGCCTCAACTCAGCTTGATTTGGGCTCTTCTGTCCCACAAATGACACCAACCCTCACCGGCCTGAAGGCCTTGCCTGGAAGAGAAGGAGCAGTGGCGTGAAGTCAGAAGAGGTGCGTTTACCTGCCAGCTTTGCCTCTGTTTGTGTTCTCTCCCTGAGCCTCAGGAATCACATTTCAGTAATGGTTTTGCTATGAGAATTTGGAAGCAGCATGTGTAAAAACCCTAGCTCAGATTGGGCGCTGGATAGACATCAGCAGCGAAGATTCACTGAGTTTGCGCCAGGGCAGGCAGTGGAACAGGTACATTAATGCATATCCCAAATCCTCACAGCCACCCAGAAGTAGATCCTGTTACTGTCATCACGGCTACCCGATCAGAAAACTGAAGTTCCGAACAAGGCAAGAACTGCATTGTGAGTGGATTTTCAACCCAGGTGAGTCGGCAGACATGTGTAAATGCTAGATTTGACCATTTAGTTCATGACACAGCACAGCCCACGAACTTGGAGTGTTTACATGAGAATTCAGAAATGCAGACTCAGGGCAGGCATTGGCTGGGTCCATGTCCTTTTCCCCCGAGCTGTCTGCCCCTGGGCTGTTTATAATGTTGCTGGAGTTTACTTAATGCCAAGTGAGTAACAGACTGTTCACCAGCACTTGTTTTGTGACTCTCATTTTTAAACCGAGTTGGAGTCTAACCCGATAAGGCCCGACCCAGTAAACAGCCTATGGAATGACAAACATTTCTGTTAGCCAGCAACAGCTACACATGATGCCTCCCATTGGCTGAAACTGTGCCTTTGTAAAAGAGATGGTAGTTTGGGGATGACGTAAACAAGGGTAGAAAAAGTCAATTCCTGCAAAGCTTTTTTTTTTTTTTTTTTTTTTTTTTCTGAGACGGAGTCTTGCTATCTCCCAGGCTGGAGTGCAGTGGCGCGATCTTGGCTCACTGCAAGCTCCGCCTCCTGGGTTCACACCATTCTCCTGCCTCAGCCTCCCGAGTAGCTGGGACTACAGGCGCCCACCACCACGCCCGGCTAATTTTTTGTATTTTTAATAGAGACAGGGTTTCACCATGTTCGCCAGGATGGTCTCGATCTCCTGACCTCGTGATCCACCCACCTCGGCCTCCGAAAAGCTTTTTTTTTTCTCATCTTACTGTATCCATCCCTTTTACGTGGACTGGAATGTTGGAAGAACATTACAGTGACAGGTGTCTGGGTTTGGGCTGTGTGACATCAGGCAAGTCACTTATCATCTCTGAGTATTACTGTCTTCAAGAGGAATAATTACACATATCCACCTGAGTGGTGAGGAATAATAAGACAGAAAAAAGCAAAGACAGTGCTGACAGATGGGCAATGCTTGATTTATGTTAATCTTTTTCGTTTCCTCACTGTTAGGAGTAATTTTATCTGTTTCTTTTTCAGAAATGCACTTTGAAGAGACATGCGTTCGTAAGAGGTCGCTCCTGAGAATGTGACAAAAATCGCTGTGTGCCACCTGGCTTTCTTCTTTGTGAGTCTATATCTAGAAGCAGGCTAGATTGATGCTCTGTGGTATTATTCTAACCAACAGCAAGCTGGGCATGTTGGCTCATGCCTGTAATCCCAGCACTTTGGGAGGCCGAAGCGGGTGGATCATGAGGTCAGGAGATCGAGACCATCCTGGCTAACACGGTGAAACCCCGTCTCTACTAAAAATACAAAAAATTAGCCAGGCATGGTGGTGGGTGCCTGTAGTCCCAGCTACTCGGGAGGCTGAGGCAGGAGAATGGCGTGAACCCAGGAGGCGGAGCTTGCAGTGATCAGAGATCACGCCACTGCACTCCAGCCTGGGTAACAGAGCGAGACTCCGTCTCCCCCCCCAAAAAAAAAAAAAAAAAACCAAACCAACAGCATTTATTGAATACCACTATAAGTTTGGCTCGATAGAGCCAGGGGCTGGGGAGTTGAGGAAAACCTGGTACTGCAGAAAGGAGCTTACATCCCAGTTGGGGAGGCAGGAAGCTCTGGCCTGAATAAACCAGGGATTGAAGAGACAGGCACAGCCTGTGAGTATCTCCAGGGAGTTATTCCTCCAGACTGTGGGGATCTGGGGATACTTTCTGGAGGAGGTGGCATGTTCAGAGTCCCCCAAACATGAGTGAGCCTGCTACTGGCAGAGACAGGGAGAAAGGCATCCCAGATAGAGGGAACAACAAAGGAATGGCTGTGCTGTGCAATTTGTGAAACAGTCATGGCGAGCAGCAGCTCTCAAACTCGAGCTAGCATTGGAATCACCTGGTGGGTGCATTAAAACACAGACTCCTGCACCCCACGCCAGCACCAGAGCTCCCAACTTGGGCACTCTGGAGAGCAGCCTATGAGTTTGCATTCTAACAAGTCCCCAGGTGCTGTTGCTGCTGTTGGTCCACACGGGAAGAAGACATTGTAGAGGAAGCAGATGGGTTGGATGGAGCCAAAGCATGGAGGAATGCAAGCACCCGTCTGGTGCATCGCTCACCGGCTATAGCCATCAATGTGTTCATTCAGTCCTTTACTGAGCAAGCAGCACCTCTGAGCCCTACTGTGTGCTAGTACAGTGATGGACTCTAGGTACACAGCGATGAATACAACAGTCTGGGTTTTGCCATATCTTTACCCTGCTGGGGCTCTCAGAGGAGGATGGATGATATCCCACGTGACGTCACAGGCTGATGAACCTCTGGGCATCCAGGCACAGAAGGCAGGGGCTCTGGAGGTGAAAGTTGCCTTCAACCTCATGGCCCTTTAACGAAATTTAATGTGTCTTACCCATGTTAAATTCAGTTTGGTTTAAATGTTTCTTCATACATAGTGAACTATCACCTAACTGGATGTGTAAACAGGCTATAACCAACTCTAGTACCAATCTCTGGGTTTCAGCCAATCACAGACGGCCAACTGTTCAAAGTTCAAAACATGTTCAAAGAAGGCAAATGCCAAGCTAGAACCCATCCAGCTGTTTCTGTACCTTACTTCCGTTTTCCATATGTCACTCTCTTTTTTCTGCCCATAAATCATCCTCTACCATGTGGCAGCCTGGAAGCGTCTCTCAACCCATTCTGTTTTGGGGATTGCCCAATTCAAGAACCATTTTTCAATTCAATTAAATTCTGTTACATTTAGTTTTTCTAAAGTTTTCCCTTTAACGCCCAGAACACCCTGTGGTGTTTAAGGGAAGAATTGCTGCAGAGCTGACTTTCCTAATAATGAGGGTGATTGAGTCTGTTTTTTGCAATATAGGGTCGGCTGCCCCGACTGAGACCAAAAACAATATGATAGAAACAAAAAGATTATTTATTTCTCTTTTCATGCAATGGTCTGGGCTTGGGAAATTCCTGGAAGAAATGTTTGTTTCATGGGGGCCCTGGCTCCTTCCCCTGTACTCCTCCACCCTCCCTGGGGTGTTGTTTCATCCACAGGGTTGGTGATGATTTACGGCCAGGTGCCCCAATGCATAACTCATGGCCATGTTGCATAGAACACAAGGAGAGTGGTGCTCTCTGGAGCCATGCAACACAGTGCTGCCTCTGTGAGGAGAGAAACAGGAAAGGAGTGTGAAGAGGACATCCCTTCCCTTTTAGGGCTCACCCTGGAAGCTGTGCACCTCACTTCTGCTCACAAACCACAGACCAAAACCATCCTGTGGCCTCAGCTGGCTGCAATGGAGGTTGGGATGTGTGATCTTTATTCTTGGCAGTCTTGTATTCAGCTGAACCCCAGCCACTTAATGAATGCAATCTATCCTCTCTTACTTCATTCTTTTAGAGTAAGTTTTGTGTAGCCATTCTCTCTAAGATGTCCTACTCCATCGCCTTGCCTCCCTCTTTTGTTTATTGAAGAGATACAGATATTTCCTTGTGGACAATTATTTTACCCCATCAAAATTCTCTGCAAACCTTCTAGAATTAGATCCATTATTCTCAATTCTAACTTTTCAGCAGAATCACTGGAGGGGTGAGGATGAAGATAGGGGAGGCTCTTAATACTGATGTTCCAGCCTTTTTGCTGGAAAAACCAATTTAATTTGTTTGTGGTAAGGTTGAAGCATCAAGAATTTTGTAAAGCCCCCACTCATTGCCCAGGTTTAGTTCTTTTCCCTTAAAATATTAGGTTTCGGCTATTGGCCAGTGAGCTGAAAGTTGAGCCATAGTGAACAGGAGGTGTGCAAAGGTATGAATTGAAATGTTGAGTATTGGGTGCACAAAAACTGGGCCTGACATAAACACTCAGCATCCACAAGTGCTTGCCACACTGCCTCTGAAATGGAGCCTCCATCCTACTGGCCCTCAGGTGTCAACTCTTTGAAAATTGATCACCAAGTGTCCTGTGAAGATGCAATCTACAGCAAGTTTCTCTGTAGTGGGAGGGGAAGGAAGATAGGTTTAAATAGCAATGTCAAAAAGAAGGGGGAAAACAAAAGATATTCTTTGGTGGTTATCTGGAGCCGTAATTTAACTTCCCTCTACAAAGGTTGTATACCCTTAATTATAGTGGGTTTTCTGTATTTATGTATGTATATGCATCCATTTAATAGTCTGTGTTTATAGGTTAATACCCCAAATGACCCTTTATTGGGATAAGACAGAATCATTCTTCAATTCCCTGCATCCCTGTTCACATACCCGATCCTCCAGATGCTGACTTGCTTGTCCTCTCTTCCTTGAAACATTCCCCTCAGGCTCCACGTGCACAGTGAAGAAGCAGGCAACATGGCATCAGCCAGGTAGAGAACCCATCTGCATAATAAAATATTAGGGTGGGGCAGCCAGTTTCCTCACAAGCTATGCAAACGGCACACCTAGTCTAAACCAGTACTTCCCTCGCTATACAAATGGCCTACCTGCTCCAACCAATCCTTTGTGTCCTACGTAAATCAGACACCACCTCCTCAAGCTCATCTGTAAAACCTCCTGCACTTTGCTGCAGACTGGAAGACCCACTCAGGAGTCTCTCTCTCTCTGCAGGAGAGAGAGCTTTTCTCTTTCTTTCACCTATTAAACCTCTGTTCTTAACCTCACTCCTTATGTGTCCACATCCTTGATTTCCCTGTCATGAGGGAACGAACCTCGGTTATTACCCAAGATGATGACGATGCTTCACCCCCACTGGATGTGAAAGATGAAGAATGCAGCTCAGATTGCAGCTGGCAGCCACTTTGTGATCAGAAAGGAATGAGCCTGTGGATGAAGCCAACACAGTGGAGGGAAGGATGGAGACATGGAAGAAACTGGGCCTTGTTGATAGCCATAGAGATGCTGAATCAAGCCTTTCCTGAAGCCCTTTCTAATTTCCAAGATTTTCAGATATTACACCAACAAATTCCCTTCATCATTCAGTCTGGTCGTTGTATGTATATGCTGTTTCTTATAGCTAAAACAATTGTAGCTTTTGTGAGATATTATAGTAGGTTCTGGAATATAGAAGATACATGCTCAAGTTAGCTACCATATGCCCTAGAGACTCAGAAAACCATGCATGCCACCAACATATCTGTCCCTCAGCATTTTTATGTAGACAAAATCAAGTTAAAATGAAAACCATGGATGGTCTTAAGTGGGCACAGAAATCCTTAGCCTCCTTCAGTATTATGGAGGGGGCTATCTAACCTTTTTTTACTTTCTTGAAGGTAGAGCTGATTGGGGTGGGCAGTCAGTGGTGCTAGTATATAAGCTTTCTGCTTTTTTTCTTTCTCTTTTTATTTTTATTACTATTATTATTTTTTGGCTGCTTCTCTGAGTCACTGCCCAAGATTGTAGGACATCTTATTAAAATGAGGTGATTACTGAAATTAGCTCTAACTTCACATGGCCCTGCAAGAATTGGGTGAAGTCTGAACCCTGGAGATAGTCATCTCTTTCTCAAGAGTCAGCTACATGCACACTGGTCTGAATATGATCCTTCACTTTGTCCAAGGATAGGAAGCATTAGTCCCTTTGTAATGATGATTATTTTTGTTTGAGGGTGGGTGGGTAAACACTTTTGGTGTCCATATTCTTTTATTGAAAATGAAAATGTATTTTATTTCCTGATAATGCCTTATCCTTATCAGCCTTTATTGTGAATTATCCCATTGCTATACACAGCTTGCACAATCTTTGAAATCTTGCACAAAAATACCTTGGGGTTATAAATTCAGTCACATTTGAATTGATTGTGGTGTAGATGAAGGTGAATTCAAACTAGGTCTCTGAATAGCTGTGTGGCCTTGGGAAAGTCACTTAGCTTCTCTGAGCCATTGTTCTTCCTGAGGAATGGGGCAAAGGGTTGTGTTAGGCCAAGTAATGGCCCCCAAGATCATCTGGGTCTTAAGCCCTTAAACATGTGAATGATACTTTATATGGCAAAAGGGATTTTGCAGATGTGGCCAAGCTAAGAATTTTGTGATGGAGAGATCATTCTGGATTATTCAAGTGAGCCCTAATTGTCATCATAAGTGTCCTTATAATGCAAAGGGGATTTGGCAGAGAAGAAAAGGCAATGTGACCACAGATACAGGGATCAGAGTGATGCGGCCACATGCCGTAGAGTGCCAGCAGCCACAAGAAGCTGCAAGAGGCCAGGAACAGATTCTGCCCTAGACCCTCTGCAGGGAGCACGGCCCTGAAGCCACCTTGATTTTGGCACAGTGAAATTGATTTCTAAACTTCTAGCCTCCAGAACTGTGAGAGAAAACATTTCTGCAGTTTTAAGCCACACAGTTTGTAGCAGTTTGTTACAGCAGCTCTAGAAAATGAATGCAAGCATCGCCTAGCACAGTTAGAGTTCATGAGAGAACACCCAGCCTCCCAAAGTCTACTGCTCTGAAATAGCACCTAGAATGTGTGTCCAAAATTCAGATTCCCAGGCTCCACCTGAGAAATACAAAACCGGAATGTTTAGGGGGTGGGCCCTGGGCAGCTGCATTTTTAACAAGCTGCCGGGTGATGCATGTGATTGGGGAGCTCCAGTTCTATCATCAACATCAAGCTTGGCCCTCCCAGCAGGCCTGGGAGACAATTACCACTGAAGAACCCAGGGAAGCTGGGAGCAAA
This sequence comes from Pongo pygmaeus, assembly GCF_028885625.2. Taxonomy (NCBI): domain Eukaryota; kingdom Metazoa; phylum Chordata; class Mammalia; order Primates; family Hominidae; genus Pongo; species Pongo pygmaeus. Next base: position 146,247,039 of record NC_072380.2, read on the forward strand.
GGAAATCTCCAAGGAAGAAGGCTGGATGAGTATAATGTCTGGGCATATAAAGTTTTTATCTATATTTTCATCTGCATATGTAGAGTGAAGACACAGTGTACACGCATTAAAATAACCTAAACAACACCTGCTCTATAGAAGAAAAAGAGAAAATAATCCACACTTGCCACTTGAATTATGTGGGTGGTTTTGCTTGCTCTTCCTTCCCTCCATGAGAGTGTGCCCCTGGTGGGTGTGAAAAGGAGACAAGAGCCTGTTCCTTAAGTTCCCAAGTGCTCACATGGTGTGGGACCTTTCACAACACCAGTGCCACTCCAGGATTTAGCCAAGTGTATTTTGATAAAATGTGGCATAAACCGTTTTTGCTATGTATTGTGTATAACTGTGCAGAGCCATTGAACAGTTATAGGGGGAATAAAGTGGCAAAGACCCTGTCCTTAGGGAGCACACATTCTAACAGGGGGAGCCAGGCAACACAAAGAATAAACAAGGAACTAAACAGCTTGTTAGTTGGAAGTTAGTTCAGAAGAAAAATAAAGCCAACTAAGGGAAATCTGATGAGTCAGGTTGAAGGGAGGTTTCAGTTATCAATTGCCACATAACAAACCCCAAATGTAATCATTTAAAACAACACCAATTTATTATTTTTTGCAATTCTGTCATCTGGGCTGGGCTCAGCTGAGTGGTTCTTCTGCTCCATGGGGAGCCTGCTGGTGCTACACCAACTGAGTGGGCATCTCCTCTCACATGTCTGGCACCTAACCTGAGATGGCTAGAACAGTCAGGGGTTCTTGGGAATCTCTTTTCAAGTGGCTTCTCCACCAGGCTAGCTAGGGCTTCCTCACAGCACGGTGGTCTCAGGAGTGGCAGATTTCTTACGTGGCAGCTGGATTTCAAGAGGGAGGAAGGGGAAGCTCTCAATGTGACACATGGGCAGGTACGGTGTTATTTCCACCACATTTACTGGTGGATGGAGTCAAAATCCAGCCCAGAGTCAAAGGATGGGAAAAATCTTGCTGCCTTTTGCTATAAGGAGTGGCATGCACATACAAGGAGGGAAGGTATTGGAGGCAGCCATCGTTGGAAACTACCCTTCACAGGGAGGGGCAGTCTTTTGTATAGGGGAGGCCTCACTGATAAAGGTGCACATAAAGCAAGGCCAGAAAAAAGTAAGGGAGACAGCAATATGGATATGTGGGAGGAAAGAATTCTAGGCAGGCTGGGCATGGTGTCTCATGCCTGTATTCCCAGCACTTTGGGAGGCCAAAGCGGGTGGATCACTTGAGGTCAGGATTTCAAGACCAGCCTGGCCAACATGGCGAAATCCTGTCTCTACTAAAAAAAATACAAGAACAAAAAAAAAATTGGCTGGCTGTGGTGGTATGCACCTGTAGTCCCAACTATGTGGGAGGCTGAGGCAGCCTATGTGGGAGGCTGAGGCTTGAACCCAGCAGGCAGAGGTTTCAGTGAGCCAAGATTGCACCACTGCACTCCAGCCTGGGCAACAGAGTGAGACTCCGTCTCAAAAAATAACAGAATTCTTGGCAAAGGGAATAGCAGGCGCAAAAAGCCCTGAGTCAGAAACATACTTGGCATAACCGAGGACCAGCAGGGAGTCCAGTGGGGCTGGAACAGAAGATGTGAGGCCAAAGGTATGGAGATGAGGTTGGAGAGGGTCTAGGTTGGCCATGGGGCATTGATGGCATCAGTGCATTTGGGGTCTTAGGGGCTACGAAAGGACTTGGTTTTAACCCTGAGAAGATGTGGTGTAGAGTGACCAGCTGACCCAATTTGTGCAAGATGGAGACGATTCCTGACATATGGGAATTTCCATGCTACAACCAGGAAATAGACAAAAGGGAAGATGCAGGAAGACTCAAAGTATGAGGCGATTGCAGTACCCTAGGCATGGGAAGAGGGCAGCCTGGCCCAGAAAGGTAGTCATGAGGCAATAAGAACAGACATGGGCAATCCCTGCATGGAGTGGTTTCCCCCAGCTTCATGGCATGGGCAACTTACAGGCTTCCCAAGGGTAATTCTGATTATACAAGACTTCAATATAACCAGTTATAACTGCTGCATAAAGTACAACTTCCTTGATGCCATATGTTCAGCAATGTCCCCTGGGTCCCATTCTGCCCAGCAGCCACAGGCAAATGGGCAGGGGTTGAATCCAAGGGGTCCCCATCATGAGGCTTCCCCCTGCCCCATGGCAATGTAGAATCTCCTCTGCCAAGCTGGTTTCAACTTCCTCCCACTTCACAGCTGTTAGGCCTTAAACTCTAGCCTTAAAGAAGAAACACAGCACTTCCAGGAAAGCCCAGGAAACTGGCACAGGCTCCCTGAACTCAGTGATTCCCCTGCTGGTTTTCTTCTCATGCCATATGGGCCAGCTGAGGCCAGTTCCCACAGTCTGCAAGGAGACTCCACGGTTCTTGGACACTTGTGAAGGGACCACTTCCCCAGTGGGAGCCGTGGAGGCCCCCTGCTCTCTGTGTCCATGGGTTACTTTGGCCGTGGTTCCCTAGCACTGGCCTAGGGACTGGACATTCAGAAAGAAATGGGGCAGCCCAGCCCCGCCCCTAGGAAGAGAGATGCAGCCCGCAGGGAGGGAGACATCACACACACTGCAACAGTTCAATTGCAGGGAGCCAAAGTTCTGACAGACGGAGGGCCAAGGGGATGGGGAGGCTGAGAGGAGGCCCGGGTTCCTTCCTGGAGAAAGTGGCAGACAGAGGAGGACTAACCAGGGGCAGAAGAGGAGAGGACACATCCCAGGCATCCCGACAGCTGGAGTGGGAGCAGGAAGCCCCATGCCTGTGGTGTGGGGGTAAAGAGGCACAGAATTTCAGTTTTGCCAGAATGAGAAAGTAAGAAGGGAAGGAGCAGAAGGAGAGGAAGAGAAAGTTGGCCTCCTCCCTATAGCAGGGCGCTTGTAGAAGTTTCCATGCCAGAAAGAGACAGGGGCATCTTTCCCTGAACCATCCCCCAACCCCAAGCCTTTGGCCACCTGAGCACCCAGCGGAGGCCCCTCCGCCTGCCCCTCACACTGCACACGAGTACCCTGCACCCGCCTCTCAGCACTTTGCACCCTCCCCTCCCTGCTCCACCCTACCTGCCAGGAAACAAAAGGCGCTTTCTCCTTCCTCCTATGACCCACTTTCCAGGGCCAAGGCAGGCTGCTGATTTGATAACCTCGGCCATAGGTACCCTTCCCACAATAATATGTTTGCTCACACCGGGATTCCAGCAGGGCAGGGCCTGATAACTGGAGTGATCTACACCACAGTGCCTCAGATGGGAAAGGAAAGGGGCCTTCCTCAAGGTCCCTCAGGTCCCACCAGGCCTGGAAGTCAGGTTTCCAGACTGAGTCTCCCATCACTAAAGGTAATCAAGGATCGACCATGGAAAGATAGAGATGGTCAGGGAGAATCGGGACCAGCCAACCTCCAGTCTCCATCCTCATAGGGTCTAATGCCCGAATTCGGTGTCTACCTCCTTGTTTATTCACTGCCAATCAGTCTGCAAGCATTCGCTGAGTGCCCCTGGGTGCCAGGCAAAGACGGGGCTGGCTTCCACTCCCAGCTCTATCTCTCGCCAGCTGTGCAACCTGGGACACATAGCTTGTCTCTGTGCCTCATCTACAAAATGAGAATTCAGAGTTACTGTGAGGGTCAGAGATAAGGCACACAAAGTTCCCTGTATACTGGAAGTGCTCAATAAATGCTAGCTGTCGTCATTCCTTAAGACATGAAGAGGTCTGAGAGCTCTGGAAAGTTCTGACATTATAGGGTATCTCTGCTGGCATCCCACAGCCCAGGAGGCCCTGGTATTAGCAACTTGCTCCTTTGCAGGGAGACAGCCGGTCCCACTGAAAATGTAGACACCCTTGTGGCCACACGTCCACCTGCATGCGCGCACGCCTCACACTCAGCCCCCATGCCCTTATTACAGCAGTAGCTTTGAGGAGGCTATTATCCTCCCCAATTGTATAGACACAGAGGTAGTGTGTCCAGGGCCACCCGGAAAGCATGGAGCAGCAATAAGTATGAAGTCCAAGCCTCTCGATTCCACAGACGTGGTGCCTGGGCCATTTCCAGACACATCCATGCATCCCATAGTGCTGCTCCTGGAGTGTCCTTCCTAGCTGTTCAAGCTCCAGCATTTCTTGCAGGCCCCAGTTCACAGGGCCCTCCCCGAGAGGGCTTCCCGTAGGCCCTAGCAGAGTTTTAGGTTTCCCCTCAACTCCTGCAGACCTTGCACGTGGCTGTATTATGGCCTTTTGGAAAACCACCATTAATGACCTGTTTATGTCTCCATTCCCCTGATGTAGAGCTGCCCAAAATCCAAGACCTTGACTTGAGAGGCAAATCTGTTATCTTCCGGACCTTATCACGCTCTGCCCTGGGTCACAGTCATTTAGGTTTCTGCCTCATCTCCCTAGCGGGCTGTCTTCACTTTAAAATATTTTAAAAACCATTTTTGTGTCTATTAGCCAGACTTTTCCTAGCCACAACTAGGTTGAGGCTGACAGTTTCCAAACCACAGGTTGGGGGCAGAGGCAGGAGGGGAACATGCTGAGGGAGAGGGGCAGGGGATTGCCATGGCCTGGGAAAGTTGGGGAGAGGGAGGAGAGAAGAGAAGAGGAAGGAGGAGGAGGAAGGAGGAAAAGAGAGAAAGGAAGAGGGAGAGAGGAGAAAGAGGAGAAGAAAGAGGAAGAGCAGAAAGAAAGGAAGAACCTTAATGCGTATAAAATGCACAGTGAAAACAGGGTTGACTGAGGTTCAAATGTGCCTCCCTGGGCAGCTCTTTCTCCAGCTCAGCTCTGGCTTCCCAGGGCCTTGTCTCTAGGTGCCCCTGTTCCAGGCCCACAGAGAGGCTCTTGTGTGGCTGATGCAAGTCGGCCATGGAGAAGATGTTTCCAGTAGGCTCTTTGCTAGTGGAAACCTGCACCTGCCTAGGGTCTGGTACCACACTGTGATGGGCAGCCCAGCTGTGGGCCAGATCAGATTCTGAGGCTGGCTTTGGCACCAGCTGGCTGTGTGACTGTGAGCAGGCTACTAGGACCTTTTGAGCCTCTATTTCTTCCACCATGAAACAGGACTAGTAATTCCCAAGCCACAGGGACCTTATCAGGGTTAAATGAAATGATGGAAGCAGAGTTTGGGGCACAAGGTGGGAGGGAGCTAGGAAAATGGTAGCTCTTTTCCTGTGAGCACCATGGTGACAGCTCAGAGATGTGTGAATGCAGCCCAGGACATGCAGCTCCTCTTGCCAGGACTTGCGTAACTGATGGGATTTGTTGGGTGATCCTATGACCTGTGGAGCAGGAAGGAGCTCTGGCAGTGGGGAGTGCCGGGGAGAAATCCACAAACCAGGGAGCTTAAAACTACACGGCAGAAAGTTCTGAGCGTCAGAGATGATGTGGCTAGTGCCACAGTCTGAGAAGTTCTCATTTTGAATTCCAGAGTCTTTGGGGAAACAGAATCATAGGTATGTGTTTCTAAGATCTCTTTCTATTGCAAGTGTCAGAAACTCAACTCAAATGGACTTAAGGCACAAGGAAAATACTCTGACTCATGTGGCCCAAAATTCTGAAGGGCTGCGAGCTTCAGGCAGGGCTGGATTCAGGTATTTACACATTGTCATCAGAATAGCATGTGTGTGTGTTTGTGTGTGTGCGCGTGTACGTGTGTGTGTGCATGTGTGTGCCTGTGTGTGCACACACGTGATCATGCATGTACCATGTCCATGTGCCATGGCTCTGCTCTCCTTTATGTTGTCTTCAATGTCAGGCAGACTTCCCAAGCAACGATTAAGTTTTGGTCTCGCAGCAGCTTCAGGCTTGTATCCTACCCAGTTACCATTTCCTATAGAGTTTCAGCAAAAGCCATCTGGGCAACTCTCATTGGACTGGTTTGGGTCATAGTCCAATTAGAGTCAGTCACAATGACCAGGGAATGGAATGTTCGCCATGGCCAGATGCACTCGCTGGCTGAATAATGTCTACGCACCATCCCCTTCCCCTATGTCCACATCCTAATCCCTGAAACCTGGGAATGTGTTACCTTCTATGGCAAAAGAGGCTTTACAGATAGATTTAAATTAAGGATTTTGAGATGGAGACGTTCTCCCCAGTTATCTGGGTGGCCCTGGTATAATCACAATAGTCCTTATCAGGGGAAGTTGAGAGAGAAGAGGTGGCCTTGGAAGCATAGTTTGAGCCATGGTTTGAGATGGAGGAAACGACTCCACCAAGGAATGCAAGCAGCCTCTAGAAGCTGGGAAGGGCAAAGAAATGATTCTCCCCTAGAGCTTCCAAGAGGGAGTTTGGCCTTGCTGACACCTCTTGATCCAGCAAAACCCATTTCAAACTTCTGATGTCTGGAGCTCTAAGAAAATACACTGTTGGCACACCTGTAATCCCAGCTACTCAGGAGGCTGAGCAGGAGAATTGCTTGAACCCGGGAGGTGGAGGTTGCAGTGAGCCGGGATGGTGCTACTGCACTCTAGCCTGGGTGACAGAGCAAGACTCATTTCAAAAATAAATAAATAAAAAAAATACACTGGTGGTATTGTAAGCTGCTAATTTTGTGACAATTTGTTACAGCAGCTGTAGGAAGCTCATGCATCAGGCTGGCTCAAGTGTGCATCTCTGGAGGTGGGGCTGGGGGACAGAGAGAGTCCCCCAAACGAGATGGACTGAGTGGGAAGGAGGGATAGGACCCAAAGGCAAACAAAGCCCCTTTACCAAAGAAAGGGGGGGTGGGAGATGGGCTGGCGAAAAAGAAGGCAGAAGTCACAAAGACACAGAGGCATTGTGGGGTTCCTTTCGGAGGAAGTTCAAGATCAGGCAAAACAAGCTCATGGAAAGTGAGATTGGGGTTGCTTCTCAGAGAAGCGCTGGATATTGACCAGGAAGGGGCACCAGGAGTCTGTGAAGCCGGGGAATGTTCTCTGTCTTGACTTCAGTGGTGGCTTCACGATGTATACCTATGTAAAAAATTCTCACTCTTAAGATGTACATCCACTTAAGATGTACCCACTCTGTGCATTTTTCTCTCTGGGTGAGTCATTCCTCAATTAAACAGCAGTTATTGCAGGGATAATTCATGGCAGCAAAACTCTGCCATTTGAACCCAACTAGCTGTCTTCTCTGTGCCATAATAATATTTATTCATCTCAATCTTCACTCATTTGACAGAGGAGGAAACCGAGGCCCACGTGGTGAGGTGCAAAGCACAGGCGGAGTCATGTAGCCAGACCCAAGCCTGTCTGCTGTGCCCTTCCTCAGCTCTGACTGCTTTGAGCTGGCCCAGTGTCCTGCTCTGCAGGCAGGGGTGGGTAGCCCTCACCGGCACTGCCCCCACCACCGGATGTCACAGTTACTCCTTGGGGCCTCCTGGGGAGAAAACATGAGTTTCTTCTTTTTTTTCAGTGCTTTTGGGCTGCTAGAAACTTCTGATCCCTCACTCACCTCTGCGCTCACTCACCTCTACGCTCACTCACCTCTGCGCGCACTCACCTTCTGCTCTCATTCACCGTCTGCTCTCACCCACCTTCTGCTCTCATTCTCCTTCTGCTGTCACCCACCTTCTGCTCTCACTCACCTTCTGCTCTCATCCACCTTCTGCTCTCACTCACCTCCTTGGGATCTGGTGCCCAGCTGAGGTCTCACAGCAACCCTTGTTACTGCCCCTATGGAAACACAAGACCTCTTGGGGCAACGAGGTGGGGGTGTACCTACTCTCAGCATGCCTTTTGGTATTCACTCCCTTTTATTCATTCAACAAGCATTTCCTGAGGTCTCAAGAATTGGGGGTACAGCTGCAAACAGGGCCTCACGGGCCCTGCCCTCAGACAGCTGACAGTCTAGATGGGAGACACACAGTAGCCAGGTGAGAAACCATATGACTCCACAGATTACCCAGGCACCTGCCATGTAAGGGGGAAGCCACCTGGGCACCCAGGAAGCCCCTGCTGCTCACAGCCATCCTCTCCTCACCTTCAGCACACACTTTGCCTTAAGAGGGAGAAGGAAACTAAGCCGGGCAGCACACACTTTGCCTTAAGAGGGAGAAGGAAACTAAGCCGGGGGTATTAAATGAGGTCTCAAGTCCTCCATCGTCCAAATCCTCTGAATGGCAAAGCCAGGCTTCTCCCCAGCGAGAATCCGGTGCCCTCCCTGCTCCAGGCTGGCCCGCTGCAGTCAGCCTCCTCTGAGCCTCAGCTTCTGACTTCACGGAGGCCCTGCCATCTGCACAGCACATGCCCTCAGGTCCAGAAGAGACTGGGCAGAGCAGGTGTTCGTATCCATTTTTCAGACCTGCAAGCTGTGGCTCAGAGAGCAAAGAGTCCCACCCAGGGTTACTGTTGCTGGTGGCAGGGCCTGGCACCTAACATCCATGCACCTTGGGGTAGAATTATAGGCCTGTCTCCTCCACTGAGCTGGGCTCCAGGAGGGCTGGGGCAGGGTCTGCGTTCAACTCCTAAACCCCAGGTGGGCCCTTAGCTGGAGTCTGGGAAACCAGGGTCTTTTCCCCGTCGGGACTTGCCCAGGCCATGGGTGCTTGTCACTGCCTGGCACAATCCCAAGGCCACTGTTCCAGGCTGGAGAAGGGGAGGGCGGTGGGAAGGCTGAAGGCAAGGGAGGGCTGAGCCTGGAAGCCACCTCCCATCTCCCTCCCACATGGAGACGTGCAGTGCCTCACGCCCCTCCCAGGAATCCCTCAAGGCCCAGAGGTGACTCAGCAACACGTGAGCTAAGCTGTCTGAGCTGAGCCCCGCCTCTTGCCAGATGCAGAGCCCAGTGGGTGGAGGGAACGTGCCACCCGCCACGTGCACCCCTGCAGCAGCTCAGCCTGCAGCAACAGAGCCCCCCCTGCCTCTCCCTCCCAATCTCTCTCCTCTTCTTTGTGGGGACCTCACATGTTCCTCCTGCCTCCATTCAATGCTCACCTCACTCTACAGGCATTAAACGCAGGACTGGTGGCTTGCTGTGCTGATGGTGCCACAAAAGCTACCTCCTGCAATCCTCTCAGGCCAAGTGGGGAAACTGAGACTCAGAGACAGTTTGTGACTTACGCAAGGAACTGAGATTCAAACCTAGCTCAGCCTAACCCTGAAGACTGTGTGATTTCTCTCTCACGAGCCATGCTGAGTAGGATCATTGATATACTCTACCCCTTTTTGCCCATTTTACAGAGGGGGAGGGAAGACTGAGGCACAGGGAAGGGAGGTGACTGGTGGAGGAGGGAAGGGACCAGCATAATATTGTCCTAGGACAGAATGGTGGCTGTGTCCCCAGGACACTGTGGCTGACACTGGGACAGACTCCCTGCCCTAGGAATGTGTGGTGAATGAATTAGTAGGTGCTGGGTGTGCTCTTTCAACGTGATGGTCACAGGCCACATGTGGCTGTGGGGCACTTGACATGTGACAAAGAAACTGAATATCTCATTTGATTTTAATTTAAATGTAAAATATCAATACTGTCTACAGTTGATATATTTCAAGACATACCGCATCATTTACACCATGCTTTAGCACTTGTAGAGCAGTTTATAGCCTCCATCTGCTCTTTCGATTCTCAAAACTCACCAAGACCCACATCTCCACTTTCCAGAAGAACGTGAAGTTCAGAGAGGTCAAGAGACTTGCCCAAGATCGCACAGCCAGGAAATGGCAATGCCAGAGAACCTGGCCACCCTGACTGTCTGCCAAATCCCTTTCCACTTTGTGCTTTAGTCACAGTCACAAGCATTTATATGGCAGGTCCACCTCTCAGTGCTATGCCTGCATTACCTCAGTGATTCCATCCACTTCCCTAGGGGAAAAGGACACCAGTGTTAAAGTTCTAAGATGGGGAGACACAGACAAGCTGAATTCCTTGCCCACTGCTGCCTGGTTAGAAATCAGCAGAGCTGGGGTTTGCATTTGAGGCTCTGGAGCTGGACTCCGACCTTTGTTATTACGTGAGCGGCCTTTGAGTGGTGTGTGGGGCGTGCAGAGTCAGCAACGCTCCCGTCACTGAGCACCTTGGGTGATGCCTGAGAGTCTCTGAGCACTGGGAAGCCACTGGGAGGTATTGAGCTCAGACCATGGGACTTTAGGAGAGGGCTCTGCTGAGGTCTGGGGAGGGACAGCTGGGATGAGTTCAGGACAGGGGGTGCAGGGGGAGACTGCTCAGTAGCCAGGCACTGGCCACAGAAAGGAAAAAACAGAATGACTAGTTAAAGGACTTGGCTGCAAAGCCACGCTGTGCAAGGATGCTGTCCCAGCACAGATAGGGAAGGGACACAGCCCAGAATCCCAGGTGGCAGCTGCACTGCCATGTGGAGGAACAAGAAGGCCCATGCAGAACGTGGCTGGAGGCAAAGGTGCATGGTGAGGAGCAGGCGGGGTCTGTGGGTGGAGCCCCCTATGGTGCCACAGGCTGCTGCCCAGGGCCGGCGACCCAGCAGAAGGACACAGAGACTGCAGACAGGAGGCTCCAGGACACAGGGTTTCCACATGGCTCTGCCCTTGGTGGCCTGAGGCCGCCTGTTTAACTCCAAGCTGCGCTGCAGCCTCCTACCCAACCAAGGACACCAAACATACCTTGTTGCAGGTTTCAACCAGACATACCAATGGTGACAGGGAAGATGCCTCCACCTGCATCTTCCATCTGCTCATGGCTCTGTGATCATTCACTTTAAGAGAGGGACAAAAACCTAAAGGGAAAACAAACAAAAAGCGTCAGGTGATTCTGCTTGTAAAAGGCTGACATATGATTAACTTTGAAGAAGGCTTAAAAGTAGCTTTATTGGGTAACAGTACAAAAAAATACTTATTTAAAGGAACTACTTATTTAAAATTGCAAACCTCCCACACACCTCATGCCCTGTTCTTTCCCACTTCTCTTCCTTTGTGGCACTGATCAGGGTTTCATATGCAGCTTTATGTAAGATACAAATTTATTTTGCTTAAAGTCTATCTTCTTCCATTGGAAAGTGAGTTCCACGAGAGAAGGAATGTTTTGGACTTTCTTGTTCACCATTGAACCTTCGGAGCCTAGAACTGTGCCTGGCATATAGCAGGTGCTCCATATGTTTCTGTTCAATAAATGAACGAAAGGGTGGCAACAAGAAAGCAACAATGCAACAGTGATAACGTGGCACCCAGGGAAGGAGGTGAGGAAGTGTCTTTGAGGCCAGCCAATCACCGGGTGTCGTGCATGTGACATGCATTCGGGGGCTGCTAGGGACCAGGCCCTGGGCTAGAGCTTTAGAGAGGTTTCAGGCAAGGAGAACATTGTCTGCTAAGTCACAGTATCTGGCTAGCGCAGCTAAGGTCTCAGGTGAGGCACATTAAACTCAGCTCAAGGCTATGAGCAAGGCGATGAGCAGGTTTGCCTGCTGCAGGCTGGGCTAGCCCAGCTTTTGGCAGAAATAGCAGGAAGAACTGCCCCAAGCAAGGAGGGGAGGGGCTTCCTGGCCTATTTTGTGTGCTGGCCATTCCTGTCTGCTTCTCCCCCACCTCACCGAGCTTCCCCTTTTGCCCTGGAGACAGTCATCAGTGATTTGAAGCTGGGCTGGTCACTGCAAAGAATCTGGAATCATTTCTAGGAGTTAGAGCTGAGAAGAAAGTGATGAGATGCAAGAAGCAAGACAATGCCAGGCTGGTCGTGGTGGACACAGAGTCCTAGAAGGGGCAGCTTGTGCCACAGAGGGGCCAGCAGAGCCATATCTCCTCTGTGAGTGCGCTTCTGTGTTAAACAAGTACCGCAAGTTCTAGAGTCAGACAGGGTCACGTTCAAATCTACCAGTGGCCCTTCCGAGCTGTGTGACCTGGAGCCAGGTACTTTTCCTCTCTAGACTCTGGTTTTCTGCACCTGTGCATGAACATGTGCCCAGACATATACACACACACACATGCACATGAGAGTGGTATATTTTTGCCTCACAGGGCTAATGTAAATATTATTAAATGGCATACATATAAAGCTTCCCTTTCCTGCTTTGAGCTCAACTTTTAAATTCTTTTTAAAAAGATTAATAATCAATAATCAAGTGATGCGTATGTATTGCAAAACAATTATTAAAATGAGATAAGAAGAAATTTAAAATCACCTATCATCACAAGAATGAGAAGACAAGTCACAGGCTGGGAGAAAATATTTACAAAAGACGTGTCTGATAAAGGACTGTTATCCAAAATATGCAAAGAACTCTTAAAATTCAATAAAGAAATAACACAATTTTTTTTTTAATGGGCAAATGACCTGAATAGATACCTCACCAAAGGAGACACACAGATGACAAATAAGCATATAAAAAATGCTCAACATCATAAGTCATCAGAGACTTGCAAACTAAAGTCTAATGAGATGTCACTATTAGAATGGCCAAAATACAAAACACTGGCAAAACCAAATTCTGGAGAGGATGTGTGGAGCAAAAGGAACTGTCATTCGTTGCTGATGTATTAGTCTGTTCTCATACTATAAAGAATACCACCTGAAGCTGGGCGCAGTGGCTCACACCTATAATCCCACCACGTTGGGAGGCCAAGGCAGGCGGATCACTTGAGGTCAGGAGTTCGAGACCAGCCTGGCCAACATAGCGAAAACCCCGTCTCTACTAAAAATACAAAAAATTAGCTGAGCATGATGGCAGGCACCTGTAAGCCCAGCTAATTGGGAGGCTGAGGCAGAATTGCTTGAACCTGGGAGGCGGAGTTTGCAGCGAGCAGAGATCATGCCACTGCACTCTAACCTGGGCAACAGAGTGAAACTGTCTCAAATAAATAAATAAATAAATAAATAGAATACCAACTGAGACAGGGTAATTATAAAGGAAATAGGTTTAATTGACACACAGTTCTGCAGGCTTACCAGGAAGTGTGGCTAGGAGGCCTCAGAAAACTTAACAATCATGGCGGAAGGCGAAGGGAAAGCAGGCACCTTCTTCACAAGGCAGCAGGAGGGAGTGTGTGGGAGAATGAGGAAGTGCCACACTTTAAAACCATCAGATCTCGTGAGAATTCACTTATCATCACGAGAACAGCGTGGGGTAAACCGCTCCCATAATCCAATCACCAACCACCTGGTCCCTCTCCTGACACATGGGGATTACAATTGGAGATGAGACTTGGATGAGGACACAGAGCCAAACCATATCAGTTGGTGAGAATGCAAAATAGTACAGCTATGTTGGAAGACAGTGTGGCAGTTTCTTACAAAACTGGACATACTTTTACCATATGATATGGTTTGGATCTGTGTCCCTACCCAAATCTCATGTTGTAATCCCCAATGCTGGGGCCAGCTGGAAGGTGACTGGATCACGGAGGCAATTTCTTGTGGTTTAACACCATCCCCCTTTGGTGCTGTTGTCGTGATAGTGAGTTCTCATGAGATTTGATTGTTTAAAACAGTGTGGCACCCCCCTTCCTCTTGCTCTGGCCATGTGAAATGCTGGCTCTCCCTTTGCCAGCAAAATTGAGTAAAAGTTTCCCGAGGTCTCCCCAGCAGAAGCCACTATGCTTTCTGAACAGCCTGCAGAACTGTGAACCAATTAAACCTTTTTTCTTTTTATTAATAAATTACCCAATCTCAGGTATTTATAGCAGTGTGAAAATGAACTAATACACCACACTACCCAGCAACTGTGCTCCTTGGTATTTACCCAAAGGATTGAAAACGAATGTCCACACGAAAACCTGCATGCAGATGTTTGTAGCAGCTTTGCAAGTAATTGCCAAAACTTGGAAGCAACTAAGATGTCCTTTAGGGGGTGAATGAATAAATAGAATGTGGCTCATCTAGACAGTGGGATATATCATTCAGCACTAAAAAGAAATGAGCTATCAAGCCTGAAAATATATGGAGGAAACTGAAATGCATATTACTAAGTGAAAGCAATTAATCTGAAAAGGCTACATACCGTATGCCTCCAACTATATGGCATTCTGAGAAAGGCAAAACTAGTGACAGTAAAAAGATCAGTGGTTTCCAGGAGCTAGAGCGGAGGGAGGGAGGAATAAGCAGAGCGCAGAGGATGCTTAGGATGGTGAAACCCTGCATGATACTCTAATGCTGGATCCATGTCATTATACATTTGTCAAAATCCATAGAATGTGCAACACCAAGAGTGAACCCTAATGTAAATGATGGTCTTTGGTGATGATGATGTGTCTCCGTAAGATCATCAGCTGTCACAATGCACTCTCTGATGGGGGATGTTGATAATGGGGGAGGCTATGCATGTGAAGGGGCAGGGAGTATACGGGAAATCTCTGTAGCTTCCTCTCAGCTTTGCTGTGAACTTAAAACTGCTCTAAAAAATAGTCTAATAAAAAAATCACTCATCATCCCATCCCCTGGTTGTATTTACTACTCTGTTCCTAGCACTTAGTGTGCTTCCTGGCACATAAAAGGGCCATTAAGTCAATAAATGTTAGTTGGGTGAATGAAGGAATAAATACACCCAAAATAATGTGTTAACATTTTGGTGTATACAATTCCAGTTATTTTTTTTTGCTGGGTGAGGAATAGAGACTTGCTTTGTCGCCCAGGTTGGAGTACAGTGGCACAGTCTCGGCTCACTACAACCTCTGCCTCTCAGGTTCAAGGAATTCTCCTGCCTCAGCCTCCGGAGTAGCTTGGATTACAAGCACCCGATACCATACCCAGCTAATTTTTTTATTTTTTAGTAGAAACAGGGTTTTGCCATGTTGGCCAGGCTGGTCTCGAACTCCTGACCTCAGGTGATCTGCCTGCCTCTACCTCCCAAAGTGCTGGGATTACAGGTGTGAGCCACCATGCCCAGTCAAATTCCAGTTACTTTCTTTGCACATATATCATACTTTTTTCATTTAAATGACATTCTACCAGACACATGATTTTATAATCAGTTTCATCTCTTGATATACCATAACTGTTGCTCCAGGGCAATAAATACAAATATTCCTTAGGAACACTTTAATGGCTGTGCATTGTTCTGCCATTTGGATAGACTACCATTCATCAAACTCAGCCTTTCTTTTGGCATCTGGGTTAATTTCACATTGTTGCTTTCAGACACAACACAACAACAGGCATCCCCATATGTGTGTGGTTTCCTACGTGACTGTTTATCTGTCAGGATCAGTTTTAAACAGTCTGGGCAGGATAGAGGGAAGATGGTGGTGATGTCATCTTGGCTTCTGAGTCTTCTGCCTGTAGGGGCATCTCAGTGATGGAGTTCTGCATGACTCATCTTCTCTGAGAAATATCTCTGTGAACACACCAGGAACATGCCACCTGCATCAGCCCCATGGCGAGGGTGACCACATGACCAACCCCAACAGAAGGCCTGGTCGTCTGACAGGAAGGAACATGCTCCCGGGGCCAGCAGGGCAGAGGGGGGCCTGGTCCTGTCACCCCTGAACACCCAGCAAGAAAGTCACTCAAATCCTGAATACCCAGGATTTGAGGCCTGGGCTGCCACTTGTTAGCTGTGTGTCTTTGGTGAAGTGACTTAACCTCTGAGCTTTGATCTTCCTATTTGTAAAACAGACATCACTCACCTCGTAGGGTTATCAGGGGGATTAATGGTGATGATGCAGTAATGCTCTAGGAGGTGTTTGTGCAGAGCCCAGTGTGGGCTGTGAGTTCTGCCTTTCAGCCTTAGTAGTGGACTGCTTCAGGAAATTTTTCAGACAGGAGCTGAGCCAGTGGGCCCCTGGGTTTAGAGTTTATTTTAGAAAGAAACATCCTCACTCTCCTGGTGGGGGCTGTGTTCTCAGGGTGGGAAGAAGGGATTGGGCCATGAGACTGGAGGTGGAACCACGGCCCTCAAGAGCTCATGATCCTGAAGTCACCAGAGCTCTGAGCATCTGCGTCTCCATCTGTAAACCAAACTAGGGCTCATTGGGTCACTAGGCCTTCCCAGCTCTGAGAGTCTAAAAATTCCTTCTCAGAAATGATGAATACAACAATCTACAGCAACCCAAATCCAGCCCAAAGCCCTTTTTTGTAATGATCGAAAGCTAAGAATGGCTTTTACATTTTTAAATAGTTTAAAAAAATCAAAAGAAGAATATTTTGTGACATGGGAAGATGATGTAAAATCCAGATATTAGCGTCTGTAAATAAAGTTATAATGGAAGCCAGCCGTGTTCATTCATTTGTACACTGCCTATGGCGGCCTTGAGCTGAGGTGGTGGAGTGGAGTGGCTGCCACACGCTTCTGGCCAGCAGAGCCTGGGAGGTGTGCTGTCTGGCTCTTCACGGAGAATCCTTGCTCTTCCCTGGTCTAGGGTTGACTGCAGAGATTACTCACCATCTTTGGAATATCTGGAATTTTTCTTTCTTTCTTCGAAGGTCACTACTTCCAAAGACCAATAATGTTTAGAAAATAAAACAGAATGAGTAGAGAACTTCTTTAGCTTGTCCCAGATGCCTGGGCAGACAGCCCATGGCCCAGGGCTCTGCAGGGTCGGCCCAGGGTAAGGGTTTGTGGATGTGTGGAGTCTCAGTGCCAACTTCTCTTTTGACATGCTCACCCTGCAGAGATCCAGTTAAGACATGCCCCTCTGAAGGGGCCAAAAAGGGATTAAAGAGGAAAAATCTGTGCAGTGCAGTGGAGCTAAGTGCATGGGTGTGGAATCAGAGCTGAGTTCCAACCCCATCTCCCTACCTCTTAGCTTGTGTCCTTGGACATGGTACATAACCTCTCACTGACTCAGTGTGTTTATTGGTAAAAATGGGGGAAATAATAGAATCTATCTGTATTAGTTTGCAAGGGCTGCCACAATAAAGTACCACAGACAGGGTGGCTTAAACAATAGAAATTAATTCTCTCACAATTCTATAGGCTACAAGTTTGAGATCAAGGGATGGTCCCTACATAGCTGGTTTCTTCTGAGGCCACTTTCCTTAGCTTGTAGCTGGCCTGTGTCCTCACTTGGTCTTCCCTCTGTACCCTTTTGTGTTCAAATCTCTTCTTATGAGAAATCAGCCACATTGGATTAGGGTCCACCCTGATGAACTCATTTTACCTTAATTATACCCTCAAAGACCCTGTCTCCAAATGCAGTCACATCCCGAGGTCAGGGCTTACGACTTCAACATATGAATATCGGGGGCACATGACCGAACCCATAAATGCCACCTCATAGGGGAATGCAGGGACTGAATGGAATTGGGAATTTGGAATATTAGTGGTTTATGGAAACTTAGTGAGTCTTCAGCCAATGGAAGCTCTTATTTTCATTCATCACAATTCGTATGCATCATGATGCAGCTATTGCAGTGTGTGGAAGAACACTGGAGGAACATACACGCAGGGTTGGAGGGGCTCCTGGGTGGTTCTGAGCAGCCCTGTTGGGGACAGTTGGGCAGTTTGTTCACTGCACAACTCCAGAGGATGGTGTTTATATGTTATTATCATTATCAATTTGCATACTGATTAGAGACATTTTTCTGGCAGATGTCAGAAGAAAGAGCACCTTTTCTGAAATCCCCATGGAGACTCAGTACACAGGGCAGTGCTGCTTCCCAGCCTGACACTCAGGTTGAAGAACACCATGCAGAGACCAGAGCCTGACACACAGTCAGCGCTCAACACAGCTGTGCTGGACAAGTGCACGTGAAGGGTCCCTCGCCTGGCCATTCCACTGGAATGCAAACTGCACAAGGGCAGGGGCACTTTCCCAGTTTCCATCTCGGCCATTGATATGTTTCAGCCCCTATGCAGTTTCTGGCACATAGTAGGTGCTTAGTAAATATTTACTGAATAAAATAAATGGATCAGTTATAGCACAGTTTTTTCCTTTCCATTGAACAAGTCTTCTACAAAACGCATAGGGACTCAGGATGGGGGCACAGAATCTATTGAACACTACTGTGTGTCAGCTGCTCCCTCACTCACTGTAGCCTTTATGCTTCCCTGTCCTGTTTCTTAACATCACAGCCCCGTGGGGTGGATCTTTTCCTGGAAAGGGAATGCACTGTCAGTCAGAGCCAGCCACTAGAGCTCTGAGCCTCCACTGCTTTTGGCTGGAAGTATTAGATGAAACGACTCAGCAGTGTGTCACGCACATAGTAGGTGCTCAAAAAATGTTACTTTGCCTTCTCCTCTTTCTCACCCCAGGATGGTTGGAATAATTCTCTCCATTCCAGCCATCAGCATTTCAAGCCCTCTCTTCATCCAGAGGGCCCCACTGTTTGTCCCTGGGACTTCAGAGGTGAAGGATAAGAATAAAGCCACCGAGTGGAGGAAGAGGAAGGAGAAGGAGACCCCACCCAGGCCATGGGACAGGGCCTGAGGAGCCAACCCATGAGGCTTGAGGGAAAGGGTCACCACCCCCACCCTTGCAGGCTCAGGGACCTCCCATGCAGCAGCCAGGGGTCACAGGTGGCTTTGGGGATAGATAAATGTGACAGCTGCCTGGGCTCCAGGCCTGGAGGAAACATTGGGCATCTAGGGCCTAGAGCTGAATGGGCCCTTTCTCTTTCAGTAACAAACACATCCCTTGTTTGTAGGTTTGTTTGTGTGTTTGTCTCCCCAGGCTGTTTCTGTTCTTCTTCTCCTCCCACACAGCTCAGCCTCGGGCAGGCAGCTCCAAGAGCCCAGGGCTTCAGCACTTCCAGAGCATTGCTCATCTCTCCTCCAGCCAAGTGCAGAGAGCATCTGGGGATCAAAAGAGAAGAGAGGTCTTCAACTGATCCAAATCCACTTGGAAAAACAACCTGTCTGCTGAACTGAACTTAGGGAGCCCTGAACAAAGACCAGGCACCATGCTGGGCTTAGGCAGATAATACTCACAACAGTCCCTCAGGGCCGGGCTGGTTAGCCACACTTAAGATTGTGTCCCCACCTAGCTTCAAGCCCTTCAAGGCTCCACTTTGCTCACCAGATGAGGAGCTCGAGGCATAGAGATCTCAGTTCCTTTCCAGTTACAGTGGTTGAATCTGACCCCTGGACTTTCTACCCTTCTGCCTTGGGTGAGGATCCAGGCTCAGTACCCTCCTGCTTCAGGTAAGGATCCAGGCTCAGTAGCCTCCTTCCTTGGGTGAGGATCAAGAATCAGTACCTGCACCTCTCAGTTCAGCTTCCAGCTCCATCATCCTTTTATTTACTACCATACCACTGGCACCTAAGTGCTCCTATGCTCTCTGGTCCTCACTCCCCTCTTCTGTAAAACGCAGGCACCAACAATCCTACCTACCTCAGAGTCTGTCTTCAGGATGAAATGTTTTAATTCTTAGGAAACACTGAGACCATGGCTTGGGCAAGAGAGTCCAGTTGTTCATGTTTTCTCATCTTTGAAAGAAGAGCTCAGGGAGATGCTGCTGTTACTCCCATTTTACAGGTGAGGCCACTAAAATGCAAGGAAATTAGGTAACTTGCCCAAGGGCATTTCACTGCTAGGAACTAGAGCTGGCATGGGGCTTGGCTCTTTCTTGCCAAGGTCCCACACTGGAGTCCAGACGGGATGGAGGTAGAGCTGGGAAGTCATGAGCCTGGATAATGACCAGACGAAATCAGGAAGCTGGAGAATTTCATGTGATTCCACACATTCAGATTTGTGAGGACCAGAGGCAGAGAAAGGCTGGGTGCCAAGATGTCTCAAAGGGGAAACTGATGTACTTGGTTGGCTTGCAGACTTTGAGGGAGTTTGAGGAAGTCCTGATGCCAGCACCTGTGCCTTCTTTTCTGTTTCCCTGCCAAAACCAACACAACAAGCATCCCTGAGTCACTCAGAAGTCTTGGGCTGATGTGGCCCAAGTATCAGTGAACACTAGAAACTATCCCTCTCCATTTCTCTTGAGCCCCCTTCTCCTGTTCCCACACAAGGCCAGCCTCACTGGCTACTTTCTTCTGATGGAGTCTTCCCATCCCCCACCCCTCCCTCTTCCAAAGCAATGAGGAAAAGCAGTGGGGCTATGGGCTGCCAGCACTGTGCTGTGCAAAACAGAAGGCCTCCTGATTAAGGTGAAATGGTGTCGTTGTCTGGGATAAATACCTGAGATCTTTTGTCTCAAGGCCACAGAAACCTAGGATGAGGACACACAAAGAGTGATGTTCAGAGTGGAAGTTTAACAGGTGAAAGAAAGATAAGAGCTCTCTCTGCTGCAGAGAGAGGGGTCCTGGAGAAATGGGTTGCCGCTTTGGCAGTGAAATGCAGAAGGTTTTATAGATGAGCTTGAGGAGATGGTGTCTGATTTACATAGGGCACGAAAGATTGGTCAGACCAGGTGTGCCATTTGCATAGTGCACGAAAAACTGGTTAGGACTAGGTGTGCCGTTGCATTGCGCACAAAGAAGCTGGCCACCCCAGCCTAATCTTCTATTGTGTAGATGGGTTCTCTACCTGGTCAGTGCCATGTTGCCTGTTCCTTTACTGTGCATGCAGTGACAATGAAAAGGGAAGATGGAGCCTCCACGTTGAACATACCTGGCTTCCAGGTAGCCCTTTTTTATTGGTACAGCTGCCGGTATTCACCTGTGCAAGTTTGCAGCTTGCTTATATACGTTTGCAGCTCAATTTTTCAGGCTGCTCTTTGTTAGAAAAGAAATGATTTGGGGGCTGCTTTTTGTTAAAAGGGAAACCTTGCCAGGGACTCTTCTGTCCTTACTATCTGCCTAAATAATTTCTTTCCATCTCCTAGATCAAAGGCAAATGTGCCAAGGCCTCTCCAGTTGCCTTGATCACACCCTGGGGTCTCGCCCAGACTCAGAAAGAAGCATGCCCAGAAAAGCATATATTCTTCAAGCAGGCAGGGTCTCCCAAGGGGATTCTGCACATGTGATGCTCCCCCTCTGGGGTGGGGGAGGAGGGCAGGAATAGGTGGAGAATGTGTGTGACT
This sequence comes from Pongo pygmaeus, assembly GCF_028885625.2. NCBI lineage: Eukaryota > Metazoa > Chordata > Mammalia > Primates > Hominidae > Pongo > Pongo pygmaeus. Next base: position 146,267,875 of record NC_072380.2, read on the forward strand.
GGGGACTCAGGGTTGGCTCATGAGGGAAGAGAGGGTCAGCACACAGCTCTCCAAGGGTAATAGGTCTTAGTACTCCACTTGGTGGTGTGGATAGTCTTGGGCAAGCTGCCGAGGCTTTTGAGCCTCGAGGTCCTCTTTGGTGAAAGGAGAGCACTGGGATTTCAGGCTCACTTCACCACCTTTCCCCCTAAACTCTGAGCATCTAAGTACTGCAGACTGCAATTCCATCACCTCCCTATCTCCAGGGCCTGGGCCATTCCAGATACCCCATTCACTGGCACTGTTGAGTGCACAGCACATGCCAGGTACCCCACAAGGACCTTCTCATGTTACCCTCACTGGCCCAGTGAGTATCTCCATTTTACCCATGCAAGGCAGAGGCTTGGAAAGGGGAAGTCAGCATGCCCCAGATGGAGTTAGGACATGGTGGCCATCAAATCACAGCCAGGCTGATGCCTCCAGAACCTGCCAGCTTAACCACCCCACTACACTGGTACTACATGTGTTCCAGAATTACTTATCAAACTGATGGAATTCAATGTTCAACTGAGGCTGTTGAGAGAATTTAATAAAGTGATGTATATACAGAACCTAACGCAGGGTGTCGTATTCAGTAGGAGTTTAACAGTGTGTAGCTCCTCAAAGGAGCTGCCCTTTAGGGCTGTTGGCAGATTTTCTTGAGATAAAGCCATGCATAATCCAACATCACAGAATGCTCAATAAATGCATCAAGTTCAAGTGTCCTGACTTAGCCCTGGAGGGGCTGAAAATCCAGTCCAAGAACATCTTTCCAACTGAGAAAAATGGTTGGAAAGGCTGTTTGCCTTACTCAACTGATGTTTTGTCTGAGCCTGAAGTACCACCATAAGCACAGTTGGGAGGGGAAGGCCGAACCCTGGCAATACTTCTCACTGGTTTGAAACTCTGAGCTCTGGCCACAGAAGCACCGTGTTTTCTGGGAGTAGCTATTGCCTGGAGAGAATGTGGTGAGGGCGAGACCTCATCCTTCCCTCAGCAGCTTCAGGAATAATAACACACAGCAGCCTATGATGATAAAATCTATTATTAAGACTGTTTTAAGCACTTTGCATGAGTCAGCTCCTGGGTAAGATAAATATTACTCTTTTTTTTTTTTGAGACAGGGTCTCACTCTGTCACCCAGCTAATTTTTGTATATTTTGGTAAAGGCAGGGTTTCACCATGTTGGCCAGACTGGTCTTGAGCTCCTGACCTCAAGTGATTTGCCTGCCTCGGCCTCCCAAAGTGCTGTGATTATAGGCATGAACCACCACACCCAATAATCACTCTTCTTATTCCCATTTGTAAATGAGGAAACTGGTACAGAGAGGTCAGATAATTTGCTGAAGGTCACACAGCTAGCTGGTGGTGGAACTGGGTGAGGTTTGAACTTGGGCTTTCAGGTTTCATAGTGTTCTCTAGTAACCCTCCTTCCCTGATGCCTCCCACAAGCCAGTCTATAGCCAATTCTTCTGTGGTTAAGGGAATCATTTTTCATGGTACTAATAGACGAACATTCCTTGTTTAATGTTATTATTTTTCTGAATTTTCAAAGCAACTTTATATGGGTCCAGAGATGAGTAAGATAGCTTCCCTGGCCCTTGAAGGACTTATGCTCTACTGGAGAAGGAAAAATGAAGCCATAATTTCACTTTCTCCTTTTGACAGATGATGAAATATCAGGAGAGGCATGAAATCAACCCAAGGTCCCAGAGGCAGGGAGTAAAGTTGGGATTCTAACCCAGGTCAGGCTGCCTCCTTTCCATACTCCCAAGCCACTAGAGAATGTACTTTGGCAGACATGACAGCTGCCAGTATTTGACGGACCCCTTGAGGGGAAGAAGTTCTGCCTTCTTCTCTGTGATTCCAGAGGGGAGGACTACAGCCTTGGTTGGGATTTAGAGGGGACAAACAGAGATCTAATATAGAGACTTCATGGAGGGGAGCTCATGTATTTCTGAGGAATGCTTGTGTTTCAGGGACTACAGTGTATCTCTGGTGGTATAGAGAGACTAAGAATCCAGCCCCAGGTTAGCTCAGGACGAAGGAATGTAATATCTTCTTGCGTCTGTTTCTGTCCTGTCTAAAATTGAAAGTGCTGTAAGGAAAATACCCAAGGCACTCATGTTTCCCCACGCAGCAGGCAGCAGACAGCATCTTGATTGGGATAATATTATTCTGTAGGTTCCTTCCATGATTTCCTCATAAATTCACCCTCATGAAAATCCAAGAAGAGCTCAGTGTTTATGTAAGACCCTGATCTTATTCTTCTTCCTCTTATGAAGTTAGATTAAATTAGTTAAGAAATGAAGAAAAAATAATTTTAAAAAATTCCATCTCCTTTTCTCTGCATGAGTAAGTATGTTTGCATGAAAAATAACAAAACGAATCAAGGAAGGAAGGAAGAAAAAAAGGAAAGAAAGATTGATTCATGTTGCTGGGAAATGAATACATCTTAAGGAGAAAAATAGGCTGGCGTGGTAAGCCTACCCACTGGATAATATCCATCAGAGATCAGGCAGCTGGAGAAGCACCAGTATTCACTTTCCTGTTCTCAGCTTAATGGTCTGGTTAGGGAATATAGCCTCCATCAAATCTGGGATTCTATAATTATACATGAATTGCTGTTTTTTTCCTCCCTCCTGAAAATGACCGTGAAGATTGCCCCCACAGGATTTAGAATCACACGCGCACCTGGATTTCAATACCGGCTGTGCTTCTTGGTGACAACAAGACTTTGGGAAAGCCGTGTCATCCCTCGGCATTTTGGCTCCTCCTCTTGTGAAAGGGAAGGAGCAGTCACACCTCTCCATGAGATCATGTGAGGGTGAAATGAGATTGCATGTGAAATGCTCAGGAAATGAGCTTGGCTCATGATAAGTGCTTTTAAACAAAGTTATTTCCTTCCTCTCTTTTAAGAAACTTTCCTAATTGGATTTTTAAAATTGTGAAATAATTTTCATTGTATTTAGCTAAACAGTACAAAAGTCTATTTCAAAAAAAAGTTGATAAACTTTTTGTGGCAGGGAATGCTATTTGGCCATCCAACATCCATTATCCATTTCTGTGTTAGTAATAAAACTCTTATATTATCTGGGCTGCCCAAACGCCGTACCATACAACATGATACTATACAATATAACACAGTTACTGTGGCCAGCTAAAATAAAACTACATTTCCCAGCTTCCTTTGCAGCTAGGCGTGGTTGGTGGGACTTCCGGGATAGCTCCCTAAAAGAGGCATAAACTGTTTCTTCCATGCTCCTGCCTTGGCATGATGTTGCAAGCACTGGCTGTCATCTTAGACCACAAGCGGCTTGAAGATGGAAGGCTGTGGTTAAGGGCAGTGGAACAGAAAGGCAGACAGAGCCTGAGTGAGGACTAGAGCTGCAGCCATATTAGTTCAGGACCATCTATTTCTGAACTTCCTTTACAAGAGAAAACTAAACTTTCTCTTTACTTCAGCCACTTATTTTGGGGATTTCTGTTGTAGGAACCTGAATCTAATTATAACTGATGACATGTCTTTTCCTTCTAGTCCCACCTCTTGACATAACAGGCATTAACAATTGCGTTTTTCTACACATTTCCTTATGCTCACAGCAAAGATATTTTTATGTACACATATGTATAAAATGGTATCATGCTCTATACCATGCTTTTTCATTGCTTAGTAATATACATATCAAGGTAAAATTCCCAGATCAGGGTATGCAGATTTCTAACCTAATCCTTTTAACATTAGGCTATAAAATTATAGTGTGGATACATCATAATTATTTTTTTTAAAGTTACTCAAATATGTCAATTTTATTGTTTCTCTATACACACATTTATATGATACCGAATACTGCAAAAAAAAAAAAAAATAGCACATCAAAGTTTCCTTTTATTGGTATCCAAATTTTTGAAAACCGGAAAATCTAATTATTATGCTCTAGCCAAACTACCCAATGTTTTCATTACATTCTTTCCCCACAAGTGACTTTGCCTCAAATTCTTGATATTGGGTTTCATCTCACTGACTTTAGGCTTCTAAACATGGGAATACTTATGTCCTTTTGGTATTTCTTTGGGTCAAAACAGTGAGTAAAGGTAAAGTATACTGAGGTTATCCAAATACATTCAAACTACATATACCACATACACTACATATATTACTGATTTCATGGTAGGAAGGAAAAAAAAACAAGAAGAAAAATATATCATAGAACTCATTATCAAAATTATTTGTATACAATCCATCCTAGCATAGAGTAGCTTTCTCAATCTGCTACATAAAATTGCCAGCAAGAAAGAAAAGTATGAGAATAAGCTTTCTGGCTGAATTGGTTCAGTGCCATAATTCCCTATTCTAGCATTCTCAGAAGAATCCCATCTGTGATACACACAGAAACCACAGCCACATTTGAATGGTTTACTTCTTTATCATTCTGAACTCCCTTAAGCCCGGTGTTTGTTTTCTTTCAAGCCTAGGGAGCCTGCTGAGTGACATGTATCTACATTTTAGCATCATTTCTTTCCATACAGATAGCAATGTTCTTACTCCCTCCTCCTGTAAGGTAAGCCATCTCTGATGTCCTGGAAGATCATTTCTCTTTTCTCCTATTGTTAGAGTGAAGCTTCTGGTAGAGAAGAAGGGAATTTGATACCAGAGCTGAGAATCAAGTTTAAGGTTCTTTATCAATGTCTCGGAGCAGAAGTTATGAGAGGCCCTGAATTGTCCTGGGAATTTTCTTCAGTGAGCATTTTTGAAGGCTTTGGGATCAAGGTTGGATTAAACTTCTGTGATGGGTCCATTGGCAATCTAGACACAGCACTAAGCTCCTCCTGGATCTTTGAAACCCAGCGGAAACTGATATCAGACTTTCAAATTGCCGCAAGATAGCCGGGAAAGAACTCTCTAGCCCAGAAAGAGTCTGAAAACCTGAACTCCAGCAAATGGTAATGAAAGAGCTGACCAGAAATTTAGGTCTCATCTCCTCTTAAAATACAGATAAGCCAATTATACATCATAATTCATTCAATAATTGTCCTATTGCTATACTGAGAAGGTTTCTAGTTGTTTTTCAGCTAACATAAACCTTGCTACAATAGACACTTGGTACAAATAGCCTTGCCAATACTGCTTTTATTTTTTAGCACAGACGTCCACAGTGGGGTGACTAGCTCTTTTCACTTTTACATCTCCTCTACCCCTTCCTTTTATAGATGAGGCAAGAGAGGTCCTGAAAGATGGTGTGCCAAAGACAACAGAGAAATACAAAGCCAACAATGCCTCCAGAATCCTCCTGATTAGAATCTGAGGTCCACACCCCTATTTTCCTGTATTTTGTAGCAGTAAATATTTGTTGAAAGAATATGCTAGTAATCTTTATTAAAAGCTGTTCCACCAACTCTGTTTGAACATATCTGATGAAAAAGAGAGTATCAACTGCTAGAATGTTCTTCCTACATTGCGTTGCAATCTAATTTCTTGAAACTTCCACTTGCTAGTCTCTGTTCTGACTTCTGGGGTCCTGGAGAACTGATCTACTTCCCCAAAGGACAGGTAGGACTCACGAAGGCAGGCACTTGGTGGTAAAGGCATTGAGGATTGTCTCTTTGGGGCTCTCCACACTTCTCACATCTGGAGTGTATGCTACTGGTTAGGCAAGGAGCATGGGTCTGAGGATGCAAAGAAGAATAAGACATGGTCTTTGACCTCAAGGTAGTTACTATCCAGGGTTTGGGGGACATATCACAGAGGTGTAGCTCATCCTCTGACAAACTCAGCTTTGGGGTGATCTGATAACCCAGAATAATGGCCACAGGGCACTACTTGAGGAATGTTCAGAGGGAGGAGAGGGATGTTTGGAGGGAGGAGAGGAAAGCATGCTGGTGGGGCTAAAAGGTCATTTGAGAGCAATAACTGGAAATAAAGTTGGATGAGGAAGAGGGCAGCCTGTTTTCACCCAAAGGAAGAAATCAATTCTGCTATCAGTGTTGATTTGCTTTTTCTAGAAATATTCGTTACTCAAAAGCACAAAGAGTCACATTCTCATGAGTCCCTCTCTCTCTCTCTCTCTCTCTGAGAGAATTTAGAAAAGAACCTGAAAGAGCACAGGCTCTATCTGCTTTTCCTCTCAACATTCTAAGAAAGTCTGCTCGACTTGGTCATTACTAAGAGAGATTATAGCAATTAAATTTTCCTCTTATTAAAACATTAGGTAATTTGATGGCAAAATAAAAGTTAAAAATGAGTGGTTGAAATCTATAGAAATTAAATCTTAAATGGCAAAAGGCAGGCAGGCAGTACTTTGGTGTAGAAAAAGCATGAGGTATAAAGCAGAGGGCATTGAGTTGGAATCCTAACTCTGTCACCTGTGGCTGGGGAATCTGACTGCGTCACTTCTCCTTGCAGCTTCATTTTCTTGTTGTAGAAAGAGGAGAGAATGGTACCTACATAAAAGATGTCTGCAAGAGAGTAAATAAAATAAAATAAATAACTTCTATAAAGTGCTTAGCCCACTGGAGGTGGCAAGTGCCTGTGGACTTTCCCCTTGCTTGTATTTCCACTTGTCATAGTTTGGGCACATACACAGAACATTCTCTCTGTTTTTATTGGGTGGCTGAGGTCCTGCTTTAATTTTCAGAAAATAATGCATGAAGAATGTGGATCAGAAAAGGCACAAAGCTCTACACAGTTATCAGGGGTCCAAAGTGTCTGCTATGGTCTAAATGTTGGTGTCCCCACAAAATGTATATGATGGAATCTAATACCCAATGTGGTAGTTTTAAAAGTTAAGGCCTGGCCGGGTGCGGTGGCTCACGCCTGTAATCCCAGCACTTTGGGAAGCCAAGGCGGGCAAATCACGAGGTCTGGAGTTGGAGACCAGCCTGGTCAACATGGTGAAACCCCGTCTCTACTGAAAATACAAAAAATTAGCTGGGCATGGTGACGGACACCTGTAATTCCAGCTACTTGGAAGGCTGAGGCAGGAGAATCTCTTGAACCTGGGAGGCAGAAGTTGCAGTGAGCCAAGATCATGCCATTGTAATCCAGCCTGGAGACAGTGTGAGACTCCACCTCAAAAACAAAAGAAAAAGTTAAGGCCTTTGGGAAGTGATCAAATCATGATGCTTCCAACCTCATGAATGAGATTAGCTCTCTTATAAATGAGTCTCAAGTGAGACCTTTTGCCCCTTCCACTCTGTGAGGACACAGCAAGAAGTTTCCATTGATGAGGAATGGGTCCGCACCAGACACTGAATTTGCTGGTGCCTTGAATTTTTTAATTTATTTGTTTTTTTTGTTTGTTTGTTTGTTTTTGAGACAGTCTTGCTCTGTCGCCCAGGCTGGAGTGCAGTAGTGTGATCTCGGCTCACTTCAACCTCCACCTCCTGAGTTCAAGCAATTCTCCTGCCTCAGCCTCCTGAGTAGCTGAGACTACAGGTGCATACCACCACACCAGGCTAATTTTTGTATTTTTAGTAGATATGGGGTTTCACTAGTTCACCATGTTGGCCAGGCTGGTCTCAAACTCCTGACCTCAGGTGATCTGCCCACCTCGGCCTACCAAAGTGCTGGGATTACAGGCGTGAATCACCACGCCCAGCCTCATGCCTTGAATTTGGACTTCCCAGCCTCCAGAGCTATGAACAATAAATTTTTAGTTATTTATAAATTACCTAATCTAAGGTATATTGTTATAGCAGCCTGAATTGACTGGGACAGTTTCTCTTGGGCCTTTGCCCAAATCCCGTGTTGCATAGATGGCCCGTAAGGTTACCAAGCCAGGGGGTCTGGGCCACAGGTTGGCTTCTTCTATCCTATATTTGGCTGATTGCACTTTATATAAGTCAATAGATGATAGGTGAAATGCAATGGAATTAAGGGAAAAAAAAAGGGGGAAAACAAAGGGAGGGACCTGAGGTCTTGTCCTGGTTCTGCCTCTGGTGACCTGTGTGACCTGGAGCAAGTCAGTTAACCAGAGTATCAGGTCCCTGCTGTGTAAAATGGGGGTATTAACCCTCTTCTTGCCTCCCTGAAGAATTCTTCACAAATTCTATGGAATGCAACAATGAAACGGTTCAGAAAGTTATTTAGTGGTAACAATGTAAAGGTTTCATAGGGACAAATTGCATGGGTGGTGAGAATACCCCATCTAAGGGACCACCAGGGAGTTGAGTTTTTTGCCTTTGCTTTGTGGAGAGAATACTAGACAGCCCTTGTTCTACCTCAGCCTCCATCAGGCTGTACCTTTGCCTTTTAAGGTCTCGCTCTATTTTTTATGAGAATCCTAAGGCCCCCCATGGGCTTGGCGTATCACATGCTGGTGATCAATTAGCAGCCTGATCTCTGCTTTGGCAGAGCAGGAGGATTCCAGGTTGTAAGATCTCTGCTTGCTGGGGTGAGTGTGGGTTACTGAAGATCTCAGATAAACAGTTGATTTCTGCAACAACAAAGCCTCTTGCAGATGATGTCTACAACAGCTAGGCCTAGGTACAGCAGCCCTAGTCCTTGGAGTAAGGTGGCTCTGTTACCTTTGTTACCAATACACTTCGTTAACCCTCATATGGAACCAAATGCTGATTGGGAAGCATTATTGTTTATATCCTCATAGTGATACTCTTTATTGAAGGCTTATTCTATGTCAGGTGCTTTTCTTACATTATTTTTCTCATCTGCTCCTCTTGCAGACTTTTGAATTCAGTGGTACTTCTAAATAAATTAGTGCTTGACTAGTCATACCCATGTATATTTGAAAACTGGTAGTACATTTTTTGTGTGAGAAAAGGTTCATTTAGTGTACATGCCATGCCAGGTGGAATATGGCTTTAGGAACCCCTTCCATTACTCTCTAATGCTTTGGCAAACTTAGCCACAGGTCAGTAGGACATACTGATTGTGTTGGTTAGCATATCAGCTTGGCTGCTGTAACATAAAGTCCTAAAATAATAATGGCTTAAATAATGCAGAAATTTAAATTTAATTATCTTTCCCATAATGGTTGGGTAGGTGGGCCAGGTGTGGTGGTTCACGCTTGTAATCCTAGCACTTTGGGAGGCCAGGAGGATCATTTGATGTCAGGAGTTCAAGACTAGTCTGGGTAAAACCCCATCTCTACAAAAAAAAAAAAAAAAAAAAAAAAAAATTAGCCGGACATGGTGGCCCATGCCTGTAGTCCTAGTTACTTCGGGGTCTGAGGTGGGAGAATCACCTGAGCCTGGGAAGCGAAAGCTGCAGTGATCCATGATCATGCCACTGCACTCCAGCCTGGGCAACAGAGTGAGACGTGTCTCAAAAAAAAATGGTTCGGGCAAGTGACCCAGGGCTCATACAGTGACTCTATAGTAATCAGCATTCAAGCTTCTTCTGTCTCATTGTTCTAGAATTCTCAATATGTAACTTATATCTCACGATCCGAGATGGCTGCTTCAGTTCCATCTATCATATCCTCATTCCATCTAGTGCGCATGGGGAAAGAGAAAGTTGCACATAATATTTCCTTTCATATCCCATGAATGAGAACTTAGTCCTATGATTGAATTGCAAAGGACTCTGGAAAATGTATATTTTAGCTGAGTGTTCTGATTAGATAAAAATTCTGCAATTCTAAAAGAAGGGGAGAATGGATATTGAACATTGAATATTGAAGGGCAACTCATGTCTGCCATAGAGGTCAAGATATGAACTTGGAGACCTGTAAACATGAGCTGAAACCCCAGTGCCATAGCTTCCTAGCTGGGTGACCTAGCAAAAGTATATCAGTTATCTATTGTTGTGTCACAAATAATCCCGAAACTTACCAGCTAAAAACAAGTGCTTATTATCTCACTGTTTCTACAAGTCAGGAATTTTGGGGGCAGCGTAGCTGGGTGATTCTGGCTCAGGGTCTCTCATGGAATGAACTGTAATCGTGACATTGGCTGGGACTATAGTCACCAAGAAGCTTGACCATGGATTCCAAGAAGGCTCATCCACATGGCCATTAGCAAAAGGCCTCAGTTCCTTACCATGTTGATGTCTCCATAGGGCTGCATGGCTGTCCTCATGACATGGCAGCTGGCATCCCCACAATGAGAGATCCAGCAGAGAGCAAAGGCGAAGCCCAGCGCCTCCTATGAGTCAGTCTTCAACACCATCACTTCTGCTGTATTCTATCCATTACAGTCACCATGGGCAGCCCACACTCAAATGGAGGAGAATTAGCCCCACCTTTTGAAGAAAGGAGGATCAAAGAATTTGTGGACATATTTGAAAGCCAGAACAGCAAGTTAGTCATTTTTGCTAGCTGAAGTGCAATTTCTCTATCTATAAAATACCAGTAACACCCAAGTCATAGGGCTGGGGAAGGGTTTATAAGAGAAAATGCATGCAAAGGAGCAGATACATACTAATTACTCAGTAAGTGCTAGCTAACATTGTTCCCCAATTTTCCCAGAAAGGCATAGCCTCACTCTCCCACCACCCACAATGGCCTGTGCAGACAGAGCACATCTGCAGCACTCATTGCCAAGATATCATCGGAGATGTGTTCGTAAGGATCACTCATAACTGTAAACATAGGAAATGAATTCAAGAGCAGTGCCACAAAGAGTGGGGATGAGCATGTCTGTTCCCAGCTAGGGCAGCACAGCCATGTGGAGCAGCATAAACACAGCTCATAGTGCACTCCATGTGCCAACTTTGAAATTATATGATTCATATATGGTGGGGCTGGAGTGGGAAATTTGAAATACTTCAGATTTTGCACACTGAGAATGTTTTCTCATTTTACATTGCATGACATCAAAATCACAGGGTTTGGATTCACTCGGAATGTGATGACATTGTAGGTATTCGTGTATCTGTTTCTGTGGCTACATGAATTGTTTGAGGACAGAGATCAGGACCCTCAATAAGCCAGTTCATCTTTGAATCCTCAGTTTTCTTCATCTGTCAATGGGGATGATCTCACTCACTCACACAGCTGCTGTGATGATTAAATGATCTAATGCAATAAAGCGCTTGACAGAAATCTGTTCTAACTGAGCACTCATTAAATGGCAACTACTATTTCTTTTTAACTTTTATTTTAATTTCAGGAGTACAAGTGTGGTTTGTTACATAGGTAAAGCTGTGTCACAGGGATTGTTGTAGAGATTATTTCATCACCCAGGTATTAAGCCCATTACCCATTAGTTAGTTTTCCTGATCCCCTCCCTCCACCCTCCAAAATGCTCCAGTGTGTGTTGTTCTCTACGTGTCCATGTGTTCTCATCATTTAGCTCCCACTCATAAGTGAGAATATGTGGCATTTGGTTTTCTGTTCCTATGATAGTTTACTAAGGATAATGGCCTCCAGGTCCATTGATGTCCCTGCAAAGGACATGAACTCATTCTTTTTCATGGCTGCTTAGTATTCCACAGTGGATATGTACCACATTTTCTTTACCCAGTCTATAATTGATGGGCATTTAGGTTGATTTAATGTCTTTGCTATTATGAATAATGCTGCAATAAACCTACCCAAGCATGTGTCTTTACTGGTGGTAATCACAGGAAGTCTTTCCTCAAGGGCTCAGTGGAGACAAAGTCCAGGAGGCCTGAAGTAGGGGGAAGTCAAAGGTAAGGGGAAAAAGTGGGAAGTAGACAAAATAGAGGAACCCTTCTAATAAGGACTCAAAAACTGGTATCCATGAGAAGTCAAGGCTCCCACAGGTCAAGGGTCTAAGCCAGGTCAGCATCCAGAGCAGGAGCCGACAGGGCCCATGCGAGACAACCGGAAATGGTGGCTGGGCTTGCCGTGGGCTGGGGACCACTCATCTTCCAGCTGCTGTGGCCAGACACAGAGCTGGGTGTCCAGGTCTTGATGTAGCCAAGAAGCCAGGGACTACCAGCAGCCCTGAACCCCTCTTCTGGAAGCAGCCGCCCAGGCTTTCTTAAGCTGTAAATTTCCAGGACCTGGCCCTTTCCTGTCATCTTTGGCATGTCTGCAGGCTCTGCAGACCCAGCATGTCCAAATGGGTCTCCTCCCCAATGGGCCAACTGGCTTCCTGCCACGTTCTTTTCCTTGGCCTGCCTCTGGACCAGCCATCTCCCCAGTCCTGCCTTCTCCCCATGTTTCTGGCCCATCTGTCTGTGCCTCATCTCCTGTCACTTTTCTTCTCCTTCCCTCGGCTGGCATGGCTGGCGATGGCCTCTCCCGCTGCCGACCCATCCTCTGCAGGGCCCTGCTAATGCAGCTTGGAGCACTCCCACCCACTGCTCCAAGACCTTCTGTGACTTTTTCTGACACACAGCTGGAAAAAAACCCAGCAAACCAGGAGGAGGAAGTAGTTTACCTCCCAAAACACTCAGCATGAATTAATCCCCCAGCCCAGGAATCCCAAAAGTCACCCTTGAAATTCCCCTTCCTTCCCGTCAGTCCCTCTCTCTCCTCCCCAGGTCTTTGTCACACTCGGAATCTCTCCAATATACCTCATCACCACTTTTCTGCTAAATGGCTATTTGTGTACCTATTGATTTTACTCCACTCGACTGTAGCTTAAAGACTTTTTCTTATCCAACTACATAAACATGATAAGTATCAGGGCCAATACTCAGAATATTAAGCCCTCTGCAGGAGCTTCCTGATGGAAGAGAAGGCCTAGCTGTTGGATTAACAGAAGTAAAAGAGATAAAGAAGAATCAGATGGAGATTTTAGAATGAAAAACTATAAAAACTGACATAAAAACCCCATCCACCGATGGGCTCAACAGCAGAATTGGAATATAATCCTAACGTCAGGATTAATCTCCCTTGTCTCCTGCAGTATACCAATGGCTCCTGAAAACCTGGGAACTGGGAATAACCATCTCTGTACTCTGAGGGGCTAACCCCAGGAGTGGCTCAGTGGAGAGGCTTGCTTAAGTGTTAGTGGAGTTTGATTTTGGCTGTGAGGCCACTAACAGGTAGATGAAGCCTCTAGAGAAGTTGAAATCTCCTTCTCCTGGGTTAACGCAAGGGCAACGTATACTCATCTCCCTGGATAAAGCTATGGCTTCCAATTTAATTCAGCTTGCCCAAGGCACCATTGGAAAATTTCATCCTTCAGTGGTCCTTCTTCCAGGAGATCTCAGCCTGCAGGGAATAGTTTCAAAGTTTCCAGCCTACAGCGTTGACAGGGTCATCGAAAAGCATCACATCTGGCCCATTTTTCCTCCAGGGAAACTGAGGCACAGAGGAAAAGGGACTTAGCTAAGGATCTATTTGAGTGAGCCTGTAACAGAATTAGAATGAAACCTAGGCCTTCCACTTTACAGTTTTTTCCCGCCAACTCCCAGGAGTCCTTATATTTTAAATCATGATTCTTAGTTCCTGGGAGCTCAGCCTGGGCTTGGTAGAAAGGCCAAGGTAGGGAAAGAAGCTGTTTTGCTCTCCATTAATTCAAAAATTATTTACTAAAAACCATATTGTCATTAGAATTTGTAATGTTTGCCATTGCTGTGTAATAAACCACTCCAAAACTCAGTGGCTTGAAACCTAAGTATTTATTATTGCTCACAAGTCTATGGGTCCTTCAGTGGGTGGTTGCGGTCATCTAGTCAGGCTTGGCAGATCTTGGCTGGGTTTTGTGCTAGATCAGCTGGCAGCGGCTGGCATGAAAGGGCCTCACTCATATGTCCTGCAGTTGGCTTGCTGTGGGCTGCAGTGACAAAGGTGACTGGGTCATATATCTCTCACCCTCCAGTAGGCTAGTCCAAGCTTGTTTACATGGTAGAGGAAAGTTTTCAAGAGAAGATGAAAATGATTTCAAGAGAAGATGAAATGATTCAAAACTTCTGAGCCCTAGGTTTCAAGCTCCACATCACTTCTACCACATTCTTTTGCCATAGTAAGTTCCAAGGCTGGCCACTATTCTAGGAGTGGGGAAATAGCTTCCACCTCTTGATAGACACAACAACAAAATCCCAGTGCCAAAAGGCATGGATGCAGGAGGGCTGGACAATTGTAGTCACTTTTTTAGTTTACCATGGGGCTGTTAAAAAATTTTGCTTCTATTTCTGTCTGGCTTTTTAGGGCTGTGTGAGCTGCTTTGGTCAATAAATTAGAGTGAATGAAATATGGCACTTCTGGGTGAAAACTTAAAAATCCAATGTGTAATTCTCTTCCTTCCTTCTACTGTGGATAGCAGAGGATCACAACGGGGGCCTCCACGACCCCAAGTCCATAAATGATTGGCATGATCAAATTCCATCCCCTAGGCCCTCTGTCACCCATGTTGCACATGTAGCATGAGCGAGAGCTACAACCTTTGTTGCTTGAAGTCCCTGGGATATGGGAATATTTGTTACTGCATCATATCTTGTTATATCCTGACAGATACAAGCCCCTACTATGTGCCAGAGACTATCCACTGGGCATAAATCAGTGAACAGGAAAGGCACAATCCTTGCCCTTGGTCAGCTCACAGTCTTTTGAGAACAAAATACAAAACAAGTGAACAAATAAATGTATACTTACAAGCACGTAAATTATGATCTGTACTGTGAAAGAAAAGAATTGGACTGAAAAAGGAATGAGGAATGAGAGGGACTGCAAAAGAGGGGAATCAATGCAGATCACATGGTTAAAGGCAAGCCTCACTGGAAAGGAAGCCTGGAAGCCAAGACATGGAGGGTGGAAGGAAGACAGCCGAGGCAGCCTGGGAGCAAAAGCAAAGCATCCTGGGGCCGAACAGTGGGTGAGAAGGCAGAACAGAGTGTGAGAAAGCAGAAGAGTGTGTGAGAAGGCAGAATAGAGTGTGAAAAGGTGGAACAGTGTGTGAGAAGGCGGAGAAGTGTGTGAGAAGGCAAAACAGTGTGTGAGAAGGCTGGAACAGAGTGTCAGAAGGCAGAACAGAGTTTAAGAAGGCGAAACAGAGTGTGAGAAGGCAGAACAGAGTGTGAGAAGGCAGAACAGTGTGTGAGAAGGTGAACCAGAGTGTGAGAAGACTGCACATGTGTGAGAAGGCAGAACAATTTGTGAGAAGATGGAACAGTGTGTGAGAAGGCTGGAACAGTGTGTGAGAAGGCTGGAACAGTGTGTGGGAAGGAGGAACAGTGTGTGAGAAGGTGGAACAGTGTGTGAGAAGGTGGAACAGTGTGTGAGAAGGCTAAACAGAGTGTCAGAAGGCAGAATAGAGTTTAAGAAGGCGAAACAGAGTGTGAGAAGGCAGAACAGTGTGTGAGAAGGTGAACCAGAGTGTGAGAAGACTGGAACATGTGTGAGAAGGCAGAACAATTTGTGAGAAGATGGAACAGTGTGTGAGAAGGCAGAACAGTGTGTGAGAAGGCAGAACAGTGTGTGGGAAGGTGGAACAGTGTGTGAGAAGGTGGAACAGTGTGTGAGAAGGCTAAACAGAGTGTCAGATGGCAGAACAGAGTTTAAGAAGGCGAAACAGAGTGTGAGAAGGCAGAACAGTGTGTGAGAAGGTGAACCAGAGTGTGAGAAGACTGGAACATGTGTGAGAAGGCAGAACAATTTGTGAGAAGTTGGAACAGTGTGTGAGAAGGCTGGAACAGTGTGTGAGAAGGCGGAACAGTGTGTGAGAAGGCGGAACAGTGTGTGAGAAGGTGGAACAGTGTGTGAGAAGGCTGGAACAGTGTGTGAGAAGGCGGAACAGTGTGTGAGAAGGTGGAACAGTGTGTGAGAAGGTGGAACAGTGTGTGAGAGGGAGGAACAGTGTGTAAGAAGGCAAAACAGTGTGTGAGAAGGCTGAAACAGTGTGTGAGAGGGAGGAACAGTGTGTGAGAAGGCAAAACAGTATATGAGAAGGTGGAACGGAGTGTGAGAGGGTGGAACAGCGTGTGAGAAGGCAGAACGGTTTGTGAGAGGATGGAACAGTGTATGGGAAGGTGGAACAGTGTGTGAGAAGGCAGAACAGTGTGTGAGAGGGAGGAACAGTGTGTGGGAAGGCAAAACAGTGTGTGAGAAGGCAGAACAGAGTGTGAGGGGGTGGAACAGTGTGTGAGAGGGTGGAACAGTGTGTGAGAAGACTGAAACAGTGTGTGAGAAGGCAGAACAGAGTGTGAGAAGGTGGAACAGTGTATGAGAAAGTGAAACAGTGTGTGAGAGGGTGGAATAGAGTGTGAGAAGGTAGAACAGTGTGTGAGAGGGCAGAACAGAGTATAAGAGGGCCAGAGAAGGAAGGGCTGGCTCACTGCAGAAGTGAAAGGAGGCCACGTAGCAGGGAGAAGTGAAAGGGGAGGGTTCCCCAGGATGAGGATGGTGTGAGGAGGGGGGCCAGGCCACAGGGCCTCAGAGCCTGTGGAGAGGAGCTTGGGCTTATTTGAGGCACCTAGGCCCCCACAGTGGTCAGGGACGTGAAATGGAGTCCTTTGGGAAGCTTCCCATTTCCTGCTGGGCTGGGGGCAGTGCAGCAAGCTGGTCACATCCCTTGTCCTTGGGCATAAGCTCCAGAGATGTCAAGGCTCATTCCAGGCCTCACGGCTGCCTCAGAGAAAGGGAAATGTGACTTCCCCACAGTAGTTCTGACACAGCATAATAAACACTCCTCTCTCCCTGCTTGGCTGAGGCCCTGGTCAGGTGGAAGCTGGCCATAGGCACCTCTCTGGGCCCTAGCCCCACTCTGGATCCTGCAGAGACCCAAGTAGGGGCAGCTGGTGACCAGAAAGCTGCCTGCAGTTGCTCACCCCTGCCAGGCTCCAGCAGGGCAGGAGACATAGGCCCAGGGCTGGCTGGAGTGACTCAGATGTCCTCATAAGACACCAAGGCCAGGCCAGGCCAGACTCTGGGATCCTCAGTGATGTCCCAGCTAGGGTTTCAGTCCTCCCTCCCACAAGCCTGCAGGAAAAATAGTGTGTTGTATGGTGCCCATGAAGACCACAGGCCAGCGAGGCTCAGGGCCTGGGACGGGGCTGTGCAAACACACTCTTTTCCTCCATTCTCTCAGACTGTGTTTCTGTCCCCTGTGACAGCTACTGATGGGTGACAATGTCCAGGCTTGTGGTTGAGTGTTTTGCTTGACAGTGGGTGGATGGGGGCAGGGAGAGGTGGGGGAAGCACAGACAGGGCTTCAGCTGGGCCTCCCTTTGTGTTCCACTCTTCTCAGTCTACACACCCGTACCACACACACACACACACACCCCACACCACATATCACACCACACACATACCACACACACATCACACCACACCACATACATCACACCATACACACCACACACACACCACACCACACACGCATATCACACACCACACACATGCCACAAATAGTCACACAACACACTACACACAACACATACCACACCACACACACATACACACACATATCACACACCACACATAAATACCCACATGCCATACCACACACACCACACACACACTCAACACTTATACCACACACACCACACACACCCCCCACACATATACTCACACAGTACACACCCCACACACACACCACACACATATACCCACACACACCATGAACACACTACACACATATACACACACACCACATACACCACACACACCACACACATATACCCTCCTACACACACCACACACCACCACCCCCACATAAATACCCCCACACACACTGCACACACCATACACATATACCCACACACACCACACACACATACCACACTGTGCACACACAGTCCACCCACTCTAATCTCTGCGTCCATCTCTATGTGCCATTCCCCTCTTTGTGCCTCAAATCTCCCTCTCCTTTCATCTATAAGGAGAACTGACTTTGGATTTAGAGCCCACCCTTAAATCCAGGACCATCTCATCATGAGATCCTTCATTACATCTACAAAGATACTTTTTCCAAATAAAAGTTTTTCCAGTGAGGTTCCAGGCAGCTGTATCTTTCCATATGAGGTTCCAGGCAGCTATATCTTTCCATATGAGGTTCCAGGCAGCTATATCTTTCCATATGAGGTTCCAGGCAGCTATATTTTTGACCCACAGGGTCAGCGGGTTTCACCAGACTCCTAAAGGCAGTCTTGGAGCTTGAGCCCTACGACTTTTCTGACTTGGCGACTCTGCCCGAACACACCACACATCACAGCAGTAATGAGAGCAGAATGGTGCCTCCTGCACTGGGCCCTGCGAGCCGCCATGCAAAAGGGACTGGCAGGGCAGGGACTGCAGGAGCTTCCTGCGTTCTCCCTTGCCTCCTCCCCTTGGGTAATGGGGTCCTGTAATATGAGCATGGTGTAGTTGCAGCTGGCCCAAGTACCCCATGAACAGGTGAGGAAACTGAGGCCTGGGCCACATGAGGAGGCTAGGGACTGGGACTCTGGATTTTTGTATCACCTGGAGCAGGACCCAGAGGTGAGAAAGTAGTTTGATAAACTGAAAGAAGTTATTGTGGCAGACGTGACATGGACCCTGGGTGAGGCTGACAGGTGGGCTGGGTGGGCTGGGGGAGACCTTGCTATACCCACTGGAACAGCAGGAGCCCCTGATCCAGGATTCGCTTCTGTCTGGTGACCTGTTCCATAGAGGGGCAGACCCTATCTATCTTCCCAGATCAAAACATGCTTTTGAGGGAGACACAATGAACTCCTTCATGCTAAGGCACAAAGGGTCATGGGGACAATCAGAGTTGACCTCTTCAGAGGTGCAGGCTTCTTCAGACCAGGACTCTGAGAAGACTCCACTTACAGGACAATCTCCTGAACCCTCTCCCATCCCCTCTCTCCAATGCGTAAGGATGCTGGATTCAGAGAAGGGATATGACTTGCCAAAGTCGCACAGTGAGTTAGTAGCAGAGTCAAGACCCAAGCCGCGAGACTCCTACAGGTATCCTACGCTGTTTCTAGCCAACAGCCCCTGCACGCAGTTCTCCCAGTCCTAAAGCTCTCATTCTACAAACGAGCAAGCTGGGGCTGCCGGCTGAACATTGCTTTGTTGGTTTGGGAACAAAACAATAAAAACAGTGTGTTGTGTAGACTCTTGTTTTGCTCACAAGCTGAGATCTCTTGGGGCAGAGTTCTTGCTGAGCCCCTCTGAGTCATTAAACTTCAGGCCATCGCAAGCCAGAGAAGAGAGATGTTTTCTGGGTCTGGAGTAGAATGAGGGTGTCTTCCTCCAGCCCCCCAGATCCAGTCCTTGGTTCATGCTCCTCGATCCCAAGGCCACTTCTGTTCTGAGAGTCATTTCAGGAGGCAGGCTATGCAGGCTCTGAGGTCTGGAAGAATCAACTTTGTGTCCTGGGATCCCCTCTTCCCTGCTGTGTGACCTCAGGTGGGTTGCTTAACCTCTCTGCAGTCTCCGGTACTCCCAGCTCAGGGATGCACTGAAGAGAAGCCCCACCCTGCCTGGAGTCAGGAGCAGCACAGATCCTCCATGCAAGCCAGTTTCCTCCATTCCACTTCAAACTCAAGGCGGTCCTTTCCTAGTGGTACAAACAGGAACTGAGCAGGCTGGAATGGCTGTTTGAAAGAACTTTCTGGCCAAGAGGGTGTGTCTACACAACTTGGTTCTCTGCCCCCAGGGATCTGGGAAAAGTTCCAGGCCTGAGCAAGTTTATGAAATTCCTTTCTTTACCCACCCAGCCTTGAATTTCATGGAAAACAAAATAGAGAAGAAAAAAACAAAGTAGCCTAACATTTGCTTTAGTTAGTGTATGGATTTTAAAGTTTCTCAAAGCTGGGTTTCTGCACTTGGCTGTCTCCTAACTGTGTCTCCTGGGTAAGATATTTCAGTCCCTCTGAGCTCAGTTTCCCCATTTCCTGCATGTAAAATGGGTACAGTGATGAGCTCTTGCTCTGTGTTGAAGGGCAAGTGAGCCATGCCTGAGAGCGTGCAGCACAGCTCTTGGTATGATGTCAGTGCTCACGGTATGACAGAACTGGTTATTGTTGCCGCAGACAGCCTTTCTCACACTCTGCCACAGTGTCTCCTGCAACAGTTCTTGGCTCTAGCCCTATTTCTGTGTTCATCCAGAACATTCTCTTTCTCCTCCACACGATTGCTCAGCTGCTCACTTGCCGGTCTCTTTGGGCCACAACTTTCTCCCCTGAACAAGCAGAGGCTTAGTGACCTCTGAGGGGTTGTTCAGCTGTGACATCCTCAGAGCCAACGTGGCCTTTGTATATTTTCAGAAAGCTATAACGTCCTTCTCATACATTAACCTCCTCTTCTTCCACCCAAATGGAGGCAGTGCATGTTTTGGCTCTTCAGTATCCATTCCCCCTAGAGTCTGACAAGAATTTTGTTTAGAGGGTCCGGGCGTTGAGCTCTACTCAGTGCACGCAGCCACACAATATGCTTTTGGACGTGGCTCCCTAGAGGGGATGTTATCTCCCGCCTCCTTGAAGGCGCCCATTTCTGGGGTTGCCCCATCCAGGGAGCTGGTTCTTAGTTAAGAATATGAGAATGTATGCGAAGGGAGGCAGGAAACAGCACGAACAGCCATGCTTCTAGAAGATTCTAGGGAGTGCGCAGGAGCAGCACAGAGGGAATAGGAATGAGCAGGCGGAGGACCCGGGGTCACGAGACCATTGGGTGGGAGGAGCCGGCGGCCAGGGAGGTTCTAGTCTCTTCTGCCGTGCGGCAGCCACCCTCTTCTGCGTGGTCACGCCAAGCCAGTGCCTGGGCCTGGAAACGGGCCGCGGTCCCCCAGCTTCGCCCACCACCTCCCTACCATGGACCCCCGCAAAGTGAATGAGCTTCGGGCCTTTGTGAAAATGTGTAAGCAGGATCTGAGCATTCTGTACACTGAGGAAATGTGCTTCCTGAGGGAGTGGGTGGAGAGCATGGGAGGTAAAGTACCACCTGCTACTCAGAAAGCTAAATCAGAAGAAAATACCAAGGAAGAAAAACCTGATAGTAAGAAGGTGGAGGAAGACTTAAAGGCAGATGAACCTTCAAGTGAGGAAAGTGATCTAGAAATCGATAAAGAAGGTGTGATTGAACCAGACACTGATGCTTCTCAAGAAATGGGAGATGAAAATGCGGAGATAACGGAGGAGATGATGGATCAGGCAAATGATAAAAAAGTGGCTGCTATTGAAGCCCTAAATGATGGTGAACTCCAGAAAGCCATTGACTTATTGACAGATGCCATCAAGCTGAATCCTCGCTTGTCCATTTTGTATGCCAAGAGGGCCAGTGTCTTCGTCAAATTACAGAAGCCAAATGCTGCCATCTGAGACTGTGACAGAGCCATTGAAATAAATCCTGATTAAGCTCAGCCTTACAAGTGGCGGGGGAAAGCACACAGACTTCTAGGCCCCTGGGAAGAAGCAGCCCATGATCTTGCCCTTGCCTGTAAACTGGATTATGATGAAGATGCTAGTGCAATGCTGAAAGAAGTTCAACCTAGGGCACAGAAAATTACAGAACATCGGAGAAAGTATGAGCAAAAACATGAAGAGCGGGAGATCAAAGAAAGAATAGAATGAGTTAAGAAGGCTCGAGAAGAGCATGAGAGAGCCCAGAGGGAGGGGGAAGCCAGATGACAGTCAGGAGCTCAGTATGGCTCTTTTCCAGGTGGCTTTCCTGGGGGAATGCCTGGTAATTTTCCCAGAGGAATGCCTGGAATGGGAGGGGGCATGTCTGGAATGGCCGGAATGCCTGGATTCAATGAAATTCTTAGTGATCCAGAGGTTCTTGCAGCCATGCAGGATCCAGAAGTTATGGGGGCCTTCCAGGATGTGGCTCAGAACCCAGCAAATATGTCAAAATACCAGAGCAACCCAAAGGTTATGAATCTCATCAGTAAATTGTCAGCCAAATTTGGAGGTCAAGCGTAATGCCCTTCTGATAAATAAAGCCCTTGCTGAAGGAAAAGCAACCTAGATCACCTTATGGATGTCACAATAATACAAACCAATGTTACCTCTGACCTTCTCATCAAGAGAGCTGGGGTGCTTTGAAGATAATCCCTACCCCTCTCCCCCAAATGCAGCTGAAGCATTTTACAGTGGTTTGCCATTAAGGTATTCATTCAGATAATGTTTTCCTACTAGGAATTTACAAACTTTAAACACTTTTTAAAACAAATTGAAGGTTCTGTTAATTCTTATATTTTTCTTTACTAATCATTTTGGATTTTTTTTCTTTGAATTATTGGGCAGGGAATATACTTATGTATGGAAGATTACTGCTCTAATTTGAGTGAAATTAAAGTTATTAGTGCGAGGCAAACATAACTCATTTGAGGATAAAAAAAAAAAAGAATTTTGTTTAAAGAGTTATTCTCCCTCACTTGTGGGCCAGTTTGGTGAGACATAAGTCAGGATGGGCTACACACCCCTGAATGAGCTGTCGGTGTTTGGCCAAAGCCAGGCCCTTTACACTATCTTACCAGACTTTGAATCTCTGGCAGAAATATATGAGATGGAAGAATAAACAGAGGTCGTTTGTTCCAGCGATTGGCCCCATGGTCATCTGAATACAGCCTCCAAAGATATCCATGTTTCTAATCCCTGGAACCTGTAAATATGTTATTTTAAATGGCAAAAAGCCGGGCACGGTGGCTCATGCCTGTAATCCCAGCACTTTGGGAGCCTGAGGTGGGTGGATCATGAGGTCAGGTGTTTGAGACCAGCCTGACCAACATGGTGAAACCCCGTCTCTACTAAAAATACAAAAATTAGCCGGGCGTGGTGGTCCACACCTGTAATCCCAGCTACTCAGGAGGTTGAAGCAGGAGAATCGTTTGAACCCGGGAGGCAGAGGTTGTAGTGAGCCGAGATCATGCCACGGCGCTGCAGCCTGGGTGACAGAGCGAGACTCCATCTCAAAAAAAAATAAAATAAAATAAAAAATAAAATAAATAAATAAACGGCAAAAAATTTTTGCAGATGTTATTAGGTTAAGATTTGAGGTGATGTATTAGTCCATTTGGGCTGCTATAACAAAATACCTGATACCAGGTAATTGATAAACAGCATAAATGTATTTCTCACAGTTCTGGAGGCTGGGAAGTCCAAGATCAAGGCTCCAGCAGATTCAGTGTCTGGAGAGGGTCTGCTTTCTGATTCATAGATGGCAGCTTCTAGCTGTCTCCTCACATGGTGTAAGGAGCAAACAGGTTGCTCAAGCCTCTTTTATGAATCCCATCCATGAAGATGGAGCCCTCATGATCTAATCACTTCCCAGAGGCTGCACCTCTTACTACCACCACTGTACGGAGTAGGTTTCAACACATGGGTTTTGGGGGAACAAAATCGTTCAGACTGTAGCAGTTGAGGAAATTATATGGATTGACCTGGTAGACTAATATATTATAAGGGTCCTTAGGAGAGGGAGGCAGGAGCATCACAGTCAGAGCTAGAAGAAGGTGATGTGATGATGGAAGCAAGGGCGAAAAGGGCATTTGATATGGGGGCCATGAGCCAAAGAATGTGGGCAACCTCTAGAAGCTGGAAAAGGCGAAAACAGATTCTATCAGTGAACAAATTTGTGTTACTTCAAGCCACCAAATTTGCAGTAATTTTTACAACAGCAAAAGGAATCTAATGTAGGCCCTGATGAGACATTGGCACTGAAGCCCTGGAGCTCCTGATTCCAGCCTTTTCCTTAGCCTGCCTGTCCGGCCTTCTCTTTGATTCTGCAGGATTCCTGATATTGCACTTTGCCCACACTCCACTGAAGAGCCGCTCTACTGTGCTTTACCCAGCTGAGCATGTTCTCCACCCTGTGTGGTGCTGTTTGCTCCACATGGTTGCTCCTTTGGTTGTTTATTTCACATTTAGGTTGGCAGTTCTGACTCATAATAGCTGATAAGGCAAGTGTTGATGATGTTTGTTTGCACTTGTTGCAAACACTCAGAAGAAGAATATTATGCTGGATGTAACAAATGCAAGTTTTCGGGTTCCTTAAACTGCCTTTAAGAAAATGTTAGAGAAAATACAGGAGAAAGATGAGCAGAGTCTGGAATCTTCCTGAGAGGATTGGCCACAGTTGTATACATCATGGTAGCTCATAGATCATAGAGGCCACCCCATTTATGACTTCAGGGTTTGAAGAGAGCAGAACGTGTGTGACACAGAGAGCTCATGCAAAGGCCGCTCGCTTTAGCTTTGATTTTGTTACTGCTTTCATTTCCATGAAAGCATTCCTAGTGCTAATGGTCTGAGCCTTCACTTATTTGCTTAACTCAGATATCTCTGGAAATCATGTTTTCCTGTCTTCCCCTATCGTCATTTTCATTTTGTTGTTGTTGTTCTGTTGTTGTTGAGACAGTCTTGCTCTATCACCCAGGATGGAGTGCAGTAGTGCGATTACAGCTCACTAGAGCCTCCACCTCCTAGTCTCAAGTGATCCTCCCACCTCAGCCTCCTGAGTAGCTAGGACTACAGGCATGTGTCACCATGCCTGGCTAATTTTAATTTTATTTTTTGTAGAGATGGAGTCTTCCTATGTTGCCTAGGCTGGTATCAAACTTCTGGGCTCAAGCAATCCTCTCACTTCAGCCTCCCAAAGTGCTAGGAATACAGGCATGAGCCACCATGCCCTGCCACCATCTTTACGTTTTACCTGTACCCTTCTCTGTTGGCCTCCAGACTCTTCTCCTCTGGAACAGGAGTGATCTAAGAAGCTAGGCTGCTGAACATGAACTCTCCCCTGCTTTACATTCATGAAAGCTTTCTATTGATCTCAGGCTAAAGGTTCAGCCTTTAAGCATGACTGACCAGGCCTTCCCAGCTCCATCCCTGCCCTTTCCCACAATGGGCCCCTGACACCCCCTCTTATTCCAGCCATGTGAGATGTCTCTAGCTCCCGATCCACTTTGGATTTCCTGTCCTCCAACCCTTTCCTCTGCCCACCATGCCAAGCCCATGAAGATGATAGAGAGCAATGGTTACATGGGCACGTGTTAATGGTCATAATCCCAGTTCTTCCATCTCCTAGCAGTGTGGTCTTGGACACATGACTTAACCTCACTGGGTCTTTGTTTCATCATTGCTCTGATGAGGAAAATAATATACCTCCTTCTTAAGGGAAGGGGTAAGTTTTAATGAATTTTTATAGGTAGGGCTTAGAACAGTGCCTGGTGTGTGTTATATGATATTCTAGTTGCTATCTCATTTCTTTAGCTAAGAAAATATTCTTGCTGGTATTTCAAAATTCCATTCAAATGTTAATTCTTCCATGGAACCTTCTTTGAATTCTGCTATTTCACCTTCTGTTCTGCCAATGTTTTCTTCATATATCTAGGATCGCTCATGTTTGGTACACAAATATTTATAATTGTTATGTCTTACTGCTGAATTGACCCCATTATTACTATATAATATCATTCTTTTTTTCTCTTGTGTCAGCATTTGATTTAATGTCTGTTTTGTCTGATATTAGTAAACTACCCCTACTCTCTTTGGGTTACAATTTGCATAAAATATATTTCTCTATCCTTTTACTTTCAGCCTATGTGTGTCCTTAAGATCTTAAGTGAGTCTCTTACAGGCAGCATATTATTAGATCCTATTCTAAAAATATCTGTTTGGTCCATCTATGTCTTTTGGTTAGGGAGTTTAATCCATGTGGAACCTTCTTTAACCATCCCTTTCACTGAGAGTTGTTGGTGCCCTCAGAGCCTGCACATCTCCCAGCATGGCACTTGAACTACTAGACCGTTGTATTTGTTTAATCTCAATATTTCATTTAAGTCTGTGGCTCTTTGAGAATGGGAATTTTGCCATTTCTCCAGCCACTTTGTATAGTGCCTGGCATTTAGCAGCCACTCCATGCATTTTATTAAACAAACACTATAGATGAGAATAATAGTAGCTAATATTTATTGAACACTTGGGCTAGGTGCAGTGTGCAGCTCTTTACTTACATTATTTCTTTCAATTCTTACCACAAACATGAAATACAGACTATGATTATCTCTATTTTACACATAAGGAAACTCAAGTTCAAAGGAGTAAAGGGAATTTTGAAATTTACACAAATGAAAAATAGCAGACCAGGATTCAAGTCCAGGTCAGCCAATTCCAAGCCTGAGTTTTTAACCCACCTCACCATTGCATCAGTTAGCATTAGGGGTTGCTGCATGTAACAGAAAACCCCAAGTTGTAGTTTCCTAGACAGGAGGAAAGTTATTTCTCTCTTATGCAAATGAAGCCCAAAGGAATGCAGCCCAGGCTGGCCTGGCCACACAGCAGTTTCACCAGGAGCCCAAGTTTCTGTTTTCTGTGTGCCTCCCTTAGTATATAGCTTCTGTCTTCGAGGTATCATGGCCCAAGATGGCTTATGTAGCTTATATAGCTCCAGCCAAACATATATTAGGCACTGTTCTAAGCTCTACTGATAACATCCACATTCCACATCAATGACAGGGTGGGGCAGGTCAGAAGGGGCACTCTTCCCCTTCAAGGCAACTTGCTGGAAGTTTTATGCACAATTTTTATTGCTGTATAAGAAATTACCAAAACCTAACAACTTAAAACAACATGCCTATATTACATCAGTTTCTGTGAGTTAGGAGTCTAGGCATGGCCTAGCTGGGCTCTCTACTTCAGGTTCTCATGAAGCTGCAATCCAGGTGACCTTGGCTATGTTCTCATCAGAGGCTCAACTGGGGACGCGCCTAGCATAATAATAGACTAGTAAGAAATCCACTCCTTTAAAACAGCAAGGATGCAAGCTTTTGCCTATAATACTAAGTTTACATTTATGTATGCCTGCTGCATTAGCACATCTCAACACACTTATTCTGTCTTTGGTATCCTTAATTTTTGTAGAGGCTGTCTCATCAGTTATAGTCAATATTTTTCTGGGCAATAACACCAAAACCAGGATGTTTCTTCAGTATATTCTTCTTCACAGACTTGTTCTGGCATCAGGTTTTTATTGGGAATGGCCTTGGCAAACTCAGCAATTAATTTCTCTGTTGCTTCATCATCAGCAGATGCTTTATCATTACAAATCATTAAAAATTTAATGTCATGTCTTTTCTCCAAATTCTGCAACCATCTTGTTGAATTATCACAGTTTCCTTTGATTTGCAGTTCACTGGGATTGATGTTTGCTTGTTTCACGATCACCATACTATTAAGTGGCATGTGTTCAATGCAATGCTGACAGATCCATTTTTTTCAAAACATAACTGAGACCTTCATTTTTAGCTTGATGCTGAAAATTTAGTGTTTTTCTATTTTTTTAATCTATGTTCATCACTTTCAGCATAGAACTTTAATGACTTATCATCCTGTTTCTTCAGGTTCTATATGGTGGACATTACAACACTACAATCTTCTATAAGATGTTTCACACTTACACCATTGTCTAGTTTCTCCAACAGCTTTGACTTTCTGTGCTATAAGCATAAATGCTTTCTCTTTTTCTTATCATTCTTATCCATGGGGGTATCTGGAGGCCTTGTTGACATTTTCATCAATGTCTTTGCACTACAGAGCAGAGAATAAGCAAATAAAACATGATTAATGCATGATGGTCTTGGCCCCATGTGGGGCATCATGGAGAATCTGCCACTGGTGCCTCCAGCCTGCACACATGTCAGGTAATTATCCTTTGTGTGCTTGCTTACATGAGAAAATCTGGACATGCTCAGAAAAGATACATCATGGCTAAACAGGGCTGGGAGGATCTTTTCTCCCTTGGGGACACTGAAGAAACTATGTGTTGTGTGCCTGAGTTTTGACTGTGACCCATCATATTAGGTCAAGTGTAGCATTTTTCATTTGTGGCATCATATTGACACTCAAAATGTTTTGGATTTTGGAGTATTTCCAATTTTGGATTTTCAGGTTAGGGATGTTCAACCTGTATAACAGCAACAACAAGGATGCATTAGGTTAAAAAAATAGGGCAGATAACCGTATGTACAAAATGACCTCAATCATGTAAAACGTATCTGCAATAAAAATAATATGAAAGATAAATTACAAAAATAATTACAATGTTTATATTTGGCTGATGAGATTCCAGGTGCATTTTCTTCCTTCTTTACATATGTTTATGTTTCCTATATTTTACATAATTGGCAAGGATTACTTCTAGTGTCATAAAAATGGAGGAGACAGACAGACATCCACTTGCATTGATGGGGAACTGCATGAGTGGGACATGGTTGCAGTGGCAGCTGGCTTCAGGGCCTCCCTCTGTCAAGCTGAAAAATGAGCATTCCTCCCAGAAAACCATCACCTAGCAAGGGGGGGAGGGTATCTGAGCCCATTAGGCTAGAGTTACTCTTCCCATTGCATCCAAAATGATCAGAAGTGGAAGTTGTTTTGAGGCTGGGGCAGGATGATACGCAATCCATCAGGGCCCATGTGATGCTCACCCATAGGCAACAGCAACCTAGGAAAAATTCTCTGCATCCTGCCTGCAGCTGATGCTGTCAATGTCCTGTCCAGATGCCCTCAGCGGCCTGTTGCTTCCTTCCCAAAGCACCTGCATATGTGTCTGAGCAGAAGCTTGCTCATCCTGTGCAGAGAGCAGACCAGAGGAGCCCTGGAGTCCAGGAGCAGCCCGTAGACAATGACAGACAGGATTTGGTGGATACAGGTCCAGCTCTTTCACCCACCAGTGCTGACTCAAGCTCTCTGCTGTCTCCCAGAGACACCCAATAGGACTGAGTCATGGTGCTCACAGTAGTAACCACTCGTTGGTGCATCCTGCATCGGCGTTCTCTTCCCTGCCTCACTTTCTTGCTCCTGGTGCTTCCTGAGATCATTTCCTGAGTAAACTATGTCCACATATCCCTGTGTTAGAGTCTGATTCTTGGGTAGCTCAACCTAAGATCTGACACCTGTCACTGGCTCTGCTGCAGCCTCGTAAATATTCTTAGCTCCTCACATATCTTACCCCAGGGACACAGGAAAGGCAACTGTCAGCATAGGACATAGAGGTGGAGAGAACACCAGAAATAGGCTAACGATGAACACTGAGTTCATTCAAATGTTGAAGTAGTTCAAAACAAACGTGAGACTCATGGCTGGTAAACAGACTGCAAGTAATTTTAAAAATCACTAATAAAAAGTACAATAACCAGGTGATGGAAACAGAGGAATATTATAAACATAGGTAGGGGCACAGGCTTTCTTATTTTACGTAGTGGGAAATTAATGCCACTGCTTGACATTAGAGCATGTAGCCAAAACCAAGAAAAGAAAAAAGAAATGCAACCTCAATGTTTTTCCTATTGACATATATTTTAACTTTAGTAGAAAAAATATTCAGAAAATAGCATCTTTTGCTGTACAAATTTTTATCAAGTTCCGCATTCTCTTGAATTTCATTTATATTTCCTTTTCTTCATTTTAATTTAAAATTTGAAGGGATAGTCTAGTGATCTAGAGTATCTCATTTTTGTCAAAGTACTTCTATTATTAATTCAACGCCTATGTATTCGGCACCTGCTCTGTGCCGCGTGCTGTTCTAGATGCTGGAGATTCCTCAGGGAAGAAGGCAGACAGCCGTTCTCTCCCCGGGCGCACTTGCTGTGGGGTCTCCAGGGTAGGAAAGACTTGCTGTCCATTCATAAACTGTATGCAATGATGTTTACCAAATAACAACAGTTTTTCTTCTGGGTGGTGGGATTTTGGATGACCTTTTACCATCTCTTTCTTCTTTACAGTATTGCTTGAACTGAAAAGAAAAATCATACATAAGTTTCACAAAAACACCAGCCGGGCATGGTGGCTCACATCCAGCACTTTGGGAGGCCGAGGTGGGTGGATCACTTGAGGTCAGGAGTTCAACAGCAGCCTGGCCAACATGGTGAAACCCTTTCTCTACTAAAAACACCAAAATTAGCCAGGTGAGGTGCTGCACACCTGTAGTTCCAGCTACCCGGGAGGCTGAGGCAGGAGAATCACTTGAGCTTGGGAGGTGGAGGTTGTCGTGAGCCCAGATCGCACCGCTGCACATCAGCCTGGGTGACAAAGTGAGACTCTGTCTCAAAAAAAAAAAAGTTTTACAAAAACACCAAATTGCCTTTTGGTTTGTTTATTTGACAATCCTTGGTCTCCAGATTTTCAAAGACCTCAGCCTGACACACAAGGCACTGGTGTCTGGGAACTGATGAGAGGATGTCAGCCCTATGTCAGCACACACCCGCAGGCACCCTATGTTGCTGGAATAGAGCCATAGAGGCAGGGCCCAGTGCATTCCCCAGTACTCCCCTCCCTGGGAGAGCCCCCTTCCTTCTGGAGATGCCTCTCCTGCATTCCTCACTGACTCATAAAGTGTCCCCTTGCCCCTCCCCTCGGCCAGGTACCCACCACACCAATGTCTTTCTGTACCTGGAACCCTCAATGCTCACTGCTGGTTTCAGCCTGTCTGCTTCCTTGCAGTGTCTGGCTTGCCTAGAGAGGGCAGATTGATGATGGTATTTGCATAAGAAGGACATGTGGACTGGGTGGTCCAGAGAAGCCCAATCCTCCATCACCGGGGTGGTCTGTGGTCTCTTGAGCAATGGGGTTGTGAAGAGTGCCCAGCTTTAGTCAGAGGGGCTTCTATCTGGTCCTAGCCTTGCCTAACCTCCTGTTCTGAGGACTGTGAGGGCTGAAAGTGAAGTTTAAAGTTACCCTTATTTTGAGTTATGACATGGCTAATGTCATCCCTGTCATTTTTTATTTAAAAAGATTCTGGAGATCACACATGACATAGTTTGGATATTTGTCCCTGCCCAAATCTCATGTTGAATCGTAATCCCTCATATTGGAGGTGGGGCCTGATGGAAGGTGTTTGGATCATGGGGGCAGATCCCTTGTGAATGGCAACAATCCCATCTCTACCATCTCTTGGTAACGAGAAGATTCTCTTGTTTTTGACTTTGGATATTGAGGTTCTATTTCCCATTCTGTTACCTATTAGTTGTGAGGTCCTTGGAAAACTAATTGATCTAAATGGGTCACAGTTTTGCTTTTTGAGAAATTATAATCCTGCCATCCTATTTCACAGGCTTTATATTACAATCAAACAAAATATGAAAGCTTACTTCAAGATGTGAGTTCTTAAGAAAAGCCTGCAATGTAATTCCCAGTTCCATGTGATCTTCATAAAAAGTCTATTCAGACACGGAGTCTATTTTTCCCAGGGCCTTGGCATCTGGGTCAGTCTTTGTGATTGCCTCAGTGAATGGGATGTAGCAGGAGGAATGCAGCGTGACTTTGGAGGCCAGGGTAGCAAAGAGGATGTAGTCTCACCTTCTCTTCCCCTGATTAAGGTGACAAGATCTTGAACTTTCAGGCTGACACTGTTGCCACAATGAGAAGAGACTCTAGACAGTATCTAGTTCTCTCATCAACCTGTAGGGAGATATGGCCACTGTTCTGTGATTTACAGTGGTTTTAAGTCATGTGGACACTCCTGTGGATTGGGAGATAATCTGATAGACAACTCTGACAGAAATTACATGGACTAGTGAGATAACAGTTCCCCCAATGGGTTGAAGGAGCTGATAACAGAGGAAAGTGAGAGTTCTTAAGGAAAAGAAAATCAGTAACAGGTTTGCACATGTTAGATTGAGTTAGTCCAGTAGACTCTACCTCCTTAACAATTTTCAAATCCAGCCTCTCATTTTCATCATTATTAAATCAATCACTGTTAGTTAAGCACTCACTGTGTGTCAGACCCTGTTCTCATCTCTGGGGATAAAACCATGAATGAGGCAAAGTTCTGCCCTTGTGGAGCTGACATTCTAGTGGGTATATGGATGGTAATTTCTGCAACTTGCTTAGTTTAT
This sequence comes from Pongo pygmaeus, assembly GCF_028885625.2. Taxonomy (NCBI): domain Eukaryota; kingdom Metazoa; phylum Chordata; class Mammalia; order Primates; family Hominidae; genus Pongo; species Pongo pygmaeus. Next base: position 146,299,525 of record NC_072380.2, read on the forward strand.
CTTATTGTTATGGTTCCCTTGAAAAGCTCCAGAACCCATCAGGCTTGTTAATGCTTCTAAGTGTACTCTCTACCTGGAACATTTTTCCCAACCTTCTCTTATTTTGCCTTGTTAACTCCTACTCAATTTTACTCAGTTTAGGCATTGCCTCTTCCAGGAAGTCTTTCCTGACTTCACACTCTGGGTAACTAGGTATCCTGCTAATGTGCCTCCTTCAACCACATCTCCTCCTATCCCTGAGAATTTTTCTATCCTGATGCTTATCACACTTAATGTAATTTGTTTTTATTCAATTTTCAATTCTTTTAGAAGCTGAACTACTCAAGATAGGGATTATGTCTTTTATGCACTTGTGTTCTGAACAGAGTGCCAGGAAGATAAATAGACAAGTGTTTATTGAATAGAGACATGATGAATGGATAGACTGAGAATGAATGAATTGAAGAATGGATGGGTAAACAGTTGGACAGGTGGAAAAAAAAGTGGGTAGATGGATGATGAATTAAAGAGTGGCTAGATAAATAGTTGAATGAATAGATGGATGAATGGACACTTGGAAGGAAGGATGTTGAAATTAAAGAATAGACAGATTAGTTAATTGCATGTACATATGTATGTATTGTAATAAAATGGTTTGAAAGATTGTGAGAATTACCAAAATGTGACACAGAGACACAAAGCGAGCACATGCTGTGGAAAATCGTGCTGATAGACTTGCTCAACACAAACCTTCAATTTGTAAAAAAACTCAGTATCTGTGAAGCACAACACTGCAAAGTGCAATGAAATGATGAAGACCTATATGTATTTTGGATAAACTAAAGAACAGACAGATGGAGAGTTGGATGGATAGATGACAAATTAAAGAATGAATGTGTAGATAGTTGAATGCATGAGTGAATGGATGGAAGGCAGTCAATGAGCTGGTCTCTTGTGCAGTGTCACCCTTTACAATGCAGGGTCCATTCTATCATTGCCACCTGGAAATCTCAGTGTCACACCATGCTCTCAACCTTCCATCTTCTCTCCATCACCTAGTAGATAAAGTCCAAGCTCTTTCTTGTGCCATATCATGTGCTCTATGACCTTATTTCCTCCTTCCTCTCTAGTTCTTTTCTCAGAGCAACTCCTGCTCCTGACTCAGCATCATATATAACAGAATCTACATGCTCTAAGCTACACTCCCTCACATGGCCTTTAACAGGCATCTTCCAATCTTTATGCTTCTGCTTTCTGTACTTGGAACTTACTTCTCTTCCAGGTCTCTTTCTCTCATCCTTTTGTTCCTTGTTTCTTTATACAGAATTACATCTTTTCCCCTCCAATACCTCAGCTTGCCTATTTGTTTACCTGTTTGTCATTGGCGCTACCCTGTGAATTCCTTCAGAAAACAGGCTTAGATTTTATTCAACTCAGAGTAAGGCACTGCACCTGGCAAAATGTAGGCACTCAATAAATATGTGTTAAAACATAATAGTATGACAAGGTAGAGTAATGGCCCCTAAAGATGTTCATGACCTAATCCCCAGAACCTGTGAATATGTTACTTTACATGGAAAAGGGACTTTGCAGGTGTTATTAGGTTAAGGATTTTTTTTTTTTTTGAGATGGAGTCTCACTCTGTCACCCAGGCTGGAGTGCAGTGATGTGATCTTGGCTCACCGCAAGCTCTGCCTCCCAGGTTCACATCATTCTTCTGCCTCAGCCTCCCAAGTAGCTGGGACTACAGACACCTGCCACCATGCCCCACTAATTTTTTGTAGTTTTTAGTAGAGATAGGATTTCATTGTATTATCCAGGATGGTCTCGATCTCCTGACCTCGTGATCCGCTCGCCTCAGCCTCCCAAAGTGCTGGGATTACAGGCATGAGCCACCGCGCCTGGCCAGGTTAAGGATTTTAAGACAGGGAGATTGCCTTGAATTATCTATGTGGGACAAAGGTAATCAGAAGGGTCCTAAAGTTTTAGAAGAAGGAGGCAGAAGAGCCAGTAAAGAAGATGTGATGATGCAAGCAGATGTAGAAAGATGTGATTGTTGACTTGGAGGATGGAGGAAGGGCCACCAGCCAAGGAGCGCAGGCAGCTTCTAGAAACTGGAAAAGGCAAGGAATCGAAATTTCCCCAAGGCCTCCAGAAGGAGGGTAGCCCTGCTGACACCTTGATGTTTGCCCATGGAGTTCCATTAAGCGTGCCTGACCCCTAGGTCTGTAAGATAATAAGGCCCCTAGGACTGTAAGATAATAAGTTCATGCTGTTCTAAGGCACTAAATTTGTGGTTGTTGCGGCAGCAATTGGAAACCAACGCAAATGGTAACAGCTCACATTTTTGGAGGGGAGGGGTTGATGACTGAGGCAGAGCTAAGATATTGTCTTTCTTTATGCTTCAACAATCATATGTGCAGTTTTACATAAGACATTAGAAAATTGGATCAATTTTCCTAAGAATTTTTAAAGAAATTTTAAAAGACATTCCATTTATCAGTTAATATCCCGTGTCGTATGAGCCAATGCAATGTTGGATGTTTAAAATGACCAAAACTCAGTTGCTCAATCCTAGGCCATTTTGCCAACTGAACAATTTTTATTATACCACATCCACAATTTCCGGCAGCTAAATGCTGCATGTGAGAAGATGTTCACTAAATCTTCTGGAAGCTAACAGTGATTGAAGCCTTCCTACGTGCCTCCACTGTGTTCCACACATTGCGTTCAGCTCCTGGAGGCTGAAGGAAGTGATGTCACTGTCACCTGGATAGTAAGTGGCAGGTGGTGATTGGAACACAGGCAGTTTGGCTCCAGAGCCCCAGTTCTTAGTCTCGTCCATGAATAAAAGAAATCTAGAAACCTGCATCTCTGTGATCCGGAGACTCACTGGCTGGCTATTTTAGTATCAGTTCTGAAAGAGAACCTGGAATGCTCCTAGGACCTTCCTTAATCCAGGCCCCAGAAGCAAGAATCTTTTCCTCCTCTTCCACATTGTTTCACCTTCTCTTCTCCTTCCTTCCTCACGAGGAAGCCATCAGCACTAAGAAAAACAGGCTTCATGGGAGCCAAGTGAGCTGGGAGGCAGCTGCCTGAGCCAGCCAGTCCGCATGGCTGCCTCTTCCTCAAGTCTCCCCCTCTCCTGCCCCATCCAAGCCTGCCACGGAGGAAAGGAGGTGGTGGGGTGTCAAGTCAGCCTCAGGTTCTAGCCAGGTGGGCTGTGGCTTTTCCCAGAAACCTTTGTGCTATGCCAGATCCTTCTGGAATCTGCCTGCCCACTCTGCCAGGTGAAGTTCCATGCTGCTGCACTGATCTGCCTCCCTGGAGCAGGCAGCATGAGGCAGGGTGCTGAGACCCAGCAGCTCGGGGCAGACTGTCCAGACTCAGCGGCCAAGGCCCTCTCCAAAGTCAGTGCTTGAGGTCTACATCGTTGGCTCCCAAGGGCACAAAAGACAGCAAGAGGAAATGTGAATGGTTCAGGAATTAATGGAAAAAGATTTCCCCCACTGGCAGTCAAAGAAACACATTGCTTACCCAGCAAATTCCCGAAGTTAAAAAAATGCTAGTACTCATCACTCTTAAAGTTCCTGGAACAAGTTTCTTACAATTCAACTTAGCCTTATGTATTCCTTTATAAACTTATTATCCTCTGAGCCCCTAATTCTACTTCTAGGGACTCATAATAAAAAGAAAAAAAACCAGACATCTGGACAATTATTAATGTTGAAAAATCATCATTGTTGTGTTATCTATAAGAATAGAAAATAAGCAACAACACAAATGTCAAACATCAGGGGGTGAAATAAATACATGTTGGTAATTCTATTTGATGCTATGTTAAAGAGACTGACTAGAAAATGAAAGTTTTGTAATACGTTGTTAACATGATACATTTTTTCTGATGAAGGATTATGTGAAAATAAGATTCAAATGTGTAAGAATCTACGTGATTCAATGAAATACACACACATGCACATATGTACATATACATGGGTGTACACACACATATTTTTTAAAGAATACATGAGAATGTTAAGCATGGTTATCTCTGTAACTGGGTTGTAATTTTTTTTTTTTTTTGAGATGGAGTCTCACTCTGTAACCCAGGATGGAATGCAATGATGTGATCTCGGCTCACTGCAACCTCTGCCTCTGGGGTTCAAGCAATTCTCTGCTTCAGCCTCCCAAGTAGCTGGGATACAGGTGCCTGCCACCATGCCTAGCTAATTTTTGTATTTTTAGTAGAGACTTGGCCAGGCTGGTCTTGAACTCCTGACCTTGTGATCCACCTGCCTTGGCCTCCCACAGTGCTGGTATTACAGGCGTGAGCCACCGCGCCCAGCCTGAGTTGTAATTTTTAATTTTCTCCTTATAATTATCTGTGTTTTCCAAAATAACATTACATTAAGTTTATGTTACATTTAAATCAGAATAAATATAGGTGTTCTTTGTTTAACCTGTATCTGAGCTATACTGTCTCACTCATTCATTACATTGACCAAGTGCCTACTATGTGGTAAGCGCTCACAAAATCGGGAGTTACAGAGACAATTAAGGTCTAGTGTGAGTTCCTTCCAGGAGCTCTCAGATTTGTGGAGGAGGTGAAAGCCGTGGCTGGCTCAGTCACACAGAGCCTTTAGTGAACCACCTTTTTAAGGAAAGGTCTTAGGATAAAATCAGGTCTGTCTGTAGAGCTCTACCTAACAGCTGCATCTTCAGCAATCAGCCTCCAGTGTGGCACTGACCTCACCTCGGCACAGGTTTCCAACATGCCTTCCTGGGAAGGGCTCCAGGCGTCTCAGGAGGTCGGTCATAGTTTTGAAAACAAAACTGACCAACAATAGACAAAAGCATTTTCTGGCTCCGCTTTTCAGGAGTCTGGTCCCAACTCTGGAGATTCAGATCTGACTCCACAGTGGCCCTCACAAACCCCTCCCTTACACTCCACCCCAGGTTGGCCTGGCCTGGCCTCACAGGGCAGCCCCTAGTCTCCCAGGGCACCAGGCTCCTTCCCTCTTCCTTCCAGCCATGAAGACTGTGCTTTTCTAAAAGGCTGGGCCTCACACAGCTGAGAGCACAGTTTTGGAGCTGGAAACCTGAGTTTGAATTTCAGCTTCATCACTCACAAGTTACATGGTTTAATAACTATGCAGATTGCTAAACTCCCTAAAGCTCAGTTTCCTAATTTGAAACATAGAGGTAATGCAATGACTCTTTCAAAGGACTGGATTGTGAGAGCATTCATCAGATGTGTATTACCAAGTTGTTTATGTGGGTGGGCCTGGTACAGAAGGGAAGAGGCTGTCCTGGGAAACCACACTCTGCAAAAGAAGAAAAAATCCCTGATTTGTAGCCTTTGCCAATTCTCATGCCGTAAATACTCCCACTCAGGCCAATTTCAAGCTACCAAAGTTTAACTGGTTGGCAAGAGTCCTGCGTATTTGACAATCAGCTTTTGGGATCTCTATAAACATCAGCACACCATTTGTCCCAAGAAGACAAGCTTGGTCCTGGTCTTCATGGAGCTCATGATTCAATAGGAGGAAACCAGTTTGTGCCATTTGTGTAATTGCTTAATATATACCTGTCTTACCTCTAGCCTAGAAGCTCTGTGATGGCAGGAACAATTTATTTTTTAAGAAAACATATTCTTGCTATGTTATCCTCAGCCCTAACAGATTGTGTGTACCTTATAATATGTGTTGAATAAATGAATGTCTTTAGTAACAAACATAATAATCAGAAGTTGAGTTAAGAGCTGAGATGAAGAGTGATATGGTTTTGCTGTGTCCCCACCCAAATCTCATCTTGAACTGTAACTCCCGTAAGCCCACATATCGAGGGAGGGACCTGGTAGGAGGTAATTGAATCATGGGGGCAGGTTTTTCCCATGCTGTTCTCGTAATAGTGAATACGTCTCAGGAGATCTTATGGTTTTATAAAGAGAAGTTCTGGCTGGGCGCAGTGGGTCATGCCTGTAATCCCAGCATTTTTGGGAGGCTGAGGCAGGTGGATTGCTTGAGATCAGGAGTTTGAGACCATCCTGGCCAATATGGTGAAACCTGGTCTCTACTAAAAATACAAAAATTAGCCGGGCATGGTGGTTCATGCTTGTACTCCCAGCTACTCAGGAGGCTGAGAATAACTTGAACTCAGGAGGCAGAGGTTGCAGTGAGCCAAGATCGTGCCACAGCACTCCAGCCTGGGCAAAAGAGTGAGACCCTGTCTGAATAAATAAATAAATAAATAAATAGCAGTTCCCCTGCACATGCTCTCTTGCCTGTAAGAGATGCCATGTAAGACATGCCTTTGCTCCTCCTTTGCCTTCCACCATGAATGTGAGGCCTCCCCAGCCATGTGGAACTGTGAGTCCATTAAATCTCTTTTTCTTTGTAAATTCCCAGTCTCAGGTGTGTCCTTATAGCAGTATGAAAATGAACTAATACAAAAAGTAATAGGAATAACTATTTGAAATAGGTGGCCTCTTTAAAGAAGAGATATTTAAGAATGAAGTGACACCATATATTTAAAGGACATAGCACAATGTCCACTATATGGAAAGTGCTTAATAACTCAATACATGGTACTTAATATTTCCCTTGCTTTGTTCTTTGGACCAAATCTTACTACTATCTCAGCTCAAATGATTTGTCACTTTCTGGCACGGTACCCTCTTACTTCCTATCCTCACAATCACCCCCTGTGGAGACCCCCACAGTGGCTCTGCCATAGCTTCATGGAAGTGTTGATGTCTTTTCCTGCCCTTGGCCTTGGTGGCTAAGTCAAGGCATCTTCACATTCCCATGTATGGGCTCTGGAATAATTCTGGCTGCCAGTGCCCAGCATGGACTATGGGGCTTTCTTTCCATCAGGGGTGGTTGGGGAACCTGAAGACACTGGAGGGAAACCTGTTAGGTTAAAACTGGTGTGGTTGAGGTTGCAGGTTGGCTCTGGTTATGAAGAACTGCTCAGATTTCTGGCTAATACCTTGGGCAAGTCCTCATTCCCTGAGAGCTCAGTTTCCTAGTCTGTAGGATGAAGGTTTAAACCCATTCATGTCTGAGCCTTCTTCCAAGCTTTAACATGTTCCAATTATATGAGTGAATACTCTACGAAATGTCCTTGATGTTTTCAAACTTCTGGACCTGGAGAATAAGCTGTGAGTCCTTGTGACCCATCAGCTCCACTGCTCTCTTGCCCTCATGGCTCCTGGATCCCCAGTGGTCAGCTGCCCTGGAGTATACTGGTAGCTCCCTGTGGCTGAGTTGGATCTCAGGCCACCGAAGGTGGCCATCTTTGTCAATTTTTCTTAATGTCAGAGGCATTTGAACAGAGTGACTCCATCTTGAATAGGGGCTGGGTAAAATAAGGCTGAGACCTACTGGGCTGCATTCCTAGTAAGTTAGGCATTCTAAGTCACAGGATGAGATTGGAGGTTAGCACAAGAAACAGGTCATAATGACCTTGCTGATAAAACAGGTTGCAGTAAAGGAGCTGGCCAAAACCTGCCAAAACCAGGATGGCAAAAAGAGTGACCTCTGGTCATCCTCAATGCTCATTATACACTAATTATAATGTATTAGCATGCTAAAAGACACTCCCATCAGTGCCATGACAGTTTACAAATGCCATGGCAACATCAGGAAATTACCATATATGGTCTACAAAGGGGAAGAACCCTCAATTCCAGGAGTTGCCCACCCCTTTCCCAGAAAACTCATGAACAACCCACTCCTTGTTTAGCATATAATCAAGAAGTAACAATAAGTATCTTTAGTCCAGCAGCTCAAGCTGCTGCTCTGCCTATGGAGTAGCCATTCTTTATTCCTTTACTTTCTTAATAAACTTGCTTTCACTTTACTGTATGGACTTGCCCTGAATTCTTTCTTGCACAAGATCCAAAAACCCTCTCTTAGCATCTAGATTGGGACCCCTTTTCCGGTACCATTAATGCTCCACATGCAGAAGTCCAATTTCTGCTGAGATGCTTCTATTTATGGGGAGCTCCCTGCCATAGAGAATAAAGCTTTCCATTGTTGGGGGGCTCTGAGAGCATGGGCAAAGACAATGAAGCTGGAGAGGAGAAAGGGGGCCAACTTCTTACTAAGCCCTTAGGAGGTGCCAGTCACACTGGACACAGCTCTCTGCAAGTCATCTCACCAAATCTTCCTAACAATCTTGGTGTCAGAGGCATTTGAACCAGAGCAACTCCATCTTGAATAGGGGCTGGGTAAAATGAGGCTGAGACCTCCTGGGCTGCATTCCCAGACAGTTAAGGCATTCTTAGTCACAGGATGAGTGAGATAGGAGGTAGGCACAAGATACGGGTCATAAAGACCGTGCTGATAATTACAGTAAAGTAGCCAGCTAAATCCCACCAAAACCAAGATGGCAATGAGAGTGACCTCTGTTTATCCTCACTGCTACATTCCCACCAGTTCTATGACAGTTTACAAATGCCATGGCAACATCAGAAAGTTACCCTATATATATATAATCAAAAACAACCATGAAAATGGGCAACAGCAGCCCTCAGGGCTGCTTTGACTATGGAGCAGCCATTCCTTATTCCTTTTTTTTTTTCTTTTTTTTGAGATGGAGTTTTACTCTGTCCCCCAGGCTAAAGTGCAGTGGTGCCATCTCCACTCACTGCAACCTCTGCCTCCAAGGTGCAAGCAATTCTGCTGTCCAAGCCTCTGGAGTAGCTGGAACTACAGGTGCACACCACCAATATTTGTGTTTTTAGTAGAGATGGGATCTCACCGTGTTGGCCAGGCTGGCCTCAAACTCCTGACCTCAGGTGATCCACCCACCTTGGCCTCCCAAAGTGCTGGGATTACAGGCATGAACCACCGCTTTAACTTTACTTGACGGACTCGCCCTGAATTCTTTCTTGTGCGAGATCTAAGAACCTTCTCTTGGGGTCTGGATCTGGACCCCTTTCTGGTAACATTGGGAGGCATGACTAATCAACCTCCTTTTAGAGATGAGAACATTGAGGCCCGGAGACACTGGGTCACTTGCTGGAGGATGTACATCAGGGATGCCTGAGCCTGAGCACCTTGCCTTGTGCCACATGCTGGTCGGGACACAAAGCCCAACCTGATTTCACTGGGAGGGCAACTTCTGCACCACTCTCACCTTAAGCATGCCCCCAGCCACTCTATGCTTCTCTCTTAGAGGCCGTGGGTCTCTGGGAGCCCTTGGGAGAAAACTCTCACCACCTTCATCTACACCCACGGACTCAGAGGAAGATTTTCAATTATTGAATACTTACTAAGTGCTAAAAAAAAAAAAAAAAAACTCACATCTGCTTTGCTCCATTGTATCACATGTCCCTTAAGACAGGTTGCAGAGTTTATGGTTAATAAGTAAACCATACTTGTTATTGAGTGGACCAAGGCACGTCTCTTGCAGAGTTGGAAGTGGAGGTGCTAAGAGGCTGGTTGACATTCCCACCCCACAGAGGATAAGGAAAGCTGGGACTTGAATCCAAGGCTAGCTGGCTCAGGGCTCAGGACCCTGTCCCCAGAGGAAGCCACACATCCTCAATTGCATCGAATTTACCCCTGCACCCCCACCCCCAAACCCTGAGCTCAAAGTTCCCAGGGAGATTAAGGCTAATCAGCTGTGTTTATAAAAGGCAGGTATAGAAGCCTCCGGACCCTGGTTACTCATTACATTGTACTAAATGCTGATATCGCAAACTCTCATAAATAGGCCAAAGGGTGGTAAGTCACCAAAAGGTCAAGCCAGACAAACAAGAGCCTTGCTGATTAACTAAGGCCCTGCCTTCCAGGCCTGCCAGCTGCCCAGCAGCCATGGAGGGGCCAAAACTACCGCCTCTGCCAAGGTGGCCAAGCATCAAAGGCTGGGCTTGTTTGCTAGGCCTCGCTCATCAGGAATCTGAAAACCTGGCAGCGGAAAGGAGCCCTTGACTTTGGTGCCAACTCCCAGAGCCTCTTAAAGGCCCCGTTGCTGGGTGATTTTAGGGAAGTTGTCTCTGCATTCTGCTTCCTCTGACCCCATGTGGCTCACTGAGGGGAATGGGGAAACGCGCTTTCCTCCTGCCTTCCTCAGGGACATCTGGGGGGCTTGACTGTCTTCTCTCCCACTGGACTCAGGGCCTCAGCTGCCACCACTGCTCTGGTCCTCAGGCTGGATGGAAGTCAGGGGCACTAGTGACATTCTTTGGTGCCCCCAAGATAAGCCCACTATTGTTCTTGGCTTCAAATTTTTCATGAATAATTTTTGTGGAGAAACAGAGAGAGGGGAAGGGGAATGACTGCCAAAGGAAACAAACAACAACTAAAAAAAGTTCTGGATATTCCCCCTGTCACTGTCTTGGTTGCTGGGTGTATGAGTTTGCTATGGGGATTGTTGCAAATAACCACAAACTCAGTGGCTTAAAACAACATGAATTTGTTATTGTAAAGTTCTAGAGGTCAGAAGCCTAAAATGCATCTCCATGGGCTTAAATCGAGGCAGGACTGCATTTGTTCTGGAGGCTCCAGGGGAGAATCCATTTCCTTGCTCCTTGCAGCTTCTGGGGGGCTGCCATTGTTCTTTGGCTCAGGGCCCCACATCACTCTGTCATTACATCTCCTTATCTGCCTCCCTCTTATAAGGACACTTGTGATGACATTGGGCACGCTCAGATAATCGAGGGTAGTATCACCACCTTGAGATCCTTAATTTAATCACATCTGCAAAATCCCTTTTGCTATGCAGGGTAACCTATTCCCAGATTCTGGAGATTAGGACATGGGGGCCATTATTCAGCAAACCACAGTGGCTGGAGCTCTTTCTGCAGTGACCATGGACAGACCCTTTGTCCCAAAGGTCACCAAGCTTCCCAGTGACCCAAAAGCACAGGCATCCCAGACTTCTTGCTTGGGGCTCTCTCCCCATGGCTCAGGGAGTAGGCACTGGAGACCCCTCCCTCAGGAAGGCAGGGTGCACCTTTGAGCCTCCAGGTGGGGAGGTTCTCATGCTGCCAGGCTTTGGGCCCTCAGCAATACCCTTGTGGGCACTTCTCCACCCTTGGATCCTGATGGAGCTTTGGTTTCTGTTCTCAACCACATTTCCCCTCCTGGGCTTGGGTCTGAAATCAGACTTGACCGTGCCAAGGTCATGTGTGATTACAGTCTCCTTCTAACCCTTCATTTCTTCATAGGCATGAAAAAGCCCAGTATCATCTCTTTCCTAAGCTGTTATGAGGATGGATTGAAATGGTGGCCATATAACTCAGATACCTGTGAAAGTTTCCTTGGCCCTTGCAATCAGGATATTTGAAAAACACAGCTCAGATACCAGTACTCCCCTGCTTTAAATCCTGCAGTGGCTTCCCATAGCACTTAAAATTAAGACCTAAATGCCCCTCCTGGAGCCTGTGGGAACTGCATGATCTGACCACTGTCTACCTCTGTAATCTCACCCAAAATCATCCTCTCTTTGGCTTACCAGACACCAGTCACACTGACCTATTTCTTGTTCCCTGAACACACTGAACTATGATTGTCTTATTCAAGTTTCTGTTGCTATAAAAGAATACCACAGACTGGGTAATTTATAAAGAAAAGAAGTTTATTTCTTACAGTTCTGGAGGCTGGGAAGTCCAAGGGCATTGTGCTAGGATCTGGTGAGGGTTATTTCAAGGCAGAAGGCAGAAGGGAGAGAGGAGGCAAGATGGAGAAAAACAGGGGCCAAACTTTTACAGCAACTCACTCACTCCCATGATAGCAACATTAATCTATTCATGAGGGCTAACACTATCACAGTAGCATCAAGTTCCCAACATAGGAGCTTCTGAGGGACACATTTAAACCATAGCAAAGTCCCAATTCTGAGATTTGTCCTTGTTTTCCTTTGATTCTAGAACACTCTTCCCCAAAAAATTTGAATAGCTGTCTAATTCCTCTTCAGATCTCAGCCCAAATCCCATGTCCTCAAATAGTCTTGACCTGGCCACTCAATATGAATTAGTTATCCCAATATGAATTAGTACTCCCACGCTTGATACCTCCTTTATTTCCTTCATAGCATTTGTCTCATTCCTCCTCCTCCACCTCCTCCTCCTGGGCACCTTGCTGGACCACATTTCAAGCCTTGTTTGCAGTGAGGTGTGGGTGGCTTTATGACGATGCCCCAGTCAATGGTATGTGGGTGAGAGTAGTGTGGTCTGTTTTGAGTACTGGTTTGAAAAAAATCTTCCACATTGTCCTTTGTGCTCTCTCTACTCCTGTCTGTAAGGGCAGGCACAGAGAATTCAGTGAGGACTAGATGTTCTTAGCCAATGGTGGAGTCATGAGATAGTGGAGCCTGTACCCCCACATCAAGGAAGACCTCCTAATAAACCCCCATATTGAGTTTCTCTCTGAGGAAAAAAATGCATTTTCATGTGTTAAGCCACTGAGATTTTGCAGGTGTCAGCCAACCCAGCATTTTTATTTGTATTATATTTTCTTACTGATGTATTGCCTGTCTTTTCCTACTAAAGTATAACCTGCATGAAGCCAGTCCCTGGCTATTTTTGCCCCTATTGTTGCCTCAGCATCTAGCACAGTCTCTGGTGCACAACCAAATCTTGCTGAATGAATGAATAAATGAATGTTCTAGGGAGTTCTATGTTCTATGGAGATCCAAAGCCCACCTCAAGTATCTGCTCATTTCTGAGGACTTGGGTTCAAGGGCTCAGGGTTCTGGCACTTTGCTTTTCTTTCTGTTGAATTCGTTAATTTTCAGTGTCATCATTCCATCTTATTTACATTATGATAAGTCAGGCATAAGACTCCATCCCTTCCTATGACACACACACACACACAGCAGCCCAAGGCCTTTGTGTGTGTGCAGGATCCTTGGCTAAATGTGGAAGGCAGAGGAGAGCCTTCACTCCATAGCTATGTCTACACGTGCAACAACCTATATTTTTTTAGTTTGTTTATGTATTTATTTCCTAAGACAGGGTCTCACTCTATTACCCAAGCTGGAGTGTAGTGACACCATTACCACTCACTGTGGGCTTGATCTCCTGGGCTCAGCCATTCTTCCTTCTCAGCCTCCTGAGCATCTGGGACCTCAAGTGTGGACCACCACACCTGGCTATTTTTTTTTCTTTTTGGAGATAGAGTCTCACTACGTTGCCCAGGCTGGTCTCAAACTCCTGGGCCTAAGCAATCCTCCTGTCTCACTCTCCCAAAGTACTGGGATCCTAGGCATGAACAACGATGCTCAGCAATGACCCATTTTTAAATGTCTAGGGCCACCTCTTATCTCGCCCAGGCTGTTTTCACTGCCATTCCCTCCACATTTTGTTCTAATGGTATGCTAGTTTTCTGGGTCTCCTCTTCTTCTTCTGCCTCTCCTCTGATCCATATTATGCTATTTGACTCAACAAAGTTTGCAACCATATATCCCATCTCACATGCTCTTCTACCATATAACTCTGCCATGCTCCCAACCAGAGTAGCAGTTTCTGCCTTGCCCCTGGACTACTCAGCCTGCGACGGCTCCACCCAAGCAGGGCATGGAGAGAGTAATTATGTTCCCTGCAAAGCAGCTTCCGCCTCCTCCACCGGATGCTGCTTTTGGAAACCTGAGCTGACAGGTGAGAGGTTTGACACCCCTGAGCCACAGTACTGTGAGGAAGTCCTGATCACCTGGAGGGGTTGTGACAGATGCTCTGGTCACCAGCCCTGAATGAAGCTCCATCTGTAAAAACTGAAAGTGCCTTTTGATGGCCCAAGGTGCCTGCTGTTGAATCACCCCAATCGGTTGAGTCTTCCCAGTTGAGGTCCCAGACACCCTGGAGCAGAGGCGAGCCACCCCTGCCATGTACTGTCCCAGTTACTGACCCACAGAATTCGTGAGCACAATAAAATAGTTGTTTTATGTCACTAAGTTTTAGGATCTTTGCTCCACAGCAATATAGCAACAGGAACATCTCTTCCCTGCTCTCTCAGAGGCAAAGAAAAAATTCCCTTCATTTTCCTCAGCAGAGCTGTGCAGTTGGTTCTTTCGTTCTCAGTCCCTGCCCTGAGGGTCTCACATTCTACCCCAAATGGCTTGTGAAGGTATTTTCTTAAACAAAGCTTGGAGGTGCTCTGATGCCAGCAATTAAGATAACAAAGTGTTTTATCTCTGCTAAGTTTTTTAGTACTTTGCACATAAGACGCTTAATGAATGTTGGTTTTAAATTCCGTATTCTTCTTTGAACTCATGGGGAGTGGGAAGGTGAGTGGAAGGCTGGAATAGGGAATAATCTCACAATTCCAGAAATATGCATTGGCTCACATTGAACTCAGCATCTGTAGCAAGTAGGATCCAGCAATCAAAGAGCTTCTACTGAAAGTTTAATAGAGGAAATTTAATCCGGAGAATTACGTTCAATGGTATTGGAAGAACTGAGAAGCCTTTTATGTAGGGTTGCCAGATAAAATACAGAATTGCCAGTTAAATTTGCATTTCGGATAAACAATGATTTTTTTTTACATGAAACTATGTCCCATGTAACATTTGGAAATAGGTTTGTTGTTTACCTGAAATGCAAATTTAACTGGGCTTCCTGTGTTTCTATTTGCTAATTTTGGTAACCCTACTCACAAGGAGGACATTAAGACAACTGAGAGGTTAGAACAGCAGGAAGCTTCCTTTGCTGGGGCTGGAGGATGGGGTGTTAGCATCCCAGGGTTAGTAGAGCTAGAACCCCAGCAGGGGCTGCCTGGCAGAGGCTGGGACCAGGGAGGAGGTGCAGCCACTGCAGAGATGCTGCTTGAAGATCAGCAAGAGGGGAAAATGCCCAAACTCCTTCCTTCCTCCTGCCCTCATCTCTCCCGTCAGTGTCTCCTATTGGTTGAACCCAGCCACAAGCCATTGGCAAGGAGCTTGGGAAATGTAGTTTGCAGAAGTCAGGCCTCTGAGACCCAGGCAGAGCAGGACCAAGGCACAGTATCTATCCTGTAAGTGTCACCATATTTACCAAAAATGTGATATCAGACTTCTACAGCCATTTCTTGAGCTCTCCCAATATTTGTGGCTCCATATTAAGCAAACTCTATTACTTCCCTCAATCCTTAACCAAATGAGGAAGGTGCTATTTTTTTCCCCACATTTTACAGGTGAGGATGTTGAGTCTCAGATAAATTAAGAAATGTGCCCCAAGGCCAGGAGCGGTGGCTCATGCCTGTAATTCTAGCACTTTGGGAGGCCAAGGTGGCTGGATCACCTGAGGTCAGGAGTTCGAGACCAGCCTTGCCAACATGGTGAAACCCTGTCTCTACTAAAAATATAAATATTAGCCAGGCGTGGTGGCGGGCCCCTGTAATCCCAGCTACTCGGGAAGCTGAGGCAGGAGAATCACTTGAACCCAGGAGTCAGAGGTTGTGGTGAGCCGAGATCACGCCATTGCACTCCAACCTGGGTGACAAGAGCGAAACTCCATCTCAAAAAATAAAAAATAAATAAAAAATTAAAGAAATTTGCCCCAAATCTCACATAAAATGTATATGGTGGGGTCAGGTCTTTGCTGCACCAGCAGGGGGTGATTCAGCATGGTGGGCAGACCAGGGAAGGTTAGAAGTCAGAGAACCATGGAAAGCATCCATTCATCATAGGGTGCTGGGTCTACAAATGACACTGTCCTGATCCACTGTGCCCATGCGCTTTGGCTGATGCTGTACCTGAAATGCCGTCTAATGCTCTCCCTTCTTAAAGGTATTACTTTCTTTCCAACATTCAGATCATACATGTTGGCAGCCAAGCACGGTAGAAAACAGCAAAGTATAGTATAATAGTTAAGAGCTTGAACTCTAGAGTCAGATGTCCAGGTCAAATCAGGCTCTGTCATTTACTACTACTACTCTGTCGTCACAGAGCTAGTCAATTACTAGTAATTGACTAGCTCGTGACTCTGGGCAAGACACTAAAGCTTTCTGGGCCTCTTTTTTTTTGAGATGGATTATCGCTCTGTCCCCCAGGCTGGAGTGCAGTGGCATGATGTTGGCTTACTGCAACCTCTGCCTCCTGGGTTCAAGCAATTCTCATATCTCAGCCTCCCGAGTAGCTGGGATATAGGCGCCCGCCAAAACATCTGGATAATTTTTGTATTTTTGGTAGAGACGGGGCTTCACCATGTTGGCCAGCCTGGCCTTGAACTCTTGACCTCAAGTGATCTGCCTGCCTAGGCCTTCCAAAGTGCTAGGATTACAGGCATGAACCACCTCGCCTGGCCCTTTCTGAGCCTCTTATTACTCATTTTTTACAGTGCAGCTGGTGATGCCATCTATAGTGTTGATGATGATGATAATGATGATGATAGACAGGCAGGCCTGCCACGGACAGTCAAGCAGGTTGTTCACCATTCAAGGGTGCCTCTGAGTGTCTAGGGCCAGCCACAGCCCTGCCCATAGATGTGAAGGTTCAATAAATTCTTCCATATGAAGTCCTGGCCCAGTGCCTAGTCTGCATCCAACACATATTGGCTGTTACGCATATTACAGAATAATCTAAGTGCAGGATAATGTGTTAAGCATGGGGACACAAAGCTAAAAGTCCTCGTGTGTTGTATCATGGGGAGGTAAGAGGTGGCAGAGACCACACTATTTTAATGTCTTATACTGAGTTCTAACGGGCACTGTCATTAGTCTCAAGGTGGGCAGAGGACAGAAGGAACCAGCTCTGACTGAGGGGTGAACTGGCATTTCTATTATATTTCAACAAGGAGGAGTTGATCTTAGAGAGAGTGTGAGGGAGAGCATTAGAGGCAGGGAATAGCTGGGACAAAAGCACAGAGCATGGCAGACATACAAGTGGAGAGAATGGTGAGATGTGGAGCACAGCAGGGGCAAGATGAGAAAAGCTGGCGATGTGAGCCACGGAGCTGGGAGAGGTTAGCAAGAGGCAAATATTGTGGATCTCACTAGGACCTCTGGCTTATCAAAGATTTCAAAGGTGGGAAGTTGCTTGTGCAGTGGTAGGAAGGGCAGGTGGGAGCAGGCTGGAAGGAATGACTCTCCTGATGCCTTTCTTTACCCCTGGATACCAACCCTGTTTTCCTCCTACTCCCCTACACCCTCATCCACCCTCATCCTTCACTTTGCCACTCCTTGGACTCCTTGCCCTCAAATAGCACCCAAACTGGCAGGACACTGCATTCTGGAGCTTCCCAGACCAGCCTGACCCCTTCAAAATGTATGTGAACTCTATTCTCAACCCTCTGTGCCCTGCTAGGGACTCAGGAGAGCATGCTAGGTAATTTACACAAAGGGGTCCTGGGCATCTGGACTTACTGAGCTCCTTCTCCTAGGTCAGTTTTGCATTTCAACAGATACCTTCAAAGTCCAACGAAGGACAGCAGTGTTATTTTGTTGGGAGCCCCTGGGTAAGTAACTGCACGCCCCTAAATGTGGAGCTGGTGGCTCCTGCTCCCTGGCTCTCTGCAAGAGTCAAAGAAAGCAGATACAATGGTGGACACTAAAGTCTAAGGGAAAAGTCAGAATCTGAGTCTAAAGCAAAAACCCCAGGGATCTAGGTTGGTCCTCCTCCCTACCCCAGGTGGACCCTTCCGTGGAAGGCAACTGTCCAAAACTCCCTGACCGGAGACTTTGGCCTTGGTAAGGTCCCCTCCATCCCACTGAGGAACATGGGCTCTAAATCGTATAGAGGATCAGAACAGGAAAGGCTTTGGGGGACCATGCTGCCTAAACCCCATATCTTACAGATGGGAGACCTGGGGTCCGAGGAGAAACAGGGTGGTCCTATGGCTTCCCAGTGAGTTGGGATTGATATGGGAAGGGGTCTCTGAGCTTGACCCCTAGTCCCCTTTCATTTGCACTTAGCTCCAATCCTTCCATTTACCCATCTACCTATCCATCCAACTTTAAAAAAGCGATGCCCTTTTCAATTCAACCAGCCCTTACTGAGCTCCTACCAGATGCCAGGCACTGCGTCAGGCACTGAGAACACAAAGAAAACTCACACATCTCTAACTAAAAGCTCCCCATTACGGGAGGTAGACAGAAACAGAGAAACAGTTCTGATCAAATGAGAGCAATAGTGGTCCTGGCAGCTCTGGAAGCCTGATAAGGGATAGAAAGAGGTGACTGATGCTCCAGCCAAGGCTAGAACGGGCAGGGGATGATTTTCTGATAGACCGGACGGCTGCTCCCATCCTGGACGAACTAGTCCAGTAGCAGAAATGGAGACAATCGCTGGCAGCCACAGCAACTAGCTCAGCAGGGCTGGGGGACAGGGCCCTCGGGGAGAAGAAGTTACGGCCTTTTCACTATAGCTTGAACTTGATTTTGCAGGGGGTTGGGAGCTCTGGGAAGAATTCAGCCAGGGGGATAATCTGATCAGTCCTGCTTTTTCCAACACTCCCACCCTCATTGTGTCTACGTGAGCCAGGGCAACGAGACTCCCACTGTCCACGCAATCATGGCCCAGAGTGGCGGTGCACTCTGCATTTTCTATCTTACTTCAGAAAGTTCAGCGGGTAAAGGGAAGCCACGTTTATGTAACAGGAAGCCTGATTTCCAGGACGTGCAAAATACAATCAAAGCTCTATTTGTGGAACAATTCTGTGGGCTCCGATTTCCTTAGAAACTCAAATGAAACCTCTGCCAATGGACAATGGAAGGGCTCAGCTTTTCTCTTTCACTGTTCCTGTTCTGACCCTCCCTCCTTATTTTCCTCTGCTCCTTTCTATTCTAAAGGCCTCCTGCTGGGAATGTGTAACCTGTACCCCCTAATCTGGGCTTCTGGAAGAATTCCCACCCATCGAGCACAGGACTGGACAGCTGCCCTGAGACTCAGCCTGCAACAGGTTCCTATCTCCCCAATCTCTGGCCCTGAGGCCCAGCAATGGAGATGCTTGATCCCTACATTCTCCCAAAAAGCAGTAAGGGGGCTAGCTTTATCTAAGCTTTCTACTGTTGCTAATGCCCTGTGAGATTCTGAGCACGTCTTTTAACCACCCTGGGCCAAGATTTTGACATCCATAAAAAGGGGTTATTAACACATGCTCTGCCTGTCTCATAGGGCTCATTATCAAATCAGAAAATATATAAAATTTTAATATAATATTTATATTCATAATATAAGATGAATATTATAAGATTCATATTTAATATAATAAATATATTATTTTTAGTTGTTTTTTAAGTTGAGGTAAAATGTGTATAACATACTGTTAGCCATTTGGAAGCGCAGTACTTAGTGGCACTTAGTACATTCACAATATGTGATCACTATTTCTGTCTAGCTCCAAAATATTTTCATCCACCCCAAATATAACCCTGTCCCCACTAAGCAGTCACTCCTCATTCTCCCCAACCCATGATACCCCTCCCTCCCCCAACCCTGGCAACCACCGGTCTGCTTTTTGGCTCTATGGATTTACAAATTATGGATATTTCATATAAATGGAATCATATGACATGTAACTTTTCCTACCTGGCTTCTTACACTCTGCATGATGTTCTTGGGGCTCCTCCACACTGCAGCATGTACAAGTACTTCATTCCTGTTTATGGCTGAATAATATTCCATCTTATGGTACAGTCGGCCCTACCTATTTGTAGATTCTGTATCTATGGATTCAACCAACCACAGATTGAAAATATTTGAAAAAATTGCATCTGTGCTACATATGTACAGACATATTTTCTTGTCATTATGCCCTAAACAATATGGTATAACAGCTATTTAAATAATATTTACATTGTATTAGGTATTATAAGTAACCTAGAGATGATTTAAAGTATACGAGAGGATGAGTATAGGTTACAATATATGCAAATACTACCGCTGTTTGTATCAGGGACTTGAGAATTTGCTAATTTGAGTATCCATGGATTTTGTTATCCTAAAAGCACTTCCCCACAGAAACTAGGTGATGACTGTATATGCCATAATTTGTTTATCCATTCTTCTATTGGCCATTTTGATTGTTGCCACATTTTGGCTATTGTGAACAGTGTATGTGTTTATTTAAGTACCTGTTTCCTATTATTTGGGGTATATGCCTAGGAGTAGAATTGCTGGGTCACATGGGTAACTCTATGTTTAACTTTTTGAACTTTATGTTTAACAGCCAAACAGAAGCTACACAATTTTACATTACCACCAGCAATGCACAAAGACTCCAATTTCTCCACATCCTCACCAACACTTGTTAGTTTCCATCTTTTTTATTATAGCTATTCTAGTGGATGTTAAGTGTTACCTCAGTGTAGTTTTGATTTGTATTTTCCTAATGACTCATAATGTTGAATATCTTTTCAATTGCTTGTCATCCACTTATATATCTTTTTTGGTGAAATGACTATTGACACCTTTTGCCCATTTTGAATTGCCTTTTTGTTGTTGAGTTGCAAGAGTTCTTTATGTATTCAGAGTATTGGGCCCTTATTAAGTATATGATTTGCAAATATTTTCTCCCATTCTGCAGGTTGTCTTTTTAAAAATTATTTATACTAGAAATAATTTTTTAAAAAGTTGTGTAGTAGTAACTTTTGTATTGCCTTACTCACTGTTTATTATTTATTTATTTAGGACACTAGCTATGTTCTAGCAACTGTGCTAAGAGCTTTATGTGCTCTTCCCTTCCCTCCCTCCCTCCCTCTCTCTCTCTCTCTTTGTTGTCTGTCTTTCTATTTCTTTTTCTTTTTCTGAGATAGCGTCTCACTTTGTCATCCAGGCTGGAGTGCAGTGGCATGGCATGATCATGGCTCACTGCAGCCTCAGCCTCCTGGGATCAAGTGATCCTCCTGCTTCAGTCTCCCAAAACATTTACATGTATTTTATAATTTATTCTGGAGGTACAGTCATTTTTACTTTAAAGAGGGGGAAATGAAGGAGCAGAAGGTCTTTGCATGTGTTTTTCTGCCTGCCTGGACATCCTTCTCTGGCCTCTTCACTTGGCTAACTACTGCTGTCTTCCCATCTCGCCCAGCCCTTCTGTCTCCTTCCCTCAGCCTAGGCTTCGTCTAGCAGTGAGAGGTGACTTCTGGGTCCCTGAGGCATCCTGCCCCCTTCCTATCAAGCTTGTTCATTTAATGATAATGTTCCCCCACTAAGCACCCATCAACCCCCTGACTCCCTGACTGCCAGGACCAAGGGCCTCTCTCTGTGTTCCATAACACCACGTGTAGTGCAGTGCACAGTGGATGTTCAATAAGGTGTTATTTCCTAGATAAAAGTGTTCACTGCTGTTGAAGTGGGGATTGGGAAATGTTTCAGTGTGGAGAGTAATGGTTATAGAATAACAAGCCAATAAATAAAATCCAAAAAATAGATCACCCTCTATTATTGCAACTCTGTTAAAATATACCTGCATATATAAGGAGGGGGGAAGAAGGAACCACCTACTTGGTTCTTAACTCTTCCTCCCTCCAGCCTTTCCCTCCCTTCCCCTCCCCTCCCCTCCTTTCGCCTCTCCTCCCCTCCTCTCCTCTCCTTTTCTCTCCTCTTCTCTTTCCTTTCCTTTTTCTTTCCTCTTTTTCTTTCTTTCTCTCTTTTTTCTTTCTTTCTTTCCTCTTTCATTCCCTTTCTTTCTTTCTTTCTCTCTTCTCTTTCTCTTTCTTTTTTCGAAGAGAAAGTGGAATGGCAAGAGAATCCAGTTAGAACTTCTGGAGCTTTTGGGCTCTTTCGGGATGCCCAGGTGGCTAGTGGTGAGGCATTGCAGACTGCCCTCTTTTGAAAGATAGAGCTGGCCGTTCTCGAAGCTATTGGGTGCCCACTGCCCACCTGGGGGGCATTGAACCTGGGAGTGCAGCTAACACCTGACCAAGTCTTTGTGACCAAAAAAAAAAAAGCCCCAGAGCTTGAACTTGAACTTGGGTATCCCTTCCCTTCCCTTCTTCCCTTCCCCCTTCCTTCCTTTCTTTTTCTTTCTTCCTTTCCCTCCCTCCTTCCCTCTCTCTCTTTCCTTCCTTCCTTTTTTTTTTGAGACAGGGTCTTACTCTGTCACCCAGACTAGTGCGATGGGATGATCTCAGCTCACCGCAACCTCCGCCTCCTGGGTTCAAGTGGTTCTCCTACCTCAGCCTCCCAATTCGCTGGGATTCCAGGCATGTGTCATCATGCCCAGCTAATTTTTGTATTTTTAGTAGAGATGGGGTTTCACCATGTTGGCCAGGCTGATCTCGAACTCCCGACCTCAAATGATCCATCCTCCTTGGCCTCCCAAAGTGCTGGGATTACAGGCGTGAGCGACTGTGCCCGGCCGGGCCTTTCTATTATAAATTGATTCAGTCCAAACCAGTTCATTTCCTCTCACACATTATGCACCTGAACCGGGCTCTCCCCTCACCTCTGGGGATCCAGGGTGGTCCTGGTTTTGTGGGATCTCCAGGCCATCTGGGGAGATGCATGCCTCCTCCCTTAATCCCAATAGGACTGTCTGGAGAGTGTGAGGAGTAGAGGCTGGACACTGCACCTGGGCTCCCTCATCCTAAGTCTCTGGGTGGAATGGGGTCAGATATTTCACGGCCAGAGCCCATGCTGGCTTAGTTACTCCTCGTGGGATGTTGCTCAACTGAGAGCAAGAATGAGAAGACATTTTTAAAATGTGCATGTTTTTTAAATACACATTCAACTACCAACAATGTTTTTCTTTGTGATGGCCCTTCAGATTTCCCTGTTGGCCTCACTCTGCACCCTTTGGTGGCCCCCAGTTTTCTTGGGATAAAGCCCTTTTTTCCTAAAAGACCCAAAGGGGCCTGGATCCTGCACCCCTGCTCCCATCTTTTGCCACTGCTTCCCTTGTTCCCAGGGTCACTGGAACGAACATCATCTGCCTTGTGATTGTGCCCTACTTTCCCTCAGCACTGGGACTTTGCAGTGCTCTTCCGTCTGCCTGGCACACCCTCTTCCCTCTTCCGTGCTTGGCTAACACTTATCACTCACATCTCAGCCTAATGGCCTCTTCCTCCTGGAAGTCCTCCATGACTTCTCTAGGCAAGCTCAGGATCTGTACTCTTCCTTAGTCACTTGTCACACTGTCTTCTGGTGGCTAGTTTGCTATCTCCATTGAGAGAATGCAAGGATTTTATTAGGGCAGTAAGAGCCTCCGACAGCTGTCACAGTGCTGAGACCAATGAACTTGGCTGGAATGAATAGATGTGGTAACTATCCCCAGGTTCTTGTGGGGCATCTGAATTCTTAGGTAAGGGCCAAACCAACTGTTATCTACCCCAGATGTTGCAGCCAATACTGAGGCACTCATGTGCAGGGAGGTGGTTGGTGGTTGCAGGAGGCAAGTCCCCTTCTTAGCTGACAGCTCTCCAGCCTCCTGTCCACTGTCCTCAAGCCAATGGGCTCTTGTCCATCCAGTCCATTCACACAGGCCAGAGTTGAGATCACCTGAATACTGCTGCCCTCACCCCACCCCCCACCAGGCCCAGCTCAGGAAGCACGCAGCCTATTTCCTCCTCTGCCTCTTCTGTTGGGGGAATGAAATGCTTGCCAACCCCTGTGGCATCCCACTACCCTGGATTACTAAGTCTGGTCACATGTGGGCTCCAGAGACAAAGAGAAGATGTCAGGTATACCGCCATCTTCTGCTTCTGCCGGGGTTCCACTATGCTGCTGGAAGACACCTGGGCTTTGAGATCCAGCAGACATGGTCTTGCTCACAGCCCTGCCACACACTGGCTCTGTGAATTTGGGCAGTTATTGAGCCTTCTGAGTCTTGTTCTTTTCATTTTTCATCTCGTGAACAATATCACTGCTGCCACTGCCACCTCCACCACCACCACATAGTGAGCTTGGTGCTCGCTATGCACCAAGCACCGACCATTCTTCACTTCATCCTCACAACAACCCTCTGAGTTCCTATTTCCATCATCGAAGGGAAGGAACAGATAGATATCCACGGAGAGCCTACTATGCACTAAGGCAAGGTACCAAGAACCTCATGTGCTGGCACAGGACAGGTAAGACAGAAGATTGCAATGGGCTGGAACAGTGAGAGAAAACCACATGGCCTCTTGTGGAGGATGATCTCATAGATTATAGGGATGGACTGAAGGTTGGGAGTTGGTGAGAGAAGGTGGACTCCATATCTTGGCTACTGTGAATAGTGCTGAAATAAATATGGAAATGCAGATATCTCTTTGAGATCCTGGTTTCATTTCTTTTGGATATATACTCAGTAGTGGTATTGCTGGATCATATGCTAGTTCTATTTTTGATTTTTTGAGGAACTGTCTTACTATTTTCCATAATGGCTGTCCTAATTTACATTCCCTCCAAGAGTGTGCAAGTCTTGGTCTTTATCTTGATGGGGGAGCCAGTGAAAGTTTGAGCTTATCAACAACATAGCCACTGCAGTAAATTAAATAAGTGGCCCCAGTGTCTTGCTCCCTTGTAATGGGGTACAGCTATACCCTTGCCATGGCTTCCTAGTGCAAAAAGAGTCTTTCCTCATCATTGACACTGGGCTTAGCTATCTTTTCTAGTTATCCATTACTATGTAACAAACTACTCTGAACCTTAGTGGCTCAAAAAAAGAGCAAACTAAACCAAAACAAAAAACTAATTTACCCAGCTCACAAACTTGCAATTAGGATAGGTCTTGGTGGGCATGATTCATCTCTGTTCCACATGATAGCAGTTGGAGCAGCTCAACGGGGACTGGAGAATACTCTTCCAACATGGCACCCCACATGATTGGTGAGTTGGTATTGGCCTTGACTCCTGTCCATATGGTCCTCTCTGTGGGGCTGCTGGAACTTCCTTGCACTGTCATGGCCAGGTCCCAAGAGTAAGTGTCCCCAGAAACAGAAGTTGGAAACTTCCGGACTCTTAAGGCCTGAACCCATAACTGGCATAGGCTTTTCTGCCATTTTGTATTAGTTGAAGGAGTCAAAGGAGCTTGTGCAGATTCAAGGGAATCTGAAGGAACACTCTTGATGGGAAGAAGGTCAGAGAAGTTGTGGTCATCTTTAATCTGTCTCATCATGTGATTTTCTTCAGCTCACCTGATTTAAGAGGACATAACACAAAGGCTTAAATGTGCTTAAGCAGTGGGACTTGTATCCTTGTGCTCCTGCCTTCTGCAGATGTTCTGTACCAAGAGTGATGAGTAGACAAGACCTGGATGCCCTTGCAGGCTGAAGGTAAGTCCAAGTGAGCTAAAACCTGGAGCAGAGCCTTCTCAGGTAACTAGTCTCATAGTTTGTTATGCAGCATTACCATGGCAAATAGCTGACAGATACAATCAGATTTGGATTTTAGATAGATTCGTTTGTACACTGTGTAGAGAATGGATTGGAACGTGGTAAGATAAGTAGCAGAGAAGGAAATCTGTAGTTAGTAGATTCTTGACATAATCTCATTGGAAGATAAGAACCTAAACTAGAGCTGATGGAAGGGGGTTGGGGAGAAGATTAGGTTTGAGCAATAGAGATTACAGAGGCAGAATGGACAGAGTTTGGTGATGGGGCAGCCATGGAGGATCAGAGAGAGGCAGCATCCAGGATGGTGAGCTGGCCTCTGCCTGGCATACCAGGGGGGTCAGTGTGCCTGCAATAGAGACCCGTGGAGCAGAAGCAAGGGAGAGGGGAAGATGAGGATGGTGGCGTGGGCCTGTGGTTGTTGAGAGTTTTCAGACATCCAAGAGAAGCTATTCAGAAGATTATAGATGTGGGGACCTGAGCAAGGAAAGAGAGGAAAATGGGGAGCTGTGCACCCATGGCCAGGAAGAGTGTGGTATGACTGTGGTTTATAGAAGTGGGCCAGGGATGGAGTCTTGGGGAGTGCAGCTAGTTGAAGGCAGTGTTGAGGGTGGGGACCTGCGAAGTGCTTGAGAAGGAATCAGAGAAGAAAACAGCAAACAAGGACAGAGGCATGTCCTGGAAGTCACTGGAGAGCACCTTTTTGGTAAACTCCTATTGTACCCTCAGCACCCAGCTTGCTGTGACCACACTCTCTTCTCTGAGCTGCATGAGCACTCGCACTGCCGCCTGCTATACTCTTCCACCTGGGACTGCTCAGTGTTCTTGGACAAAAGAATCTTCTGGCATCCCCTGGTATTCCCTGGACAGGGCTGGCTCCTTGGTGATGAACCAGCTGATGGGGGCCACCACTGAAGTGCCTCTGGAGCAAAGCTGAAAGTCTCCATCCCTACGGCCTTGAGGGGGATGGAGTGCAAATAATCATTAGCCAGGGCTCATATCATTTCAGGCACATGTTCTCTCCAGGAGCTTGATCTCTACTGGTGCTAACACAGCATCAGGTGTCTTGAAGGCACGTGTAATGGCTGTTTCAGGGATGCTGCAATGGTACGGTTTGGAACTCAAGCTTTGAGCCTGACTGCCGGGTTTGCATTTGGGGTGACGGCTGCTCAGCCATGCATGCTGGGTGAGGTGGTCCACCTCTCAGAGCACTTGTTTTCTCTTCTGTAAAACATGCATGTCAGTGAGGCTCCCTGTCCTCAGGGTCATGTGAGAAGCAGATGGGTGACCTCATGCAAACACTGAGAATGGGCTGAAACATGTGAAATACTCAGCAAATGTTAGCTCTCATTCTATTTAAATAAACTCCAAAAGACCTACTAGTCAATCAACAGGATTTTTATTTGCACACCTACTATGTGCCTGGCATTGTGTTAGGTGCTGAACATTCAGAAGGGAAAAAAGAACACCATTTCTAGCCTCAGTGAACTTCTTTGTAGCTGTCCTGGGAAGTGAGCAATTAGGCAAAAAATAGTAAGACAGATTGATTTTTTTCAAGCCCTCCAATGTACAGATTTGGAAACGGAGGCAACAGAAGCCAGTGTAGGGCAGCAGCCACCTGTCTGCAAAATAGCAAATGGCCTGGATTCATTAGCAGAACCCACTCCCTTTCCATTATTTCTTCCCTGATGCCCAAATTGCTGTATAGCATCTCCAAAAAGCAGCTCTCCAGCCTTTGCCCATGTGGCTCTGAGGACAGAGCTCACTTCCCCATGAGACAGCAGCCCACCCATCGCAGTGGGAACAGGCTTTTGCAGGAGGAGCCAGAGGCCACCAGGAGCACACCCAGCTCCTCTCCAGCACACCAGGCTTTCAGACAGCAGGAGGCAGGGATTGAGACTGGGGTGAACAGTCTTGATCCCAGCACTCCTGTCCCCTGGAGTTCCTGCCGAGGGTCTGCCCTGGTCTGTCCACCCCACTGAGCCTGCAGCGCTCCTGTCCCCTGGAGTCCCTGCCGAGGGTCTACCCTGGTCTGTCCCACTGAGCCTGCAGAATGGAGCACTCGGCCTGTGTTCGCTCAGCACTGACAAGGGCAGCACCAGGAGCCTCTCACCAGCCGGCTCCAAGTCCAGGCCTGTGATATCGAGGAGAGGCATAAGGGGAGCTAGCTAGCACCCCTCTACTGTTCTGGAGGCTCCGAGGCACCTTCCAGTTTTCTTCCAGCTTTGATTGGACAATGTAGCTGGTTTTGGCTCCAGAGCTTGAATGAAAGCGATGGGTATCGACTCCATGAGGAGAGTTAGCAGCCAACAAGCCACCTTTATTTCCTTCTCCCCTTGTGCAGTGACCTTGAAGGGCACATGCTGAAGTTGAAGCTGGCAATGTCCCAAGATGAAAACAGCTGGGTAGCCTGAGCTGCCACATGCAGGGCTCATGTAGGATACTGCAATTTCCATCAGACTTTGACCCTGCAGTGAAGAAACCTTTGTTGTTCCATCTTAGGTCGTTGGGATTGTGGAGTTTGTCAGTATTGTAGCAGCAGCCTCTTCTGTCCAGACTGAGACAGAATCAGACCTGCTTTTTAATCCTGGTTGATGAGTTATGAACTGTGGCTACAGACACATAACTAACAGTCTCTGTGCCTCAGATCTTCCATGAGGACACTACCCCCATGTCACTCATGGGGGCTGTTGTGAGAATTAAAGAAGAAAATGCGTGTGAAATGCTTGGCACACAGAAAGGACTCAGAAAAGGCTGCCTGATGTCTTTCCTTAATATATATTATGTCACCTTATACCCATTTTATAGATTAAGAAACTGAGGTTCAAAGAAGTCAGGTTTTCCCCATTGGTCACACAGCTAAGAAATCACTGGAGAGTCAAGGAGCAGGGGTGGGACAGGTAGGCCAAGTAGAAATGCCAAAGTGTGGAGGTCTGGGCAGGCAGCAGCCGGTGGTGCCACGTAGCCCTGTGAAGCCATGGGCAGCTGGTCAGACACTCACCCTTGCTTGGGGCTTTGACATTTTCCAACTGGACACAGACTTCTTCTCAATCTATTTTCTTAGCTGGATGACAGAGATATAATCTCCTCATCTGGAAGGTGTTGTCCTTGTTACTATCTAAGATCAAGTTATTTTAAGTTCTGGCCTTACACGTGGGTGTGTGGCTTTTCCCTTGAGGTTTTCAGCTTGTGTCTGGTTCCCAACCAAATCCCATGTTGAATCTGGTGGAAGGTGGGTCCGTTGCGCCCTCTGGTGGCCACCATCACCAGGCCCTCTTGGCCAAGGTCCTAATGAATAAACCTGGCCATTGGGCTGGACCAGCTCTGTCGCCATGAGCCAGCCATGGGCACTCATCTCCAAAGTGCTTTTCTCTGGAGCAACACCGTCCCCTGTCCCCACACCCCTGGGGAGTATGGCGCGCTTGCAATCTTTACCCAGGACTCAGGAACCCCAGCCCTTGCGATTTAAGTTCTGGCCACATCCCTAACCCCCTGGCAAGTCACTTAACCTCCTTGAGTGAAGCTCAGTTTCCTCTTTAAATTCCCCTCTCGAGAGACCAATGCCTCTTGGCAGGATTGTTGCAGGATTAAATGAGCTTAATGGAGGTAAAGCACTCAGCCCACGTTGCCAGCGTGTGAAAAGGAACCAGCCGCAGTCATTAACAAGCTCCTTTATTTCATGGGTGTTGCCGCTGTCCGCCCACCCGTCCCCCCACTAACTCTCACACTCTGGGGGCAGAGACCTTCTCTTGCCCATCTCTGTATCTCTAGTCCCCATGGCCCTCAGTGCGTATTTGCCAAGTGAAATATATACATAAAGCACATTCGCTTATCACAGTCCTGTGAGGCAGACACCACTGGAATCACTGTTCCCGGTTTGCAGAGAGGGTCTATCCATGGATCCCGGTCTTTGACTGCTGGGGCCTGTGGCTGTCCATGGGTGTCCATGACCCAGTCATACCCTCCCCTTGGGTGGCTGACAAAGGAAGAAATCTTCCAGCCTCCTGTAAATCTATGCAAATGATTGTTCCCTATTTTGGACATAGCTTCAGTAAAGCCCATCCCAAACTTACAAAACACAGGGGGCATGTTCTCAGAGTTCTTAGGTACCCACCGGAAGCTGGGCCTGGGTGTCTGTGCATGTGAAAAAGCCCCCAGGATATCCCACTTCCCACGGCAATTGGCTCTACGGAGACACCCTCCTGAGGGCTCAGAAGAGAGAGTTCTGATATCTGCCTAGGGTCCGCTGTATGCCAGGAGGTGCCCAGCACCGTGGTATCCCAGGGAGCCCCCAGCCTACGAAGGGGCAGGCTCTTGCCCGACCAGCGCAATGAACCTGGGGGCTGTGTCCCCTGCCAACATCCCAGCCCACAGCTCTCTTGTTTGGCTCCGACAGCAGTGTTGGGGTGAGGTCTGCATCTTCTGTGGCCTACGTGGGTGTTTAGGACCTTTCTTTGCCACACGCTGCTCCGAATTTCCTGTCTCCAGCACCCACCATCTTGCTGCCTGCATTCTGTCACTCATGGCGGACTTTGCAGATCGGTGAGGGTGTTTCTTCCCAACCTGTGCCCTTATCTTGCATGACTCTGGTGTCCCTGCGGAGCTTACGTGCAGCCCCTGCCCTCTGAGACCCTGGATGTCTTGCACCACCTTTCCCTGGGCCCCGCTCCCTCCCTGGGAACTGCACCATCTTGAAACCGCTATTCATGCTCCTTGTGCCCAGGCTGCCCAGCCTCCCAGCCCCCAGGTGGTACCTGGGAAGACCCTGTGTCCTGACACCTGCAGGAATCCGCTCACGGGGTCTGCATCTTCTCCTGCCTTTCCTCTTTCACCCAGCTTCCACTCCCACATGGAGGCCAGCAGCCCATCTTCATCCCTGCACCCAGGCAGTTGCTGAGTAAAGGCACCTGACTGCACAGTTGGAGCCCTCTAACTTCAACCCAGCCCTCCACCCTAGCCGCCAGCTGCCTGTACTCACAGTCATTTTCTCCGATGGTCCACAGTCCGTGGGAAAACGTTCTTCAATTGTTCTCTCCTCCTGCCTTCGCCTCAGCTCAGCATTTTATCTCCCCAACTCTAGGGGAAAAGGAAGCTATCAGAGGGCAATGACCTCAGCTTCGTGCTGCTAAAGCTGTCTGCCCCTGCCTGGGTCCCCACCCCGGCCCCTCACCATCCTCTTGTGATGGAGGTGGGGGTCCCTCCAAGCCCTTTCCCTCTCGAGGGCCCTGCTCCACACTCCTCCTTCTCTCTGCTGCATCTTCCTGTCTCTACTGGCTCCTTCTGGACAGCATTTAAGTCTGCTGCAGTCTTTGCTGCTAGACAAAGCATCCTTCCTCAAATATGTGACCTTCTCCTTTAACCCTGCACCCGCCCCGCATGGCCCTTCCCTGTTTCTCTCCTAGCACACTGCTGGAGTGCCCTACTCACTCCTTATACACGGGTCTTTGTAGCTATTACGCGATTCCAGCCTAGTTTCCACCTCTATCCCAAAGAGAGCTTGCTCTTACCCAGGCCATGCATGGTGCCCCTTCACCATCTCTGGGGACAGGCTTCACCAGGGCGAGGCCTCAGTCTCCTTGAAGTGACCTTGCTATAGCCTCAGAGGCACCGCGAAGCCGGAGACCTGTGGCCTCCCTGGCTGCTTCTTCTAACCTCCTTTCCTGTATTTTGCTCCTTGGACCATCTCATTCAACTCCCTGCAGGCCACATCCAGACCCAGGGCTTCGTGATCTATAGCCTGACGAGGCCCAGATTTCTGTCTCCAAGTGGGTGGGGTCTTAGGGCCTCAATCGCATTACCCTCAGTATGGGCTCTGAGCTAATGGAGGGATTGATTCAGGAACCACCTGTAGCTGTGTTCTGAGTCAAGCTGAATTGGGGCATGTGGCTTAGAATTGCAGCAAAATATCCCTCTTCTTTATCTCAACCAATTGAACTGACTTTCTATACCCAAACACAGCCTCCTCTTTGTGGCAGCCCCATCAGCCTGGAAGGTGAGCTACATGCAGCCAAGTGGGGGCCCAGAAAACAGGAAGCCTCTACTTTTCACAGCTGAGCTGAGAGGTGACTGCGCTGAGGGCCCCAGGGTCTGATCAGTCAGCTGAGTCTTTTCCACCTGCAGGAGGTGCAGGTCCAAGGGAACCAGAGGAGGGCAGAGCTGCCATATTCGGGGGGCTTAGGGCTGGGGAGAGGGAGAAAATGGTTCCCTGTACCAAGCTCCCTCCTCGACCACCATCTGCGGCCCGCTACTCCATGTCCCCTGCTTGGCAGACATGGGTCATTAGTCTACCCCTTACAGCAACCTTTCAGGGCAGGTATTATTACTTCCATATTTTGAGGGAGGAAACTGAGGCTCAAAGAGGCCAAGTCCCTTGCCTGCCTGAGGTCCCTCACCCTGTGAAATGGTGGCAGTGTTAGTGTGGGCATGTGAGTCAGCTTAGGCTACCATTAAAAAAATACCATAGATCAGTGATTTAAATAGAAATGTATTTTCTCGCAGTTCTGGAGGCTGGAAGTCTGGGATCAGGGAGCCAGCGCAGTGGGGTTCTCGTGAGGCTCCTCCTCCTGGCTGCTGATGGCTGCCTTTCAGTGTGGTCTCATATGGTAAAGAAGTCTCTGGGGTCTCTTCTTCTAGGGCACTAACCTGATCATAAGAGCCCCCCCTCACTTCATCAAACCTTAATTACCTCCCAAAGGCCCCATCTCCAAATACCACCCCAACAGGGTCTTAGGGCTTCAACATATGCATGGGTGGGGGTGGCACAATTCAGTCTCTAGCAGTAGGATTGGAGTCAAGCACTCGCAAGATATTGGGAGGATATGGGCATGTAACAGCCGCATCTCTGAGAAGCAGGTAACCTGGAATTTGCTGAACTATGAGGACCTCAAGTTTCAGCTGAAAATGATCAGGAGAGCTTTGACTCTGACACGTGGATGAAGCTTCACCTTGTTCTCCAGGAACAGATGGGCCCAGGGCAGGCATCAGAGGGAGGGAGGGAGGGGGCAGGGCAGATAGATACATTGTTACCATCATTGCTACAGGGAATGTCATCAGGGTGATATCCCACAGGTGTTTGAACAAGACCCCCAGAGTCCTTGAATGAAGCAATGGAAACAGCAGAGGCTGGCCCTTCCCCAGCAGGCGAGGAAGGCCTGGAGAATCATAGATATTTCCTCTCCAGGTCCCCTAGAGCATCGGCTTCCTGGACATGCCTCAGATAGCCTCTGTCCCCTAGTAGGGGAGGAGCCTCTGAGGGTACACAGACAATTTCCTTTTGTGACATGAGGACATTCAGTGAATCCTGTGTGAATAAACCACCTGCCAGAGGCATTGGGAGGACAAGCGGGGAGGCCCCTATGACGACGCTGGAGGACAGGGCCACCCCCACCCCCTACCCTGCTAGGTGACACTGTGGTCAGGCAAGACGGCTGCCCCGGGAAGGTGCTCACTCACAGTCAGGGGCAAAGTGGCAGCCTCTGAGGCTCACCCCTGGTCACTGTGGGCCATCGACAACCAGAAAGAAAAGAAAAACAAGGGGGCATGGGTGGGAAACACCAGCCATGGCTGAATGTAGAGAATGAGCCAACAGGGTTGCCACACTCTCCTTTCAATCCCTGTGCACATTAAATATCCTGGGAAAGCAAAGAGGAAATCGGAAAGTTCCGCTTAGGAACTTCTTTATAGTCCCTTCGCTTTTTGTTGACGACCAAGCATGTATTTGGAGCAGCCTCGCGGTTATTCCTAGGACTTCCCAAGGTTCCCAGGCCAAATCCTGGGAGGACCTGCATTTTGGGGAGGGGTGGGGGTGCAGAAGCAGATGGGCCTTGGCTCTGGTCCCAGCATCCAGGCAGGTGCCAGGGCGCCCTGGAGGAATGCCTTTAGGCCCTCAAGGCTCTCCAAGGAGGGCCCTGACAATTTCTTTCTCTGGCCATGGGCTCTAGCCTGAGACCAGGGTGTGATGTGCAGGACAGGTCAGCCAGGCGCTGGAGCCCTACAGAGCTGGCCTGGAAAAGTGGGCGACGGCGCCGACTGCAGCATAGCACCACCTTGTGGCCGCCGGTCCACATTGCAGCTGTGATGTGAGGCCAACCAGGAGCGAATTTAGGGGAGGCTGCGTCTCCCATAGAATGGAGGGGTGGGAGCGCGTGTTAGCGCCAGATGACGGCAGGGCCCTGTAGGGAGAGGACAGAGGAGTGATGGGGCAAGGGGGAAAGGGAACTCTAGAGTTGAGGAAACAACTTAGAGAAGATACACGGGCAACATGAAGGCCCGTGGCAGGGGGCAGGAGCAGGACAGAGGCATGGGGGGAGGGAAACAGACCGGGCTCCCCAATAGAGCCTTGCTGTTCATTTCAGTCTTGCACACAGCTCCTTCTCCGCTCCCGTGTCTGATGTACTAATAACTAACATTTGTTGTTGTAAGCCTTTTGCATGTGTTAACTCATTTAATCCTCTATGTGTATTTATATAGAGGTATTATATCATTCCAAACTTATCCATCAGGAGATCAGGCAGCGAGGTTAAGTAACTTGCTCAGACTCACACAGCTAATAGGTAGGACCCAGGGTGGCCTGGCTCCAGAGCTCCTGTGTGAATCTCTGCCCCATCCTGCCTCTGGGGGCTGCCCTCAGAAGGTCCCTATAGACAGTGTCTCAAATAACTCAACGTCTTTGCTAAGCAGAGTGACCGGGAGGTGGCAGGGCAGACAGGAGGCCCGGGACTGGAGAGAGGTGCCTGGCTGTGAACCCACCTCCGCCCTCAGCCATGCAGCAGCCCGCAGGGCTGTTCTGAGAGTTAAAGATCACGCCCAGGGAGGTATTGTGTGCCATACAAACTGGGAGGCCTGGTTACCGTGTATACCAATTTTATCTTACAGGCTCCCAACACTGGGTTTCTGAATCTGTTTTTTTTTTAAAGGGAGATTAGTGCCAACTTTGGACCAAACTCATGTCCATCCCTGGGTGTGCCCGTCTCTGTCGGGGAAGGATAGACACTAGCCCAGCCCAGTCAGGCCCTGGCCAAGGTGAATTCACTCAGCAAACGTTCAAGCAGGTGGTGCATGTCTACTGGGCCTCTGGAGATGCTTTTGTTTTTAATCTCACATCTCCTCTGATGGCCAGTGTTGTCGCGCCCATTTGATATACGAGGCAGGCAGCTGAGGTTCAGAGAACTTAGGTGACTCGC
Source organism: Pongo pygmaeus (assembly GCF_028885625.2). Classification (NCBI taxonomy): domain Eukaryota; kingdom Metazoa; phylum Chordata; class Mammalia; order Primates; family Hominidae; genus Pongo; species Pongo pygmaeus. The sequence goes on from NC_072380.2 coordinate 146,333,864, forward strand.
CAGTCACACGGCAGGGAATGGCACTCCTGGGCGTGAGAAAAGGCCTCTCCAAGGCCTACGCTGGTGCTCTCCTCTGTATCCTGAATTCTGGCCGTTTGGTAGTGGCGACGCCAACCCAGGAGGCCCTCTGAGCTGGAGTGTTGAAGGAGGCGCAAATGCATGGCCCTTGTAGAAAAACGACAGACACACCCAAACAATAAAATAGCTCTCTGTTTATTCACTTTGATTTGGATCATTGGAAATATTAAACAATAAATAAAATAGAGCGGGGGCTGAGGAAAGCAGGATCTTGCTGAAGTCATTCGAATGCATCCCAACCAGTGCTCAGCTGCGTAACGACATGGAGAGAGGCAGGGGGGAATAGAAAGCAAATGTTAAAACACCAACAGCCAAACACACAAGACTGCACGCAAGAAAAGTGCTCAAGAAACTTTGGCTTTGAGGGGAATTCAGTGAAGGGAAGCGATTGTGCAGGAGGAAGGGAAGAAACCCACGATCACCCTAAGGGGCAGGGGGCTGGAGGGGGAGGCCCTGACACAGGCTAGGGTTAAAGCTGACGTCCCACAGCTCAGGACGTACAACCGATGGCAGTTTTGTACTAGGAAGAAGCTGAGTGATGAGGCTGGGTGATGGGATCACCTGATGGGCTGGGAGGGAGGACAGGAGGTATAAAGGCGGCTCACCTGCCTGTAGGAAATTCAGTGCTCTTTTGGTAAGAAAAAAAAGTCGGTAATGCCCTGATCCTGACAAGCTGTGAGATGCTGCCTTGCCTGTCTCTGCCTTTTCTTCTAAGTCTTCCTCCTTTTCTTTGCACAAGTGTCAGGTAGCACCCCAGGGGTGCAGGAGCTGGTGTTTTCATGACAAACAAAAATGGGGAGGTTGACTCTATCTCAAAACTGGCTAGCCCAGTTCACAGGGCAGGATAATCCTGATGGCGCGTAGCCACATTTGCTGCAAACCAGATGTCTACGATGGATATAATGATACCCCCGGGGCTCTTCTCAGGGGCGAGGACAGGTGCTGGTTCCTGATGGCGCATGGCAGGTGTCCAGTCATCTTTAGCTGGGCAGTGGCCCCTTGAGGCTCGGCCTTCCCTGCACAAGGTATTTTTGATCCTAGCCAGGGGAGGGAGAGAGAGTTATCTTGGTTTCCTTTTTACTCGTTTTCAGGCTACTTCAAAGCAAACATCCCAGTTCCAAATGTTCTTTGTGGTTTGAATCCTGGCAAAGAGGCCAGGGTCACATCCGGGTGGGACTGGCCTCTAGCACCCCCTTCTGGCCACAGCAGAGAAAGGGATTCCATCAAAGCCTCTCAACCAGCCCTTTCCCTAAAGAATCACCCAGATCTTAACCGCCCTCTCCACCTTCTTTTTTTTTTCCCCCTATTTTACATTCTATTTTCTCATATCCAGCTTTTCTCTCTAAGCCTAACCAAATGCTTTGCTGAATGATGCTTGGAAAAGCTGGAGTTTTAAAAGGAATTCATCCATTTATGAACTTTCTTCCATCCCAGGATCCCTGCAGAGAACCAGAGGTTACAAATCTGCCCTCCTTTCTCCCCGAAAAGGTGGCTGAGGGGAGGAGAGGTGCATGTAGCTCCAGCTATAGCAAATCAGTGCCCTGACTCACTGGGGAGACCCAGGGGGCTGGGATGTTGCTGACACCTCATGGGCCACCTCGTCAGCCCATCTTTGTAGCTTCAGGTTCAGCTCTGGGTGCTGCAGGCAGGGACCCCTCTGCTCCCTGCCTGAACGCAGGGCCAGTCTCCAAGGAACTCTCTGCCTGCAGAGTAGAAAGAGCTGTGGGCTGGGATTCAGGGGCCTGAGGGAGCCCCTGCCACTGCCTGCCCAGAACGAGTGCTCCTCATTCTCCTGCTGACAGCATGCGTGTGCCTTTTGGCTAACACACACTCTTGTCTAATTCCCAGCCACCTTCATCCCAGGGATGAGTTCCAGTTGGTTTAAGCCAAACTGGTGCATTTAATTCTGGCTGCAACAGCTGGATTCCGTTAAGTGCCCATTGCTAAGCCAATGAGCTATCTGCTGGGCTATGGGAAAGAGAAATGCGGTCTCCTGCACTAGAGGGTGTGAGAAGGCCACCTAGGCAGCCTGCAGATAGAGCTCGGCACTGAGAAAGCACAGGAGAGTCAGATACCTCCATTGTGGTTACACTTTTTCCAGATGCTGAATGGAGACTCGCTGGGAAAGCCCACCTCCAGACAATTTCAACATAGCACCGGTAACACCCTATTTTTGCTCAAATTCTGACTGGTGCTATCTGTCCCAGACAGTTCACGATTGCCCGTCACTTCCCTCCTTCACAATGCACCAGGAAAAGGCCACACCTCCCTACACAGCAGCAGCCTTTTAGGAAATGTGTTCAACAGGAAAAGTGGTTTTTCTGATTAAACATCAGTAACTAGAGTCAACAATCGCTGTCCTCTCCCGTGCCTGTCACTCTCCACTCCCCACCCAGCTGCAATGTGGCCTTGATTTTCTCATCAGTAAAATGGGAAAGCTGGATTTGGAGGCTGGAAGAGATCTCACAGCTTGACCATCCTAGTGGGAGGGAGGGAGACGAGACCGAGGACAGGAAACCCACCCAGGCAGTATCTGGCTCAGACGCAGACACATCTTCATGTTGAGGGACCTATTCTTACACAGCAAAACCCAGAGAAGTCGACTGCTCAGCCTGAGCCTGTCATCCCTATATAGACTCAGCTTTTAGGAGAAGGGGGAGAGTTGAGGAGATAGCATCGCTCTCTGTATCAGTGTCTGATGATCTGGAGTCTGCCCCTGGGGTCACTCAGCCACTCAACAAACGTTTGTTGAGCTCTTAATGTCATATATGGGTGTGAGCTCTGCCCTTCGAGGCTGTATGTTCTGAATGATGACTCAGCGATTTACCAGCCTTTCTCAGAAAAAAAAAAAAAAGTCTTTAAAGTTTTGGAGGATTTTAAAGCTGAAACAGGGTTTTGGTTTGTTTAACACATTCCCCATTCTGAACCTTTGAGAATCTAATAAAAGCTATGGTCCTCTCTCCAGAAAAATGCTCATATGCAGAGATTCAGGGAAAAAACCAAACTTGGCACGAAACTTCCGGGGACTCTTGTGAATGGTCTGAAGCCACCTGTGACCCATGACTGATGTCTCCAAGCTCCTCCCTCCCCATGTGCAGAGGGGACTCCCCCGAGCCTGGGAGCACAGGTCCCATGCCTCCGTCACACTCCACCAGGAAAAAGTCACGCCTGCTCAAAGCAGCAGCGGCCTTTTCAGGGATATTTTCAACAAGAAAGTGGTTTTTCTGCTTAAACATTAGTAACTGGAGCCAACAATCACCGTTCCCCACATTCCTGTCACTCTCCACTCCACACCCAGCAGCAATAAGATTTCACGGAGTTTTGGAGACTCCTAGCCTGAGAATAAATCCAAGTCCACAATGAGGAAGAAGGAAGGTTGGGTTGGAACGGGAGGATGCTGAGGACATTCCACAAACCATCCAAGCCCTAGATACCCCCAATATCCCACGTCCGAGGACTCCTACAAACCTCCCTTAAGCCCCCCCACCTAATTTCCCAGCTACTGGGTGAGGCAAGCTTCATTAAAACACCAGGACCACCAACAGAGCCAGGGTGCAAACAATGTCAGTTGAATAAAAAAAAAAAAAATCAATAAATAATCAGGAAGGCTAAAGAGGAAAAGAGAGTAGCTGGGGAGTAAGAAGATGAGGTATGTGGCAGTCACCATTCCTGGGATGTCCTTGGCCCAGACCCCCAGTGACAGCCCCAAGATGGCCAGCAGGCACTTGACCCTGAGCTCAGGCTCTTGGGCAAAATGCTGCTGGCAGCCTCCTGTGTGGCTTTGGAGGTTACGGGCACCATATTGAACAGTCTGAGAATGGGAATGTACGTTCCATTCTGACGCACTGCTGGGTGGTGTTGAGTATCCTCAGAGCTTTGTTGCAATTCAGGTGCTGGCTCAGGAAACCAGAAAAGATGTTCCCAGCTACGGAGCAAGCAGGGCCGCTGGTGGGGGTCCCTTTTCCCAAGTAAGGGCTTTTGTTTCATTTCAGCCAACGCATGCTTTTCTTTCCCAAATACAAAGGCACATGGAAGTGGTCAGATCCGCTCTCGCCACGATTAGAACCACGAGACTGACTACTCAAAGGAACATCTGCTTGGGAAGAGGCATCTGCAGGAGTCAGAAACACGGTGCCAAGTTTGGGGGTTTTTTTCTTTTTTTTTTTTTTTCAGAGACAGGGTCTCACTCTGTTGCCCAGGCTGGAGTGCAGTGGTGTGATCACAACTCACTGCAGCCTCGAACTCCTGGGCACAAGAGATCCTCCTTCCTCAGCCTCCCTAGTAGCTAGGGCTACAAGTGTGTGCCACCATGCCTGGCTAATTTTTTAAAATCTTTTATTTTTGTAGAGACAGGAGTCTCACTATGTTGCCCAGGCTGGTCTTGAACTCCTGGGCTCAAGTGATCCTCCCGCCTCGACCTCCCAAAGTGTTCGGATTACAGGTGTGAGCCACGGCACCTGGCCTCAAGTCTCTGTGAAAATCTTTGGGGTAGGAGCCTCTGGTGGCTCATAAATGAGCTTTGGGAAGAAGATGACAGGGTTATCACGCTAAGCGAGAGGCCAGGCTTCGTGCAAAGAAGGGCAGCATCTCGCCCCGAGCGCCAACACCACCTGGCATGTCTCTGTGCTGGAGGTAATCGCCACTCAAGTCTCTGCCCATCTTCCTGGGAAACTGTCCTGTCTCTCAGAATATAGGTGTCTTCCACATTCATTCCCCAAGCTTGCCCCCAGGAGTCAAAATGATTTTAGTGTGTGGAGGTTGAACATTTCCCAGCGTCTCCCCAGCTCTAGGGCAGCAGTAGGGGGACGTTGTCCCCACTCAAGACAGGTTCCAAGACATGCTCTGCCACGCTGGCACAGCTTAGTGACCTTGCTGAGTAGATGCTGCCAACGGCTGGGTGCAAGAGGCTGCGAGCGGTGCCTGGGCACACACCTGAGGCTGCCCCTCCAAGCTCCGGGATGGAACGGCTCCGGCAAGATGCTGGGGCTGGAAACGCAGAGGTGTGACAGTGCGTCCATCCTCAACCCTTCACTGCGTCATCTGCCCTTGAAGATCCGGATTTTATTGATGGAGGCCAAGGTGGCCGTCACGTTAGACTCAAAGTCTGCATCATGCACCCCTGTCTTGCGAAAAGCCCCCGCGGATGGGTTGTTCTCCCAGTAGTGGTGCCAGTTCCCTTTGCTGTCTGCCCCGAAGCCATACAAGTCCACCTGTGGGGGCAAAGCAAAGATAAGAACCAGACAGCAGGGCTGCTGGTGGCACCTCTGAGAAAGGAAGCCTGTAGGCATTCCTGGAATCCCACAGGACCATAAACAGCATTTCCAAGGACTCTGACTAACCCTTCATTAAAACCCTTCTCTACGTTCCTGGAACTCTCAGAGGCTTGGTGAAGCAAATGCAAGTTAAGTAAAACTCAAGTCCAATGCCAGAAGCACCCTGAGAGATTACTGCATGTGGGTGGTCTCAGGGGCCCGGGTCTTACCTCTGCAGCAAGTGCAACCTATTCTCCCAGGATTGAGGAGCTACGGAGTGAAGGAATAGGAAGGAGGGTGTGGAATGGAAGAGAGCGGAAGGAAAGCAGGGCTTTGGGGTCAAGCAAACTGCCCCAAATCCCAGCTCTGCCACTCCGGGGTGCCCTGGGCATGTAAAGTCACTTGTTTGAGCCTCACTTTGCTCATCTGGAAAACGGGTCCCAGAATCACGATTGCAGTGAGGCAGAGGGCAGGGCTGATCCCTTTCTTCTCTGTGGCCAACATTCATCTGGTCCAGGCGCCCTCGGGGCCACTAGGCCAGGCCTTTCACATACATGACAAACACTGTGCATTTATTCTGAGCCCAGCACCCTGCTGGCTGTACTGAAGTTCAGGCAGAGCTTGATCAGATGCCAGCTGGGCAGCTGCTGGGGAAAGCAGCCTTGGAGCTTATAGCTTCTTGGAATCACTCACTGAGTAGTCCTTGTTGGAAATGGGGCTAAATTCAGGGCTCCCACAGCACAGAGGAGGGAGGAGCTATGCCCTGAGAGGTCAGAGGAAGCTCTTCGGAGGAGGTGGCATGTGAGTCGGGTCTTGGAAAATGAGTACAAGATGACCGGAAGGAATTGCATGGAGCGGCTTCCAGGGAGAGGACGTGCTATCTGGGCTGCAGTGTGGAAGATAGATTGGAGGGGTGGGGACAAAGAGGGGACAGGGGACAGCTCCATGCCACATGTGGCTTTCTCAGGAAATACAACATGGACATGGGCCTGCTCCAGGGCAAGGACGTTAGGGCCAAATAGGTGGGAGCAATGGGAGAAAGGGCTCTTGAGCAGAACCTCAAGCAAGGGTCTGGGACCAGCTGGCTGGAGGTGGGTGGGGTGGGGAAATGACAGGGGCACCCACGTTTCTACCTGGGAACACCAGGGCGGGGCTGAGCCTGGGGACCTGCCTTGCAATGCCTCTGACCCTTCCTGGGATTTCCACCAGGCACCAGGCAGGGTGGGGCTGGGGCTGAGGCTGGGCTGAATGAGACAAGAAGGGACACGTGAGGGCCCTGCCTGAACCCAGGGTCAGGGAGGAAGTGGGGGCTGTGTGGCCTGCCCTCCTGCTCCTCTTCCTGGGGTGGCAGCAAACCTCTCAGAGCATAAGTGGAAACCCGAACACAGCCTAGTGGACAGCGAAGGACATTGGAAGGCAAATGCGTGCTTCTCGAGATCACTGGTTCTCAACCTCGGTAGACAGTGGAACCCCTGGGTGCCTGGCTCCCATTAGTTCTGGTAAAATTGGGCCAGGGTGTGGCCTGGGTGCTGGAACTTAGACCCACAGATGATTCTAAGGAGCAAGTGGGACCGGGAACTGTGGCCTTAGACGACTCTCGCTATGAGAATCCGCTCCTGTATCCGGAATCTGCTGCTAGATCTGAGCTTCCACCACCATGGTCCTGGGCACTCACACAGAATGTGCCAGAACTTTTGCTCCTGAGAACTTTCTCATAGAGCACTGTTACTCACTAAAACACCCTGGGAGACACATGTTGCAAGCCCTGTCATAGAGACAAGGAATCCGAGCTTCCGGAAGAGGCAGGCTAGGTCTACCTGCCATCCCCCTCCCTGGCCTCTTTTGGGAACACAGGATGGTGAGCTTCGGGGCAGCCCTGTGGGCAGGGGGAGGGTGGCATACCTCATCACAGACATGCATTGAGAAGATGACCGAGAGGATGCCGGTAGATGGGTATCGCCCGTGCCCTTGCAGCCAGTTGTCAAAGACGTACTTGATGAAGGCTGGGTGGTAGATCAGGATCTGCGGGGACGGGAAGACATGGCCCTTAGTGAGTTCTGCTGGGCAAAGGACATGGAGCATCTGTCAGATGTACACACTGTTGTGGCCATGGAGGCACAGCCATGAGCCTAATAGATACCCCCGCACTCGTGGGCTTCCATGCTCGTAGGAAAGATGGACACTCATCCGCATCACTAAGAGACAGAGGTGCTGAGCTAATAAGTGCTATGGAGAGCAATGATGCAGAGGAGGGCCCTACAGGACCGTGTGAGGAGGATCACTGGGCTGACACACAGAAAAATCCAAGGAGGCCAGGGAGTGAGATGGGAGGCTGCTCAGGAGAAGGGGGCTCCAGGGAACAGCATGAGGTGGGACCGGACACTGTCAGTGAGTGAAGACATCTGCACCAAGCCACCTGATGATGGCTGGAATCATCGCCAATCCTTAAAATGACCTCACATCCCAGGTTTCCCTCTCCTCATGCTGCAGATAAGAAAACTGAAGCCCAGAGAGGCTAAGTGACCTGTCCAACGTCACACAGCCAGCAGTGGCTGAGCTGGGAGGAGGCCGGTATCAGGCCTGGCCTTGATTCCACCACCCAAAGCCTGCCTTGAGGACAATGAAAGGGAATTCTCAGGCAGGAGAGGGCGTACACATCCAGAAAGCCAAACTCCAGCCCCTAGGAATGGACTGGAAGGGTGGATTCTGTGGGTCTCTGGTAAACCATTCACCTCTCAGTGTGGCCTCTTACCATCTCTAGGAGGCTGTCCCTTCCACCAAACCCACCCTATAGAGACACATAAGTGGCTTCTTCCCTGAGGCAGCACAACCCAATGCAAAGGGCAAGATGCTGGAGGCATGGGGAGTCTTCAATTCTAGCCTTATCCAGAACTAGCTGTGTGTCTCTGGGCAAGTTTCCTGACCTCTCTGAGTCTATCTAAGTTTGACAGAGTATGCAAAAGGCCAGTGTGGTGGGCACCTCACTTCCCTCCTTCTTCTGCCCTTTGCCCATCTCTTGGCGAGCCCCATGCCAGGGGCCTGCTGGGGAAGACGGAGACATGGAAAGAGATGGAGAGGCAGGAGGTGCAGCCTGGCTTTGAGAGTAATTCACAAACCGCAGCAAGCACAGGGGTCCCCGGAGAACGTGTTAAAACCAGAATGTGGGGCGGCTAGAGTTTCTGATTCAGTAGGTTCGAGATGGGCCTGAGGATGTGCATCTGTGACAAACTCCCAGGTGATGCTGCTGGCCCGGGGGACCCCACTTTGAGAATCTCTCCCAGTGTTTGCCCTCTTCCCCCAGGGGGATAGCTAAGTGGGAGATGCTACCTCCAGCGGCCTGGGGATCTGGGGGCTGTCTTGCAACTCAATGCCGTACCTTAGAGCATAGCCTTAGATGAGGAAGCCTGAACTTAGAACAAAGTGGCCGGGGCCTCCACTCACCTTATCCTGTTTCACTCTGATCTTTGCAGGAACTGGGACGTAGGTGCTGCAGTTGGAGAAAGAGAAGCTGGTTAATGGGGCAGGGGACAGGCCCAGGAACCTGGGCATGCAGCTCTGGGGGTAGTGGCTAGAGAATGAAGCAGGCGTAGCCTCTCCTGCCCCCCACACTTTCCCTCAGGGACCCCCACCTCCCTACCCCAGCCAGGTTTCTGCCCACAGCAACTGCCGATAGACACCAGAGGGCAGCCTTTCCTAATTTGAGGACATTCTGCTGGGTTTTGGCCCCTATTCCCCAAAAAGGTGAGGAGGACTTGCTCCAAGCACAGCCTTAAGGAGTGGAGTGGGGCCGTGGTGCCCCCACCTCTCAGGGCCAGAGCGCCTTTGCCCAGCTGCTGGGGCACTGGCTGGTGAGGCCTGCGGCTGCCCCTTTCTCTCACCTGGGCGGTTGCGTGCACCCCGAGTGCAAAGGTGCCAAAGCTGGTCCCACGGGTGTGAGTCCTGCTCCCGGAGAGACTGCAGCTGAGCCACATTCGGACCTGGCTCCCACCCAGCCCCACCCCAGTCTGCCTCCCTCACTCCCGGTCTCCTGAGGGCACAGCCCCACAGTCTCGTGCACCCACATCCTGGGGCTAGCTCTGTTCCTAGAAAATCTGGCAGAAGACAAGACAGCTTGTGGAAATCTGGACATCAATGCACTTCCCTTCAGTAAGGGTCAGATGACAGCACAGGCTGTGTCGAGTTCAACCCTAGGCAAGGTGCTTGGCCGAGCTCCAGAGTCCTCACTGGGAGAAGGAGCTAGTGATAATGGCTATTGTGAGGATTCATTGAGATAATATGTGCCGAGTGCCACGTGCGGTGTCTGCTCAGGAAACTAGGCTCTTGATTGTCAGGGAAGCCACAGCCGCGTTGCTCAGCACTGCCTGCCCTGGGGAGGGGCCCAGGCTGCACCTGCACTCCCCACTCCTCATTTCTTAGGAATCCTCACCCCGCCACGCTCACATAAGTTTGAAAAGCAAGGTGTTGTTATTTGTCAGGCTGCACTTCAGAAATAAAGGGAGGCTGAACTCACATGGGCCGACCCTTTTCTAGTGGCGGCCCCTTCCCGAAGAGTCTCCAGGGTGCGTGGAGGTCCCTTCAGGAACTGTTAGCAAGAGGACACTAAAGCTTGTGGTTTATTAAGTCATAGGGAGAGAAGAGTTGGAGTAGTCGGGGAGGCGACCACAGGAACTGGGCTTGTGTGTGCCGGAGGAGGCTGGGGGAGGGGAGGCACCCTGGTGGAGGCACAGCAGGACCACGGCAGGGTAGGGGGACAGAGTGCCACTTCAGGGGGCAGAGCAGCGAGGCGGGGCCACAGGAGGGACTCACTGGGAGATGGTGCCCGTGGTGGTGGCGCTCACCACCCACTCCAAGTCGATGGTCTTGAAGGGCACCAGGATCATGCTGACATTATCTCCCAGCTCCCGGAAGCTCTCAGGGTACACCAGATGGTGGGTGGTCTTGGTCCCAACATCAGCCTCAAACCCTGCCGTGGGCGCCTTGTTCATCCTGGGAGAGAAGGGGAGAAAGCTGAGTCTTGTAGCATGGGCACCCGTTCTCAGACAGCCTGAGCTCTCCGAGAGAGAGAGTGAGCCTCCAGTGTGACTTCAGGGGTGTCACCTGCCTTCCCCGGGCCTCCTTCTCCTTATCTGTAAAATAGAGACACAGCTGGAAGGCTTCTGCTATTTTCCTGTCTTTCATGACCTCAAGGGAGTCTAGCCATCACCACTGCTGCCCACCTGTCACGGACAATCTCATCCAAAGGGTATTTCCACAGCCCTTTTTTTGCAGTCAAGGAAACCTGACTCTGATCCTTATCATGGACGTTCTCATGGGACACCTGGTACACTGAGGCTCTGAGAGGCAGGTAAGTGGTCTAAGGACTAAAGTCGGGAACCACAGACAGGAGAGACTATTCTAGAAGGCTGCTGGGGATGGCCAGCCCCCACCCCTGCACTTCTCAGCATGGAATACTTGTGGGTGGTGTGGCGGGAATGGCAAGAGACCCAGGACAGACTTGGGGCATCTTCCTGAAATATCTATTTCACTTGGCAACAGGGGAAAATATATTTTACATAAAAGATGTGGTTTTATTATGGCCTAGATTACAAAATGGGGATGAGTTTTAAAGATAAGAGTCCTTACATTAATTTTGCCCTCTCCCCAGGCCTCCATGTGCCAAGCTCCCAACGGGGGACCTCCCGTGTATGGCTTCCTCTCTGCACGCAGAGGCCCTTCTAGTCCATTCCCATCCTGCAATGATGCAGAGATGGGGAAGCTGAGGCCCGGGGTGTGCAGTGTGGAGCCTGGGGTCCCTGGGTAAGTCTAGAGACACCAGGACTGAACCTTGCCTTCCTGAGCCTGAGCCAAGATGCTTCCTACAGCTCCAAGGGGCCTCTGGGTGCAGCACGGTAGGCTTGGGAGAGGGTCTGGCACTCACCTGAGCACAAAGTCGTGACTGTCTATCTCAGGCCCATAAGAAGACTCCCTCAGGTTGCCCGAGTTGCCCACAACGGCGCAGCGCCGGCAGCCCACCGACCTCTTTTCCAGCATGGGGTCCACATTCCCAGGCACCACTCTGAACAGCTCCTTGATGGTGTCGTTCAAGTTATTGGGCTTCTTCTCCCGCTGGAGCCTCTGTGGGCGGAGGACAGAAGGGGTCAACCTGGCTTTGTGGCTCCAGCCTCCTGGCAGCAGAGCCCCTGACCTACCTGCTGTTGTTTACTGGGGCCCTCCTGTTCACCCTTCTCTCTGCTGGGCCCCCAGAGATGGAGGCAGCTCACACACAGACACCTCCACTTCCTCCTTCAAGGAGATTAAGGGTTACTCAGGAAGTAAAGAGAGCATTCATGTATTCTGCAAGTGTTTACTGAGCACCTACCATGTGCCAGGCACTGCTGAAGCCGCTTGGGTGATCCAGCCACACCTGGCCTCACAGGCCCCGCCCACTCCACATGTCATCAGCTTTTCTCCAACCTGCTCCTCCCTGGGGGCTCCCGTCTCTCTGAAAGGCCCTCCATCCCCCTACGTGTCACCACTTGAAAGAGAGAAAAACAGCAGAAGCCTTCTAGCTGTGTCTTATTCCCATCCTGCTCAGACACCAGGGCCCAGGGGCTGCATGCTCCCGCTCAAGCCTTAACAAGAAGAGTGAGGAGTAGGTGGAAATGCCAGTTCTCCAGCCCCGGCCAGGGATGGGGGACACAGCAGTAGGGATGTCTGCCATCTTTCCTGCCTGACCCTCAGTTCCCCTGGCCCCAGGACTGCTGGGCTTCAGCCAGATTGAAGAATCAGCAGTTTGCTGGACGCACAAGGCCTCTGCGATCTGCCTAGCAAATTGTTTTCATCTTTTAAGACCTAGCCTGGGCCAGGTGCGGTGGCTCATACCTGTAATCCCAGAACTTTGGGAGACCGAGGCAGGTGGATCACGAAGTCAGGAGTTTGAGACCAGCCTGGCCAATATGGTGAAACCCCATCTCTATTAAAATACAAAAAAGCCGGGCATGGTGGTGCCCACCTGTAGTCCCAGCTACTTGGGAGGCTGAAGCGGGAGAATCTCTCAAACCCGGAAGGCAGAGGCTGCAGTGAGCCAAGATCGCACCACTGCACTCCAGCCTGGGTGACAGAGCGAGACTCCAACTCAAAAAAAAAAAACAAAAAAGACCTAGCTCGAGGGTCAGCTGCTTGCAGATCGAATGCTAGTTTTATTCCCAGGGTGACTAAATATCCTTATTTGCCCAGGTTAAGGGGTTTCCCTAGATGCAGGACTCTCAGTGCTAAAGCCAGGATGAGTTGGTTTCACTACTGGCCCCCGGTAGTTTCGCTACTGGCCCCCGCTGCATGCCCAGGCCCACCCACTGCCTCAGGTGGAGCTCTGGCCACACTATGTAGTGATGCCTGTTGGTGCCTCAGCCTTCCTCACTCATGGTAAACCCTGGAGAGATTTCATAAAAGTGTTGCAACTGACCCTGTCCCCATGCCACAGTGCTGTGTCATTTCACTGTGGGTGAGGTAGGATGCTCTGAGGCCAGAGAGGTAAGCAACTCATCCCAAATACAAACCAGGATTTGAACCCAGGCTTCTAGAAACCCACCTGCAGGTTTCTACCACAACACAACCCTGACTCTGGCTCTTGGAATCTTGGCCTTTGGAAAGCCCAGACCCTGGATTTTGGGGTAGGGGTGATAAGCTGTGGGGTGGTTCCCATCGGCTACTCCAGGCCCCAGGGGCAAGGAGTGGCTGGGAGAGGAAGGAGTGACCAGCAGTGGCTTTGGCCACTGTCCAGAAGATGAGTGACCTGGGCATATGTAGGGAGATCCCGGGGCACCCAGTCCCCACTGCAATGGAAGGAATCGGATGCCCCAAGGGGAGGCACACAAGCAGAACCAGATTGCTCTTCCAGTTAAACCCAGGCAGCCTCTCCTCTGGCTTAAGACCATTAGACACGTCATGGGAAGCAACACGATCTGGACCACACTTCACACCCACTGCTACGGTTATCATAAGTAAAAGTGCAAAACAACAAGTATCGGTGAGGATGTGGAGAAAATGGAACTTGTGCATTGCTGGTGGGGATGTAAAACCGTGCAGCCGAGGTAAAAACCACGTGGTTTTTCAAAAGGTTAAACAGAACAGCCATGTGGCCTACCAGCTCCACTCCTACGTATATACCCCCAGAAATTGAAAGCAGGGTCTCAAGCAGATATTGGTATACCCATATTCAAAGCAGCATTATTTATAATAGATAAAAGGTGGGAGCAACCCAGTCTCCAGCAATGGATGAATAAACAAACATAATATGTTCCAGACATATGATGGGATATTATTTAGCTATAAAAAGAAAATTTCAAAATAGGTTACAACATGGATGGACCTTGAAAATACTAATATTATGATTAGCGAAAGAAGCCAGACACAGAAGGACAAATATTATATGATTCCACTTATGTGAGGTACCTAGAGTAGTCAAATTCATAGAGACAGAGAGTGGCAGCGTGGCTGTCAGGGGCTGGGAGGAGGAGGAGGAGGTAAGGGGAAGTTACTGTTTAATGGGGACAGAGTTTTTGCTTGGGATGACAAAAATCTGCTAGTTATGGTTATAGATAACGGTGATGGTTACACACTCTGTGAATATATTTAATGCTACTGAACTGTATACATACAAGTGGTTAAAATGATAAATATTATGAATATGTTGTCACACACACAAACGTGATATCCAGATAAAATGCCTGATTCTGATGGGATCACCCAGGGTGGCTCCATGATTCTGAATGTGCAGAAAACCCCCTGGGGCTTGCTAAGGCGCAGATCTGACTCAGTAGGTTTAAGCTGGCCCCGAAATCCTGCATTTCTAACAGACTCCCGGGCGATGCTGCTGCCAGGGCTGGTGGGGGGACCACACTCTGAGAGCCCCAGGGTAGAGGACCACAGCCAGACTCCCCTGAAGGAACTTCCACAGAGGTCTCCAACCAGCAAGGGCTGCTGTGCTCCTCAGGCTTGTGAAGATGTGCCCAGGCCCAGGGGGTGGGCTTCCATCATGCCGCTACTGTGATTTGGGAGCCTGGCACCGTGTATCCATCATGCAGTGACATTTACTGAGTGTCTACTGGGTGCCACAGAGGCCTGAGAAGCCAGGACTCAAGGTCGGCCATGGACGTGTGTGGAGTATGCTGCCTGCTTCACACAGCACCACATCATCTCGCTGGATTCTTATTGACTTACTTTTCTTTAATGACTCATTTAAGAAAAATAAATAAATTGATTGATTGATTGATTGATTGATTTGAGATGGAGTCTCACTCTATTGCCCAGGCTGGAATGCAGTGGTGCGATCTCGGCTCACTGCAACCTCTACCTCCTGGGTTCAAGGGATTCTCCTGCCTTAGCCTCCCAAGCAGCTGGGATTACAGGTGTGCACCACTGTGCCTGGCAAATTTTTGTATTTTTAGTAGAGACAGGGTTTCATCATGTTGGCCAGGCTGGTCTCGAACTCCTGACCTCAGGTGATGCACCCGCCTCAGCCTCCCAAAGTGTTGGGATTATAGGTGTGAGCCACCATGTCTGGCCAAAAAATAAAAATAAATTTATCAGAAAGGAAACATCTCATCTCTACCACAAGTAGAAAGCAAGAATTACCTGGCAGAAGTCAAATGGTAGTTGTACAATGCAATGAAAACAAAACGGCTGTATTCGGTTCCAGCTCTACCCTGCTGCCTGCCCAGGCAAACTCTCCTCTCCCTTAGAACAAGGCTGACAAGCGCTAACAAGGTGCAAAGTAAGACACCAGGCCAAACTGAAGCCCCAGCACTGCAGAGACAGGTGGGAAGGAGGGACGGCAGGAATGACCTCCGGGCTCTGTGATGCGACTTTCTCTAGTGCCCTGCCTCACCTAACATCACAAGCCCCACACTTCAGAAATCTCAGATCCATTCCAATCTTCACTGGCAAAAGGGGAAACGGAGGCCCAGGCCCTGGAAAGGGCTCACCTGAGGTCACAGAGTGAGTGCAGGGTGAGTTAGAGCTCAGATGGGAAACTGGCTCTTTCTCTAGATTATCATAGTAAGTCCTCCGCACACCAGCTGAGATAGAGCAGGCAGGTTACTCCATGTGGCATCACTGTTTTGGGAAAGAAATATTCTGGTTTTCTCCACATTTTGTCAGTGACAATAAAAGAACGGCAGTGCTGGCCGGGTGCGGTGGCTCACGCCTATAACACTTTGGGAGGCCAAGGTGGGCGGGTCACCTGAGGTCAGGAGCTCGAGACCAGCCTGACCAACATGGAGAAACCCGGTCTCTACTAAAAATACAAAATTAGCTGGGCGTGATGGTGCATGCCTGAAATCCCAGCTACTCAGGAGGCTGAGGCAGGAGAATCACTTGAACTCGGGAGGCGGAGGTTGTGGTGAGCCGAGATCGTGCCATTGCACTCCAGCCTGGGCAACAAGAGCAAAACTCCATGTCAAAAAAAAAAGTATGACAGTGCTACTGATATGAACGCAGGACAGAGTGTTTGGAAGTCCAGGGACACGCCCTCCCCAGCCTTCCTGACTAGTTTCCAAGTATATGTCTCTGTATACAATCAACGCTCAGTCAATGCCTGCCGCCTGGTGGCCTGAGCTCCTTGGGGAGCACGGGGCCTCGGGGTCGGCTTCCCTGGAAGCAGAGGCTGGGGCACGGATGCAGGTGTCCATGGTGGGTGCTGTCTGGAGAGGGATGAGGAGCAAGGCAGGAGAAGGAAGGGGAGGTCTCCATGGAGTCAAGCACTGCAGGCCAGGGGCGAGGGTGGGCGAGGCAAGTGAGGAGTCGGGCAAGTGGGATAAGGAAGCCCACTCATGCCCAGGGGCACAGCCCAAGAGCGGGCATCTCCTTGAAGCTGGAGCCCTGGGTGCCTCACCTCACCCTGCACTCGGGCATGATCCACAGGAACTCTGGAGCGTGCGCTGTGGCAGAGTTTGTCCTGTCTTGAGGCACGATGGCTGGAAGTCGTCCCTGTTCACAGGCCGCACCCGTCCCGAGAGTGTTGGGAAGAGGTACCCGCGCTCCCTTCCCACCCTCCTTCCTCGTTTCACAGCCAATGAATGATGCATCAGCTTCTGAGAAGCCTCCCTTGGACCCTGGAAATATCAGTCTCTGGCCTTCCACACATGGGTGGCACCACTGGGGCCTCACCGCAGGCCTCGTTCCAATCCCCAGCTGCTGTTGGTTTCCCTGGCCCCTTTGGCATTCAAGCAGCAGAAACAAGCATGCTAGGTAGTACAGGCTCAAGATACATCCATTGAATAAGTGAATGACAACTGCTAAAGCTAACACACATTCATTCATTCAACTCGTCACAACTGAGCCCCTACCACATCCCCGGTGCCGTGTGGGGAGGACAGGTTAGCGCAGGGACAGGTGGTGCTTGGAAATGGCTCGTGCAGGACCCAGATGGCTCACCCTGAGCAGAAGCGCATGTTCTATGGTTGCCCTATGCAGGGCCCTGTGCTGAGAACCTGATAGGCAGCTTCTCACTGAGTTTCTATAATGGTTCTATGAGAAAGGTGATCTTATAGACCCATTTTACAGGTGAGGAAACTGAGGCTTACAGAGGTGAAGTGAGTTTCCCAGGACCAAAACAGTTTGAATATCCTGGGCCTGACTCCAGACCATGTCCTTTAACTAGAAGGGGATCTGACTGTGCCCTTTGACAGTGGGTGACCTGGTAAGTGCAAAGTGAAGACAATGAGATACCTACATCTTCCTGGCAGTGGGGGTGGTAAGGGTGAGGCAGTGGTACCTGGAAAGCTGGGCCTAGGACCTGGCCAGAGTTGGTGCTAGGCACCGAGTGGACAGTATGATGGTATTATTTTGCATTTGGGCACTGGGCATGGATGTCTGGGATGGGAAGATGCCTTAGGAGGGCAGGGGACGGAAATCAGGGGAGGGTCGCACTATTTCTGTCCCTTGAGAATGTCCCCTGCGTATCACAGAATGGTTTCCCAAGTTGGGGGCAAGTAGAGAAGGCAGAGTCAGCATTCAACATGGCTTGTCTCTGAAATGGACATGGGGACTGGGGAAGAAGGAATCCGTGTTCCTGGGTGTCTGGGACAGAGATCCGAGGAAAGGGTCACAGGGGTCAGTAGGTCCAGCCTGGGATGGTGGTGCAGTCTCTTCACTTGCAGGGCACGGGGCTGATTTGTAAACTCAACTCAACTCAACTCAACTCAACTCAACTCAACTCAATTTAACTCAATTCGACTCAACTCAACTAAAAGAGTGAGCCCCGGTGACTGCTCTTGTGTCCCTGTTCCTGCCAGGGCTGGGACGAGCCGGAATTGTGATGCCCACTTGACTGATGAGGACTATGAAGCTCAGGGCAGGACGGGAGCTCAGGACCTCACATTCTCACCTAAGATTCTTCCAACCCCCTCAACAGTATGGGGGAAACCACCCACGTGATTAATTATCTCCCACTGGGTCCCTCCCACCAACACGTGGGACTTGTGGGAGCTACAATTCAAGATGAGATTTGGGTGAGGATACAGCCAAACCATATCAGGACCCAAGTCCAGTTCTGTTCATGAAATGGTCCTGCCTGCAGGGGGGACTTTAAGCAGAGCAATGGCACAGCCTGGAATTCCCAGGATGGCTTTGATGTCAAATATTCCATGCCTGTATCCCGATTCTTTATTCAAAGCATGTGGTTTCTGTATTATCTGTGCATTTTTTAGAACCCCAAAGCTCTAAAGCCCTGCTCCTTTCTGTTGATTTCCAGAGGGTGAAGCCCCATTCCTTCCAAGTGGCTACCCTGCGATCAGCCACCAGAGGCTAAACTTCAGAAAAAGACTGCAGAGAAGGGCTGCAGGTAGGGGAAGACATCTGGTAAATGGGAAACAACTAAGTGGAAATATATTCAGCCTTAATTAGTACTGAAAAAAAAAAAAAAAACCTAAGTTCAGTATTACTTGCCCATTAAACCAACAAAAATAAATACAATTGTTAAAACTAATGTCTGCAGGGTTATAGAGAACCTGGTGAAGTAACTTATTTCTCCCATGTAACACGAAGGAACCTGAGACTCAGTGAGATGAAGAGCTTCTTCAAAGTCACTCCTGATGGGACCTACAAACTGCGACAAAACCTAGGAACGCTGATGCCAGGCCCCAGTTCCTAAGTCTACATTATAGCCTGTGTTCTTTGAAGACACATGGGTTATATCCAGAAGCTGATGTTTTTCGCTTACACCTTTTTAACTCTCCTGGGCGACACCAGCCTAAGAGTTTTAGAAACCACCCTCCCCAAGAAGAAAGATCGATATTGTCTTGGTGATGTTCTCTAATAACAGTTTTTAATACGGTATTTCCAGAGGCTGGATTTGATGTTCTCTTTTGCAAAAGTCACCTAACTTTTCTGAGTTTCAGTTTCCTTGTCTGTAAAATGAGGACAAAGGCCCCCAAGTTTCTCCTTTACCTGCTGATGTGTAAGGTCCCTTCCTGTTTGGTTTATATCCAGGCTGTGTAGCACCCTGTTTGTCCCCAAAAGGCCTTTGTAAACAGAATCCCATGGTGACACTGAACATCACAGACTCCAGGCTCTGAAGAGGAAGTTTGGATTTAACGTGGTCCCAGCAACTGCTGCTACAGGGGGAGTCAGATCCAGAGAGGAGATGGGATGTGTGTGAAGCCACTCTGCCATCAATGTGTCATTTTCCCAACCCTGCTGGTTCTCAAGGGAGGGCAACTTTGTGCATGCATGTGCACCCACACACACGCACACCCCATCTGGGACACCTGACAATGTCTGGAGACCTTCTGGCTATCGCAACTGGGGATGGGGCACTCCTAGCATTTAGTAGGTAGAGACCAGTGATGCTGCTAAACATCCTGCAATGCACGGGGCAGCCCTTGTGACTAAGGCTGATCGTGCCCCACAAGTACATAGTGCCGAGGCTGAGAGCAGACCCTAACCCTTACCATGCCTGGCTCACCACCTCCTTCCCTAGACCCTTGGATCTTTGAAAGGGAAAAGACCCTACCTGCCCGGTTCTCTGTCACCTCCCCAGAGCCCACCCCAGGACCACACAGTGGTGCTCAACACAGATTAGCAAACCAGGACTCAGCCAGGTCTTTGGAAGCATAGCCCAGGGTTTTTGACCCTTCTAGGTCTCACACGTGTTTTCTGTTCATTTCAAATAGACCCTCCCCCAGAATCTACCTGGATAACCTCTCTGAATCCTTCATAATGAACCTGGCCATCACCTCCTGCAGGAAGCCTTCTGTGATAACCCCAGGCTCCAAGGGGAGTTGGACATGAAGACCATAGCTCCTGCGCCCACTTCCTGCACAGCACCTATGATCCTGGCTTAAGTTTGTCTGTTTTCCCTTCTCTCCCCATCACTCCTGCAACCCAAGAAAGGAAAGACTCTATCTTTTCCATCTCAATGTAGTGATGCTTGGCATATAGTAGGTGCTCAATAAATAAGAAATGAACACATATATCTTGCTCTTCTTTGATCTATTTTGCATTTAACAATGGGAATGACCTTTCAAATGACAAGATCAGATCATGAAACCCCCTGACAAAAATTCTACAGTGACTTCCTGTTGCACTTACTGGAAATCCCAGAATCCTCCCCTGGGTCTTGCTGACTCTCAGGCCTCGTCTCACTGCACCTCCCCTGATTTACAGCCCCCTAGCCATGTGGAGCTCCTCTACTACCCAATACATCCAGCAAAGGCCACCCTCGGGCTCCTGCACCCACTGTCCCAGACATCTGCAGTGCACGGTCCTGCTCTTCTCATGGCCACTGCCTTCTCTGCCTGTGGGTCTCAACTTGAGTCCTGCTGTCTCAGAGACCTCCCTGGTGACCCCATTTACGGAAGCCTCCTCTAAGTTTCTATGATAAACCTCATTGGTTCTCTCTTCAAATCGCTTCTATGTGAGCCTACCTTGTTTATTTCTTATCTTCCCCTCCCAGCCAGAATAAAATTCCATGAGAATAAGGATCTGTCTCTCTTTTGCATTTCAATAGCTGTAGTGGGTGAAAATAGTGGCTCCCAAAAAGATATGTTCAAGTGCTAGTCACCGGAATCTGTGAGCATGACATTTGGAAAAGGGGCCTCTGCGGGTGAAATTGTTGAGGATCTCTGCATGAGATCATCCTGGATTAGGGTGGGCCCTAAACCTGATGACAGGCGTCCTCATAAGAAAAGGAGAGGGACATGTGAGACATAAAGGGACACAGGGAGGAAGGCCCTGTGGAAGTGGAGGCAGAGGCTGGACTGTTGCAGCTCTGAGCCCAGGAACACCCAGCACTGCCGGCAGCCGGCAAGAGCCAGGAGCGGGCCTGGGGCAGCTTCCCCCTCAGAGCCTCCAGGAGGAGCCAAGCCTGCCCATAATTTGATTTCAGACTTCTGGCCTCCAGAGGTGCGAGAGGATGCAATTTTGGTGTTTTGAGCCATGAATTGTGCAGAAATTTGTTATGGCAGCCACAGGAAACTAAAGCCGTGCTTCCTGCTCTGACTTAGATATAATAGATCCTCAATAAATAGTGTGGGACAATAATCTGAATCCTACTAACTGCCTGGCAGGGCCCCAGGTGTACACGGGGACTGAGCATTTAACTCTGGGAGCACCTAACTCTCATTACCAGATCCCTACCCTCAGCCCAGACCCCCACTCTCAGCCCACGCCCCCCACTCTCATCCAGATCCCCACTCTCCGCCCAGACACCACTCTCAGTCCACACCCCAACTCTCAGCCCAGACCCCACTCTCAGGCAGCATCTCACCAGCCACCATCGATAGGTGTCGTCCTCCAAGAGCGCGTTCTGGGCGGTCAGCAGCGGCTGCACGGTCTGGTTGAACCTCTCGTCGAACCAGGCTGAGAGCTTGCGCTGCCCGATGCAGTGGGTGCAGGTGCAAGGCCTGTGCTTGATCAGCCTCTTCAGGTTCTCCGAGAGCTCCAGGACCATCTGTTTGGGGAACCAGGTGGCGGCCACCATGGTGTGGGAGTAGTTCAGGAAGAAGGAGGTGAGGAAGATGAAGAGCACGAGGAAGGTGAGCACTTTCAGGGTCCTCTTCCGCAGGGTCACCATCTTCGCAGTCCTGATGGTGGCCTCCCACAATGGGTAGCAGGAACTCCCTCCTAAGAGAGGAGAAAAACGGAAGAAAAATCCCAGAGGTGGAGGCTCAATCAGAAGGGATGGCGGGAATTCCAAGGGAGGACACAAGGGCCGCTAAGCTCGACTTCACTCCCGCTGGGGGATGACCCTCAACTGTGTCCCAGACACCACTGTGTGGTAGACCAAGGCCATTCGTGGCATGTTGGCTTTGCTTGCATATATTTACCTTTTCAGAAGATAAAGTAGCCTATTCTTCTGCAATCTTTAAAGAGCTGATAATGTCTCTTGATCAAGCTTTAACCAGTGATTTCCTTTCCCATCCAAAGAAGATAAGGGGTCATTAATCTCTGTGACAGTCCAGGGTCCCTCAGGAGCGAGGACCTCGAGGGAAGGGTCTTGGTATAGCAGGGAGGGAAGCTGTCTCTGCCGTCCTCCTCCCACTGTGGTTTCTGATGATCCTTAATTAGGGCTTTTTCTTTCCCATGCTGTCACCAGGGGCATGGTGTGTACACAACCAACTTGATGAAGGCACAGAAGGTTGTCTGTCATCTGCAAAGAAAAGGAGGAAGAAAACAGGGTGAGATTCTGTGATCCTGCTATAAAAAACGTTTCTCTCCACATCTCCACCAGGATGTATTTCGTGGTCTTCCTTCTGGTGTCATGCCAACCTGGCAGGTGGCTCTGGATGGTTTATCTACCTTTGTGAGCCTCAGTGCGTGCATACAGTGGATGTTATCATCTCTTTGCAAGGTTATTATGGGATGCAGAAGGTGTCCCTTCCATGTTTCCAACAAGAACTTATCACATTGACACACTCAACAAACATTTGTCAAAGAGCTCATGATGCATGTAGGTACAATATACACAGGAATTGTTAAATGCATGTTATTTGCCTTTCTCTCTACTTCATTCTCTTCCAGATTTTGGATTTCAGCAACAAGCACAACAACAATGGTATGCTTAGAGAGTGGCCCAGGGTTCCTTTTACCTGGGCATTCAAGCTCTGCCAATTGGCCTCAGTTCCATAAAAAGGGGCTTTAGATGGTCCAGGTTCAAGTTCTGATTTCCCAGCTGTGGAGCCTTGGGAAAGTTATTCAACCTTCGTGACCCTCAGTTTCTTCTTCTGCAAAGTGGGATACTAACACCCCTACTTATAGAATGGTTATGAAGATAAGATAAAATGATGTATGCTGGGCTTCTGGTATCTGTTAGGACGTTGCTGAACTTTAATTTTCCTTCTTCAACATGTGAACGAATCAATATTCTCTGATGATCCACTAAGAGCTGAGAGGATGAGATATTCATGCATACGTATCTCTTCAGATAATCCTCAGAATATACTGCCAGCTAGATACTAGTTTCCCTTTTTGTCTTGGAAGAAACTAAGACTCAAAGAGCTTAGATGACTTGCCTAAGGAAAGGAAGGAGCAGGATCTGAGTCCAAATCCACAGTCCTCTGATTCCTTACATCTGGAGGGGTTGGGGGACCAGAAACAGGGGGTTGGGGGGCTCTACCCTGGAGCAGACACCTGTCTTGTTAACTGATCTTCAGATTACTACGGCTGGAGGGATATAGAACAAGGGGGGAGTATTCTTTTGAAGAAGGCAAATGGGTACCTCTCAAATGCCCATCAGAGACCCCTCTGGCTCTCACCGACACCTTGGGATTTCTGTATGGTACAACTGTGGTTACACCTCTGCCCTGGAGCATGGTCTCTTTGGTCTTTGCTTGGAATGCTGAAGAATGGAAGAAATCTGATCGATTCCTCCCCATCCTCAAGGTGTAGATCGTCAATAAGCAGGGTATATTTTTTTCCAGGAAAATTAGAGTTGAAAGGAGATTGATCACCTTTTGGTA
This sequence comes from Pongo pygmaeus, assembly GCF_028885625.2. Lineage (NCBI taxonomy): Eukaryota > Metazoa > Chordata > Mammalia > Primates > Hominidae > Pongo > Pongo pygmaeus. The sequence goes on from NC_072380.2 coordinate 146,357,130, forward strand.
GAAAGGGGGGCAGCTCCAAAACCATATTAAATGCACAGCGCCCTTCTGAAGACATCCAGGGCCCAAGATGCATAGGGTACAACCCTCTACAGCTTCCAGAACTAGAAGCCCAATGTATGGAGGACAAGGTCTGAGCTCTGCAGCTCGGTTGGCAATGTCATTTTTATCCGGCCTCTGCTCCAATTTTCACTTTTCATGACAACCTAGATTTTGTTTATAACCTAATGGTGTCCACAGGTATCCCATCCAATTCTCTCCCCACCTGCCCCCATCAAGGAGCAGCTCTGTAATTTAAGTAGGAATAACTTTTGCATCGTCACAGGTAGGCTCACAATTCACTTGACTGGCAGAGGGTTCCCACCTCTTACCCCAGTAATTGATCCAGGGATGGGCATGTGCCTTAATTCATCCAGCCAAGCTTCTGTAGGGAGGGAACAAACTTTCTTTTGCTCTGGCTGGCTTGTTGTTGACATGTGGAACACCCTGCTGGCTATTTTGCTAGCGTGCGTAGAAGAGACTAGAGCTGAACAACCCGAACAAATGGTGCAAAATCCCTGATCCTGCTCAACCTGCAGCCCCATCCTCATCTTGATTTTTCAGTTACATGAGGGAATAAATCCCCTTTATGGGGTAAAGTAGGTTATTTGTTACTTCAAGCAACATGACTGACCCACAGGTCATAGTTGCTCTTACCTCTGTGCCACTGTCCAGAAAACCACCCCACCCTGCTTGGCCGATGGCTCTTACTCATTTTCTAGGGCTCAGCTGGTGCCGACTCCTGGAGGAAGCCCTGCCCTCTCCTGGGGTGAGTTAGGGGCCTCTCCTGGCTCCCCAGGGTCCTGGCTGCACTCTGTCTGTGCTCTTCACAGATATGTCTCCTCCCTGGACTGGGAGCAACGTGAGGATGGAAACCCAGCCTCACTATGGCAGTGACCCTGTCACCTGTGCACACACTCAATGCTCAGTGGAGGCTTGGGTCATGAAGGAACCCAGAAATGAATGAAGGGAAACAAAATGGCCAACAGTCCAGAGGGAGAACTGAGAAAGAAAGCACAGACTCCGAGTCACATTTCCATTCTCAGCAGCCTGTCCCACACTACTCACTGCGTGACCATGAACAAGTCACCTAGCCCTTCTGAACAATCCCTTCAATGGGAAAAGGGGATTGATAACACAAATTCTGCTCATTTCTCGGGGCTGTCAGCCCATCAAGGTTGTCCATTCATCTCATTCATTGACTGCATATTTGCTGGTCCTTGCGTTCTCCAGGCCCTGGACAAGGTGGCTGGAGTGCATCGTAAAAGGATCTAAGGTAGGGGCCTCTCAAGCATCAATACGGCCGCAGACCCCGTGGAACAAAGGAGACCTGTATGGCTGGATCAGACACAGTGTGGAGGAGAGGAGTGGGTGGCGGGTGAGAGGGAATCTGAGCATGCAGCTGGGGTGAGAGCGTGTTGGGCCAGAGAAGCCACAGTCAAGACTAAGTTTTCTCTGGGTGACATGGAAACCTGCTAGTGGGGCTGAGCAGAGGAATGCCATGGTCTTACTACATTTGCCTTTATAATGAGAAGGGCCTAGGACACCCTTGCCCTTAGTGCCTCTGCACCCCTAATGCCAGGGCAGAGATGAGTTCCCTGAAACAGATGACTGTTGAACCGTGTTGATCAAACAAGGCTCTGGATGAGAGGTCAGGTTTCCTACAATGTCCTGCCTCTGCGTGCGAGATATTAATGCTCTAGGCTGCTGCTAGGGGTCGGGTGAGAGGCAGGGCAGAGGGCAAGGTTGTGCTGCACAGGCTGTGGGACTGTGACAGCCTCCTCTCCTCTGGGGCATCCTGCAGCCACAGCTCCAAGGCCAGGGCACTCCCCATAACCATCAGAGGCTTCTGAGCTGGTATCATTTAGCGCTTTCCAAAGCCCTGGATAAAACTGCAATGGAAAAGCAAGAACACTGCTCCACCCCTTCCCTGGCTGCAGGGAAGAAACCAGGACTGCATGTCTTCTCCGTGCTCTAGCAAGTGTGGGGCAGCCTGCAGGCATGGGGGAATGCCAGCCCTGGCTCCCCGAAATGAAATCTGGGCCAAGACGCCACAGACCAAAGATCTCTGCATGCCAAGTGTGCGGTGAGGGAGGCCTGGCCTCCCAGAACAAGGAGAAAGAAGAGAGGGAGCAGGGAAGGATGGGGAAAGAGGGAAGCTGGCTCCCTGTCCTCTGCCAAATGGCAGTCATTTCCCAGCCACATGCTCAATACGAGGAGGCATGAAGCACCTGCACACAACAGAGCTTAGCGGGGTCACCAGCACAAGACTGACAAATGTCAGCACACTTTTGGGGACTAAAAAGTAAGAATTTCCCTAAGGACAGTCCCTAGTGAAGATAAACTCCTCTGGCAATAGGGAGTTGAGGGGCAATGACCAGAGACTGAGAGAACTGTGTGAAACTCCTGGAAACACAAATGAATGAACCGCACGGGGTTTTGAACCTGTAGTAAATACCCGCTGCACGGGATGGTAGTAAATACCCATCACGGCTGGGATGCCCTCCCAGCCCTTCACACAGCCCCTGGCACTATGGCCACCAGAGAAATGCCTGAGCGAACTGTGCAGGCTGTTGGCAAAGTTGACGCTTTCAATACAGAGTGGCCACAACTTCCCCCATGTGATCCCCAAGCCACCGGAAGAGGTGGGTAACCCTTACGCTTGTCTCCCTGAAATGAAAAACTAAAACCCAGAGAAGGCAAGGTCACACAGCAAAATGGTAGCAAAGGTAGACTCCTGCCTTCACCTGTGGCTTTCTATGTAGCTGTGGCTCATCCTTCGACTCCACCAATACCTGCTCTTATCTTCCCTATTTTCCCCATTCCCTTTCTGATAACTTCTTTGGACTTGGTTTACTGTCATCTTTCCAGCCTCTTATGTTGGATAATACCTTGTTTACCCCCACTTCTTGCTGTGCCTACTCTATTCGAATTATGGATTCAGTTCTTCACTTCAGTGGTGTCTTTTAGTTCTGCAATTTCTACCCAATTTTTTGACAGGTTCTACTTTGTGGTGAATGTCTCCACCTTGTCATCTATCTTTGTGCAATTATTCCCCACAGCCATCTTAAAGCCCACATTGGATATCCTGTGATACTTGGATAACGTGGGTCTATTTCTATTGTCTATTTTCTCGGTTGCTCTCTCTTTCTTTGGTTATTTGGTTCTGTCCTTGGCAGGACTGGTTGCTGTTTGTATTGTGTATGACAAAAATGCAGAGGCTCTGGATGAGGCTGTCCTCCTTCAGAGAGGACTGGTTGTCTCCTGATGAGCAGGTACAGAAGTGGCACATTACTTCGTTCTAACTGCAGCTGTGTTTCACTTTTCATGAAGACTGGTCTATTTCTGGTTTACTATTACCCCTGGGGCATAGCCGTTCTCAACAGGTAAACTGAGATGCTTATCAGGGTGACTCTTCCTTATAGGCTCCTATCTCCAATTTCTGTCTCCCCTGTACGATGAGATCACCATAGGCTTAGCTTAAATTTTAGCCTTTCTTTTTTGTTTGTTTGGGTTTTTTTTTGTTGTCATTGTTATTGTTGAGTTTTTGGTTTTGAGATAGAGTCTCACTCTGTCGCCCAGGCTGGAGTGCAGTGGCGTGATCTTGGCTCACTATAACCTCCACCTCCTGGGTTCAAGTGATTCTCCTGCCTCAGCCTCCTAAGTAGCTGGGACTATGGGCACATGCCACCACACCCGGCTAATTTTTGTATTTTTAGTAGAGACGAGGTTTCTCCATGTTGGTCAGGCTGGTCTTGAACTCTCGACCTCAGGTGATCCACCCACCTCGGCCTCCCAAAGTGCTGGGATTATAGGCATGAGCCACCATGCCCAGTCTTTTTAGCTTTTCATCTGCTGTTTTCTGCTTGGTTTCTTAAGACTCTGGACCCATGAAACTTAAGTGCTGGCAAATGCCTTGAAAGGAAAATTTTAAAAGGCACAGAGCACACATTCTTTCCTTTGTGGTTCTTTTTGCTCTAGGTTCTTGGTTCCTTGGGTTTTGGTTGACTTAGCAGTCCTGAACTCACTGACTCCTTCTACCTACCTACCTATTTCTGTTTTGTTTCCCCACCTTGCGAGACTGCCAAACACTCTGAACTGCTGCTCTCTGCTCGTCCTCTGAACCCTCTGCAAAAATCAGCACATACCTTCTGCAGAAAAGGAGCAGGGAATATTGGGTTTATCCCAACTTATTTCCTTTCTCTTGGGGGTCTTCGCACCTCAAGTCCTGGCTGCTTTAGTTGTTCTCTAATGCCTTCAAAGAGCTGGATTTCAAGTTTTTCCAGCTTTTAAAGTTCTCAGTGGGAGAAAAGATCTGGTACAAGCTTCTGCCATTGCCTGAAGTGAAGTTACAGCATCTTTCCTTTGCCTTTCCATGTTCCTGTTCTTGGAGTGGTGGCCTTTATGTGTCAGGGGCTTGGCAAATTCAGAGAAGAGGGTGGGGCCCAGAGAGGCCCCAGAGGTGCCGAAGCAAACCTCCTCACACCAGCCAAGTGCACAGATGGTGGGAGGAAGAGGCAGATCTGCAGGCTGGAAAGTTGCAGCTGCAGCCATGGCAGCCGCCACCTCCCTGCCCCACCCAAGGGGCCCCACTGCATCTGCTTTCACTTTATGTCAGAACATCCTGCTCCCAGGCCAGCTCTGCACAGACAGCGAGGATGACTTCCAATGCAACACATCTGGGGACTTCACATTATTGAAAAACAGATCCTCCCATGTCCTGGCCTTTGGGATCCTGGCCGGCTGGCTTCATGTATGGGCACAGGGTGGGACCAAGTAAGACCTGACCAGTAAATCTTGGATACTTAATGGCCCTCAAACCTTCCAGTAAGAAGAATGACTCCTTTCTGAACTGCTCTCCAGCTCATGCCTGGTCACTGGACGCTTGGAACCCATTTATTCTGGTTTTGTGAAGAATTTCCTAGTGGATCATGGCCAACAGTTGTCTCAACAACAACAACAACAACAACAACAACAACAAAGGCACAGAGAGACCTGCATTCAAATCCTGACTCTTCCCATTCCTGGCTGTGTGTTCATAGGTAAGGCACTTGCCCTCTCTGATCCTCAATTCTTGAATCTACAAAATAGGATTAAAAATGCTTGTTTGACCTCAACAGCTTTACCAAGGGGTGATATGTTCTCTTTCAAAGGGAATAAATGGGGCCAGGCGTGGTGGCTCACGCCTGTAATCCCAGCACTTTGGGAGGCTGAGGTGGGCAGATCACTCGAGGTCAGGAGTTCGAGACCAGCCTGGCCAACATGGTGAAACCCTGTGTCTACCAAAAATACAAAAATTAGCCAGGTGTGGTGGCTGGCGCCTGTAATCCCAGCTACTTAGGAGGCTGAGGCAGGAGTATTGCTTGAACCCGGGAGGTGGAGGTTGCAGTGAGCCGAGATCACACCACTGCACTCCAGCCTGGCCGACAAAGTAAGACTCCGTCTCATAAAAACAAACAAACAAAAATGCTCACACGAAGGGTTGCTGTGGGATAAAAGGCCTTGCAAAAAAGTGAACAGGTCAGTTCCTGCCACAGAGCAGATGATCACAAAGGTGAATTCTGTCTCTCCCCACTAAGCTTCAAGGTCCTCATTTGTAAACAAAAAGGAAAAAGCCCAGCAGAACCCTTGGCCTGTCCTACTAGCAGGGTTATTTAAAAGACCAAATGAAATCAGGCATCAAATCATGGAAACCAGTGGTATTACACAAATGATGATTCTGGCCGAATTCATGATGTGTGTGAATTCCTTGATGTGCTGAACAGCTAAATCTTCATGCTTTCTACTCCTGTGGCCAAGACCTCCCAGGACATGCAGGAAGGAGCTCCTAACACACTGGGGGAAATGTCAGGGTTCCCAGGGGCTCCCAGACCCAGACTCTGCAACAGCCATGCCTTGGGTCAGGAGGCAGCTGGTCCCAGAGGCTTATGTAGAGAGTCAGGCCCACCTGAGTTTGCAACCAGCTTTGACCTTCCCCAGGAAAAGTTCCTCAAAGTTGCTCTGATAGCTCCAATTTTCCACTCTCCAATCAGTCTTTTTTCCCACATGCTTGGAAACGCAGATGCATTGTCTTCTGAAGTATCCAAGATTTACACATCTGCAGGAAAGCCTGGCCACCTCACAACCTCCAACTGCCAGTCTTGAATTGGGGGTCATCTCGTTTTTTGCGTTGTTTTTTATAGTTTGCCAAAACAGTCACAGCTGCCATCCATTTGACCCTTTCAGCAGCCCCATTCACTGGGTGGTGAACAGAATACGGGTATTGGGGGTCAGCCAGATCTGGGTTTGAATCCTGAATTTCCGACCTCCTAGCTGAGAGGTCTTGGGTAGGGACCTCATCTACCTCATCAGGCTCAGGGCCTGCACCAGCAAGATGGGGAAAATCACATCTCTTCAAAGGTTCACATGAGAGTTAAGTGCATAAATGCTTCACATTTAACAGATGCTCAATACACAGGAGTTACCTTCACTGTCAACTTGCAGACAAGGAAACTGAGGCTGAGGGAGGGCAGGCACCTGGATTGAGTTAAAACAACTAGGAGATGGCAGAGCCAACTTGGACCAGGTCTTTTGTATCTTTGGGATCAATGTCTAAACGTTTCTTTCCTCTCTCCTTCCTTCCCTCCTTTCCTACCTACTCTGTGCTCGGCATGGGTCCCCAGGAAGAAGATGCAGTCCCTGGAAGCTGAGTGTGTGGAACTTCCACATGGAACTCTCCCAGTGCAGTCCCTTGTGCCCCTGTGTTATTACAAGGGAGTGTGTCTGACCTCCACTTTAATCCTTCATCTGGAGAATCAGCCTAATAAGAAACCTGGGCCAAGTGAGTCAGAGCCGGAGGCGCCTGGTTGGAAGCCTTGCTGGGCTTTAGCAAGCCCACCCCTGCCCCAGGATTCCTGCCACCTGTCCATCCCCCTGCAGCTAAGGGGTACTCCTGGCCTGATACCTCTGACCCTGGGTGATGAGGCCTTCTCTTTGCTAATGTCCTTAACCCTCCCTGCTCCCTGGGTATCACACCCTGGGAATCGTGATGGGAGACTGTTCAGAAACATTTAAGAACTCAACAAATTTGTAGCTATGATCAATGAATAAGGCTAGAAGCTAGAGTGGTATCTGCAATCCACACAGCTCAAATACCCTATTGAGAGTTGCATCAATCCTGCCTGCATTCGAGGGTTCTCAGGGCACCCTGTTTCTTGCTGCCAGCAGGGGTTGCTATGCTGGCCACTGTGTACAGGAGTGAGGGTTTGTTCCCACCCACTGTGTGCTTCCCGTAACTGCAGGGGCTGGAAGCCTGGGAACTACATTTCCCAGCATCCCTGTCCATAGTGCTCCGGAAATGGTTGAGATCTGACCAGTGATAGTTGGGATGGGCAGGTGGGCGAGGCAAGAGCCTTCCTCCCTCTGGCAGTGGTAGAAGCTGCTGTGTGGCTGCCCCAGAATCTGGACTCCAGAACCTGCCTTCTTCTATCTCCAGGCAGCAGGGCAGCTACAGATTCTGCCCTGACTTCCTGAAGCTTTGTGGTCTGTGGGCCTCAACCTGAACCACTGCAGCCCAAACCCTGGAGGGCCCCCATTCTCACTGTCCTTCCAAGAACTTCATAAGCACGTGGATTCCTGAATCAAATCCTCACGCTTCAAGCTGCTGCCTCACTTCAATCCACAGATGTGGAAGCTGAGCTCAGAAACGGGAAGTCACTTTTCCAAGGATACACGGGAAAAGTGCACCAGGGCTATTCACCAGAAGCCCAACTCCCAAGACACGCTTGACTCCTTAGACAGAACCTGCTGTATTCTACAGGGTGGCTACCCTGGAATAGGTGTTCTTCCCATTCCCAGGGGCAGGATGTTAGGAGGTGTCATGGGCTGCAACTGAAAAGAGAGAGAGGGTGGAGCTTTGGGGAAGAGAGAAGGTCGGGAGTTGGTTTAGTTGCTGCCACAAGGGGTGGGGGGCTGTTTGCGGTGATCCCCAGGAAGTTACATGGGCTGCTGAGCCTCAAGTTCCTCATCCATAAAGCTGGGGTTAAAAACCATCCCTACTTGAGGTGACTGCATACAGCAGTAATGTGTCAACACTGAGGACACCTACCATCACCCTGTTCTAAGCACAATACCGGTGCACATTGGCTGGGCCCACAACAAGCTCCCGATGAAGGTACTGTGTATTATCCCCAGCTTTCAGAGCTGGGACAGAGGCCCACAGTGGTCAAGCCACCTACCCAAGGCCCTCGGCCCGTAGGTGTAAAGTCAGGATTACGGCCGATACAGAATCCCAGTTTCACACCTACTGGTGTAAAGTGGATGATGCCAGGCTGAGGTCGGCCCCTGCCCTGGGCCTCCTTGCTGTCTGAGCTGTGGAAGAGGGACCGGCCTATCCCCGCTCCATGGTGGCAGTGTGAGCACTGAGTGGGCTTTGCGTGTGGCGCAGCTCAGGGCCTGGCAGGGGCGAGCGTGAGCCCTCCCTTGCCTTGTTTTGTTTTCTCCTTCCAGCTCGGCTCCACCCGCTCTGAGTCACCCCTGAAGCTGGCAGCTGTGCTCTCATGGCCGAACCAGGCCTGGACCCACTCAACGCCGCTCTCCTCCCCTGGGTCAGGAAGGATCAGCCGTGAGGGGAGCCAGACCCATTTCCCTCCAGAAAACATCGTCCAAGAGAAACAGGGCCACAGCGAGGTGAGGCCTGAGAGGAGGCCCTGGCCACTGCAAGGTAAACAGGTGATGACAAGCTCCCTGTCAATGGCAGGACTGGGGTGAACATTTCTCTCCATCGATTAAAAAAATCAGTCTCGAATGAAGCCAGCAAGCAACTGTGCTGCCCTGAGGCTCCCTGCGCCTCCCAGGAGAGGAGAGAACACCCATCCCCAACCCCTGGGACAGCAGCCACGGAGCACAGCATGACTTGGGCCACTTCAGGAGCCGAGGCCAGTCAGCTCTCATCTGTAAAATGCAACAATGATCCCAGCCCCTGCTCACCTAGACTCAGCTAATTGAACAAATTAATGAATATTGGTTAGTCCTGAGAGTCACTTTCTTTCTTTTTTCTTTTTTTTTGAGATGGAGTCTCACTCTGTTGCCCAGGCTGGAGTGCAGTGGTGTCATCTCGGCTCGCCATAACTTCTGCCTCCCGGGTTCAAGTGATTCTCCTGCCTCAGCCTCTCGAGTAGCTGGGACTACAGATGCACACCACCGTGCCTGGTTCATTTTTGTATTTTTAGTAGAGACGGGGTTTCACTATGTTGGCCAGGCTGGTCTCGAACTCCTGACCTCGTGATCTGCCCACCTTGGCTTCCCAAAGTGCTGGGATTACAGGCGTGAGCTACCGTGCCGTACAATCATGTTACTAATAATCTTGAATATTTAACACACATTGGAATCAATACTATTGGTTCAATATATATACAGTGCTTAGAACAATTCCTGACTATCACAAAGGACTATTTAACATTAATATTAACATTAGGAGAATGTCACCTACCCGGGATCATCATTCCTCTCAGAAATTCAGAACTGCATGTATGTGTGTGTGGAAAGTGGCTGGTGGGGTTGAAAATGAAGAAGAAATGGCATGTGTGAGTTTCACACCTACTACATGCAGACACTTTACATAGAGCATCTCACTTTGTCTTGGCAACATCTCTGACCTGGACACTGCCAAGCGCCTTTGTGGATTCTCTCTCTTGCTTTCATTCGACAATTACTGGGCACCGGCCATCTAGCAGTTGCTGTCAAGGGCTGAACAAAACAATGGTTAGACAAAGTAGAATGGCTGGGTGCGGTGGCTCATGCCTGTAATCCCAGCACTTTGGGAGGCTGAGGAGGGTGGATAACTTGAGGTAAGGAGTTCGAGACTGGCCCGGCCAACATGGTGAAACCCTAGCTCTAAAAATACAAAAAAATTAGCTGGGCGTGGTGACGGATGCCTGTAGTCCCAGCTACTCAGGAGGCTGAGGCAGGAGAATTGCTTGAACCTGGGAGGCAGAGGTTGCAGTGAGCCGAGATTGCGCCACTGCATTCTAGCCTGGGCAACAGAGCGAGACTCTGTCAGAAAAAAAAAGAAAAAGAGAGAGAGAGAGAGAAAGTAGAATGATCTTCGTCCTTGCTTACTGAAAACAACATCACAGGGCGGGACAGAGGCTGAGATCATTAAGGAATCACACAAAAGACCAGCTGTGATGGTTAGATTTAATGTATCAGCAGGTATGTGGCTTATATCTGTCATCCCAGCTATGTGGAGGCTGAGGCAGGAGGATCACTTGAGCCCAGGAATTCAAGGCTGCAATGAGCTATGATCATACTCCAGCCTGGGGGAGCGAGACTTATCTCTAAGTAAATAAATAAATGTAATGAGTCAGCTTGGCTAGGCCATGATGTCCAGTAGTTTGGTCAGACACTCATCTAGGTGTTTCAGGGAAGGTAGCATGCAGATGTGGTTTAAGCTCTACAATCAGTTAACTTAAGTAAAGGAGATGAATGCAGGTGGGTCTCATCCAATAGGTTGAAGGCCTTAAGGGCAAAAACTGAGGTCCCCTGGAAAAGAAGAAATTCTGCCTCAAGATTGTAACAGAGAAATCAAGTCCTGCCTGAGATTCCAGCCCTCTGGCCTGCCCACCAGGTTTTGAACCTGGCAGCCTCCACAACTGCCTAAACCAGTTCTGAAAGTTGAATCTCTTAATATGCATACACAAATATGGGATAGGCTCTGCTCCTCTGGAAAGCCCTGACTGGCAGCCTTCAGTGCCATAAGCAGAGGGCGTGAGAGGGACTGGCTGGTGTCTGGGGGAAGTGGTAGTGACTGAGGGTCCACAGGGTGAACAGGTGATTGGGCAGGGAGTGTGAGAGCCTCCCAGGCAGGGGAAGCTACAGGTGTGAAGGCCCGTGGGGACAGAAGGTGAGTCCAAGGAACTGAATGAAACAAAGTCAAGTGGATTGGAAGCCTGCAGCGGCACTGGCAGGCAGGGCTGGGCCAGGCGAGGTCTGGTGGCCCACTAAGGTCTGGACAACCTCCTGGAAGCCACAGGAAGCCCTGGAGGAAGGCCAGAGGGAGAGAGGGAAATGGGGACAGGCAGTGACTGCCTTGGTGCCCTCCCTGTGGGACAGCCAACGGCTGATGGCCCCTTGCTCCTGTCAAATGACCCCATCCACACATTAGCTGTGTCCTGGGGGTCTCAGTAAGTCTCTGTCCTCTTGTCCCTTCAGCCCTAGGGTTGGAAACAGTCCCACCATTTCCAGCCCCAGGGACTGCACCACACCTGCTGTTTCCCACACCACACTATGACCTTGTGAATGACCTTTCAACTCAGCCCCCCTCCACTGCCCACTTTGAATGCACCATTTGTGTCCTGTCAGCACCATGACCAGTCCAGGTGACCTCGCAGACCTAACTCCAAGGGGCACAGCTGACAATGTGGTCTAAGCAATGAATGCCCTAGGAGCTGTGCCCCACAGAAAGCCATGCCTCCTCCCCCACCCCGGAGACCCCTCTGAGGTGCTGGCCACCTCAGAGGGTTTGCAAGAAGCGCGTGGGTCAGCTGGATGCCCTGAGCCCTGGCCTCCCCTCCACCTTGGGTAGCTGCTCTCGCTAGAATCTGCCCAAACTCTGCTCCAACTGCTGCTGGGGCACTCACCCATCGGGAGATTTTGTCATCAGGCTCATGACACTGATAGGGTCTTTGGCAGGGATGGCACCAGGGGATCCCTTGCACCACTCAGTCAAGTTCAACACATTCCAGGTCCCACGAGGGGGACACTCCAAGAAGCCTGTCCCCCGAGCTCCCTGATGACAGCATCAGTCCCTCCCATAGAAATGTAGTCAACACCAGTAGAGCCAGAGGGCAAGGTCCCCTTAGCCCGCCCATGGCTGCTCCAATCAGTGCCTGTGGCTTGACCACTGCCCACTCCTGGGCCCCTCTTGGAGTTTGATCTGCTGGGTCCTCTCCTGTTGTTCTCTGACTCCTGCCAGGCTTAAATATCAAAGAATCCTCATGTTTGATAAGCCTGCAGACAAAAGCCCATGGAATATCTCTAACTAGATCTAGTGGCCTCTGGTCCGCCCCTCCTCTCCATCTCACTGCCTCCCCAACTTATCTGTGCATACCTGACCCATCCATAGCTAACACATTTCTTGTGTATGGATGCCTGGCTAAAGTCCCCAGGGGCTCTTCGGGCAGGCATTTGCTCTTTGGGCAGAGAAGGAAGTTGGGCTTTGAGAGACTACGCAGTATTTTAGGGACTAGCTAAAGTGCAGTTCCAGGTCCTATGAGGGAGGTGACACTATCATCCCATTTTACAGAAGGGGATGCTGAGGCCCTCGGGTATCAGTAGCTTACTCCAGGTCACGTGGCTAGGAAGGGGTGAGGGCTGAGTCCTGAGCCTGCTCTTTCATGCTCCACTGCCGTACCTCTCACCCAGGTACCCAAGCATGCCTGCGATGCTTCAAGAACACAGCTGGCGGCATGCATATCTTCACTGCTAGATAGCGAAGCCACACACTAGACCGGCTCCAGGATCTAGCCCAGGGCAGTTCACACATATAAATCTGCTCAGGAGGAACCAGTGCCTTCCAGGACATGATGCCAAGGGCCTTAGTGATCCACAAGTGGCAGGTGAATGACAACCAAAGGGAGAGGGAAGTCTGTGTAAGGCAGGTGGCCATGGAGACAGGGAGCATAGCACTGATGGAGGAGGGCAGAGGGGGAGGGTAAACCAGGCCTGTGCCCAAAAAAGCACATGGTGGTGATGATGGAGACGCTGGTATGTTACAGAAAACAGGGCGCCCTTCAGAGAGGCTGCTGTGGGTGGAGCTGGGTGGTGGAAGTCCTGAGGAACGTGGACTTGGGGACTGAAGGCAAAGGGGAGCCCGGCTGGCTTGTGAGCAGCAGACAGCAGTGATTGCAACTGGCACATCGTGGCTGGACTGGAGAGGGGTGCACAGGACACCCTGTGGGAGTCTAGAGAGTGGCCCAGTCTCCATGAGCGTGACTTGGAAAGTCTGTTTCCTTTGGAGCCTGTTTCCCTGCTCCTTTCTGCATCGACGCCTGCCCATTTCCCCCACAGCCCAGCAGTGCCAGCAGGTTGGCAGAACCATTCGATGTGCTTGCAAATCTTCCTCTTTGCACCTTAGTGCCTCCTGCTTGTTCCTTTGCTGGGGAAGTTGGGGAAAAAAAAAGATTCCACTGAAGCACAAATAGTGGTTCAGAGTAGGCAGTGTGGAGAAGTGCCCCAGAGAAACACGATTAACCAGGATTAGGGTCACATGAGGAGGTGGCGAATATGTTTTCATATTCACAGCCTCACAAAAAGAATTTAAATCCACAAATCTTCTTATGTGTGTGGATTGAGGAGCGCTAAATTTGGAGTCCTAGGCTATCCAAATGACATTAGTAGCGTGTAATGTGGCTGGGAATTCAAGGGGTTGCACTATACGCACACCCAGGCTCACACCTGTCCCAGAAGAAAGGCTTTCCCCCCATTTGGGTGGTGCAGGAGGCTGATAAAGAAGAGACAATTCAGAGCTCCTAATGCCCCTTGCACCTGCCCTCAGGCATCTGTCGCTGGTTCTAAAACCCTCAGCATAAAGGAAGGGCTGGAGGTGTGGCCGCTCTGGAGCCGAGATTCACAGTCTGACATGTAGCTTAAAGAGGCCCCTTTCTCCCTAGTCCTTGACTTCATGGAAATATTTTAATGCTACTGATTTTCAGGGGCATCCAGGAGGCGCCTGAAGGAGCTGAGGGGCAACCTCTAGCAGTGTCCATAATGGGGATTAAGATCACATTATAAACCCAGCTGCTACAATGGCGAGGCATGCAGCACCCAACAGGGTTCTGGGATGGGTGGGAGCGTCAGGCGACAGCAGGCATTTGGCATGAACCATCCCATCCCTAGACACTGAAGGTTGGAGGGGTGTCACGGTGTCCAGTTGGATCACAGGATTAAACTGCTCTGGCCCAGGCTCAGCCCCACCCCCACCCCTGGGCCCCAGAGGAGAGGAAGAGTAGCTCTCATCAGAAAGGGCCCAGCAGTCAGGAAAGGAGGGAGACCTTGCCCTCTTGACAAGGGACTGCCAAGCTGTCCAGTGGGAGGAGCGAGAGTATGGGTGGCCAGAGCAGATGGGCAAGGATCGGCACCACGGGGCCAGGGCGCGCTTAGAACAGCTGAGGCCTGGCAGCCCTGGGGATGGAAGATATGAGGGGACACTGGGCAGCTTGGGCCAGCAGAGGCCCAGCAAGCAGGTGGGAGAGCAGAGGCCAGTTCTGACCAGGAGGCATTCCCAGAGCCTGTCCCTGGGGGACAGGAGGCGTGGACCATAGAGAGAATGAGATACTAGTTGTATGTCTCCCCAAGTACACCCCCAGCTCATGAGTCCTGGAGATGGCTGGGGAAGAAAGCACTGGGTCCTGTCCCTAAAGTGCACCAACTCTGCACCAGGCTCTGAGTCAGCACTTCTCTTAGGTTGCTTGTTTGACCTCAACAGCTTTACCAAGGGGGATATGTTCTCTTTCAAAGTGAAGAAATGGGGCCGGGTGTGGTGGCTCACACCTGTAATCCCAGCACTTTTGGAGGCTGAGGCTGGTGAATCAGTTGAGGTCAGGAGTTTGAGACCAGCCTGGCCAACATGGTGAAACCCTGTCTTTACTGAAAATACAAAAATTATCTGGGCGTAGTGGCATGTGCCTGTAATCCCAGATACTGGGGAGGCTGAGGCATGAGAATTGCTTGAAGCCTGGAGGTGGAGGTTGCAGTGAGCTGAGATCACACCACTGCACTCCAGCCTGGGTGACAGAGCAAAACTCGTTCTCAAAAAAATAAAATAAGATAAAAGGTGATCCAAGCAGCCTGGTTCCAGAGGCCCAGCTCTTCATGCTAAGAATCTACCTTTCGGCCTCAGCTGGACTCTCTGGATGGTGCCCATACCCCACCTCGGGGAGCGTCTATGCGGCAGGGGGAGTTCACCTCCACTCAGCCCTACTCCGCCCACCCTCCCCACAAAGTGATCACGAGTGCTCCTCACCCTCCGTCCAATGAGGAGGCGACTCTGGCAGGAGAGGTAAACTGAGCTACGCCGAATGACTGCTGGGAATGTCCAAACACCCTCATGGCCAGAGGTGCTAGAGACAGCTCTGTCCCAGCTCTGTCTGAGCTGGCCACCAGGTAGGCATCCAACACTGGGAGTGTGCCTCCCATCCCACGCTGCAGTCCCTTCCGGGACCTCCCGGGGGTGGGAGGACTGGACGCCTTGTCCCCAGCTGCCCATTAGAAGGCCTCCCACATAGGGAACACAGCATTTTAAAAACATCTTGTTCTGCTCAACTTTAAAACACACAAGTGTCATTTTATCTCCTCCCACAATGCAGTGACAAGAGGCGGGCCTTGCCAAGGCCGGCTGTACTGCTTGGGTCTTGGAGAGAAACGAAGACTGGAAGGGCAGGAGGTCTAGGGATGGCGATGGCAGAATGTGCCCAGCACTGGCTAGAGACCGCCATCTGAATTCCAGCTCTAATGCTTGGCCAGCTGGCTGAGCATCCTGGGGTGGGTGGAGGGTGCACATGAGTTTGCATGTGGGGGATACTGAGTATAAGCCTCAGCTCCCTTCAGATGTACAGCATGGGGCGGGAGGAAGAAACGTGATCTAAAGAAAAACCACCTTGGCTGGGTGCGGTGGCTCATGCCTGTAATCCCAACATTTTGGGAGGCCCAGGCGAGTGGGCCACGAGGTCAGGAGTTTGAGACCAGCCTGGCCAATATGGTGAAATCATGTCTCTACTAGAAATATAAAAAATGAGTCAGGCTTGGTGGCGTGCGCCTGTAGTCCCAGCTACTTGGGAGGCTAAGGCAGGAGAATCACTTGAACCTGGGAGGTGGAGGTTGCAGTGAGCTGAGATCATGCCACTGCACTCCAGCCTGGGTGACAGAGCAAGACTCCGTATCAGAAAAAAAAAAAAAAAAAAAAGAGAGAGAGGCCACCCTAGCTATTTTCTCTTGCCCTTCTGGGGTTCTGACTCTTTTCACCTTCTTCTCTCTCCTTCTCCCCTAAATGACCAACACCACCCTTTATCCAGGAAGACGCTGGCAGGCAAATTTTGCAAGCATGTCTGAGCGTGTGTGTGTTGTGCACTAGAGCTACATAGCAAACATTAATAGCTTCTCAGTGAAGAAAAGGGATAATCAAAAACCTAGAAGGATAAATTATTAGGAAGAATTTGCTGTTTCTTATTAACGCAGAGAATAAGCACAGGGTCTTCAGATTCAATTTCTATTTACAAGGCCCCACAATATGCCTGGGAAGCAATGTTCTCCCTATTTTACAGGTAAGACATGCAGGCTGACAGAATAAGAGCCTTCTGATACACTGTGCCCTGGAATCTGTTCCAACATTCTCATTCCTATTTGTTGACTGAGGCTCAGCTTCTGAAAGTATTGACTGAGTTATCATTCCCCTTCAAACTCAGAAGAGTTCACTCTGAGCTCAGGCTTTGTGCACAAAAAGCAGTGAGATCTTTCCCACTTTACAACACTCCTGACCCAGGAATCTCATGTCTTCTGCCAGGATCCACGAAACACTAACAGGCTAACTTGTTAGTAGCAGCAGGATAAAAGCAAATCCCAGATCTTGCAGCCTCTCCTGGCCTCTTCCATGCCATTTTCTGCTCTTGCCCCTACCTACCTGAAGCCTCCAGTGGGTTCTCTCCACACCCACAATGCAATCCAAGGCTCTCATCAAGGCCTGTAAGATCCTACATGAACTGGTCCCTGCCTACTCTCTGATTCAATTTTCCATGCCTTTTCCTTGCTCACTCCAGCTCAGCCTCCATGCTGTCCCTCAAGCAGGCCAAGCACAGGACCCATGCACAGGCTATCTGCTCTGCCCAGAATGCTCTTCCCACAGGCAGTAAGGTCATTCCTTTACTCAATTCAGGGTGCTGAGTCAAATGGCAAATCCTTGCAGAAACTGTCCCTGAACCATGATATGTATTGGCCTCTGCATTTTTCCTCTATTCTTTTTTTTTTTTTTTTTTTTTTTTTGAGATGGAGTCTCACTCTGTTGCCCAGGCTGGAGTGCAGTGGTGCGATCTTGGCTCACTGCAACCTTCACCTCCTGGGTTCAAGCAATTTTCCTGCTTCAGCCTCCCGAGCAGCTGGGACTACAGGCGTGTGCCACCAGGCCCAGCTAATTTTTTGTATTTTTAGTAGAGACAGGGTTTCACCATATTAGCCAGGATGGTCATCTCCTGACCTGGTGATCCGCCTGCCTCAGCCTCCCAAAGTGCCGGGATTACAGGCATGAGCCACCGCGCCCAGCCTCCTCTATTCTTTTCCACACACATGACTAACTGGCATTGCATACTTAATACATAGCTGAAATGATTCCCCATGCAACTAAGTTTCTTGAACTCAAGGGCTTTCTTAGTTCCCTACTGTGTTCCCAGAGGAGTGACCCTACACTCTCTTTCACAGTCACCTGGAAAGTAGGCATTATCCCCATCTTATAGAAGAGGAAACTGAGGCTGAGAAGTTCAGCGATTGCAATTCACCCAATTTTGCACTTAATTTCTCACTTAAATTGTTAGACGTAGGATTCAAATCCAGACATGTGCAATGCTAATGCATTGTTTGGAGATGCTTCTCCGTGAGTTTCTTGCATTCTTACACATCTTGCTAGGTAGACAAAGAATGCAAGGCTCTGACTGCTCTGTACCTGGGTTGGGTTTGCAGCAACCAATCCTGAGACATGAGGTAATGTTTCCCTCTGGGACAAAAAGCTGGCTTGCTTGCTGTCTGTCACAAGATGGTGGATCCCCCAAGCTCGGTGTTCCTGTCCTATATCATAACCCATAGCATGTGCGGCATCTATGTGGGCCCTCTGCCTGCCCGCCATGGCACTTAGTGGGTGAAGGGGAGCCGACACAAAAGCTCATGCTGCTTTTGAACTGTGAATAATAAAGTCAAGAACTCTCTGGAGTTTTACCAAATAGAGAAAGTGGTCAGGTTGCGCCTGAACTGCTGTGGAGGGCACACGCTGTGTCTTACTTAGTCTTAGTACTCTTGGTATATGCCCCTGGCCCCAGGCCCTCATAAGCACTTGTTTAATTGACAGACGGACAGATGGATAACCCAGTGGTGCTGAATGATGATGGGCTTGCTGGTCAACCACTGAGCTGCCTGCTCCTTGGAGGGAGGCTACAGGGCTGGGCTCCGAGTCACACAGTGCAGGAGTTTTTTGAGCCTTTCTTACAAGAACGCTTCAGGAGCTTACAGGCCAGAAATCAGACAGAATTGCATTCTGGGTATTATTTTTCCAGCGGAGTAAGATGCAGTTAATGGAAGGCTTAAGAAATACTTCTGAGCTCTGTGGAAAGAGGGACATTCTCCTGCTTCTGGAAATGAGTTTCTGGTTCTGCAGCCACAGGTCTCAGGTCAAGGAGAGGTGAGAATGGGCTGAAGCTCCAGTCTAAATGCGCAAGACAGGATCACCAAGGTACTGCCCCTCCTTCCTAGGACATCTCTTTGCTAAGAGCCAGAGGTCTACAAAATCAAAGGGGAGCTGACAGAAGCCTCGTCCCCATGCCTGGCTACTACCTGCCTTAGAGGCAAAGGTTGTAGCATTTCCAGATCACAGAGGAACACACAGATGACCACACCTTTCTGTTCCATTTTCAGAGTCTCCAGGAGGGGGCGTGACTTGCCCAAGGTTGTACACTGGCTGAGGTGGCACTAAGATGAGACCACAGCACCTGAGGAGGCACCTGGCCCTGCTGTGGAGCCCAGGGTTCTGGTTCCTGGAGCGCCTGGAGCCTTGAAGCAACTTTCCTGGGACGGGGACTGGGGCCTCTTTCAGCCATGATGGGCTCAATCCTGAACGCAGGTGTGCTGATGCTCTGGGATTGTCCAGGCCATGGCACCCAAGGGGGATGGGGCTGTTTTTCCCAAATACCACCCCTCTTCCGAGTTCTTGGCCCCAGGAGCCCTTCTTTTTTATCAACTCACAAATCTATGTGAGCAAAATAAAAACAGAAAACAAAGAGAGAACCTGGGGTCCCTAACTCCTCAGCATGTCTCTTCCAGCACACCCAGCCCCATGAACTGCTCCCTCAGGCTGGTGCCAATACCACCCTGTGATGAAGGAGGGACCTGAGCCCGCACACAGGGCCCTGAGCCTAATGGCTGTGCCAAGACAGAGGTCTGTCAGCCACTGCACCCCTACCTGGGCCCTGTCTGCCTGCTGCACCTCTCTCCCTGAGCTCAGCACAAGGTCAGCAGTGTAGTTGCCAAAACTGTTTCTTCTCCTATTTCTGTGGTTTTTGAATCCGGATTCCTGCCCTGCCTGGAAAGATGGGCCTGATATAGTGGACTGCAGCGTGCTGAGAACTCACAGCCCTAGTTAAAGAAGGCATTTTGAGAACACATGCAAAGCAAGAAGATAAAACCATTGCAAACTTCACCAAAGACAGAAATTGTGCAAAGAGGATTAAGGACTAAGACAAGTAGTTTCCTATTAGAGATACACCTTTCTTCTCTTACATGCAATTTTGTTGGATTTTTCTTTTCTTTTGTTTTTTTTTTTTGTGAGATGGAGTCTCGCTCTTTTGCCCAGGCTGGAGTGCAGGGGCGCAATCTCGGTTCATTGCAACCTCTGTGCCTCCTGGGTTCAAGCAATTCTCCTGCCTCAGCCTCCCGAGTAGCTGGGATTACAGGCGCCCACCACCATGGCTGGCTAATTTTTGTATTTTTAGTAGAGACAGGGTCTCTCCATGTTGGCCAGGCTGGTCTTGAACTCCAGACCTCAGGTGATCCGCCTGCCTTGGCCTCCCAATGTGCTAGGATTACAGGCATGAACCACCATGCCCGGCGGATTTTTCTTGCTACACAACCCCCACCCCACTGCCACACTCCTGCAGACACTTGGAGGTGACTAAGGAAGGGATACTAGAGGTGAGCAGCCACTGTGATGGTAGGGGGTTGTGATAGCAAACACCCAGAGAATCAAACTCAAAGTGCGTGATGTTACACCAAGCAAACTCCCTGCCCCAGGGCCTTTGCACCTGCTGTTCCCTCTACCAAAACTGTTCCTACCCCAGAATCCACATGGCTGGCTCACTCACTGCATTCACGTTTCTGTCCAAATGCCTTCCTTGGAGAAGTCTTCCCTGCTCACCCTAAAATAGCATCGCTGTCTCTGCCACTTGTTCTGTGGCATTCCCCTTCACAGCCTTCATCAGGAACTGGTGCTCGACAGTGGACCGAATGTCTGTCTCTCTGTCTTCCCCCCGCCAGAAGGCAGGCAGTTCATCTGACTCCCTGACTGCTGTGTGCCTGCTGGGAGCAGTGGTAAGCCCTCAATGAGCACATGTGGACTGCAGGGACAGCGAGCTGTGAAACAGCAAAGCGCTCAGCACTCAGGGAGCAAAGATTCATTCTGATTTGTGCCTCCCAAGAGGTGGGGGTGTGGTTGTTTCTGGGCCTCAGTGTCCTCATCTGGAAAATAGGATGATTATAATGAAACTTCCAATGAGCCCTGCCCATGAACAGCCAGGGCTGGTGTCCTGCTAGGGCAGGTGACCTCTGATCTGTGAACCTCGTGTTTGGAGGTTTTTTTTTTTCCTCTAGCTGAGCTCTGCTTGCCCCTGACTGAGCAGACCAACTATCTTCAAAGAAGGGAAGGTAGAACTCAGCCCACAGACTTCCTTTGGCTTTTGCAAAAACAACAAAACCAAAAATACTACAAACCACACCGTGTAACTATGCAACCATCCAGAGTGGTGCTGAGTGAGGATTGAGTCCTGCCTGCTGGGCTCCTCTGTGGCTGAGGCAGAATGTGAGGCACACAGCACACGAAGAGGCACCTGGGCCCTGCTGTGGGGTCCCAGGGGTCTGGTTCCTAGAGATCCTGGGGCCTCGGAGCAACCCTCCTGGGAGAATGGACCCAGGCCCCTGCTGGCCACCGTGGGCTCGATCCTGAACCAGGTGCGCTGAAGCTCCGGGTTTGTCCCGGCCACGGCACCCACTGGGAATGGGGATGTTTTTCTCAAATGCCACCACCCTTCTGAATTTTTGGACCCAGGGGCCCTCTCCTTGCAACCCAGGAATCTGTGTGAGCACCATCAAAACAGAAAACAAAGTCGCAGGTCTCCCCTTTTTAAGGCAAAGAAAGCAAGGCAATTTAGAGCACAGGTTCTGGAGTGAAAGAGAGCTCGGTTCGAATCCCAGCTCTGCCACTTACCGGCTGTGTGACCTCAGTGGAGTCTCTTAACCTCTCTGAACCTCAGTTTCTTCATCTGAAAAATAGAAGAAAATACTCAGGAGACTTAGCATGGGGAGAGGGCGTGAGGATTGGTGAGACAGTTTCTGTCCCTACTTGGCTCAGATACACACAGTAAATGTGAAGTGCTCATGTGAAGCCTCTGAGCCCTTCCAAGCCACTCAGTGTGGGGAGAGAAGAGAGTCACCTAACGAGCACTGGATGGGAGCCAGGGGACCTGTGTGCAGAAGCTTCCTGTCCCAAACTGCAAACAGAAAGCTCTGAAAGCTCTGAACTGCATGATCTCTAACACCACTTCCTGTTGTAAAAATGCTAAATTTGGAGAGCCTGCCCCAAAGAGTTTTAATCAACATGCAAAACACCGAAATGGGGGAAGAATGAGTCAAAGAGGGCCAGGACAAAGGGCTCTTGCTCAAACCCTGAAGGATGAGGATGGGTGGGGTAGACAGAAAGTGAGAGGATGGCACATCCTTTTTCTGGGACCTGCTTTGTGCCCGGCACTGGGTTAAGGCCTTTCACATACATTATTTAGCCTCATGACAGTCCCTTGGGGTAGCTCCGGCATCACCATCACACACAGAAGGAAACCGAAGCTCGGAGGTCGAGCAGCTCGGCATACTAAGGGGAGCAAGGGCAAAAAGGAGACTGGAACCCAGGTCTGCAGGTCAAAGGCTGTTCTCACCCACCCCTATCCCCAAGGAAGCGTGTGCACTCGCAACAGGGCTGGGGGCAGGTCACAGATCTCACTGGGCAGGGGCGGGAGGTAGTTCTGAGTCTGGCATATTTTAACTGGCAGGAAATAGACAGCTAGGCATTTTGTGAAGGAACAGAGAGACGTGAATCTAAGACTCAAGATCAGAGAAGTGGTGTTGTCATTGTTGTAATGTTTTTCCTAAATCTTGAATGAGAAGAGGGTGCTCAGTTGAGGGCAATAACAAATGATAATCATGCTCTACCCACAGCTGGCAGCAGCTTTGGTCACAGCTGCTTTTGCTCCTGTTACCTGTAATGCATTTTTCCACCAGGGACAAGGATAAAAAGACCTTTCTGAGCTGCTAAGGCCGCCTAGGCCTCATTCTTATCCTCTCCCCATGCCCCATCAATAATGGATGAGTCTGAGGCTCTCAGATGTTAATATCACACCAAGAGGCCCACGGGGGCCAGAAGGAGGGAGGAGGTGCCTAGGGCGGGGCTGCCCTGCCTCTGACTCTCTAAAGAAACAACTCGAAAGGGACATTTTTAGTATAATTACAAGTAAGTACTTTTCAGAACAAGCAACACCTGCTCTTTGCGTCCTTTTCCCCAACACTGCAGGGAAGGTTATAGGGAGGAGACACAGCTTAACATAACTAATGTCACCTGGGTCTGAGGGCAGTGATGAGGGTGGGGGGCTATGAAGCAGGACAGCCTGGGTCCAATTCTCAGCCCTGTCATTCACTGGCTGTACATCCTGCCAGGAGTCACTTAACCTCACTGTGCCTCAGTCTCCTCATCTGTAAAGACAAAGAATAATAGTCCCCACCTCCTAGGGTTGCCAAGAAGATTAAGAGGATCAATGAATATGAAGTGCTTAAAGCATGCCTGGCCTGTTAGCCATGCTCCCTGAGAGCTGAGCTATCATCATCTTCGTCATCATCATCACCTTCTACTCTGGGCCAGATGCTGTACATCTCACAGAAGATATCTTTGTTCCTGTTTCCCTGATGAGGAAGTTGAGACTGAGAGGGTCAAAAACGCACTGAATTAGTCATCATACAAATAATGAATTAGCAGTGAGCTGGGAGAACGTCAAGAACTTTCACCTGGTGCTCTCCTTCCCAATGCTGCTGGGCTGAGCCACACAAGGCAAGGGGACTTGGACAGGCTTGGCTGTCCCCATGGCCTTTAATCTGTCTCTCCTCGGCTAACAGAGCTCTCTAATAAACAAACAGCCTCAGACATCGTTCTTTCTAAGCAAGGCCAGATGTGGGAAAGGTAACATGAGCGGGGATAGAAAAATCAACGCAGGGTTTTTCAGTATTGCCATGGAATCCCAAGAGTTCACCCCAAGCCAAGGTGGTTCTGTGTCTGTGGGTGGCTACTCAAGAGCAGGAAAACACTCAGGCTCCTAGTCATAACCAGAAACTGCCCCAGACGCAGGCAGCGAGAGTAAGTTCTCCTATGCCCGTCCAGCCCAGCCCTATCCGGCAGGGTCATTAGGTGCTCTCTTGAGGTGGGGAGTAGTAGCTGTGGGAGGGGGTTTGGAGAAGTACTGTCAACTTGGAATCTATAAGAACATTTATGTAAAGGAACAATCTCTCTGGCCGGGTGCAGTGGTTCAGCCTGTAATCCCAGCACTTTAGAAGGTCGAGGTGGGCAGATCACTTGAGGTCAGGAGTTCAAAGACCAGCTTGGCCAACATGGTGAAACCCTGTCTCAACTAAAAATACAAAAATGAGCCAGGTGTGGTGGCAGGCGTCTGTAATCCCAGCTACTCAGGAGGCTGAGGCAGGAGAATCGCTTGAACCCAGGAGGTGGAGGTTGCAGTGAGCCGAGATTGTGCCAATGTGCTCCAACCTGGGTGACAAGCATGAAACTCCATCTCAAAAAACAAACAAAAAAAAAAACAAAAAAAAAATCTCTAGCACTTTGGCTCTGAGTGCTACCCAATACTTAGGAATAGCCACAGAAAGCCATGGGGAAATGAAATCTGCTGAGATTTTGTGGGCAGAACAAGCCTTGTCTTAATGAGATGCATCCTGGCTGGCAAAAGATGGTGGCTTGGCCAAAGTATCCAAGCAGGTCAGCAACACAGCAGGGAATGCAGCCCAGGGCACTTCAAACCCTGCGTGCCTTCTGTCAACTACCTCAGGATTCACTGGGGGACTCAAGCATCCATTTCCCGGTCACCTCATTTATGCCAGGAATTGGGAGAGGTTGCCAAAGGACAAAGAAAGCAAATGAGGCATTATCAGTGCAGGGAATGGCCAATCATGATAATGTGGGGCCTGCTACTAAGAGCAGCCTGCTCTTATTCAGTGCTTGCCTGTAGGCCAGACACTGTCCTAACCCATTTAAATCATCACAAGAGCCCTGCAGAATTGGCCCTTGCTATGGACTGAACTGTCCCCCACACCCCCACCAAATTCATATGTTGATGCCTTAACCCTCAAGATGACTGTATTTGGAGATAAGGCCTTTAGGAAGGTAATAAGGTTAAATGAGGTCATAATGGTGGGGCCCTAATCTGCTAGAATTGATGTCCTTATAAAAAAAAAAAAAGAGGTGCCAGAAAGCACTCTCACCATATGCACATAAGAAAGCCATGTGAGGACAAATTAGAAGGCTGCCATTTGCAAGCCAGAAAGAGAGCCCTCATCAGAAACCAACCCTGATGACACCTTGATCTTGGGCTTCCAGCTTCCAGATCTGTGAGAAAATAAATTTCTGTCGTTTAAGCCACCGAGTTTGTGATATTTTGTTATGGTAGCTCTAGCAAATGAATGCAGGACTATAATTATCATCCCCATTTTGCGGTTGAGGAAGCTGAGGCACAGTGTGGTCAAGCACTTTGCTGAAGGCCATATGACTACAACTATTAAGTGACAGAGATAGGAGTCAGACCCAGGCATCTGTCTGCAGAGCCCAGTGTGGCCAACTGCATTATGCAACTATTTATTCCCCTTCTAGAATCCTCCACCTCTCACTGTGGAAGGACAGACAATATACCTCCCTGCTCCACTGACAATGGGCTTGGCCATGTCACTTGCTTTGGTTGACAGAGTGTGCATGGTTCTGGCATGTGCCGTCTCTGAGCAGAAAGCTGAAATCTGACTATGCAGTTCTTTCAGTTCTGGTTAGAGGACAGCATGTCCTGGTTAGCGACTACCTTCACCCTGGACCTTAAACTGAGAAAATTCACAGAGCATTGCTGAGCCACAGCTGACCTGCAGGTTACCCACAGCATTTTCACTTGTAATGAACAAGAAATAAACATCTGTTGCAAGTCACTGAGCTTGGAAGATTTTGTTATGCAGCAAAGCTGACAAACACAGAGTTCCTTTTGCAAGTATTCTATTTCCCCCCAACAAACGTTTGATTTGTAACAACTGAGTAGATGGTCAAGAGATCCGACTTCCACTCAGGCTCTGCCATTTTGCAGCTCAGTGGCCATGGATAAGCTATTTCATCTCTGAACTTTAGTTTTCTCATCTGCAAAACAGGGATAATAAGCATCCCCACGTCCTGGGGCTGCTGTAAGGATTCAGTGCAAGGTGATAGAGTTCTCAGCACAGTGCCTGTAACAATTAGGATCCACTGTCTGCTCCCCCTCCGCCCCATCCCCACCACCCCTCCTTGAAGGCCCTCCCTCCTTCCTTTCCTTCCTCCCTCCGTCCAGCCCCCCACTTCCTGGTTGCCTCCAGAAACTCCACCCTAGCTGGACCAATTGTTCTTTGATCAATTGTTTTTCTTTATCTGTGTCTTTAACCGCATGGACTCTTCTGCTTGGGTTTTACAAATGGCAAGTACATCGCAGCTCCACCCTAGGCCTTATCGTTAACACGGACTTTCCTGAATATCTCCAGATGTAGTGAAAGCAGGTACATGTCAAGTGTATGGAACTACATGGCATTTCCTAAAAATAACTGAATGAGAGTGGAGAAAAAAACATGCACTGCCCACCTTGAAAGGCAGCGATGGCGGCACTGTGAATTATGTTTACGACGAGGTGATGCATTAGGGCTGAAGATAGAGGAGTCTGGATTAGAATCAAGTGCTGCTCTTTCAGCACAACCTTACAGTAGGTGCTCCCTCAGCCAGGCAGTGTGGGATGTCTACACTGTACATGGAGAGGAGGGGAGGCTGGTCCTGCTCTGGGAGGTGGCAGGAAGTAGGCTGGGAGGAACAGAACTTCGCTGGGTTCCTGTGAAGTGAAGGCTGGGCTTTCCCGGCCCGGAGGATCACTGAAGCCCAGAATGGAAGGTGGGGGGGGGGGGCATCTGGAGAGTCTGACTGCTCTCCCCCTCCTCCAGTCCCGCATCATAGATGAGAAACTAAGGCCTGGAAAAGGGCAGTGCCTTCCCCAAGGTCATGGAGCCAGCCAGCCTCAGAACTTGGACTAGAACCCAGTCTCCTGAGACCTGCTCAGTCATCATTCCATCGCCTCCTGCTCAGTTAGAAGGAAATGAGATTCATCACTTTTGCTGGCTTGGAAGGCAAATGTCAAGTTTCTCTACACTTGTGGGTGGATTTACCAAAACTCAATCCAATCCAATCAGCTTTTCTTTGAGTCATTTCAAAACATCTCCCGTTTCGGGGAAAGAATCAAGCCCATTCACCCACTGCCTGGAGCTGGAATTGAAAGTGGGTAGTGAAGTGGGAAGTCAATCCCAGGCATAAAATAATAGCTGCTTGTTTCTGGTTTAGTTTTTTGAGTCCTTATTTGTTGGTTTGTTTTTCCCCCAAGTCCTGAGATAGGCCATGTTGGGGGAGAGTGGCCACGGGAAGGTACAGGCTCTGCCCTCAAGAGCTGCCACTCAAGAGTATGAGATAGGACCTTCTATGGTTGAGAAGAGACAGGGGAGTTCAGCATAGGTTGGGCTGGGCAGGGAAGGCTTCGGAGAGGAGGTCAGACTGGCAACTCTTCTGGAAAATGGGAAGAAGATGACAAGGCAGAAGAGAAAAGGAATTCTAGTCTTGGAGGGTAAAGTTTTGAAAAGGAGTGAGGAGGACAAACATTCCAGATTTCTGTTTTTTGGGGGGGAACTAGGGGGAAGTAGAAAGAGTTGGTAATGGGTAGGAGAATCCACGATCTCAAAGTTCAGGAAGTTGGGTGGGAGTCAGCCTCAGTTTCTTCATCTGCTAAACAGAAAAGATAGGCTAACTCTGCAGACACCTGGGGGTGGTCAATGATGTAATACATGTGAAACATCCCAGAACAGGCACTGCAGACAATTTGGAGTTGCAGTATCCAATGCAGCATCCATGGTTGACAGACAGTTCTTCATAGGTCTCTTGCACTTCTGTGTGTCTTGCAAGCAGAAGCACTGACAGGCTTCTTTTCTGAACTACCTTTTTAAGGAGGCACAGAGCATGGAACATAGAGATAGTGTCTCCTTCCAGAGCAGGGCTCAGGTGTGCTCACTCTCCAGTATCATAAAGATAATGCCTCCCTCCAAGAGAAAAGTTGAGTAGGCTCACTTGCAGCCCATTATAACAAAAGATTGTGGTTCCTCATCTATGAAGCAAGCCCGTGGGACTTGGAGTACAAGTAGAAATGATGGAAACATGAAACTTAGGCTGCCTGCTGTGCTGGAGTAAAGTCTTTTGGCTCTGATCCAGGAAGCTGCTATCTTTTGTCAGCATCTGCCAGCAAGCTAATTTGTTGGCTTGCAAATAGGGTGACATCTCAGGTCTGTCACAGTTCTTTATATCTACTAGCCTCACGTGGCTATTTCTTTTCTTTTCTTTTTTTTTTTTGAAACAGAGTTTCACTCTTGTCGCCCAAGGTGGAGTGCAGTGGTGCAATCTTGGCTCACTGCAATCTCCACCTCCTGGGTTCAAGCGATTCTCCTGCCTCAGTCTCCCGAGTAGCTGAGATCACAGGCGCACGCCACCATGCCCGGCTAATTTTTGTATTTTTAGTGGAGACAGGGTTTCGCTATGTTGGCCAGGCTAGTCTCGAACTCCTGACCTTGCAATCCACCCACCTCAGCCTCCCAAAGTGCTGGAATTACAGGCGTGAGCCACTGCACTCACCCGCTATTTCTAATTAAACTTATATTTTAAATTTAAAATATAAGTCCTCAGTTGCAGTCATTAATTAACTAATTAATGCCACTAATTAAATTAATTGATTAAAATTGAATAAAATTTAAAGAACAGTTCCTCAGTTGCACCAGCTAAATTTCAAGTGCTTAACAGTCTCATGTAGCTAGCAGCTACTGACCTGGGCAGTACCGACATAGAGCATTTCCATCATTGGGAAAGTTCTATTGGAGAGCGCTGACTGAGAAGTAGAGAGCACAGGGTCTGGGCCAGACTGACTTGCATTAACCCTTGTTCTATTCTTCACTGGCTTTGAGACTTTGAATAGGTTATTGTACCTCACTGAGTTCCAATTTTTCATCTGTAAGATGAGAACAACAGGACTGAACTGATGGGGTCCTTGTGAGGCTCACACAAGACAACATGTACAAAGTGATCTGCCCAGCTTGGGCATGTGGCAACGGCTCCCTAAATAAGAGCAAATATTTTTAGGTATTAAGCGAATAAATGGCAGATCTCCTTTGTATTACAGAGAGATGGTGATGGGCAACCTTGAAAGATAGGATTGGTTGGAAGAAACTTGGCAAACTGCGGCTGGGCACGGTAGCTCACGCCTGTAATCCCAACACTTTGGGAGGCAGAGGCGGGCAGATCACCAGAGGTCAGGAGTTCGAGACCAGCCTGGCCAACAAGGTGAAACCCCGTCTCTACTTAAAATACAAAAATTAGCCGGGCGTGGTGGTACGCACCTGTAATCCCAGCTACTCAGGAGGCTGAGGCAGGAGAATTGCTTGAACCCGGGAGGCGGAGGTTGCAGTAAGCCGAGATCGTGCCTTTGCACTCCAGCTTGGGGGACAAGAGCAAGACTTCGTCCCAAAAAAAAAAAGAAAAAAAAAAAGAAAGCTGGGCTGGGTGTGGTGGCTCACGCCTATAATCCCAACACTTTGGGAGGCTGAGGTGGGTGGATCACAAGGTCAGGAGATGGAGACCATCCTGGCTAACATGGTGAAACCCTGTCTCTACTAAAAAAAAAAAAAAAAAAAAAAAAATACAATACAATAAATAAATAAATAAAAATAAAAATAAACTTGGCAAACTGCAGAGGGACCTCAAAACCGAGGCCTACAAGTTAGTCCTTGACCCAGAGACATTTGGGAGCCTCAAAAGATTATAGGCAGCAGGAAGGAAAGACAGGAATCCAAGAATTCCACAGAAGAAACGTGTTCTAGACTCTGGAGTCCAGGTAATTTGGTGTTTGAATCAGATGCCAGGTGACAGTAGGGAAGAGAAATGAGTGTGCTACCATGCTGTTGGGGAAAGATGGAAATTCTCAACTCCACTACTCATCAGTAGAGGAAACCACAGGATAGGGTTGCTTGACTTCCCTCTTTGCTCCCTGAAGTCCTGCAGTGCTTTCTGGGTCTGCCTGGAGAAAGAGAAAGAACAGGAAGGCACAGTCTTGTGATGTCTCTGCTCCCCGACCCACGCCCATGGCGATGGTAGGGAAGAGCATAGGCTTTGGCCCAGGAGGGTTGGCTTCGAGTCCTGGCACTGCCATTCCTAGCTGTGCGGTCCCGGGAAGGTATTTCACCTCTGCCAGCCACAGCTTCCACCTTGCAGGCACGGGCATTACAAGGCCCATTTCTCGGGGTTGCTGGGAAAGTTAGATGAGATAATACAGGCCAAGTTTCTTGAAGAGTTCCTGGCACATTGTAGGGACATGAAGAAAAGAAGACGTATTGTTTCTTTCTTCTCCAGGCCGGCCCAGAGGACGAGCAGGAAACGACGTATTGTTTCTTTCTTCTCCGGGCCGGCCCAGAGGACGAGCAGGAAACGACGTGTTGTTTCTTCCTTCTCCAGGCCGGCCCAGAGGACGAGCAGGAAACGACGTATTGTTTCTTTCTTCTCCGGGCCGGCCCAGAGGACGAGCAGGAAACCTGAGCAGCATGGAAGGCAGGGGATGGTAATCAAGAACCGCTGGACTTTCCTTAGGTAGCAAATTACGCCTGGTGACCCTCAGAGCCACTTCACCTGGAAAGGAAGGTTTCAGGTTTTCATTTCCTTAGCTGGGGTCAGGCTACCTGGAAGGCGCTGGGTCCCTGCAGAGTAGATGCTGCTGGCACTCTGCCCGGGGGCCTCTTCTGGCTGAGCCACCAACCCTAAGCTGCTGTGACTATTGGCTGCTGACAGCTCACAGCTGTCCCTTGATCCAGAGAACTGCCTCTGGCCACAGAGGAGCTGCCTCCCCTGGGAGGTGCTCACCCTCTCACCCCCCACACCCTAGGCAGCCCACAGACAATGACGGAGGGACATGGGGTTACACAGGGTTGGCCTCCTTTGCCTTTTCCTTCGGTTTCCCCTGCTGATGGTAAGGACTAGAGTTGAAAAAAAAGGCATCTTTCCCCAGCAGCATGGAAGCACACTCATTTCTCTTCCCTACTGCCACCTGGAGTCTGAGTTAAACACCAAATTACCTGGACTCCACAGTCCAGAACACGTTTCTTATGTGGAATTCTCGGATTCCTGTCTTTCCTTTCTGCTGCCTATAATCTTCTGAGGCTCCCAAATGTCCCTGGATCCAAGCCAAACTTTCAGGTTTGTGGGACAGCCTCATGGTGCAGTTTGTGCTCTGGGATTGGCCATGGGATCAGGCTGAAGGTTGACTCTAGCTGGGAGCACATCCCTGCTCAGCAGCTCCCCTGAGTAGTCCTGTGTCCTCCACCCTTTCCGTGGAATACTTCCTCTGCAATCTACGTGCACGGAGTCCCAGACTCAGGCTCTACAGGGAGGAAACTGAGATCCCTGTTTGAGGCCGATCTCTGCAGCGACTGTAAGGAAGAGACAACCTCAGAAGCAGGGCACTTGCTCAAATTCAGAGACCTTCCTCAAGAGCCGGGAGGATCCTCAATAACCACCGGGTCCAGACTCTTGACTTTTGTGAGGAACCAGAGCCATTGGTCATTTAGTAAAGACTCATTGGGTCCCAAGAATGTGCCAGGCTCTCTTTGGGATACTGGAGATACAATGAGGAGTGAAATATATAGTCCCTCTCTCTGAAAGCTTGTGCATCATACAAAACAGTGCAGATAATGGTAAATGCTTTTGCACAAAACCCCATGAGACTTGGAGGCAAGCAGAAATGATGCAAGTATGAAACTCAAGCTGGCTGCCCGCTGTGCTTTGAGTAATGAAGTCCCTTGTCTCTGATCCAGGAAGCTCCTGTCTTCTGCCAGCATCTGTCAGCAGGCTAATTTGTCAGCTTGCGAATAGGGAGACATCTCAGGCTTGTCACAGTTCTTTACAGTTACTAGCCTCATGTGGCTATTTCCAATTAAAATTAAATTTTAAGTTCAAAATGCAGTTCCTCAGATGCACTCATTAATTAACTAATTAGTGTTCCTAACTAAATTAGCTAATCAATTAAAATAATTAGCTAATTAACTAAAATTGAATGAAATTTAAAGCACAGTTCCTCAGTGTCACCAGCCAAATTTCAAGGGCTTAGTAGCCTCATGCAGTGAGCGGCTACTGAACTGGACAGTACAGATATTGAACATTTCCGTCACTGGGAAAGTTCTATCGGAGAATACTGGTTGTGCGGTTGAGGCACAGGGTCTAGGGCCAGACAGACGTGGGTTCTACCCTTGTGTTTCACTTGCCATGAGACTCTGAGTTAGCTATGGAGCCTCTCTAGGGTTTGTCTGTAAAATGAGAATAAGACTGACTTCACAAGCCTCCTGTGAGGATCACAGGACACCACTGCAAATGACAGGGCATGGGGCACCAGAGGGACTGTGAGACTGAGCTCCTGAGTGAGCCGCTTGCAAACACCATGTGGGCAGAGCAGAGCTCAGGCAGAGGGACATGCCAGTGGGAGATGACAGGGTGGAAAGTAGCTGGTGGTAGTCAGCCAGTGTGGGACAGGTGTGCTGAGTAAAAGGGATAATTTTACAGGACGAAGTCAGTGAGGGAAGCAGAGTGGATCACGTCCTTCTGGAGGGCAGTGAATGTAACCCGGCAAATTAGTGAAGAAGGGCCAGGCGCCGTGGCTCACGCCTATAATCCCAGTCCTTTGGGAGGCCAAGGCGGGTGGATCAACTGAGGTCTGGAGTTTGAGACCAGCCTGGCCAACATGGTGAAACCCCATTTCTACTAAAAATACAAAAAATTAGCCGGGCTTGGTGGCACACACCTGTAATCCCAGCTACTCGGGTGGCTGAGGCAGGAGAATCGCTTGAACCCAGAACGCAGAGGTTGCAGTGAGCCAAGATCACGCCATTGCATTCCAGCCTGGGCAACAAGAGTAAAACTCCGTCTCAAAAAAAAAAAAAAAAAGCAATGGAGAACGGCTCTTCACACTTCTCATCTCTGGGAACTTCCCCTGGTTTCCCCCTGTCTCTGAGAAACTGCATCACACATGTTTTCAGGGGACTTCCCAGGTTAGGTCTTTCAAAACAGAGATTTCAACAACTGAAGATGAATCCTTGGGAATAAGCCAATTAGTGGCCTTTTGAACACCAGCTCCACTTCCCAAAGTGCTTCTCTGTGTACAATGTGCAGGCAACTATCAGATACGAGGCCAATAAATATACCATCGCCCGTTCACCTCACATCATGTAAAACACAGGCTATCGGAAGCTCAGAGAATACCTGCTGAACATCATTAGAGAGGAACTGAGGCAGAGTGAGCTTTCAGAGACAGTCTGCACCTATCTGAAGAGAGCAGGTCCACTACATATATGCCAGTCAATTCTAAACCAGTGCTAAAGCATTTGGACCCTCAGACTTCTCCTCTGTAAAATGGGAATGCAAGTAAAAATGAGAGTGAATTGAAAATTTCAGTTTAAAATGCAGTTTTTCAGTTGCATTAATTAACTAGTGTCACTAATTAAATTAGATAATTAATTAAAATAATTAGCTAATAATTAAAATGGAATAAAATTTAAAGCACCGTTCCTCAGTTGCACCAGCCCAATTTCAAGTGGATTTACAAACTCCATGCACTCTGAGCAGTGTCTGGTCTTCTCATCATTACTGATAGTGTCATGTTGCCTGGACCCAGTGGTCCTCCTGTACCCCATGGTGGCCACCATAAGCTGAGAACAGCAGAGACTCGGAGCAACCTCCATCACAGGGGAAGGACAGGGAATGAAGCAGGTGACTGCGGCGGCCAATCTTTGGCTCTTTTTTCCTAAGTCCTCACACTGTATGATTCACGCAAATAACCAGTGACCTTTTCAAATAGGATTTTAAATGATAAACAGAAGTGCTCGTAGCCATAGCAGATAGAGGGCAAAGAAATGAAAACCTCGTCATTTTCCTTCTTTAAATCTCCAGCATTATTATCTAGCGCCTGAATTAAATCCTTGAGATACACTTGCACATTTTGGCAGTAAATACTCATCTTAGGGGTTTTAAAAGATCAACAAACACATTTTAAAAATTCTTATCAAGCCAAAGCTTGCTAAGGACAGAAAAGCAAGGTTATCTGGGCTTGGGGGCTTTAATTAACAGTGCTTATGGGGAGGTGGATAGGCATTAAATCTGCAGTTCTTGCAAAAGTAGCAAAAGTTAGTGTAATGGAATTGTTCCAGCACATCTAATAACAGAAGGGTGGTTGTATTTATTGAACACCTAGTATGTGAGTGGCACTTGGCCTACAATGGCTAACATTTCCCAACTACATAGATGTGCACTGTTTCAGACACTTGATGTGGATTAAGCCATTCAGTCTTCCAAACAATCTATTATTAGGTGACTTATCATCGCCCCATATTTACACAAGCACAAAGAGGTGAAGTCGCTTGTTCCAGGGTACACAGCTAGTAGGCAGCAAACTCAGTTACCCAAACCTAGGTCACCGGGCTCTGGAGTGATGCCAACGTGCCACGCCAACACATACTACCTAAGTTGTCTCACTGCACCTTCACTAGAGACCTTTCGAGTCACATACTATTAGGGTTCTCTAGAGGGACAGGACTAATAGGATAGATGTATATATAAAGGAGAGTTTATTAAGGAGAAGGCCAGGCACGGTGGCTCACGCCTGTAATCCCACACTTTGGGAGGCCGAGGCAGGCAGATCATGAGGTCAAGAGATTGAGATCATTCTGGCCAACGTGGTGAAACCCCATCTCTACTAAAAATACAAAAAATTAGCTGGGCATGGTGGCACACACCTGTAGTCCCAGCTACTTGGTAGGCTGAGGCAGCAGGATCGCTTGAACCTGGGAGGCAGAGGTTGCAGTGAGCTGAGAATGAGCCACTGCACTACAGCCTGGCAACAGAGCGAGAGAGCGAGACTCTGTCTCAAAACAAAACAAAACAAAAATATTAAGAAGAATTGACTCACACCATCACAAGGCAAAGTCCCATGATAGGCCGTCTGCAAGTTGAAAACCAAGGAAACCGGTGGTGGATCAGTATGAGACCCAGAATTTCAAAAGGATGGAAGCCAACAGCACAGCCTTCAGTCTGTGGCCAAAGGCCCAAGAGCCCCTGGCAAACCACTGGTGTAAGTCCAAGAATCCAAAAGCTGAAGAACTCGGAGTCTGACGTTCGAGGGCAGGAAGCATCCAGCACTGGAGAAAGATGGAGGCTGAAAGACTCAGCCAGTCTACCAGTCTAGTCCTTCCACGTTCCTCTGCCTGCTTTTATCCTAGCCATGCTGGCAGCTGATTAGATGGTGCCCATTCAGATTGAGGGTGGGTCTGCCTCTCCCAGTCCACTGACTCAAAGGTTAATCTCCTT
This sequence comes from Pongo pygmaeus, assembly GCF_028885625.2. Classification (NCBI taxonomy): domain Eukaryota; kingdom Metazoa; phylum Chordata; class Mammalia; order Primates; family Hominidae; genus Pongo; species Pongo pygmaeus. Next base: position 146,391,910 of record NC_072380.2, read on the forward strand.
TGGTAACACTCTCAAAGACACCCAGGAACAATACTTTTTATCATTCAATCAAACGAGTTGACACTCAATATTAAGCATCACACATACCATCATCTTGGAGGCCATTGAAAGGTGAAGGGCCTGTCCCAGGTCCTGTGGCCAGCTGTGAGTCTGTGAGTCCGCACAGGGTTGGTCCAGGCCCAAGCCTGTTTCTCCAGTATGTCATGAGACCAACCAAACTGAGGGTCGGGAGGAGACGGAGAGAACACCCATCCGACCCTCTCACACTCAGAAAACCCTTTGCAAAACCGGCTGGGTTTTTTAGTTTATCATTCAAAGTTATAGGATAGGAAAGTTATATCTTAAATACAGCATTGGGTTTAAGAACATCTTTGAAACAGCATTAAAAGAAAAGGGTAGAGGAGCTAAGTGTAAAATTCACATGTGATTCCTTAAGATCAGACATGACAATCCAGTCTCTGGGAGGGTCCGGATTAGAGGGGAGGAAGGGGCCTGATGGCTTCCATAGAAGGAAGCTGGAGGGTCTCACTTGGGGTCTCACTGGGACTGACAAAGACCAGGTAGTTGGCTGAACATGTCTCTCAAGACACAATGGGCCCAGTGTCCTCAGAGAACATGGTCATCAATGTCAGCAGAAAGAATAAAGATCAGAGGAGAGGCACAGGACGAGGGGACACCCCTCTGGAGTGCCACCCCACCCCGGCCCTGCTGAAGAGCTCCCCCAGGCCCAGATGCCTCGGCCTTCACTCGTGACTTTGTCCCTGTCTGCAGCAGTGCCCACTCTTGCCTCTTCTGAGAGCTAAAGACCTACCGAGATCCAAGGAGATGCCAGTATATCTTCTGTAAGCACTCATCACTGCTGGGGCATTAAACTTACATCACTTTTGAGGACTTTTCCTCTTCTCTAGTTTTTTGTTTTTCTTTCATTTAATTTTGGAGTAGGGAAGACCTCCCATATTTATATAGAAGAAAAGACTGAACACATAAGAAATGTGAACGTCTGTGTACACAGTGTCCACGGCTACTTTCGTGCTCCAATGGCACAAACAGATGGAACTGAGATGGCACGGCTCTCAAAGCCTAAAATATTTATTATCTGATTCCTTCTAGAAAAAGGTTTTGGCTGGGCATGATGGCTCATACCTGTAATCCTAGTAGTTTGGGAGGCTGAGGCGGGCGGATCACAAGGTCAGGAGTTCAGGACCAGTCTAGCCAACATGGTGAAACCCCATCTCTACTAAAAATACAAAAATAAAAATAGCCAGGCGTAGTGGCTCGCACCCGTAATCCCAGCTACTCGGGGGGCTGAGGGAGGAGAATTGCTTGAACCCAGGAGGTGGAGGTTGCAGTGAGCTGAGATCATACCATTGCACTCCAGCCTGGGTAACACAGCAAGACTCTGTCTCGAAAAAAAAAAAAAAAGAAAAGAAAAAATGTTGATCCCTGTGCTAAGAGACTAAATGCCCTGAATGACAGTGCAAACTAAATGGCAAACCAGGAAGCGTCTTTTCAGCCCATGTCGGGCACCTGGCTCATATCCGTAATAAACACAAAGAGCTCTTGCAAAACGATCATCACAAATGCACACAACACAAATTTTTTAAAGTAGTAGATAAAAGGCAAATCAATATTGAAGAAATGCACACAACCAATAGGCTACAAAGAGTAGTTCTACTTCACTAATAATCAAAGTGACACAGACAACAAAGGTATGTCCTTTCTTACTCATGGGGAATCTAAGATTAACACCAATGACCCACCCCCAGTTCATTCTTCATAGGACCATTTCCCACCCAGTACAGCAAGCTCCCTGGCCACAGGCAGTGGGTACTATTCATTTTGGCTTTAGGATCGCTGCAGGAGCTCAGAGGGGACCAGTGTCACAGCTATTTGCTCCCCGTCATATCTCCAGCAAGGAGCCTGGGGTGGGGGCTCCTTCCATGCCGTGGAAGAGAATGGAACTGGCAGGAATCAAGAGGGTGAGGGTGGGCTGGGGTTGCCCTGCTCCCAAAGGATCCTGTGCTCCCATCTCATAGCCGCCAGTCCTTTCCTGGGGAGCACCGCTCCTCCACCGCATGTTCTCCTTGTGGGATGGTAAATGCACAGGCTGCCCTCCCACGACAGAAGCAAGGGCTCCCTAGAAGCTCCTCGTACTCCTGCATTCTCAGGCAATGAGATTTCATCCTGGGCCTTGACTTCTGAGCAAATGAGCAAGGCTACAAGGAAGAAGGTGTCCTGCAATTCTGGGGCACTAGGTGGGGAGGGTCAGGGTCCAGACATCACATAGGTCTGCCTGCTAAGACCCTCGAGATCTCCTGGGTTCCTGGTTTTTCCCATCCAGGGTTCTAGGCCTTCAATTCAATCCTGTGGGGGCACTCATAGCTTCCAAGGCAGGAGGGAAGCAACACCGCACATTACCATGTGCCACCCCCGCCACGGCTCCCTGCTCCCCCAGCAGATGCCAAGCCCTCTGGAAAGTCCATCTCCCTCTCACTGCCCAGACAAACCCTACTCATATTTCACAGCCCAGATGACCTGCCCCTCCCTTCTTCATGATGTCTTTGGGGTGATCCAACTCCCCCACCCTCTGCCAGCTTCTTCATTTTCTGGACCTCTCTGCTCTCCTGTCATGGTCCTGGTCTTAGTGGAAAGGCCTGCCTCCGAGGACGAGGTCCTCACTGCCATCTTGCAAGAGAGCTCGCTCCCATGCCACGCCAGGCAGCCAGGCCTCCTGGGCCCACACCCTGCTCCTGGCAAGACTTCAGCCCCCCTCTGCTTGGTCCTCCTGCTTTCTCCCTTACTCTGTTTCAGTCATGTCAGCTCCTGATATAGTCTGGATATTTGTCCCCTCCAAATCTCACCTTAAAATGTGATCCCCAGTGTTGGAGGTGGGGCCCTGTGGGAGGCATCTGCATCATGGGGAGCAAATCTCTCATGCGTGGCTTGGTGCTGTCCTTGGGGTAATGAGTGAGTGCTCACTCTACTAGTTCTCAAGGGTTTTCATTGTTTAAAAGAGCCCCTATGAATGTGGTTTTGACCCAGTAGGCTCTGGCCACCTCCCCTTTTCCATAAAGTTTTTTCTAGAAGCCATGACATTTCTCCTCTTTGATGGAGAAACCTTCCTACTATTACCCTTACCATGAGTTTTCCAGACAAGCAACCTAAAATTAATAATTAGCACAGCTCTCATACTAATTATTATTTTAATCCTAGGCCTAGCCCATGAGTGAGCCCAAAAGAGGTTAGAATGAATTGAACTGGTAATTAGTTAAACCAAAACAAATGATTTCAACTCATTAGATTATGATAAATCATAATTACCAAATGCCCTCTATTTATATAAGTATTATGTTAGCTTTTATTATGTCTTTTTTTTTTTTTTTGGTAGCGGGGGACGGTGTCTGGCTCCGTCACCCAGGCTGGAGTGCAGTGCAGTGGTCCGATCTCGGCTCACTGCAACCTCCACCTCCAGCCTCCCAGGTTTAAGTGATTCTCTTGCCTCAGCCTCCCAAGTAGCTGGGACTACAGGTGCCCATCACCACGCCCAGCTAATTTGTGTACTTTTAGTAGAGACGGAGTTTCTTGAACTGGTCTTGAACTCCTGACCTCAGGTGATCCGCCCACCTCGGCCTCCCAATGTGCTGGGATTATAGGCATGAGCCATTGCACTGGGCCTTATTATGCCTTTAAAGGGGGTAAGTCTACTGATCCTCCCTGCTATGCCTACAAGGTATAATTTTATCAATATTTATTATGAGCACTCTCCCCTCTCTCTTGTTCCCTCTCCCTCCATGGGGCATGCCAGCTCCCCTTCTTCTTCTGCCACAACTTGAAGTTTCCTGAGGTCCTCACAAAAAGCAGATGCCAGTGCCATGCTTTTTGTACAGCCTGCAGAATTGTGAGCCAAATAAACCTCATTTATTTATAAATTACTCACCCTCATGCATTCCTTTACAGCAACGCAGAGAACAGACTAATACACTCCCCATCCATTCTTGGGGAATCAAGCTCATTCCTGCCCCGGGGCCTTTACACTTGCTGAATTTTCTGGCTCCCTCCTATCATTCCTGTCCCAGCTCAAATGTCATCCTTCAAGGAGGAGGAATATAAGGCTAAAACCAGTTTACATTTCTCTAGCTGTTTTCTTGGCAATTTAGATCCATCCATTCAACCAGAGTCTCACAATAGCTCTGTGAGGCTGGCAGGGCAGCAATTATAAAAGTGGCCAGCCCAATGTCACAGCTAAAACACTGCAAGCTGGGACTGCTTACACCCTCATAACTCTAAGCCCAGGTTCGTTTCCTAAGTCATGTGCCCGATCACAAAGAAGAATCAACATCCCTCACTGATTATGAGATTTTATAGGCAGGCTCTCTAAGAACACCAGGTCAAGGGCAAGAGGAATGTCCTTAAATCAGACTCCAGGCATCCAGCTGGAGGGACCCTTCAGAAAGAGATAGAGTTGATCTCTGTACCTTCAGGGTGAACATATTAGTTCAGCAAATACACAAGCCACTTTCTCTGAGCAGAAGTGACACCTTGGCAGCTTCCTGCCCACTGGCATGAGAGCTGTTTTCCTGCTGGTTGGCAGCAGGCTAGAATTTGCCCGTGCCAAGTTCCTGGTTAGGACTTTATTGAAACCATTACGGGGACGTTTTCAGTAACACAGTGGCTGGACAGTCCCATGGATGAGGGCCAGCAAGCCCCAGTCCTTCTCTGGATTCTGCTGTTCCAAGCTATGTGACCTTGAGCAAGTCCCTTTACTCCTCTAAGCTTTAGTCCCTGCCTTGAATAAAGGTGCTGGGGAAGAGCCCACCAAGCTGGTGGATAACTCACCCAGACTTGTGCACTTTTTTATTTTTTTATTTTGTTTTTTTTTTTGAGACAGAGTCTCACTCTCTCGCCCAGGCTGGAGTGCAGTGGTGCAATCTCAGTTCACTGCAACCTCTGCCTCCCGGGTTCAAGCGATTCTCCTGCCTCAGCCTCCCAAGTAGCTGGGACTAGAGGCACATGCCAACCCGCTGGGCTAATTTTGTATTTTTAGTAAAGACAGGGTTTCACCATATTGGCCAGGCTGGTCTTGAACTCCTGACCTCAAGTGATCTGCCTGCTTTGGCCTCCCCAAGTGCTGGGATTACAGGCATGAGCCACTGCACCCGGCCCAGACTTGTGCACTTTGTGTCCATCATCCTCACTAACTCCCTGGGGACTTCTGGAAAGTTCTTAACTGCTGAGCCTCAGTTTCCCAACCTGTCAAATACTGGGCTAAATCAGAGGTATGAAAACAATTGCCCCACAGGCATGTTTTGTCTGCACTGTAGAGCACAACAAAACTTTGAATTAGGTGCAACAATAATCAGAAAGTTTTACATAAAAGTCTAGAGTTCTGGCTACCTTTGAAAAAGGTGGGGAAGATCCAGGAACCCTGAGCTCACATTATCCATAGGACAATCTCACAGAGCTGAGCGTCAGCCATCTCCTTTGGTTGGCACCTAGTCAGTTTTACAATTCACTGCAGACCCCACTGCTCTCTACTGTCTTGCCCAGATGTTTCAACCCATTTGTGTTACCCACGTGGCCCCTGGGGATATATGAAACTGACTCCTGGGCTGAGTGTTCCAACGGTCACCTCTGCTCCTACTGTCCATGACTTGTCTGATACTCACATGCCACCAGATGCTGCCTGCCATCCCCTGGGGCAGTCAATGGAGGGCTGACCAGCTTCAGGGTGGGTCCTGCAGGGCTGCCTTCCACTGCATTGCTAAGGGAGAGGCCCTGCCTCTGCCAGGATTCCAATTCCCCAGTCAGAACAAAGATGACAGCCTCCAAAATGCACCAATCAGCCACCAGCCGTGTGAAGCTCTCTGCTGCAGCTGCAGCCTCCTGTAATTACCTGCCCCGTGTAATAAAGCCCCCATTTAGAAATCTTAAAAAGGATCATGCAAGGAGAACTTTTTCCTTGATAATTTCCTGATCAGAGAATTTCAGGGTTGGAAAATACTTTTAAAAGGGCATCTAGACCAACCCCTCACTTGATGCTGAAATCTTCTCCAGCGAGACTGACACATACCAATTGGTCAAGGACTTCAAGTTTGCTCAGCACTGCTGGAAGCTGGGAATACAAAAATGCAGCAAACACAGCCCCACCCAGGAAGCCTCCCTAGGCTTGGAGGCTGGTCAGGTAAACATAGTGACAAGGAAGGACTGCAAGGACTCTAAAACCCAAAAGCTACCATTTGCTCAGCCGTACTATGCGCCAAACACTTTGAATAAATTATCCCACCTAATTCTCAAGAAAAGTCTTCTAGGAGGTGCTATTTTTAATCCCCAGCTTGCAACGAAGGATCTGAGGCTCAGAGAGATTAAGGCCCTTGGTTAAGGCCACAGAGCCTGTAGGTGCTGGAGCAGACTCTGATCTCAGCAGTGCAAGGCTCTGGAGGAGAATTTGTAAACACGACCTCAGCCTGCTACTGACAAGGGCAGCCCGTGGAGAGAAGAGAGGAGGCCTGAGATTAGAGCCCCTCGGAGGTGCAAACGTCTGTCTATGTTAAATTCTGAAGGGTAAGCAGAAGAGACATGGAGGTCAGGGTGGGGTAGGGAAAGGTAGGACAGAGGGGCCTGGTGAGGGCAGGCAGGGCAAGCATGAAGTTCTAGGGCCTCATTAGCAATCAGAAATGCAAATAAAAACAGAATGAGACATCCTTGACACCTACTAGCCTGGCAAAAATTAGAAGGCACTGTGATGCAAAGAAGGCACTGTGATGCCAAGTGTTAGCAGGCATGTGCAGACACGGGTCCTCATGCCCTGCCAGTGGAAGTGTGGACTCATTAGCCACACTAGGCGCCCCTGGAGGTACAGGGGCAAGTTACACACAGACACACCCTAGGCCCCAGCAATTCCATTCCTGGGTAAATACTAGAGCTGTGCAAGCTATTGAGCAAATTCCAGAATGTTCTTATGTATGTTAAAGGAAGATAAATTGTGGTTCACAAAGAATTTAAAATAGCATGGGGGAAATGCTTTATTATGATGTCAAGCTGGCAAGAGTCAGGAAATAAATGGGATGACAGTAGTCACCTCATCCATAACAGAATTAACTGGGAGGTGTCCGAGAGATACATGCCAGGCACACATTAAGAACTCAGTAAAGGAGGCCGGGCTCGGGAGTGCACGCCTGTAATCCCAGCACTTTGGGAGGCTGAGGTGGGTGGATCACTTGAGGTCAGGAGTTTGAGACCAACCTGACCAACATAGTGAAACCCCATGTCTACTAAAAAAAAAATACAAACATTAGCGGGGCATGATGGCACTTGCCTGTAATCCTAGCTACTCGGGAGGCTGAGGCACGAGAATCGCTTGAACCTGGGAGGCAGAAGCTGCAATGAGCTGAGATTGCACCACTGCACTCCAGCCTGAGTGAAAGAGTGAGACTCTGTCTCAAAAACAAAACAAAATAAACAAAAAGAACTCAGTAAAGGAACGCAGGCAAGTATTGTTACTTCCAAGCATCGTATTTTGGGACCTCTGAGCAGGTCGTTACAATCTTCCCCACTCATCATTCTTTCAGCCCATGCATATTTACTAAGCAGCTGCAATGGGCCAGGTAATGTTTTGGGGGGCTAAGAAGGCTACAGCAGGTAACAAAACAGATGAAGGGAGCTGAAATTCTAGGGGAGGCAGAGACTATGCCAAGAAATGAGTGTGTAGAGGTCAGCTGATAGGGAGGAACGTAGAGAGGCTGGAGCCGGGGACAGCTCGCAGCGGGGTGTGGTGTGCACAGCACCTGCCCACATGCTGCTTGGTATATATTCCGTGGTGAATTCCATCTTGCTGGAGGCAACCCCCTCTTCTGGCACCACAGAAGTTTCTGCGTCTTGATACTTCTGCCTTCAAAATGCTCCTAGTTGTTCCAATTTCAAGTGAAACAATTTAGATCATCAGGACTCCTAGAGCTTCTCACAAGTCACTATGAAAAGCTGTTGGGTATGGGCCCACCTAGGACCTTTCCTGAGCCAGGAGCTCATGGGTTTGGACCCCTGTTCAGCAGAAACATGAGCCGCCTGCAGGGAAGCAGGGTCTCTGGCAGCCCACCCCACCACAGCCTCCAGTCTAGAACAAAAGGACATTCGCTTGAGGTATCAAAAGCCTCAAAAAGTGCTCTCTGCTTCTACTGCATACATAATTCCCCTTTTCAGAGTCTATTCCAGGAAATGGCTCAATGTGCAGTTTTGTGCCCAAAGATGTTTATCATGTTATTTTTTGTGGGTTTTTTTTTTTTTTTTTTTTGACAGAGTCTCGTTTTGTTGTCCAGGTTGAAGTGCTATGGTGCGATCCCAGCTCACTGCAACCTCTGCCTCCCAGGTTCAGGCAATTCTCGTGCCTCAGCCTACTGAGTAGCTGGTATTACCGGTGTGCACCACCACACCCAGCTAATTTTTGTTTTTATGGGTTTATTTTTATTTATTTATTTTTTTGAGACAGTCTTGCTCTGTTGCCCAGGCTAGAGTGCAGTGGTGCAATTTCGGCTCACTGCAAACTCCGCTTCCTGGGTTCAAGCAATTCTCCTGCCTCAGCCTCCCAAGTAGCTGGGATTACAGGTGTGTGGCACCACACCTAGCTAATTTTTGGGTTTGTTTTTTGAGATGGAGTCTTGCTCTATTGCCCAGGCTAGAGTGCAGTGGCGTGATCTCGGCTCACTGTAACCTCCACCTCTTGGGTTCAAGCAATTCTCCTGCCTCAGCCTCCTGAGTAGCTGGGATTACAGGCACCTGCCACGGTGCCCAGCTAATTTTTGTATTTTTATTAGAGACAGAGTTTCATTATCTTGGCCAGGCTCATCTTGAACTCCTGACCTCGTGATCCACCCACCTCAGCCTCCCAAAGTGCTGGAATTACAGGCGTGAACCACCGCCCCCAGCCTGTCATGTTATTTTTAATAGTAAAATGTTAGAGAGTTCCTCCTGCATGCTCCACATTAAGGAAATTATTAAATAAATCATGATATGTTAAAATATCTGTTACAGGACAGAAATTTTCAATCACTAATAGTGCTCATGAAGAATTTTAAATAACATGGAGGAATATCTACTACACTGTTAAACTGGAAACGAAAAGAGAAAAGCATTTCAGAATCATGATTCCAATTTTAGCATATGTTAACCAAGAGGAATCAAAATACCGTGAAAGAAAACAGTATGATCTACTAAGATAGGTACTTTCTGGGAGAGGTGGTTTCTGTAGGATTTTCTGTTTTTGTTTTGGGCTTTTATACTTTTCTGTGTTTTCAGGATTTGTTTCAGTGGTCATGGGCTACTTTTCTGATTCTAAAATGAAACTTCCAAACTTCCAAACAAAACAAAACAAAAGCCTTAAAAATGGTGGCGCGTTTAATCCTCTCCAGCAGCCCAATTCTGGGCGGAAAGCCTCCCAGAAGTCTTTGATGTGAGCACTCCCAAGAGCTATATAGAATGGGGAAGCCATCTAAGATTTAAAATTCTATTTCTAGAAGCTTATACCCAAAGCAGAGAAAAAGTAGGAAGCAATATAGAAAGCTAGCAGGAAAGAAAGTTTAGAGGATATGGAAAAACGCAGACCCAGCAACATTTTTTAAAAATCTAAAAAAAATTGCAAATGGCTTCCTTGGAATGCGGGCTCAGGACACTGCCCCTAGCTGAGGCTCCCCAGGCACAGAAGTTTCCCTGCTTTACTTCGAAGCCCCATCACAGGCACAGTGTGGTTTGATCTCTACCCCCCTGGAAATGTGTTGCAATTCCAAGTCATAGCTGAGGGTCTGAGGCTCAGAGAGGTCAACTGATTTGCCTGAGGCCACACAGCCTGTGTGGGGCAGAGCAGTAAGTGGGACCTTAAGCCTCCTGATCTGACTCTCAGAGTACTTTACCCTGTACCCCAGCTGGTCCAGGGTGCTGAGGTGCTGGCACAGAAAAGCCTACGTTCATATCCAGCAGAGTCACCTGGTGGCTGCAGGGTCTTGCTAGTTAATCCCTGAGAGCCTGGGTTTCATCCAAAAACTGAAGACAAACATAACACTGGCCTAAGGGGCAAAGTGTTAAGCACGTGGCACTCCACAAGCACACACTAAATGGACACACTAATTACTGTTGTTATTTTGCCACCACTATCCTCCCTGGAGTACAATCCTTCTCTGGCCTCCTGGTGTGTCCCCAACACCCTCACCAGGCAAGGGAAGGGGCTCATCTCACTGTCTCTGTCCCCAGAGCCTAGGACAGAGAAGGTGCTGAGAAAATGAGCACTGTGGGGAAGAAACAGGGATGAAATCTCTCAAGAAGAGACAGCCTTGCTGGGGGAGACATTCAGCATGGTGTTTCTAAACTTCATGGAGTTTCTGGACAACTGTGCTCAATTCACTTCTAATTTCAAACAGATGGGGCTGCACTCTGTCACTCCTACCTGGCCCAGGGCCCTGGCGAGCAGCAAGGGGCGTCTCCCTTCTGCCCTGCTGAGAGGGGAGCTGCGTGGCTTCTGGGAGCAGGGGAAGTGGGTCCTAACTCTTCTGTGGGGGGTTGTTAATCTCCCAAACACCACAGAGCACATGGGAGACTGGAGGGTCCAGGTCTCGATTCACAGACACTGCCACACCCCCATGCACACCTCTGTCCTAGCACAAGTCACAGAAGTGTGCAGCTGTTGCTTTCTCCACCCTTAGAAGCAGTACAGAGATTCCACAGCCAAACCACCTGAGCCTCAATCTGGCTCTGCCCACTTTGCTGGGCACCCTCAGGCAAGTAACTCAACCTCTCTGTGCCTTCATTTCCTCCTCTGTAAAGTGAAGATGGTGATGCTTAAACTGGCAGCTACTTCAAAGGGGCACTGCAAGGATGCATCAGGAGTTCCTGCAGAGCATTTAGAAGGGTCTTATTGCAGACGGAATCGCCACTTGTCCTGCTCTGTGACAAAGCAAAGTCAACTCTCATGGGACTCTCAGGACCTCCCTGGAGGCCTGCAAGAGGTCAGCACCATCCCTAGGTACCAGATTTATGACCAATTGAGAAATGTCTGTTGAGCTTCTTGCTGGAGAACAAGTACAAACGGACTGGCAGAAGGCTGGGTATGGGAGCCACAAGGGTCTCTATTCCTTGTCCTCGTCTCTCGAAGTGGGAGTGTATTTTTTCACCCTCTGGATGTTGTAACATGCTTTAGCCAATGGAATGTGGGAAGAAGTGCCAAGATGCCACTTCAGAACCATAATCATAAGAGCTTTGTGTCCTTTGGGGAGCTTCTGACTGCCATTATGAGAAAAACATGCTTCAGGCAGCCTGTGACCCTCCAGTCAGGGCCAACTCAACACAAAGACTAAGCCAGAACCACCACATGTGACCCACAGACATATGAAATCTAAAGGAATGCTCTTATGCCATTTCATGGTTTTGTTACACAGCAAAAACTGACTGATACACTCTCTCTGCTCAATTGCTCCTATGCCTTGACTCTGGCTGTCCCTCTCAGCTCAAGCAAAGCCTGGAACAATAATTTAAAAACCTACCTCTTAAGCTTTTAATGAAGACTGAATGAGCTATTATTACCCCAATTTTTCAGATGAAAATGTGAAACACAAAGGAGTTAAGAACTTGTCCAAGGTCTCCCAGCTAGAAAGTGGTACAGCCAGGACACAAACCTAGGCATTGCCCCTAGAGACAGAGCTCTCAACAACCCGGCAACACTACAGCCCCAGGTGAGACCAGCATTTTGCAGGTGAGCAGATCCTGATGTCACAGAATCCTTCAGTGTCACTTTGCCAGCCAGACACCTCTGTGGCCAGCAGCGCCTTCTACCTGAGTATTGCTCATGCCTGCTGGCTCATTTCACCCACTCAGCCCAGTAGGTTGTGCTCAGCTTATGCTACTAGCCTAGATCACACACCTGCTAAGGGCAAGCCAGGCGTGAAGCAGCAAGGGGTGTGTGGGTGAGCTAGCGCAGGGTCCAGCCAGTGTGCACAGCCAGTGCTGTGACAGGATGGGCAGCTCCAGGCACTGGCACAGGTGCCAGCTCCGTCTGAGGCTGTGGCTGGACCAGATGTACCACACATGGCTTCTGCTGCAGGCACCCATTTCTGGACCCATGTCTGGATGAAGAAGCAAGACAGCTGCCACATTCCTAAGTAACACATCTAGAAATGTTCTAGGGGAACACGGCGGCACCTGGAAGCTTGGAGACACCAGGAACTGCGGAGTCCCAAAGAGGGTGTCACAGCCCTGGCTTGGGGAGCCCCTAGATCTGGGCTCCCCAACGGGCCACAGCTCTTCTCTCCTTCTTGTCACCTGCAAAGTGGTGAACGGAGGGAGGAGGGCGTGTTTCAGCCCTGTTTGCGTTACAGCTCTTTCAGTCCCACCATTTGGTGGGTCCTGAGTTCTTGTCCCATGTCCAGGAAGAATGAGGTATGCAACAAGACAGAGAGGAGCCTCACTGAGTGACAGAACAGCTTTCAGAAGACCTGCAGTGGGTAGCTCCTTTCCACAGGCAGGTCGTCCCCGTGAATGTCTAGCTCTCAGCAGAGAAGACACATAGTGGGTAGCTGCTTTCTGCAGTTAGGTCATCCCAAAGAGTCAAGGAGACCCAGAGTAGGTAGCTCCTTCCTGCAGCTGGTAGTCCTGACACCTGCATGTCTGGCTGAGTCCAGGGTTTTTATGGGCTCAGAAGGGAGGAAGTGTGTGCTGATTGGTCCGTGGATGGCCATGGATGGGCTTGGATAAAGCACCATAAGTTCTTACTCTAGGCCATGGACTTCCCCCGGACTGGCAGCCTGGCCCCCAGGCTTCAGGCTGTCCCTGGGTTGAAGGTAGTGTTTCACCTGGGACCTGCCCCTTTCCGCCCAGGAGCCTGTCTGCCTCCTGCTACCATCAACATGGCATCCACAGCACCCAGGCTGTGCATGCTGAGGGATGCCTGCAGGCCTGCCCTGAGCTGCCCTCAGTCTCCTCTTGGCTTCCCTCCTGTGCCTGTCGGTGACCAAAGTCTGGAGGGGGCCAAGGTGGCAGGGGTCTGGCATGTCAGTGCCACCCAGAGTACATACACACCCAGCTGGGTTGCGACAGCACCCAGGCTCAGTTTCAACTTTGCTCCAAAAATCAGAGTGGGCACTGGGAGTGGTGAGATGCCAGGGAGCGGGAGTAGGCAATTACAAGCCTGCATGACAGGGGGGCTTCCTGGGCCTCCAAGAGCAGAGGGATGCCTGGGTCCAGAGCTGTGGCTAGGTAGCTAGCTGCAGCTGTGCCTGGGAGCTTAGGGCTCCTGCCCTGCCAACTTGATAGAAGGCAGGGTTCCCACCTGTTCCTGGCCCCTGCCAGCTCTGTGGAGCAGGCAGCCCCAGCTACGCCTCCCCTGCTGCAGCTGGCATCCCCACAGCAGCTGCTCCAGACAGGCCACTGCTGCCATCACTGACAATTCTGTCAGCTCACAAAGGTAGCCGTGAATTAGGAAAGTTGGGTCAGGCTCCAGGCAGCCTGCATTCAGGCAAGCTCAAGAGCTGAGGATGCCCACCTTTGCAAACATGGCAACTCTACCCATCCCTGTGTCTCCTAGACACTAGAGCCCCCATCCTCTGCTATTATTCTACCATACTCATTCCCCAGCCAGAGTCTGAGACCTGGGCTCCTGCAGATAATTCTACATCAAAAACAGGGGAAGTAGAAAAGTTCATGAAGGCTCCTAAGTCTCTCCAACCACCCAGGGCCACAAAATCCATGTAGAGGCCTCATGAAGGGTTTTGTCTAATCAAATAGTTTGCTCCAACCAGCCAGCATCTTTCTTTTGATCTAGATGTCTGTCTCCATAGAAAAGGACATCCATTGAGGGTCAGGGACCTAATGGCTTGTGGGTTCCTGAGATACAATTATGTGTCAGGGAGAAACAAAGAAAATTTTGAGACTTTTAGGCAACAGAGAAACCACTGCAAAACCCTGTAATTACAGGGCAAGAAGAAAAAAGTGAGCTGCCACAGTGCCTGGGGTAGAAATAGCCCAACGTTGCTTCCTGGATGGACCTAGAATGTTGCATAAGGTGACGTCAGAGTGGTTGCTTAGAAGAAAGGTCATTGGATGCAGTTTTCCAGCTGAGTACAGTGGGTGGGGTGCACTGTTGTTCCTGGGGCAGAGTGGGCGAGGGAGCTGTGGGGAGAGATGAGGAAGCAGGACAGGAAACCACATTTGCTGAAGGCCAAGGGCTATGACAGGCAGACACTGAGACATATCACTGCACTCACTTCTCAGAACAACTCAACCAAGTCAGGCCTTATACCCCTACTCACTAGACAAGAAAACAGAGGGTCAGAGAGGTGAGGAGACTTTCCCAAGCTCACCTGATCCCTGATCTGACTGATTCCAGGCCCAGGGCACCCATCCATGCTAACTAAGGTGCAAGTTCGTACTGTCACTTCTTTGTGAAGGGGCTGCTCTTTAACAAAGGATAAAATGAGAGGTTGTTCTACTCTGAGGGGAGGGGAGGCAGAGAGAAAGAGGGGAGAGACCTGCCTCTATTTGCCTACAGGTGCCAAGCCAAAAGAGGGGCTTGGGCTTGTGGAGAAAGCATTGAGTTGGAAATCGAATCACCCAGCTTCAAATTCTGCCTCTACTAATGCCATGTGGTCTTGGGCCAATTACTTTAGTTCTCTGTGCAACAGTGTTGGCATCGGGAGAAAAGGGATTGAGGTAGTGGGGTAAGAAGTGTCCACTCTTGGTCCCTACAAGTCTGAATCCTTTATACTGCATGTCAGCTTAGAACAATGATGGTTATGAGCAAGGACCCTGGAATCAGATTGCCGGGTTCAAATCCCAACTTTGCCCTAAGCTACAGTGTGACCTCAGGCAAGCCACATATCTGTGACTCAGTTTACCCTGTGTAAAATGAGGATAATGATAATATTCACAACCTAGGTTGTCATGACAATTAAATGAGATCATGTGTGTGCAACCGTCAGAATAGCATTTGGCTCATCCTAGGCACGGGAGAACTATATGCTAGGACCCAGCACATGGCCCACACAGAGCTAGAGAAGATCTGGAAGAAGGAAGAACAGCTTGCTTGCTGGGGGTTCCCAGACTGCAAGGTCTCCACCTACCCCAGCTCGCATCATAGCTCCTTGAAGTCAATCCAGATGGGCTCTGGCCACCCCAGGGGACTGAGCCCATTCCCATCGAGAACTCATTACAATTACTCAGAAATGGGCTGGGTGTGGTGGCTCACACCTATAATCCCACCACTTTGGCAGGCCAAGGTGAGCAGATCGAAGTCAAGAGATTGAGAGTATCCTGGCCAACATGGTGAAACCCCATCTCTACTAAAAAAAAAAAAAAAAAATTAGCTGGGTGTGGTGGCGCACACCTGTAGCAGCAGCTACTCGGGAGGCTGAGGCAGGAGAATTGCTCGAACCCGGGAAGCAGAGGTTGCAGTGAGCCAAGACTGCCCACTGCACTCCAGCCGGGTGACAGAGCAAGACTCCGTCTCAAATAAAAGAAAAAAAAATTACCCAGAAATGACGCACTTGGAGAAGGCTATTTAGTTTCACTCCCAGGGCCCCCAGAGACCACACCAAGCCCCTTGCCAGCATTTTGTGCCGGCAGGGAAGGAGCAGGACCTAGCCTAGATTGCTAAGCTCAGTACCCACAGAATTTCCATTCACTTGCTCATTGATTTATTCACATATCCTGCGTGCCTATCCTGTGTCAGGCACTGTGCTAGGCATTGAGGGCACAATCCTGACTGCAGGACAGTCTGTGACCTGGAAGAGTCTCTGTCCACTGATGGGAACACTAGTAATTAGCAATTAACAAGTACATTGAGCTATACAAGCTGTTTCCCTCTACGGCCTACACTGAGTCAAGACCAGGGGTCATTGAATGACAGCCCACGGGCCACACCTGGCCTTCCCACCTATTTTTGTAAATGAAGTTTTATGGAACACAAATACATTCGTTCATTTATGTTTTGTCTATGGCTGCTTTGTGCTACAACAGCAAATGTGAATAGTCATGAGAGATATGATTTGGCCCACAAAACCTAAAATAGTTACTGCCTGACCCTTTACAGAAAACATTTACTGCCCCTGAAGCTAGGGTATTAGGGCTCCAAGGGCAGGACCACGTTTACCTCTCCACCCCAGGACCTCGCATTCGCAGTCCAATGTGACCAGATGAAAACGTGTCACAAGACGGGGCATCAGCTTCCCAATGGAGATGGTCCTTCCAGTGCGTTAGCAAGGGCCAGTAAATACACTTGCTGGATGAATAAATAGAAAAATGGCATTTCTGGTAGAGGAATCAGCCTGTGCTAAGACACATGGGGCTCTGCAACTAACAAGCTAGTACAGAAACACAGCACAGGTGGGACAAAGCGAACCAGCGGTGACCGAGCAGAGCATACACAGATTTGCAGACAGCTGGGCAGGGCCAGGCATACAGGGCTCGTGGGCCAACCCCTGTGGTGATGGGTTCTCCCACTGATGGGACAGGCTTTCTAGCTCTGTTGCCACAGTGCTCAAGGTGACGCAGATGGGGGCCGACTGAGTCCTCCCCCTGTGGAATTTGGCAACTACTGGAGGAATATGTCAGGCAAATGCCGGACAGAAAGTGGACCAGAGAGGATGTGGCAGTTCTGATGAATGAGAGAGACGGGGCTTAGGAGCTTAGAGGTCGAAGGTGCTGCTACCGAACAAATGTACAAGGTCATAAAAATCAGGACCTGCCGGCTGTCCCTTATGGTGGGATGGAAAATTGAAACGCCCAGTTAACAGGGGAGGCAGACAGGCAGACAGATGAACTCCTACCTGAAGGTGAGGACGCCAGGCGAGAGCTGACATGGAATATCAGGGGACCCAGAGGAGGGGCTCCGGGCCCCATGGTGGGCTCTAGGGTAGATGGCCAGAGAAGCCTAGGAAGTCAGCAACAGGAAATCACTGCAGTCCAGCAAGGGGCAGTTTCACCTTGGAGGCATGCCATGTCACCAAAGGTCAACAAGAACCCCTCTGGTTTGGCCACCCCCTTCTCATCTCACTCGCCTACTAGCCCCTCATGAACTGCCCAGGCCCCCAGACTCTCAGTTCCCTGACTCACCAGGCATAGCTCAGTACCCCCTATTTGAGGGTTGTCCCCTAGACACCCAAGTGGACAAGGTTCTCGCCTTCCTCAAGTCTCTTCTCATCTTTCTCTTCTCAGTGTTGCTGACCCCGGGCCCCTCTGCTGCCAGCGATCCCCAGCCCCCTGCCTGCTCCTTTCTAGCACCTGTCCTCCTACACATCATGAAATCTCTTATTTGTGAACTTTGTTATTTATCAGAAGTCTCCCCGACTGAACTGTAGTGTACAAGGAACGTTTGCTTGTGAGTTTATGGAAGTGTCCCCAGCACTCTGAACCCTGCCCAGCCCTTGTAGGCATTCCACTGACATTTGATAATTGAATTAATGAATAAACTAGAGCAGGGGGGTGACATGGTGGGTCTTGTCCTATTCAGAATGCCTTCCAGGTGAGCATCACGCTGAGGACCTCGCCACATAGCGGGCACTCAGAGGACAAGAAGCTGGTGTTCTGATGCCTTCTTTTTTTTTCTTTATTTTTATTTTATTTTTTTTTTGAGACAGAGTTTTGCTCTTGTTGCCCAGGCTAAAGTGCAATGACGCCATCTCGGCTCACTGCAACCTCTGTCTCCCAGGTAAAAGCAATTCTCCTGTCTCAGCCTCCCAAGTAGTTTGGATTACAGGCATGTGCCACCACGGTGAGTTAATCTTTTTTGTATTTAGTAGAGATGGGGTTTCACCATGTTAGTCAGGCTGGTCGTAAACTCCTGACCTCAGGTGATCCACCCGCCTCGGCCTCCCAAAGTGCTGGGATTACAGACATGTGCCACCGCACCCAGTCCCTGATGCCTTCTTAGCATACTCCAATGCTGTGCTCAGATCACTGACACCAAGGCTTTTGTTGTTGCTGTTCTTGAACCTATGCGCGTTTTCAAAGGCTAAGGGAATGCACATGACTTTGTAAAGCTCATATGGAGAGCTTCCAGACAAAAAGCATTTCGGGAAAAGCATCCCGTGTGACAGGAGGAGCAGCCTGGGGTTTCTGGGGACTTTCTGGGGCCAGCATCGTGGGTTCCTTCTTTGATTTCTGTGGTGCCTGGAGGCAGATGTTCTCCATCAGGCAGCTAAATGAAGATAGTTGCTTCATCATCAAAGGGAGGGAAAGAAGATGAGGAGTGTGGTCAGGAGTTGTCAGAAAGCCCTTAATCCGGAGCTCTGAGGACACAAAGAGGTGAGGGCAGAGGTCTGCAGACTCCTGGAACCCTAACAACTGACCTGTATCTGGACTCCCACATTTATGATTATGCTCTGCAGCACCCCAAACACAGCAGTGGCTGTCCTCCGCCCTTAGTAGGGGATAGAAAATCTGCCTTAAGAAATAGCTCTTACACATTCATATTTTTAGAAATAATGTGAAATGGGTGACTTTTGCTATAGTAACATTTGTGATTTTTCAATTGGTTTTAGTATATGTAATATATATATAGCATAAATATACATGAATATATAGTACACACACATATACTCACAAATATATATACATTATGTATGTGTACATATATACACATGTATGTATATAGTATGTATGTGATATGTGTGTGTAGCTATAGATACATAACCTGTATAGCGTTTAATATGTACCTGGCTGTTCTAAGAGCTTTAAAATATTAACTAATGTAACTCTTAAAATAATCCTGTGAGTAGCTACTATTATCCCACTTTACAGAGGATGTGAGGTGCAGAGAAGTGAAATCTCTTGTCTATGGTAACCCAATGGGCTACAAGTGGATCCGGGCTACAAGTGGATCCAGGATGCAGTTCCTCCATACCACCTCCCCGACCCCAGGCAGCCTGCTTGAAAAGCCATGTCCTTCTCCAGTGAAAACCCATGGACACAGGGAAGGGAACAACATACACCAGGGCCAGTCAGGCGGCGAGGGGAGGGAGAGCATTAGGACAAATAGCTAATGCATGCTTAAAACCTAGATGACGGGTTGACAGGTGCAGCAAACCACCATGGCACATGTATACTATGGAACAAACCTACCCGTTCTGCACTTGTATCCCGAAACTTAAAAACAGAAAAAAAAAAAAAGAAAAAAAAAGCCATGTTCTTAACCACTGTACTGCGGTTCTTAAAATTATGTTTCAGGGATCTCTGAGTCATTGAGATCCTTCTGGGGACTCCATGATATCAAAGCCATTTTCATAATGAGATGAAGGCTTCATTTACTCTTTCACTCTCTGTCCTGCATGTACAGTAGAGCTCCCCAGAGACAAATGACATCTGATTTTACGAAAGACTGAATACAGAGGCAGAGATGAAAACCCAGCTGTTTTCCTTTAAGCCAGATAGTAAAGGGATCTGTAAAATAATACTACTCTTTTTATTTTTTTGTTGTTGATGTTTGTTTGGGTAAGTAGTTATTTTTTTTCATGAAAATGTCATTTATGGGATGGGCACAGTGGCTCACACCTGTAATCCCAGAACTCTGGGAGGCTGAGGCGGGTGGATCTCCTGAGGTCAGGAGTTCGAGACCAGCCTGGCCAACATGGTGAAACCCCATCTCTACTAAAAATACAAAAATTAGCCGGGTGCAGTGGCATGCACCTATAATCCCAGCTATGGCAGGAGAATCGCTTGTACCTGGGAGGCAGAGGTTGCAGTGAGCCGAGATTGCGCCACTGCACTCCAGCCTGGGTAACAGAGTGAGACTCTGTCTCAAAAAAAAAAGTCATTTATGTTACCATATGATAGATTCATTATTGTGATTTTTCAAATGAAGTACTAAATAAATATTGAAATAATTCCTCAATTTTAATATAGAATATGATACATATTAACAGATAAAAACCATGACATCAAAAGCTACTTGGGACCAATCAATAGTAATAGAGTGAAAGGATCATCCTCAAGAGCAAAAACCTTGGGGCGGCTCATGTGATGCCATACTCTGCTGTTCCTCAGTACCGAATGTCCAGTGGTGTTCTGAGGAGGACACGTTTAGCAATTTGCCAGAACTGTTCTTCCTGCCCTTGCGCAGGATCTATAGCATCCTTAGCCCTCACCTACAAAATGCCAGAAGAGTCCGCAGGTGCTGGGACAGCCACATGCCCCTCCCCAGCGTGGAGGGGGTGATTGTTTGGGGATGAGAAGCATAGCTTTGGAGGGCTAACTTCTGCTTCACTCCTTCTCTCACTCTTTCCCATATTCGTTTATTCAAACCACTAAGGTACTAATTAAGTGCCGGGCTGGAGCTGAAGGAGTAGGTATGAATTAATTAGTCTTTCTTGACTATGTTTACTTCAGAGGAATTACTCAGGGGCCATGGTTCTCTGAATTTCCACTGGATGCTGGAATTCTAGGAATCCCTGGATTTCCATGGAACGTGGGCCTTCTAGTCCCCCAGCGCCCCCGCAGTCCAATGGCACTCTGAATTCCGTGGAGACCCATAGAATTCCAAACCTCAGAGTTGTGTAAAATTCCTTAAGTCTGTGGCACCCTGGGGACCAGAGAGAATGACATTCAGGTGTTGCAGACACCCAGGATCTCATGATCCTTGTCTGTGCTATTTTTCCCCTGTGAATTACCAGCATCCTAATTTTTCAAATGGACTTGAGGTGAGTCATGGGCTCTAGTGCAGGCATGGGCTCTCGAGCAGCCTACACACAGGTATGACAGCTCACCCCGCTCCCCACCAACTCACTGCACATTAGCCCCCAAGAAATGAGAGGCATGAGAATGGGCTTTCTCTCCTATCAGGAGCGAGTTCCTCTGTCTGAACTTCCTGTCTTTTCTTCTGTGTGTCCATTCCTCCCAGCTCCTCGTTCCTCCCTGACCTGCACTCTGTGCCCCATTGGAGGAAGATCCACTTGCCTGTCAAAACAATCCCACTGTGGCTGTATCCTGGCCTCTGTACTGGTCCCTGTCCCAGCCTCAATAGGGATCCCCTTCCAGCTCTTGTTCCCCCATCTCCATCTCCCTTCCACTCCTAATTTCACAGCAAAGTCACAATGGGTAACAGGTGGCAAGAACCTTCAAAGCATTTTCAGTATCTCTCTCCTGGGAACTTATCGCAAGGACATAGTTCAAATGACAGAAAATGCTAAAGGCAACACGGTGGTGTTTGTGATAATGATGATGATGACATACACTAATATGCAAATATGCAGCAACAGGGAGAGATGAGTACTTAAGTATGGCACTTCCTCTTGATGAAATATTAACACAATACAACCATATAGCATAATTGTTTGGGGCAATTTCAGAACACTCCCTGAGTGATCACTCCTCCACCAAAGTACTGGGGATTCAATGGGGAAAAAGACGGGCCCCGCCCCCAAGGAGGTTCCAGTTAGATGACTGACCATCTGTTGAGATTGCAAAGTGCAGAAAGCCAATTCCATTCTATTCAACCAACAGCATAAGCAAATCATCTCCCCAGACCCAAAGGCCTTCCCTTCTTCCTCTTCTTCTGACACCCAATCCTCCAGCACAAAGGATATGTTTAGAGACTGTGAGAAAGTGTTTACATGAATGCCATTTCTTCATTGCCATTGAGCAAAATGGTGAAGTGACTTCCCCACACAGGCACTGGACATATATTATATAATATATAATATATAATATTATAATATATATGGACATTTATATATTATAATATATATATGGACATTTATATATTATAATATATATATATGGACATATATATATTATAGGACATGGCACAAATGCTTGCCAAATGGATTTCAGACACACTGGCTTTGGGTTCACTCGCGTCTCCCTCCTCCTTCACCCCATGCCATCCGTATCAGAAAGGGCTGTGAGATATTTTGGCAGGGTGTGTTTGCCCAAGTTAATTGGAGGCAGACAGAGCTGCAAACAGCAGGTATTCTGTATTCTGGCCTGCACGGAATGCAGATAAGGCGTGGATCGCAAAGTGAAAGGACCAGGAGCCCACAGACATGGGGTCCGCCCATTTCCAGTTCTCCAAAGGCTGGAGGCAAGTCAGAGGAGCTAAAGAAGAGAGAAGTAATCCCCAAGGGGGCCCAGGCATGTGTCCAGGCCAGTAGCAAGGCCAGCTAGCCGGACATCATGTCTATCAAACCAGCAGCTGGGCTGGCTCTGTGTGGCTGACACAAACGGACGCACTGCACCAGCCTTCAGAGCACCAGTCTCAGTGCTGGTGAGAGAAAGTCATGCCTGGCCCACAGTGTGCTCTGTGAGTCCAATGAAGAATAAAGCAGAGGCTACCACTGCTCAAGGGGCTCCCAGTGCAGCAGGTGAAAAGGAAAGGTACATGGGCCCTTCCTCACAAGACAGTGCGGTCAGTGAAAGGAAGGCAGACACAGGCAGGGGTTTAAGGGCTGACGAGGGAGAACCCCTGCAGCTGAGGATGGAGTGGAAAGGGGGAGGAGGAGTCCCAGAAGAGACAACGCTAAAGCTGAGGGCTCCCCAGGAAAGCAAGAGAAGGGCATTCCAGGTGGAGAAGAGCACATGCGAACCTCACAGACCAAGTCCTGCAGACATGACAGGTACTTCATTTGGGGTGATGAGCCCAGGCTATAGCTACATTATATCTCTATCTATACCCATAGACACATCTTTAGCTTCATATTCTCTATAGAATACTGGCTGTTAGAGATTGCTGTGTCTAGCAGGGTTCTAAGCACTTTCACATACATAGGCATACTTCACTTAATCACGCTTCACAGAGGCTCCATTGTTATTTTGTTGTTGTTGTTGTCTTTACTAATCGTGGCAGCCCTGTGTTGAGCAAGTCTACTGGTGCCATTTTTCCAACATTATGTGCTCATTCCATTAGCATTTTTTAGCAAGAAAGTATTTTTTATTTTTTATTTTTTTTTAGAAACAGGGTCTCGCTCTGTCAAGCTCTGATCACAGCTCCCTGCAGCCTTGAACTTCTGGCCTCAGTTTCCCAAGTGACTAGGTCTATAGATGCACATGCACCACCACTCCTGGCTAATGTTTTCATCTTTTTTGTAGAGGGTGAATCTCGCTATGTTGCCCAAGCTGGTTTGGAACTCCTGGCCTCAAGCGATCTGCCCACCCCAGCCTCCCAAAGTGCTAGGAGCATAAGCCAGCACGCCTGGCCAAAAAAGTATTTTTTAATTAAGGTATGAACATTGTTGTTTTAGACATAATGCTACTGCACACTTTATAGACTACAGTACAGTATAGTATAAATACAACTTTTGTGTGCACGGGGAAACCAAAACAATTCATATGACTTGCTCTACTGCAATCCTCACTTTATTGCAGTGGCCTGGAATCAAGCCTGAAATATCTCCACATCTGTATTAATTCATTCAATCCTGGAGTTTGGTGCTGTTGTTATCCGTTATGTCCATTTTGCAGACGAGGAAACTGAGATCAAGAGAAGATACTGTATCCAAGGTGGCAAAAGAAGCAGACGTGTGATTTGAACCCAGGTCTTCTGTATTCAGGGTTCACACTGTGAAGATGACTGTGTGATTAGCAGACGGTGGGGTGGGGTGGGACAGGGAGAGCACAGATGAGGCTGGGGGTCTTGATGGGGCCCTGACCGTGGTGAGCCTTGTCCTTCCTGCAATGTGGACTCTGTTCC
Organism: Pongo pygmaeus; assembly: GCF_028885625.2. Lineage (NCBI taxonomy): Eukaryota > Metazoa > Chordata > Mammalia > Primates > Hominidae > Pongo > Pongo pygmaeus. Next base: position 146,415,560 of record NC_072380.2, read on the forward strand.
AGGATAGTAAGTGTCGTGGGCATTGAAAGGAGGAAGGACATACCCGGATGCCCTTCAGGAACAAAGGTTATCTGTAAATGCCCAAGCGCTTATAGCTGGGCATGACTAGAATAAAAATTAGTCTTTTGAGAAGGGATCAATCTGTAGGTTGACTTCTAGAAGCACATAGAAAATTTCCATCCTTCTGATGGCCCCTCTCTTCTTGGGACATTGGCACTGTAAAGGCCTCTGGGCCTGGCCACAGTGGTTCACCATGGAAAGCCCCTTCTTTCTGGGAAGAATGTCTGCTGCAGCCAGACGGTCTCCTGAGCCGGCAAGGTGGGAGTCCTGGCTCCTGTTCTTGCGGCTCACTCATGTCCTGCCACAGGCTCATTTATCACGGACTCAGTGAGGAACCATAGTGATAAATGCACCTGTCAATTACTCAGCCTTCACAATGGGCCAGACACCATACCCAGCTTTTTGAGTCCTCGTGTCATTTAATCCTCACAGAACTCTCCCAAGTGGGTACTATTATTCTTCCTTTTTTTACAGATGGGGAAACCAAGTCTCAGAAAGTGTTATTCCCACCTGTTTCATAAAATCTCTCAAACCCTGCCTATCCTCTGCTCTCACACCCTAACGGTCAACACAGAAGACTTCTGTGCCCACACACCACGCAGTGGACACCAGCTGGGTGTCCTCCAATTTAATTCTGACACCATCTACCTGGAGACAGTGTCAGTTCCCACAGGTCGAGAGATCAGTGCCCTAGACTGCCCTCAACTCCTACGCCAAACACAAGTCTCAAGTCCAGGTCTCTGCAACTTCTGATCAACTGACTTCAAATTGGGTTCCCATGACCCCCTTTCTGGGCTCGATTAATTTGCTGGAATGGCTCACAGAACTCAGGAAATTATATTTACTGGTGCAAAGGATACAGATAGAGAGATGCATGGGGGGAGGTATGAGGGAAGGGGCGTGCTACCCTCCAGGAACCTCCAGTGCTCAGCTATCTGGAAGCTGTTCCAACCCAGTCTTCTGGGGTTTTATGGAAGCTTCCTGACATCAGCATTCCTTCTCCCAGGGTACAGGGCAGGACCCTCTCTGGGGAAGATCTCAAGACCCACAGTCAGAAAGGCAGAGAAAGATAAGAGCCCTGTGTTAGGGCAGGGGAAGGCAGGCAGAAGAAAGTTGGAGAGATCCTGTGTCCTGAGGCCTGCCACACCCAATATTATCACAAAAGTCTGTAACAAGGGCTACAAAAGAATGAGCCAGGAACTGTGGAGGAAATCCAATTATCATCCTAACACCACACTGCCCAAGCTCCAAGGGCTGGAGGAAAGCATCCGGGAGGGGTGCCAGGCTTGCAGAACGCCAGGCCCATTCTCTGGAACCCTCTACAGCTTGCACATCCCCGCAGCATCCATCTCCCCTGGGGGCCGGGATTGGCCCCACTGAATCAAGAAAACAAGGCCCTGCATGAATGAAGGTCACGAGGCTGGCAAGCAGCAGAGGCATCTGGAATCTTGTTCCTACAAACACAGGGCCCGGCTGTCTTGGATCTTTGAGCACCCAGGGAGGGCACTTCCTGTTGCCGGCTGCCATGGTTTCAGCTGTCTGGTGCCTGACCTTTCTAGAAGATGGTAATGATGAGAGTTGTGACTGCAAAGCCTCTAGCCAACAACTGAGAAGAGCTACACTCTGAGGTCCGGAAGGTCTGTGCATCTTCTGGTCCATTTTACACATGAGACAATAGGGGCAGGGAGGGGCCGCATTTGAGGGCACTGCGGCACCATGGAGGGCTTCCGAAAGATCTCTCTAGTGAAAGCTGGAGGGAGAAAGTACAGGCAGAAGGAGCAAACAGCAGGCCAGACTAAGTTCCATGACAGCAGAAACCATGTTTTTGTTTTTTGCTGCTGTATCCCCGGTACCCAGCACGTCAAAGGCATTGAATTAAAACCTACTGAATGGCCGGGCATGGTGGCTCATGTCTGTAATCCCATCACTTTGGGAAGCCAAGGTGGGGAGATCACCTGAGGTCACGAGTTCAAGTTCGGCCTGGCCAACATGGCGAAACCCCATCTCTACTACAAATATGAACATTAGCCAGGCGTGGTGGCGGGAGCCTGTAATCCCAACTACTTGGGAGGCTGAGGCAGGAGAATCACTTGAACCCAGAAGGCAGAGGTTGCAGTGAGCTGAGATTGCACCATTGCTCTCCAGCCTGGGCGACAGAGCGAGACTCCATCTCAAAAAATAAATAAATAAATAAATAAATAAAATCTATTGAATGCGTGTGTTGAGTGAGTCTGTTACAGCTGCCTAGGAGAGGATGCAAAAGGCTGAGGGAATTCAAGCACTGTTAGCACTTGGCATTCCTTTCTCTGTGCAAATGTAATTAGACACCCTACCTTCACACCAAAAATTAGAGCATTCCACCATGCTGGTTAAAAACTCCTTGTGTGACTCAAATGCATATTATTCCATTCTGCGGCTGGACTGGATTTAGCTCATCTCCTAATCTTGACATTGCAGGTATTTCCAGCATATTGCTTAAAAGCATTAGGCAGTGAGGATGATGGGGAGGCAGCAAGTGGACTGGACTCTGGAGACGCTGTAAGCCTTCACAGTGCAGCCCCCCAACTTATTAGCTGTGTGATTGTAAGTTACTTAACCAGTCTGTGCCTGAGTTTCATCATCCGTAAAAAAGGGAAATGACAGCAGCTGGCTGCCAGGGAGGCTGTGGGGTGAAATCTATGTGTGTGGGGTTGTTAGGAAGGCGTTAAGAGCCACAGCCAGCCCTGCGAGAGTGCTCACAAACACTCCCCCAGCCCCAGGACTCCTGAGCTCAGCTGATTCCTGAGAATGCAGTCCCTGATGTGGGATCACAGGTCAGCCTGCAGAACTTCAAGGAAAGTGCCTTTGAAAACCCCAGCAGAACCAAGAAGAACAAAGTTCTTTAGCCCTATTCCCTGAGCCCAAGCACAAGGACTCAGAGGATCCAGAAGACAAGTAAATTCACTGTACTATGGAGCACCAGGATTCCCACCGCCAACTCCCCTTGTGGCCAGCTCACCCGGCAGGCAGCAGGTAAGAGAAGGCACTCTCACTGACACTGCAGCTTGCAAACCGGGCACAGAACCAGAGCACGTCCAGGAGCTGACGCTCCAGCCCCTGGGCTGCACCCCACTTATCTAGGGCTTGCATTTTATTTTAAAGTCGTAACTTTGCATTATTTTTCCTTAAAGAAAACTCCCAAATTGTATAAGCTTCAGGACCCAAAGAACTAGAACTGCACCTAAACATACCACTGATTTATTAATTGATCTGTTTCTCCCATTAAATTATTATCATCGACCAGTTATGGTGGCTCATTCCTGAAATCCCAACACTTTAGGAGGCTGAGGCTGGGGAATTGCTTGAGCCCAGTAGTTTCAGACCAGCCTGAGCGGCACAGCAAAACACCATCTCTACAAAACTTAGCCAGGCATGGTGGAGCACACTCGTATTCCAGCAACTCAGGAGGCTGAGGCAGGAGGATCGCTTGAGTCTGGAAGGTCAAGGCTGCAGTGAGTTGTGATGGCACAACTGCACTCCAGCCTGGGCACCAGAGTGAGACCCTGTCTCAAAATAAATAAATAAATAAAATAAGGAAACAAGTTATTAACATCTTGAGGACATAGCTCTCATCTTACTCTGTTTTACCTCCAGTGCTCAGTCAAGTGCCAGTGAGCTGGAAGGCACTCAGTAAGTATTTACTAAATGAATGAATGAATAAGAAGAAAGGAAAAACAGCCTGAATGAGAAGCTCCCTCCCTCTTCATTTCACTCATGCCACTTGGATCCATCCTTAAAGTCACCCTCTACACATTAATCCGCTAATCCTTCTCTCCCCATCAGCCTTTCAGATACTCCAGAGTGCTCCCAAGTCTCCTCTCCCCTCCCACCCCAAACAACCCCTGTTTCTGCCACTGCTGCTCTTAAAGGTTATCAGCAACGGAAATTCCAACAGCTCCTTGCTGCTGCCCATCAGAATATTGAATGACTGCCAGGATGTCCTCTTATCTAGTCAGAGTGCCCTGGCCTGCAGTTGGTCTCTGGGCCAGCTGATAACATATTTTGTTGTTGGAGGAAATGCTTTAGCTCCAATGGAGAGTGTCCACCCATGTGACACTGCCCAGAAGGAAAACAGGCCTGGTTCTCTGAGGGGAGGCCACAGCCCCCTGAAGAAGACTGAATCAGTCCCTGTGTATCCTTTGATCAACAGCCCCTGCTCTCCTTCTCACCTCCCTATTTGCTCTTTCCTGTCCGTCATGTGACTTGGTTCTAGAAACATTTCCTGGAAGAGACACTGCTTGACCACCACACCCATGCTATGCCCTGCCCTGGGACCACCTGCCCCTGCCCACACCATATATATATAGACTGTGTATCTCTTCCTCTTTCTCACCCCTAGCTAGGATCTTTGTCTGATTAGAGCAGTGCCTGGCACAGAAGAAGCTCAGAAATGTTTGTCAATGCCTGCCTGAAACCAACATTTATCTGGTGCACATTCTGCATGTTTGCTGGGAGCTGGAGACACAAACGTGTTTAAGTTAAGGCCTCCACACTGAAGCAGCTCTCCCAGGAAACCACCCTGCAAAAGAACAAATGCTCCCTCTGCAGAGAGGCCCAGTTCTGTAATCACACCCTCAACCTGATCAAGGTCTTCACAAGGACAGGACAGCAGTCCTGCATCCCCCACAGAAACTCTCACTCCCACATGCAACTCACACACCACCACGTGCATCTACACACACCTCCTAACAGAACTCCATCTGAGAGATGCAGACCATATACATGGTCCACATGTTTTGGCTGGCCTACACTGTGAGGGCCAGACACTGCTGTCAGCAGGGACAAATGCTTACCCGGGCTTCTGTTCTAGTTTCTGTCCTGAGACGGAGGTTTCTCCCTAGGCCTTTTGATCAAAAGCCGAGGGACAAACAGGTGCTTGCTATAAGCTTACCGCTTTACCAGCTGTATAATCTGCACAAGTTAATTAGCTTTTCAGGGTCTTGGTTTGCTCATCTGTACTTGGGCCACTGAGTTGATGTCAGAAGTAACAGCAAGGGAAGGGGTCTGAAACTGGGCCTGAACATGGTTTAATAAATGCAGTTGGTGGCAACGTTGACAGTGAGAGTAGAATGACTGTCAGCATCATTCAGATAGACATGAATTTCCAGAATGTCCTAGCATCATTAATGTGAACCTATGGTGATTTTAATAGATAGATAAGTCAATTTGAAAATGATCTGAATGATGTGTGGATATACATGTGGATGTGGTTATGTATGTATATAAAGGTGGGTGTCTGTGTGATACACCACACACACACGCACACACACACACACAGACACACACATCCCAGTTATGTCTGCTCAGAGGGCCTAGAGGCAATGCTACCCCAGGAACAATGAGCACACCTAGTGGCTAGATCTTGGTTTCTAAACACCATTTTCCATGGAAAGGAACCAGTGCTCCTATGTTGATTCCACCACTGAGGTGAGGAGAGTAGAAGATGAGGCTAGAATACCTTGCTGTGACAACAAGGCAGCAAGTGCTCAAATGATGATGGAGAAATGTTAGAGACACAGGAGCCAGGCCCTAGTGGACAGATTTGGGGCAATGTAAATGTCAAAATAACTAATGATCACAAAAGACTGCAACCTATTGAATAAAGTTAAAATCCATGAGTCCACAAATATAAAGAAAGGAAGGGCCGGGCATGGTGGCTTACGCCTGTATTCCCAGAACTTTGGGAGGCCAAGGCAGGCAGATCACTTGAGGTCAAGAGCTGGAGACCAGCCTGGCCAACGTGGTGAAACCCCATCTCTACTAAAAATACAAAAATTAGCTGGGCATGGTGGTGCATGCCCATAATCCCAGATGCTCAGGAGGCTGAGGCAAGAAAACTGCTTGAACCTGGGAGACAGAGGTTGCAGTGCGCAAAGATCAAGATTGCACCACTGCACTCCAGCCTGGGTGAGAGTGACTCCTCCATCTCAAACAAACAAAAAAAAAAAAAAAAAAAAGATGAACAGAGGAAGAAAATTTCTTCTTTATAGTAGGAAACCAACTAATAAATGAAAAAGAAACAGTGAAATTAGAAAAATCACCAATTGGCAACTATGATAATAATAAATCTATTCAGGCAAGAATCACGAAAAGATGCTAAAACTAATGACTGACAGACTGAGGACTAATCAGAAATCTACACAATCTCAGAAGTTCTCCCCATGAGATGCTTATTAATTGCAAAGGTGAAACAATAACTTTGCGGTGGAGACACCTGGAAGACTCCACCTTAACTGAGAGCTCCAAGCTATCATCACCAGTAATGGGAGACAGCCACACCAGTGCCTCTTGATAGAATACACTGAAAACGACACATCAGCTCTGGGCTAGTCCTGCTAACCTAATCAGGAGGAAACATCACAAAAGCCAAAATTGAGTGCATTCTATCAAATAACTGGCCTGAACTTGTCAAAAAGGTTAACGTGCTGAAATACAAGATTAAGAAAGTTTTCCAAGAAAGACACATGCCAACTGGCTTTTCTTTTGCCATGAAGGAATTTAGCGGGGGCAACTGATGAAATCTGAATAAGAAATCAGAAGGTTAGATAATAGTCAAATTAATGTTAAGTTTCTGACTTAGAAAGTTGTATTCTAAGATACAAGTTTCTGATTTCAGGAAAAAATATAGAAAAAAAAGAAAAAATGAACATAATAAAATGCAAACATTTGAAAACCTGGACGAAGGGGGTCCAGGAATTTGTTGGCTGTTCTTATAACTTTTCTATAAATTTGCATTTATATAAAAATAAAACAATTGAAAAAAATTAAAAATGGAAACGAATGCTCTGGGTTCATGAGATTGAGAAAAAAATCAATATATTACTTAGTGCATTGTATGTGCCAATAATTTAAAGCTATAATAATTATTATTAGTAATAATAATTATTAGTAGAACATGCACCTGGCACATAATAAGCTGGAAATGGACAAAAATATTATCACTGTTAACATCATCATCATCATTCTTGATATGCTTGATTCTAATAAAGAACTAAAAAATTAATACTATTATTTGTGTTACTTATAATTACTTCGTATCTGCATTAAACTCCATTGTTTGAAGGTTCGTTATAGAAATGCCTGTTTAAAAGGCATACAGCACTCCTCTGTAATGGTGAGGTGCTTGAAGACCAACCAAAAGAAACAGGCAGGGGGCCATTTTCAAATCTAGATGTGCAGAATACATATCAATTAGATCTTTTCTCGTCAATGGAGTCTCTACTTTGTTCTTGCTTGTGCTTGGGTAACCCAAAGATAAGAAAGCCCAATTTCTAAATGCCAAATCTGGGGCCTTTGCCCAGACCTGCTGGCCATCTAGAGTCTCTTCTCTGTTCCTTCTTGGGTCCCTTCCACACAAACTGTGCATCTCAATGATCAGCCCTTTTTATTCCCACTTGCATTGGCTTATGCACCAAGCAGAACCTCCTGCCATGCCCCTAGTCTTGTCCCATCTAAGATGGTGAGCTAGCTCAAGGTCCAAGGCTCTCCCCAACCTGTCTATTGTATAGAACTGGCTGTGTTTAGCACAATTCTGAGATGTGGTATGTTCCCAAGCATCATTACTTTGTTCAACATGTTCTTTCAAAGTAAACCTATGACCATAACCAGGAACCATACTGTCTTTTGTCTCCATTCTTCCTCATTCTTCTAAGACTCACACATGCCACATCTTCAGCTCATTTTCTTCCTCTCCTTGTTTTTTATCGCTCTTGCCCATATAGTTACCCCTTGGGAACATAGAAGCCATTGTTTCTTCCCCTTTAGAGGAGGCCCCACACAGCCCCTGAACTACCTGTGACACCAGAAGGGCTCAAGCTCACATCCATATCTACTTGTATAAATAAAAATAATAAACCCCATGGCCCAAGTGGATTTGTTTTACATGGAGTCACATACAGAGACCAGAAGATGGCTCCCAAAGAAATTTTAAAAGTTACTCCATTCTTATACTAGAGAGAGAGAGTGAGAGAGTGAGCACGAGAGAGAGAGAGAGGTCCTTGCCAATAATCATATAGAAAACAGCTACACACACTCACAGACATCAGCCTTCCTTCTTCTTCTACAATGATTGCAATTATGCCCAAGATGGGTTAGAGACCAGCAGAGTGAAGTGACACATCCAGGGTGATCTCAATTTTTCTCAAGCTAACTCTGTACTGATAAAAATGTCCTCTTTCTACACTACCCATGGGTACCCATAAGCAACATGTGGCTACTAAGCACATGAACTGTGATGTGACTGAGGCCTGAATTTTTCATATTATTTCATTTTAATTAAAATTTCAATATCCCCATATGGAGTGGCTCTGTGTGGATAGCTCAGCTGCAGACCAGAGGTTGCAACACCTTTTCTGTTAAGGACCAGGGAACAAATATGTCAGGCTTTGCAACCACATGGTCTCTATGGTAATGACTCAACTGGGTTGCTGCGGTGTGAAAACAGCCATACATGACACCTGAACAAAGGAGCATGGTGGGGCGCCAGCGAAGCTTTATTTACAAAGGCAGGCTGGGCCAGGCTTGTCCTGTAGGCCACAGTTTGCTGATGCTTGCTCTAGGACACACCAGAGTATCATGCCAGGCCTTTGTCAGGATGACATCAAAGGAGATTCTGAATCCAGGTTTTTACTTACCAGTGTTCATGAGAGCTCAGAAAGCTCTCCATTTAAGAAAAAGAAAGGCTGCTAGATACTAACAGTCTGCATATTTCTCCTGAGGGACACTGTATTCCCCTTCCATGAGAACTCCTCTTAATGGCACGTTTCTGGGCAAGCAGGACATGTTTCAGACATCAAGAAATAGGACAATATCTTCCACATCCTCCATGGAACATAATCAATGGAAAACAAAACAAAACAGAAAAGACAGCACATCTCACTTGTGCTGCAGACAGATTAGTCATTTACCTCCATAGGCTGAGTGACCGTCCATCTCTGGTCCCCAAATGGAATTGTCCTGATCCAAGCTCAACGCATTTGCTCACAGCAGCTCTTGGGGGTGTTAATTTCCTCTCACTGACATTTCCAGTTCAGGAAGATGAAATCTGAAAATGGAACCAACTGGAAGAGAAGAGGAGAAAAGTTTAAGTCAGTTTTGACAATTAGTCCATCCTCTGCCTTTTTAGGATGACTCAAGATAATGAAAAGATATTCACCCACTTATTCCACTCACTCACCCAATTATTTATATAGCACCATCTGTTAAACAAACACCTATTCTGTTCCAGGCACAGAGCCACACACCAGGACAGGAAGGTGAGTAACTCACAACTGCTCTCCGCAGGGAGTTCAGACTGGGAGAAAACAGAAAAATACACAGACAATTCAGGACAATGTAATATAGGCGGCTTGGGTGCCTGTAATCCCAGCACTTTGGGAGACCAACGCAGGCAGATCACTTGAGGTCAGGAGTTCATGACCAGCCTGGCCAACATGGTGAAACCCCATCTCTACTAAAAATACAGAAATTAGCTGGGCATGGTGGCGCACACCTGTAGTCTCAGCTACTTGGGAGGCTGAGGCAGGAGAATTTCTTGAACCTGGGAGGTGGAGGTTACAGTGAGCCGAGATCACACCACTGCACTCCAGCCAGGGACACAAAGAAGGACTCCATTAAAAAAAAAAAAAAAAAAGGACAAATGACCAACTCCGTCTAGAAGAAGAATTTGAACAGGAGATGATATTTTTAGCTGCTCCCTAAACAAAGCACTAATGAGGTGCTGTTTAGTAAAAATGCAAAACATGGGGAAAGGAAAAATAAATATGTAAGATATGAATGTGAAAGTGTGACATCGGGGTTAGGATAAATCAGGCTGAGGCCAGATAGGAAACGGTTTCTGAAGACTTCATCTGGCACGGCGCGGTGGCTCATGCCTGTAATCCCAGCACTTTGGGAGGCCAAGGTGGGCGGATCACTTGAGGTCAGGAGTTTGAAACCAGCCTGGCCAACATGGTGAAATCTCATCTCTACTAAAAACACAAAAGTTAGCCAAGTGTGGTGGCACATGGCACATGCCCATAGTCCCAGAGACTCAGGAATCTGAGGCAGGAGAATTGCTTGAACCTGAGAGACGAGGTTGCAGTGAGCTGAGATCACACCACTGCACTCCAGCCTGGGCAACAGTGAGACTCCGTCTCATGAAAAAAAAAAAAAAAAAAGACGACTTCATCTGACAGGAAGAATAGCATAGAAACCCTCAACTCTTAACCACTGCTGTAGAAATGGCCCCAATTTGTTCAGGCCACCTGCACGCACACTCTGCAGTATGGCTTTGCCTACCCCCAGCATGAGGGAGAATCGAAGTTTGGCTACGAGACTTGCTTTAGCCAATGGCACAATAGAAAAGGTGACACAAATAAAGGCTGTAAAAGTGCTTATACCTAAAAGTTTCTCTCCCTTGCTGCTGGGAATCTTTTTTTTTTTTTTTTTTTTGAGATGGGTCTCACTCAGTTGGCCAGGGCTGGAGGGGCCGTGGCATGACAACCACTCACTGCAGCCTTGACCTCCCAGGCTCAAGTGATCCTCCCTCTAAGCCTCCTGAGTAGCTGGAACTACAGGCTCGTGCTACCACACTAGGCTAATTATTTTTATTTTTTGTAGGGTCTTGCTATGTTGCCATGGCCGGTCTTGAGCTCCCGGGCATGAGCCACCATGCCCAGCTGCTGCTGGAAATCATTCTGCTGCCACCTTAGCAAGCCTGAGGTAGCCCCCTGGAGGATAACAGACAATGTGTGGAGAGAGGCTGAGCCATCCCAGCTCAGCCCCGAGATGTGTGGATGCGCCAGCACAGGCAATCAGCCTAACACAAACTGTGCAGACCAGATCATCCACCCACAGAAATCATAAATGTCTGTTTTTAGGCACCGGGGTTTGGGGCTGTTTGTTATACAGAGAAAGCTGACTGATACAACCACTGAGGTTTCTTTATACCGCTGGCAATGGTGATGCATGAGGATAAACTTGTGTGTTAGGAAGAAAGTTCAGCCCCTGTCGAGTTGGTGATTATGAAGAGATAACGAGGGCCAGAAGGCAGGGCCCTGGGCAAAAGGAAGAGTGAGAGATTCAAGAGCTCTTTTAGAGGGAGAAACAACAGCATTTAGTGACTGTCTAAGCCCAGAGTTGTCTAAAGGCATTTGCCTGGTTCTGGAAACCATGTGTGGTGTTGACTATAAACAGATTCTATTTGGCACCTGCTGATGGGGGCAGGATGTTTACATAGAAGATAATGAACGTGACCAGAGTCAGCACAGTTAGGGGTGAGGGTCCAGGAAAGCCACAGGAACGAAACTCTTTCTTTTCAGAAATGAGAATTAAGGCACGATGCTCACTGCCACAGCCTCCTAGCCAGTCTTAAAATAGCCATTGCCTCTAATGCCAACTCCCTCTCTTGGCAGCAGGCAGGGGGATCCCTGTAAATTGTAACTCAGGCCTCCCTCCCTTGCATCACTGGTTCACACCTTCCCCATTCCCTCTGTACTTTCTACTCCCCCTTCAGATTTCAGTGTAAACACCACTTCACAGAGACATCTTCGCTGACTCTGGGGACAAGGCTGGGCACCGCCCCTCGATATTTTCAGTGTTCCCTGCCTTCCTACAAAGCATTATCGCCAACATGTGAACTCCATAAGGGCAAGGGTATGTCTGCCCTACATACCACTGTGCCCTCACCACCCAGCACACCACTTGGCATGTGGGAGAAAGTCTATTCCTATTTCTTGAATGAGAGGGTGACCAAAACAATACAGGTATCACACTTCTAAGATGTTTTCTTGGACACACCCCCTTCCAAACTTGAAGCTGGGTTAGGGCCTTACCTGGGAGCACCCATGGCTTCATTCATGTTCCTTCATTCGTTCTCTCATTTAGCAAGAATTTACTAAGCACCAGGCATCACCTCAATCCTACTGTTGGTTGCTCTCACTAGACCAAGCCTTCAGAGGTGGGGAAGGGGAGCTGTATTTTACTTGTCACTAGATTTCCCCACTCTCACCCCCACTGGCTATCATATGGGTGTAGGAGGCACTAAATAATGACCAGTGAATCCATGAATAAATGAGTGAACAGCCAGATAAATCTCAGAGAATCCATCAGGATGTGGCTGATTTATAACTCTGCAGAAGCTCATTACTGAGTTTGAGCCTTACGTATGTTACATCTTACTAAATAGTTGAGAATCCTTGTAATGTAAAAACCTGCATGTATATATGCCTATATCAGGATATATACTGCAACTGTTCTATGCCATAAGATATAAGGCGGTAATCTATGAATCAGATTAAATATGGAGCCCTGCTCTGAATGAAGCCTCTGATTCCACAGCCTGGCACCTGTGGCCAACTGTGATCTTCAATTAAAGCCTAAGACTCTTCATGAAGCAACGCATAACATCTTGAACCAATTCTTTCATTGGTCTTAAGTTGGCTTTGAAAAAAATAAGTTGGCAATGGCATTGGATTCCAAATTCCAACTGACAAGTTTGCAACCTGGAGGCTTATCTTAAAAACTAGAACTCGTCAGGCGCAGTGGCTCACGCCTGTAATCCCAACACTTTGGGAGGCTGAGGTGGGCAAATCACCTGAGGTCAGAAGTTCAAGACTAACCTGACCAACATGGAGAAACCCCGTCTCTACTAAAAATACAAAATTAGCCAGGCGTGGTGGTGCATGCCTGTAATCCCAGCTACTCAGGAGGCTGAGGCAGGAGAATCGCTTGAACCCGGGAGGCAGAGGTTGTGGTGAGCCGAGATCGTGCCATTGCACTCCAGCCTGGGCAACAAGAGTGAAACTCCATCTTAAAAAACAAAAACAAAAACAAACAAACAAATAAAACTAGAAATGCACCCCATGTGGGGCTCACCTTTTGCAGCCTCAGTTTCTCAGCTTCTCTAATACAGCACTGGGGTGTTAAATGCAGAGAAAAGGCAATTATTCCACTGTCTTTCTGCCTCAGATCCCAGGAACAACCTGATGAGCTCCTTAGACTTTCCTTGCCTTTTGGTTTTAACAGGAGCCCTGGAAATCTTTTCTAAAAGCCATGTCCCAGTTCTCTTCTCATTCGTGCTCTGCTGTCATGCCTCTTTCTATATTGAGTCCCTATTTCCCCACCCTTCCAAGATTGCTTCCAATTAAGAGCAACAACTAAACTCTTACCGCTGAAACATCTGTGAAGCGTGTTCATACACACGAGCCATACAAGAAAGACAAATCAGAAAGTGTCCCCATTTTTGGAGAAGTTCAGAAAAGCTCATGTGACTCTCCAAGACCACAAATGAGGAAACCAAGGCCCAGAGAAGTGGCTCCTCCATGACACAGCTAGAGAGCTGTGCAGCTGGACAGTGGGCAGAGGGCCTTAGACCTAGGGTTCAGTGTTCTTCCCAATACCAGGCGAATTACTATCGTCCTATTCCAGCCCATTCATCCCTTTCATTTCCATCCATCCAACTGGTAGCCACTAGCACCAATCTAGGAGCTAAGCAGGGAAATGCTGGGCTTAAACCAAGAGACTCGGAATCAAGAAAAATGTCTACCTTCTCCAGCTAGAGCACAGATTAGGACAAATTCCACTCAAACAAATCATGGTTATGTTCTCATTCCTCCTGTTCTGAACCCATAAATCATTATTTCTTGGCCCATATTCGCGCTTCCACCATCCACAGCCCCCTCATGCCACCTGAGGCTCCTTTCTACTGTATAATATAATACAATAACTCTCATAAGAGAGTGTATTCTCCAATTTTGTGTCTTCTTGAAGTACAGCAGCAAACTAGAAGTAAAGCTGGATACCACTCCTGGAGGAGCAGGGCTAGTTTGCTTAATAAATCATAGCTTTTCCTCTCCATGCAAACAATCATCTGGATAACTGTTAGCACTGGGTCTGGCTGAATACTATTGCTGCATTTTTAAATTATAGGGATCTTTTCTGAGGCCTGCGGGCATGACATGTTCCATCCAAAACAGTGTGGCCTGCTTCTAGGTGTGCCCCTAGGGGACACTGGTCAAGTAAAGCTGTGTGGTTTTAGAAAAACAGCCTTTCGGTAACTCACGCCTATAATCCCAACACTTTGGGAGGCCGAGGCAGGTGGATCACGAGGTCAAGAGATCAAGACTATCCTGGCCAACATGGTGAAACCCCGTCTCTACTAAAAATACAAAAATTAGCTAGGTGTGATGGTGTGCACCTGTAGTCCCAGCTACTCAGGAGGCTGAGGTAGGAGAATCACTTGAACCCAGGAGGCAGAGGTTGCAGTGAGCTGAGATCATGCCACTGCACTCCAGCCTGGCAACAAAGTGAGGAAAAGAGAGAGAGAGAGAGAGAAAGAGAGAGAGAGAGAGAGAGAGGAGAGAGAGAGAGAGAGAGAGAGAGAGAGACAGAAAGAAAGAAAGAAAGAAAGAAAGAAAGAAAGAAAGAAAGAAAGAAAGAAAGAAAGAAAGAAAGAAAGAAGGAAAGAAAGAAAGAGAAAGAAAGAAAGAAAAAGAAAGAAAGAGAAAGAAAGCAAGCCAGGCTTTCTCTGAGTTTTACTTTACTCATTGGTAAAATGGAACTGTCTCTGCTTCAACTACTTTGCAGGGCTCTGCTAAGAAGTAAGTGAATACAAAACAACATGAAATCACTTTGATACTGGTAGTAGCAATAACAGATAACACTTAAACTAGCATTTTAACAGATAACATTTTTTAAGTACTTATGGGCATTTGCTAAACTAAGCCCTTTATACTCAAAAGCTCAGTTAATCTTCACAATGGTCCTTGGATGTGTGTACTATGATTTTCATCATTTTGAAGGTGAGTAAATGGAGGCTTGAGGAGATTAAGTAATTTGCTCAAGGTCATATGACTGATAAAGGCTGGAGCCTGAATGATTAACTAATTCCTAACTCTACTCTATTGTAAAGTCTGGGACTAACACAGTTTACTTCCCATCAGTATTTACTGAGCCTTAGACTGGGCTGGGCCAAACACTGTGTTCTGCCCTGCTGGGGACAACAGTACACTTTTGAGCTCTGCCCTAGAAAAGCCCACTGCAAGGGGAGAGAGAACACAGGTCCATCAGCAAGGAACCACACCACTCTGTGTCCAGGGCAGGCTCATGAATGTGCAAGTAGGTGGTTTCTTCATCTAGATTCCCATCCGGGACATGACACTGATGGAAAAGGAGATCAAGACTGAGACAGTCTAGCTAGATCAGTTCACAAATGGGACAAGTTGCCCCGGAAGTAGGAAAGTGCAAGAGCAGACACAGAAGCTGAGTGAGGAATGGTGAGACGACCTAAAAACATCTGGTGTGAGTGCTGGAAGGCCCTCAGCAGAGACGTTGGCGGGGCTGCATGTCGAGAACCAGGTTTACGGGCAGAAATTCTGGGTGTGTGAACCAGGAATGACATGGCTCATGCCAGAGTGTGAGCAAACTAAGCAGGGAAGCTCAGAGGGTGGGTCCCCTTTGGGTACGGTAGCATCTCCCTCTGTGGAGACCCAGGGACTCCGGAGGCCAACTCGGCTGATCTGAAAGTAAAAGTGAGAAGAACTTTGGGCAGGAAGCACATGTACTTGTTAGACTAGGAAAGCTGTTCTCACTTATAACCTCTCTCTCTGAAATGGGCTCAACACATGGGATCCCTCATAATGAAGTGCCTTTCTGAATTTGAAGGCTAACCACTGAGGTCTGGCTGCTTCGCTAGAAGAGCTATTATCATCAACAATAGCAACCATGGGTTAAGTATGGACAACGAGGCCAACAGCACACAAAGCATCTCATGTGCATGATTTCATTCAAGCTTCACAGCAGTCCTCTGGGGCTTGTAGTTTTACCCCCATTTCACAGATGTGGAAATTAAGATTCTGAAAGAGTATAATTTGCCCAGGGCCACACAGCTAGAAATTGGCAGAGATGAGACTCAAAGCCAGGTCTGTCTTGAACACAATAGCCCTTTGTGCTCAAAGGGATATTGAGTTCAAATGCAGAGACAGTGCCAGGGTTGACATGACCTTGAAGCACACGCTATCCAACCCCCAGTGCACCCGCCTGTTTGCATAAAAAGCCCTCCCTGCTCCACTCTGCTCTGCTGTTAACAGCTCGCAGCACCACATAAGTGGCCATAAGCAGATTCACTGGGGCCAGAACGTAAGCAGAACTGAGACAATCAACTTCCGGCTCTCTCCACCTTCAACCCCAGGATGAGTTCCTGTACCCCAGTATCCAAACCCCTAGATCCCAGCTCCTGTTTCACCAGCCTTGCCCGTGTGCCTCTGGAAGCCTCAGTTTCCTCATCTGTAATGTGGAAATGCTGATGATGATGGTCACAAAGAAGACAGATGAGGAAGAGCCTCACTTTGCCTGCTGTTCATAAGGGACAAACACAATAATGATTTGGCCAATGGCTATGCCATCGACTGACCAGGGTCTTGGACAAGTTATCTCATCACTCAGTACCTATGTCTCCTCTGTTGATGATGGGGATAATAAAAGCCCCTGACCTCATAGGGTTATGAAAATGAATTAGAAAATGTACACAGGAGCTCAGAACAGTGCCTGGTATGCTTGTTGAGAAGTGATAGTGAGTATCTTTCTGTTATCATCATTTGAGGGCACTTAGTAAGGCATGGAGCACCAGGAAACATCAGTTGTGATTAGGATCATGCAGTGAAAGGTCCACAGGCAACCTGTGCCACCTTTGGGAATCTATCTTAGGACTAAATTAGAGATGGCCAACAGCCTGGATACCAGGTTCCTAGAACAAAGTTTGCAACATAGGTTGCGGAAATCTAAGAGGCCTCTCAGTGAGGGTCCAGAAGGATCCAGTGAGCAGGGTGCTAAGGGGGCCAGGAGGAAGGGACACAAGGGAGAAGAGTACAGGGAGGTGTCTGGGGCCTTATTGCTTCTGCAGACTTCATGCACTGAGCCCCTGGAACTGGGGCCCTTCGACAAGATCCACCCAATCAGGGCTGTACAGCGGCTTCTGATTCTTATCAAAGGTGGAGGATTTCTGTCTTTAGGGAATAGGACCGCTCCTCATTGTTGAGCTCCTACTACGTACCAGGCACTTTTCCAAAATTTAATTTCACAACCATGAGCATGAGTCAAATTCTAGTCCCATTTTTCAGAGTCTGCAATCACCTGCCCAAAGTCACCAGGCTACTCTGGAAGACATCTGAATGCACATGACCATCTGCTGCTCTCCAGCTGCCCCAACCCCATGCTCCCTTGCAGCGAATGACATGAATGAGCCACGTTTACACTGCAGCAGTCGGGGTGGATCCATTCCACTGACCCTCTGACAATGGCGTTCCAAAATCCTACACTTGACAGTGGGATGTAGGGGTGTAGGCAGATGAGGGGCTGAAGGCTGGAGAGTGAGAACTATGAATCAAAGGAGATGGGCCCCTTCTGAAAGGACTAAGGATGTCAAGAAGGCTAGGATTGCGCTGACTGCCCATGACCAGGTCAGCATGAGTGAGTGAGGGTACCTTCTCCTGGGCCACCACCTCCTCCTCTTCACACCTGCTACTGCCTGTCTGATTCAGATTGGAGAAACGTTAACGGAACACCTGCTTTCCTCCTATGTGCTGGTCCAGCCATCTACTTGGGGTGTTTTTATTTCTTTTCTTTTTTTTTTTTTTTTTTTTTGAGTCGGAGTCTTGTTCTGTCGCCAGGGTGGAGTGCAGTGGCGCGAACTCGGCTCACTGCAACCTCTGCCTCCTGGATTCAAGCGATTCTCGTGCCTCAGCCTCCTGAGCACCTGGAATTACAGGCACACATCACCACACTCAGCTAATATTTTTGTACTTTTAGTAGAGGTGGGGTTTCACCATGTTGGCCAGGATGGTCTCGATCTCCTGACCTTGTGATCCGCCAGCCACGGCCTCCCAAAGTGCTGGAATTATAGGCGTGAGCCACCGTGCCCGGCCTACTTGGGTTTTTCTATTTCACTCTGAGGGCTGGGAAGACAAGGGAATGGGAAGGTATTTCTTGGCTGGTGTCTGTGCGGCCTGGGGAGGAAGCAGGCCACCCCCGCAGGGGACTGCTCAGCCTTTCCAGAATTGAACTGAGCTTCACGCCTCTGCCTTTGCTTTTTCTTCACCCGTCTCAGCCTGGCCGGGCTTTAGTTCATCTTCCTCATCTCAGATCCAGTGGGTCTGTAATGGGAGGAACAGCACGCTTCCCTGGTGTGGATTTCTGTTGCTCCCCCCGCCGTTGTCATCCCTGGCTCCCCAGTTCTCTCAGCCACCAGGCTGGAAATCTCCAAGTCACTTTCCAAGTGTCGTTTCTCAGCACTGTAGTGCAATCTGTTCTCAAACCCCAGAGATAAAGTCACCAATTCTCACATTGGAGCAAACACTCCAAATGCGGCTTACAGTGACTCCCACCCGCACCATTGATGGGACATTCATCTTGCCCTCCCATCCACTGTGAACCTGGGCCACATGGTTTTCCTAAAAAAAAAGAAAGGAGGGGGAGTCTGATGAAATCCCGTTCTGCAGGAAGGAAAAGAAACCTTGCTTGCACCTCATTACCGAAAGGATCAAGCCATTTAGGACCCACCCGATTGGGGCCTCCCTGTTTCCTTTTTTTCCACCTCTTCCCTCCAATCACAGCAGTTGGCAGGTGCCTGGCTTGGGCAGTGGATTCCTCCATGGGGTGCCCTCTCCACCCTCACTGCTGCTGTTGGAAAGGCTCACCATCTTTCCAGTCCCAGCTTGAAGGCCATCTCTTCTCTGGGGTTGTTCCCAACCTACCCCTGTTTTTTTTTTTGTTTGTTTGTTTGTTTGTTTTGTTTTGCTTTGTTTTGTTTTGTTTTGAGACAGAATTTCACTTTGGTGCCCAGGCTGGAGTGGAGTGGCATGGTCTCGGCTCACTGCAACCTCCGCCTCCCGAGTTCAAGCAATTCTCGTGCCTCAGCCTCCTGCATAGCTGGGATTACAGGCTCCTGCCACCATGCCTGGATGATTATTTTTGTATTTTAGTAGAGATGGGGTGTCACCATGTTGCCCAGGCTGGTCTCGAACTCCTGAGCTCAGGCAATCCGCCCATCTCGGCCTCCCAAAGTGCTAGGATTACAGGCATGAGCCACCGTGCCCAGCCTGTTTTATCTTTTTGAATCTCCACTCTCACCCAGGAAGATGAGTTGGTGTCATCCCCAGAGCACAAGGGGTAACACTAAGCTCGGACGTGGAAGTCACTTGCCCCAGATCTCACCACTGATCAACAGCAGGCCTTGTGACTCCAGAGCCTGTCTTCCCCCCAGGCCTTGGCCTCCTGGACAGGAGACAACCCCTTGGCGTTGCTCTTGGATGGACTGAATTTGCTTTCAGAGGAGTGAGATGCTGGCAGGCCGTACAGCTGTCCTCTGGGCCCAGCATCTATTGTTCTGTCTGCTCAGAGTCGCGTTCCTTTCTCGGATCTGGGAGGAATTGTGAAACATGGACCTGTTTGTCTTCTAGGCCACCTCAGCTAATGAAGGCTGCATAGCTACGTACTTTCGAACAGGATTTTTAGGATGAAGAAACAAAAGAAGAAAGGGAGGGAGAAAAAGAAGGAATGAAAATGGAAAGGAAGAGAAGGGAGAAAGAAAACTATTAGCCATGGAAACCTTGGACCCAAGGACACGGCTGACATCATATAAAGTCTGTCCCTGGCAAATGTGACCCAGAGTGCCACCACTAACAGTCCTATTTATAGCCCTTTGAAATATGGTGTGGTGGAGGGGGGACATTTTGTTCTTTTGGCCTCTTAGATGATAAAACTAAGTGGAGGGAAGTGGGAGGGATGTTGGCAGCAGTGCTATTAATGCAGGCAGGGAGACCAGATACACTGGGTCTCGAGCCTTTTATGATGTGCATGCATGTGTTAGAAGGAAACATTGTGACATGGTGGAAACGGGTATGTGACAACCCCCCAACCTGACCCTCCCAACCTGGGAGAACTTCAGGCAATGGCCAACTTCAGCGAGCCTGCCTTCTCAGCTGTAAAACACTGATAGCACTAGTGAGCTCAAAGCCTGATTAGACAGTGAATGGGCCTAGAATGACCAGTATGTGGTATTTCCTGGGCAGAACCTCAGGAAGAAAAAGAGGGGAGGCAGATGCCAGAATTCACGACAGACAATTACAAGCTTGCTCACAGGGAGGTCTAAAGGAAGCGAGGAGACTGTGCAGTGTAAACACAGTGGAAATCACCCAGTCAATCAACGCCTGGCACAATGGGGTCCTCATAAGATACCTGGTACCCATGGTCCAGGCTGCTCTTCCTGCCTGCTCTAGTGCAGGAGGGCACAGAAGACATGTTCTCTAGGGCACCCTGAGCAGCCCAAGATGAGAGGAGAACTGAGTGATAATGCAGGCCTTGGCAGTATAACCCCATGGGCTGGCCTCCCATCCAGGTTCTGCCTGATGATGGGCTGAGCTGTTGCACCAGCCAGGCCCCGTCTGAGCTGTCTTCTCAGCTGTAAAATAAAGAGGCCATGGTCTGACTCACACCTGTAATCCAAGCACTTTGGGAGGCCGAGGCAGGCAGATCACAAGGTCAGGAGTTTGAGACTAGCCTGACCAACATGGTGAAACCCTGTCTCTACTAAAAATACAAAAATTAGCCAGGCGTGGGGGTGCATGCCTGTAATCCCAGCTACTTAGGAGGCTGAGGCAGGAGAATCGCTTGAACCCAGAAGGTGGAGGTTGCAGTGAGCTCAGGAGGCTGAGGCAGGAGAATTGCTTGAATCTGGGAGGCGGAGGTTGCAGTGAGCTGAGATCGTGCCACTGCACTCCAGCCTGGGCAACAGAGTGAGACTCTGTCTCAGAAAAGAAAAAAAAAAAAAAAAAGAGGCCAGGGTCTTGAGGTCCCCCTCATGGCTAAAATCTTAGGTATGTCTCTTCTGCCTCTGATGTCCAGCGATGATACCTTAGCTTCACAGCCCAGACAACTTTCCCATCCTTAAATTCAGATAGCTCCTGAGAGCACCACTCTGCCATCTGCTCCAGGAAGCTCTCTCTGGTTGGAAGCTTTGAATGAGAAAGAGCCTTCTAAACCACAAAGCTGCCCAGAGGTCAAAACACCACTGTGTGGGGCACAGAGCTCCCTACCACAGGTAGTGAAAAACACTGCTCAAGGAGGCGGAACAAGAATGTAATTGATGATGATATGTTGCCACAGCATATCTTTAACAAGGACTCTTCTGAGCACGGTCCAAGTGTTAACTCATTGAATGCTTATTTACTACCTCGTGGGAGGTAGGTGCTATTATTATCCAGATTTTATGGATGAGGAAAGGGAAGTACAGAGAGGTTCAGCAACTTGCTGAAGGACACACAGTTAGGCAGTGGCAGAGCTAATACTTTTATGAGTAAATCAAGGAATCAATGAATGACTCAGTGGATAGAAGAAGGTTGAACAAGGTCACTGCTAAGGCTCTTTGCAAATGCTAAGATTTTATAATTCTTTGACACTATTTAAGTGTGCAACCTCTGTAACTAATTATTCAACCAACATACCATGCCCCCGTCCTCCCGCAAGTAATGGTGACTAAAGTTTATGACACCATGGCTCAGAAAAAAAGAGAAAACCTCCTTTACTCCATCCGGGGCGGGTTCCTGACAATGCAGAAGTATTCTGATATTCAAAACTATCTCCACAGCCAGTATATTTTTTCTTCTTGTTTGGATTTCTGACATTGCATAAATATCAGTTTAATGTATAAAATCCTACGCCGCCGGTCTTCCAGTAATGCCGTTTCATTCAACATCATTTCATTATAACACTGATGAGAAGAAGATGGATTCCCGGCCGGGACCACTGTGTGTGTGGAGTTTGCAAGTTTTCCTCATGTCCTCATGGGTCTTCTCCAGGCACTCCAGTTTCCCACACCCCAAAAAGCTGTGCATGTCAGGTGAACTGATGTGTTTATGTGGTCCCAGGGCGATAGAGTGTGGTTTTGTGTGTGTGTGTGTGTGTGTGTGCGTGCATGTGTGCACGTCCTAAGCCACTGGGACAGGCTGTGGCCACCTGCGACGCTGTTTGGGGCCTTCGTTTAGAAGTTTGGTGATGTTTTTATGAACAGAAATACACCAGAGAAACTTAACTCTTGTTTATATCAGTTACCCTATAGTGAAATCAGTTTTTTATGTCGTTTCCCTTAAACTCATCATTTCCAAGGACCTATCGATGTCATTAAGTGAGGACTTACTGTGGTCCAAGGATCATGTTTGCTGAGCTCAGTTTGTTCCAGGTTGCAGGGAGAAACAGAAAAATAGCAGCAGACCTTAGGTTGGAATCAGTTCTTCAACCCATTCTGAAAGGTGTGTTTTCCATTTGAAGCTTCTATCAGGTGGTGAAAGAAAGAACGACGGTACTGTCCCCCTAATCTCTCCCTTTCATTTTAATTTCCTTTTTTTTTGCCAAAAGACTGAATTTTAAAACATAAGATTATGTTTTAGAAACAACCAGTAATACACCTCACAAAGACATTCCTATTCGTGGCAGCTAATATGTTTCCTGAGCAACAGTCTTTATTCATCAAACTCTCCACCAGGTGGTAGGATTAACAGCGTTTTCAAGTAAGAAGAACAACAACAAACCTTTCTCTCCATTGTGAAGATGTTATTAAAAGGGAATTTTCCAAGGTTGCAACAGCAACCTTTTACGTGACGATTCCTTTTACGTGAAGCAGGTTGCCTCCAAGAGGCTCCCATCTAGCTAGGGAGCTGGCTAAGTTTACATGCCTGATTGCAAACTTTGCACTCAGCCTTCCTGCTCAGTCCTTTCTCCAACCCCCCTGGCAGGTTCAAAGTGGCTCACTGCCTCCCTCAATCCCCAGGCACCTTGGGGCTCTTCGAATTCAATTTATATCAACAAGCCACAAAGATGAGTTCTTGCAAGCAGCCATGCAGGGGTGGACGTGGAGCAGTTAAAGGAAACAAAATTACAGATACGAGGAATAGGTTCTAGTGTTCTGTGGCACTGCAGGGTGGCTATAGTTAACAACAATTTATAATATATTTTCAAATAGCTAGAAGAGAGGATTTTGAATGTTCCCAACACAAATGATGAATGCTTGAGGTGACGGATATGCAAATTACCCTGATTTGATCACTCTACATTGCATGCATGGAAACTCACTATGTACCTCATAAATATGTACAATTACTATGTGTCAGTTTTATTTAAAAAAAACACACTGAAATACCATCATTCCCATCAACATGACAACTTATAACAGAAAAAGTATTTGTATTTCATGTGTATTATCTATTGCTGTGTAATAAATTATGATGAATTTTGCGGCTTAGAAGAAAAAAAAGCCAGACTGTAACAGGCTAAATAAACCCATGGACTCACCCAGGGATAGTGAATTGGGGAGAAGACTCAGAGCCCCAGCCTTTGGGAGAATGAAACTGCTGGTGTGAGACCTGGAAAGCACCAGGTGCAGAAAAGTCAGGAACTCCTGCCCAAAAGGATGTTACAGAGCATGGGTTCATGGTCACCAGAGGACACAGGTGGTCACGTCACAGCACATCTCGTGGGCTGGGCCAGGGGCCAGGCACCTGGTGTGACCAGTTTCCTATCTGAACCTTAGAGAAGCTGCTCTTCCCTTCCAGAGTCCCCACTGAGCCAGGGATATAGGATGACCTGGGAATTACATTGCATGGGGCCTGAGGTCTCAGGCTTCGGACAGAAATGGTGCGCTTATAAATCCTGGTTCTGCCACTTTCTAGCTAAGTGACCTCGGTTAAGTGACTTAACCTCTCTGAACTTTGGTTTCCACATCTATAAAATGGGATTAGGAAAAAAGTGGAAACATACACTTTACAGAGAGTCACTGTAAAGACTAGGCTCCCACAGTAAACGAATGAGAAACTAATGAGGGGAAGTAGGCAATGCAGCCCAGCCCAGGTGGAGGGCAGACAGCACCCAGACAGCCTGTCACGTAGAGTGCACAGTTAAACTCTTAAAGTTTTCTAGAAAATGCAATCAACTGAAATTATTTTCTGTGAAGCCTTACTCAAGGTTTGCCCAGACCCATCTTTTTTTTTTTTTTTTTTTGCTTGCTGCCAGTTAATCAGTTTGCCCCAAAAAATATGCAAGCAAGATCCCCTGTCCCCAAACTGTCTGCAGGATTTTCCTCCCCTCTGGCCTCTGTTGCTTGACTTTGACTCCAAATCCTTAGAAGCTGATTTCCACCTCTGCAGGAAAAGGATTCATATGCAAAATAACTAAATAATGGGCCAACCACCCAACTGCATGTCTCTGAGTGCTGTGAATTCCTTGAGCTTTCTGGAGGTTCCACTGAGACACACATACCTGGGTCTCACCATCAGAACCCTCCACTGCCTCCCCTCAGTCTCACAGGTGACAAATGAGCTCTCTGACATCCTAATGCTAAAGCTGGTTCTTGGCCAAGTCAGCTTCTGGTTCTGGTTCACTCCTATTTCACATGAACTGTAAATGGTGGTCGTGGTGGTTGTGTTATGTTATGTGTTACGTTATATTGTTGTGATGATAATTTGGGCTCCATCAGCGGACTCGAAGATCTAATGAGGATGTACAGACTTAGATTTATGTTGTTGTTTTTGCCACTGTTCTCACGCTCAGCCAAGGAGGGAGCACGCGGGTGAGGTGGAGGCAGTAAGGTAACGGGGTGCCGGGAATGAAGTGAGGTAGCTCTACTAGGGCTCAAGGCCTAGATCTGTCATTTCCCAGACACTCGACCAGATGTTGATCAAGTCACCTCACTGCGCTGTGTACCTCTCTACAGTTCAGAGTGGGAAGGGTGATTGATGGGGACTCTAAAGGCATAAACTAAGGACGGGTGTGATGGAACTGCAAGGTTGGTGAAGGTCTGGGCTTATTCCTTCACCAAGAGTGATCCACAGTGGCATACACCTGTAGTCCCAGCTACTCAGGAGGCTGAGGTGGGAGCTCAGCAGGCGGAAGTTGCAGTGAGCCAAGATCATATACTGCACTCCAGCCTGGGCAACAGAGCAAGACCCTGTCTCCAAAAATAAAACTTAAAAAAAAGAGAGACCCACCAAGTAGAAATGATAATTTCAGACACACAGAAGATCTGGAGGCAGGGGCCCATGTGACTGTGGCCAGTAAGCCACTTCTCCCCTCTGAATCCACATCTCTTTTTTTTTTTTTGTGAGACAGAGTCTCATTCTGTCACCAGGCTGGAGTGCAGTGGCAGGATCTCAGCTCACTGCAACCTCCACCTCCCAGGTTCAAGTGATTCTCCTGCCTCAGCCTCTCGAGTAGCTGGGACTACAGGCACACACCACCATGCCCAGCTAATTTTTGTATTTTTAGTAGAGACGGGGTTTCGCCATGTTGGCCAGGATGGTCTCGATCTCTTGACCTCGTGATCTGGCCACCTTGGCCTCCCAAAGTGCTGAGATTACAGGTATGAGCCACAGGGCCTGGCCTGAATCCACATCTTTATCTGCAAAATCAGGAGGACCCTCAGAAGAGTTGAACTGAGGGCCAACTTGGGTCAGGGCTGTAGATGCTGGTGTCTGTGAATGTCGCTGAGTTGTTCTGGGTGTTTGAGCTCTTGACCACTGGCAGTTCTTTGCCCTTGTTAGGGCTCCAGCGCACTAAAGACAGGGAAGGAGAATACAGTCCTTTAATCCTTGGCCAACTCAGGGGATTTATTTTCGGCTCCAGTCGAGTCTTCTAAGGATCTAAGAAAAGGGTTTTTTTTTTCTTTCTTTCTTTCTTTTTTTTTCCACTGGGCCTTTTATTTCCAAAAAGGTAAATGTCCAATTAGATAGATTTTTGTTATTTTATGTGGAGTTGTTTTAGGCTTTTTGAGCTTGAAACAATATTTTGGAGTCATTCCACCCTCTCAGCTAGAGAAGTAGCTGGATTTGCTTTGGTTGGGGTTTATTGGTTGGGTCTTTCTCAAGAGCTCTCTGCTAAGTAAATATGCATGAAGGGACTTTTTAGCCACTCTGGTGTTTTAGTTCACTGTGGATTCAAATGGATTTTTTTTTAATGTAGCAAAATCTATTACAGTGCTATCTGTTGTATTTGATCTTTTCTTTTTTTAATGTAGCTAATGAAATTCAGAGAAAGTACTTTATTTGTACACCCCAATGTGTACTTTCCAAAAGTCATTTGTAACCCTCTTTTTAATTCTGCCAAATAATTTGGAGTTAATGTTCTTTTCTTCTCAACTTTTCTGAATTATTGCAAGTAATTTTTAAGTCATATTTTATACTCCCTTAAGGGCTTTAGAATCATACATGATTAGATAGGATTTGTTTAAAAAAAAATTATAGAAGGCCATTGTTTTGGACTAAGTTTCTGCACTAGGTCCCAATAGGGCCGGCTGAAAATCAAAATGGAGTTACCCACGCTAAAGTTCCAGGTCCCCAAACCCAAACTGAGGCGGGATAGGTAGTCAAAAAGGGAACCATATCCTCGAGATGTGGCAACCGTGGCATGGCGACCACAGGGTCAACACGATAAGTGCCAGCATTCACACTGTAGTCCAGTTCATTCAAGCCAAACTAGCTCCAGTAAGGAATTTCCCCCATAAGAGGGTGCACATTTTGATTTTACCTGTCCTCAGACTGAACCTTTGCTCATTATAATAGTAAAAAACACACCCTGGGTGGAGATTTCAGATGTTAATGAGACATGTAACATAAAAGCAAGCAGGTACAGCTGCTGCACATGTGCACCCCGAGGACCACCCAGAACATGCTTACTACTAGCGCCTCTTCCTGCCTCCTTACGAATAACCGTGTAAGGCTGTCATCAAGGGAGTCTCCCCAGTAAGTCAATGCTGTCCCATCCTTACGAGCAGCCCACCCTGAATCCTGTCTCAGAGTGTACTGTCTATTCTGCACGTCACTTTCAGAATATCCTGCCTCTTTTGCGATAAATCACTCCATGCTGCATCTCCTTTGCTGTGTGTCTCTTGTTTAATTTCTTTTAAACTAAGGAGACAAGAACCGAGGTTTTACAACGGCCATCGACAAAACTAAGTTGTCATCTGACTTCCTGAGAAAACAGGAGAGAGTCAATTTCCCCAATAGGCAGGATTAAATTGTCAACTGGTATGATCATGAAGTTCCCTCAGCTTTAATCCTTAGCCAAAAAAAAAAGGCAGCCTAAAGTAACCGGATGTTAACTAATCAGTTATTTTTCTAGTGTTCTCTCTAAATGTAATGAATACACACTTTGTTGCTTCTGGTTTCTTCAGTCCTGTTTATAAAGCCAACCTCCTCTGCTCAGCTCACTGGAAAACTTATTCTGTTTTGTGGAACAAAGTGTTGCTCAATTCTAGAATCACAATAAAGCCAATTTAGGTCTTTAAATTTCTTGTCATTCTGTCCTTTGGCACTTTCATGTGTTTTAAAGAGAAAATACACACACACACACACACACACACACACACACACACACACACAGAGAGAGAGAAAGAGTCAGAAGAAATGAAATAAACATCGTCAGAATAATTGGAAGAAAGAACCTTTTAACCTACAAATATTCAAATCATATTCTTTGAATGCTGAATAGGTTAAAAGGCCATGTTGAAGTACCACTCACCCCCACACCGCCCTGTCTAAATCTTGACCTTCTCAGGAATCAAAACTAACATTTGTTGAGAGACCTTTACTGAATAAACTTGTTTAGTTTTCACATCAACTGTACAAAGTGTGCCTTCATGACAGAAGAGGAGGCTGAGACATAGAAAAGGTCAGTAATTTGATCACTAAGTAATAAACCTCCGATTGAAACCCAGGCAAACCTTAACACTTAAACTATTCTGCTTCTCATTAAGATGCTACTGATAACAATTTTAAGGTCTTCATAATGTTTTACAATGGATCTTCTTACTTTACTAGGGCTGATAAGACACAACGGGTTAAAATGTGGGCTCCCACCAGCTGTGTGGCCTTAGGCAAGGGGTTTACCCTCCAGTTCCTGGGCATCTTACCTGCCAACTGGTAATCTTGAGACTACCCCTCCCCATCCCCGGTTGTTGCAGATTCAAATGAGATGACAGCTCTGTGTGCCTGTGTGTGTGTGTCTGTGTGTGTGTGTGTGTGTGTGTGTGTTTGTGTGTGTCTCCTCCAGGCCTGCTCCTAATCCACCTCCACCTTGTCCTGCCCTGGGGGGGCTCCATCAAGGAGCTCTCTGCCTTTGGCTGCTGGGTGGGCTCAGCTCTTGGTGCCACAGAGTTGCACAGGGCAGGACAGAGGAAAGCAAGGTTGTAGGGTTGACCCGCCTGGCTCCTCTCCTGCCAAGTTGAGGAGGTGGCCTGTGGTCTCTCTCTTCCAGAGGCTTCTGGCAACTATTGCGATGCTCTCCCGGTTCCCCTAGCCCATCCTCTGCCGTGCCACTTCTTCTGGGGGTGGTAAATGGGCCCAGGTGCTAGAGCATCCCCTGCTGACTTCTCTGAACGTGGGCACCACCTCTGGAAGCACACCTTTATTCAGACCCTCCATTCAATGCTTCCTGCTGAACCCCAGAATGATAAGGTGTTCAAAATACTTGGCACTACTGGGTATACATTAAACTATAAAAAGTAGATGCTACTAAAATTCTTATCAATAAGGCAGGTTCCTGTGCTTCATTCTGTGGGGTCCTCCTAACTCTCCTGTAATAGAGGGAGTGGGAATTTATACTACCATCTCCCAGTTGAGGAAACGAAGGGTCAAAGAGGTTAAACAATGTGGCCAAGGTCCCCAGCCCGGAGCAGATGGGCCAGGGCCAGGGCCCAGAAGTTCTGTGTCCTTGGCCAGTGGTTTCCCTGCAGGGATTCCCCTGACTCTGTAGAAAACACCTCAACTCCAGAGCCCTCTCTAACAGTTGTCCCAGGTGGGAACCACAATGGCGACCACTGCAGGTGCCTTGAACTGTGACACAAGTCCCATTCCTGCTGGCCAGCCAGGCCACACAGGAAGGGCTCCCTCCAGGTGGCTTATGATGCTGGGCACCCCGACCATCTTACGCTGCCCCCCACCTCCCTTGTGTGTCCCTGCTCCTGGTAACAATGCTTTGGGTGGCTTCTTAGGCCAGGGTTCTGGCTAACTAGTAATTCTGTGTCCTGCCCTAGGGACAAAGAAGCCAAAAGTTTGACACAACCCATAGGAATGAGAGGAGCATGCTCCCCCAACACAGTCATTAGGCCTTACTGCTTCCAGGCGGATCATTCACAAACCATTTTACCTTAACATCAGCCTCCTCCTACTTCAAGTGCTTTTCCAGGAGTTTTCGAAAACTTCCTGCCTTCAGTCAACTCCTCTGTCTCCCGTAGGCTCTGTCTTGAGGAATGCGATCACTTTCTCTTATAAACAGACTTAATGCAAGTGGAATCAGGGAGGCTCTGGGACTCCCGCGTGCACAACTCTCCCAAGAATCCTCTTCCTTAATCCTCCTGGGGCCCCTGCCTCCCCCGCATTGCAGGGGGTGATCACCCACATGCACATCAAACCTGGCTCACGGAAATGCAGAGACTTGCTCCAGCTCACCCAGCCAGCCTGGATAGTAGCGTCCCCCTGAAAACCTGGGTGCTTTCTCCTACCCACCACCTGCCATGCCACCCTCCCAAATCAGCTATGAAAATCTGAGATAAAGTATACGGACGAGCATTAAAAACAAAGCACTAAGTTTTATTTTATTTTCTTAAAAAGGCAAACGCAAAGCAGCCACTCTCCATTTTATACACAGGCATTCCAGTGCTTGGAGGCTCTCATGGTGTAGGAACTTGCAGGCTGGCAAGGCAACAATTCCTCTCATACAAACAAACCAGAGATCAGGACCTAAGGAGGGAAACGGGGCCAAAGCATTGAACGCCTAAAATTCCCAATTTCCTTACCTCTTCAGAACCATGTGGAACAGGCTTACAGCCAATCTTTTATTTTACTTTATTATTATGATTATCATTATTTTGCACACACAGGGCACATGACGCTTTGATATTGAATGTATTCAAGAAGATACCTTTGCTCTCTTGTAGTCTGACTCATCCATCTCTAGAACACCCTTCTGTGGGTTTCTCAAGGTGGAGGGAACCTTTCCCTTCTCCGTTCCCATTTTGCTTAGCACCTGTGTATTTATATACGCAGCCTGACGGGGTATGTCTTTGTCCCCCTCCCCACAGCACTGTGACCTCTGGGACAGCAAGGAACAAGAACCGAGTATTCTTTCCTCTCTGTATCTCAGCACTTTGCCTGGTGCTCCTGGAAGGTAATAAGTTCCCAGTAAATGCTGACTCAACTGAAATCAAAACAACCCAACCACCACCAATAACAAAACCAAATAAACAATAAAACCCCAGATTTTACAGTCCAGTGACTTCCCCTCTGAGCCTCAATATTTTTGCATTAAAGTGAAAGGGTTGACCAAAGTGATTTCTAAGGTCATGTTCAGCTTGTGGATGGGAAGCAAAACAGGCCCCAGTGAGATCACTGGGGTTCCTTCTGCAATATGTACCATTTGGGAGTCCCCACAGATGGCACCCTGGCTCTGTCAGGTTTCAGACCTCAGAGTCTGAAGCTTCTGGGACTGCTTTCAAAATCTAGTGTTGAGAACTGCTAGAAAATGACTTTGCCAAGGGGGTGTGGGCTCTGAATGGTCCTGGCCACTCTTTGAGAGGGGAGATGCCCTTGGCATGGGGTAGTAGACAGTCCAGCTGCCCCAAGCCAGGGTTGTCTGTGATACCGGGAGGGTTTTGAGGGTGATGCTGGCTGAAGCAAACATAATTCAGGTGGTGGCTGTCTTCACAAAGAGAAGCTTTTAATGGACCCTCAGTGACGGGCAGCAGAACTCTAAAGCCTCTCTCTCTTTTTTTTTGAGACAGTCTCACTCTGTCGCCCAGGAAGGAGTGCCATGGCATGATCTCGGCTCACTGCAATCTCCACCTCCCAGGTTCAAGCGATTCTCCTGCCTCAGCCTCCTGAGTAGCTGGGACTACAGGAGCCCACCACCGTGCCCGGCTAATTTTTGTATTTTTAGTAGAGGCAGGGTTTCATCACATTGGCCAGCTGGTCTCAAACTCTTGACCTCAAATGATCCACCCACCTTGGCCTCCCAAAGTGCTGGGATTACAGGCCTAAGCCACTGTGCCCAGCCAAGCCTCTTATTTTGAGAGTGAAACTGAGACCCAGAGCCTGGAATAGTTTGAGAGCCAAGTTGCAAAGTAACTGAGCGCTGCCACTGGGACTCAAATGCAGGCTTTCACGGGGCCCCATGAAAAATTTGGGCTCCTGTGACCAAATTAGAGCAGAAGAGAGCTCTCAGCTCCTCAGGTGTGCTAGCAGGGATGCTGAAGTTTCCACAAAGGCTACACAACTGAACGAAGCTGCATGTAAGTCTTATTCTAGAATTCTTTGTGACCGGGCCAGCTCTTCCATCGGCCTGTGGAGTGTGTGCACACAGGCATGCAGAACTCACTGGAAAGCTTTTACAAGATAACTGGTGGATTTTATTTTTTGCTTTCCTGGTTGCTTTTCGTGGTGTGGGAGGGGCCTAGAGTGAGGGTTAATGTTTAGATCCCTGGCCAAAGCTCTACCCAAATATAAACCCTTTGAGTCAGCAACCTTCTACACAGGAACTGACTCAAGCAAGGTTAACTGACCAGAAGCCTCAGAGTGACACATGGGAGAAGGCCCCTCCTTGCGTAATGTCAACTGCCTGCCTTTGGGTGGTGTCCTGGCTCGGGGGCTCCTTGGTGGGGAGGGGAGACAGAGATCTACTTCACCCCCAAAGACCCAGGACCTAGAAGGACTCCTTCCTGTCAAGCTCACAGACGACTTCATCCCCATAAGAAGGGCTTCCAGATCAGTGACAGCCAATGCTGTGAGTGCCACCAGGGAAGGGGGGCAGTACAGCCCTGTCTACCATCAGCAAGAAGGCTGCTCAGAAGGCAGTTTCCGCCTGCTGCTGCAGAGCTTCGAGGAACAGACTCCACACTCCCCAAGAAACCCTCCTCTGCCATCACCTCTAGCAACGCTTCCTGTTTTTCTCTCTCACCCTGGGTGGGGTGCTGTGGCCTCCCACCCAGGGAGGTAGACAACAAAGGCCCTGCTCAAGCCCAGGCCCTGGTCTTGTCCAATCAGACTCTAAACAGCAAATGCCGGCCCAGAAAAATGCAGGGAAAGCAAACTTCAGGGTTTGTGGGATTTTGAAAAGGCAGCAGGAGAAGGAGCCCTCTATTCATTCTTTATTTAGCAAAAAGTGTACGATGGAACTTTTTTCCCTAGACCTGAAGTTAAGGTATACACATACACACGTAGAGTATGAACTACCTATACATACACACATTCACTTAATTATATGTATTATAGCCACTCGCTATTATTCAGAACGTATGTTGGAGAATGTATTATTGGCCTCATTTTGCAGATATAGAAACTGAGACGCCGAGAGGTTAAGTCTGGCGACCAAAGAGAGACAGAGAGACGGGAGACTAGAAGAGGCCCCAAGCTGTACCCAGATATTGGCAGAGGCTGAGGGGCACGGAGTGGTGAGCTCTGGTCAGTCATTTCAGCCAACCATGGGGTTTCAGAAAACAGCCGGCAGGGGTCCTAATGTTTGGAGCAGGAAGGGGAGGTGCGGGAAGGCACTGAGCGACCCCCGCACGGGGCGCCCCTTCCCCACCGCAGAGACAAGCGGCGGTTTCCACAGCAGCCGGCAGGGGGCAGTGCACCTTGCCTTTTCCAAGCCTCTGGGCGCTTGGGTAGCGCGGGGTAAAGAAAACCAGGAGGCTCCGCCCGCAGCTTCTAGGAACAGGCCAGGAGTAGAGCCCCGCACGTAGTAGGTGCTCCAGGCACGTCTAGAAGCCTAAAGGGCTTGATCGATACATTTGAACTCCATTTTAGAGACTGGAAGGGAAGAAGGGGGCGTCCGGGCCCCTGCCAGCACCTTCCACCTTGGGGCCTTGTCAATGAACACAGCGTTAGCACCTATGACGTGCCAGGCGCCCTGGCGACTATTGGAAAACCCGGCTCCCCTCTCACCCCGTTTTCCTCGTTGGCGAGTCGGCCTCGCCTCCTCCTCCCGTGTCTTCCTCTCACCACACACACCCAGCCGCAAAGCGGGGGTGGGGGCTCGCTGTCTCCGTAGAGAACCAGCTCGTCGCAAACTTGCGGGGCTTGGGGACCCGCGAGGGGGAGAAGTCGGGAGAGGCCAGGGGTGCCCGGAAACAATCACGAGAAAGCCGGGCGAATGCCTGATGCAGGGACGCGGCGAGCCAGTCACTGCCCTCAGGGTCACGGCTGTCTCCCTCTGCGGGACTCGCCCAGCCCACGAGACGCAGTGACCTGCCCAACCCCCACCCCCTTGCGCGCTTCTGGGTGCGCACGTGTCCCCTCGCCGAACGCACCACCGAGCCCCGCGCGTGGTACGGCCACCGAGGACCCTCGCGTAGGAGGGAGGAGCGAGTCAGGGCTCCAGCCGACGAGCAGAGCCAGACGATCCCCACACGCTTCCTGGGAGACCCGGCTGCAAGGCCAGGCTAAGGCGGGCTCCGGAGTCTCTGTGCCAAGCCGGGGCGCAAGCTGAACCCCATCTCAAGTTCAGCCGCGCTTCCTCCCGCAAGGTCACGCTTAAACACTCGCGCAGAGAAAGGAGGAGCGGAAAGTTGCGCCACCGTCCCGATTCCAAACTAACTGTACCCTCACCAGGGCGCCTCGCCCCAGTGTCACCGCTGTCCGTCCCCGTGCGCTCCCAGAAGGGGTGGCCCTGCCCCCCACGCAGGTCACACACACGAGAGACACAGGCAAGTTGCTAACTTTTGTCAGATTATTTCTCGGGAGCTGCGACGCCTCACGGGGTTGGGGCGGATTCAGAGTTTCGAGTTGCCACTAACACGACTCCGGCCGTGCTCTCCTTGGCCCACCCCCGTCCCCCACTGTCCGCCACGCCGCGTTCAGCTCTCTTCTCCTGGGTGTCAACTTCACCCCCAGATCCGGAGCAGCGTGCTCTGACGGCGTCCCCGGGGCCGATAGCCACCTCCCAGATCTGCGCCTGCTTGCAGCGGATTGGGGGACTCGAACCGGATGCTGTCCCACGGCCGCTCGTCCAGAACACTGGCGGCCTCCGCGGTGTCCCAGCCTGTGACCCCAAATCCGCTTGAGAGCGCCTGAGCCCGGCCACCCAGCGAGGTCTCCTCCCACGGGCGGCCCCAGCGGAGGAGATCCCAGCCCGGCGCCTGGTGCAATGTCACTGGGGCTGCTTTCGGGAACCGCTGCCCGGGACTTGGCGTAGGTTCCCCACAGAGCTCCAGGCGGCTCCTCCAGTGTCGGCCGAAGACCCCTAAGCCCGAACCTCCACCCCGACCTTCTTCCTCTCCCAAAGCCCTGGGTGGTCGCCGCTGCCAAGGAAGGGGTCTCCCTTCGAATGTCTTCCACTAGAATCCTGGGGTCTTCAGTCCCAGCTCCACTGTCACACCCTCCTAGTCCCCTCCCCACCCCTTCAGTTCCCGGGTCCAGACAATCAACCTTCCACTCCGAGAATCCACAGGAAACTGCCCGAGCCCCAACTCCGGCGGACGCAGCCCCCGCGCACCCCGAGCAGGGTTCGCCTCCGCGCGCGCACTCACCACGGCTGGAGACACGCTGGAGTTTCCGGGATTTGGGCATGAGGGGGTTCGGAAGAGAATACAGGGGTGTGGGTGTCCCGGACACTTGCCCCCTTCCCAGCTCACATCGCCTCTTCCTTCTCTCTCCGCTCCTCTTCTTCCTCCTCCTCTTCCCTCCGGTCTAGGGCTCTTTGTCTTTGCAAAGTGTCGAAACTGTCTGGCATAGTGGGCTCCGCCGGCGGAGGCTGGAGCCGGGGAAGCGAGGAGGCGGGATGAGGGTGGGAGAGGGCTCGGGAACACCTTCCCCCGGGTGTAACGGGAGTGAAAGGCGGGGCGACCGAGGAGGGGCCGCCTTCCCTGGCCGGCCGGGGCCGGGTGCCAGGGCGCGCCAGAGCCCAGCCACCGCCTCCCCTGCGCGCGGCCCTCCCCTTCCTCCGCCCAGTGCCCGCCCCTCCCGACTCTGCGCCTCCGTTCGGCCCCGCCCACCCCGACTTGGCTTGGCTTTCCCTTGGCTCCGAAGCAAGCCGAATTTAGCTCTGCCAAGCCACGTGGACCGCAGCGGGCTCGGCAGAGGCCGAGCCTGGGAGACGCCGGAGGCGGCGGCTGCGGCGCGGGGACCTGATCGGCGCCCCGAGAGGAGCTCCCCGCTCCCTGGACGCGGCCCTCAAGCTGGCGGAGCTAAGGAAGAGGGTCCGGGAGGCCCGGGAGCCACTGGGGTCCGTTTCAGCAGGAAGACAGGCACGCACCGAGAGGATGGCAGTGCCCAGAAGAACTCGAGTCGGGGGCACGGTGGGGAGAAGGGGCCGATCCCCTGCTGGCGACCGGGCAGAGCCACCCACTTCCTCTAAGGGCGCGGGACTCGAGGTGGGATTTAGGGAGGGGGAAGGGAGGAGCGTGGGCTGGAGGACTCTTGCGGCCAGAACCGCGTTCAGAGCCACAGAGCCCGGCACTGCGGCCGGCCCGGGTCCCGGCCCCCGCCCTGGCCCAGCCCTTGCCCTGGCTCTCGTGCCGCCGCTTTTTCCTTCCAGATGCGGAGGCTGCGGCTGGGGCTTGGGGTTTGCGGATTAGGCTTGCAGTTATTCAGCCCTCCCTCTTTTACAGGGAAGCGGGGGCGGTGGAGACTTATTTTGCTGAACGGCAGAGTGCAGCGCTTTGATGCTAAATGCAGTACACAAGTCATGTAAATCTGGTTTTATGGTTCTTAGCCCCTTACTGAGACTACCTCTTTCGCAACTTTTCGGAGGAATGTTAGAGGAAAGAGGCATAGTTTGGCTTTAGGGTCATTGCATCCTTCCAGCGCCCCTTGCTCCAGCTGGAGAGAGATCAGCCTTTTGCAGTGGAAGGCGAGAGTCCCCCAGCCTTTGTTTCATCAGACGGCTGCTGTAGTACAGGGATTCAGGCCAGGGCCCGCATGGCCAGACTTCTTCGTTCAAATCCTGCACTGCCACTCAATGGATGCGTGAGCTTGGGCTAGTGACTGAACCTCCCAGCCTAGGTGACTCTGTGCCTCGGTGTCCTCATCTGTGAGAACCGACCTAAGAAGTGTCTGTCTGATAAAGCTGTTGTGATGAGTTAGTGAATTCGTACACATAGAACCTTTGGAACTGTCTTTGACATGTAGTAAGTCAGCTGTGTAGATGGTGGCTTTCTCCAGTGTCAGGTCCCTGCCCACAGCAGGAAGATGACCTGTCCTAGAGGATGGGGACTAGGGTGTTGGGGAAGACTTCAGGGACTTGGGAGAGAAAAGGAGAAATATTCGGAGATGAGAAAAGTAGAAGAAAAATCAGCTTTTAAAAGCGGGAGGAGAGAGAATGAGAAAAATAACTACTAGAAAGGGAAGGAAAAGATGAATAGCCTTTTAGGTGCTTCGGGACATGCTCTGAGACCTCTTGCCTGACGCCCTTGGTTTTTGATAGAATTCTAGAGAAGGGGTGAGCCCTTTTGTCTGCCTGGACACATCCTGTGGGCTTTTCTCTTTCTGAAATTCAGGTCAAGGTGTTCACTGCATCTCCAGATTGCTGTGTGCATGGGAGGAGGCGGGCAGAGAGTTCGACTTGCATCGGCTACTGTCCCCTCCAGCAGCAGCGTCTTCCAGCAAGGAGGAGCTTCTAACATGCACCAGACTTTTAGCTTTGGCTGGGAATATCATTTGGGCCAATAAAGAGTTTTTGGATGAAATAACAAAAGTGTTGTTTATTGTATGGATCAAATAATGTATGGGAACATATTTGAAAAATAGAAAATGCTATACTCATATAAGACTATGCTACTATATCCTAGTAGATTCTGTGGGAAGAGGATCAGATTTGGCAAGTGAGGAGCCCCAGGTCATCCAGCTGTTCCACTTTGCAGCCAAGAACCAAAAGCAGCTCAGTTTTAGCTGAGTTCTTACTGTATGTATTATACGTGCGATACTGGCAGTGCAGTAGTTTTGTTTATACCAGCATCACCACAAACATGTGAGTAATGCATTGAGCTGATGTTCTGATCACTAGGCACAGGAGTTTTTCAGCTACATTAATATATTGTGAGACCACTGTCTTATATGCGTGTGGTCCATCATTGACCGAAATGTCATTCAATGCATGACTATATATGTGAATAGTGTAGATTGTATGGGTTCTGCCAAATAGTTCCGCTAACTCAAATGCCCACCAAGATTCTCAGGGTTGGAGGGAGGCTTCAGGACCATGTCTTGGAAGTTCCCCTGGATGACTCTATAGTGAGATGGAAATTCCTTATTAATTGACTTTGTGGTGAAACACACATAAATCACCACCTTATTTGAATAAAAGGTTGTACATCAGATGCATCTTTAGTTGATCTCTGAAGGATTAACCTGGGCAAGACGTTTTCTGAAAGCCCCACTTTCTTTCTGTTAAGTTTCTTCCCAGGTAACAGGGACAGCCTCTCCCTCTCTCTTTTTTTCTAGAGTTTTGACATTCCATGCAAGTAGCACCCTTAACACCCCCTTTGAGGACCCTTTCCAGGGGCTGTGTGTCAGAAGTGTGTGCATGCATTCCTCTTTGTCACCCTGAGTATATATCCCATCACATCCTGCCAGAGAACAAAGAGTCATAGTCATTACTGGGAGTGTCTTCACAGTGGGTCTCCAGGGAGCGCTGACATTGATTTACTGCATGCTGCCACCTCCTACCTTTTTGGAGCACCAGCAAAGCTCTCAGTAATGATGGTTAAGGAAATTGATTTCATCCTTTCCCTACCCCCCTCTTTCTTGGCACAGCAGAGCGGAAAGATCCTAATGGGTTCTGATCCCATTTGGGTGATTGTGCAGAAAAGAAAAGGCCTGCATCACTTGTCAGAGATGAGTTCAGAGGTGCTGGGCACAACACGTGGTGTTTTGTGTTTTAGACAGTGTTTTCCCTAGGGATCTTGGGACTGTGAGGAACTCACTCAAGTTTCTTTAGAAAAAAGAGTTTTAATGTAGAGATGTGCAGACTGAAGCTGAAAACAAGCTGGCAGGAGAGAGAGCCCATCTCTGTGTCTCTGTCTCCCTCCTGGCCCCCACCACTGCCCACCTTCCCCCTCTCTGCTCTGTTCTCTCTCTGCCCACAGGCTTTCTCTGGTAAATCCTGGTGTCTGTTCTAAAGTTTTCTGCATGTTTATGGCCCCAGCCTTTCTGCATCCTGGCAATTGTGGAAATAATCTTTTCAGCTTCACTTCCCACTGTGGTTCCACCAAGTGTTTTAGTTTTTCCAGGGGAGGAATCTGACTGACAGGCCTCATCTACAGAGTCATGAATCACCAATCCAACACTGGATGGACTGCCCAGGCAGCCTGAGCCCATCCCATGAATGACTGTGCAGAAGGACATTCCTCCAGGAGATGAAGCATTAGAGGGAATGTAGGAGACATGGTCCTGACTCTGAGAATCTTGGCAGGCATTTGAGTTAGTAGAACTATTTGGCAGAACCCAGCTACACTTTTCACATGTACAGTCGTGCACTGCATAGTGACGTTTTGGTCAAAAAAGGAATGCGTGTATGACAGTGGTCCCCTCTGATGGCACTGATAAATTCCTGTCACCTAGTGGTGTAGCTGGCATAACATCAACTCAGTGCATCACTCATGTGTTTGTGGTGACGCTGGTATAAAGAAACTTACTGCACTACCAGTATGGCACATACAATATGTACAGTATATAATACTTGATAATGATAATAAACAGCTATGTTACAGGCTTATATATTTACTGTACTATACTTTCAATCATTTTAGAGTGGGCTGCTTCTGCTTATAAAACCAAGAGTTTACTGTAAAACAGTATTCTGTATCATACCGGCAGTAGCCTCATTCATCTCATTTTTTTCGATTGCATCATTTTCTCTTGGGCTTGATTTAATCTCATGCTGTTTTGTTCCCCACGGTCCCTAAGCATACAGAATCCATGGCTAATGTTGCCAAAGAGAAGCCACATTGAGTGATTGTATTAGTCCATTATCACACTGCTAAGAAAGACATGCCTGAGACTGGGTAGTTTACAAAGGAAAGAGGTTTAATGGACTCACGGTTCAGCATGGCTGGGGAGGCCTCAGGAAACTTACAATCACCACCAAAGGGGAAGTAAACACATCCTTCTTAACAAGGCAGCAGGGCTGGGTGTGGTGGCTCACGCCTGTAATCCCAGCACTTTGGGAGGCCGAGACGGGCGGATCACGAGGTCAGGAGATCGAGACTATCCTGACTAACACGGTGAAACCCCATCTCTACTAAAAATGCAAAAAAAAAAATTAGCCGGGCATGGTGGTGGGTGCCTGTAGTCTCAGCTACTCTGGAGGCTGAGGCAGGAGAATGGCGTGAACCCGGGAGGCGGAGCTTGCAGTGAGCCGAGATCGCACCACTGCACTCCAGCCTGGGTGACAGAGCGAGACTCCATCTCAAAAAAAAAAAAACAAAAAAAAAAAACAAGGCAGCAGGAGAGAGAAGAAGGAGTGCCCAGTGAAGGGAGAAGCCCCTTATAAAACCATCAGATCTTGTGAGAACTAACTCAGTATCATGAGAATAGGATGGAGGAAACTGCCCCTATGATTCAATTATCTCTACCTGGTCCTTCCCACGACACATGGGGATTATGGGAACTACAAGTCAAGATGAGATTTGGGTGGGGACACAACCAAACCATATCAGCGATTGAGCTGGAAACGAAATTGAAAGTGATTAAAGACCACAGAGGTGGAAAATTCGTGATGGTTATTGCTCACTAGGCAGGTAAGTCACATTCCATCATAGCTACAATCTTGGAGAAGAAGAACAAAGTGACAAAAGTTGAAACTATCTGCTTCATTGGAGGCAATGAGACTATCAGCAATTTAAGAAGGGCCTATATCAGATATAGAGAAATTTCTTATGACCCGGGTTGAAGACTAGACTGACACACAAGTGTATTCCACCCAGCCCCACGATGATCCCAGCCAAAACAGAAAGTTTGTGATGCTGAAAGAAAAGGCTGGATTTGACTAGGATGTTGAATTTACTGCTAGCTCTGGGTGGTTTAAAGGACTCAGGAATCGTTCTTTATTATGTAATATGAAAGTGAGTGGTAAGTCTGTGAGTGCTGATGTGAAGGCAGCTGAAGAATTTTTGGAAACTGTAGATAAGCTGACTGTGGAGGAAATTGACTTGCCAGAGCAAATCTTCAATATGGATGAAACCTCCTTATTCTGTAAATGGATGCCTGGAATGACTTTTATCTATAAGGAAGCCAAGTCAATGTCAGGTTTCAAGGCTTTGATGGACAGGGTAACAGTCTTGCTTGAGGGAAATGGTACAGGCTACTAGTTGAAATCCTTCATGATCTGGCCCAGTGAGAACCTCAGGGCCTTCAAGCACAGCACTGAGCACATGCTGCCAGTGGGCTACAGGAGTAGTGAGAAGTCATAACGGATGCAGCTCCTTTTCCAGGATGCTTTCCTGCATTGCTGTACCAGTGAAAGGAAAAGCACAGTTTGGAGAATGATCCACCTTTCAAGATTTTACTTATTGTTGATAATGCTCCCACATGTCCTCTTTTTTACTGGTGATCTTCATTCCCAATATCAAAGTGATATTTCTTCCTCCAGGCACCACCTCTTTGATCCACACAATGGATCAAGGAGTTATAGCAGCTTTTAAGTTCTACTACCTGAGGAGGGAGGACTTTTGCCCAGTCCCATACCGCAGTGGAGGAAGACACTGAGAAGACTCTGATGAAATTCTGAACAGCATCAAGAACCTTGTTTAGGCTTGGAGTATGTTGCTAAGGACTGTAGGAATGGCACCTGGGAGAAGACACGCAAGAGGTTTGTCAATAACTTCAAAGGATTTGCCAAGGATGAGGAAGTTGCAAAAATCAAGAAGGCTGTGGTTGAGATGGCAAACAACTTTAACCTGGGTATGGATGCAGATGACATTGAGTAATTCCTAGAGGGGGTTCCTGAGGAATTGACTAATGGGTTGCTGTTGGAACTGGAATAGGAGTGCATAGCTGAAGAAGAGGTAAAAGAAAAAGAAAAAAAAGTACAGGAGGAGGGAAAAAGAACTCCCAAGAACACTCACAGTGATGGGTTTAGCAGAAGCTTCTTCAGACTCCAATGAGCTCCTTAAGAAGTCTGAAAACATGGACCCCAAAACTGAAAGGTTTTCACTAATAGAGAGGAAAGTTCATGGTGCATTATCTGCCTACAAGCAAATCCAGGATTCAAAAAACCCTTTGAGCTGGATCTTCAAAGCACAAAAAAAAAAAAAAAGAAAAAGAAAAAGAAAAAGAAAAAAAAAAAAAACAAGCAAACCTCCATGGACGTAGTTATGAGTCTATTAGTGATGGGGATATGTTCTGAGGAATGCATTTTTAGGCAATTTCATCCCTGTGCCAGCATCATAGTGTACTTATGCAAATCTAGATGGTAAAACCTACTGCACACCTGGGCTATATGGTTTAGCCTATTCCTTGTAGGCTGCAAACCTGTACAGCATGTTATTGTACTGAATACTGTAGGCAATCATCACTCCATGATAGGTATGTATGTATGTATCTAAACGTATCTAGATGTAGAAAAGGTGCTATAGAAAAACAGTATAAAAGATAAAAACAGTATGCCTGTATAGGCCACTTACCATAAGTGGAGCATGCGTTACTGGAAGTTGCTCTAGGTTAAGTCAGTGAGTGAGTGGTGAGTGAATATGAAAGCCTAGGACATTACCGTATACTATTGTAGACTTTATGAACACTGTACACTTGGGCTACACTGAATTTATAAAAACGTGTTTTTCTTCAATAATAAATTAACCCTAGCTTGTTGTTACTTTTCTTACTTTATACACTTTTTAACTTTTTTGACTTTTTTGTAATAATACTTAGCTTAAAATACAAACACATTGAACAGCTGCACTAAAAATATTTTCATTTTCTTTTTCTTTTTTTTTTTTTTTTTTGTGATGGAGTTTCACTCTTTTGTCCAGGCTGGAGTGCAGTGGCATCATCTTGGCTCACTGCAACCTCCACTCCCCAGGTTCAAGCGATTCTCCTGCCTCAGCCTCCCGAGTAGCTGGCATTATAGGTGCGCACCACCACGCTAGGCTAATTTTTGTATTTTTAGTAAAGTCGAGGTTTTGCCATGTTGGCCAGGCTGGTCCCGAACTCCTGCCCTCAGGTGATCCACCCACCTCAGCCTCCCAAAGTGCTAGGATTACAGGAAAGAACCACTGTACCCAGCCTAAAAATATTTTCTTTATATCCCTATTTCACAAGTTTTTTCTATTTACAAATTATTTATTCATTTGCTTTTCAAACTTTTTTAGTAAAATTAAGACACAAACACTCACATCAGCTTAGGCCCACACAGCGTCAGTCATCAATATCACTGTCTTTCACTGTATATCTTGAACCACAGGAAGGTCTTTAAGGGCAATAACCTGCATGGAGTTGCCATCCCCCAAGGTAACAGTGCCTTTCCCTGGAACACATCCTGAAGGTCCTGCCTGGGGCTGTATTACAGTGAACTCTGTGAGGTTTGCATAGCCATTAAATTGCCTAATGACGCTTTTCTTGGAATGTATCTCTGTCATTAAGCCACTCCTGATGGTTTTAGACCTGAAATCTATGCTAAGCCATCTGGTTAGTCTCAGTCCATCCTGCCCAACCTAATCTCTTTGTCAAAAATCAGCTCATGAATGAGTAGCTTTAATCCCTACTTGGACCACCAAGATAAAGAGATAAATATATTGAGTCTTCTAGGAAAAAAGTTTCTAAGAGTAAGCCCTGAATATAGCTTACTTCTAACTGAACATGAACAAATGAGCATTTTTAACACAGTTGCTCTGGGAGGCATCTTTGTGCCCATGAAGAAAGCCAAATAAAGACATTAGGTTCAGAGTCCTAATCACACTATGCATGAAGTCTATTCTGGACTTTCTGTTTCATGAGTCGATAAAATTCTTTTGCTTACTCCACTTTAGGCCATAGTTCTGTTACTTGCAACAAAACACTTGATAACGACAGTCAGATTGATTTTCCCGAAGCCCCTCTCCTTCCCTCAAGTCATTTCCAAGCTCAAACCCCTTAAAACATTTGTGGCTTCCCATTGCCTAGGGATGTAAGTCCAGATTTCTGAGTCTAGCAGTTAAGACCCTCCTTGGTGTGGTCCCAACCTGTGTTTCTCACTTGTTTCCTTCTAATACTCCTCTTTACAAACCCTCTGCTAGCAGGCATGACTTGGCCCAGAAGCTCTGGTTAACTTATATGTTATGTTCTTAAAATCAATAT
This sequence comes from Pongo pygmaeus, assembly GCF_028885625.2. Classification (NCBI taxonomy): domain Eukaryota; kingdom Metazoa; phylum Chordata; class Mammalia; order Primates; family Hominidae; genus Pongo; species Pongo pygmaeus. The sequence goes on from NC_072380.2 coordinate 146,458,936, forward strand.
AGATCTCTAACTTGCTGGGCTGGTGAAGCCCCCAAGATATACAGAAGTCCAGAGGGCTAATGCAGGGCCTGGTGTGAGGAAACTCTGACTCCTGGCAATCCTCACTGCTTCTGCAGAGCCTCCCACTGTCCTGGGCAGCGAGATCCATAAGGATCGTGGTTCCTAAGCTTCCTCGCCATAAGGTCCAGCTGGCCCAGATATATGCATTTCCTAGGATAGCCATAACCAACTACTACAAACTGTGTGGCCAGAAACAGCAGAAATTTATTTTCTCATAGTTCAGGAGGCCGCAATGAAGTTGTTGCAAAAGTTGGTTCCTACTGGAGACTCAGAGAGGAACTGTCCCATGCCTTTCTATATGACCTCATCTCAACTTGTTTAACCAATTACATTTGCAAATACCCTATTTCCAAATAAGGTCAAATTCTGAGGATCCTGGTAAGCATGAATATTTCAGGAACATTATTCAACCCACTAAACCAGGGACACCAACATCTCCTTGCCCACCTCTGGAGCAGATGGCTTCCATTCTCTGTAGCTCCAGCTGACGGGCAGCTCTGGAAACCCTTTTCATCCTTCTTTCTGGTGTTCTCAGAAGCAGACTTCTGTCCCCTTTTTTCATGTAAATGGATTTAAGTTTGATTTCCAAAAAGCTAGACCTTCAGCAACTTCTAATTTTCCCTAAGGTAGGTAGTCCTTGAGGCAAGGAAACATTAAGGGCCTGACTTCAGGCTTGAAATGGGGGAAATGGGAATCTATAAGGGATGAAAACCACAAATGAATATTTGAAGTGTCCTGCCATACCTATTGCACCTGCATTCCACACACATCAGTTAATGGAATACCCATCATTCCTTCTAGAAGAGCCACCACCTGGCTTTGCATATGAACCACGAGTTCCCTGGAAGGCTCTCCACCACCTGAATCCCCTCCTGTCTAATGTGCATGGCTCTTCCCAAGGCAGCGGGGGCAGTGGGGGTGGGTAGTGGAAGGGCTTCCCCCACATGAGGCCTTTGCTATTGGCCCTGTACAGCCCTCATCCCTTCCGCTTATCCCTACTGGGTCTCCCTTAAAATCCATCACCACTTTGCACCTTTGCAGTTACAGGCTTATTAGGCTCTGTTTCCTGTTCGATGGACAGATCCTGAAGGAGAGGTGCAATCCTCCCTTCTTTCATTCATTCATTCATTCATTCAGCAGAAATTTTTTGAGGATCTACTGTGCGCCAGATACTGTGCTAAGTGCTGAAGACATGCAGGTGGACATGACATAGTTCCTTGCCTCAGGGAATCCACAGTTTGGTGGGGGCCTAATTTCCAGTTATTTCTGCACATTTGGGCAGAAGTGGGTGTAGTGAGACCTCCTCTGGGGTCAGGTTCCCTGGGCTTTCGTCGAGAACTGAGTGTGCAAGCCGAGTGTGTGTGGTGCTGCCCTAAACCAGCAGAACTCTGTGAACCAGAGTCTGGCTCTGTTTTGAGAGCAATCAGAAGCTCTCAGAGAATTTTACATGGTGAGCGTTGGCAGATTTGCATGCTAGGCAGACACCTCAGGCAGCCTTGTGGCCATATGTCCAGACAAGAAGCAATGAGACCATAATTTCAATCATCTAAGCGCTGCCAGGGCTCTGACCTAAGGAAGTGGCAGAAGCCTAAAAGAGGTAGATGAGTTTCAAAGAAGGTGAAATAGATAGATCACAGCCATTTTGGTCAGGGGCAGGAGGAGAAGGAAAAAGCTTGTATTTCTGTTTTCCATGAGAGCAAGCAGTGGCACTGCTAATTACGCTGCCCCCTAGCATCCATCTCTTACTTCTTTCTGGCAACAGAATTATTTTTGTTTTGTTTTAAACATGCATGTGCTATCTGGAGAGGTAGCATCCATCTAGTAGGGCAAGACCAGCATGAGAAATATGGGGTTAAAAGATAGAAAGCTCTTTGATCCCTGAAGGCATTCTTGAGCATTGGAATCGATGTCAGCAGTATCCTATCTGGGGATCTTTTCTTTGTTTTATGAAAGAAAATATGCAACAATGGCTGGGCTGGGTGGCTCATGCCTGTAATCCCAGCACTTTGGGAGGCCAAAGGCGGGTGGATCACTTGAGGTCAGGAGTTCAAGACTAGCCAGAGATGGCGAAGCTCCATCTCTACTAAAAATACAAAAATTAGCCAGGCATGGTGGCAGACGCCTATAACCCCAGCTACTTGGGAGGCTGAGGCAGGAGATTCGCTTGAACCTAGGAGGTGGAGGTTACAATGAGCTGAGATCACGCCACTACACTCCAGCTTGGGTGATACAGCAAGACTCTGTCTCAAACAAAAAAAAAAAGAAAGAAAGAAAGAAAGAAAAAAAAATGCAACAATACTCAGCCCTAGTCCTAGTCCTTCAAGATAGCATATGGAGGTTTCTTGTTACTTGCAACCCAAGTACAACCCTCACCAACACTCAATGGATGGTGACAATCTCCAGAATGGGCATCTGCCAAGACAGAGGAGAGGAGGCAGTGTCATTTTTATTTGTCACAGTATTTTCTGTGCACCATTTAGTTACAGCTGGTTCTAGTTACTAATCCTGCCTGACAAACCATCCCAAAATTTAGAGACATAAAACTGATATTTCATTATGATCATAGAATCTGTGGGTCATAAATTTGGATGATACTCAGCAGGGATAACATGTCTCTGCCTCACCATATCTGGGAAGACTTGAAGCTGAGGGTAACTCACAGGAGTCACCTAGAGGCTTCTTCACTCATGTATGTAGGATAAGGAATGAGCTGACTTGAGGGCTGGACGCAGCAGGGACTGCCCACCGGAGCACGTCCATGTGGCCTCTCCACATGCCTTGGGCTCTTTGCAGCAAGGGGGCTGGATCGTGAGAGTGACATTTCCCAGGGAACCGGGGGAAGCCACATGCCTCTTGTGGTCTAGCTCCAGAAGTAAGGTAGCTTTACTTCATTGAACTGTATTCCTTTTTATGCAGAAAAAGGCAAAGAGTCTGTGGCCATGTTTTAGAAAGTCATACAGCCACAGGCAGCCGCATTTTCAGGAGCTGGGGGCCAGACTCAATTCACAGCCAACAGAGGGAGGTGGAGCCAGATGTGGAGGAGATTGCCTGGGAATATTGCAGAAAATGAAAAGAGGGCCAAGGATGGGGCCCTGGCGACATGGTGATTCACAGGAAAGGCTAATGGAATGAATAATTCATTCAATAACATGACTTTATATAGCTAATTCCCCAGGTCAGTGATTCTTTAGTCAGGCCCAAGTAAGAGGATCTCAGTTGGCTGAGCCTCTAGTTACCTTTTGGAGTCAGACAGGAAACCTTAGAATTCTGCTTCTCAAACCTTAATGTGCATAAGAACTACTTCAGGAGGCTCATTCTAAATATAAACCCCTGAACCCCTTTTCCAATAAATTCTTATTCAGTAGACATTGAGATCTGAATGTTTTTGTCCCACTCCAATTCATATGTTTAGACCTAATTCCCAGTGCAATAATATTAATGTGGAGCTTTTAGGAGTTGAGGAAATCGTGAAGGCAGAATGGAATTACTTCCCTTATAAATGAGGCCCAAGGAAGTTCATTTACCCCTTCCCGGTGTGAGGACACGGCTAGAAGGTGCCATCTATGAAGCAGAGAACAGGTATTCACCAGACACCAAATAAGTTGGCCTCTTGACCTGGGATTTCCCAGCCTCCAGAACTGTTGGCAGTACATTTCTGCTGTTTAGAAATTACCCAGTCTAAGGTATTTTGTTAGAGAAGCACCAACAGACAAAAACAGTAGACCTGCAGTGCAGTCCAGGAATCTGCCTGTTTATAACAAGTCCCTTCTGTCATGACTGTAGGGGCTGGGCTGACCACACTCACAGACAGTCCAGTCCTCAGCCACCCATGCATAAATCCCAAAGAGAAAAGGCAGTCTTTTTGCTAAGATGTTCTGGCTTCAAGTCCTCGCTCTGCTGCTTTGCAGCCACCTGACTTCTGATGGTTTCCCTCTCTGACATCAATGTTCTCATCAGCACGGTGAGAAAGTTGAGTTAGAGCAGTATTTTCCAACTAGCCTCTATGGAACCTGAGGGGTTCCACGTTGGACACCCATCTGCATCAATCAATTTAGCGCATATTCATTGAATGTTTGCTGGATGTCAGTACCTGGACTAGGTGGTGGGCATGAAGTGGCATACCAGAGGGGCACTGTGTGTTCTTCAGAGGGCTGACATTGTAGGGGAGAAGGCCAGGAATTACAAAATCAATGAATAATTATCAATATCGGGCTGGGTGCAGTGGCACATGCCTGTAATCCTAGCACTTTGGGAGGCTGAGGCAGGTGGATCACCTTAGGTCAGGAGTTCGAGACCAGCCTGGCCAACATGGTGAAACCCCATCGTTACAAAATACAAATATTAGCCAGGCACAGTGGCAGGCATCTGTAATCCCAGCTACTCAGGAAGCTGTGGCAGGAGAGTTGCTTGAACCTGGGAGGCAGAGGCTGCAGTGAGCTAAGATTGTGCCACTGCACTCCAGCCTGGGTGACTCTATCTCAAAATAATAATCATCATCATTATGAAAGATGCTTCAAAGGAGAAGCACTAGGTGCTGTGAGAAAAGGTAAGAAAGGTAAGAGACAATGAACGTCTTCATTCATTTCTGCTGCTATAACGAAAGTATCCTAGACTGGGTTGTTTATAAACAACATAAATTTATTTTTCACAGTTCTAGAGGCTGCGAAGTACAAGATCAAGGCAATGACAAACTCATTGTCTGGAGAGGGGCTGCTTTCTGGATCATAGATGGTGTCATATAGGTGTCCTCACATGGTGGAAGAGATGAAAGAGACAGACTCTGTGTCCTCATACGGTGTAAGGGACATAGGGACACACTCACTCCCTAAAGTCCTTTCGTAAGGGCATTGATCCCATCCAGGAGGTGCCATCTTCACAGCCTATTCACGTCCCAGAGACCCTACCTTATAATACCATCACCTTGGGTTTCAAGTTCCGACATATGAAATTTACTGGGACACACACATTCAAAGCACAGCAGCAAAGATAGCTGAAATTGTGTGTCTCTGTGTGCGTGTGTGTGTGTGTGTGTGTGTGTGTGCTTCTTCTTGGGTTGCCACTTGGACAAACTGTTCTCAGGATGGAAAACACTGGCTTAGATGCTCTCTAAGGGCCCTTGCAACTGGAAACCTTGCAACTGGTAACCTTGCAACTGGTAAAATCATAGAAGGACATTATAGTTCTTCTATGATTTTACCTGTAAGTACATTCATTTAGTCAGAATGCAATTACTGGATTTTACGTCTAAGACCCCAAGGTTACCTCCTTCATTCTTGAAAATAAATTATGGGGCTCTATAGGGCTCAAAAATGTTCTATATCATACTTTGATGGCATTTAAAAATTAGCACTTTAACCTGGGAGATTGAGTGAGAGATCAGACAAGGAAAACTGAAATACAGCCCTGCCTGGCGCAGGAAGCTACAGAGCACAGAGGATGGGGATGAGGACTCTGGGCTCAGACATGTGTTGTTGAGCAGCTCACCAGATGTGCTCGCCAAGTGATTTACATTTCTTTTTTCTTTTGTTTTCTTTTTTTTTTTTTTTTTGAGATGGAGTCTCCCACTGTTACCCAGGCTGGAGGGCAGTGGCACGCTCTTGGCTCACTGAAACCTCTCCCTCCCGGGTTCAAGCAATTCTCCTGCCTCAGCCTCCTGAGTAGCTAGAATTACAGGCATGCACCATCATGCCTGGCTCATTTTTGTATTTTTAGTAGAGATAGGGTTTCACCATGTTGGTCAGGCTGGTCTCAAACTCCTGACTTCAGGTGATCCAGCTGCCTCGGTCTCCCAAAGAGGTGGGATTACAGGCATGAACCACCATGCCCCACCAACTGATTTACATTTCTTTCTTTTTTTTTTTTTTTTTTTTTGAGATAGAGTTTCACTCTGTCACCCAGGCTGGAGTGCAGTGGTCTGATCTTGGCTCACTGCAACTTCTGCCTCCTGAACCCAGTTGATTCTCCCACCCCAGCCTCATGAGTAGCTGGGATTACAGTCATGTGCCACCACACTCGGCTAATTTTTGTATTTTTAGTGGAGACGGGGTTTCACCATGTTGGCCAGGCTGGTCTGGAGCTCCTGACCTCAAGTGATCTACCCACCTAAGCCTCCCAAAATACTGGTATTACAGGCATGAGTCACTGTGTCCAGTGGTGATTTACATTTCTGAGTCTTCGGATTTACAACTGCAGAATGGGTATCTGGTACTGGCCTCAGTCATTTTAAGAAAGATTACATAGAAAAAGTTACTAGCTCAGTGCCAGATGTTAAACACTCAATAAATGATGGTTATTACTAATTTTAGCATCTTTCTTACATGTGTTATGCTTGTCAACATATCTGCAAATGTTTTATAAAGGAGAATGGAAAATTACATCGTTTGAGAGTTGCCTAGTATCAGAAATCTGCCAGGCCAACTGCATCTCTCTGGGGAAGAAAGCCCTGTAACTCTTTTTAACAATATGTGCCCAGCCGGATGCGGTGGCCCATGTCTGTAATCCCAGCACTTTGGGAGGCCGAGGTGGGCGGATCACGAGATCGGGAGATTGAGACCATCCTGGCTAACATGGTGAAACCCCGTCTCTACTAAAAATACAAAAATTAGCTGGGCGTGGTTGTGCGCACCTGTAGTCCCAGCTACTCCAGAGGCTGAGGCAGGAGAATCGTTGAACCCAGGAGGTGGAAGTTGCAGTGAGCTGAGATCGCGCTACTGCACTCCAGCCTGGTGACAGAGTGAGACTCCGTTTCCAAAACAAAAAACAAAACAAAACAAAAAAACCAATATGTGCTCATGGTGATAGCCTTAAAATTTTGAGCTTGTCCCCTCCCTTTATTTTTTGCAAGGGAGAGCAGGTTATTTTTTCCCAGTTGAAACCAAGCATGAGTATCCAAATTTGGGATATAAGATTTCCATGCTCAAAAAGAATGAAGTTGATACCCATATATGTTGTTGAAACATAAAAGGGGGCCAGGCGCGGTGGCTCACACCTGTAATCCCAGCACTGTGGAAGGCTGAGGTGGGCAGATCACTTGAGGTGAGGAGTTTAAGACTAGCCTGGCCAACATGGTAAAACCCTGTCTCTACTAAAAATACAAAAATGAGCCGGGCATGGTGGTGCGGGCCTGTCGTCTCAGCTATTTGGGAGGCTGAGGCAGTAGAATCGCTTGAACCTGGAAGGTGGAGGTTGCAGCGAGCCAAGGTCATGCCACTGCACTCCAACCTAGGTGACAGAGTGAGACCCCGTCTCAAGAAAAAAAAAAAAAAGAAAAAGAAAAGAGATCTGAAAAAAATTTTATGTGGATGTCTTACAGTTTAATAGGTTAACTTTCTTTGAGACTAAACCTTCAAATCTTTTCCTTTTCCTTCTTTTTTTTTGTTTTGTTTTGTTTTGATAATTAAAACCATACAGAGAACGTCCAAGCGAAGGAGTACTTCTATCACTTAATGGTTTGTGGAATGAAGCTGCCTGTAGGAACTTGGGTGAGATGTTTAGCCTTAGCTTTCTTTTTTTCTTTTCTTTGAGATGGAGTTTTGCTCTTTTTGCCCAGGCTGGAGTGCAATGGCACCATCTCGGCTCACTGCAACCTCTGCCTTCCAGGTTCAAACGATTCTCCTGCCTCAGCCTCCCAAGTAGCTGGAATTACAGGTGCCCACTGCCACGCCCAACTAATTTTGTATTTTTATTAGAGATGGGGTTTCACTATGTTGGCCAGGCTGTTCTCAAACTCCTGACCTCAGGTTGTCCGCCTGCCTCAGCCTCCCAAAGTGCTGGGATTACAGGTGTGAGACACTGCGCATGGCCTGCCTTAGCTTTCTTGTCTTTAAAATGGGGATGATGCTAGAATGAATCTTCTAAGACTGTTGCAAAATTCAATAAGGTGAAGTATTAAATGAACCAGAAGCAAAGTAAGTGCTCAGTAAGTTAGCCAACTTACTAAAAATAGCTATTACTATTTTTAGGCATATGATTTACCAAATATTCTGGTGTTGACTTACAAATTTTGAACTGCAAACTCATACAAAATATAAAATAATGTTAGCTTCTTGCCTTGAATGATCTGCATTTAATGATTCTGGAGGCAGCTAAATCGACCTTGAAGTTACATTGGGAGCTATGTCCCCAGTTTTAGGAGATGTGATATCCTGCCACTGATTTTGGATACCAATAAGGTAAAACCGTTTAAGTCATTAAGGTGCCTTAGGAGTGTGTTCTATGGCCAGACATGGGGCTGAATTGTACCAAGCAGTCAAACAGCTCACTAGTGAACAATCCTGTGGGGAGTGGGAGAATTTCATCTCTACAAATCATGTGATAGTGTCTGCAGCCATTAGGATTAAATTTTGCTGCAGAAAATTCAAAATAACAGTGTCTTAATTAGATAGAAGTTAACTTATTCTTTTTATAAGTCTTGGTAAACAAGGGTGGTATGGCATTCTACAGTTCCAGGGACACAGGGTTCATCCACCTTGTTGTTTTGCAATAGTAAATAATAAATACTATTCATCCCCAAGTTTACCTCATAGTCCAAAGTTGACTGCTGCAGCTCCAGCAATCAAATCTTTATTCCAGGCAGAAAGAGAGAGAAGAACATGATCTTTACCATTCATGACATTTTGGCAGTTTACTCACAACACTATTTCTTACATTTCACTCCTCAGTCTTCTCCTAGTTGCCTAGTTGCAAGCTGGTACATCTAGCCTTTATCCCGGGAATATATGTGCCAAGGGGAACTGGCATTTAGGGGACAATTAGCAGTCTGTGCTTCAGGGTAAAAGGTGTTAGATTACTCAACTTAGATCAGGGCCACTGGTGCAAAAACTAGTTTCATCTATAATGTGTGGACTTGGAGTTTCTTGTTGCCTTAGTAACTAGAAGTAACTAGAGAGAAGACTGAATATGCCCAAATATCAGGCAGAAAATCTCAGCCTGATAGATCATGAGTTCAGAATGAAACTTTCTTGTGATATTAAACACAACTTGTTTATCTTTTCACGCTGGGAAAGTTTAGAATTAATTGTATAGAGAGATTAGAAATAACACTGTGCAGGAAATCAGCTTATGTTTGGTATTTGAGTCCTGTATAATTTTTTTAGAAAAGTTTTTGACATATTAGAGACAAATTAATCTTATAGTGGCCGTTTAAAATGTAACTGAGTAGCAATTTGATTTAGACATGCTTTTTCATTGAAAAAAATTCAGGAAAATATTAGAAAAATTACTATGTTTGTTTAAAAGAACTCAAGAGTCCTTCTACCTGTAAGCTTAGTTATTAATTTACCAGATTTTCACCGGGCGCACGCATGCCCTGTAATCCCAGCACTTTGGGAGTCTGATGCGGGCGGATCATCTGAGGTCAGGAGTTGGAGATCAGCCTGACCAACGTGGTGAAACCCCGTCGCTACTAAATATACAAAAATTAGGCAGGCATGGTGGCTGCATTTGTAGCTACTCAGGAGGCTGAGGCACGAGAATTGCTTGGACCCAGGAGCTAGAGGTTGCAGTGAGCCGAGATTGTGCCACTGCACTCCAGCCTGGGTGAGAGAGTGAGATTTTTTCTCACTGGAGTACAGTGGTGCAAACAAGGCTCACCAAAGCCTTGAACTCCCGGGCTCAAGTGATCCTCCCACCTCAGCCTCCTGAGTAGCTGGGATCACAGGTGAGTGCCATTGTGAGCAGCTAATTTTGTAGAATTTTTTGTAGATGTGGGTCTTACCAAGTTGCCCAGACTGGTCTTGAACTCATGGGCTCAAGCAATCCTCCCACCTAAACCTCCTGAAGTGCTGGAATTACAGGCATGAGCCACTGGGCCTATCTGCTGTACCAGATGTTTTGACTACCTTTGCTTGTTACATCATTTTAAACACTGGGTGCAATTTAATGAATTTAGTTGTTACCTGAACTCACTGCGTAAAGTTTATTTCAACATTGACCAAGAAACCTCTTGCAAGTAATGGTTAAAGCATCATCTATGTTTAAATGAATTTGCAAATAGAAGTTAAAACCTGAGGAAAAGTGGATTTCATGTTAATACATTTTTAGAAACCAACCTTAAATATTTTTTCTGTGTGTAAAAGCTGCCCTCATAGATAATAACATATTTAAACTCACACTGACAACTTCACTTTTATCTTTATTTGTTTATAAACACACCTAAAGGGCTCTGGGGATAATTTCTTTATTGTCTATTAGGGGAACTCTTATTTGTTTATTTGTTTGTTGTTCCAAAATAAATCTAGGCTGGCTCACACCTGTAATCCCAGCACTTTGGGAGGCCGAGGCAGGTGAATCATCTGAGGTCAGGAGTTCGAGACCAGCCTGGCCAACATGGTGAAACCCCGTCTGTACTAAAAATACAAAAATTAGCTGGGAGTAGTGGCGAGTGCTGGTAGTCTCAGCTACTCAGGAGGCTGAGGCAGGAGAATCACTTTAACCTAGGCAGTGGAGGTTGCAGTGAGCCAAGATTACACCACTGCACTCCATTCTGGGCAACAGAGCAAGACTCCATCTCAAAAAATTAAATAAATAAAGTAAATCTAATGTGAAATCTTGTGTTTGACTTTTGTTTTGAGAAGTGACCCTCCCTCATTCCAAGTCATTTGGGAAACCTGTCAGGCAAGAGACTCCTCTTCCTCAGTTGCAGGGTGGCAGGTGTCCCCAGCCAGGTAAATCCTCTATGCCACTTACTTGAAGAGCCTGTGCTTTATTTCTGTCTACCTAGATCACTAGCCTTTACCTTCTTGCTTCCAGTTTTTAGCACAGTAGTAAGAAGTATCGATTCAGAAACCAGATTCTGTGTGTTCAAATCACATCTCTGATGCTTCTTCACTGTGTGACCTTGGGTTTGTTGCTTAACTTCTCTGAGTCTCAGTTTTCTCATCTATAAAATCAGGATCATAATAGTATCCTCTGTCTAGTATTTTTGTAAGAGTAAGTTAATACATGTAAAACTCTTAGAATAACAACTGCTACACAGGAGATGCTCAATATATACTTATTATTATTGTTATTATTATTTATCATTACCATTTTTATTATTAAGACCTAGTTGCTGAGGTTTTCTTTCAATTCTGTAAATGTCTTTTTGCCTCTTTTTTAAACTAAGGTTGGTTTCTTTTCCTTGTAAGCAAAGTCTTCTGGGTGTAGCAAGCCTAGTGTAAAAGAAGGTGTCCTCAGTGCAGGAAGAAAAAGCCCTGGCCTCACCTCATTGACCTCCCTTTACCTGCTGCAGTTTAAGATCACGGATCAGGGGCCACCAACTAACACAGTTCAAGACCCACTGCCTTCAATTATGCTAAGAGATCCTTCTTGGTTTACAGGCTCTGACTTCCTTCTCCAGTTACCTCTGTGGGCCTGGGCCACAGGGTCATGTGCAGAAGAGTGACTTCACACTCTGGACAAATAGCCAAGGCGGACCTATGATGTTCACAAGAATCGCTTATTAAAACAAGGAAATAAACTCGTAATTTTACAATATATTCAACAAGGTCTAATTTAAAACGAAGGAAGGGAGACAGAAGGAGAACAGCACCAGCACCATCACCTCCTCCTCCGGACTACCTAGGAGCTGTGACACAATCACAGCTCATTGCGGCCCCAACCTCCCAGGCTGAAACGATCCTCCCACCTTAGCCTCCCCAGTAGCTGGGACCACAGCTAGGTGTTGCAGTTTAACATTTTGTTCTGTGACCCCTCTCATCTGTGGACTGAAGGTGACAACTCCTCAGCAGGATGCTCACAGACCTCCATGGACTGCCCTTGCCACCTCTCCACCTCAAATCTTTCTCTTCTTCTCTCCTCCTCCCATCAGATTTCTTGTTCCAGCAACACCAGCCTCCTACTACACACTATCAATTCCATGTTCTCTCATGCCTCCATACCTTATGCATTTCCTTTCCTTCTTGCTCTCTTGGCCATTTGGCAATACCCACTTCTCCTCAAGCCTCAGCTTCCATGCTATTTTTCCTGGAAACTATCCCTGACTTCTCCAGGCCTGTCATTGAATTGCTTCCTGTACTGCCCATTTGCACCTGGTACATAACACCGTTTTTACAAGCAGTAGGTTTGACCTCCTTGAGAATAGACTGTCAACCTAGTCCCTGACACAGACCCAATGGTCTTGAATATTTCCCAAACGTAATCTTCCCCAGACCACACTGTTCCTCTCTGATGTGCTTTTCTTTCCTGGGCCTGGCTGGTAGAGCATTATTCTAGCTGGGTTGGTTATTGGTGTAAGTATTGGTTTGATTTCTGCATCTCCTCTTAAAGGGATGTTCCATGAGGACACAGACTGTCTTATTATTATTATTATTTTTTTGATTAGCTGGTTCCCCGGTGCCTAACATGAGTGACTTAAGAAGATGCTCAATGAACCTGATTTAAATAGAATAACAAATTTATCCACTCACATATTTGCATATCTCTGTAAATGCAGGCCCACTGTGGCCTTAAATAAAAAGGCAATCTCAGCCAAATAGATGGGCTGTCATGTTCTGCTCGCCCCAACATGAGGGACTGTCTGAGCTTTCCCTGGAAGCAGAAGCCTGTTACTTGAAATCTGTAGATGCCAGGGTTTGGTGTCAAGGTGAAATGATTCTGATACCCATGAGCAATGTATCTGGTACTGTGATACCAAGGTGAAAAGAAATCTTGTCAATGCCACCCTGGGGACAGTGTGACAGTGTCAAAACAAACTCACAGCAAATGCCGTTAGCTTGGACTGAAGGAACATGATAAGATGCGCACAGAAACGGGACCCAAGGCAGAGAGATGACATTATGGGTGCACAGCTCTCTTGCTCAGTCCCCGCACCCGTGACCTCTCAGCATCTTCCCCTTCCAAACCGACAGACGAAGTCGAAGGCTCTGAAATTCTCTCATGGCAGTTCTTCTATGAAGGTGACAAAAGAAACCATAGATTGTTTATTTTATGCAATTGTTTCTTTAATAAAATATGAAGTGTTTTATGGTAACAAACAGACAGCATCTTGCAAAAAAAACTAATTAAAAAATTCACTTATTTATCCAAAATTGTTAGGGAAGCTGCAACAGCCACATGGAGTCCTGGGCTGGGTACCCACCATGTGCCAGATTTAACACACAGCCTGGTAGGCAGGGAAACAAACAAGCGGATTCTAATCCAAATTGTATTTCCCCTCTGGAGTTTTTTATTCTTTTTTTTTTTTTTTTGAGACAGGGTCTTGCTCTGTCATGTGGGCAGATATGCAGTGGTTCGGTCATGACTACAGCCTCCAACTGCTGGGCTCGGGCAATCTTCCTGCCTCAGCCTCCTGAGTAGCTGGGACCACAGGCATTGCCATCATGCCCAGCTCATTTTTGTACTTGATGTAGAGATGGGGTCTCCCTTTGTTGTCCACGCGTTGGTTGGTCTCAAATTTCTGGCCTCAAGGGATCCTCCTGTCTCAGCCTCCCAAAGTGCTGATCTTACAGCCATGAGCCACTGCACCCAGCCTGTGTGTTTTCTTTATTCAGACCCTTATAACACAGCACAAATATGAATCCATCTCATTTCACACATCTGCCCCAGACCATTTGGTAGTGGTCACCCTTTTTATTGTGATTTATCAAATATGCAGAAGAGCACCCCTTCCATAATCTAAAAATTGCCAAGAATGCAACCAGCCTCGCTATGTACATCTTCAACACCAAAGCTTAGGTATCTCCAGTCTTACTTAATCAGTGGGCTCTGTACTGCAAAGAAGGGCTTTTGATTCAACCGGATCCAAGTTTGTATCCTAACCCTTCATTTCACTCTGCACCATGGACAAGCCACTTCACCTCTCTGATCCTTCTTTTTCTCATCTGTAAATTACAGGAGAATGCACCACAATGTCACAGAGCTCTTGCGAGGATTAATTATAGCATAATATTTCTAACCTTGAGACCATATATATAAGCTCTTCAGACTATTCCTGCGCCACAAAGGGGCTGAATTCATGTTAGTGCCTGGGTTATCCTTAGAATATCAAGGGTCAGAACTGGCAGATACTTGAACATTACTAATTGAGATCTGTCATTTTATTCCTGAAGAAACTGTGGCCCAGAGAAACTCACTGACTTCCTCAGAGTCCTGCCTATAAATTCAAGGGAGTTGTTTGTTGATTTGTACATTTAATGAAGTCGTAGATAATACTTACAGTGTATCAGACAGTGTTCTAGGTGTTTTACAAATATTAGCACTTTTTAAATGCACAAAAACCCTATGACATTTAGGGTTATTATTCACACTTTGCTGATGAAGAAACTGAAGGTTAAGTAACTTGCCCAATTACAGGTTTGTAATTATTAAGAGGGATGCAAACCCAGGCAGTTGGTTCCAAATTCCGTGCATTGAACTGGTTTCCACTCCTGTGATACTCACCATACCTCTTCAATATCCATCGACAGCCAATGGCTCTCTTTTTCTCTCTCCTTCACCTTTCTTCCCTTCCTCCCTCTCTTTAGCCATCCCAATTAATAATAATGAGAGTAGAAATTACTTTCTTTTAGAATCTGTCTCAGTCTGGCTTTCCCAGAAAGCTGAGGCTAATGAGAACCTGACATGCTGCTACTTTACCAGAGAGAATGATCCCAGAGAAGCTGGGCAGAGAGAGAGAAGGAGGTAGGCAGGGAAGGAAGGGGACAAATGAGAGGTCGTGTTACCAAGCTGGCCACATTTGGTGCCAAGTGCACTGACTGTTCTATCTCCTGGACTGTCTTCCAGGAAGCTTAGGGACTACTGTACCTCGGAACAGACTGTGAGGGTGGGAGGAGGGAGGCAGCAGAGTGTCTGCACTACTTCCCACCAACTCTACTTCCCATCAGCCCACAGTTCTCCCCATGGACATTACCTTTCCTGCCCTGTCCAGGGTACTGGTGCACAGCCATGGCTGGGGGATGGGCATCTCCCACTTCAGCAACCACAGAGAGATGGACCCCTTGAGAAGACTGTCATGGTAGTGGTGGGGGTGGGTCCCTGAGCCCATGCAGAATTGGGGTGGAAGAGCAACAGCTGGGGTGGCCAGGGTACCGAGACAGGAGAAGCTGTGAGGAGCTGAGGGGACTCCTGGGGGAAGAGGGGGTCTACTCCACCTGCCCTGTAGAGTGCAGAATCCTCTCGACATCCAGATCTGGCCAGGAGTTTTCAGTCTAGTGTATTCTCCTCATTCCAATCGTATCCTTAGGCTAATTGTCTGTAATTTGAGATGCATCTCTTAATTTCTATCACTTTTCCATTTATTACATGAAATAGTATAAAGATCCAATAAGAACATGAATTGGAAAGGGACACGTCCAAGATTACACAACTCGTGGTAGAGCCAAAAGAAAAATCTAGCTGTTCCAGGGACCTGAGATACTTTTCAAGCAGCATTTCAGAGTAAGAAACTTTTGACTGTCTCCAAGCCCACCACTGAAGGAGCCCACAGGACAAACCACATGAGCCCATTTGCAAGTAGCCATTCACTTCCTCACATCCCTGTTGCACATCTGGAAGTACAAGCTCACAGTGAGTCAAGAAAATGAATTTTCTTTGTTGTCTAACATCCGAGTTGTCAAAAAAGGTTTTATACATTTATTTATTTATTTATTGGGACATGGCCTCATTCTGTTGCCCAGGCTGGTGTGCAGTGACACAATCACAGCTCACTGCAGCCTCAACCCCCCTGAAACAATCCTCCAGCTTTATCTTCCTCAATAACTGGGACCACAGGTGTGTGCCAGCACACTGCTATTTTTTAATTTTTTTATAGAGATGGGGTCTCCCTGTGTTGTCCAGGCTGATCTTAAGCTCGTGGTCTCAAGCTATCCTCCTGCCTTGGTCTCCCTAAATGCTGGGATTATAAGCATAAGCCACCTCACCCGGCCATGTACTCAGTTTATAACCCAATGTCCCTGCTTGAAGATGGGATCAGTGGATAATAAATACACCCCTGCTTTGCCTTATTGTGAAAGAGGTTAACTAATTATTCAAGATATTTGGTAATTTTTGATAAAATGTATTATAAGAATAATACTCATTTATTAAGCACTTCTTAGTTCCCAGAGACCGTGCTGTATATCCATCAGAATGGTTAGCAATTTTTAGGCACTTCTTATATTCCAGGCATTTCTCAATGTGGGGCGACACGTATGACCTACGCAACATTCGTGACAGTTCTGGGAGACAGATTTGGTCGTGAATATCCCTATTTTATGGAGGAGATACATGAGGACAGAGAAGTTCAGTAACTTGCCCCACATCACACGACTGGTGGAAGGTGGAACTGTGATTACTGACCAGGCATTTGTTCTAGAATTTACCTTCTATACTTCTCCTCATTGCTTTTTAAGGCTCATGAGGATCCACATTTGGCCCCTGTGCTGCCAAGTTGCAATCTTGCCTGAAGGACAAAGTGCAAACTCTCTGTAGAATATACTACCCAGCCAGCCTCCCCAACCCCACCACCCTGTTCACCCTCTGCCGCCTCTGCCTGTGTCAGAAAAATTACAATCCAACTCCTGAACCTGCTACATTCTAATTCCATGATCCTGAACAGTCATTTTCACCTCTCTGAGCCTCCATCTCCTTATCTGCAGAAGGAGGAAAATCCCTTTCTTTACAAGGGTCTTTCGAAGAGCGACAGGCATTGTGTGGATAACCCCTAACTCAGTTCCAGGAACACAGAGGAGTTTAGCCAATACCTGTTTTCTTCCCTTTCCTCTTCTGAACTTCTGAACTTGCAGTGAGATTACTTTGTTGTAACGTATCTGTCTGCCTTCCAAATGTCCCCAGCCAAAATGCTTCTCTGCACTTTGCACATGCCAGGAGAGTCAGCACACCCTTATATTTATCAGGTTGTGTGTCCATCCTTTTCCAGGGTTATTTGAGGTGAGGCTTCTGGTTTTACCCCTTTGTGATTGACTGCCCCATAGCCAACATAGTTTCCAATAGATACAGAAACTTAATAGCTAATGCCTGTTGAATGAAGTAGGAAACAACTGAAGACAATATGTTCTGGTCCATAATAGCAGCTCAGTAATTACTTGGTGGCTGGGATTTGACTCGATTAGATGTGAGCATGCCTGGATTGATCTCTAGGAGAACACAGTTGAGATGGATTGTTTTTTAGCTTTTCCTTGCTCAGTTCAACAAACATGGTATTACCAACCACAATGAGGCTGAAGTGGGCACAGGCAGAGGCTGATGAATGACACGCAGCCCTGCCCTAATTTCTGCACTTATTGCACCAGTTCTTCCAAACCCCTGCACAAATTAGCCACTTGAGGAGCATTTTAAATGAATACACATTTGTCCATGTCCTTTGACCAGACTAACAGCAGCTCAGCAGAAAAAACAACCAGGCAGTCTCTAAGATAAAAGGGATTTGGGGCCGGGCTCAGTGGCTCACCCCTGTAATCCCAACATTTTGGGAGGCCAAGGCGGGCGGATTACCTGAGGTTGGGAGTTTGAGACCAGCCTGACCAACATGGAGAAACCCTGTCTCTACTAAAAATACAAAATTAGCTGAGCATGGTGGCATATGCCTGTAATCCCAGCTACTCAGTAGGCTGAGGCAGGAGAATTGCTTGAACCCGGGAGGTGGAGGTTGCAGTGAGCCGAGATCATGCCATTGCACTCTAGCCTGGGCAACAAGAGCAAAACTCCGTCCCTCCCCCACCCAAAAAAAAGGGATTTGGGGTGTTTACTTTCTGCATTAACCTCTCTCTCTCCTTTCTCTCTCTCTCTGTCTCCTTTCTCTCTCTCTCTCTCTCTCACACACACACACACGACACACACACAACACACACAGTGGTTTTCCAGGTTTAAGAGTGAATGATCTCATTTTCTCTCTCTCACACACACACACATACACACACACATAACACACACAGTGGTTTTCCAGGTTTAACAGTGAATGATCTCATTTTAAGTAGCATGGAAACAGTAGGCCTGCCTCGGCCTTCCAGCTAGGGTTTTTAAACAGTTTTATCACAGCTTAACAAAGGTGTGCAATGGAGTATTTTACACTAAGCAGGAAGAAGGGGCCATGCCCGTCCTTCCATGATGTGTTCAAGCAGCTGACACAGGGAGAAGTGAGACATGAAGACTCTTTGGATGGAGTGCACCCTTTTGTTCCAACAGCCAGCCTGTCATCCCATTCATGAGCAGACAAAGGCATCCACATCAATTAGCATGATGAGCAAGTGTGGCAGGGAGGGGGAGGAAGGTGACAGAGGCTGATGTGCCCCCTCCATTGTGACCAATGGTGGACAGATGATTCCGTGGAATCGAACTTAACTTGAATCACTTTCAGGTAAAGAAGTGGACTTTTCCAGCAGACTGTCTGAGCTTGTGTGTTTCAAGTGGCAGAACTGAGTCCCCTCCTCTATGAAGCTATCAATCATTCCACACAGGAGTGCATGACGATGGGACCAGACAATGCATGAAATGGCCTGTGGTAGAAAGGTACATGGCAGGGACGTTTCTCCTTTGCATGACTGATACAGCATGCACAAATCTTCAGTGGAGAGCTCAATGCATTTTTACACGTGTCTGTATCTACATAAAGAAATGTCACCTCAATCACATTATGCGACACTCCCAGCACCCTACGCTGCTCTACTCTAGCAATTCTGACCTCAAGTGATCCACCTCGGCCTCCCAAAGTGCTGGGATTACAGATGTGAGTCACTGCGCCCAGACACTCTGGGAATTCTTAATGTAAGTGACCCTTTCTTTTTTCCCTTTCCCTCCTCTCTCTAATAAACATTACCCCCATCCCTTATACTCTCTTTTTCTAACTCTTCACTTACAAGGATACAAAAGACCTTCACATGTAGCACTACATTAGAAAATGGAAGTTGACTAGAAAATTACCACAATGTATTGCTGCTCTTGCGGCTATTGTTATTTTCACCAGGCTTGTGTTGAATACAGTCATGAATACGATGATTGCTGTTTATAAAGAACTTGGAAGTCTTCCGACCTCAAGGAATTTGAGTTTCCAAGGAGTCATAAAGACATAACACCATCTTGTGGCCCAGTCATTGTTTGTGACGCTGAGGACGGAGCCCTGGAGTCAGCCCTCCCTGTCCTGTTTCCTGCATTTCTAGGAACCCCCTCAGAGGCTGCAGGGCTGGGAGGGAGGACTGCCACAAGTAAGGGTTCTCTGAGTGGTGCCAGTAAAAAACCGTGGGGCCTTGAACAGGTCGGTTTGCCTCCTGGAGCCTCAGCCTTCTCATCTGTAAAACAGAGGGAGCAATGTTTGCTTTGTTTTTATTGGTGTGCTTTAAAGGTAAGATGCCATATTTCTCCAGACCCTTTAGGCTTGGCTCCCTCTAAATCCTCAGTCAGAGAGTCTGAGCATTGCTGGCTTATATAAATTCTTCAGGCATTTAGGAAAAGGTGCATCTGCTGGGCAGTGCTCAACTTGGGATGCGGTGGCTACTTTTGGAGAAAAAAAGTCCCACTTGCTTTGGGCAGGTGTAGCGCTGCACCCACCACGGCACACAATTTGATCACAAGAGGGTGGGCTGGGTTTTGCCCTTACTCATTGTCCCCTTTGTGTGGTGAGCACCCTGCAGAACTGTTTGCAATGGCCCTGCACAGAGTTGGCTGTTGCCTCAGTATATTTGCATTTTTTGAGTCCTTGCTCTGACTGTGCCACTTTAAGATCCAGATCAGATGGAACCCTGTTGGTAAAGTCTTCTTGACTGTGCCTGGCAAGCTCTGTTGGAGGGCCTCCCCATCTGCCGGCCCCTCCAGCTTCCCTGATGCCTGCACATGCCTCTGCCGTGCTGTTGTGGACTTCTGCTCCATGCTTCTCCTCATCATCTCACCAGCTTGTGAGGATGAAGAATGTGCCTGCTGCTTCTTTATGTTTCCTTTTATACCAAGCACAGCACCTGGCTTTTGATCATGCTCAGAAAATATCAGAGAGATGAAGGAAGGAAGGAAGGAAGGAAGGAAGCAAGGGAGGGAGACAGGGAGAAAAGGAGGAAGGAAGGAAAGAAGGGATTGAGGGAGAGAGAAAAGAGAAAAAGGAGACCCCAGTGGACTCGCCTATGCTTCTTCTATCACATTTGAGCTGTAGCGTGTGATGCATGGGCCTGATCTCTGCAGCCTGTTCTCTACCCACTAGCTTGACCTTGAAGGGCAGGGAGTAGATCTTCCTCATCTTTGCATTCTCTTAGCACTTGGGACCACACCTAGCCTGTGCGTGGGGCCCCACCACTGATAAATTGAGTTGAGATCAATGGGGTTGAGGAAGTAAGCTACAAAGCCTACTCCCCAGACCCTATTTATCTTCCAGCATCCCAACACGTGGCCCAGACAGCATCAGGGCAGCCCACACTGGCAGCAGACCCCAGTTCTCTCCCTGCTCTTAGCTCCTGCCTTGATCCAGACAGACCATTTTCACTCTGGACCTCCCTGACCTCAGCCTCCCTGACAAGGCCACAGGCTTGGATCTCCTTCCGTGTGTAGAATGGCCCCCTGGCATTTGTGGATATTCCTTTCTAGGTTTTGACTCTATGTAGAATCAATTCAGAAGACCTACAATAAGGTAATTTGTTTACAGCACTGGTACTCAATCCAGGCTCAGCAGGTCCTTAGTTTTGTGACCCTGGTCAATTTATTTATACTTCCTAAGGCTCAGTGTTTCTCATCTGCTGTAAAATGGGATGATAATGGGTATCTTATGGGGTTAGTGTGAAGACTAAACAATGTTATCCATAAAGGCTCCCAACATGTGTGCCTGTGATATGGATGGGCCCCTCTTATGTTTATTCTCTAATTTGGAGTCAGCAATAATTTTCCGCAAAGGAAAGATAGTAATTTAGCCTTTGTTGCCCACATATGGACTCTGTTGCATATATATATATATATATATATATATATATATATATATATTCATACATAAACAAATCTTTAACAATGTAAAATTCATTCTCAGTTTGTGGATCATTCAAATAGACATCTATGGCATGGGTGAATTTGGTTATTGCACTGCTATTTGCCAACACTGCATATGTCACATGTTAGAAATTGCATCAAGTGTTTAAAGGAGTCATTTATCTATTTTTTCAGTTGTCCTTTGTTGAATTTTATGCAGGAAGCACATTAACTTTTTTAAATTGTTTTGTTTTTAAAAGTTGAGAGATTCATGGTATTTGTTGACACGATCCCTCAATGATTTACTCTCTAATGAAAATACATGCTCCTCTTATTTAATATCTGTATGTGACAGACATTGGCTTAGGTTGGGTGCTATAACAGAAACATCATAGATGGAGTGGCTTAAACAACATTTATTTCTCACAGTTCTAGAGGCTGTGAAGTCCAAGATGAAGATGCTGGCAGATTTGGTGTCTGATGAGGGACTACGTCCTGGTTCATATGTCTTCTTTGCCCCTTATGAGATGGAAAGTGCAGGAAAGCTCTCTGGGATCTCTTCTTATAAATGCACTAATGTCATTAATGAAGGCTCCACCCTCATGACCTAATCACCTCCCAAAGGTCCCACCATTTAATACGTTTACTTCGGAGGTTAGGATTTCAACATAAGAATTTGGGGGCAGGGCATGAACATTCTGTCCTTAACAGGCATAGTGTCCAGTATTTTCCTTGCATTACCTAATTTAACCCTCAGAAGTTTTCATCATATCCTCATTTTATAGATGAGGCCAGAAAGGCTCAGAGAGAATGAGTAATTTACCCAATGTCACCTAATAAAAGGCAGAGCTGATCCCATGGTTGGTCCTGACCTACCAGCTGGCCCACCCTATTCCACATCTAGATAAGGGGGAAGATGCTGTTCAGTATTTCCTGCTTAGATTCTGAGCCAGGCACCTCTTCTGTCTATGAGTCTCTAAGACCTGCAAAGCTGAGAACAAGAGTCTGAAAAGGAGTTTCATCAAGTCCAGAAAACCCTCAAAGAATAGAAGGCCTCAATGATTAAGCCAGTGCTGGATCCCAAAGTTGCCTAGAGAATCAGAGGCTGCACACAGCTGGCATGCCTGTGGGATGAGGGCAGGGAGCCAAGGCCACTGCAGGGGGCAGAGAGGACTTTGGAGGAGATGCCATTTGGGTTGTTGCATAAGCTTCTATGTGGTTTAGGGTCAATGTAAGAGAAATTCAAATAAACCAGTGATAGCAGAAAGAAGAGGGGCATTTTATGTAATACATGTCAGAAATGATAACTAAATAAATACAGTACCAGAAGTGTAATATTGATCTCGTTGGGAGAGCAGAACATTTTGTCTTGCCAGAGGTACTGAGATCAGCCATTGGCTGATAAGTAAAGCACTTTATAAGCTCTTCTCTTCAGATGATATTTTTGAAAGTCTGGAGTAGTCTGTGGATGGATCAGGATGCTAAGCTCAATTATGATGATTACTGATATTATTATCTTTATTTCTAAAAACAAAAGTTCTTAAAAGTCTAAAATGACACCCCATAGATGCATGCTTCCTAAAATGTGTGTGCACACATATCACCCAGGGATCTTCTTAAATGCAGTTGCTTATTCAGTTGGCCTAGCATGGACCTGATTCTGCATTTCTAACCAGCACCCAGGGCACACAAGGCAGCCGGTCCACAGATCACATTTTTAGTAATAAGGCTTTCTTTTTTTTTCTTTTTGAGATGGAGTCATGCTCTGTCGCCTGGGTTGGAGTGCAGTGGCACAATCTTGGCTCACTGCAACCTTCACCTTCCAGGTTCAAGCAATTTTCCTGCCTCAGCCTCCTGAGTAGCTGGGATACCAGGCGTGCACCACCACACCTGGCTAATTTTTTGTGTTTTTAGTAGAGATGGGGTTTCAACATGTTGGCTAGGCTGGTCTCAAACTCCTGACCTCAGGTAATCTGCCTGCCTGGGCCTCCAAAAGTGCTGGGATTTCAGGCTCGAGTCACCATGCCTGGCCTGAGTAACAACACTTTCTAAGCCAATTGTACTTGGAGGTTGCCCCTGCTTTTAAGTAACCTCTAGGATTCACTGAGGGTCACTGTTGATTTGTCTGTGGCTCTGTTGTAGCAGAAAGAATCCAAGGCTATGGGTCAGAGGAGTCCACATCTTGGTCTGAATCTGTCCCTTATTTATAATAGGGCCTTTGGCAAGTTATTTCAGCTCTCAGAGTCTCAGTTTACCCACCTGTGAAATACAGGAGACAAATACTTATTCCACAGGGAATAAGCTGGACAGGTTAAATGAGTTGATGTATGTGGAGACACCTGGCACCTGGTAGGTGATCCAGACATGCTCTTTATCCCTATATCTGGGCCTGCAGACGCTCAAGGCAAGCCCTCACTCCACATGTCACCAGGGCGCCCTGGGGGTCACAGGCTGGAGCCCCAAGCTGCCCGTGCTCCATTATTTCTCCCAGATAGGCCTTTGAGTCTGTGCTTGAGGGTTGGGAAAAGCAGTTATTTTTCAAACAACTGTTCTAGTCCCTTCCTCAGCCCAAGACATTCCTCTCTTTCTTCCCCACCTTGTCCCTTCCCTCCTCTATCTTGCTGTCACTTGCATCCCACATGATTGCCCCTAGTTCCCTGCCTCAAAGGTTCCGTTTGGAGATTTGCCCTCTTTTAAGAGAAGTACCTTTCGAAGCCCCTCCTGTGCAGCACCGTAGAAGCATCTAGAATGGGGACCACCCCACTTCCCATCCTCCAGCTGAGAGGGAAGAAACAGCTGTGGGAGCCCCAATCCCTCACCTGTTACAGTCTGTTCACCCAGTCTCTGCCCCCGAAACCCCCAGACCTCATGACCCACTGCTCAGTGTTCATCAGGCACAAGCTACCCTCGTGGCCCTGTCAGTGACTACTGGGTTATACCAGGAATGACCTCGATCTGCTGCCAGAGGGCCAGGGTTCAAATATCAGCCCTGAGGACACCAAAGGCACATGAGCAACTAAGGAGACATAGACATAGTGGACTTCAAGATGAAAAACTTTTGGGCATCAAAAAACACTATCAAGAAAGTAAAAAGACAACCCCCAGAAGGTGGGGTAATATTTGCAAATCATCTTTCTGGTAGGTATCTAGTACCCCAAATATGTAAAGAACCCTTACAATCCAACAACAAAAAGGACAAACAATCATTTTTTAAAAATGGGCAAAGGTCTTGAATTGACATTTCTCCAAAGCGGGTGTGCAAATGGCCAATAAGCACATGAAAGATGCTCAACATCATTAGGCATTAGGCAAATGCAAGTTAAAACCACAATGACATCCCACTTCCCTTCCAATAGTATGAACAAACACACACTCTTACACACACTCTCACACACACTCTCACACACACACTCATACACACTCACACACACGCTCATACACACTCACACACACGCTCATACACACACACATACACTCACACACACTCACACACACTCACACATTCACACACACACACACACATTCACTCACACACACACACATTCACACTCACAAACATTCACACTCACACACTCACACACATTCACACACACTCACACTCACACACTCACTCTCACACACACACTCACACACACACTCTCACACACACAATAGCAAGTGTTGGCATGAATGTGGAGAAATTGGAACTCTCATATGCTGCTGGTGGAAATGTAAAAGGGTGCAGCCAGTGTGGAAAACTGGCAGTTCCTCAAAAATTTAAACATAGGATTATCATATGACCCAGCAATTCCACTCCAAATATATACTCGAAAGAACCAAAAACAGGTACTCAAACAGACCCATGCACACCAATGCTCATGACAGCATAATTCACAATCCACAGAGGCAGAACACAGATTGCTGGTTGTCAGGGGCTACAGGAGGAGGGAAGAGGGAGTAGCTGCTTAGTGGGTATGAGGTTTTACTTTGGGAGTGGTGAAGGTGTTTGGAACTAGATAGAGGTGGTGGTTGTACAACATTGTGAGTGTACTAAATACCATTTTCAAATGGTTAATTTTATATTAACCAACTGTATACTTTCAAATGGTTAATTGTATATTAATCAATTGTACTATACTTTCAAATGGTTATTTTTTTTCCTTTTCTATGTTTCTTTTTCTTTTTCTTTTCTTTTTTTTTTTTTTTTTTTTGAGATGGAGTCTCGCTCTGTCACCCAGGCTGGGGTGCAGTGGCGCGATCTTGGCTCACTGCAACCTCCGCCTCCTGGATTCAAGCAATTCTCCTGCCTCAGCCTTCCCAGTAGTTGGAAATACAGGCACGTGCCACCACGCTCGGCTAATTTTTTTGTATTTTTAGTAGAGACAGGGTTCCACTATGTTGGCCAGGCTGGTCTCAAACTCCCTACCTCAGGTAATCGACCCACCTCGGCCTCCCAAAGTGCTGGGATCATAGGTGTGAGCCACCGTGCCCAGCTGGTTAATTTTATATTATATGAATTTCATCTTAATGGGAAAAAATGTGTCACAAGAACTAGAAGACCCCCACAAATGCTCTTTCGTCATTAAAAAAAACCCTGAAAGTTTCTGACTGTGTGGTTTTGGGTGAGTCCCTTGGTTCCTCTGAGTCATGTGCCTTGTTGTGTAAGATGGAAATGCTTTTCCCCTGCCTAGCTGAACTGCTTTGATGATTAGATAAGGGAGCACCTGATATCAGACCTTAAAGCTAAATTATTAATAAGAAAGTAAAAAGATGTCAAATGCCCACTAATATAGTTGGAATTCAGCCCCTTCTCCTTTCTTTTAAAATATATTTTAAAATATACCCTCCTTCTCCTTTCTTTTAAAATATATTTTAGTCACTGTCATATATATCATCACTTAATTATACCTTCCCTGCTACTTGTCCTTTAAGCATTCATCCGTAACTATAAATCTCAGCTCTTTATCATAAATCTCATAAAGAGAGAGATCATCTTCATATCCTCCCTCCAAGCCTCTTGGTGCCTAACCCAGCATCAATCACACAATCATAATGGTACTGCCTTTTTTGTGTGTTTTTAGTGTGCTGAGTCCCACGCTAAGCACTTTATCCACACTGTATTTTATTACATTCTTGCAATCATCTATGAGGTAGGTATTATCATGCCCAGTATACTGATAGGACAACAAGGTCAGAAGGCGAGGGGCTCCCCCAGAGTCCTGCAGCTAGTGGATGACAGAGCCAGGATCCACATTAACATCTGCCTGATTCCAAAGCCAGAGAGCTTAATCCCTGGATCACATCACAAGGACCTTAAAAAATCAGGATTAAGAAATTTGTTTCCACAATTGGATATGAGCTTTGAGAGAATCTTGGTGGTAAGGAAAGCCAGCAGAATGACATAGAAAGACACTTGTCTGTTGGAAAATAAAATGTAGATTATTATTATTATTATTATTATTATTTTGAGTCAGGGGGTCTCACTCTGTTACTCAAGCTGAGCGCTGTGGCACAATCACCGCTCACTGCAGCCTTGACTTCCTGGGCTCAGGCAATTCTCCTGCTTTAGCCTCCTGGGTAGCTTGGACTACAGGTGCACACCACCACACCCAGCTAATTTTTGGTTATTTGTAGAGACAGGGTCTCACTATGTTGCCCAGGCTGGTCTCAAGCTTCTGGACTCAAGCAATCCTCCCGCCTCAGCCTCCCCAAGTGCTGGGATTACAGGCATGAGCAACAACTCCTGGTTCCAGAAAATGTAGATTCTGATCCACAACTGCCATTTTCTTTTTTGGGCTTCAGTTTTCTCATGTGTTCAAAGGGAGGCTGAATTGGTTGCTGTGATGGTGTGAGGACCTGAAGGAGACTCATTACCTAAGAGTGACAGTTTCAAGTTTCCCTGTCTTTTTTTTTTTTTCTTTGCAGGGATTGGGAGAGGGATTCTCAATTTTTTTTTTTCAAGGGGAAACTATAGAAAGTCATTCCAGTGTTTGAGAAATGGCCCCACTCCCATACAGTCACCTAACTTGTTATCAGATAAGAATTATGACAAGATCTCCTCAATTCACAGTGGCTGGGTCTTTGGGGAGGTCCACATTTGTGCTCCACCCAGCAGGTTTGCAGTGGGTGTGGTGGGCTGCCCAGGGCCCCTTCCGGAAGACTCTTGGCCCTCAGTTGCTGAGAGAGTTGTCAACCATAAACTCATAGCTGAATCCTCCCGACCAGGAATTGCTGGTAGTTGAAGGCAGCTGCCTCCCCTCAGGTCATGCTTCTGTCCCCAGGCTGTCTGAATCCAATGACTGGTCTGAGTAGGGGCACAGAGCCAGGGCCTCTGACTCCAATTCAGCCCAACCCTGCAGGACCATTCATACCCAGAGCTCCCCGAGAAGTCAGCTTTGCAGCCCAGCTCCTCCTCCTACCCAACCTGACTTCCTCCCTCCCTACAAATGCTGATGGGGTCCACTCCCTCATACCCCTTCTCAACCCACATCTCTCCCCAGGCTTGCTTCCCAGGGAACCTGAGGTTGGACAGTGGTGTTCTGGTTCCTTCTGTATTTTGGATGAAGAAAGAGGGACCACACAGTGACTTAACTTGCCTTGGGTTACAGGTTTGTAAATGCCCCCTCCCTGAGGGGTGTGGTTGCCCCCTAGTTTAGGGGGAAGACAGGTGTTGAAGTCCATCACCATGCTTACCTACCCTTTATCAGATAGCCAGGGCACCCCTTCCTCATGATGTAGGAGCCCCTACCCTGTTGCTATTGATGTCTTCACAATGTGTTAATATTGTCAGTTTATAGAACTGTCTCCCCAATCTGTGAGCACAGGGACTGAGTTTTGTTTAGTCTAACCCATGCTCAGCACATCTGGAACAACCTTCCAACACCTTCCCATGACACACAGGGCCATCTATGTCCTGGCTCTCGACCCCTCTCGAGCCTCGTTTCCTGACATTCCCTCTGCTGAGTCCGACCCACAGACCCTAGCCTAATGAGGGATGAACAAATGCACTCAGACACAGATATTCAGGGAAAGAGCAGGCTAGGGGACTGGGCCACTCACAGACACCGAGGAGAGTGCTGTAAAGAGTTAGCAGCTTTGGCCCTGACAAGCCAGTGCTGCAGGCATTTATTCAGTATAGATTTAATGACAAAGACCTTGAGTCAACACACTTGTGGGCAATTCACATGGTCACCTCCATCCACCGCCCCCCTGCCCCCTTCCGAGACAGTAATCCTGCGCTCGGATGATTAAAGGGCAGGTTCCAAGGCCTAAGTAAACCAACTTACCTAGATCAGTTTCTTTACATCCGCTTGTTATCTAACCTAAGCTTTCAGGCATTGGATAAGAGACTCTGGCTGCCTTCAGCCAAATCTTTTCCCAAAGCTTTTGTAAAACCTTCCAGCCTTCCAAGGTTTGCCTCTTTCTACACTTTTTCCCACACCCTGACCGATCTCCTACACCTCTGCTTTAGTCCCTGACCGCCACATTTGCACTACACAGAGCGACTTCCGTTGATGCCACCAACAACATGTAACTACTGAGCCTCAACCACTGATCTTGGAGCAGAGGATGACCTAGGTCTTGTCCCAGAGCAGCTCACCATAGAGGGAGAGGTAGACACATGAACAGACAATTACTCCAAACTGGTAGTGGATTCCATGGTGCTAGTAGGCATGGGGTGGTAGGAAAACATAAAGGGGGTCATTTCACTCCATGTTATGGGCCATTCTTGCCCTCACAGAGCTTACACTACACAGGTGGAGCCCACTCACAAAGAAGTAGGTTAAGTCAAACAATCAGAAGATTTGCCCTAAGGTAGGTAGAGAAGGAACATGGTGCTCCAAGGGTGACCCCAGGCTTCTGAGTTGCAGCATCCGTTCCAGCCCGGTTGCTTTGCATATACTGTTCCTATCACCTTAAGACTCTTTTCCATTGACTTGGTGAACTCCTGCTGACCTCTCAAGACCAATCAAAGTCATCTCCCATGTTGATCCTTCTCTGGGCCTCCCAGAAAGCATCTACCGCTCCTCTCTGGGTGACCCTTCATCTTGTTATAGAAACCTCTGGATTAAAGGTCGGGGGGTACTGCAGTTGCTATTTCATTCTCTGTGAACTTCTCCAAGGGAAACTGGTCATCTCTGTTTTCCAAGCACTGAGCATATGTCCTAGTGCAGGGTTGAACTATGGGCCACATCTGGCCCTTCATCAGTTTTTATAAATGAAGCCTCATTGGAACATGGACACACCCTTATTGTTTGTGGCTGCTTTCATGCTCAAACAGCAATGTTGAGCACTTACAACAGAGATCCCGCGACCTACAAAACCTAAAATATTGGCCGGGTGCAGTATCTCACACCTGTAATCCCAGCACTTTGGGAGGCTGAGGTGGGTGGATCATGAGGTCAAGAGATCAAGACCATCATGGCCAACATGGTGAAACCCCATCTCTACTAAAAATACAAAAATTAGCCAGGCATGGTGGCACACACCTGTAGTCCCAGCTACTTGGGAGACTGAGGCAGGAGAATCACTTGAACCTGGGAGGCGGAGGTTGCAGTAAGCCGAGATTGAGCCACTGCACTCCAGCTTGGTGACAGAGCGAGACTCCGTCTCAAAAAAATTAAAAAACAAAAACAAAAAAACCTTAAAATATTTGCTATCTGGCCCTATTTTAGAAGAATAGTTTGCCAACCCCCACCTTAGAACATTATAAATGGTCAGTCGATGCTCACTCAAATAAACACATAGGAATGGATAGATGAATAACAGAGACTACTGTTTTCCTGAATCAGAGCAGTGCATTCAAATGAAGAAGTGGAGTTGGTCAGGCAGTGGGTGGAAAATCAGATACAATCCTGCCAACTCTAGGGGAAAAAGTGCCTAACATCCTTCACCATCTCTTTCCCTATCGTCCTCATCTTCTGTTCAGCCTCCTTGAAGTAATATCAAGTTCTAAGACACGGGTGGTGATTTTAATCTATAAAGCAGATCTAGCTTGGCTTAGAATTTCTCGAAAGCACCTTTCCTTCCTTAGGCTTCAGGCCAGAGGCAGAGATTGAGGGGTTGTTGATAGTTGCTATTATAGCTAAGCATGGGCAAGGGAAGGACAGTGGCATTTCCTGAGCACCTGCTACACACCTGGGATATTACATATATCATTGCACATGGTCACAGTATTCCCAGGTGGCAGAAATGATAACTTCATATGAAAGCTGAGGCAACTGGGGCTCAGAGGAGCAAGATGACTTTCCAAATACTATACTGCTAAACAGACCCAGATTCTCCTGAATTCAAAACCCTGCTTTTTGCACTGTAGTACTTTACGGTTGAGCAGTTATAGCTCCAAATATGTCCGGGGGTGCAGTTAGAGTGGATAGTTTGGGGCATGAAGGTGGCCTTCCCTGTACCTCACCTTTCTGCTACCTGAGTATAATAGAGCCCTGCTTCCTTGGCTCCTAAGAAGCTGCCTCCACTCTGGTTGAGAACAAGTTCAACTGCTGCTCAGTTCATTGATATTTTGGCTGAGATGTAGCCCCCACTGTTGGGTCACATTTATGACCATGGACTAGGCAGCACAATCTGAGTAGAAGAAAGGAGGTGGGCTGGGTGCGGTGGCTCACACCTGTAATCCTAGCACTTTGGGAGGCTGAGGCAGGTGGATAACCTGAGGTCAGGAGTTCAAGACCAGCCTGACCAACATGGTGAAGCCCCATCTCTACTAAAAATACAAAAAGTAGCCAAGTGTGGTGGCACACACCTGTAATCCCAGCTACTTGGGAGGCTGAGGCAGGAGAATCGCTTGAACCTAGGAGGGGGAGGTTGCAATGAGCCAAGATCACTCCATTGCACTCCAGCCTGGGCAACCAGAGTGAAAACTACATCTAAAAAAATAATAATAATAAATAAAAAAAATGAGGTGGCACATGAGCTGTCAGAGGATGAGGAGCAGGGGGGAGATTCGGA
The DNA here is from genome assembly GCF_028885625.2 of Pongo pygmaeus. Taxonomy (NCBI): domain Eukaryota; kingdom Metazoa; phylum Chordata; class Mammalia; order Primates; family Hominidae; genus Pongo; species Pongo pygmaeus. The sequence continues at coordinate 146,489,809 of NC_072380.2, forward strand.
TCTCAACTGAAAATCTATGACACAGAGCAGGTACTGGATTTCCCTTGTTTGGAAGAGCTCTGCCTCCCACTGTACTACAGTCCTTCCCAGGTAGGAGCTGGGGAGGCTCTGGGAATGGGATGGAGTAGGCAGCTCAGTGGCACAGGAAGCTGGACATGTGCATTTCCACACAAAATGTGATCCGACTGGGACTTCTATTTGTTCAGCAAAAGTGTAAAAATAAATTGTGTTTGTAAAAAGTGACAATAAATAGAGAGAACAAGTGAGTGCCTATGATAGAGATATGCACCACCTCTGGGATGGCTGACCACACCTCCCCAGCTCCATAGTAGTCGCATTCTGACTCTGTCCACGCTGTGCGGGACACTGGGCTGGAAAGCACATGCTTGCATGTTATCTAGGGAGTGGTTCTCAAACTTGTCTATGCATTAAAGTCACTTGGAAGGAGGGAAGAATCTAAACATGTTCATCCCCAGGCCCTACCTTAGATCAATTCAGCCCAAATCTCAAGGCATGGGTTTTTTGTTTGATTTCCATGTGAGTCTACCATGCAGCTGAACTTTGAGAATGAGTGGTATTATGTCAATTGGCTTTCATAACAATACTGAGATGGTTATCAACTGACTAGGCCAAGGGGTGCCCAGATTAAGCATTAAACATTATTTCTTGTGTGTCAGTGAGGGTGTTTCATATGAGATCAGCATTTGGATTGGATTCTGTAAAGTAAATTGCCCTCTCTAATGTGGGCTTCATCCAATCTGTTGAGGGCCTGAGGAATTAAAGGTGAAGGAAGGAGGTACTTGCCTCTTTTTTTAGCCTCATTGCCTGAATTGGATCATCTTTTTCATCGTCTTCTGCCCTCAGACTGGCATATACACCATAAACTCCATTGGTTCTCCTGCCTTCAGACTTGGCCTGAATAACACCACTGTCTTTCTCAGGTCTCTACCTTGCAGATGGAAGATAGTGGGACTTCTCAGCCACCATAACTGTGTGAGTCAATTCTTTATAACACATCTCCACATATTCTATTGGTTCTGTGTTTCTGGATTGCTGTGACTAACACACCCTCTAAGAACAGGTTTTCTTCTAATCTGGAAAGTTTGGCTGGATCCAGCCCTTGTAGCCTTGTTGCCCAGCTTGCCTCTGAAGTTGGGGTGAGGACATGGTGAGGACACTAGGAGACACTGATACAGTGTCAGAGTGCCTGGGGATGGTGATGTTGTGGTGTCGTGTGAGTGAGCATGTCTCACTCTGCAGCGTACAGCTGTGGCATGCCCAAGGCAGTAGGATGGGGATAATTCAGATTTCATAGGATGAAATGAGGTCATGCATGTAAAGTGCCTAGGGTATTACCTGGCAAGTAGTAATAAAACAACAGTCATGAGAAGCACCACCACCACCATCGCCATCACCACAGCAACATCTACTATTTTTCTCTGCTTACCACCTGGCTTTGTACTTTACCTGGATATTTTCATTTAATCCTCCCACCACCTTTAATACTTCCACAACACTAATAGTGCCCCAATTAGGCACTATTAGTCTTATTTTACAGACAAAGAAGTGGAAGTGCAGAGGCCAAAGGAGACCGCCTGGTGCAGCTCCACTCCAGGGCTGTGTGCCAAACCCTGCCTCCCCAGGGAGCTACAAACCTGGGTCCAGTGGGAGCAGCTGAGGCTGGACAATAACTGCAATCCATGAGAGAGTCAGGATCTCAAGTCTCCAGGATTGCTGTCTCCCTTTTCCTAGTAAGACTGAAAAAGGGAGAATAACATTCTCTGTTTGTTTTGGAGGGGACTCTCAGATGATTTCTCTCCAGCAAAGAACATTTTAATATGAAGGACCAAACAGAGTCTTGAAGCAAGATCAAATGATGGAGGAAAATGAGAAGATGAGGTTTAAAGAGACAGCTGAAGGTCTGGCACATCTCCTTAACTGGAAGACAAGCGGGAGAGATTTAATTTTAAAAATGTTACAATCGCCACGTATGTTGGCTCAAGCCTGTAATCCCAGCAATCTGGGAGGCCGAGGTGGGGGTATTGCTGGAACTCAGGAGTTGGAGATTAGTCTGGGCAGCATAGTGAGACCCTGTCTCTACAAAATTTTGGTTAAAAAAAATTAGCTGGGCATAGTGGTGCATGCCTGTAGTTCTAGCTACTCCGGAGGCTGAGGCGGAAGGATCGCTTGAGTCAGGAGTTTTAGGATGCAGTGAGCAATGATCACACCACTGCACTCTAGCCTGGGTGACAGAGATGACCCCGTCTCAAAAGAAAGATTACAGTCCTCTGTCCTGATAGATATTAGAATGAGAAAGCTGAGAAGGCCTTTCAGAGGATAAGATCTGGAGCAGTGGAGATGGCTGAGGACTGCGGAGTGACTGGGATGTGCAGATGGGTGGATTTTCAGGGACATTTCACTTTTTTACTGGGGTGTGACCCTGTGCCAATGCCTTGGTCTCCCTCAGCATCAGCATCCTCATCTGGAGAGGAGAATGAGGTGAGATCACACACATGACCCTTGTGGCACATAAATAAATGTCTATCAAATCTGAGTCCTCAGTTATAGCTGATAGGATGGACTTAGCAGGGGAAAGGAGTAACAGAAAGAATTCACTTGCAGAGTTGAGGATCTGCCAGGGTTGTCCTTTTGGGCACTTGTTCTGTGTTAAACATCTTTCGGAGTGTCATCTAATTCTCTTAACTTCTTGGATGAAAATTCCATTTGTATTGCAACTGGACTTAAATACAATCAGCGCATATGCATGCACACCCAAATTGGTAGAGCCACGGTGGGGTATGGAGGTGAGAATTAGAGGTAAGTCCATTCCAGCTACCCCATTTTATTGATGGGGAAATGAAGCCTGGAGAAGAGAGGGTTCCAGAGTGCCCCCATAGAAGGATTAGGATTTAGGCTTTGTGATGCCTTTGCGTTGGCTAAGAGAAAGGGAAAAAGGGAGGCAGAATGCTTGGTTCAGATGCATCTTACCCTTTTCTGGCTTTGTAACCTCAGGCAAGTTACTGAACCTCTCCGTGCCTCAGCTTTCTCATCCAATTCATGGAGAATAACAGTGCCAAATTAATGGAATCATTGTAAGTTTAACCCTTGTATTTACATATTCAGAGACAGACACTGCAGATCCATAGGTAAGTACAGAATGCATCTAACAATCGAAGCGTATCAGACTGTATACCAACTATACATCATGGTCATATACGTTTTAGATGAAATGGTTAGGACTGGAGTCCTCGGAGTCAAAGTGGCAAAGGTGCAAGCCCCAGCTGTGTAAACTTGAATAAAGATCTTCCTGTTTCTGACCTACAGTTTCCTCAACTGTGGACTTCCTGATTGGTAGAGTTCCAGCACAGGGCCTTATGGGTTGGCAGTATGTGTTAGACAGCACTTGCTGCACTGACATGACTCAGCAGAGAAGTCATTGCTTGTCATGGCGATTCTGAGGGGGGCACATGCTTCTTTCTTGCATGTAAGGGAGGGGATGGGCAGCTCTGTCACACCAGCACCATTTGTGTTTATTTGTTTGGTTTCAGCATTTTGCATTTTGATTCAACATGGTTTTTAATTGCACAAAACATTACAAGTATTGCTTTATACAGTCATTACTTACTTATATTTATCCTCCCCAACATTCTTTTATCACACTCTTATTTTCATGTTTCTTCCTGGGATTGTTTTCCTCTTGTGTGATGAACACTCTATTTTTTGTCTCTTTCTGTTTCAGTTTGCCTGAAAATATTTTGTCTTCTTCATTTTCAAAGGATAACTTTACTGCCTATATAAGATTCTAGTTGGCAGTTATTTCCTTTTTTGCAACTGAAAGATGTTATTCCATTGTCTTCTGGCTCATATTGTTTCTGTTAAAAAGTAAGTTATCAGTCCTATTGATATTCCTTTGAAGGGAATCTCTCTGTTTATCTTCCTTTTCCCCTCTCCCTCCCTCAAGTTCACAGTTCACTGGCCCTTCTTTCCCTCCCTCCCTCCCTCCCTCTCTTTCTTCCTCCCTCCCTTCCTCCCTTCCTTTCTTTCTCTCTCTGTCTTTAAATAAAAGTAAAGTATAATATACATACAGAAAAGTGCACCTAACCTAAGTGTATAAATAGCTTAATGAACTTTCACAAGCTGAACACACTCATGAAATCAGCAGACCAATAAATATACAGATGGTAACCCATGCCTCAAGACACTCACTTCCAACACCATCATCATAGAGTTGGTTTTTTCTTTTTCTGTACTTTATATACATTGAATCAGGTAGACTCTTGTGTTGGCTTCTTTTGCCACACATTATGTTTGTGAGGTTTCTTCATAAACCTGATGTGTGTAGTTGCTGAGCTGTGTCCTCAGTGCTCTGTAATATTCCATGATGTGAAGGGTCCACAATTGATCCATTTGTCCATTCTACAGTGAATGGGCATTTGGGTATTTCCACCAGAAGCTGTGTTGGTATGAGTACCTTAGTGCATGTCTTGGATAAACACAGCTAGGAGCAGAATTGCTGGTCAAAGTTTATGTGTGTATTCAACCTTTGTAGGTACTGCCAAACAGTGGCATAAATGGGTTATGGTTTCCATCTTCAGTGACTAACAGATCCATCTGTTTCATACCTCCCTGAGACTAGGTAACTTTGTATTTTATATTTAAATCATTCTGGAGGGTGCAGCAACCTTTTTTGAGCTTAGCACAGACACCCTTATTGGACTGGAAACCACAGGTTCACAGGCCATTGCAGACCGGAAACCAGAGATGTGAGGCAGGAAGCAGAGGCAGGAAGAGAGCACCTGACAACTATAGACCTTGAGGCCAGCTAAAGCATTATGATTTCCACTTTACAGATGAAGAAAGAGAGGCCTAGAGAGCTGGAGTGACATGCCCAAGGCCACAGTGTTGCTAGGAGACAGGATCTGGATTAGACTATATTCTTACCAGAAGTAAAGCCCCAGTCATACCTCACTGAACACTCATCTGCCTCTTTGACTTCTGGTGCACACCCTGCTGACTGCTTCTTCTGAACTCCTCTGCCTGTTTTGAAGATCTAGGCTCCTGGTTTTTTTTGAGACAGAGTCTCACTCTGCCACCCAGGCTGGAGTGCAGTGGCTCGATCTTGGCTCACTGCCACCTCTGCTGCCCTGGTTCAAGCCATTCTCCTGCCTCAGCCTCCCAAGTAGCTGAGATTAGAGACTCCTGCCACTGTGCCCTGCTAATTTTTGTATTTTTAGTAGAGACAGTGTTTCACCATCTTGGCCAGGCTGGTCTTGAACTCCTGACCTTCTGATCCACCCACCTCAGCCTCCCAAAGTGCTGGGATTACAGGCGTGAGCCACTGTGCCTGGCTGCTCCTGGCCTCTTTGTACAAAAAAAAAAAAAAAAAAAAAAAAAAAAAAAATCAGTGACAGCAAGTAGGTAAAATGTGGTTGTCTATTTTATTCCTACACTGATTTACATGTGAGAAGACTGAGGCTCAAAGAGGTGAAGTGATTTGTCCATGTTAATGTAGCTAGTGGGTGGCCAAGCAGACTCCAGGCCTATTAAGCTCCCTGCCACCTTGCCTGTTTACCTCAGTGGCTTCCAGGGCAGTTCTGAGAAAAGCAGAAGGCAGATTTCTGTTTTATTTTCTTGGCATGAATTAATGTTTGTCTTGAGCCATAATGTGAGGACTGTTTCCAAATGGGGTATACGTGCATACATACATGTGTTTGTCTATGTGTGTACATGTGTTTGTCTATGTGTGTGCATGTGTGTGTGTAAAGACAGCATTGTTGAAGTGGTCCCAGCATGTCAGACACAACTATTCATCCTTATTTTGATTTCTAAATCTTCACCATAGTAGGTTTTGACTACAGGACTCTGTTCCATGTTTTGCAAATGAACTGGTGATGGATATAAACGAATGTGTGTGTATGGGGTGGGGAGGGGGAGCGGGACGCACACACAAACACTCATGCAGGCTTTACCAATAGCCCTGTCTTGAGCATGAATAGGTTAAGAATAAAAGCATTCATTGCTCAGGGTGCTGCCTGAAATTCTGGAATGTTAGGAAAGATGTTTACAGTTTACTCCTAGGTCCTGGATAGAACCCAGAAATAGGGGCAGGCAAAGGAACCTGGCTTGCAGTGGATGTCTTCCCACTCACCCACCCATCCATCCCCCAAACATTCACTGAGTACTCATATTCACCACACACTGAGCTGGGGGCTGGGGTATGAAGATGAGCCATACATAGTCCTGGTCTTTGCAGAGATTTGGAGCGACGAATATCAAAACATCTGTGTGAGAAGTGCCCTGACTATGTACATGCACAATGGAGACTCCACGAGGACAGGCAGGGGCCTTACCTTTCCGGCTCACTTCTGTGTCTCTCATAGCTGGCATAGTCCTGGAGACACAGAAGGCCCTCATAAATATGCTGTATGGTGAGTGTGAGGGTGGCACTGTGTTGACCTAGGCAGTCAGGGAGTGGAGGGAAGTTAGCTAATACAGAAGCCTATGGGCTAATAAGCTTAGCTAATAAGAAGCTGGGCACCCATTCATTCATCCATCCATCCATTCATTCACTCTTCATACCCTCAGGTGTTAACTGAGCCATTTGCTCTTGTGGTGCTCCTGATCCAGCAGGGAGAATCAGTGAAAACTAAATTGCAACACAACTTGGAAAATGCCGCACCAAGGTCAGTGTGAGATGTGGAACTCCAGAGGAAGCAGGGCCAGAAGTCCAAGGGCGGGTGTGAGGCTCCCCAGAGTGGGTGGCATTTGAGCTGGCCTCTGAGGGCAATGGCAACTTGCAGGTTTTCAAAGGGAGTGGTGTGAAGATGTCAGTGAGACTGGGGCACCGTGGAAAGGGAGCTTCCTGAACCCTGAAGACCCCAAGTTTGGTGAAACTGACAGCACATCCCAACACTGCCATATGTGTGGATGAGCTTTACAGACTGTGAAGCACCCTGTGAATAATCAGTGCAGGCTAAGCAGAGTAATACTAATTTGAATGCCTGTAAATGTTGGCACCACAAGGTGTTGGCTCTGAGAGGAGGCATTACCACTCTTGACACTGCAGCCAGACACAGAGCTTGATGTCAGGCAGTGGGAATGGGGTTGAAGTGCTGGGTAAGAGTGGGCGATTCACTGGATTTCAGTGGGAAGAAGGTGGCATGAGGCAGACCTTGAGGTCTCTTACTGGGTGGCTGTGGGAAGCATGGAGCCATGCCCTGAGAGACAGAGAAGGTGGGAGAAGGCTTATGGTGATGTGTCCTGCCTGCCCTCCCAAGCCCCTCCTGACATGCATGGCAACACTGAAATTAATTTCCCACAAAGTCAGGCTTAATGCTTGTCATCTTTATTTATTTTTTTATTTTTTCTTTGAGACAGAGTCTCGCTCTGTCACCCAGGCTGGGGTGCAATGGCGCAATCTTGGCTCACCTGCAACCTTCGCCTTCCGGGTTCAAGGGATGCTCCTGCCTCAGCCTCCTGAGTAGCTGGGATTACAGGCATGTGCCACCATGCCTGGCTAATTTTTGTAGTTTTAGTAGAGACAGGGTTTTACCATGTTGGTCAGGCTGGTCTCGAACTCCCGACCTCAGGTGATCTGCCCACCTTGGCCTCCCAAAGTGCTGGGGTTACAGGCGTGAGCCACTGTGCCCGGCCCGCTTGTCATCTTTAAAAGGCAAAACATAACTGCGATTAATGTTGCAGGGACTAACTCCAACTTTACTTGGAAGCATCAGCTCCTAATATGTCAGAGTTGACCCTCACAGAGCATCCTAACGAAAGACTATCCAAAAGAGGGCGTCCACGTGTTCGACGTCGGCTCCTGAAGGGCTTGCCCTCGAAGTTGTTTCTGCCACCTCTTTTCCTGTGACAGCAGGCTGGTTACCTCATCTCTCCTTCCATATCTTGATGTGAAAAATGGGGAGGCTCACTCCAGTCTGCAGGTTTGTGGTAAGGATTTGACGAGATGGTGACTGTCATGTGTTTTAATAACATGGTCAGCTCCTCTCGGCTCAGCAAAATATTTCTTCTTCTAATTAATTATTGTGGTGGGTATTAGATTTCTGACCCATCCTTTCCCCCTCCTGAAGAGACCCAGAGGGAAAATAGAGTGGCTTTTCAAAGCTAAGCAGCCTCTTAGTGGAAGAGTAAGGTTTTGGTTTCAGGTCACCCTGTTCCCAGCCCTAAGTTCCTACTTCTCACGTGCCCCCTTGGGTCTCCTTCTTAGCAGCTGCTTCCTTCTTCCAACTCTATCCTTCCTATAAAGGATCAAAGGCTCAAAAGAAGCCCCTGGAGAAGGGAACAGTCTCCAGGTGGCCTTCAGGATTTCTGCAGCGGGTTTCTTTGTGGAATTTCAGAGCAGGAGATGTAAACAGCAACAACACAACCAGCTTGACCAAGAGGCTGTTGAGGCCAGTGCAAGGACTGGTTTCACAAGGTCCTTCTACAAACACTACCAGTCAACAAAAGAAAAAAAAATTTAACTATTTATTTACCCAGTAAAAACAGTCACTTTAAAAAGTCTCCCTCGGCCGGTGCAGAGGCTCTTGCCTGTAATTCCAGCACTTTGGGAGACCAAGGCAGGTGGATCACCTGAGGTCAGGAGTTCGAGACCAGCCTGACCAACATGGTGAAACCCCATCTCTACCAAAAATACAAAAAGTTATCTGGGTGTGGTGATGCACACCTATAATCCCAGCTACTCAGGAGGCTGAGACAGGAGAATTGCTTGAACCTGGGAGGCAGAGGCTGCAGTGAGCCAAGATCATGCCATTGCACTCCAGCCTGGGCTACAGAGCGAGACTTCATCAAAAAAAAAAAAAAAAAAAACCAAAACAAAACAGGTCTCCCTTTATTAACTAACAAACTTAAGTGGTTCCATTCAATTCAGCCAGTACGTTTCACTAGTGTTTTTTGTGCACCTACTATGAGCAGATGATGTGTTGGGCATGTTTACACATTCGTCCTCACTGAGGCCTCACTGCCACCATTTCACCACTGGGGAAGCAGAGGTACAGAGCTGAGCAAGGCCAGAGTGGGAAGCCAGGTCCTCCAACCCTGGGTCTAGCATCCTTTCCACCACAGTAAACTCCCCGGTCACGACAGAACTGACTAATTCATCAGGCCATATTGACTGAATCCCAGCTCAGCAATCTTTTCCATCAATACAGGTCCTCTGCAGTCATTTCCTGATTAACAGTGGATCCATTTAGTTGAATTGTGGTCAGACTGGTTGTGTCTGTGGACATAGAAATACCGATGACCTGATTTCCCCCAGGAGTCTTTCAGCTTCGGGACAGGACATGACAGAAGCTGAGAGTGACAACGTGAGTCCTACTCCCATCTGAGCCTTCAGGGACATACTAAGTGGGCTTCTCTTGGAGGAGAAGAGAGGAAAATGATGACAAGATGAGCCTTTAACAGATGCAAAGTATTGGATAAAGGTTCAGGGAGTTGAGTGGGGCTGAGCAGGATCAAGACCCCTCTTCTGGCATCTTTTAAATGGATAAACTCTGACGTTAGTGGTGGTTTAGTATGTCTAAGGCTTTATTTCCAGGCCTAAGAGTGGGGCTACTAAGAGCAAGCTTTTAGGGATTGTAGTGAGCATTAAAAAGAACACCTCAGATTGGGCATCGTGGCTCACGCCTGTAATCCCAGCACTTTGGGAGGCTGAGGCGGGTGGATCACTTGAGGTCAGGAGTTCGAGACCAGCCTGGCCAACACGGCGAGACTGCGTATTTACTAAAAATACAAACAAACAAACAAAAAAAAAAACAATTAGCTGGGCGTAGTGGTGCACGCCTGTAGTCCCAGCTACTCGGGAGGCTGAGGGCAGGAGAGTTGCTTGAACCTGGGAGGTGGAGGTTGAGGTGAACAGAGATCACGCCATTGTACTCCAGCCTGGATGACAGAGCAAGACTCTGTCTAAAAAAAAAAAAAAAAGGGAACACCTTTGCTGAAAATTGCATTCACATCCAAGTCTCAACCCTCAGACAACAAGCATAGGGCTGGGTACACCCACATTCACCCACATTTGTGGTACAGGGAAGTAGTGAAGACTGTAGCTTCCTGAGCCAGACAGCCTGGGGTCAAGTCTAGACAGTGACCTTGAAGCAGTTGACTCAGTCTAGATTTCAATGTCCTAACCGGAAGATAGGGACTGCATAGGTTATTCTGAGAATTAAATCAATGAAAATCATGGCTCTTAGGCTGACAGTAGAAGCCCGGAAGCAAGTAGAAGGAGGTGCTGGATTAGGTCATCCAGGATTTTAAGATAAAGATCAAATCCTATTCACCAAAACACCAAAGTGATACAGATCTGGCCCAATTCCTACTGCACAGAGTTGCTGCGAAGGCAAGAAATTAGTGCAAAAGAATGCACTTTGCTAACGTAAAATGCTCTACAAATACCGAAATAAGGCCAGAGCTTGTGCTTGTGACCATTTTTATGGAGTTGTTCTTATTATTCTGGAGGGCTGTGTTTCTGGTTCATGTTTTCTGGTTTCCAGGACCGTCCTGGCTTCTAACAGAAACCAAGTTTCCCCCCAGGGCTTGGCCCAGTTTGTGGCATATTGATGAAGTTCCCCAAGGGTTTGCTGAATTTCATGTGTCTGCTGGGTGGGACTAGATTTTCTAGGACTCTGGGCCCTTCACACTCTATGTGGGGTGGAACTCCACTATATTAGCTGCTACTGTTTCTGCTAATGATACACATATGTGCATAGTGCATTGCCAACTTCAGTATTTTGTGAATATTCACTAACATTATTATCTGCCAGCGGGATCCCAAATGTCATCTACCCTTTCTAGGGAAAGAAAATAGATAGTTATCTGCTTGCAATATTCTTCATCTAGCATTTTAAATACACAGCTTGCCATGTTTTTGGAAAGAAATGCAAATGAAACCATCTCCAGGAACAATTTTCTCTCTCTAAATTTCCACATTTGCACGATTTCCTTCAATTAAACCTGAAATCAAATTATGTTCCCCTTGAGTGGTCATTTTCATATTTGCAGGTTTCCTGGGACGGGAGATTAGGAGGCGCAATCGATTCTGTGAGCCCTCTTCTGCCTCCAGAGACTCTCTTGAACGCCAGCACAGTTCCGTCAGGGGCCTGGAGCAAAGCGTAGCTGCACACTTGGTCCCTCTCCTTCCTGTGTCTCCTCCTGGCAACCCTGACCCAGACGCAGTCTCTTTCTTTAAATATTGTAGCCCAAACAGCGGCTTGCTCCTAGAATGCACTGTGTCTTTAATCTCTCTGTCCTTGTTCCCTGCCATTCCCTGTATCAAGGCCACTCTCTCCTCACCTGTCCGTTCACGCTCCTCTTGGACCCTGAGCAAGGCACCTGTGTCTCATTTCCCCAGGATCCATCCTCGGGTCTCTGATCAGAGAATCTTAATTTTCCCCTGGGTGCCACCTTTCCCACACTTTCTAAGGTGCCACATTCTCTGGCCCTGCCTTCCCACCCTCGTTTGACATGCTCTTCTCCCTGTCACTCGCTTGGGTCAAGCTAGGGGACTCTTTGCTGCTCCTGAAAACTGTCAGGCCCTTGCTCTCTCAGGACCTTAAAAATGGATCTTCCCGGCCAGGCGCCGTGGCTTACGCCTGTAATCTCAGCACCTTGGGAGGCTGAGGTGGGTGGATCACCTGAGGTCAGGAGTTTGAGACCAGCCTGGCCAACATGGTGAAATCCTGTCTCTACTAAAAATATAAAAATTAGCCGGGCATGGTGGTGGGCGCCTATAGTCCCAGCTACTTGGGAGGCTGAGGCAGGAGAATTGCTTGAACCTGGGAGGTGGAGGTTGTGGTGAGCTGAGATGGCGCCACTGCACTCCAGGCTTGGCCACAAGAGCAAAACTCCATCTAAAAAATAAAATCTTCCCCCCCTCTGTTAAATTTTCTCTTATCCCAGGCAGTCACTTGGCTCAGGCCTCAGCCCCTTCAGCTTGTATATGAATGGTGTCTCCTCAGTGAGACCCTCAACTCCCCTTGTTAATACAGCAGCCTAAGCCCCTCTCCCAGCACTGCACCCCCATTGCTTGGTTTATTTCCCCGAGTGCTTGCGCTTCCTGCATCTGCCTCACTATGTCTTTTACTCGTTTGTAAGCTCCCTGAGGGCAGGGAATTCTGTTCTTTCTGTCCTGGTGCCCCCTCTTCTCTCACGGCAGTGGTTGGCTCACAATAATCCTTAATGAATGTTTGGGAATAAATGTCACTAGCAAAGGTTGGCAAAACCTCTTCCTTATTCCTCTGACTGTAAGGATGGGCACATGGCCCTGGCCTACCCCAGGCAACACCTCCACCCCTGCATGAAAGGAAAATATCTTGGGCCCCCAAAATCACTAAGGAAAACTCAAGCTGGAAACTGCTTAGGGCAAACCTGCCTCCCATTCTGTTCAAAGTCACTCCTCTGCTCAATGAGATAGATGCACATCAGATTTGCCTCCTTTGGAAAGGCTAATCAGAAGCTCAAAGAATGTAACAGTTTGTGTCTCACCTATCTGTGACCTGGAAGCTCCCTCCCGCTGTGAGTCTTCCTGCTTTCCTTTCAAGTTGTCCCACCTTTCCAGACTGAACCAATGTACTTCTTACATGTACAGATTGATGTCTCCTGTCTCCCTAAGATGTATAAAACCAAGCTGTGCCCTGACCACCTTGGGTACATGTCACCAGGACTTCCTGAGGCTGTGTCACGGGTGCGTCCTCAGCCTTGGCAAAAATAAACTTTTTAAATTAACTGAGACCTGTCTCAGATTTTCTGGGTTCACACCTGCTAGCAGCAGGGATTGGCCCAGGGAGACACAACACCTAAGCCAGGGCTGGGCGTGGTGGCTCACACCTGTAATCCCAGCACTTTGGGAGGCCGAGGTGGGCGGATCATGAGGTCAGGAGATCGAGACCATCCTGGCTAACACGATGAAACCCCGTCTCTACTAAAAACAGAAAAAAAATTAGCCGGGCGTGGTGGCGGGCGCCTGTAGTCCCAGCTACTCGGGAGGCTGAGGCAGGAGAATGGCGTGAACCCGAGAGGCAGAGCTTGCAGTGAGCTGAGATCGTGCCACTGCACTCCAGCCTGGGCGACAGAGCCAGACTACGTCTCAAAAAAAAAAATAAATAAATAAATAAATAAAATAAATAAATAAATAAAAATTAAAAAATTAAAAAAACAAGACTTAAGCCAGGTCGAAGACAGTCGGCCCAGGACTACTCCTGGAGCTACTGGGAAATACGCTCTTTTCTTCTCTGGAGTTGCTGGAGGCTCTGGGGGCTGCTTGACCACTACTTAGGGAAATGTGCCCAAGGCTGAAGCTTGCTGAGAGCGAAAGCCAAGCCAGGAGGTGGAGAGAGAGCTGCCATGGGGCCTGCGAACAGGCCTTTCCTTCGGCCAGGTTCCCTGGGTCTATCCATGCCTGAGGCTGTACCTCTGGACTTGTTTACTTGGGCCAGTAAATTCTCTTTTTTCATTTAAGCCAAGTTGAGTCCGGATAAGTCCCTGGCAACAGAAAGGGTCTTGAGTAGGCCGGGCCCGGTGGCTCACGCCCGTTATCCCAGCACTTTGGGAGGCGGAGGCGGGCGGATCACGAGGTCAGGAGATCGAGACCATCCTGGCTAACACAGTGAAACCCTGTCTCTACTAAAAATACAAAAAAAAAATTAGCTGGGCGGGGTGGCGGGCGCCTGTAGTCCCAGCTATTTGGGAGGCTGAGGCAGGAGAATGGCTTGAACCCAGGAGGCAGAGCCTGCAGTGAGCCGAGATAGCACCACTACGCTCTAGCCTGGGCAACAGAGCGAGACTCTGTCTCACAAAAAAAAAAAAAAAAAGAAAGGGTCTTGAGTAGTTTCAGGTAAAATGCTTCCTCCCTGGGGGAAGCTCTTCTCTCTTCCTGGAAAATGAGGCATTCATTCTTCATCTTCTTTGCCTTCCCGCTGTGTATCTCTCCTTGAGGGCTCTCATCATTGTGTTGTAGTTTATAATTGGCTCATAGTGTTGCAGGTTATGATTGGCCTATCTGATTCCCCACTGGCTGGGGTGTTCCTTGAGGGCTGGAACCATATGGGAGTCATTTCTAGACGTTCCATGCCTGAGACAGTCAAGCTCATAGAGGAAGCCCAATAAATATTTGTTGAACAAACAGTTGAGTGAATGAAATCGACTTGTTCCATTCCTCGGGCCAAGCTTTTTTCAGGTGTTCATCCATTTTCAAACATATCCGACCCAAACACCTTCTTGGTGATGAGCTTCAGACTCCTCCAATCTTGATGTGTTCCCAAGTGTATGGCCTCTTAAAGAGCTGATCAGAGCCAGCTGAGATAGCTGCTTAATTCTCTACCAGATGCCAACCCATGTCCTATAGAAAAGTGGCATTTCACACAGATTAAGTTCAGCAAACTGAGCCCTGCAGTAAGTTAGAAATTTCTTTTGATTAAAAAATACCTTTTATTACAAACACATAGAGGCCAGGAATGAGTTTACATTTTTAATAAGCTGTTCCATGTTCTGAATCTGATTTCATTTCTCAAGTGAAAGGAAAACTGGGGATTGGGAAATAATCTACTAATATTTGTCCACGTGGCCAGAGGGGAGTAGGTGGGAGTGAGAGTGGGTAATGTTTGGTGGTTCGACAGGTACGTCATGCCCCTAAATCATAGACCAGTGAACCAGCAGCGGGAAGGGGGTTGCTGTCTTATTTTGAACAATGGAGCAATGGGCAGCTTCTGGACTGGAAGCTGCCTGTGCCTTCTCCATTCTCCCACCCACCATCCATTTTTCTTTAGTCACTAGAGTGCTTTGTGCAAATTCTGAACTTCATCACTTAATAATTCCCTGGTCCCACAGGCGATCCAGCCCTATGTGTTTAATGTGGCCTGTATGGCCCTGACCACCTCTCCAGCCTCATGTTGCGCATCCTCTCCAGGTGCCGGCCTTGTGCCTGAGCATCCCCTGCTCCCTTCCACCTTAGGGTCTTAGCTCCATTTGAAGATTTTCTCACTCCATTGGCTAACACCTGTTCATCTTTGGATTTCCTCTCAAATGTCTCTTTTGCAGAGAACGCTTCTGTCCTAGAATCATGAAACAGTTATCTTTCCATAGCATTTGTAGTTACTACAGCTGCTCATATACATTTGTGTGTACAGCTGGTTGATTGTTATCAATCTCCCTCACTATGGGGATAGGGGGAGTATCTGTTGAATTATTGTCGTTGCTGTTTCTCTGCTGTGTCTGTCCCAGTGTTTATCACAGAACATGACACGCAATAGGTCCTGCCAAGTATTTGCCATGTGATGAGTGGATGCAGCATGGAGCTCTGGGTCTGGGGCAGGGGTGGCCCACACCTGGATGGATAATCGTCTGTGGGTCCCCTCTGCTGGTGCACAGCGGCACAGGGATGGGATGAGCTGATGATGGTGAGGAAAACTCCCTCAATTGTTGACAAATACACAGACAATGAGGGCGAGAGTAGGGATAGGGCTGAGGTGGGGGTATCAAGCTGATTTTCACTTTTTTTTTCTGTCCTGTTCTTTCCCTTTTTTTTTTTTTTATTTTTTATTTTTGAGGCAGATTGTCACTCTGTTGTTCAGGCTGCAGTGCAGTGGCACAATCTTGGCTCACTGCAACTTCAGACTCCCCGGGTTCCAGCGAGCTACTACTTCAGCCACCTGAGTAGCTGGGATTATAGGCACCCACCACCATGCCTGGCTATTTTTTTTTTTTTTTTTCGGAGTCTTGCTGTGTCTCCCAGACTGGAGTGCAGTGGCGTGATCTCGGCTCACTGCAGCCTCCGCCTCTCAAGTTCCAGCAATTCTCCTGCCTCAGTCTCCCGGGTAACTGGGATTACAGGCCTGTGCCCCCAAGCCTGGCTAATTTTTGTATTTTTAGTAGAGACAGGATTTTACTATGTTGGCCAGGCTAGTCTTGAACTACTGACCTCAGATGATCTGCCTGCCTAGGTCTCCCAAAGTGCTAGGATTACAAGCATGAGCCACCGCGACCAGCCTGATTTTTATATTTTTAGTAGAGATGGGGGTTTCATCATGTTGGCCAGGCTGGGTCTTGAACTCCTGACCTCAAGTGATCCGCCAGCCTTGGCCTCCCAAAGTGCTGGGATAACAGGTGTGAGCCACCATGCTTGGCCAATTTTCGCCTTTGTTTTTCTTTTTTTTTTTTTGGTGGCGGGGAGGGTGGAGTTTCATTCTTGTTGCCCAGGCTGGAGTGCAATGGCTCGATCTTGGCTCCCTGCAACCTCCATCTCCCGGGTTCAAGGGATTCTCCTGCCTCAGCCTACCAAGTAGCTGGGATTACAGGTGTGCACCACCACGCCTGGCTGATTTGTGTATTTAATTTGTGTATTTTTAGTAGAAACGGTTTCACCATGTTGGCCAGGCTGGTCTCACACTCCTGACCTCAGGTGATCCACCTGTCTTGGCCTCCCAAAGTGCTGGGATTACAGGTGTGAGCCACTGCACCCGACCGATTTTCACCTTTCTTAAGAACCCACATTCCAGAACCCGCTACATTACTGTGAGGAATCACACATGCACATAACTTAGAGTCAAATCTTTTTTTTTTTTTTTTTTTTTTTTTTTTTTGAGACAGAGTTTCCCTCTTGTCCCCCAGGCTGGAGTGCAATGGCATGAACTCTGCTCACTGCAACTTCCGCCTCCCGGGTTCAAGCAATTCTCCTGTCTCAGTCTCCCGAGTGGCTGGGATTACAGACGCCTGACACCACGCCAGCTAATTTTTGTATTTTTTAGTAGAGACGGGTTTCACCATGTTGGCCAGGCTGGTCCTGAACTCCTGACCTCAGGTGATCCACCCGCCTAGGCCTCCCAACATGCTGAGGTTACAGGCGGGAGCCACAGCGCCCAGCGGAGTCAAATCATTTGTATCCACTCACTCTAAATATATAGGTAGAAATAATGCATATATGCATGCTTCTATAATTTATTTCTACTAACTAGACATGGACAGTATTTGTGTCTGTTGAAAATAGGTAAATTATTTGTTTTCTTAAATTATAGATGGCATATTTATGACAAGCACATATAAATTGTGAGTGCACGTTATAAATATATAATCCTGTTTGCAGACATTTATGGGCTGTATGCTGTGTGCCAAGCTTTGTGCTGAGCACTTTACAGTCATTATTTCATTTTATCTTCATTGCTGTCCCGTGGAGAAGATAAAATGCACTGGCTTTCAACTTTGTCTTTTTAAAATAGAACCTATTTTAAAAATAAAATACAGCACAGAAACTTCAACATACAGAAGAGACAGAAGCTTTGCAGCATCCTGGAGATGCTCTTAGCATTTCTGCCTCCATCTCTACCCTACCCTCCAAGGCAAAGAGGCAGAGGCAAGAGGACTGGATTCCCAGGCTAAGATGCTCACCCCTTCCCAGCTGTGTAACCTGGGGCAAGTTGCTTAAATCTCTGAGCCCCAGTTTCCTTACCTCTAAAAATCCCCAAACATTAATTATGAGAATACAATGAGATAATATATTAAAAATAAGAAAAACATTATAACTCAGTGACTGGCACATAGTGGGTACAAAATACCTGTTATCTGAATTTCCTTCTGCCTTAGGTTGGCTTCCCCAGAAGCAGATCCTGAAATAATGAATGTGAAAGTGGTGCATTAGGAAGTGTGCACCTGAAAACACTGGTATGGTTGTGGGGCAGTGGGCTTGTGTAGGGGAGGAGACCAAGCAAGGCTGTGATGTCAAGCAAAGGCCCGTGGAGGTTGACTTTGGCTCAGCTCCACAGAGGAGCTCGGGAAACGGTGTAGGTCATACTTCAGAGCTGCCCTAGGCAGGGGCCAGGGAGCTGCAGCATTGATAACCTGTACCCATCAACTGAAGGCTGTTCCCAGGGACTCTGCCCATTGCACTCACCCCCAGAGTGGGTTCCAGCTGCCGCAGGGCAGCCGTTTATCAAAGTGAGGGAGCAATGTGGGTTCTGTCGGGAGTTAAATGCACTAGGAGCCGCATGCCTTGGATGGTCAGAGTTCCCTGGGTGAGGTGGGCAGGGTTCTGGCTAATGACCCCCCACAGAGTCCTAATATGTGACGGTCTGCAGAAGGCTCTGGAACCATTTAGAAGAAGGGCTTTCTTCATCATCTCTGCCTTTACTGGACCAAGTCCAAGTGCCAAGTACAATCGGAGCCCTCCTTACTGTGGATTCGCCCCTTGGTGTCTGGCAGCTCCTTCTCATTGGAGGCTTGCCTGGTAACACAGTGAAAGACCCAGTATCTCTGGGTACCAGGGTGCCTCTGCATAATGCACCAGTCCTAGGGCACTGGAGATACATCTGTGCTTTTTGCTGTAGATTAGAATCAGGAGGGTGCATTTCTCCAAAGGTACCTGGAGGACAGTGACCAGACACACTCCAGGACTGTGCACATGGAGACAGCCCTTTCCCGAGGGCTCACTTCATGCCTTTTCCTTGGATATCACTCAGTCGTCTCATTTCACACTAACTCCAGGAGGCATTTTGCTGTTTTCATTCCCATTTTCCAGATGGAGATACTGAGGCTCTGAGAGACTCTGCAACTTTAAGGTCTTGGAGTTAGTTACTACCAGAACAAGAATTTCAGCCCCAACCTTTCAGACTTCCCCTCACCACTCTGCCCTTCAATTAACCTCAGAGACTTGGGAGCCAGGAGGAAGATTCTGACATTGCTAATTAGAGAGATACTACAGGGATTATAACAAATCTGGAGAATGAACTCTAAGATCACCAGGTGGTGCCTTAGTCCAGCTGCCCAAATATGGAAGAGAATGAGGCTTCAAGGAAGGATGGTCCCTTCTGTCTATGGAATTAACCTATGTTAATTTATTTCCTACTAAATTTCAAGCTGCAGTGTAGAAGCTTTAATTAACACTCAGAACCAAGGATGGGTCCTGTGGGACTGTCCCGAGAATGTGTGCACACAAGCTCATCTCTAAATTCATCCCTAATACTAATTAGCCCCACAAGTTCTCCAAGGGCCTTGTCTGCTAATTTGGAACCTGGTGATGAGCTCTATCTCTGCCTAGCCTTGGAGATCAAGGACACAAATCTCTTTATCTCCATTATCAATGTCATGCCAATGGCCCAGGAGGACTATGGAATCATTAATGACTCCTCATTGGTTGGCACAGCAACTTGAAGCCCTTCACAAAGTGACTGCCTGGTTTGCTCCTCAACATCCAACTGTGATATAATGGGGTTAGTTCAGTGGACAACACTGCTGCAGTCTGGTGAGGACATTGGCCTCACCCCCTACCATGCTGACCTCGGATGGAAATGTACATTCTCGAGGCTTTGAACACAAAGATGAACACAAGAACACTTCAGAGGAGCATGGGGCTGGCAGTTGGAAAGCCCAAGACCTCTTCCCAGCAGCACCAGTTTTTTCCCGTGGAGTTCGTCATTACTTCTCTGTATCCCAGTTGCCTTAGCTGTAAAAGGGGGCTGTAATTCTTACAAAACCCTTGTCCCAGGATGGTCATGAGAATTCCATGAGTTAAAGCATCTGCAACGCGTAGAAAAGTGCCAGACACATTGTAAGCATAAAAAATAAAAATAAAAAATAATAAAGTTATGCTGCTATAAAGACACATGCACATGTATGTTTATTGCGGCATTATTCACAATAGCAAAGACTTGGAACCAACCCAAATGTCCAACAATCATAGACTGGATTAAGAAAATGTGGCACATATACACCATGGAATACTATGCAGCCATAAAAAATGATGAGTTCACGTCCTTTGTAGGGACATGGATGAAATTGGAAATCATCATTCTCAGTAAACTATCGCAAGAACAAAAAACCAAACACTGCATATTCTCACTCATAGGTGGGAATTGAACAATGAGAACACATGGACACAGGAAGGGGAACATCACACTTCGGGGACTGTTGTGGGGTGGGGGGAGGGGGGAGGGATAGCATTGGGAGATATACCTAATGCTAGATGACGAGTTGGTGGGTGCAGCACACCAGCACGGCACATGTATACATATGTAACTTACCTGCACATTGCGCACATGTACCATAGAGCCTAAAGTATAATAATAATAATAATAATAATAATAATAATAAAAAGAAAAAAAAAAGAAAGGCCTGAGAAAGAACAGAGTCAAATAAAATACATATTAATAGTTTCCAAAAATAAAAAAATAAAAAAATAAAGTTAACCCTTGATGTTATGATTCTCCCATCTCGGCCTCTGAGTTCCCTCCCAACTAGGCTTCCTGCAGGGACAACGACCAATGTTTGTGCACCAGGACATGCCATGTCAAGGCTCCCAGACCACAGGGACCACTGCTTCAGAGGTCTGCTCTATCATCTCTTGCCACCTGCCTCTCAAACTACATTGTGATATCTTTCAAAAATCAATCTAATAATGCCACTCTCATTACTTGGAAGTTTATCCCAGGTCCCAATCTACTTATAAGACCCAGCCTAGCCTAACTTGTGACTGCCTCTCACCTCATTTGTCTCTTTTTTTTTTTTTTTTTTTGGAGATGGAGTCTTGCTCTGTCACCCAGGCTGGAGTACAATGGTGCAATCTGGGCTCACTGCAACCTCAACCTCCTGGGTTCAAGAAATTCTCCTGCTTCAGCCTCTGGAGTAGCTGAGATTACAGGCGCTCACCACCATACCCGGCTAATGTTTTTGTATTTTTAGTAGAGACGGGGTTTTGCCAGTTTGGCCAGTCTGGCCTCGATCTCCTGACCTCAGGTGATCTGCCTGCCTCTGCTTCCGAAAGTGCTGGGATTACAGGCGTGAGCCACCATGCCCAGCCCTCTCACCTCATTTCTGACTGCACTCTGCTCGGCTCATGCTTCTGTTGCGGCACTGTGCTCCTTGCTGTTCTAGGAGCTGCGAGCACGCCTCTGCCTCAGGGTCTTGCCTCTGCCTTCCCCTCCTCCTGGAACCTTCTCACAGTTATAGTGTTGCTCATTCAGTTCTTTCATCTCTCAGTTTAAAGCTGACTTCATTTGAGAGGCCACCTGAAATATATTCACAAGAAAGGACAGGATGAACAGGAGGTTCAAAGTCATGGCTTAAAATAGCAGTTGAAGGGCTGGGTACGGTGGCTCAGCCTGTAATTGCAGCAATTTAGGAGGCCAAGGCAGGTGGATCACGAGGTCAAGAGATCGAGACCATGTTGGCTAGCATGGTGAATCCCTGTCTCTACTAAAAATACAAAAGATAAGCCGAGTGTGGTGGCACGCAACTGTAGTCCCAGCTACTCGGGAGGCTGAGGCAGGAGAATCGCTTGAACCCCAGAGGCGGAGGTTGCAGTGAGCCGAGATTGTGCCACTGAACTCCATCCTGGGTGACAGAGGGAGACATTGTCTCAAAAAAACCCCCCAAAACAAAACAAAACAAAACAAAACAAACAGTTGAAGAACAAGGACAGTTTAGCCCAGGGAAGAGGCACCTGGTGGTTGGGGGACAGGACTGAGTTGGAATTATCATGCCTCTTAGGGGCTATCGTGGAAAGACAGCAGGCTTGCTTTGTGAGGAAATTTGGGGAGAACAAGGATGAAGAGCTAGACACCACAGGGAGATAGCCACATCTTTAAAGTAACACTGGGAGAGAATACTCTCCCCATTAGACCTGTCCAGAGCTGGGTTGAGCAGCCTCAGGATACTTGAAAGTGGAGGCTGAAGAACCACCGGGCAAGATAATCCAGCTATTCCAGTTGGAGGATGGAGTGTTTATAAGTGGATGTAGGTACTGAATTTGGTAAAATTCCAAACTGGAGCTTCTAGGCTTCTTCACTGTTTTCCTAGGCATTTTGTCTCCAGAAGACCTCAGCGAGACTGTCAATGACCCCAGGAGGGGGCAAGTTTCTTGGCCAGGATCAGACCTTTGAACTTCACGTGCTACTGAGACTGGGGAAGCGAGTACAGCCTCCTTTATTCTCTAAGACAATGGTCCTTCTACACTTATTAAAAGGAATCAAAATATTTTGTTTCAGGGTTTCTCAAACATTTCAAAGATAAGAAAACCTGTGATGTAGGGCACTGCACTGCCCCAGTCTCTCTTCCATGACCTCCCACGGCATTTTGCTTCGAGGTCTATCTCAGGAATTGATACAATGTACTGTAAGGATGTATTTGACCCCTCAAAAAATGAGTCAATGAGTTTTTTTTTTATTTTTTAATTTTTTTAATTTTTTCTTTTTTTTTGAGTTGGAGTCTCACTCTGTCGCCTAGGCTGTAGTTCAGTGGTGTGATCTCGGCTCACTGCAACCTCAGCCTCCTGGTTTCAAGTGATTCTCCTGCCTCAGCCTCCTGAGTAGCTGGGATTACAGGTACATGCCACCACACCCGGCTAATTTTTTGTATTTTTAGTAGAGATGGGGTTTAACCACATTGGCCAGGCTGGTCTCAAACTCCTGACCTCAGGTGATCCACCCACCTCGGCCTTCCAAAGTGCAGGTGTTGGGATTACAGGCATGAACCATCGTGCCCAGCCCCCTAAATGAGTTTTTTTATGTGTAGAGTTTATGTCTTATTTATTTCTGTATCCCCAGTTGAGTTCAATGTGTGTGTGTGTGTGTGTGTGTGTGTATGTGTGTGTGTGTGTGTGTGAGAGAGAGAGAGAGAAAGAGAGAGAGAAAAAGAGAGAGTTAGGGGGTGAGGGGGTGGTTTATTCAATCTGTGTGCAGATTGCATAAGCCAGATGACATTTGAATGATAATCAAGATGCAACTTTTCAACCTTAGGCAGTTTTGGTTCCTGTCCTCTGACTGTGGATGAAAACGATAGGCTAATAATATCTTTTTTAGTCACAGGAAAATTAGCAGACATTCCCTGCATTGCTTTAGGTTTTCACTTCGAAATTTGAGACTTCGAAATGTGAGAGTTGTGTTAATTCCAGTCCCACATATACACTAGAACTCTCAGCTGCCTTGGTGCTAAATCTCTTTTCTCATAGCTTGGGTTGGCTTTGGGGTGCAGCCTGCAGTGGCAAATGGGGGTGTGGCTGGCTTCTGCTTCTGTTCCGTCCTTTGCCTGGTCTGCTCTTTTCTTTCTCTATGACTGGTTCTGATGTGCCATAGAAAATGCAAACAGACCTACCGAAAAAGTCTCCCTAGAGCCGTCCTAGTTATAAACCAGCTTTGTCCACTTTGGGCCTGGCTGTTGCTCCAAAAAAAGAGCTCTTCCTCCTGTTGGCTCTGGACGGCCCTTTAGGGCCTCCCTGCATCCCCCCTGACCCAGGGAGGTGGCCTCCTGAATCCCCTTCTTCGGCCACCAGGTGCTCACCTGCAGCTTCTTGTTCCCCCTCTTCCTACCCTCCACTGAGAAGGATCTGAGGCTGTTCTAAGCTGCCTGCCATAGCCCACGTTTTGCAGAGTCACCGTCTGACCACAGCGTGCACTTACACCCCTGCCCGTCTATAAGCGAACATACTCCAATGAAGCAGTGCACTCATGGCCCCCAGGGCAGCTGCTCATCTTCTTTAATCACTTAGGCAGAAGTCAGACCTAGTTTATCCTGTTCCAGAAGGTACAATAGAATAGGTCCTTGCAAGCCCCGTTGAAGCCCCTCTTTCTGGAGCTGGGGTGGAAGGTAGCATCCTGTCCAGATGAAGGGATAGGGGCTCTTGCCTTATGGACTCACATCACTCTCTCCAGAGGTTTCTCCACCACTCTCTTTTTAGTTTCTTTCTCACCTTGATGTTTCCCACTGAGGGATCCAAAGAGCAGTAGAACAGGCTTTCCTTCATTCTTTTTGTAAATTTTGCAGCTGCCTGTGTTGGTGTGGGCTTTTCCCCACATCCCCTTTGGGATTCTGTTGGCCTAGTCCAGGCATGGTGTTTAAATTGAGGCAGGAAGAGTACCACTGGAACATCCTGTTGCTTGTATGATCCACCATGTGTCAGGTTCTGGGGAGTGAACAGGGCTGAAAAGGGGAATGAGGCCAGGCTTGTGCTCTAGAGGAGTGCTTAATCTGGTGGGTGGAGGGAGGGAGAGGAACAGAGAGAGACAGAGACAGAGTGCTTCCGTCAGCCCGTATTTACTGAGTGCCTACAGACGTCAGGTATGATGCTAGGTTCTCAACATGCATAGGTGAAGAAAATGGGCATGGTCCCTGGCATTAAATATAACATTGTAAGGTCCAGAGGGCATGCAAGGGAGAGCAGTAAAGCTGAGGGCAGAGAGGTGAGGGGACTGGGGAGCAGAGCACTTATGTTCTTGTGGGTGATTGTCAAGGACTTTGGCTTTAACCGTGATAGGGAGCCATTGGAGGGTTGAAAGGTGTATCATGATCTGATCTATGTTTCAGAAGGGTCATTGTGGCTGCTCTGCCCTTATAGGGGCACAGGGCAGAAGCAGTGAGACCAGTTTGGGGGCTAATGGAGCAACGCTGTTGAGCAATGTGTGAGTGATAGGAATGATGAGAAGTGGTCAGCTACGGGGTTTATTTGAAAGTACAGCCAACATTTACTAATGGATTCCATGTAAAGGGTGACTTCAGGTATTTGGACCAAGCTCCAAAAGAATGAAATTACCATTAACTAGGATGAAGACAATTGTGGGAGGAAGAAGTTGGAAGAAGGGTGGGAAATCAGAAATTTTTGGACAGGTAAAGTTTGAGATGCTTTTTACGCAATCCAGTGGAGATATTTGTGTGCAAGAGAGATATCAGACCTCTCCACAATAAAACTTGGGGAGTCATGAAGGAATAGACGATATTTAGGTCATTATCTTGAGGTGCTGACCTCAAAGGTGCATGTAGAAAGAGAAGAGTTCTGGGGAATAAGGCTTGGGTCATTCCAGTGTTTGTTAGTGGCTGACATGGGGAAGAACTGGCAAGCGAGAAGTCAATGGAGGAGGAGGATGGTCCAGAGCCATGTCCTAGAAGCTAACTGAAGAAAGGGTTTCACAAGGAAGCAGTGATTAACTTATCAAACATGGCTGGTACAGTGAAATATAACAAGACTGAGGCATAACTGTTGGATATAGCAATGTGCAGGTTATTGGAGTCCTTGACAATGGTTCTTTTGTTGGATTAGTGGAGACAGAATTAGGGTTGGTTAGAGTTAAATAGAGAATGAAAAAATGGTGAATGTAGACAATTATTTCCAAGAGGGGGAAGGGAGATGTGTGGACAAGACAGAATATTTGAAAGATAAAATATAATACAGCTGATTAAAATAATGATGCAAAAGAGAAAGATGAGAATGGTGAGAAGATGGGATGTAGGGGAACTAGCTTTATATAGGAGCATAGACAGTCTGTAGCATTTGAAAGGAAGGCAGAGGTTGGGAGTACAGGTGCAGGGAGGTACATGAGGTAGTGGCACTATGTGGAATTTATCTTCTAATTGCCTAACTTGCTCAGCAAAGTAGCAAGAAGAGGGTAAAAGTGGAGAGAACTTTTGGAAGTCTGAGAAGAGAGTAGACATGGAGTAGTCTAAAATAGTAGGAGATTGGATTGATGCGGGAAAGGTGGCAAGATAGCTGGGTAGCCTTAAAGACTCTCACTTGAAGTTGGTGGTCAGGTTGTCATTAATTTAAAATCAACATTGCTTTGGGTTTTCTTCCAGTGAAAGACAGTTGTTTGGGTTCAGGCAGAGAGTGTGAGCAGAGAGGATTTAACAAGAATTGTAGTTTTTCCAGGAAAGTACAACAACAAAGAAAAGGGCAGTGGAGATAAAGGTGTATGAAAGAGATGATTATAATGGTGCTCCGTGACATCTATGCTAGGCTGCAGGGAAGTGGCCTCGTGAGTGGGGTAGGGGACAACAAAAATATGGTAGGGTCAATGGATTATAGGGTTGTGTTGAGGCCAAGGACTTGTTGGAGTTAATGTAGTATATGGACTGCAAATAAGAGAGGTGGTGGTCTGAGAGAGAGATGCTTGAAGTTGGAATTCTGGAGGGGCTAAAGTCACTGTAATGACAAGGTCTAGGAGTGAGTAGGAGGTAGTAGAGGAAGTCAAGTTCAAAGGCCATGGCCATTGCCTAGGAAAACCATGGTGGTGGCTTGAGTTGAAATGGCAAAAAAGAAGATGGAGAAAAGCATATGGTGATGAACATTCCAATATGATCATGGGACTCCATGCAGCATAGCATTTTCAAGAACTCCAGAGTCTGATCGCTCAGGTTCTCTTCCTGGCTCCATCATGTACAAGCTCTGTGATCTCGGGTAAATTATCTTCAAATGTGATATGGGTGGACAACAGCACCTACTTCGTGCCTTTGTCATGAGGATTAAATAAATTTGTACAGGCAAAGCACTTGGCATGTAATAAAATATCAATAGCTGATAATAATTTGTAACTCCTAGGCCTGGCCCCCTATTGTGGATCTCCATGGCCTGGCCTACAGCAGAGGTTCTACAGGAGCACTACCTGTTCCCCTGGGGACTTATATCCTAAGAACAACTGGTATTTTAAACAAAAAAATGACATGGGGTGAGTTAGGTTTTATAAAGTTTACTCTATTTACTGCAAGGAGAATGGTTTATTTCAAATTTCAGATGTAAAAAGGGCTTGGGACTTTGACGTTCATTGAAGTGGGACAAGCATTGTAATGCGTGTAGAAATGGGCCTATAGGTAGGAGAAGGTGCTCCTTGTTATGTTACTCAAGGTCCTTCAGAGTTGCCACCCCACTTTTCCTGGTAGCTGGATCTCCAGCCACTGCCTCTGCTCAGCATTAGGCACAATTCCCCCAGCCAAACTCACACCTTGGTTTATGGGAGACCTCTCAACCCTTTCACTGGCCACACAGTTATTCATCCTTCAAAACTCAGTTCTCAGCCCATCTGTGTAGACTTCTCTAGTGTCCAAAGCTTGAATGGTTCCTACTTGCTGTCTTCATTAGGATGTCCAAACTGGTTATATTTGCTGTATTCATAAAGGGATGTATCATAAGACTTAAGATTTTTAGGCCGGGCGTGGTGGCTTACACCTGTAATCCCAGCACTTTGGGAGGCCAAGGTGGGCGGATCACGAGGTCAAGAGATCAAGACCATCCTGGCTAACGTGGTGAAACCCCATCTCTACTAAAAAAAAAAAAAAATGCAAAAAATTGGCCTGGCGTGGTGGCAGATGCCTGTAGTCCCAGCTACTCAGGAGGCTGAGGCAGGAGAATGGTGTGAACCCGGGAGGCAGAGCTTGCAGTGAGCCGATATCTCGTCACTGCACTCCAGCATGGGGAACAGAGCAAGACTCCACCTCAAAAAAAAAAAAAGAAAGAAAAAAAGACTTAAGATCTTCCTCTTTTAGGAATAAAGTTGGCCCCTAAAACTCATTGGCCATTTTACTCTTTAGCCTTGGAGGAGTCAAACTTCCATGTTTGTTCAGGGAACACAATGGTTGATTCTTGTGAGTGCACATACCCCATGGTCTTTTCAAGATTGTGGCAGAAAATATTGACTCTCTTTTTGTTTCAGGGTTTTTCTCAGTCTCTGGAGGATTGAAGACAGTTGATAGTCCAATGGCAGGGCTCTTATCTGGAAGCCTTTATCAGATTTCCCACTGAGGCCTAAGGCTGAGAACCCTTTTTTTTTCTCTTTCATGCTTCAAGTTGGGAGTGATTTGTGTCTGCTGTCTATAGCTCTCAAAGACCTGTGGGTACTGTTTCTCAAAAAATAAAAAAAACACATTATTTCAACAGGGAGAACATGCAGAACTGGTGCAGATTCAGCGAGATCGTCCTGGAAATCTTATGCCAACCTGCTGTTGGTGTGTCCAAGAGAGTGTGGGAGTGGTCTGAAACCCTCTTCCCAGGAATATATTGTGGTTATGGTCAGACTTCAGGTCCCAGCTGCAGAAGCCCTGGGTAGCAAAAGTCCAGTTGTAGATAAAACCCTAAGGGACTTTCCTCCTTCAAGTAGAGGTGCGGAGGAGCGGTGGTGGCTTGAGATTTACTGGGACTTTTGAAACCAAGGAACTTCCCTAAGCAGAGGGCTGGATCCTGGGGGTGATGTTTGAATGCTGTCTAGAGAGAATAGAGGGGCTGCAGGAGAACCTTCTGGGGACTCCTTACGGCTTTTTTTTTTTTTTTTCCAGATGGAGTTTCACTCTTATTGCCCAGGCTGGAGTGCAATGGCGCAATCTCAGCTCACCACAACCTCCACCTCCCGGGTTCAAGCAATTCTCCTGCCTCAGCCTCCCGAGTAGCTGGGATTACAGGCATGTGCCATCATGCCTGGCAAAGTTTTGTATTTTTAGTAGAGACGAGGTTTTACCATGTTGGTCAGGCTGGTCTCGAACTCCCGACCTCAGGTGATCCATCCGCCTTGGCCTCCCAAAGTGCTGGGATTACAGGCATGAGCCACTGCACCAGGCGCCTCATGGCTCTTTCTGCTTTATTCTTTATTTGTTAAATGCTAACATTTTAAAAACTGTGGTAAAATCCACATAATGCAAAATTTACCATCTTAACCATCTTTAAGTACCCAGTTCAGTGGTATTAAGTGCATCCACATTACTGTGCAACTGTCACCACCACCTCGTATAAATGGAATCACATAATATTTGTCCTTTTCTGACCAGCTGATTCCACTTAGCATGACGTCCTCAAGGTTCATGCACGTTGTAGCAGGTGTCCAAACTTCCTTCCTTTTTGAAGGCTGAATGATATTCCGTGGTATATACATCCCACATTTTGTTTATTTATTCATCCATCCATGGACACTTGGACTATTTTCACATTTTGGCTATTGTGAATAGTGCTGCTATGAATACAGGTATATTTTACTCTTTATTATAAAAGAATAAAAATTAGGCCTATTCTTAGCGGAGAGATACATCTGACTTTGCCAAGTGTGTAAAACTGGCCTCTGAGAAGGACTCAACATGGAGGGTTGGGGATGGTTCTCATCCTAGAGCCTTCCTGCCCCAACCCGAGAGTGACCTTGGAAAAAATGGCTCCCTGCATGGTGTATGGGTGTGGGGGAGAGTTCTGGAAGCCTGGACCATGAGGGCTACAATGTGCAGTGAACTGTCCATGACCAAGCACAGTAACCTGGAGAGAAGAACCCGTGACCACCTCAGTGCACTCCAGTAGCCCCCTGGGGACTCTGCCCCCTGGGGCAGAGGAGGGTACTGGGCAGTGGCCAGATGGAAAACAGGGGTGTAGCCAGGCAGCCTGTGTTGGTGTTCTGGCTATGCTGTCTGCTGCCACCAGGACAGCTTGCCCACATGTTTAGCTCTTGGTTTCCTCATTTGTAAACAGAGATGATGATCACAGTGCCCAGCTCACCGGGTGGTTGTTAGGATGAAATGTGACAACATATGTAAGGTAATTAGCATAATGTCTGGGCCAGAGGACAATCTTGGTAAATATTCACTGTTTTTGTCATTATTATTTCCCTCTTCTTTGAGGCTGGAGACTCCAGGATTCAGTGTGCCCTTTGGACAGATTAATCAGCCCTGGCCTGTTAGGCATCTTCTAGGAGCTGGGGGAATAGACAGAGAGCCAAGTGGGTTTTTTCATGAGCAGCTTAGAGCTACTGAATGACTACTAAGTAAACCTTTTACTGCCAGGCAATGATGGGCATATTAGCGCATGCTGGTGGTGCTGCATCGTCACTTTTTGCTTGTGTGTGTGTTTTTTTTTTTTTAAACAGAGTCTCTCGCTCTTGTCACCCAGGCTGAAGTGCAGTGGTCCAAGCTCTGCTCACTGCAAACTCCGCCTCCCAGGTTCAAGAGATTCTCCTGTCTCAGCCTCCCAAGAAGCTGGGATTACAGATGTTTGCCACTACCCCTGGCTAATTTTTGTATTTTTAGTAGAGACGGGGCTTCACCATGTTGGCCAGGCTAATCTCAATCTCCTGACCTCAAGTGATCTGCCCTCCTAGGCCTCCCAAAGTGCTAGGATTACAGGTGTGAGCCACTGCACCTGGCTGCCTGTGAGTGTTCCCCCCCAGGCCCCCAGACAGTGGTCCCTTGAGGGCAGGACCTGGATTTTATTCATCTTGTGCCCTTTGTGCCCAGGACAGAGCTGGCCACAAAATGGGCAACTTACACTCAAGGACTTCGAGTTTGGCCTTTTGCTTTCTGTGAGTTTTGCCCTCACCTGGATTTGGCCTTTGTGGGAAAAGCAGGCAGGCCCCAGTGGACATCAGCAGTGCTTTTTCCTAGAAGAAGCTTCTCAGCTGCAGGCCTCTCATAAATGAGAGAGGAAGACTCCACGGATTTAGAGATTGGGGCCTCAGGGATGATTTCACAAAATTCTGAAATGTTCCGGGGATGGAATCCTCTCAGGATGGTTCATGGGATCGGGGACACCTGGAACAGGGCCTAGAGCTGGACATCCCACTGTGGAAGAGCCTGTTGCACCCTGTCCTGTGTGCCCAGGGATTTCTGTGTCCCTCTCCTAGAAGCAGGGCCAGCCCTGGCTGCTATCCAGCGAGGCCACTCCTGTCACCTGTTGCGTTTGCCTAGCAGTGAGTGGGGAGTGACGGTTTTTGTTCTTAGGCAGGCACAAATGGGCCCTGTGTGCAAGGCCAGACTGGCCTGAGGCCCAGGCTAACTTTCCAGAACCATTTCCCCCCTGTCCAAGTGTCTTAGAGTTAGGCCCAACCTGAGTTCAATTCCCAGCTTTGTTTTCATCACAGGTCAGCTAGCCTCTCTAAACCTTATTCTTCACCTGGAAAAAAAAAAAAAAAAAGAAAAAGAAAGAAAAAGAAAAAACCCAGAGGCTTTTACTACCCTCCCGAGGCTGCTGTGAGGGAGAAGATGCCCAAAGCACAGACCCCAGGGTCAACACCACAGAGAAAGGGCTGGGTGGTTTCTTTCCCTTTCTCAGCTCCCAGCACAAAATGTGTCTCAGTATAGGAGCGGCTCTTGTGCGTCTCCCGCTGGACTCAAGCTGCTCCCTCCCTCCAGGGCCTGCATCTTCCATCTCCCCTAGAGAAACTGTGTTGAGTCTCAAGCTCCAATCCCTCTGTAAAGCCTTCTATGCCCGGCCCAAGTATAACTGATGGCTCCCTTCTTTGTGGCCTGGACCTTTGGTAGACCCAACAGAAGATTTCCCTGCAGGTCTAAAATCTGGCATTTTTTGCATTGCTAGGATTTCCAGAGTTTAGGCATTTTTAATTGAAACCCTGCCCAAGGGTACTAAAAGCTTCTTTAAGCATATGAGGTAGATATTTGCACACCAGTGTATACACACAAATGCAAGTCAATATTTTAAAACATTATTTCCTGTACGGGTCTTATAAATGACAAATATTCACCTCTCCTGGTAAGGAGCACCCATCCGTCATTATTTGTAGCTCAGCAGAACACACACATCCTTGTGTGTCACTCATCAAAGCAAATTGCCTGTCCTGTCTTTTTTTCTGACATTACTAAACTATGATTTACGATAATAAAATATACATTTTTCTATTGTGTAAGAATTTGGATGAAATCCCAGCGTGGAGAACAAAGATTGATTTGAGCCCTGACATTCAGAAGGGAAGTGCAGGCCCCACCTGTGGAAGGTGGAAGGGGCTGGTGCATGGCGGTGCCTTCCTACAGTGCAGGTAGGAGGAGGCCAGTGACTCATGAGGGACATTCCAAGAGGTCAAGAGGTGTTGAGGTGGGAGATCCAGGGTTGGGCTCTAAGAGAACCTCACTAGAGATAGGAGGAGGAGGAGGAGAAAGGTGGCTGAGCACCATCAGGGCGGATGCTTGTGAGCCTCTGTACACCGGGTTGTGAGAGCGCGGAGTACTGGAGAACCTGGCATACATGTCCCAGGGTCCTGGGGCAAACACAGAACACAGGCAGGTGGCACCTCTCACCTGGAGAAGGGAGAGGTTGGAGACAAGCGGAGCTGTGAGGAGACAAGCGGAGTGTTGTGTGAGCTGTATGAGGCAAGGATAGATAGATGGGTTTCCTGTGCAGCCTACTCAAAAGGGCTGCCCGCTAGGTGTGTGGAACCCACAAGAAGGTAGCTGCAGGGGGACTGGCCAAGACAGAAGCTGAAAGCAGGTCGTCAAGTGTCAGGACATGGTTTGGTGCAGGGATGCTTGTCAGGGTCTCTAGAGAACTAGTTCAAGGGGCAGCAACTGTGAGCCTGACAAGCAGCCACCCACTGCCCCAGCTAAGTGAAAAGACTTTTGTCTCTTCTGTCTTTCATCCTCATTCCTCTTAGCTCCTGACCCTGGAGGGCCCAGAGGCAGCAGAGAGAGTGGGAGCCACAGCTAGGGGAGTGCCCAAACCTACTTGTCCCTGGCCTCTTGCTGCTGGTTCCCAAGGCAGAGGGCAGCCCGACTGACTCGATTTGCATGAGATAGAAGTTTAAATATTACTCTTAAGTAATATTATTTATTTTTTTTAAATTTAAAGTCAATAAACTTTTATTCAAGGAATTCTATGTTGTGATTTCTTCCACTGTCCATCAAGGTCAGTTTAGATCCTCTAAAGAGCTGGTGTCAAAAGATTTATCTTCAAGTTAGCCCTTTTTAATGAAACTGAGGCTTATTTTAATCCAGTTGTCCTGTCCTTTTATTTTGGCTTCTTTCATCTCCTTTAATATGGAAATACTGATGAAGACTTCAAAATTCATCCAGAATCTTTGGGGATCTGATTTCTTCAACCAATTTAGAGTCATTTTTACTGTAGGTGGTGGATCTTCCTGGTTCTCAATTTGACACCCTCTTAACACGAATGAGTTCAAATCATATTCATTCCTAAGCAATTACACTCAAGAATAGTACAGATATGTGGAATATGCCAATACCTTTAACTCCAGACATCATGTTCTCAAGATAAAAGCCTTTAAAACAAAAAGCCATCGTATGTATCAAGTCAACATGAAATTGGAATACAAAATTAATACAGCTGAGGAGTTCCCTCGTATCCCATGCTGTTTAACTATCTATTCTACAGTCCTAGAATCAATCTTTTTTTTTTATTAAGAGACAGGGCCTGTCTGTTACCCAGGCTCCAGTACAGTGGTGCCATCAAAGCTTTGTGCAGCCTCCAACTCCTGGGCTCAATCCTCTTGCCTCAGCCTTCCCTTCCTGAGTAGCTGCAACTATAGGCCATGCCCTAATACTCAGCTAATTTTAAAATTTTTGTGGAGATGAGGTGTTTGTTACTTTCTTGCCCAGGCTATTCTTGAACTCCTGGCTTCAAGCAAAACACCTACCTCGGTGTGGGGATTGCAGGCATGAGCCACTGTGCCTGTCCTGGAACCAACCTTTATGGCTATCAATACTCCCATCAGTTAACTATCTCAGGTATCATAATTTCCCTTCTTATATGTATTAAAACTCATATTGAACAATGAGTTCTGGGTTGCAAAAAAGGATTTATTTTTTGCACTTGTCCATAAGTCTTTGTCCACAAGTTAAACAAAAACATACATAAGTGCAGAAGTAATATTTAAATATTACTCATCAAAGTACGTTTCCTGTCTTTTTTCCCTAAAATTACTAAAATATGATTTATGATAACAAAATACTGTTTTTCTATTGTGTTAGAATTTGGAAGAAATCCCAGTATGGAGAACAAAGATTGATCCGAACTCTGACATTCAGGCTGGGCACAATGGCTCATGCCTGTAATCCCAGCACTTTGGGAGGCTGAGGCAGTCGAATCACTTGAGGTCAGGAG
The DNA here is from genome assembly GCF_028885625.2 of Pongo pygmaeus. Classification (NCBI taxonomy): domain Eukaryota; kingdom Metazoa; phylum Chordata; class Mammalia; order Primates; family Hominidae; genus Pongo; species Pongo pygmaeus. The sequence continues at coordinate 146,523,374 of NC_072380.2, forward strand.
TTCAAGACCAGCCTGGCCAATATGGTGAAACCCCGTCTCTACTAAAAATACAAAAATTAGCCGGTGTGGTGGACATGCACCTGTAATCCCAGCTACTTGGGAGGCTGAGGCAGGAGAATTGTTTGAACCTGGGAGGAGGATGTTGCGGTGAACCAAGACTGCACCACTGCACTCCAGCCTAGGTGACAGAGCGAGACCCTATCAAAAAAAAAAAAAAAAAAAAAAAAGTCCTGACACCCTGATATTCAGAAGAAAAGTGCAGGCCCCACCCATGGAAGGCAGAAGGAACTGTTCCCTGGTGGTGTCTTCCTACAGCACAGACAGGAGGAGACCAGTGACTCATTGGGGAGGCTCTGAACTATGATTCTTAAGTAATACTTAAACTTCCACCTCAGGCAAATTGAGCCAAGCCAGTCAGGCTGCCCTCTGACTCAGATGTTGTTCCTGAAGGGGAGCTCGAAGCCATGGTTTCTGCTGGAGCTGTCACTCGTGGGTGGGGAGGGGAGTGATGACAGGCTGCATCTGAAGAAGTCTATTTTGTAATTGTACCTTACCAAATTCAGCCATTCAATACAGTCATTACCAAATGTTGATCATAAAAGCGTCCACCCTGAGTGAGTCTACTCTTTGGATGCTTTCAGCTTTAGGCTCTGGGATATTCAAATATGTCTATTATAGCATGTATCCATTTACGAAGTATGCATTTTTTTCATGCCCTCCTGAAACACGACTTGGTGGTTCCAGTGTGCTAGGTGGATGTGAGAATGACAAGTGAGCTGACAAGTGAGGGGGAGATGGGACCTCAAACAGCAGGAAGAGCTCCTGGATGCTGTCAGGGCAGAGGGCTCTGAGTCACAGAAGACAGGCCCCTAGTCAAACCTGGGGCAGTCAGGGGAGGCTTCTTGGAAGAATAGATTTCTAAGTTGATTTCCCTCCCACAAGAAGGAATTATTCAGGAAGAGAACAGAGCACACACATAGACTTGGAGGTGAGAAAGCCACGGGATTTGGGGGAAGTGTCCCTCATGGCTGGAATGTGAAGTGAAAGAGGAAAAGAGTGGCAGGGGCAAGAGTGGTGAGCTGGGGGTGGGTGCCAGGTCTATCCAGTCCTTCTTCAGCATTCCGCCTCCTGGTGGCAGGTCCCTTCTACTGGAGACAGACTTATGAAGGCGCTTGACAAGGCCAGATTGCATTGCCAAAAGAACACTCCAGCAACAATGGGTGGTGTGGGATGGGAAGCGAAGAGGCAGTGAGGCTAATTCTAGAGGGTGGAAAACAAGATAGGCCACAGCTGCAATAATCCAGGAGGGAGAAAGGGCCTGAGCTAAGGAGGTGGTAACAGGCACAAAATAGATGAGGTTGGGAAGTAGGCATTACTTATCCCATTTATAGAGGAGAAAAGTGGTTTTTGGAGAAGATAGGAAACTTATTCACAGTCATAAAGTTAAATTAGATAATTTTATTCTTATTCCTATGGGTCTGTGGAGAGAAGGACGTAGAAAAAAGGGACCAAAGAGGCAGAAAAGAAATGAAAGGAAAAATAAATATAATTTCATCAACAGAAGCATGAATTCATCAATGCATCTACAGGTTTATTGAAAGACTTCTGTGTGTGTCATAACAAAATACGGGAGATCAGTGCATGTAAAACTAAATCCAGTCCTTGGCTAATCCCATTTCTGACTCAATCTCCTCAACTACCTAAGACTTAATTATTATTTTCATGTTGTCATATTTCTATCCTAATAAAAAGGGCAACATTGTCTGTGCAAAGAATTTTTTTTTTTTTGACCGAGTCTTGCTCTGCCCAGGTTGGAGTGCAGTGGTACAATCTCAGCTCACTGCAACCTCTGCCTCTGGGTTCAAGCAATTCTCTTGTCTCAGCCTCCCGAGCAGCTGGGACTACAGGCAACTGCCACCACGCCTGGCTAATTCTTGTACTTATAGTAGAGATGGGATTTCACCTTGTTGGTCAGGCTGATCTAGAACACCTGATCTCAGGTGATCCACCCGCCTCAGCCTCCCAAAGTGCTGGAATTACAAATGTGAGCCACCACACCCAGCCTGTACAAAAGTTTAACATAAGTGAGTTTCCCTGTAGAAACAGAACACCTCTCTCCCTAGAGGTCTTCAAAGATTATGAATTATAAAATTCTGATATTCCGTTGACCCTAGAATTTTTTTTTTTTTCCCTAGAGAGTAAGATATTTGGAGATGAGCTTCAGGAGTAGCAAGCTGGGTGTAAGTAGGGAAGCTATGATTCATTTTGCTAGTCATTACCTTTTAATCTCAATATACTTACATTTCTAATTGGCATCATAAAATGTCTCTGGAGACGGAGAAGCCCAGAACACTTAATAGCTATCATGGTCCTGGATACAAAATAATAAGCTGAAAAAAACTTCAGTTTAAAAAATATGCTTTTCCTTAAATGGCAAAATCCATTAGAATACATGGAAAGGAGCTCTCGTTTATTTTTATTTTTTTATTTTTTATTTTTTTTTAATTTATGAAGTATTTATTGATGATTCTTGGGTGTTTCTCGGAGAGGGGGATATGGGAGGGTCATAGGACGATAGTGGAGAGAAGGTCAGGAGATAAACACATGAACAAAGGTCTCTGGTTTTCCTAGGCAGAGGACCCTGCGGCCTTCTGCAGTGTTTGTGCCCCTGGGTACTTGAGATTAGGGAGTGGTGATGACTCTTAAAGAGCATGCTGCCTTCAAGCACCTGTTTAACAAAGCACATCTTGCACCGCCCTTAATCCATTTAACCCTGAGTTGACAGAGCACATGTTTCAGAGAGCACGGGGCTGGGGGAAAGGCCGGAGATCAACAGCATCCCAAGGCAGAAGAACTTCTCCTAGTCAGAACAAAATGGAGTCTCCTATGCCCACCCCTTTCTACACAGACACAGCAACAATCTGATCTCTCCTTCCTTTCCCCACACTTCCTCCCCTTCTCTTCAACAAAACCGCCGTCATCCTCATGGCCCGCTCCCGATGGTCGCTGTCTCTTCGGAGCTGTTGGGTACACCTCCCAGACAGGGCAGCCGGGCAGAGGCACTCCTCTCCTCCCAGACGGGGCGGCCGGGCAGAGGCGCTCCTCACTTCCCAGACGGGGCGGCCGAGCAGAGGCGCTCCTCACTTCCCAGAGGGGGCGGCCGGGCAGAGGCGCTCCTCACTTCCTCCCAGACCGGGTGGCAGCCGGGCAGAGGCGCTCCTCACTTCCCAGACGGGGCGGCCGGGCAGAGGCGCTCCTCACTTCCTCCCAGAACGGGTGGCATCCGGGCAGAGGCGTTCCTCACCTCCCAGACAGGGCAGCCGGGCAGAGGCGTTCCTCACCTCCCAGACGGGGCGGCCGGGCAGAGGCGCTCCTCACTTCCCAGACGGGGCGGCCCAGCAGAGGCTCTCCCCACTTCCCAGACGGGGCGGCCGGGCAGAGACGCTCCTCACTTCCTCCCAGACGGGGTGGCGGCCAGGCAGAGGCGCTCCTCACCTCCCAGACAGGGCGGCCGGGCAGAGGCGCTCCTCACTTCCCAGACTGGGCGGCCGGGCAGAGGCGCTCCTCACCTCCCAGACTGGGCGGCCGGGCAGCGGCGCTCCTCACGTCCTAGACGGGGTGGCCAGGCAGAGGCGCTCCTCACTTCCCAGACGGTGTGGCGGCTGGGCAGAGGTGCTCCTCCCTTCCCAGATGGGGCAGCCAGGCAGAGGCGCTCCTCACTTCCTCCCAGACGGGGTGGCGGCCAGGCAGAGGCGCTCCTCACTACCCAGAGGGGGCGGCCGGGCAGAGGTGCTCCTCACTTCCTCCCAGACGGGGTGGCAGCCGGGCAGAGGCACTCCTCACCTCCCAGACGGGCAGCCGGGCAGAGGCACTCCTCACCTCCCAGACGGGGCGGCCGGGCAGAGGTGCTCCTCATCTCCCAGACGGGGCAGCCGGGCAGAGGTGCTCCTCACTTCCTCCCAGACGGGGTGACGGCCGGGCAGAGGCACTCCTCACCTCCCAGACGGGGCGGCCGGGCAGAGGCGCTCCTCACCTCCCAGACGGAGTGGCCAGGCAGAGGTGCTCCTCACTTCCTCCCAGACAGGGTGGCGGCCAGGCAGAAGCACTCCTCACCTCCCAGACGGGGCGGCTGGGCAGAGGCGCTCCTCACTTCCCATAGGGGGTGGCAGCCGGGCAGAGGCGCTCCTCACTTCCCAGATGGGGCAGCTGGGCAGAGGTGCTCCTCACTTCCTCCCAGACGGTGTGGTGGCCAGGCAGAGGCGCTCCTCACCTCCCAGGCGGGGCGGCCGGGCAGAGGCACTCCTCACCTCCCAGAAGAGGCGGCTGGGCAGAGGCGCTCCTCACTTCCCATATGGGGTGGCAGCCGGGCAGAGGCGCTCCTCACTTCCCAGACGGGGTGGCGGCCAGGCAGAGGCGCTCCTCACTTCCCAGATGGGGCAACCGGGCAGAGGCGCTCCTCACTTCCTCCCAGACGGGGTGGCGGCCAGGCAGAGGCGCTCCTCACCTCCCATACGGGGCGGCCGGGCAGAGGTGCTCCTCATCTCCCAGACGGGGCAGCCGGGCAGAGGCGCTCCTCACTTCCTCCCAGACGGGGTGGCAACCGGGCAGAGGCGCTCCTCACATCCCAGATGATGGGCGGCCGGGCAGAGGCCCTCCTCACTTCCCAGATAGGGCGGCCGGGCAGAGGGGCTCCTCACATCCCAGACGATGGGCGGCCAGGCAGAGATGCTCCTCACTTCCTAGACGGGGTGGCGGCGGGGCAGAGGCTGTAATCTTAGCACTTTAAGAGGCCAAGGCAGGAGGCTGGTAGGTGGAGTTTGCAGCGAGCCGAGATCACACCACTGCACTCCAGCCTGAGCACCATTGAGCATTGAGTGAGCGAGACTCCGTCTGCAATCCCAGCACCTCGGGAGGCCGAGGCAGGCAGATCACTCGAGGCCAGGAGCTGGAGACCAGCCCGGTCAACACGGCGAAACCCCGTCTCCACCAAAAATACAAAAACCATTCAGGCGTGGCGGCGCGCGCCTGCAATCCCAGGCACTCGGCAGGCCGAGGCAGGAGAGTCACAGGAGCCCGAGACAGGGAGGTTGCAGCGAGCCGAGATCATGGCAGTACAGTCCAGCTTCGATAATAGTGGGAGACCGAAAAAAGGAGAGGGAGACCGAAGAAAGGGGAGAGGGAGAGGGAGAGGGAGAGGGAGAGGGAGAGGGAGAGGGAGAGGGAGAGGGAGAGGGAGAGGGAGAGGGCGGAGCTCTCATTTAATACACACCTTCTATGAGCCAGATGTATTGCATATATTGCTCTGAAAATGATTCTCAAAACAGGATTCTAAGAGAGATAATATTACTCCCGTTTTAAAAGGACAAAATTGAGGCTCAAGAGATTTGAGTGACATACTCAGAGTTAAGCTGTTATAAAGTAGACCAATGTGACCCCAGAGCAAATGTTCTACTCATGAGACTCTACTCATTTCTGATCGGGGCCACTGTCACATGGTAGGTTGTTGGTTTATAGGTTCAGGAGCAGTGGAGAAATTTAGGTAGGATGTAAGGAAGGACCTGCTGAGCATTAAATGGTACAATGGATAGATAAGTTATAGATGGTTGCTATCATTTAGACATTCGTCTGCCAAGCCTCATGTTGAAATTTGATCCCCAACGTTGAAGGTGTGGCCTAAAGGAGGTGTTTGGGTTGTGACAGTGGATCCCTCATGAATGTCTTGGTGCTGTCCTCTTGGTGATAATTTATTGCTCTATTAATTCCTGCAAGAGCTGGTGGTTAAAAAGAGCCTGGCACCTCCCCATCCCTTAACCTTTGCTTCCTCTCTCACCATGTGATTTTTGCACAGCGAGCTCCCCTTCCCCTTCCACCATGAGTGGAAGCAGCTGGAGGCCCTCACCAGAAGCAGATGCCGGTGCCATGCTTCTTGTATAGCCTGCAGAACTGTGAGCCAAATAAACCTCTTTTCTTTGTCAATTATCCAGCCTCAAGTATTCCTTTATAGCAGTGCAAAATGAACTAAGACAATGGCCTTTGCTTATTATTTTGATTATGACTATAGGTGTTTGCCACAGCTATTTCCTTGCTAAAAGTTTTTACCATTGTGTTGTTTTACTGGTATATCTCTATCCTTATAATAATTAATAATGTACTAGACATTGTAATATTAACAATTACAAGGATTTTTAATCTGGCAAAGATGGTCTCTTTCTATTGTAACAAACTCTTTAAAACAGGTACTATAGTTTCATCTAAATAATAAGGAACCTGAATCTCAGAGATGCCAACTGACTTGGCCAGGGCCACACCATTTGAATACAACTCTCTATTCTGGGAGCTTATGTCTTTTGCAATGTCAAGAGAAACTGAATATGAACTTTCCTCCCATGATGACAGGAAGATGAATGAAATAACCCATTAGTTGTCCATTAAGTCTTTGTTCTCTAAAAGTAAGATGGTGGCAGTTCAATGACAGTTTCCAAATCATAAAATTATGTCTAAAGATCAGACGTGGACCTGACTTACCAGAGCAGAACCTGAGTGGGATACTGGTTTTGGGAGTGAGGATCCAAGGAAGCAACTTCTTGTAACTTTTCTGCACTCAAAGATGACTCTTACAGCCTTCTCATAGAGGGATACCCTCTTCTGCAGGTCAGAAGGGACTTCACATCCCTCAGTGCTGGCCCAAGGTCCATAGTCAACAAGAAGCCTCCCTTTTCCTGACTCCCCACCCCCTGGGGTGGCCAGTCTTACCAAGTCCAAGTTGAGAGGACTGGATCCAGCCTGCTCTTGCACCTTGCCCCACCCCGTCACTGCCCTGGTTCAGGTTCATCTTCCTCCTTGAGCCTCTGACACACTAATTGATCTTCCCCATGCTGCTACACTCATCCTTTTTAATAGAGTGTTTTTAGTCTTGTAGTCAATAAATACACATTCATTCTAGAAAATCTGGAAGATACCCCAAAAATCATTTCAGAGGAAAAATCAAAATCAGATTTTGGATAATTTCCTTCCAATTATTATGACAGGGACATCGTTGTGATAGCTAGAATTAAGTTATCAGTTGCTACTAGGGCAGGAGGCCACTGGAGCCCAGGGAGATAGGAGCTCAGAGGAGGAAGGCAAATGAGAAACCGAGTCATCCTTCCCACCTCCCCCACCCACAGGGAATCAAGATGTGGGGCATTATAGTTATATATTTTCTTCTGTGTACAGCCAGAGTGTCCCTAAAACCAGGAGGAGGAACTCTCATTGGAAGACTATTATTTGTTCAAAATATTTTCTTGAATCCATCCATGCAAGAAGACTGTACTTCCCACTGATATAACGTTTGACCAAGTGATTTGCTTTGGCCAATCAAATTTAAGTGCAATTAATGTATATCAACTCTGGTGGCTGTTTTAAGGTTTTCTCTTTTTCTTCTCACTGTCTTGAGGCAGGTTTGTGCTGGATAGAGGCTGCTCCTTAGTCCTGGAATAAAGAGGTGTGGAGCAGAGATGTTGCCCATGTGCATCTTGAGATGAATGTGATTGCCTGCAAGAAATAAATCTTAGTTGCTGCAATCCACCAAGAATCTGGGGGTCATTTGTTCCTTCAACATAAGCCTAAGCTAACTGATACACCTCTGTTGATGGCTGAGCCAGTCATGCAAGGTGGTTACCCTCAGAAGATCTAAAAGCCAAGGGCTAGGAATATCAAAAATAAAACATTAGTATTATGCAGTTCAAGCAGACATAGTGGTGGCGGTGGTGATACAGGAGTACAACATTCTGGGAGAGAGCTGCTCTTGTTAAAGTGGTGGTTACTCTAAAGAGGACCAAGAAGATGAGATACACCATTAACAATGTGAGCCACCATTTATATGGTGCTTCCTGTGTGCCAACAGCCCTGCAAAGTGAGATTACAGGCCTTATATCATTTGATCCTTCCCCAAGTTCTAGAAGGGGGATATCCATGATTAGCAGCATTTTAAAGCTCAGGAAATTGAAGCTTAGGGAAGTTAGTAACTGACACACTCACGTAGCTCACACACAGTAGAGCAATAATTCGTGTTCAGGTCTCTCTGATGCCAGCATCTACCTACTCATAATGGGTGGATTCCTGGCCAGGTTACCTGCAGGGCTGCCCATTAAATGGTAGCTCCTGGCCAGGACCTTGTGGGGAGGGAGGTCTCAGTGGGCAAGCTTTGTTAGAGCAAATTGCTCTACTGGTGTACCCAGAAAGCACGGGTTGTCCATCTTTCATTCTGAGAGAAATCCCTCAAAGCAAAGTTTGGTGGGTTTGTCAAGGCCTAGATCTGAACTACAGGAAAGGCAAGAGGCTCCAGAAATTTAAATGATATCCACTCATGTTCTCAAGACATTTTTGAGATTGTAAAAGGAAATCAAATCTATGAATTATAATCAGTTGGAGTGTGAGTGGAAGGAATCCAACTGGAGCTTGTTTTTGTGAGAGAGAGAGAGAGAGTTGTTGGGAAGCTACGGAGGCAGTTCCCAGAACCAGGGACGGGAATATGGCAGGTCTTGGGAACACGAACTTCAGAAGCCAGAGCCTGAAAAACAACGGGATTCTTTCTAACCTACTCTTAGAGATGCCTCTTTGGAAAATAGCTTCTTTCTTTTCTGTTTCAGCCTCACCCAGCTGCTGTGAACTCTCAAGCTCTCATACGTCATGTTTCAACCACCTGGAAAGGGTCGTCTCAGTTTCTTTTCCAGAAACCCTGTGAAAAAGACTTCGATGTGGTGCAATCTGATTCATGGGTCCATATCTAAGTGGTGGACAGTATCCTGGCGTGTGGTCATGTTGCACACGTGGCAGTGTTTATGTTACTGAACTCATGAAGTGGAAGGTTCCAAATGAACAGCTGAGGATGGGGTGGGCAACTCCATAAAGGTTCAATTGGCACGTGCACCAGAGAATATTTAGACCAAACAGAAAATAATTTGAAGCAAACACAAAGAATCCTATCTTCCAGAGGCAACAAACTGGATATCCTAGTACGTTTCTTTATTATTATTATTATTATTATTTGAGGCTGAGTCTTGTTCTGTCACCCAGGCTGGAGTGCAGTGCCACAATCTTGGCTCACTGCAACTTCTGCCTCCCAGGTTCAAGCGATCCTGCCTCAGCCTCCGGAGTGATTACAGGCACCTGCCACCACGCCCAGCTAATTTTTATATTTTTAGTAGAGATGGGGTTTCACCATGTTGGTCAGGCTGGTCTCGAACTCCTGACCTCATGATCCACCTGCCTCAGCCTCCCAAAGTGCTGGGACTACAGGCGTGAGCCACTGTTTCTGGACTATTATATTTTTGGAGTACAGAGTTGTACTACATCGTTGAAACTGTATGGCATATACTAAGTTAAAGTGTAGTTAGCAGAGACAAATTCTAGGCCTTAGGCTGAAGATGACATGAAGAGGGTTTCATTGTCAGAGGCTATTCAGCACCAAGGGGTTCATTTGTTTTTCCAATTACAAGCTAGACCCAAAGCACAAAGTAAAAACTCAGTACATCAGTGATAAGTTTAAAGTCTCAGTGCCTGTGCTTATGCCAAGGGATCACTTTAACACACTGAACTTAACACGCTCTTCCCCTGGCCAATTCTTTGTTGCTCTCAGCTAAAATCCTAAGTCCTCGACACAGCAAACATTGTCTTTTGTCACCTTGGTCTTATGCCCTGCTTCATTCTGAAACTCTAGGCAGATTCATCTGACTGAAGTGTGCTCACTGATTTGTTTACTTACTTATTCATTCATCACACATTTATTAAGATAGGCAATGCAAATACAGAAATGAGTAAGATTTATTTTTGCTTGAGAAGCTCACAGCCTAACAGGGAAGGAAAATGAGTAATCAGGAAATATCTACAAGGTGACAAATACCAGGATAAAGGGAAGCCCAGGGTGCTTGCAGCCATGCAAACCCTTGAGGAACCTGCAGGGGTTTTCAATGAGGAAGTGAGGAAGGTGTAATTGTAGTTGCCTCACAGAGCCAATATCTAGTATATATATCACAGTCTTTTGCTGTTCCAATATTTCCATGAAACTGGCATGAAGACATCAGTGCCAACTCCCCTGTGGACTGGCCTTCCTCTTTGCTGTCCATTTCTACAGTGTCCTCAGTCCCCAGTAGAAGAAGTGGCATGGAAGAAAGAGGAGCACCTTTGCTTCATAGTCACTGTCACCCCCTGCTCTCCTGGGCCTGCTCCAGCTTGTGCTGCCCACAGGGTTGGCATCAATCCCACTGTTTCCTCCAGCCTGCCTCCCCGCAACCCCGCCACCCTATTTTCAACGCCCACCAATATTGCTAGATGTAATGAGTCAGGCCTGCCTGCCACACTCCTGGGCTGTTATGCCATTGTCAAAATTGATATCTCACTTTTCCAGTTATTGAGTTGCCTTCTGCATGTGTAATTGCAAAAAAAGATCTTCCTTCTTTTGAGTTCACTGCTTATTTAATCCTAGAGTCACAATAAGAAAATGCGTCTTATTATGGAGAACATTTAGTGCCTCTGCCGAGGTGTTTGTGCAGAGATCGTTCTGAGTGTAGCAGAGAAAAGCAGCTCCCGATTCTCAGATGAACAGGAATTGAGTGATTAAGTCTCAGAGTCAGGCAGGTCCCTGGACTTCAGCATTAGGTGGGAGTGTGTGTGCATGGTCTGTCTTTGGGTGTGTGCACATCTCTGTGTGTCCATGCATGTGTGTGCAGGTATGCTTACATAGATACTTGGGGGCCTGAGGACTGGCTTGCGTGTAGGTGATTCTGCAAGCACAAGGGATTCAGGAAGGTGAGAATTCATTCACTCATACATTTATTTACCAGCAGCAAAAGTATATTGGATGACTACTCTGTATCAAGTTTTATGTTTAGGCGTTGGGGATTTAAAAATGAGTAACTTGAGATTTCTACCCTCAACCAACACCTAGTCAAGAGCAGGGTTTCTCAACTTAGCACAGTTGACATTTTGGATCAGTGAATCCTTTGTTAGGGACGGGGGTTTGTTTTGGGCACTACAAGATGCTTACCAGCATTCCAACACTCTACCCACTCAACACAAGTAGGAAACCAACCCCCTACCCTGCAGTTGTGACTATCAGAAATGCCCGTTAGAGATCCCAAATGTCATCTAAGGGGCAAAATCACCCCCAGTTATGAAGCAGTTATAAAAAATGTTGAAGCAGGTAATTTTGATAAGGTAAAGGGAGTCAAATTTAAAGGAGATCTTCACCGATGCTTGGGAGCTAAGAGGAGAGGGGGTAAGAAAGCACAGGAAGGTTGAAAAGGAAGATAATATCATCACAGGTGACTATAGCCAATTGGCAAGCCAAGCTCCAGACACAGGACTCCTCTGTAGATGGCAGGACAGGACAAGATGGGATGGAACAGTGCTGGGCCTGAGTAAAGACAGAGCTCAGTTGCTCACTTGGTGCAGGGTAGGCCCCATGTCATGGAAACTCAAATATCAGGTGCTCCCATCCAGGGTGGGGTCTGGGGTGGGGTGTGGGTGCAGGGCACAGGGAGAAGAAGGGAATGAATTCACATTACTGCAATCATAGGAGAAGGAAAACCAGAGACGGAAGGGAATCCCGCTGTCCTTCTCAGATGGACTTCAAGTGAGCTTCAAGGGGATGGATAGGTATGCTTTTGGCCATCATCTGACAGTGGTGTCACGCATGATACCTGCATGACCTCCACTGATGAGTGGAAAGCACGTGGCTCTTAGTAGGTGACCATTAAGCCAGAGGAGGGTGATATAGTTTGAATATTTGTCCCTGCCCAAATTTCTTGTTGAATTGTAATCTCCAATATTGGAGGTGGATTCTGGTGGGAGGCGTTGGGGTCATGGGGGTGGATCCCTCATGAATGGCTTGGGCCATCCCTTTGGTGATAAGTGAGCTCTTGCTCTGAGTTGAGATAAGATCTGGTTGTTTAAGTCTGTGTCACCTTCCCCCGCACTCTGTCTTGCTTGCTCCTGCTTTCGTCTTGTGACATGCCCGTTCCCCCTTTGTCTTCCACCATGATTGAAAACTCCATGAGGTTTCACCAGAAACTGAACAGATGCCAGCACCATGCTTCCTGTACAGCCTGCAGAGCCATGAACCAATTAAACTTATTTTCTTCATAAATTACCCAATTGTAGGTATAGCAATTGAGAACAAACCAATACCGTGGGGCTGAGCAGATTCCAAATCTCCAGTCTGGATGCTGGTGAAGATTTCCACTTCCTTGTGTGAACTGTGAGATAAGGTTGCCTCATGATGGAGGGCTTGAGAGTTGCCATCACAGCCTGCTGTGTATTCATCCTCTGCTTGGGGCCACAGAGTTGCTATTTTAGGTTCTCTATCTGCCTCCCATCTGTTTCCACCCAGAAGGCTGCAGGGCGACCCTTCCCCATTGCTTCCTGAGAGTTGTTCTTGTTTTCCATATGCTCTGGCAATGACATCACACCAGGGTGGTTTGATCTCAGCCCAAGAAGGTCACACCAACTAGGGCAGAGGTCACATCAACTGGGGGCCGGGGCAGGTGTCACCTGTCACTGGGGGGGAAAGGCGGGTCCCTGGAAGGAGCCCAGCAGGCAGAAGGGACTGGATTTACTCTGCTTTGATTTTTCTCTTTTTAACATGAAGATATCTGTGGTCATAAAAAGAAGGTAATGCATGACTCCTCCTCATGGCCCCCAGTTGTGAATGGGCCCCATCTACTTGAAACGCCACTTTTGATTTTTATTTCGTAGATGGGTTAGGATGAGTGCAGGTGGATTCCTCAAGGAGATCCCACAGGCTTAGAGGAAAAGTCCCCTTCCTTATCCCAAAGTCCCAGTGCTCCTGTGGGTGGGTGAGGTAGGTCTAAGGTCCGTGCCGGGGGCTCCATGAGGGTTCTAGTGGGAGGTCTGTTCCAGGGAAACTGCCCCCTTGGAGCTGCTGAGAGCTGCACAGTTTACTCTGCTCAGAGTAACAAAGTGGGGGACCCCATAGGCCTGGGAGATACCCACACAGTCTGTGCAGGGCAGAGGGCAATATGGCCCCCATATCTGTCTGCCTACCTGGGACCAAAACTGTTCCTGGCACATAGCAGGTGCTCAGACGACATGACAACATTGCACTAAACAGACCCAACTGATCTAGTCTAATCCAAGTCACTAACCCCTTGTGTAATCTTGGAAGAGCCTCAGTGTTCCCAGCTGTGAAGCAGGGATCTCAATAACATTAACCTTGGACTGTTTTAAAGTTTAAATGAGAAATGGACATAGACACTCTTTATGAACTTTAACAAAAGATTAGAAAGCTGCCTCTCAGTTCCTACTGTGCAACTCGTCCAAATGTTAGAGTCTGAACATGCCAGTTTCCCCATGGGAATTGCTCAATTCTAATAGTTTTCTATGCTGTACAAACATACATTATCTGCCTAGGGCCTGGTAAAGCTATTTTCATTTTGAACGAAAAAAGTTAGAGCTTGTAAGTATTTTAATTTTTCCTGAAGTGGCTTTTGTGTTAATATAGGTTGTTCTGAATGTATTAGAATGTCAGTATCTGGAGACAACGTATGGAAAGGGAACAAGCTGGTGGGGAGGGAGCAGAATTTGTTCTTTGCAAGTCAGACTGTTTACTTCCCTGGTATTCTCCTTAGTTATTGGCTAACAACATTTTCAAATCTCCAGTATGTCCCAGCAATACTTGACGGAAACAGGGCTCTAGTTTTAGGCTCTCCTGAGGCTGAAATGCAGGTGGCTAAGGAGGGGGTCAGAGGGTATATTGCAGCTTCCTCTTGCTGCTGTAACAAATGACCATGAACTTAGTGGTTTGAAAGACACAAATTCATCTTTTTACAGTTCTGCAGGGGAAGTCTAAAATCAAGGTGTGGGCAGAGCTACCTTCCTCCTGGAAGCTCTAAGGGCAAATCTGCTTCCTTCCCTTTTCCAGCCTCTAGAGGCAGCCTGTCTTCCTTGGCTCATGGCCACATCACTCTGACCTTGTTTCTGCTTCTTTGACTTCGGCCTTCCTGCTTCCTTCTTATAAGGTCCTTTGTGATGACACTGGGCCTATCCAGATAATCCAGGGTAATATCCTATTTGCAAAGTCCCTTTGTGTTAGGTACTGAATGCTTGTGCTCCCTCAATATCCATATGTTGAAGCCCTAACCCTTGATGTGATGGTCTTTGGAGATGGGGCCTTTGGGAAGGTTAGGGTTTACACTGGATCATGAGAGTGGGCCCTCACAATGGGATTAGTGGCCTTGCAACAGCGATCACAGAAAAAGGCCATGTAAGGATGCAGCAAGAGGAGAGCCAGCCATCTACAAGCCAGGAACAGAGGGCTCTGGTGGGTGGTCAGTTACAGGGAAACCTGCCCTCTTGGAGCTGCTGAGAGATGGACAGTTCACTCTGCTCAGAGCAACAAAGAAGCAGGACCTCATAGGGCTGGGAGATACACACGCAGTCTGTGCAGAGCAGAGGGCCACATGGTCTTTATATCTGTCCCCCTACGTGGGACCAGAACTGTGCCTGGCACGTACCAGGTGCCCAGACAGCATTGCATTAAATGGAGCCAACCGATCTAGTCTAATTCAAGTCACTAACCCCTTGTGTAATCTTGGAAGAGCCTCACTGTTCCCATCTCTAAAGTGGGCATCTTAATAACATCAACCTTGAACTGTTGCTGCCAGAAACTGAGTCAGCTGGCACCTTGACCCTGGACTTTCCAGGCTCCAGGACTAAGAAAAAACAAATTTGTTTTTAAGCCACCCAGTCCATGGTATGTTTTTAAGGCAGCCTGAGAAGACTAAGACACCATGGAGGGCCACATAGTCACAGGTTCTGATGAGGGATTAGGACATGTACATCTTCAGGTGGCCTTTATTCAGCCTCCCGCAGGGCATTGTTTCCAGACAGCCCCAGGGCGAGGTAGGCTTGGGCAGGTAGCCTGGCCCAGAGAAGCTTCTCTCAGCATTAAAGTGGAAGGTCTCAGGCTGATCTGCACTAACGGGGATCTCACTTCCTCACATCTTGCTTCCATCCCTGGCCTCCATGTCTCTCAAATGAGTCTCAGAGACAAAGAAGCCTTGTTCATTCTTTTGCTCACTGAGGTGGAAACCCACACGCCTGGGAGATGCTCGGTTTTTGCAAGGCAGAGAGCCGCACGGTCTTCATCTCTGTGTCCTCTCCAACCCCAGGACCAAAACTGCACCTGGCACATACCAGGTGCTCAGACTCCCACCAGGCTGGAGTTAGGCACAAGCCATGAGGTGAATCCTCTGAGGGCTCCAATTTAAAACTTGGGGGCTGGGTACTCTCATACTCCACCCCACCCAGCTCTTGCCATCTTTCCACTGTTCACTTATTCATATATTTATTCGATGGAGATCACCGGGTGCCTACTCTGTACTAGGTACTCTTCTAGAGATACATCAGTGAACAAACCAGGTGAATAATAAGTGTGTGGAATGAGCACACGCATCAGTGACAGCCCCCACTTAGAAGTTCTTAGTCCCTCTCATCACCAGGAAATGGAGGCCGATGAAAAAGGCACAAAAAAAGAAAAAAGAAAAAGAAAATAAAAGAAAGAAAAAATGAAAAGAAAAAAGCCAAACAGTTCTTTGTTTCCCAAGGTCTCCTTGCAACTGGGGCCACCAATCCTCTTCCATGCAGACCCAGCTTCCTGCACCCTCAGCAATTCCTGCAGAGAGCTCATTCTAACCCACAAACCTGACTCTGCCAGATCCTTGCTTCAAAGGCTTCCCATCATGGGCAGCACAGAGTCTGCAGTCCTGGGCAAAGTCAAGGTCGCCATGGCTTAACCTCTGCTTCCCTCCTGATGCCCCCACTTCTGACTCTTTTGTCTGTATCCCCATGGTACCTCAAATCTTATCTCTGCTATGGTACCTCTCCCTTCAGCAACACTGGGATTCTGAACGGCTGATACAGAAAGAGTGCTCCAGGACTGTCCTCAACATCTGTATTCACATCCTCTGGCAGGTTTCTCCTACCAAGCTGCTGGGCTGTGGGAGGTTCACCTGACCCCCGTGTTAGGGTCCCGGTTTGCTGCATCATGGACTTCATCAGGTGCTGAGTTTGCTGGTGAGTAGTACTTGATGCCGTGGGGTCTGGAGTCAGCAAGACCTAAAATGTAGACCAGATTCCACTCCTGACTGGCTGAGATGGACAAACCACTTCAACTTCCTCACCTAGAAAGAGGGAATAGTGATCCCCATCTCTAGTGAATCTTAGGGACACTGGATCCAACCATGTTTTCTGTTTTTGAGCAAATTAGGTCAATTTCCTCATCTCTGCAATGGGAAGCATGAAAGGGCTCTTGGAATGAATGAAGCTAATATGAGCACAATGCGTGACACATGGAAGGTGCTCCATAGATGAAAGTTATGATTGCATAATTATGTTTGTTGGTCTCACGGATGTTCTGTATTTTGCCATTCATCTGAGCCTCTACAAGCAAAGTGTTCAACGGCCACAGCAGAAACTACTCTGGTTGTGTCTGAAATAACAAGACAATCTCCCTGTATCTGAGTTAGCATGGGTTATATGCATATTTGCCATTTTAAATTTCTGCAAACTCTGAGTGAAGAGACGGATTTCTTTCTCAGATAGCATCTAAACAACCACCTGGTAGCCAGAATTTGCCCAATTTGAGCTCATCAAACACATTCATTCTCAAGATCCTTTTCCATTTGAATTCAACTGTCATTCACAGACACCCTCCGGTTCTCAGGGCTGTTTGGTAGACTTTTCATGCCACGTGGATTTAACGCTGGTGACTGCCGGTGGGTCAGGTGTTAGTCTTATTATCTGACAAGGGAGGAAACGGAGCCATGGACAGATGCTCATTCCACCAGGCCTGGTCTTCCAGAGATGAGTGAGGGTAGAGACGGGGCCTGGGGAAACTGCAGACAGGGATCGCTGGGTAAAGTCCTTTGCTGCTGTTTGTCTGATGTCAGAAACACAGAGAAGCCTGGATCAGGAGCCAACAGGTGCACATTTTCCAGGTGGGAGAGTGATTTTGGTCTCCTCACTTCTACAACTGAATAAAATGCATCTGTTTCCTCACCCTGGTGATCGTGGTTTTCATTTCTTCTTTGAAAATGTTTCTGGAGCAATAGCTATTTGATAAGATTCATTGCTGAAATGAAAACTCCAAGGAGGTGAAATTAGAAAATATCTTCTGGGCCAGAGTGGAGTTTCTTGCAGTAGAGCTGGCCTGCTGTTTGGGCAATGCTGGGGTTTAGTGGATGTGGATGAGGAAGAGGCACGGTAGAGACCCCTAACTCCATTCACAACTGGCATTGGCACAGCGCCCTTGGCCTCCTTGCCACACACACACACACACACACACACATACAATCTTACGAAGGTTGTATTTTCATCTCTTCTATTCTCAGGCTTTTGTTTTGAGAGATGATAGGAGGCAAATAGTTGTACAAAGATAGCAACTGTCTTGAAACAGAGACACTGTATAATCCTGAGCAGAGAAATGGTGGCTGACCTTTAGAAGAAGGGAAGAGGCATGAGCAGAGAGAAGCCTCTAGAAGTGGATGGGTGGACAGATCAATAGAAATTGAAGGACATAGGCTCTCAAGCTGGACTTGCAGGTTTGGGTCCTGCTCCTCACCTCCCTAGAGGTATGACCTTGGGAAAGGTACTTACCTTTCTGTGTCTCAGTGAACTCATCTGTGAAATGCGGGTAATGATAATAGCACCTGACTCATCACATTAGTTAGGACTGAATATGAGAAAGTTTAGAAAAAGGAACCTGTTTAGAGCAATGCCTGGCATATAGCAAGTGTTAAGAAAATGTGAACTCTTATTACAAGTGAATTAACATATCTAAGTAAAGCTGACAAGAGCTAAGAACACTGAGGCCTAGAAGGGTTTGTCATTTGTGTAGTCTCAAGATGACTCTTGAAAGAATATCTATGATGCATCTCCACTTCTGGACAGTCAGAGGGAAGATGTAGGAAGGGGTGTATTATTCTGTTTCCATAATGCTGTAAAGAACTGACCACGGCTGGGTAATTTATACAGAAAAGAGAGGTTTAATTGAGTCACAGTTCAGCATGGCTGGGGAGGCCTCAGGAAACTCACAATCATGTTCTAAGGGGAAGGGGAAGCAAGGCACCTTCTTCATAAGGCGGCATGAAGGAGAAGTGCTAAGCAAAGCAGGGAAGGGCCCCTTATAAAAACATCAGATCTCATGATAACTCACTCACTATCATGAGAACAGCATGGGGGAAACCGCCCTCATGATTCTATTACCTCCACCTGGTCTTTCCCTTAACACACGGGAATTACAGGAATTATGGAGGTTATGGGGATTATAATTCAAGATGAGATTTTGGGTGGGGACACAACCAAACCATATCAAGGGGGAACATGGAGTCTGCCTCCAGGGACTTTGCCTGCATGAGAAGAAGGGTCAAGTGTAGCCCAGGTGGAGAGGATGAGGTGTTGAAGTTTTTTACTATACTCTAGAGTGGTATAAAATAGGGCCCAAATCCTGGCATTCATAACAGTATGTTATTTAGAGTGGGAAGGGACCTTTGCCGGCCTTTGATCCAGCCTCTTCTTGTTTTCTATTTTAGAGCTGAGGAGATAGACTCAGAGGTGCTAAGAGACTTGTGCAGAGACACAAAGCCTGTGAGTGGTCACAGGCAGCACGTGGGCCCTGGGTACCTCCTCTCCCAGAGCACACGATTCTTGAGCTGAACCTCGGATTTTTCCTCCTCTTTTACCAACCCCACGGGCTTTAGGGCACCCGCACCACAGGGTGCAGAGGCAGTTCCCACAAGGCCTAAAGACCATATGCCTAATGAAGACACGGTGCTTGAAAAGTCAGTGATCTTTCCCTCCCCAACTAATTATGAATATCAGAAAAACTTAAGTGCAGTCCTGGCTAGAAACCATAAATAAACCCATTTTCCTGACGCTCCTTCCCTCTGGGTTATTTTATTATCGAGATGCATTTGGTTACTGAGCAAGAGACAGACAAACAGAAAGACTTTCTTCTTCCACGAAGGCCCTATCTGCTTTAATTCTCAAATTTGGTTGTGAATTCTCAGTGGATGGGTTCTGAGAGGGGGCGTTGCCGTGGTCAGGTTGGAGGGAGACACATGGTTTGGAGTGTGTGTGTTGTGGGTGATCATGCTTGGCCGGGTGAGGAGGACAAGTCTCTGGGCCACTTTGCAGGGTGGATCCTGGGGCTGAGATGACCCTCCTGGTCCCCAGGCTGAACCTCAGATTCCTCCTTCACCATCAGCACCATAGGCTTTGGGGCCCTGGCACCACAGTGTGCAGAGGTGGTCGCCCTGAGGCCTAAGGACCACATTCCTAATTAAGGCTCAAGCTGCGTGGGAAGGACTAGGGCTGCCTGGAAGAACAGCTCTGCCATTCTGAACGGCTCTTCTGCAGCTGCAATCCCTTGCAAGACTGTCCCAGTGATCAGCCACCTCATGTGGCAGGGGCGTGGGACAGGTGGGCCCTCTACACCCTCTCATCAACCCCTGTCCCTCTCTGTCTTCATTCTGACCTTCTTGGTTATTTAATTTTTGTTTCTCTCCCTCTCCTTTTCATGCTTATTTTTGCCCTTAATATGGAGTGCTTCTCAATATTAGGACCATGGAATTGGTTTTCTGTGATGGGGTTCCCCAAGCACCAAAAAAGAGATCATAAAGTTACTCAGAAGAGGCAAATGTGTGATTCTAGAATGTAGGGCTTTATGGGAAAAAAAGAACGAGGGTGGCTGAAGTCCTTGAGTGCAAAGATGAATGCCTTCATATATAAATTAAATTACATTAAAAATAAAGTAATCTTAAAATGTATACATTTCTATATAACTAAAATGTGACTATTTTAAAATTCATGTATGTATATTAATGAAAATTATTAAGACAATAGAGATAGACTACAGGTAACAAAGTGTGAATAGCATTTTCTGTACCTGAAAATTGCAAGAAAAATAAAAACCAATTACACACGGAATACCCATTTAGCATCCTTTGTGCCCTGAAAGTCCAAGAGCTTCCTCTTCTGAAGCCTAAAGGAGGTGTTCACAAATGTGGTTTGTAGTAATTAACATTGTTCTTTACCAAGTATTTCTAGCTCTCAGCCCTCTGGTAAGGCTGTATTTTCTTTTCTTTTTTTGAAATAGGGACTCACTTTGTTGCCCAGGCTGGAGGGCAGTGGTGTCATCTTGGCTCACTGCAGCCTTGACCTCCAGGTTTAAGCGATCCTACTGTCTCAGTGCCCCAAGTAGCTGGGACTACAGGTGCATGCCACCACACCTGGCTAATTTTTGTATATGTTGTAGACACGGGGTTTCTCCATGTTGCCCAGGCTGATCTCCACCTCCTGGGCTCTGCTTGTTGAAAGTAAGTATGGGGAAGTGATCTGCCTGCCTTGGCCTCCCAAAGTGCTGGAATTACAGGCATGAGCCACCATGCCAGACCAGATTGTATTTTCTAACCTTTAGGTGTGGCCATGTGATGGGTGTTTGCCAAAGACAAGTAAGCAACAGTGACATGTTACACCTGGGTGGGAGCTTTGAGGGCCAGTGAGCAATTTGCCAACTCTTCCCCCTGCAATCATGGTCATGAATCTGACAGGGGCTGCCCTATCAGCCTGGCCCTGGAGGGAAGACAGCGTGGAGCATAGCCCTCAATGGGCAGCCAACCTAAGAGGGAAGTAAAAGTCGGTGGCTTTAGGTCACTGAGATGTTGCATTATTTCTTACACAACACAACCTAGTTTATTCGGACTGATACAAAACACTATGATGTTTGTGTAGACACATGACTCTTATTTTGTGTGTCTGGCTCTTGACCATATACTTGTTACCTTTTTGATTTCCTACCGCTCTACCTTCTAGAGAGCAATGGCCGTTCACGGTCTGAAGGCCCTCAACAAAAATTTTCCTTCTTTCTGCAGCATTTCAGAGAAAGCAGGCCCCAGGATGAGAGTGTGTTTTGCTTCCTTTCCATCCCAAGATCTCATTGCAAAAAATCTCTACTCTGGCCCTGACCCCGATCCCCTCACTGCTATCGTGTCAGTATGTTTTGTGAGTGTTCTCCCCTCTACACCCTTGACCCACAGCATTGTTGAAAGTAACTATGGAGAAGTAAAGGTGAATGGATTATAATTTCCCTGGATGGGAGTTTGAGGTTGTGAAGGGATTACCATAGTTTCTTTACTTTTCTTTTCTTTTTTTTTTTTTTGAGACGGAGTCTCGCTCTGTCACCCAGGCTGGAGTGCAGTGGCGCGATCTCAGCTCACTGCAAGCTCTGCCTCCCGGGTTCACGCCATTCTCCTGCCTCAGCCTCCTTCATAGCTGGGACTACAGGTGCCCACCACCACGCTCAGCTAATTTTTTGTATTTTCAGTACAGACGGGGTTTCACTGTGTTAGCCAGGATGGTCTCAATCTCCTGACCTCGTGATCCACCCGCCTTGGCCTCCCGGGATTCCCGTAGCATCTTAATTTCCTAGAGACATAAATTTTTTGGGGACCTGTTGTTGTTTCCAGAGTCAAGTTTATTAATGCACTTTTTTAACAATCAACATTGTTCTGGTTGAATCATGGGTATAGAGAGTCAGCACCAACAATTCGGTAGGTGTTGTGCCAACATTGGGGCACTTTAGTGAGAGGGCACCATGGGTTCCAGAGAAAGTCTTCTAGCTGGAGTCCTCCTGAAATCAGAAGGAGCTGGGACGAGGACTTCTACCTAGATGGTTTATTTGGCAGGTTATCAAGGGCTGAGGAAGTAGGGAAGAAGGGAATACCAGTGCCAGGTGTGTTACTGAGGATGCTGCTGTGGGCTGTGGAGCACGGTTTCTCCAGGGCTGTCTGCGAAACACTCAGGATGCTGCTGAGAAGTGTCAGCAGGGAGGGAAGGAGGCTTTTGGTTCCCACCTTGCCTTCTTAATTGAGGGCACCCCCAGGGCTGCTCACACCCTTTTACGTCTGACCTATGCTTGTACATATAGGCTGGAGGAATATCACTGTAGGAGTGGTGCTCTTCCAATGGCACAGAAAGCAGGGCCATGCTGTGCGTGTTTGAGGCAGGATGCTGCTAGCACCAGGGGAACAGAAGTCCCCTGGATGGAAACATCCACACCAGTGGCAGCCATCGTCAAAGGTGAGGCAGAGAATGACAGTCACAGTGACAGTGACAGTCATGTCTGCTTCCATATTATGATGTGATTTGCAATAAAACGTGTGTGCCCAGTAGTATTGAACATGCTTGTGTTCCTGGAAAGGCAAACTGACTGTCAGTTCTGTTGCCAATGTACGTGGATGTGGGTAAGGTGATGTGGGATGTGGGTGGGGTAGCGCATGCTCTCTAGAAGGTGGCAAATCCACCTTACCTTTCATAAGGAAGTCATCAGATCCTGAATGTTTCTGACTGGGGAAACTGAGGGAATGCAATAAACTTTCCAGACACTATGTTCTTGGCACTTACCTGAGGACAACCCTGCCCCCATTTGGCCTGGATTTGGGGTCCCTTCCTCCTCCATGGTCCCTTTAGGCTGTATTGTGTGTCAGTACGACCTACATGTGAACTCCAGAGGAAAGGCCTGCTAGGGATGTTGCTGCTGTTCTGGTACAGAAACAATTGGATGCCCTTAAACGCACATGCCTTCCCATGTAATGTCTTGGCAAAGTGGAAATGTGCGCTCAGAATTGCCACTGGCAGGGGTGCTGCTGGGTTCGTGTTTCTTTGTGCAATGTGCCATCTGTAGGAGAGAAATTGATTTTTTAAAATGAACAGACTTTGTGTAAAAAATATATATATGTATGGTGCCATTATTAGGCTTTGCAAATGCCTTTCTCCCACTGAAGAATTGCCAGTACACGGGGCTCCTCTGCTGCTGATACGCAGGCAGTCATGACTGGGGTTTGCATGAGGAAGGAGGCAGGAAGTTTGTGATCCCTTTCACAACCTTCTGAACCCATGAGCCTCAGAGAAGTGAGGGCCCTGGGTGACCATCTTACCTGAGAGGCATTTAATGGGGCTTTTCCAGGCGGGAAAAGAGCAGTGAATGCTGTTCTGCCCTTGGGCAAAGGCAGCCATAACCTGAAACATTGATATTGATATGGCACTGGGCTGGGTGCAGTGGCTCATGCCTGTAATCCCAGCAGCTTGGGAGTCTGAGGCAGGAAGATCACTTGAGATCAGGGGTTCGAGACCAGCCTGACCAACATTGTGAAACCTCATCTCTACTAAAAATACAAAAATTAGCTGGGTGTGGTGCCACATGCCTGTAATCCCAGCTACTTGGGAGGCTGAGGCAGGAGAATCGCTTGAACCTGGGAGGCAGAGGTTGCAGTGGGCCGAGATCATGCCACTGCACTCCAGCCTCAGCAACAGGAATGAAACTCTGTCTCTCTCTCTCTCTCTCTCTCTATATATATATATATATATATATATATTGATATGGGCACTTGGGGCATCTGGGATCAAAACAGAAATGATACCCTAACATATTGGGGTCTTCATTGACCGTAACCACAACATGGGTTATTAGCATGATGTGGCTGCTTACAAAAGTGGAGTAGCAGAATTCTAAGATGACCTCTGTGATGGTGACTTTCATGTGTCCACTCAGCTAGGCTATAGTACCCAGTCATTTAATTGAAACCTAATCCAGGTGCACTGGGCAGGTATTTTGCAGATGCGGTTGACCTTAAGGAATACAGATTAGCCTCGATAATGAGGGTGGGCCTCATCCAATTCGTTGTAAGCTGTAAGAGCAAACACTGAGGTTTCCCAGAAAGAAAGAAAGTCTGCCTCAAGACTGCAGCATCAACTCCTGCCTGAGTTCCTAGCCTGCTACCAAGCCCTGCAGACTTCAGATTTGCCAGGCCCACAGTCATGTGAGCCAATTCCTTAAAATAAATCTCTCAATATCTGTATATCTATACATAGAAAAATAGACTATATGTCTTAATAGATATATCTAAATCTATGTCTCTCTATATAATCCACACTCATTACTTCAAATCACTTTCCCTGAATATTTATTTCCAGCCCAGACATCTATCTGATGCTCTCAATCAGGGGTCAGCACGCTGTGGCTCTCTAGCCAAATCCAGCCTGTCATTACCTTGGTAAATCAGTTTTACTGGAATACAGCCACATCCAATGATTTACACATCAACTGTGACTGCTTTCCAGCTGCAACAGTGGAGGTGAGTAGTTGTAGTAAGGATTATACAACCCGCAAGACAAAAAACATCCTCTCCTTGGCCATTTTCAGAGTTTGCTGACCTCTGCTCTAGACCCAAATATCCAACTTCTCTGCGCAATTTACATGGCCTTCCCATGAGACCACAAACCTTCTTCTGTATAAGACCAACTACCTTCTTTTTCTTTCTGTGTCTCAGGGACAGCATCTCCCTCCACCATTTGTCCAGACGTGAAGCCCTAGAGTTGTCTTTGACTTTCTCCACATCTCCCTCCACCATTTGTCCAGACCTGAAGCCCTAGAGTTGTCTTTGACTTTCTCCACATCTCCCTACAACCCAATACCCAATACTACATCCAGTCCAACAAATCCAGTCTTCTGAGTAGCCCTTGGATATCTTCCCCAGCACCCTGGCACTCTCCCTGGGTCCTCTCTAGCTGCCTGTGACAGCCTTCACAATATCTTCTGGCTCCTTCTCCAGCCTGGTCCCCTCTCGTACTGCCATCAGAGGCTCTTCCTGGAAAAACAAAACAAAACAAAACAACCAAGAGGATCTTCTTGTCTCATTACAAGAGACTTTGATGAGACACAGTTTAGAAGCCTAGCTTCTCATTGTTCTCTCTGAGGCCATCCCTGCCTGGTCTCTCCTCCTTCCTAGGGATTTCCCCCAACCCTGTCCAGCACAGCCCTGTGTTCCAGCTTTGGTCATTGTCTCTCCGTTTCCAGGATCTGCCGTGTTCCTGCTGAACTCTGAGATTTGCACATTCTGCTTCCTCCCTCTGTTTTGCTCTCAGCTCTCTCTTTGTGGGTAGACTCCAAGGGAACCTCAGTCCCTCTGGGGACATTGCTTTCTTTCTCTGGGGAACTTCCCATGTTCCTCCAGACTTGGCTCCTGCCTTGGGATTTTCTTGTCAAAGATTTTATACCCCACGTTGTAACTTCCAGTTCTCTGCCTGCGTCCTCCAGTAGTCCACCATCTCCACTAGGGCGGGGTTCATCTGTTTGCTTGCTGTGGTACCCACAGGCATTTTTTGAGTAAATGAAAGGGTGAGCGGATGGGGGTTGGTCCTGCCCAGCTTCCGAGAGGCAGAGGGAAGGACCGTTTCCATATCACCAAAGCACAGAGGAGCTCAGTTGTTCTCCACGGGATGAGGTGACAGGATGATACTGAAATAGACAGAGATGTGGCTTCTGTGCCTGGGGAGAGGCCCAGTAAGATGGGGGGAACTCCCTCTTCCTCCTCCTCCCACTCTGGAATCTTCAGGAGCAGAGGCTCCTCTTTCTGGTCAGATTGATAATCTCTTTGGTCTCCTCCCCTCCTCTTCCCTCCCTTTCATCTTCTCTTCTTCCCCACTTCTCATTTCCCTCTTCTTTCTCTCCACTCCACCTCTCCCTTCTCCCTGTCCTCCTCTGCTTTTCCCATTTCCCATTCCCTTCCCTTTGTTTTTCACCTCTCTTCTTATTTCATGCCTTCTTCCCCTTTTCCTTTCCCTCTTCTAGTCTCCTTTTCCTCTTCTACCTCTCAGGTGGGCAGTGCTGAAACATGTCACCCCGCTACTATGTAACCTTTAGCAGTTTTGTCTGCTTTGAACAATTTTAACCCAAGTTAATAACCTTGCATTACGTTTATGTTGAACCCTCCCATATGACAGGCGTGTGCTGAGCCATTGACATGCTGACATGTGTTGCCTAATCACATTCACGGTATTCCTTTGAAGTGGATATTATTATTTATAGATGAGCAAATTGCATCACCTGTGATTCAGTAGGTGCAAGGCACTGTGGAGAATGGAAAAAAATGATTTAACACATGGTCTACTGCTCTTAAAGGACACATAGCCCAACGGAGTGCTACAAAAGCCCCCCACAGTCTAAGGCAGATTCTAAGAAGGGGGGCATGACTTAAGCATGTATCCTGCTGTGCCCTCCCCACCTTCTCTGCTGTTTGCGTTTTCCTCACTCACATCATGGATCTTGCAGCTTTGACTGCTAGATTCTCATCAGAAACCTCCAGCCCCAACTTCTGCACTAGATACTTTTGGGAATGCATTTTTTTTTTTTTTTTTTTTTTTTTTTAATGAGATAGGGCCTCACTCTGTTGCTCAGGCTGAAGTGCAGTGGTGCGATCTTGGCTCACTGCAACCTCTGCCCTGAGCTCAAGCGATCCTCTCTCCTCAGCATCCTAAGTAGCTGGGACCACAGATGTGCATCCCCATGCCCAGCTAAGATTTTGTAGTTTTGGTAGACACAAGGGTTTACCATGTTGTCCAGGCTACTCTCGAACTCCTGAGCTCAAGCAATTTGCCTACCTCGGCATTCCAAACTGTTGGGATTATAGGCGTGAGCCACCGCGCCCAGCTGGGAATTCATATAATTTTCTCTCCAGTTTTATGGAGTTTCTGTAAGACATCCTCATTCCTTTTTAGAATGGGGGGGGTATGATAGAATCAATAAACGAGTAAAACAGTCATCTAGGCACCCAGAGTGCAAGGCATGACGCTGACACTCTGGGCTGGGCTGTAGAGAAGTCCGTGCCTGCCGCTTGCCAAAGTGTCAACCTGGTGGTCATTTCCCAGCTCCAAGCCCATTTCTACAAGTTGCACGGCACTGCTTCTCAGCAGATTGGTCAGAGGATTAAAGACCTGGTCAAGCACCTGGTGCTATCTGGCATTTGGTTGGTTTTCAGTTAACATTAGTGCCTCTTTAATAGTCTGTTATGGGTTTTCCTTGAACCTTCTGTTGGGCAATTCCAGCTAATCAAAGGCACTGCTAAAGGTTAAGTTAATGAAACCATGATCATATTGTAGCTTTTTACCCGCTTGCCAACAAACACCTTATTGAGGACAAGCCAACTCTGGGCCATGCTGAGGTAAAAAGCAGCCTTGGGTTTACCAAGTGGATTCCCTCCTGACATCAGACAGATAGACTAAAGGAACAGTTAGCATTGGACACCTCCACACGACCCTGAGTACAGCTTTCAACAAGCCAGCAGCTGCTGCACTCCCATTAGTTAATGTCACCGTTCCTGCATTTATTCTGAATGATAATTGCAGTATGTACCAATGTGTATTTTTAACTGCTCCTCTTAAAAGAAAATGGAAAGAATGTCATTCTCTTTTTACAGAGGCTCAGCTGCAGCATTGTTGCCCCAATAAAGGAAAAGAAAAAAAAAAAAAAAACAACCCGGAACAATCCTGCCCTAGCCAGTGGCCAAGTGAAACCCCAGGCTCTCAGCCTGAAGGGAAAATAATGTAGCTGTGTGTTTGGAACCAGTCTTAGCAGTGTGCAGTGTGTATGTGTAGGGCATGGTGTTTGTGAGGCCACACACCTTCCAAGAATAATTGCTCTAGGTTGTTTTCAGTGAATAGTGGTCTTCACACATATCCTCTTGGGCCCCTGTTTTTCGTTTTTTTGTTTTTTTTTTTTTAATTTTTGTAAGGAGTGAGAGAGGCTGGGCACAGTGGCTCATGCCTGTAATCCCAGCACTTTAGAAGGCCAAGGTGGGCAGATCACCTGAGGTCAGGAGTTTGAGACCAGCCTGGCCAACATGGCGAAACCCCATCTCTACTAAAAGTACAAAAATTAGCCAGGTGTGGTGGCAGGTGCCTGTAATCCCAGCTACTCAGGAGGCTGAGGCAGAAGAACTGCTTAAACCTAGGAGGTGGAGGTTGCAGTGAGCAGAGATCGTGCAACTGCACTCCAGCCTGGGCAACAGAGTGAGACTCCATCTCAAAACAAAACAAAACAAAAGGAGTGAGTGAATTACAAGCTATAAGGAAATGGCCATGAAACAGGCAGCTACAGTTTTGGTGACCTGTTTATTTTTATTTTTATGTTACCTGAAACTGTATTTTGTAATATTTTTAGATTTATAGCAAAGTTGCAAACATACCCTTTACCTAACTTACCCTAATACTAACATTTTACATAACCGTGGTGTAACTATGACAACTAAGAAATTAATACTGGTCTAGTACCCTGCGCTAGCAGACTTCATTTTGTTGGTACCTATTATTTCACTGATGTCCTCTTCCTCAAAGGGATCCAATTCAATCCAGAATTGCACATTGCATTTAGTTGTCATATCTATGTAGTCTTTTCTGATTCAAGGGCTTCTTAATCTTTTTCTTTGATTCTCTAAAGAATTTTGAAGACTATTAGTCAAGTAGTTTGTAGAATGTTCTCCTGTTTGAACTTGTCTGATTAGATTGGGGTTATAGATTTTTGAGAAAAATATCACGGAGGTGAAGTGTTCTTCTGGTTACATGTTAAGGGGTATGTGATAGCAAGCAAGATAACTTATGACTGGTGATGTTAACCTTGATCAACGTAGTGTCCACCTGGTTTCTATATTTTCACTTCTATACCTCTTTCTTTGGAAACAAGTTACTAAGTCTAGCCCAGAATCAAGAGGAAAGGAATTGAGCTCTGCCTCATGGATATGTATGTGATACATTATTTGGAATTCTTCTGAAAGGAAGATTTGGGGAGCCTGGCCTTAAAGATGGATCTGTCAGTATGTGATTTTGGGCCCATAACTCAACCTCTCTTA
Organism: Pongo pygmaeus; assembly: GCF_028885625.2. Taxonomy (NCBI): domain Eukaryota; kingdom Metazoa; phylum Chordata; class Mammalia; order Primates; family Hominidae; genus Pongo; species Pongo pygmaeus. Next base: position 146,552,113 of record NC_072380.2, read on the forward strand.
GTCTAACTAAGATTTTTCTTCTAAAAAAGAGAAGTTGCACAAAGATGCATTCCATGGTGTGGCCAGCCTGAATGCCCAGTGCTTAACCTGTTGTTAGGGTGACAGATTCTGAAATTAGAAAGATGAAGCTTTAGGTTTCAGGTCCACCACTTGCACACATGCCTTTAGATAAGTTTCTTAAACTCTATAACATTCAGGTGCCTTGTCTATAAAATGGAATGAAACTGATACTGAGATATCACCTGTAACGCATTTAGCACAGAACTTTGTGTGTAGGGACGCACAAGTTCCAGCTGTTATTTTGATCGAATAGCAGCTCAGTTATACACTAGTCGAAAGCAGTGTTTAATGGTATCCGATGAATGTATAGAATTATTTCTCTTCTTATGATATTGAAAGGTATTTTAGGACTTTTTCCAGCCTTGCTGAAACGTGGTATCTATAGTAGTAACATCACAACACCAACCCTAGCTTAACTTCTGACTTTTACACAATTACAGTTTTGGCAAAGTCAACAGAGCCCATCTCGAATGTCAGGTGGAAAACATGGCTTTGAGTCAGCCCAACCACTGAGCAGCAGAACATTTTCATCTGTGCCTCAGTTTCTTCATCTGTCAAATAAGCATGACTATTGTAGCTCCTAGCACAGTGACCACCACCTGGTGAAGATTCATTCCTGAGCTCAATAGCTGGCCCACCCATCACAAACTGCTTATTGCAAAAGAATAGATGGGCACACAGCCATTAACTGTCAGAAGGCAGTGTTGTGCTGAGCCCCTGTTAGCCTCAGTGGGAGAAGTACCAAGTTCAAGAGGCCAAAGAAGGACCCAGAGCCAGCAAATGAGACAAGGGGCTTATGTACAGGAGGCTTATGTATAGGGGGAGGGAGTCCAGTGGTGGTGGGCTGGGCAGGAGAACTGCCTTATGTACAGAAAAGATCTAGTGGCAGTGGGTGGGAAAAGATAACCTCACGGCCCAGTGGTGGTGGGCTGAGCAGGAAAACCACAACCACCTACAAATATTATGCAGTTCATATATGATTTTCACTTAACATCTGATATGGTTTGGGTCTGTGTCCCCATCCAAATCTCATTTTGAATTGTACTCCCATAATTCCTACGTGTTGTGAGAGGGACACAGCGGGAGATCATTGAATTATGGGGGCAGTTTCTCCTATACTGTTCTCGTGGTAGGGAATGAGTCTCAGGAGAACTGATGGTTTGATAAGGGGAAACCCATTTCTCTTAGCTCTCATTCTCTCTCTTGCCACCACCATAGAAGAAGTGCCTTTCACCTTCCTCCATGATTGTGAGCCCTCTCTAGCCACGTGGAACTGTAAGTCCATTAAACCTCTTTCTTTTGTAAATTGCCCAGTCATGGGTGTGTCTTTATCAGCAGTGTGAAAACAGACTAATATCCTCTCCATAATGGCCTTTGCTTGGCAACCTTCATTTAACCCCAAACTCAGGGCTTTAATCTTCTGTATGGAACTGTGTTCCATGAGCTGGGGCAGTGTGGGGGCTCAGACATTTACCACAGATAAGGAACAAATGAATCTCCAGGTTAGTCACTCCCGGATTCCCTAGCTTGGAGCACCCATTCAAGTGCATCTGCCATACAGGATCACTGTAAGGTATGCTTAAATGATTGCTGTCAGATATGTTTACCCTACAGGTGCAAAGTCTCATGACACCCAAAGTGGATGAGGTTATGACAGTGGTTTGATTTCAGATAACATAGTCGGTATGCATCGTAGAAACAGACAATGAGGGACTTCAAAGGTGATTATCATTTCCCTGTGAAAAAATAAAAGTGCAAAGGTGACTAATGTTAGGTAATTAATGGAAAATAAAGGAAATTATCTAATGAGAATGGTTAAGAGCTTCTATTTTACAAGTTATTCAGTAACAATTGGCTAATAAGAAGTGAAGCAACATAGGGAACACTCACGATAAATTGTTTAGTGTAGACAATAATAAGGACATGACGTGTATTAGTTCATACTTGAACTGCTATAAAGAAAAACCTGAGTAATTTACAAAGAAAAGAGGTTTAATTGGCTGACGGTTCTGCTAACTATACAGGAAGCATGACTGGGGAGGCCTCAGGAAACTAACAATCGTGGCAGAAGGTGAAGGGGAAGCAGGCATGTCTTCCATGGCCAGACCAGGAGGAAGAGGGGGACTGGGAGGTGCTACACACTTATAAATGACCAGATCTTATAATAACTCACTCGTTGTCATGAGAACAGCACCAAAGGGGAAATCCGCCCCCATGATCCAATCACTTCCCACCAGTCCCCTGCTCCAACATTGAGGATTACAATTTTATTTGTTTGTTTATTTATTTATTTGAGACAGACTCTTGCTCTGTTGCCCAGGCTGGAGTGCAGTAGTGCAATCTCAGCTCACTGTAACCTCTGTCTTCCAGGTTCAAGCAATTCTCCTGCCTCAGCCTCCTGTTTAGCTGAGATTACAGGCACGCATCACCATGCCCAGCTAATTTTTGTATTTTTAGTGGAGACGGGGTTTCACCACGTTGGCCAGGCTGGTCTCAACCTCCTGACCTCAAGTGATCTGCCTGCCTCGGCCCCCCAAAGTGCCGGGATACAGGTGTGAGCCACCATGCCCCTCTGAGGATTACAATTTGACATGAGATTTGGTTGGGGACACAGATCCAAACCACATATCAACCTGCATACCATGCTTGGGACTGTGAAAATACATGAGCATGTAGACAGATTCTACAATGGAATGTGTAGAAGTGAAAGCATCCTTCTGTTAAGACAAATAAAACGTAATTTGGTAAAAGTTAAACAAACCTTTTGAGTTTCCAAACAAATCTTCCAAGTTAGGAAAAACAGAAATAAATGTGATCCAAATTTCTCACTGTTTTGGAATAAATAGATGTATATTCGTTCTGTACGCCTGCTCCACATAAATATTTTCCAAATTTCCCTCTTCCCATATATGCCCCTCAAAGCTCCTCCATAAAATTAATACAGTTGACAGAACTGTTTGTAAAAGACAAAGAGAAACAATTTCAGGACTCTATACAAGAAGGGAAAGATAAAGCTTTTCTTTCTTTTTTTCTTTTCATTCTTCAGCAGCTTGTTAGAGTCTCAGAGCCTGTGTTATTGAAACCCCAGGGTGACGAGCATTAAGGTGAATCTATTGCCAAGCTTGAGCCCTTTAATGAGTGCATTGATCAGAAAAGAGACGCAAGAAAGCAGAGTCCGGTGACACCTGAATGAATATAAATTTAGCCCCGATTGAAGTTCCTCCATAGTCGGCCTGCTCCACGCTGACAGTGTTATCGAGAGGAGAGAAAAGCAATTTTGGTCTCCAGTCTTGATTCTCTTCATGCTGTTGGCAGTTTTTAAGAAGAACAAGTTATGACTATTTTACTTCAAAAAAGCAGCGGGAACTTGTCAAAGATTTCCTCCCTGGAAGTGACAATTGAGAATGCGTCTACTTGGTGCTGATCTTGAATCTGTAATCAATCCAATGGACTGGAGAAAGAAGTACTTTCAAACCAGTCGAATTGTCGGGAAATTGGTCAGGCTGCCTCAGCAGGAAGTGAGCACCCCGTCACGGGAAGAGTGCAAACAGGAGCAGGCCGGCTAGTTGGCAGGATGTTTCAGAGGGGTTCACACATGAAAAGGAGGCCTGCAGGGAGGTGGATGGCTTGATACTGAGTCACCTTGAAGATGACGCCAATGTTAGCCTTCTATCATTCTAGACAACCAGCCAGCAAAATGATAAGCATCACAGGTTTTTGGAACTAGGCAGATGGATTTTTAGATTGTGGCTTTTCTCTTGTGTGACATTGGGCAACTTACTGTCCCAGTCTTTACATAAAGACTCTGTCTCTTTATAAGTCAAATGGGGATGGAAATATTACCTAACTCAGAGGTCTGCAGAGTTTAAATTAGATAATGCCTGAATATAGACTGCTCATCTCAGTGCCTGGAGTAGAACCACTTCTCAGTGAATGTTCTTGTGATTAGGATTGCCCAGTGATTTGTCTTCAGATTCAACTTTGTATATTGAACCCTTTTTGGATGCTTGACATTTTTGCCCCTGTTATCTTACATAAAATCCTCAACCACCTTGAGAGGTATGGCTGTTTAACTTCACTTTCCAGAAGAAGATGCGTAAGTTCAGAGAGGCTCAGTGATACCTTTAAGGCCACACCACTCCCTCAAGTAACTGTTTGTTGTTTTCTGAGTTATCACACCTAAGGTGCCCAGCACAAGGTCTAGCACACAGTAGGAGCTTGATAAAGTGAGGGTCTCCGAGGACTCAACTCCACTCTGCTTGCACAACTCAGCCCCTTTCCACCATCAGCCCCTCCCTTCTACCCTGCCCTGAGATGCTGTCTCTTGCTCATCTGCTTCCCCTGCATTTTCGAGCCCCTGACTCTCCTCTCTTCTCTCCCCTTCCTCTCCCTTCAGACTTTGGCACATCAGCGCCTTTTGATTTCTGTAGCCTCTTCAGAAGTATTTTTGACACAAACAATAGTCCCGGCTTTTGCTTTTCCAAGAGGCATCAGCACAATCGGAGCAGACACTGGTGACTCATTTTGATCATCGCCTTTAAGCAATTCACTCTGTGAGCCTGGACTTGACAGGCCTCACTGTGCCGTGAAATCTAATACTATTTTTATGCCTTTTAATCTATCTTTTAACAGCCTCCTTGTTTAGAACTCTGCGCCCTGGATTCACGGAAAGCACGTTTTTGAGAGTGGTGAGGACAAACTTGGCCCATCTTAATCAAAGGCTCGGGGAGACCCAGTCTGGGGTCTTTACCCAATCCTCAACTCTCCTAATGCCTTCCCCCACTGCTTCCTTCTATAACGGCCTCAGCAGGAACCTTCCTGGCTGCTTGACAGAGCCGCTGGCTGGCTTCTTCTATCTTAATAACCGCCGAGCTCTCCAAACTAGGATGTTGTCAAAATGTTTCTAAAGTGCCAGAGTTGTTCTATTGAGTCACTGTCATTGGAAAGTCATTATGGAAATACATGTTCTGGGTAAATGTCAGGGAAGGGGCTAGTCACTTCCTTCTGAAAGCCTTCCTAGATAGCCCCAGGCCAAGTGACAGGCTTCTCTCCTGGGTTCTTTAAGAACTGAGTGCGTATCTTTGTGCTTATATTTTATTTAATGTGACAAGCATTCATGAGGGATTTACATGAAGCATTCTGTTATATTTGTTTAAATGTCTTTCTTCTGGACTATACAGTGAGTTTCTTTGTCTTATTAGGAATTTAGGGTGGGGACGCAGCATGCTGATCCCAAAACTCACTTCTGTTCTCTGGAGATCCAGAGCAAGAGAACTGTACATACAAGAATGAAAGCCAAGGCTGGGCGCGGTGGCTCATGCCTGGAATCCCAGCACTTGGGAGGCCGAGGCAGGTAGATCACAGGGTCAGGAGTTCGAGACCAGCCTGATCAACACAGTAAAACCCTGTCTCTACTAAAAATATAAAAAATTAGCTGGGCATGGTGGCAGGCGCCTGTAATCCCAGCTACTCGGGAGGCTGAGGCAGGAGAATCACCTGAACCTGGGAGGCAGAGGTTGCAGTGAGCCAAGATCGTGCCACTGCACTCCACCCTGGGCGACAGTGCGAGACTCTGTCTCAAAAAAACAAAAAAACAAAAAAAAAAGAAAGCCATACAGGGGGAAGCAAACACATTTCATTCACAGAATCACTGGGAAAGCAATGTGTATTGTTTACTGCTGAGATTTCTGGGAAAATGGAGCTGGAGAGTGGGATGGAGGCTTGGGTCCTATGGAGATTCTTCGACTTCCCCTGGTACCTAACCCTGGAGCCCACATGCCCTTGGCCAGGTCCCAAGAGGGATCTCAAGACCCTCAACACCACCACTGAAGTGGATGAAGGTCAAACAAGACCCCATGGGGCAAGCATGGGAGCAGGAAATGAAAGAGAAGGCGAGGCTCCAGGCCTGGACTTAAGGTTGTAGCCTTTCAGTTGGCGTGTTTTTCTGAAAGCATTTAGAAGCTACCAACTGTTTAAATAATGGTCAGCTTTCACTTCCAGCCATGATGAAGTAACAGGGACTGAACTTATCCTCCCACTTTAGATAGCTAATCACATGGATAAAATATATGAAATAACAGTATTCATACACTAGAAAACAGGCAGTACAGGACAGGAATCCTTGAGAAAAAAGAACAAATAGGGCGAGTTCTAGGAATATTTCTCTGTTTTGCCTGGAGAGAGTTTCCAGGCTGCAGTGCAAGAAGCAGCAGCTCAAACTGAGTCCAGTGGTCTTCCTAAGTTTAGGAGGCAGGACTGAGAATTTAGGGAGGCCATTGTGGCTGGGATTCTTTCAGCAGTGTTCCTTAAAGGAGCGAGCTTCACAGAAAAAGAGCTTTGGAGTTTTGTGGAAGAGTCCTTTTTGAGTCTTAACTGAGTACTAATCAGCACATGCACTAAAGAAAACTACCTGAGGCCAGGGAGGAAAAAACAAACAAACAAACCAAAAAAACACCCGGAAGGAGTAGATAGAAAAATTTCTGGAGCCATACAGGACTGGGAATAATTCATGTTCCTGACAGCCATTATAAGATACCTCATATGGCACAGGGCATCAGGTTGAGTATTCAAAAGGGGATTGTCTCATTGATGGGGACAGATTAGTTTGTGTCTCTGCCTAGCAAAGCATAGAAACAGGACTTGAGAGGATGAGTTTGTTCCCAACTACCTTAACTGAACCCAAGAACAAATCTGAATAATACTTATAGGAATACAGAAAAAATGTAATACCCCAAAATTAAAAGTTACCAATATCTAGCATCCTACCAAACAGCACTAGTCAAAGAAAAATATAATCCATAATAAAGATTTAAAAATCAATCCGTAGAAACAGACATTAATTAAATGACACAGATAATATAATTAGTACATGTGGAAATTAAAAAAGCTATTATAAATACATTCTGTATATTTAAGAAGATAGAGAAAACATGACCATGTTAAATGGACATGTAAAAGATATGACAAAGATCCAAATCAGACTTCTAGAGATAAAAAATACCTGAGATGTAAAATACATGAGATGCCACTAATAGCTAATTAGAGGCTACAGAGGAAAAGATTAGTGAGCTTGAAAAAAAAGCAGTAGAAAACATTTAAAATAAAACAGAAAAAATATGGAAAATAAAGTGAACATCAATGTGCATTATCCCATCAGTGTGCCATGGGGTAGTTTCACAAAGTCTAAGATATGTGTAATTGGAGTCCCAGAGAAAAAGGGGAAGACAAGGATATTCAAAGAAGTCTGTTCAAAATTTTTCCAAATTTGATAAAAACTATAAACCCCTAAATCCAAGAAACCCAGAGAACTCTTCAAGCTGAAGAAGCTTGAAGAAAATGACACCAGTGCACATTGTAATCAATTTTCTTAAAACTGATATAAAGAGAATATCATAAAAGTATCCAGGAAAAGTAAATGCATTATGTGCAGGGAAACAACAATGAGAATGACAACAAACTTTGTTGGCAACACAAACCAGAAGATGATGGGGCAACATCTTTAAAATACTTAACAAAAAGACAAAATACTTAGAATTCTATACTCAGCAAAAGTATCTTTCAAAAATGAAGGCCAAATGCAGGTAAATAAGAGGAGATATGTGTTTAGATATACATTTTAGAAGGGTCACTCTGTTCACAGGGTAATGAATACATGGGTAGGAAAGACTCAAGGGAAGAGAATATTTTAAGGATCTTGATATCAGATTATGAGAGCCTAAGTTATTCCTACAGTTATTGTAGGAATAAAGAGAGAGATGAGTTGGAGAGATATAGACTGTTGTTTGCCTAGGAAATATTACTCTTCCTTCAATGCACATTTTCAATAGCAGAAGTTGTGACTTCTTCATCTCTGATTCCTCAGGACATAGAATAAGCACACTGGTGGCTCTTAGAAAATATCATTTCGATTCTAGTCGCCGTTCTTTGTGCTGACTCTTGTCTATACCTCTCAGTTTTGTTTGTTTGTTTGTTTGTTTTTGAGACAGAGTTTTGCTCTTGTTGCTCAAGCTGGAGTGCAAGGGTGCAATCTTGGTTCACCGCAACCTCCGCCTCCCAGGTTCAAGCGATTCTCCTGCCTCAGCCTTCCTGAGTAGCTGGGATTACAGGCATGTGCCACCATGCTTGGCTAATTTTGTATTTTTAGTAGAGATGGGGTTTTTCCATGTTGGTTAGGCTGGTCTCGAACTCCCGACCTCAGGTGATCCACCCGTCTCGGCCTCCCAAAGTGCTGGGATTACAGGCATGAGCCACTGCGCCCAGCCTGTACCACTCAGTTTAACTAGACACTTGCTTCTTCTTGAAGTCATGTTGGCCCTATATTTATAGATAATGATAATACAACCAAAATTATTAATTTTGAAATGCAATGGTTTGTTTTGAAGTCTTGCTTTATAGTAAACGTCATGACATATACTTGCCAATCTTTTCTTCTAGTTTTCTGTGTTTTCCTCTACAAAGCAACCTGAATTTATTTAAAAATGCTAATTAAATTGGATACTAGAATGGAGTCAAAAATAAGCAAGATTCAAAAATATAAATTAATTTTCAGTTTGTAGTATATATTTCAAAATGAAGTAAGTCCATGCTTTTTTGATAATAAAAATTCCTACCATTTAGGTAGCAAACATAACATTACTGAATTAAAATTATTATAGTAGCAATTAGATTATTCTTTCTGAACTAAGGATGACTATTAATTAATGCATTAATATAGTTGTTCAACAAAAAGAATGAGAGTATTACCAATAATTATTACTTATCCTTGAAGTTTCTGCTCAAATGCCCCCACAGCTTTCCCTGATTCCTCTAGGTAGAGATGAATACCTATTACTCTGGCTTCTATTGTATTGTGTACGTATTTTTATGTTTTTCTTCATCTTGAACTCTCTTCTCCAATCCCTTAGTGAGCTACTACTCATTTTATTTTTAGTTTAGAAGTTCCTTTTTCCAAAAAGCCTTCCCTGAATTCTCATGTCTGTGCAGATGTCCCTTCTTTGTCTCTCATTGACCTAGATACTTCCCCTGATATAGACATTACTTAGCTTTGTAATTCCCTCTCTATGTGCCTGCCCCTTCTCTCCACACTGCAAATACGATGAGGCAGGAGACCTTATTTCTCATGGTCACGTGGATCTCAATGCCTATTAGAATTCTTGGCACTTAGTAGGTTCATTTTTGAATGAATACATGTGTCTAAATTATCCTAGATCCTCAATTTGTAATGTGCACAGTGCTTGGCACACAATAGTTACTCAAAAAATAAGTATCGGTTAGACTAATTTAAAGCAAAGTCCTTGCTTATACAATCTGGTGAAAGACATAGATACATAAATAGATCACAATACAACTAAGAATGTGCCAAACACTAAAAGAATAATTCATTATAATTGGAAGCTTTGGAAGTATAATAGAATATTGATGTTCTTAACAAATGGACATGATGTTTAAAGAAGGAACTCTTGGCAGACAAAACATCACGGTACAGCAGTATAACTTGCAGTGCAATGTATTCTGAGGACTGGTGAGCAGTTCTGTGTGATCACAGCACAGACTTCTCCGATGCCTGGGGCTGGAGTTGGATGAGGAAGCTGTGGGAGCTGGGGCTGGGTTAGATCCAATTTTACCACTTTCTTTTGCACAAGAGTTGTCTGGGTGCATAAGTAAGAAAACCTTGGAAAGAAATACATATTTAGTGTCGACTTGTGTGGGAGTCTTTGTATATATTATTTTACTTAATACAACAGTCTTATGAGAGATTATACATTTTGTAGAAGGGGAAATTGAGGCTCAGAAAGTTAAAAGAAGCTGCCCAAGTAGACCCAGGTAAGTGGCAGTAAGTAGAGCCGGGATTTTAGACAGGCCTATCTGAATGAAAGAACTTCCACTTTTTTTTACACAATCACTCCCTTGCCTGTGTCTTTTCACCCATATCCCTGAATGAGATATGTACACAATTTTTGGTTAAACCAGTAACAATGTTTATGGAATTATAACTATGTAAATATAGGTCCCTGCTAAGCTAAGTAGTGCACAGTTAGATCAACTTTCTCCTTAAAATTTTTGTTTTACTTGGAGTTAATAATTGCCTTGATTTTCTATTTTTTATTTTCTACTTGCCTATTATTATCATTTTTAGTGTTTCCACCCTCCGTCATATGCCTGTAAATAGCTCTTCAAATATTTAACCACAGTTATAAGCTTTCAGTTGTATTTATGTATTTATTTATTTATTTTAAGGCAGAGTCTTGCTCTATTGCCCAGGCTGGAGTGCAGTGGCATGATATCGGCTCACTGCAAACTCTACCTCCCAGGTTCAAGTGATTGTCCTGCCTCAGCCTCCTGAGTAGCTGGGATTACAGGCACTTGCCACCACGCCTGGCTAATTTTTGTATTTTTAGTAGAGATGAGGTTTCGACATGTTGACCAGCCTGGTCTTGAACTCCTGACCTCAGGTGATCCACCCGTCTTGGCCTCTCAAGGTGCTGGGATTACAGGCATGAATCACTACGCCCGGCTCAGTTTTATTTTTATGGTATTGCCTTTTGCATCATGTTTTTCTTTCAGTCTGCATAGATCACTTTTTCAATCTGATATACAATGGCCATTCTTTTGCTAATGTTGCTCTTCTCAGTTGGATCCTCTGTCTCTTGGATCTTGGGTCTCCCTTTTCTATTCCTTCATCTCAGTAAGTGCCTCCTTCAGTACTTCCTAAGAAAGGAAATATAGAAGGCCATTTTACATTTATTATTATTATTATCATTATCATTATTATAGTGTTGGCAAGTCTGAAACTGCTCTCATTTCCTTGGAGTTGATTGATAATATATTTCCAGGTTGGTAAATCATACCATGGATTGGTTCACCCAACAGCCATTTCATCTTGCCTTTTCTGTGCTTTCCTATAATTTAGAGTCTGAGAAATTAAAAATATATTTCACAGGCTTCTGGTCATGATGCAGTAGCTGGGACTGGATTATCCCTCCTGCTGTAAACAAATATAAAACTGGATAAAAATATGAGATAACTATTTTCAGTCAGTGGGCAGTAGGTAATGCAAATCTGCAATTCTTGAGAGAAGGGAAACTTCTGAGATGACTCTTGTAAGTATCCAGCTCTGTGCTTAGAACAATTTCCTGGTTGCAGCACAATAAGCTGGAGTCCAAACAGAAAGCATGGCCCCAGTGAGCTGACCAAACAGAGATCACAATTAAGAGTTATGGGCTTGAGGCAGATGGAATCCTCAAGGTGGGTCTTGAGTAGAGGAACCTCTGTGGAAAGGAGATTCCATAAATTGATGGAGAATCCCTGAGGTTCTGTGGCTGAATTTTCGTTGTACCTGTACAGGATAAGCCATCCAGCCTTACCATATAGCACATACTATGCTGTTAAGAGCAGAACACAGATACGAGAAGTCAAGCAGTTCTTGGAAGGAGAAGTGCAAGGGAAGTTGGAGTTCTTGCCCTGTCAGAGTGGAGACATCTTCTTAATCCATCATTAATACCCTAGCACCTAGCCGAGACCCCAGAAAGCTTGTGTCTTAACAATAGGGATCATAGCATGGACCTGGCCTAACCAAGGTCACAGAAAAGATCCCTAGAAAATACTGAGTTTAGTGTTTGGTCCTTCGAGATTAGAGAGGTTTGGAAAACACCTTGAGCGTTTCACAGACTTGAATGAACAAAGTGTTAAACCAAGCATTTAAAAGTTCAGGTGATTAACCAGTAACTGAATGACTTGTTAATTTGAGAGGACAATACTGAAGCCAGAGTCTCTTCAATGTCTTTTCTACAACATTCAGCATTCAATGCAAATTTCAGTAGATATACAAAGAAAGAGAAACATATGATTCATAGTAAAAAACAAAACAAAACAAAACCATCAACAGGGACCAAATCTAAGATAATGCACATGTTGTACTAAGAAAAGACTTGAAAATTACTCTTGTAAAGATGTTTACTTAAAGGAAAATTTGATTTTAATTAGTGAGCAGATAAAAAAATTCAATAGAAAAAAATGTAGACTATAAAATTAAATAGTGGCCAGTTGCAGAGGCTCGTGCCTGTAATCCTAGCACTTTGGGAGGCTGAGGCAGGTGGATCATGAGGTCAAGAGATCAAGACCATCCTAGCAAACGTGGTGAAACCCCACCTCTACTAAAAATACAAAAATTAGCCAGGCGTGGTGGTGGGTGCCTGTAATCCCAGCTACTTAGGAGGCTGAGGCAGGAAAATTGCTTGAACCTGGGAGGCAGAGGTTGTAGTGAGCTGAGATTGCACCATTGTACTCCAGCCTGGGCAATAAGAACAAAACTCTATCTAAAAAAACAGAAAAAGAATTAAATAGAATTTCTGGAACTGAAACAAATGAACAGAAATAAAAAGTTTACTGAACAGGTCTAATAGAAGATTGGAAATTGCAGAAGAAAAAGTCAGTGAACTTGATCATAGATAATAAAAATTGCCCAATTTGAAGGAAAGAAGGATAAAAGATTGAATAAAGTTTAAAAGAACCCCAGGGCTCTGTGTGAAAATAGCAAATAGTCTAATACATAAGCATTAGGAGACAAGCTAGTAAACAAAATGCAAAGAAAATATTTGGCCTGGCACAGTGGCTCACACCTGTAATCCCAGCACTTTGGGAGGCCGAGGCGGGTGGATCATTTGAGGTCAAGAGTTCAAGACCAGCCTGACCAGCTTGGTGAAACCCCATCTCTACTTAAAATACAAAAAACTTAGCCAGGCATGGTGGCCAGCTACTCGAGAGTCTGAGGCAGGAGAATCACTTGAACTTGGGAGGCAGAGGTAGCAGTGAGCTGAGATTGCACCACTGCATTCCAGCATGGGCGACAGAGTGAGATTCTGTCTCAAAAAAAAAAAAATTGAAGAAACTATCGTCTCTAATTCTCCAAATTTGATGATTTATAGGTCCAAGCAGTTAAACAAACACCAAAACCTGATAAATACAAGAAGGTATTCTCCAGTAGTATGATAGTCAAATGATTGAGAAACAGAGATAAGGAGAACATCATGAAAGAAGCCAGAGCAAACAGACACATTATATGTAGGGGACAAGCATAAGAATTATTACTGACTTGTTATCAGAAACAATGGAGGCCAGAAGATAATGGAATAACATCTTTGAAGTGCTGAATGAGAAAAGCAATAACCAAACCAAACTGTCAGTACAGAATTCTGTACTCAACAAAAATATCCTTTGAACAAGGTGCAATATAGGCATTTTCAGTTAAATTAAAATTTAGTGATTTTACCTCCATCAGACTTGTAGTACAAGAAATGCTAAAGCAAGTCCTTCAGGTCAGAGATGTAATATTCTATAGACTTTCAAATCTACGAGAGAAAATAAAAAGCACTAGATATATTAAATAAGTAGGTAAATATAAAAGACTGTTTTCTTGTTTCTTGTAACTCACATAAAACACAACTGACTATTTAAAGCACAAACAAAAACACTAAAAAGTGAGGTATTACAATTATATCCTGAATTTAGTCATGAAGTAATAAGAAGACAAATTCTGATGTTCATCCTAAAAGACAAATGACGTGGAATTTTCAGAAAGACCAATGTCTTGAAAATGCAAAAAGGTAAGAGAACTATTTTTCATTAAAGGAGACTAAAAAGACATGAGAATCAAATGCAACTCATAACCCTGAATTGGATTATGGCTCAAACACACAGATACACACAAGTGGACATGTGCATGCACACCCGGAAAAAACAAGACTTAATTGGGATGATTAATGGAACTTGATTTGAATATGGACAACGTGTCAGGTAATATTATTGTTTCAAATAATTATCCAGTGTGATCATTGTATTGTGGTTATGTAGGAAAATGTTTAGTTGTTAAGAGGGTCATATTGCTGTATAATTAGTGGTCAAAATGCCATGACTGGTGATTACAACTTGCCTTCAAATGGTTTAGGGGGAAAAAAAAGTAAAATATCAGAAATTGCTGTCACAGACATAGAAGCTCCCTGCTCCAATTTCCCTTTAAGAAAGCAGTTACCAGTCAGTTGCAGAGTGTAGTCAGCTGGAAGTTTCTAGTCATTAGGTCCTTCAGGATCCGATTCTGCTTTTGAGCTGAGGCCACACTCTTCCCCAGCAGTGCCCAGCCAGTGACTGATCAGTGCACGATACCAGCTGTGCAGTGGGAAATCTTTGCTCTGGAGCTCCGTGTTAGGTCGGCTGAGACCTTGTCAGATCCTTATCATAGTCTGAGACACTCCCTGCCAGTGCTGCTTCAATTCCCTTGATGTCTCATAAACTCTCCTCTGGCATCCTAACTCAGTCTCATCATTAGTGTCCTTTCAACTGGCAAAATCAGTGACTCTAATTGAGGACTATATAGATGTGCATTATCTCACTCTTTCAACTTTAGTATGGTTTCAAATTTTCACAATAATAAAAAGTTAAAAGTCATAATACAACAAGAAGAAGCATTTCCTTGTAGCTAGGGTTCCTGAGTAATTCGGGTTTTATTGATTAGAATTACTCATGTGAACCTTGGAACAGGACGGAAGTTAACTGTACGATAATTCATTTTTAATAGGACGGATGGCAGAGATAGGGAGGCTATTTTGGTCAAAAGCTCCCCTATTTGACAATTCCCTATAGTGATGGCAGCAACTTTTCTGTCTTAGCAAGACCAGAGTCTTTCTGAGGGCCAAGAGTTGTTCTGGAAGCTCAGCCTAGAGCTTGTTTTCCAGATGTTATATCATATTTTTAAAATCTACACAATACCCTAGAAGTAAATCTCTGTTCTAGCAACTTGCATGGTTTCTGTTGTCTTCAATGGAACCTTAGCCAAAATGCAGGTAGAAATCTATTTTTTTTCTCATATACATATTTAAGAAATTTTCCTCTTATTTTCTAGGTACCAATGTTGCTGTTGAAAAGACCACTATTGTTTTTTTCTTCAGGTTCTTTATATGTTTCCCCCTATAAAAACTTTTAGAATCATGTCATTATTACTTGTAGTTTTGAAATTTCCTGATAAGGCAACTTCTTATTCATTATGTGAGTGCTCAGTGGGCCCCTTCATTTATTATACTTGTTACTGGATGTGCATGCCTTTCAGGTACAGAAACTTCCCTGTCTTATATCTTTGACAATTTCACCTTATTTTTCTTTTAGCTCATTTTGGAAGACCATATGTCAAACCTCTTGGTTTATTCTTTTAATTTTGATTTATTTTAGTCTTTTTTCTCTTTCTTCTTGTTATATTTCTGAGAGTTTTTTATTTTTTAAAATTTCAGGCTGTCTATGTTTTTCTCTAGATTTTATTTTTTCTTCTTTTCTTGTTTAATTGTTGAAGACTTTTTTTTATTTTGTTTCTCATTTGTTTCTTTTTTGTTGCTAACTATTCTTTTTGGACAGATATCATATCTTCTCTTACTCTTTTGGAGATAGAAATGAATTTTAGAAAAGTTTTCTTCCATCTCCTGCATTAGCTTCATTTCTTCTGACTCTCTCCTTCCACTGCTTGTTTTTGTCTGTCTTTTCTAGTTTGGAAGCTTTCTTTAATGATTTATAATTTCTGGTTTCCATGTCCCAATACGAAGTGAGTGAATCATAAAAAAGATTATTGTGAGCTGTTTACGGGTAGACAGAACTTATGGATTATTGATTTCTTTTCAGGAGGACTATGTGTGAGTTGACTTTTTTAGTGAGTGAAACTGAAACACCAGTATCTGACAATTACTAGTTTCTTAGTAACAGAACTAAGTATTAGGATGATTAACTTTTCAATGCCTCAGTTTGCTCAAAGAAACAATGGTAGTAATAATAGTACTTATCTTTTAAGATGAGGATAAAATGAATGAATGAATGAATGTAAAATGCTTAGAAAAATGCTTGGCACAGAGTCAAGCACTACAGTAGTTGCCCCTTCTCTGAGGCTTCACTTTCTGTGGTCTCAGTTACCTTTGGTCAACTGTGGTCAGAAAATATTAAATGGAAAATTCCAGAAATAAACAATTCCTGTTTTAAACTGTGCGCCATGCTGAGTAGAGTGAGGAAGTCTCCCACTGCCTGTCTCCATCCCGCCTTGGACATGAGTCATTCTGCCCTGTGTCTCCACACTGTAGACACTGCCCGTCATTGAGTCACTTTGGAGCTGTCTCAGTTACCAGATTAACTGTCGTAGTATCGCCAATGCTTGTGTTCAAGTCACCATTACATTACTTAAGAATTGCCTCAGATTGCAAGAGTAGTGATGCTCGCAATTCAGATATGCCAAAGAGAAATTGTAAAATGATTTTTTTCTTTTTTTTTTTTTTTGAGACAGAGTCTCACTCTGTTGCCCAGGCTGGAATGCAGTAGCACGATCTTGGCTCACTGTAAGCTCCGCCTCCTGGGTTCACGCCATTCTCCTGCCTCAGCCTCCCGAGTAGCTGGGCTACAGGCACCTGCCACCATGCCCGGCTAATTTTTTTGCATTTTTAGTAGAGACGGGGTTTCACTGTGTTAGCCAGTAAGGTGACTTTTAAGTAAAAAGTTAACACTGGTATTCCTTGGTTAGGGTTTGGTAGCAACTGTAGTTTCAGGCATCCCCTGGGGGACTTGGAATGTAACCCCCATAGACAAAGAGGGATTATTGCATATAAATATTTTTCATCATCATCGTCATCATCATCATTCTTGTTGCAGTGTTGTTTCTTACTAAAATAAATCCTTCAGTACGCTACTGGGTGGTATAAACTTGGTTGCTGGTATTCTGAGAACGAGGCAGGAGTGGTCTCATCAGATCCTCCTAATTCTGTTTGATCCCTTATCACTCCTTTCCAATGTCCTGGTGTGTTGAGTCTGAGAACCCTTCAATTTGTGTGGAAGATAAGCCTCTGATCTGTGTATGCCCATGTGCACGCACTGGTGTGGCTGGCTGCCTGGCTGGACAGGATCAGTAGGAATTCGGTGGATGGGTGTCTACCTGCTTTGCATATGGATTTCCAGCCAATTCCACCCTCAGCCTTGCTCCTACCTTCCTAAGTACCCGGCGCTCTGCATGAGGGTCTTTTGGAGCTTCTGCAGGGTGATTTGACTCATTTCTCATTGTTCTATTCTACTGTTGCTGTATCTGTTTTTCTACTTTTCATCTCCCTTTCTCTTCCATAACCTGAAGTCAACAATCATCTTATTTCATATGAATCCTGAAAGAATTACATGAGATTGCACCGGTGAGAAGCCTGGCATTGTGCTTGCCATATAGATCATTGATAATCGGTGGGGTCTATTTTCTTTCCCTCCCATTTTCCCTCCTTCTCCTCCTCTTCCTTCTTTCTCTCTTTTTTAGCTTTCCTCCTCCCCAGCATTATGCATTCATATGCTTCAACTACCCCAGGCTGCTTTCAGGACAGCAGTTTGTAATTACTGCAGCATGGTGTATAGTGTCTGTGGCAAATTTATTTCCGCTCATATTTCTTCTAAGTGTTGCTGATGCAGAATGAATGTCTCAAATCACTCAGAAGGAAACAAATAGGATGGAAAACCTGCTGGTAATAAGGCTGGATCATGAGGCATGCATGCCTAAAACAATTGTTCTCTTCTTTGTCTTAAACTGTGCAGCCCACTAGAGGCTTGTCTGGGGAGATAACAACCTGCCCTCTCCTGGAGGTGTATTTTTTCCTAGAAAGGCTTGGTCCTGAGCTGAAAGGAAGATGGGAGGACTAGAACCCTGACCTGAATCAATGGCCTCCTTCTACAAAGTGCTTTAGAAATGAAAGGGAACTTAGAGAGGTTTGAATTTGTAGGAAGAGAGGCTGGATCCAGAGACTGGAGTTGCCTTTTTTCAAGGCTAAAGCAGTTCGTGGCTGAGCCTGGACTAGAATCTGGGTCACACCTGGTCCAGGTTTCTTCTGGGTTCAGGAAACAGTCCATTCCTGTTCCCTTTCCTCCTTCTTCTCCAGCCTGTGATGGTTTCTAGCATCCAGCCAGTTGGTTTTGGTTCTGTTTTTATTTTAAATTAATTAGCTCAGCCAATATTTGTGGTGCATTTCATGGTGCCAGGCATCATTCTGGGCACTGGAGACACAGATGAACAGGACTCTGTCTCTCCTCTCAAATTGCTCCCAGGTGGTCAGGGAGACTGATACTGAACAGGCAATTTCAATTCTGTGTGGCTGGTGTCAGAACACAGGGTAGGCTGGGGGCAACAGGGGAAGAAATCCCTGAGTCTTTTCGGGGGCTTCCAAGAGTTTCTGGGAAAGGTGCTGCTTGAACTAAATTTTAAGGAGAAAAGAGAATACAGCTTGTCAAAAAAGAGTCAGGAAAGAGGAGGGAGAGGAAGCCAGTCTCAGTGGGAAAAGAACTTGTGTGTGTGTGACGGTAGAGTGGGATTTCAACTCATAGCCTTCTGGGCTAAAGGCCATGCTGGTTTGGGGGCGAAGGCCCTTCTCAGGGCAAGATAGAGCCAGGACATCTAACACTTAACATTCAAAATCTCTCCACCTTCAGGAATGACTGCAACCCAAAGACTAGACCCTTCCTTCCCCAAACACAGTGCCCTCTTATCCTCAAGCAGTACCACGGAATCACAGTTACGGAGTGACTCATCCAGGGTCTAAGGTTCATGTTCCTCTCCTTCCTCCTGCTCAGCTACCATCCCTGGCAGGATGGTAACCAGAGAAATGGCACCCAGATGTGCAGGGCTTCTTAGGAGGTGCCCCCAGAGTTCACAAAGTACATTCATACACCTGGAATCCTCCCTGGGCAGGTACGCATGGGATAATAACAGCTTTTCACTGGACACTCACCCTGCGCCAGGTAATGAGAAAGTCTTTTATATTCTGTTTTCATTTGCTGAATCTTCCTTCCAGCATTCACAAAACACGTGGATTTTATCATCCCTACCTGCTAGCTGAGGAAGTGGAGGGTCAGATAGTTTATGAAACCTTCTCTAAGTCACACAGCAAGTAAGCTGGAATCAAAATGCAAACCAGGTCTACCTGACTCCAGAGACTTCACTCTGGAAAACAAACAAAGAAACAAACTCTGTGAGCAAAAATGTTTCTGGGATTTCACAGGGATCAGTGTAAAACCCCAGATTCAGTCTTGTAAAACCCTTTGGCTTTAAAATAGATGGAAGAGAAGTAGCTTAGAGACAGATCATGTGTCTAGTAACTGAGGCTTTATTTGACCACATGATGGTGTGACCCAGATCCTCAAAGCCACACTAAGAGCAGTTGGTGAGTGGGTGGCCACCAAGAGACTAGAAGTGGCATTGGGCTGACCTCGGTCCAGTCCCTACCTATGCATGCAAAGCTTGAGAGGTCTCTAATGTTGGAATAGGCTGCCTGTGAGCAAGTGAGTCCCTGGCACTGGAGGTATGCAGGGATGCATGCTTATCAAAGAAATTATAAAGGAGACTCCTGCCCCGGATAGGAGGTAGCTGAGCAGGTAAAGTGAAGCCCAGAGAGAGGAAGGAACTGTCCAGAAGGTCCATGGTGCATTGAGGGCAGGACCAGATCTCTGTCTGCAGAGTCTTAGAGGCATCATGAACATGGAGGAAAGTGACATGCAGGTCACTCTTGGCCTGAGTCACCACTTGAATTAACAGCTTTGCATATTCTACCTAGCGTTTCCTCTCCCAGACCAAGGCCTCAGATTTGCAAAGTGGGGGGTGGACATTGTTAGGCAGTAGGGGGTTGGAATTCCCTTTTGCAGGCTGGGCTGTGTGAACCATAAACATTTGTCATAGAAACCCTGGATTTACAGAGACAAAGAGCCCCGAGCACAGGAACAAATGGACTCAAGGCCCATAACTCCCCTCCATCAATCTTGTCTTCTGGATTGTGCAAGACTCTGGCTATTGCATAAAGCAGCTCCTGGCAGCCTCGAGTGATGGACAGGGGTAGCGATAAGAGGCACATTTCTGGGAAGAAAGAATGTGCTTGGCCTGGCAGGATGAGGTCGAGGAAGTTGACAGGGGGCCCAGATATAAAACAGACCCTACACACAGAGATATGTGGACAAGGCACTCCAGCATCCAAGTTGGGATGGGAGGCAAAGATTGGCCAAACTAACTCCAAGAGAGGGCAATTTGGAAGGGGCAGGAGTTGTAGCAATGTTTCTTCTAGCTATTGTAATAATTATATTTTCAGCTGCCACTTTTTATGGAATCAACAGCAAACTTAATTTCTTTTTGGAAAATGGTTTCCCATTGGGGGATAATGCGTGAAGGTGCTTATCCTCCACATGTAAAGGGCAGGCTCAGACTTGAAATTAGACCTTGTAGGGAATCTCTTGGGGCTTTGCATCTTGACAAAATAAGACAAAAACAGAAAGAACGAGCAGACAATCAACCACAGCTGGTTGCATGCATCTTAGAAGAAATCCCCTGCTACCTGAGAGCTCTTAAAGGACTGCAGTGAACAGAAAATGCAGCTCTTACCTGGCTTGAAACATAAATGTATTGGCTCAAATAACTAAAAAGTCCAGACATAGGTATTGACTTGGGGTTTGGTTTTTTTCCTTCCATCATCTCTTGGCTGGGCCTCCTGTGACATTGGCTCCACCCCCTGTGACATTGGCTCCGTTATCTACACAGGTATTGTGTTCATGGTGGCAAAATGGTTGCAGTAGCTCCTTCCTGCATCCCTGCAGGGTCAGACCTGGTGGAAAAGGGCAAATGCAGGGTTAGCTGGACTGAGGTTAAATTGCCTGCCCTCTGTCTTGAGTCAACCACTCTTCCCTGAACCCATCACTAAAGCCAGGAAGAAGGAATGTACCATTTTTTTTAGACAGAGGGCTTATGCTCCAGCTCAGGCATGGGGGTAAAGTCAGCACCACCAGAATCATGTGGATGGAGAATAGTGGGTTGATGGATCCACAAGTGACAGTTGAGGGCTGCTGGAATCATTAGTGTGAGAGGATGACAACAGGTAGCCAAAAAAATCAACAAAAGTCCATTGTAGCCTGGGCAGGTGGCTCATCTACAATCCCAGCATTTTGGGAGGCTGAAGCAGGAGGATGGCTTGAGACCAGGAGTTTGAGACCAGCCTGGCCAACATGGCAAAACCCCGTCTCTACTAAAAATATAAAAATTAGCCAAGCACGGTGGCACATGCCTGTAATCCTAGCTACTTGGGTGGCTGAGGCACAAGAATTGCTTGAGCCTGGGAGGCGGAGGTTTCAGTGAGCCAAGGTGGTGCCACTGCAACCCAGCCTGGGCGACGGAGTGAAACTCTGTCTCAGAAAAAAAAAAAAAAAGCTCATTGTACTTTCCAATATATTCCTTCTCTTTTTAAGTTAGTCATAGTTGATCGTACTTTCCAATATATTCCAATTCCAATTCCAATATTTTTGTATGTTAGCTAAGATCAGTTTCTGTTGCTTGTACTCAAAGAATCCTGAATAATAAATGAAACTTGAGCTTTGTCAGCTTGGGTGGAGATTTGATCCTGTGTCATGGAAATAATAATTGCCATCCCATAACAAGGGCATCTCTAAAATCTTGGCTCATCTGGGAAGCAACCTTACCCAATGGTTTCCTGACTGGTGTTAGCATGGGGTTAAAATACCTTGGCACCAACAGGCACCCTACCATGACTTTCAGTTAAAATAAGAGAAGATACACACCAGAAACCCATCCCAGCCAGAGCTCTCTGATAGACAGAATCTAAGTCTTGGAGTCTAAAAGAAATTAGTATGAATCCTGACTTTCTCATACTCAAGCCATGAGACTTTAGGTAGGTCCCTTAATCTCCCCAAGGTTAAATATCCCCCTCTGTAAAGTGTGGATGATAAGAGTCCTTACCTTGCCAGGGTGATTGTGAGGATTAAATGAGAAACTATGTGTGAAGTGCTTGGCACATTGCATAACCCATGGAAACAATTTTTTTTTTTTTTGAGATGGAGTCTCGCTCTGTCGCCCAGGCTGGAGTGCAGTGGTGCCATCTCGGCTCACTGCAAGCTCCACCTCCCAGGCTCACGCCATTCTCCTGCCTCAGCCTCCCGAGTAGCTGGGACTACAGGTGCCCACTACCACGCCCAGCTAATTTTTTGTATTTTTAGTAGAGACGGGGTTTCGCTGTGTTAGCCAGGATGGTCTCGATCTCCTGACCTCGTGATCCACCCACCTCAGCCTCCCAAAGTGCTGGGATTACAGGCATGAGCCACCCTGCCCGGCTGGAAACAATTCTTAATCCATCAGGCATGCTATTACCATCATCATTGTATTAGTTTCCTCTTGCTGCTGTAACAAATGAATACCAAGGCAGTGGCTTAAGACAACACAAATGCATTGTCTTATAGTTCTGTTGTTCAGAAGTCCTAATGGGTCCCACTGGGCTAAAAATAAGGTATCAGCAGGGCTGGGTTCCTCCTGGAGGCTCTAGGGAAAAATCAATTTTCTTGTATTTTCCACCTTCTGGAGGCTACCCATGTTCCCCTGCTTAGGTTCCTTTTTTCCCTCTTAAAGCCAGCAATGTTGCACCTCTCTGACTTGGCTTCTGTTGTCATGCCTCTTTCTCTGACCACAGCTGGGAAAAGTTCTCTGCTTTTAAGGATTCATGAGGTTAGAGTGGGTCCACCTGGATAATCTAGGCTAATCCTCCAATCTCATGGCCGTTAACCTTAATCATATCTGCAAAGTTACTTTTGTCAGGTCCGTAACATATTCACAGGATCAAATGATTAGAAAGTGGACATCTTTGGGGGTCATTCTGCCTAACACACACATCATTACTATCTTCATCTTCATTGTCATCATTACAAAGAAGTTGGATTACCCAGAACCATGCGTAGTTTGCATATTGCATGACTATAAAAGAGAATTTTACAAAATACGATGAAATCTAGCAGAAGTGGTTCTAAAGGAATGACAAGAGGACAATTTACTTGGTAAGGTGGCCAGTGGGCAAGACTGAGAAACTGGTTACAGTGACAGGAATCACATTTCTGAACCAAAAGCAAAACATCAAAAGGCCATGGGCTGACAAATGTGAATACTTAAGTGGACATTAGGTGAGCATACTGGGAAGATGTAAGAGGGGAAGTGTCCACAGTTGTAGAAGCAGATTTTGGGGTGATCCCATTAAAGTAAAACTTAAAAGCTACTATGCCAAAGGGCCAATTTAACAAATGGAAAAAAATATGTATCTTTCAAAATGTCAGACCTCAAGGAGAAAGGTTCATGACAAATTAAGAGTGTGAGATTTGAATATTTTACACTAATAACCACAGTGTTTCATTCCTCAATAGTGACTCATTTTGTTCTCTCTCTCTCCATACCAACCCCATCTCTCTCACACAGACATACATGCTCCCTAGTACCCAGGGCTCCCAGGACTCATGCCTTGGGAAGTGAGAGGACTCAGCCTGAATTCATGAAATTCAGATAAAGTGGGAGGAGCATCAGGTTGAAGTGAATCCAAGGGCCATTTGCTTGGGAATTTCAGAAAGAATCTGGGAATGTTATAAACATGGTTGATGCTTTGATAACCCAGGTTCTAGTCTGGATGAAGTCTTGGCATGCTCTTAGAGTTGCCTGGGGCTCCAAGCTTTGGTGATTGGGAGGCTTTCACGGATGCAGAGAAGAAACACTACCCTGTGACAAGCATCACTGCTGAAATCTATCTGTAGGCTAAGCCTCTTCATTTACTCAGTAACTGAGAAAGGCGGAGAAGAGTGGCTTCCTGCCATTTGTCCAATCCAATACATACTTGTCTAGAGTTAAATATGCTGAAGTCATTCTAGGCCCTGGAATAGGAGATGAGCAAAGCAGACTAAATCCCTATGCACTGGGGCTTATTTTCTACTGTCCACCTCTCCTTGGTAAAGCTCTACTCACCTTTGAGACCCACCGTGGAAACCACATCAGTCATTCAGGCATGAACACATTCCTATATTCCATCAACATCTCTTAAAAACCTACCATGCTAGACAGTGAACCTTGCAGAGATGTGAGAAAGTCTTTCTCCCAGAAGCTGAAGTGCAGAAGATAAGAGGTGATAGGTAAAGATGTACACACATGGTGTCATGGGGGCAAGGTGAGAAGCAGAACTAGTGCTAGGAGTGTAGATTGGCCAATCCCAGACCAAGGGCAGAGGCATCCTTAGAGGAGGTCTCCCCAGGGCAGAATGTCAGGAAAGGCATCCCCAAGGGATAACTGGGTCAGGGTGGAGTGGGGCTGGTGCTGTGGAAGCCGTCAGTGTGGGACGGCTCATGGGGTTTCAGGGAAGCCTGGGAATCCAGGTAGGCGGAAGAGCAGAATGGGCAGTAGTGGAGAGATATGGGTGACAGGGAGAGCTGGAAAGTGGCGGGCAGCTACTGGGGGCCCTGTGGCCACATTGCAGGTACTCTTTTGGGACAGAGGGCCTGGGGGAGGGTGAAAAGTGCCTGTCTTGGTGACCCCCACACCAGTGATTATGCATTATGACAGTTTGACCACAAAAAAAAAAGCACCCCATCTACCGCCGACCTGTTTCAGGAAACGGTTAGCCACAGAAACCCTTAGCCCTAATATTGAACAATCCTTCCTCTTTTGAAACTGAGGAGCTGCTTGTCTGCCCTTGCAGCTAAGGGCAGCTGAATCTACCTGAGGACCTATTAGGATGTTTCCTCACAGCTAAAAATCCCACCTTAATAGTATACTTGTCAGTCCAAGATTGTCTCAGCATTTCCTGTTTTCATTCTATAAAACTGACTCTCCTTTCTAACACCTTTGAACCCCTGCTGAAATGAAGGCAACAGCAGGCTACCTCCCTTGCTGCAATTTTATGGATAAATGTCATTTGTTTATTTCATCTTGGATGCAGTGTTGTCTTTGGCACTAGAAAGCGTGACATGAAAGATTCTATCACGATGAGAATACCACTTACTGAGGATTCGCAATGGGCTATAATCTTCACAAAATCTCCCATTAAGTAGGTACTCTTGCCTTCATCAGCATCATCTTCACTTTATAGGTAAAGAAAGTAAGGTACAGAGATGATAATGAACTTGCCCAAAGTCACACAGCTGGTAAGTGATGAAAATGGGATTTGAACCCAGGCAGCCTCAAGATTCTGCACTTTTCCCCATTATACGATGTGGTTCTAATACCAGTGAGGTTTTTCCTCACATTTTTGAGGGCCTGTAGCATTTTTTGAGTTCGGAAATGACACACAAGAATCTAGACCTCTGATGGACTGCTTCACCATTCCTGAGGGATGATTGGGTGAGGGTGGGAGGCTGAGGGGGGTAGGCCGGACACGAAGCCCAGACAGAGGCCTCAAACCAGTGCAGCGGCAGCCGGGATGGAGGCAAGTGTGAGCCATGAGAGACCTTATCCAGTAGGCTGACACTTTTCCAGGCTGGAGTCTTTCATTCCAACCACAGAAATTGGAAGGACAGATAGGTAGGGCAGATAGCATTTTATAGAAGATGAAGAAACTGAGGTCAACGGTGGGTCACTTGCCTAGAGTCACTCAGCAAACTTGTGGCAGAACCAGATTCCAAGGATTCACTGGCTCCCGGTTGTGGACCTGGAGGGAAGGTGTAGCCCCAGATACAAAGCTGGAGTCCCAGGACACACTTGTTGCTTCTGCCTGTGGGGTGTTTGAGCAGCTCACGCTCTAGCCTACCTGTGCCTCATCACAACAGTTCCTGAAAGGGACATTGGAGTTAGAGTTTGAAAGGTACATTTATATAAAGCGTCACTTTGTCTTCAGGACAAATGTGAAAACTGGATTGTGATTTCCATTTTGTGGATGTGGTTTGGGGGGTAAGCGATAAACCCAAGGAGATGCAGCTGGTAGATGGAGCAGCTAGGTCCAGTTCTTGGCTTCGAAGTCGAGGGGGCATTGACTGCATGAACTGCCTTCATTATCCACTCACCTCATTAAGAGCATTGGCAAGACTGTGAAATTGGCCCTAAGCCTGTGCGTGCTTTCTTTAAAACATAACTTAAAGGGTAAGTGTAAAGATTCACAATGCACTGGAAAGTGGGGGTGAGGTCTAGCAGGGCCTTTTCTGATATTCCGAGAGGTCATTAAAATCTTGTCTGGTCCGTTTCCAGGCCCTGCAAGGCACCAAGCTTGCTTTGACTGGCTGCCCTCAGAGTGTATGAAGATGAGAGTGTTATTAGAATCCAAAGTCATTCATTGGCCAGTGCTGGTAAACTAAAATCTGAAACGTGTGCAAAATGCATTTTCTCTTTGGAGAAGGTGACATCTCATCTGAGTGCCTCAGGCCCCTGGAGGATGTTATCTGCTGAGAAGAAATCACACATGGCAGGTTATCCGTCTTTAGGTGATTTCTTCGAAGTGTGGCCGCACCTCCCTTGATGACTGCTGGGGTGGGGGTGTAATGAATCACGCACTGGCGGGAGAAGGCTGGAGAATTTGCTTCACCCGAGATACAGAAGTGGAGGGAATGCACAGATATTGAAGTGTGTGTGCACGCATATGTGAATTTACATGCTTTGCATGCGCCTGTGTGCACACATGTGTGCATTTGTGTGTGCACGAGTGCATTGATGTACACACATGTGCATCTCCAGCCCTATAGAGGTCTCACAGAGGGACAGATCAAGACAGTTCCTTAGAAACAACTACTAGCAAGGCCTTTATGGAAGTGGCCTGGCCCTGGGAAGCTCAGAGCATCAGATTGTGAAGCAGAATTTTACATAATGACTCTAGGAAAGGATGCGGAGTAATGGAAGGAATACCGATTTAGAAAGCAAGGGACTAAGCCCTGTCTCTGCTCCCAGGCTGCTGGGCTACTTCAGGAGACTCATTAACCTCCTGAGCCTGGTTTTCCCCACATGTGAAGCTGTAAAATCCAAACTCCTTGCCAAGGTGTTCCAGGCCTGTAGTGGGTGCTGCGGTGCGTGACTCTCCTTCAGGACTGAGCCCCATGTCTCCCAGCTGCGGGAGTGTGGGCAACTTGTGCTCCTCAGAAACGAAAAGTCCTTCATCCAAGGTCACACTCCCATCCCTAGGGAGCAGCCAGCTGGGGACACACCCATGCAGGTGTCAGGCCCAGCCCCCGGCCTAATACCTCTGCAGGCCATCCCAGCTCCATGCTCCCTGCGGCGCCGGCAGAGACCTTTCTTGTGAATGCAGAGCAGCCCGGCTTCTCTGCTAGACTTCTGCTTCCCTTTCACTCCTTTTCAAAGGCACGGTCCCAAGAGCAGCCCCTGCCTGTAGACTTCCATCTCAGGAGATCCCAGACCAACACCCCAGTGGTCTGCACCTCTGTGATGGCCCCTCCTCCACTGTCCTTCACTCTGCTGAGGGCTGTGCAGCCCTTCTCTTCATCAAAGCACACTCAAGCCTCAGGGCCTTTGCACCTTCCTTCTGTAGAAAACTCTTCCCCCCACCTTTGTAGGTGGCTTCCTACCATTTAAATCTCAGCGAAATGGTCATGTCCTCAGCAAGGCCTTCCCTGACCACCCCATCTAGGGTTCTTCCCTCAATTAATCTGAATACATCACTGTTTTATTTTTTTTCAAGGCCTTTATCACTCCCTGATATTAGGTTTGTTAATTGTGCAGTTGTTTATTTTCTGTCACCCTTTGAAATGAAAGTTCCCTGAGCACAGGATCTGCAGCTTGGCTGCTGCCCCATCCGCAGCGCTAACAAGTGAACCTGGAACAAGGTAAGCCCTTGACAAATATGTGTAGAGTGAATGGGAGACAAGGTGGTACCAGACAGGGTCCTTATCCTAGGATCTGGGACATCCACGCACTTGGATGGTGCATTAAGTGTAACAGATGGCTGCAAGTTGTGTGGCTTAAAGCAACAGGGACTTATCATCACACTGTTCTGGTGGCCAGAGTCCTAAATGAAGGCGTTGGCAGGGCTGTGCTCTCCCCGAAGGCTTGCAGGAAGAATACCTCCTTGCTTTGCCCAGCTTCTGGTGGCTGCAGGCGTTCCTTGGCTTCCTTGGACACATCATTCCTTTTTTTCTTTTTTTTGAGAGGGAGTCTTGCTCTGCCCCCCAGGCTGGAGTGCAGTGGCACGATCTCGGCTCACGACAACCTCCCCCTCCCGGGTTCAAGCAATTCTGCCTCAGCCTCCTGAGTAGCTGGGATTACAGGCGCCTGCCACCACACCTGACTAATTTGTTTTTTTTTTTGTATTTTTAGTAGAGATGGGGTTTCACCATGTTGGCCAGGCTGGTCTCAAACTCCTGACCTCGTGATCTACCCCCTTCGGCCTCCCAGAGTGCTGGGATTACAGGCATGAGCCATTGCGCCCGGACACATCATTCCAATTTCTGTCTTGCTGGTCACATTGTCTCCATCTTCACACGGGCTTTTCCTGTTCTCTATGTCTTCCCTTTCATCTCTCATAATAACACTTGTCATTGGATTTAGGGCCCACCTGGGTAATCCAGGATGCTCTCATCTCTAGATCCTCAACTTACATGTCTGCAAAGACCACATTTTTTTCCCCCAAGAAGTTTACATTCATCGATTCCAGAGATTAGGACATGGACATACTGTTTGTGGAGCCACTGTTCAACCTATTAAGAGGCAGGAATAAAAATCCATCTTCATTTTGCCTAACTTTTAACCAATATTTAGGATTTGCTTCAATCACGAATACAGGCACAGAGCGCAGTCCCCTCAGCGCAGATGTCTATCAATTTGTCATTAGTTGATATCACAGAGATTTTTGCCATAGGAGAAAAAGATGCTCATCATTTTCATAAACACAGCCCTTATCAGACTCCCCATTAGTTCTTGTTATAGAATCTGATACTAGAGAGCTCATATGTCATTCTTTTACCAATTTGTTTTTAAACCAGTTTGAAAGGTTGGGCATGGTGGCTCCTGCCTGTAATCTGAGCACTTTGGAAAGCCAAAGTAGGTGGATCACTTGAGGCCGGGAGTTTGAGTCCAGCCTGAGCAACATAGCAAGACCCTGCCCTACAAAAAAATTTGGAAAGTTAGCTGAACATGATGGTGTGTGCCTGTAGTCCCAGCTACTTGGGAGGCTGAGTTGGAGGATCACTTGAGCCCAGGAGTTTGAGGCTGCAGTGAACTAGGATCATGCCACTGCACTCCAGCCTGGGCCACAGAGTGAGGCCCTGTCTCAAAAAAAGGAAAAGTAAAATAAACTAAAAATAAATAAACTATTTTGATGACCATATTGCAACTTAATTGGTAGCTCTCTCATCCCGTGTATTTTGTTTTATGCATTTACAAACATTATTCTGCAAAGGGAACCACGGATGTTTTGGGAAAGCCAGAGGAGGCTAAGAGCATCTGGATGGAGGGTCTCAGAGGTGTTTTGAGTTTGTTTTTTTTAACCTTCACAGGTTGGGCTTTTTTTTTTTTTTGATCATATAGTTTATTATTTTTGTTTGTTTGTTTTTGATCAGTAGTAACACTATCAAAGGCAAGACAATGAGCTCTCTCTCTGCGGTAAGTACTGAGACCCAGAGCAGAGGGCTGGGCTTCGGGAGAGGAAATGTTCAATGCTATGATTCTTTGCATCTCTCAAAGGTGTTTCCTGTCATCCCATGATGTTGACAGAGCACAGGGTGGCAGATCATATGGAAAGCGCTTTGGGATCCACAAAGAAGAGAAGCAATTCCACTTTGAAGCCCCAGCATCCATAGCTGGCTGGTGAACAGTCACCAAATGAAGACACACATGAAGGACAGTGTGTGTAATGGGCCAGCAAGACATCGCTACTGTTCGAGGAAAGAACCCACAGAGAACACCTGCAGCTTGTTCCGTGAAAAGCTGCTTCCCATAGTCCAGGGGCAAGTCAAGGCTGAACCAACTTTGCAGAACACAGAATTGTTCTTGTTAAAGCCTCATAAGAATGAGCCACTCCAGGGCACGGTGGCTCAGGCAGCCATGGCCCATTAAAGTGGGTGATAAATATTTCATACCCTGGGCTAGAGGGCACCGCTGGCTTCTGCTCACTTCCCAGCTGTCTGCAGCTGTCATGACTCGTCTCTCCATTAACTGTGAGAATTATGTTAAAGCCAGACCTATACCAGGTCAGCATTGCTATCTTGCCTGCAAAACAGATTAGATGACTCTCAAGACCTATGTCTATCTACCCAGAGATTATTGCTCAGCCTGACATATTTTGATGATACAGATGCTAAGCTTTGTATTTTATTTTTATTTTATTTCATTTTTTGAGACAAGATCTCACTCTGCCACCCAGGCTGGAGTGCAGTAGTGCATTCAAAGCTCACTGCAGCCTCAACCTCCCAGGCTCAAGTGATCCTCCCACTTCACCCTCCCTTGTAGCTAGGACTACAGGTTCACGCCACCATACCTGGCTAATTTATTTTTGTTTTTGTAGAGAGGAGGGTCTCACTATGTTGCCTTAACATAGTGAGACCATAGGCTGGTCTCAAACTCCTGGACTCAAGTGATCCTGCCTCCTCAGCCTCCCAAAGTGTTGGGATTACAGGTGGGAGCCACTGCACCTGGCCCAGATGTTAAGCTTTAAAGAGGAACTGGATAACATGATTTCAAATAAGAGTCTCATACCTGTTGCCCTCGTGTTTGCACATGAATCCAACTTGAACTTGTGTTGTGTAGGCATCTGCCTGTTGGAAACCACCTGGGAAAAAATTTACATTGGACTTGAAGTGAGGTGCATCAGCTGCCAAGGACACCACTAAAATATCAGTCTCAGCTCCATTATAGATGAAGTGGACAAACAAATACCTGATTCCTCCTACCTTACAGGGTCCTGGAGGGCTGGAATGAGAGAGTGAATCATTATAGCTTCCACTGTAGAGATCCATCATCCTGCTTATTCCTTGTGGATGGGGCTTGATTGTGCTCAAGTGTTAACCCCACCTTTGGAAGGGGTGACTCTCCTTCCATGGTACTCATGGTAATTTATTTTCCCTTGTTGGGTCTTGAGTTAGGTAGGACCATGTGACACTGCACCAGAGGAGACATGAAGGGAATTCTGCTTGGATGCTTCTGTGAAGGCATTCCTGGTTTTCCAAAAAATAAGATAGTAACACTCCTCTCTTTGCTTTTGGACAGGTTGTGCAAGGACAGCTCTGACAGCCATCTCAAAACCATGAGGGCGGCATGGACCACCTGCTGAAGATGGCACGTGGAAAGGTGAAGTCTCAGGGCTCAGACAAGATTGTGAACTGGCGAATTAACACAGGACCTTCTTTCCCCAAGTTCCTTGTCCTATGAGGTTATACCACTGATTGTTTATGCCATTTTTAGTTGAAGGTTCTTTTGCTTGCAGCCCCAAGCATTCTAACTGACATGAAAGGTCTGCTAGAGTCATGAGCAGATTGTGGCAGTATATTTTGATAGTCTAGGTGGAAAAACCTTAGTGCATGGGTTTCGTCATAGCGGTTCTGCCTCTCTAAGGATATTTCCCTTCACTTCTGAGTTTACAGCTGTGATCCGGATAGTGAGCTCACCCTCATCCCAGTGGCATGGTACTATCTTAACAGGCTGCATGGAGAGTAATGGAAAAAGACACCGTTGTCCAAGCTGACTTTGACCCCCTGGAGCTTTCACAGTATTTCGAGATGGTTTGCCCTGTGAAGGGCAGACCTACCTGTGTTTCCATCAGGCCCCAATTTCCTCATTACTTTGCTCAGCTTCCAAGCTGAGATCATTATTAATTAATACACTTATAGTTATTAATATATGGTGACATTAATTAACTACAGTCTACTAAATGTCCCCTGTGTGTCTGGTCTGATGCTACATGTTGTGCTGCATTCTCTCATTGATCCTCCCAACAACCCAAGAAGGTGAGTTTTGCTATGCATATTTTACAAGAAAGAACCCAAGGTTGAGATCATTCATTAATGTGCCCAAAGGCCCACATTCTGATTGGAAATCAGCAGAGGTAGGATATCACCTCTGCAATTCTCCCTGATTACACTTCTCTAAGAGTTTTGCAAAGGGAAGCATCTGTTTTAGATTTGCACCAGTTCTTGGCTTGTTCTGGTGGTAAAGGAGAAACAACATTAACCTTAATGTCAAGAACCTGGGATTGAATCCTAGTCTGTCTGTTGAGGTGATGATGGGGAGAGGGGGAGGTGTCATGGCATAGATTGATTTTTTTTTCTCCTGAGTCTTAGTTGTTTTTTTATTCTCTAAAAGGGGTAATAGTCCTTAAACTCCAGGTAATTTATTGTCAAAGGAAATAACAAATGTGAAATTGTCCAGGTACAGTATAATAGGTACCAAAACCCTATGTTTAGTTCATTCATTTATTCACTCTTCACTCATCCCTTATATCAACTTCTGGGTCTGCAAGATGCAGCATGTGAACACCCTGGTAGTGAACTTGAACACTCTGGTAGGAGTCATTCTCCATCACCTACCAGATGTGAAGTGGTGGGCAGTGCAAGTAACCTTAGTAGGTTTCACTTTCTCTTCTGTAACAAAAGCATTTCTTTTGTGACAGCTACACTTCCATTGTTTTAAATGTGTGAACTCATTAAATCTTCTCAATAGCCTTCAAAGTCGACATATAATTATCTCCTATTACAGATGAGAAAATTGAAGTACAGGGGAGTTAAAAACTTGGCCATGTCACATGGCTAGTGAATGCTGGAATTGGAAGCTGATCCCATAAAATTGTATTGCAGAACTCACGGTCCAGTACCACTATTTCTCCTCCTAGAGGTACTGTGAGGATTCAACAGATGTCAACTGCGTGCAAAAGTGTGGCTAGCACATAAGCAGCAGTCCACAAACATCAACTTATTATGTCAGTGAGATAGTGTGATGGTCACATAAACAAGTTCTGGGACTGGGTTATCTGGGTTCTACCCCAGCTCCATTGCTAAGATGTACAAAATCTTGGACAAGAGTTCCATTGTCCTCATTAGCAAAAGACAGAAACAAGAAAATTCTACATCTGAAAGTTTTTGAGAGGATTTATCAAGCTAGCATAGGGAAAGTATTAGAACAGAGCCTGGAACATTTTAAATGCATTATGAGCATTGGTTTTTATTTAAAACCTCTTGCCGCGTTGGTTTTATTTAAAACCTCTACCTGAGCCACAGCTGTGAGTGCTCATGCTGCAGATCTTTTGCAGGGGGTGATGTCTTATTCACCATTGTCTTCTTGCATCTCAGAGCTTAGTGCTCAGCACAGAGTCCAGGTGGAGGTGCTTAATTGAAATAGGTTGATCTGAATATAGCCTGGGATGCTTTGGATACTGTTACCTCTTTGTGGCGTAGACATTCATAGGACCTGTGCATTAACTAAGTCCTTCCTGAGCAAGTCATTCACATAACAGGCTCCAGTGGGACAGATAAATGCCAAGCAGCTTGGTATGAGAAGGGAGGGGTTGGAGTGGAGAAACCTGGGATCATGAGCCCTTACATATTTCTTTTAGCTCTGACATTGAAGGCATCTGTAATTCCCTTCTACATTCATTCAATCATCCATGGTTGGGAGCATCCATTTCTGTTTATTTCCTCAAGAGAGGCAAAGCTAAACATTTAATTACTCCTTTCTTCCTTCATCTCTCTGAAAATGGAGAACCTTTAGTCATGTGGGCATAGAACATACTCCATCCTTTGTCTCAGGGAGAAGCCAGGTTACACATCCTAAAACTCACTCTTCTCCATTCCTGTTCTCAGTGGCTTCTTTCAAATTGACCTCTCAAATATCTCTCTGGTATACCCATTTCCTCACGTGTGTACACTCTTGCCACCCAGCCACTGGTTTCCTGCAGCAGGCCTCTCTTCCTGCCTTCCAGCACTGCCTTTGGTATGGACTCTCGTAATCCATTCTCCATCCTGTGGCCAGAGCAATCTTTCCAGATATGATCATCTCAATTCCCCGTTTGCCATGCTTTGATGGCTTCTATCTACTGGCTTCTATCTACTGGCTTCTACCTGAAAGCATTGAGCAAACAGATGCAGCCTGTGCCCTCATGGAGCTGGTGGCTAGTCTGTGCTCATTGTCCACAGCTGTGACCATTTCCGTCATTCACACATTGGGGCACTCTGAGTGTGGACATAGGGAAGGCTTACCTCGTCTGTCTAGTTGGGATAAATAACAACATGCCTTGGGAGTTGCCATGTGAGCTAAATGCTGATGACTAGGAGAAGTTGACCAGGCTCTGCAGGGCATACCAGGGAGAGGGGGAACAACCAGCACTAGGACAAATGGATATGGGGAACCTGCCTCTGGGTTGGGTCCTGCAGCACTTGAACGTGTTGCCACTTGAATGATAGTCACTTGCTTATTTGTGAGCATTTGTTTTCTGCCCTGTCCCCAGAGTTTCCTGAGGCCAGAGGCCTTGTCTTCTCTTATTCTACATCCTCAGTGCTTAGTGGACACTCAAGAAATATTACTGTCAGTGGGAGACTAAATAAAGAAGGGAATAGTCTCTTTTCTATCTCTTCATCATTTGTGTGAAGACTCCTCCTGCTGCCCCACCTCTCACTGTTGTTGTTGCTTTTCCTGCTCAGAAATGTATTGAATCTCTCATTTCTTCTAGCTTGGCCCAAGATACACCTCTTTTGAGTTAGATACAGAGAATTCAGTGGCAGCAATTGCAGGTAGACACAAAATTCTGCAAATGCCACTCTTTGAATATTAGACGCCTGCACTCCCTGTCCATCTGCCTTCCAAGAAAATGTGTAGTTAGAGTGCTCCGTGAATCAGGAGGTGTGGGTTGTGTGTATATGTGGTGTGAGTGTGTGTGCATGTGGTGTATGATATATGCATGTGTTTGTGACTCAACATGCTTTAGCGGAAGTTATATTCCTACCTTTGGATTCAGGCTGTAAGTTCTAATCACCTACATGGTCATTTGTTGCTATGTCATCACTTGACCTCTTGGATCCTCAGTTTCCTTATCAGTAACATGAGCACAAGCGTCCCCTTGGAAAACTGTTATGAGGATTAGATATACTGCATTTAAAGCACCTGACATCTAAGGTTTTGATTAATTCCACTTCTCAACTCACCTGCTACAATGCTCAGGGGTTCATCCCATGCCAATGAAGGGCATTGACAGCTTCAGGTTTGAACCTATGAGCTAGACCTGGCCAGGGACCCATTGAGCCAAGACAAGGACAGACCTGAGCCATGGGCTCTTGACCCGGCAACATCCTAGAGAAGCCATAATGTTCAGCCTGATTTTTTTCTGAATAGGCCTTGGGGAGGGGCTGGCAGAATTCAGCCTAATGGAACATACATTAGGTGGTTGAATCTGCTTGTCTTCATTGGGCCCTGCCCAGCACTGAAATTTCTGAAGCTGAGGTCATGGAGGAGACCTCCAAGGAATATGGGCAGCTCCACCCTTTCCCAAACTCATACTTTTCTTCAGGCCCTGACCAGTATCCAAGGGGAGGCTAAGAATCAAAATAGCCCACTTTTTCTCATGTGTCCATTAAGTCCCAGACACTGAAATGGGCACTCTGCATGCACCATTTAATTCAGTCCTCAAAGGCAATAGCTCTCAACTGGGTGTGATTTTGCCCCCCAGAGGACACTTTTCAATATCTAGAGACACGCTGATTAACAAAAACCACATGATGATCTCAATAAATGCAGAAAAAGCATTTGACAAAATCTGTAATCTCTTCATTATGAGAAACGTCAACAGATTAGAAATAGCACTTTCTCGGGAGGAGCCAAGATGGCCGAATAGGAACAGCTCCGGTCTACAGCTCCCAGCGCGAGCGACGCAGAAGACGGGTGATTTCTGCATTTCCATCTGAGGTACCGTGTTCATCTCACTAGGGAGTGCCAGACAGTGGGCGCAGGTCAGTGGGTGAGCGCACCGTGCGCCAGCCGAAGCAGGGGCGAGGCATTGCCTCACTCGGGAAGCGCAAGGGGTCAGGGAGTTCCCCTTCCAGAGGTGACAGACGGCACCTGGAAAATCGGGCCACTCCCACCCGAATACTGTGCTTTTCCGACGGGCTTAGGAAACGGTGCCCCAGGAGAGTATAGCCCGCACCTGGCTCAGAGGGTCCTACGCCCACGGAGTCTCGCTGATTGCTAGCACAGCAGTCTGAGATCAAGCAGCAAGTCGGCAGCGAGGCTGGGGGAGGGGCGCCCGCCATTGCCCAGGCTCGCTTAGGTAAACAAAGCAGCCTGGAAGCTTGAACTGGGTGGAGCCCACCACAGCTCAAGGAGGCCTGCCTGCCTCTGTAGGCTCCACCTCTGGGGGCAGGGCACAGACAAACAAAAAGACAGCAGTAACCTCTGCAGACTGAAATGTCCCTGTCTGACAGCTGTGAGGAGAGCAGTGGTTCTCCCAGCACGCAGCTGGAGATCTGAGAACGGGCTGACTGCCTCCTCAAGTGGGTCCCTGACCCCTGACCCCCGAGCAGCCTAACTGGGAGGCACCCCCCAGCAGGGGCAGACTGACACCTCACACGGCCGGCCAGGTACTCCAACAGACCTGCAGCTGAGGGTTCTGTCTGTTAGAAGGAAAACTAACAGAAAGGACATCCACACCAAAAACCCATCTGTACATCACCATCATCAAAGACCAAAAGTAGATAAAACCACAAAGATGGGGAAAAAACAGAGCAGAAAAACTGGAAACTCTAAAAACCAGAGTACCTCTCCTCCTCCAAAGGAACGCAGTTCCTCACCAGCAACGGAACAAAGCTGGACGGAGAATGACTTTGACGAGCTGAGAGAAGAAGGCTTCAGACGATCAAATTACTCCGAGCTACGGGAGGATATTCAATCCAAAGGCAAAGAAGTTGAAAACTTTGAAAAAAATTTAGAAGAATGTATAACTAGAATAACCAATACAGAGAAGTGCTTAAAGGAGCTGATGGAGCTGAAAACCAAGGCTCGAGAACTACGTGAAGAATGCAGAAGCCTCAGGAGCCGATGCGATCAAATGGAAGAAAGGGTATCAGCCCTGGAAGATGAAATGAATGAAATGAAGCGAGAAGGGAAGTTTAGAGAAAAAAGAATAAAAAGAAACGAGCAAAGCCTCCAAGAAATGTGGGACTATGTGAAAAGACCAAATCTACGTCTGATTGGTGTACCTGAAAGTGATGGGGAGAATGGAAACAAGTTGGAAAACACTCTGCAGGATATTATCCAGGAGAACTTCCCCAATCTAGCAAGGCAGGCCAACATTCAGATTCAGGAAATACAGAGAACGCCACAAAGATACTCTTCGAGAAGAGCAACTCCAAGACACATAATTGTCAGATTCACCAAAGTTGAAATGAAGGAAAAAATGTTAAGGGCAGCCAGAGAGAAAGGACGGGTTACCATCAAAGGGAAGCCCATCAGACTAACAGCGGATCTCTCGGCAGAAACCCTACAAGCCAGAAGAGAGTGGGGGCCAATATTCAACATTCTTAAAGAAAAGAATTTTCAACCCAGAATTTCATATCCTGCCAAACTAAGCTTCATAAGTGAAGGAGAAATAAAATACTTTACAGACAAGCAAATGCTGAGAGATTTTGTCACCACCAGGCCTGCCCTAAAAGAGCTCTTGAAGGAAGCGCTAAACATGGAAAGGCACAACCGGTACCAGCCACTGCAAAATCATACCGAAATGTAAAGACCATTGAGACTAGGAAGAGACTGCATCAACTAACGAGCAAAACGTCGAGCTAACATCATAATGACAGGATCAAATTCACACATAACAATATTAACTTTAAATGTAAATGGACTAAATGGTCCAATTAAAAGACACAGACTGGCAAATTGGATAAAGACTCAAGACCCATCAGTGTGCTGTATTCAGGAAACCCATCTCACGTGCAGAGACACACATAGGCTCAAAATAAAAGGATGGAGGAAGATCTACCAAGCAAATGGAAAACAAAAAAAGGCAGGGGTTGCAATCCTAGTCTCTGATAAAACAGACTTTAAACCAACAAAGATCAAAAGAGACAAAGAAGGCCATTACATAATGGTAAAGGGATTAATTCAACAAGAAGAGCTAACTATCCTAAATATATATGCACCCAATACAGGAGCACCCAGATTCATAAAGCAAGTCCTGAGTGACCTACAAAGAGACTTAGACTCCCACACATTAATAATGGGAGACTTTAACACCCCACTGTCAACATTAGACAGATCAACGAGACAGAAAGTCAGCAAGGATACCCAGGAATTGAACTCAGCTCTGCACCAAGCAGACCTAATAGACATCTACAGAACTCTCCACCCCAAATCAACAGAATATACATTTTTTTCAGCACCACACCACACCTATTCCAAAATTGACCATATCCTTGGAAGTAAAGCTCTCCTCAATAAATGTAAAAGAACAGAAATTGTAACAAACTGTCTCTCAGATCACAGTGCAATCAAGCTAGAACTCAGGATTAAGAATCTCACTCAAAACCGCTCAACTACGTGGAAACTGAACAACCTGCTCCTGAATGACTACTGGGTACATAACGAAATGAAGGCAGAAATAAAGATGTTCTTTGAAACCAACGAGAACCAAGACACAACATACCAGAATCTCTGGGATGCATTCAAAGCAGTGTGTAGAGGGAAATTTATAGCACTAAATGCCCACAAGAGAAAGCAGGAAAGATCCAAAATTGACACCCTAACATCACAATTAAAAGAACTAGAAAAGCAAGAGCAAACACATTCAAAAGCTAGCAGAAGGCAAGAAATAACTAAAATCAGAGCAGAACTGAAGGAAATAGAGACACAAAAAACCCTTCAAAAAATCAATGAATCCAGGAGCTGGTTTTTTGAAAGGATCAACAAAATTGATAGACCGCTAGCAAGATTAATAAAGAAAAAAAGAGAGAAGAATCAAATAGATGCAATAAAAAATGATAAAGGGGATATCACCACCGATCCCACAGAAATACAAACTACCATCAGATAATATTACAAACACCTCTATGCAAATAAACTAGAAAATCTAGAAGAAATGGATAAATTCCTCAACACATACACCCTCCCAAGACTAAACCAAGAAGAAGTTCAATCTCTGAATAGACCAATAACAGGAGCTGAAATTATGGCAATAATCAATAGCTTACCAACCAAAAAAAGTCCAGGACCAGATGGGTTCACAGCCGAATTCTACCAGAGGTACAAGGAGGAGCTGGTACCATTCCTTCTGAAACTATTCCAATCAATAGAAAAAGAGGGAATCCTCCCTAACTCATTTTATGAGGCCAGCATCATCCTGATACCAAAGCCTGGCAGAGACACAACAAAAAAAGAGAATTTTAGACCAATATCCTTGATGAACATTGATGCAAAAATCCTCAATAAAATACTGGCAAACAGAATCCAGCAGCACATCAAAAAGCTTATCCACCATGATCAAGTGGGCTTCATCCCTGGGATGCAAGGCTGGTTCAATATACACAAATCAATAAATGTAATCCAGCATATAAACAGAACCAAAGACAAAAACCACATGATTATCTCAATAGATGCAGAAAAGGCCTTTGACAAAATTCAACAACCCTTCATGCTAAAAACTCTCAATAAATTAGGAATTGATGGGACGTATCTCAAAATAATAAGAGCTATTTATGACAAACCCACAGCCAATATCATACTGAATGGGCAAAAACTGAAAGCATTCCCTTTGAAAACTGGCACAAGACAGGGATGCCCTCTCTCGCCACTTCTATTCAACATAGTGTTGGAAGTTCTGGCCAGGGCAATTAGGCAGGAGAAGGAAATCAAGGGTATTCAATTAGGAAAAGAGGAAGTCAAATTGTCCCTGTTTGCAGATGACATGATAGTATATCTAGAAAACCCCATTGTCTCAGCCCAAAATCTCCTTAAGCTGATAAGCAACTTCAGCAAAGTCTCAGGATACAAAATCAATGTGCAAAAATCACAAGCATTCTTATACATCAATAACAGACAAACAGAGAGCCAAATCATGAGTGAACTCCCATTCACAATTGCTTCAAAGAGAATAAAATACCTAGGAATCCAACTTACAAGGGATGTGAAAGACCTCTTCAAGGAGAACTACAAACCACTGCTCAAGGAAATAAAAGAGGATACAAACAAATGGAAGAACATTCCATGCTCATGGGTAGGAAGAATCAATATCATGAAAATGGCCATCCTTCCCAAGGTAATTTACAGATTCACTGCCATCCCCATCAAGCTACCAATGACTTTCTTCACAGAATTGGAAAAAACTACTCTAAAGTTCATATGGAACCAAAAAAGAGCCCGCATCGCCAAGTCAATCCTAAGCCAAAAGAACAAAGCTGGAGGCATCACGCTACCTGACTTCAAACTATACTACAAGGCTACAGTAACCAAAACAGCATGGTACTGGTACCAAAACAGAGATATAGATCAATGGAACAGAACAGAGCCGTCAGAAATAATGCCACATATCTACAACCATCTGATCTTTGACAAACCTGAGAAAAACAAGAAATGGGGAAAGGATTCCCTATTTAATAAATGGTGCTGGGAAAACTGGCTAGCCATATGTAGAAAGCTGAAACTGGATCCCTTCCTTACACCTTATACAAAAATCAATTCAAGATGGATTAAAGACTTAAATGTTAGACCTAAAACCATAAAAACCCTAGAAGAAAACCTAGGCAATACCATTCAGGACATAGGCATGGGCAAGGACTTCATGTCTAAAACACCAAAAGCAATGGCAACAAAAGCCAAAATTGACAAATGGGATCTAATTAAACTAAAGAGCTTCTGCACAGCAAAGGAAACTACCATCAGAGTGAACAGGCAACCTACAAAATGGGAGAAAATTTTCGCAACCTACTCATCTGACAAAGGGCTAATATCCAGAATCTACAATGAACTCCAACAAATTTACAAGAAAAAAACAAACAACCCCATCAAAAAGTGGGCGAAGGACATGAACAGACACTTCTCAAAAGAAGACATTTATGCAGCCAAAAGACACATGAAAAAATGCTCACCATCACTGGCCATCAGAGAAATGCAAATCAAAACCACAATGAGATACCATCTCACACCAGTTAGAATGGCGATCATTAAAAAGTCAGGAAACAACAGGTGCTGGAGAGGATGTGGAGAAATAGGAACACTTTTACACTGTTGGTGGGACTGTAAACTAGTTCAACCCTTGTGGAAGTCAGTGTGGCGATTCCTCAGGGATCTAGAACTAGAAATTCCATTCGACCCAGCCATCCCATTACTGGGTATATACCCAAAGGACTATAAATCATGCTGCTATAAAGACACATGCACACGTATGTTTATTGCGGCATTATTCACAATAGCAAAGACTTGGAACCAACCCAAATGTCCAACAATGATAGACTGGATTAAGAAAATGTGGCACATCTACACCATGGAATACTATGCAGCCATAAGAAATGATGAGTTCATGTCCTTTGTAGGGACATGGATGAAATTGGAAATCATCATTCTCAGTAAACTATCGCAAGAACAAAAAACCAAACACCGCATATTCTCACTCATAGGTGGGAATTGAACAATGAGAACACATGGACACAGGAAGGGGAACATCACACTTCAGGGACTGTTGTGGGTTGGGGGGAGGGGGGAGGGATAACATTGGGAGATATACCTAATGCTAGATGACGAGTTGGTGGGTGCAGTGCACCAGCATGGCACATGTATACATATGTAACTTACTGCACATTGGGCACATGTACCATAAAACCTAAAGTATAATAATAATAATAATAATAATAATTACAATAAAAGAAAAAAAAAAAAAAAAAAAGAAATAGCACTTTCTCAACTCGATCAAGTTTGTCCATGAAAGCCCCACAGATAATACCCTACTTAATGGTTCTGAAAACTGAAAGTTTCTCCCTTAAGATCAGGAAGAAGGATATTTGCTCTCACCACTTCCATTTAACCTCTGATATGTTAGAGGTTCTGGCCAGGGTAATGAGGCCAAAAGAAGAAAAATTAAATAAAAACAAAAATAAATAAAAGATACTCAGATTGGAAAGGCTGGTGATTAGGGGAAAATGCAGTTGACTGCCTTGTGTCTACAGCCTCACATCTGAGTTGTCTTTGGAGTTGCCGACATCTGAGGGGGAGCTCAGCAGACTCCAGAACCCTTAGAGCACTCTCACCTCTCCTTCCATACCCACCAGCATCCAGGAAACTTTTGGGTACATGGAATTGGCAAGCCATATGTGGAGCCATATACCAAAAACCTCATTCCTTCGATGTAGAGATATCTGGTTTCTACCTCTCTCCAGACACTATGCTAGACCCAAGAAATACAGACATCAGTGAAATGTGGTGCCTGCCCCAGAGAAGTGTTCTATGTAGCAAAGGAGAAAGAGCCTGATTAAACCAGTGCAGATACAGTGTGGTCCATGAGGGAAGCATGTGTAAAGAAGTCTTCCTGAAGGAGGCACTTGGGATATGCCAAAAAGTATAGATTTATTTACCAGGCAGAAAGAGTGCCTGAAAAAAATCATTAAAATGTAAAAATCATTAGATCTCTTGATCCAAATATTGCTGTCCCTCCCTACTCTCTAAGCTAGGGTATGATTGCATTCCCATGCCTCTCCCAATGTGCTTTGGTCAGTGGAAAGTTGAATGAAAAGATTAAGAGATAGAAAATGATTTGCCATGGTCTTTTCTTCTTGCTGTGATGACAGAATAAAGCTTTATCAGTTTGAGTCATAGAGTGACTAAATGAGCAGATATTCCCCCCACAACTCCTGCTCCCAGTTACAACTTTGGGCATGTAGAATAAAATTAAGGGGATGTTTGTTTCTGCAGCATAACTTAGCTCACCCTAACTAAAACATGAAGGCATCACCAAGGGCAGTAGAAATAGCACAGGAAGGCTGGGCACAGTGGCTCACACTTGTAATCCCAGCACTTCGGGAGGCCAAGGCAGGTGGATCACCTGGGGTCGGGAGTTCAAGACCAGCCTGGCCAACAAGTTGAAACCCCTCTCTACTGAAAATACAAAAATTAGCTGGGCCTGGTGGTGGGTGCATATAATCCCAGCTACTTGGGAGGCTGAGGCAGGAGAATTGCTTGAACCCTGGAGGCAGAGGTTGCAGTGAGCTGAGATCACACCACCACACTCCAGCCTGGGTGACAGAGTGAGATTCCGTCTCAAAAATAAATAAATAAATAAATAAATAAATAAATAAATAAATAAAATACAAATACAAGAAAAAAGAGCACAAGAAAATATGTGGAGGTGAGAAATAGCCTCTTGGATATGAAAAACTCTAAAAGCTTAATATGGCTATTGTATAAAGTATGACACAGGAAAATGGAGACATGACAGGGCAGAATCTGGAGGTTCTGTTATGCTTTACAGAGGAGCTGTTTGTTCTTATTTTCCTGTGAGCAATGGGGAGACATTAAGATTGCATTTTGAAAAAAAATTCAAAACTGCATTTTGAAAAAAAAAAATCACCCTAGCTGCAATGTGGAGAATGGATCTGGGGAGAATAAACCTCAATGCAAGGAAACTCAGGAGGAGCCTGTTTTAACCCTACGGGTCCAAGGAGAAGGGAGCCTGCATGAGGCTCATGGCATAGGGATGGAGGAGCAGGGACACGCAGACTGAGAACTCAACGGGATGGAACCTGCAGGACTTGGTGACTGACTGTATATAAGAATGCAGGAGAAGAAAGAGAGTGGTCTCACTCCAAAGCCTGTGTTCTTTCCACTCACTTAGCTAGTTTTCTTTGGGTAAAGGCTTTTGCATTGTCACCTAATTTAATCCTCAAAATTGTCTTCTAATTTAGTTTGAGTGAATTTATTTTGACTTTACAGATGAAGAAACTGAGTCTCAGAGAGGTGACAGAATGGGTTACTTTAAAATCAATTTTCTCAAGTGTCCAAACAGCCAATCTGTTCTCTCTCTAAATTTCTGACCTCAGTCACTTAGATATTTTACGGGTGGACGTAGATTTTGAGGAGGCGGTAGCAGCAAAGTGAGAGGACTGGTAGTGAGCAGGGCTGTTGCTTTTCAGCCGTAGTTACTTCGCTGATTTATTTACGAATATGCAGGCATATGTTACACACATAAAAAGCAGTGTGCTCAAAGGAAGCCTCATATACCAAAGTCTGGATTTATAAGACTCAAATGAGTGATTGTTATTCCACTGTTCAAGGCTTTTTTTTTTCCTTCTTACTCTATCAAAGTATTCCTCATAGGGT
The DNA here is from genome assembly GCF_028885625.2 of Pongo pygmaeus. NCBI lineage: Eukaryota > Metazoa > Chordata > Mammalia > Primates > Hominidae > Pongo > Pongo pygmaeus. The sequence continues at coordinate 146,596,214 of NC_072380.2, forward strand.
TTCTTAAAAGAGCAATCTCAGTCTCCCAGGATGCTTTTAAAATGCAATTTATTGCCCACATTTTATTAGCGTTGCACTGCTTAGAAATGCAGTCTATGTTTAAAATGGCATGTATCCACTCATAGAATTGTGCCAGCCTGAGACGTCATTAGCTTGGTATTTCCAGTTGTCTTCACGGTTGTTTTAAACAAAGACACAGTGAGTAGAGTCAGTTGTATAATTTAAAGTGGCCCAGTCAAACTCAGGGTAAAACACTCTACGGAACTGCATGGACTGAGAGGACCTGGAGAGACGGCAGTTAGCAGACCTGATTTCTCATGCTCTCCTTGACTTCAAACAACGCTGAGCCTGGGCCAGCACGTCTCTTTCCTGAGACTTACTCTGTTTTTCTGTAAAGTTGGGAGATGGACAAGCCTGTGGCAGCTCTGGGCTTACAGTTCTATCCTCCTGGTCAGCCCATTACTCCCTTAGAAGCCCTTGGGAAATCAGGCTGTGGGGAACAAGTGGAATTCTTAGGGTTAGATAGTCTGATACCTTCTAGCTTGGGGAATCATAGAAGATTTGAGTCTCTAACCTAGTTCAGCCACTCAGAAACTCTGAGAGCTCAAGTAGGTCCTATAGCTGTGTCAAGTCTCTGTTTTTCTCATCTGTAAAGTGGGGCTTTCATATTGTATTTGGAGGGTTCTGATAAAGGAAAAAGCCAGCATGTTGTTCAGACTTACATGTGTTTAGTGTGTGTATAAATGCTGTAAATGCTGACATTTACGCAGCTTTAAATACATGCTGGGACTACTTAAAGCACTCTACACATTTAATTCTGACAACACTATGAAGAAGGTGTTTTTTTTTTTTTAAATGTGGAGTTTAGCTCTTGTCACCCAGGCTGGAGTGCAGTGGTGTGATCTCGGCTCACTGCAACCTCTGCCTCCTGGGTTCAAGCGATTCTCCTGCCTTAGCCTCCCGAGTAGCTGGGGCTACAGGTGCCCACCATCACGCCCAGCTAATTTGTGTATTTTTGGTAGAGATGGGGTTTCACCATGTTGGCCAGGCTGGTCTCAAATTTCTGTCCTCAGATGATCCACCCACCTCAGCCTCCCAAAATGCTGGGATTACAGGCATGAGCCACCGTGCCCAGCCAAAGAAGGTGTTTTTATTTTCCTTCAATTTACTAGTGAAGAAATCCAATCTCAGACAGACTGAACAACTGACTCAAGGTCAAAAAGTTCATAAGTGATAAATAAGAACACTGGAAGTTTTATCATATTTCATACAGACCTGGTCTAAAAACTGAGCTGAAAATTTAATTCCACCATAACTATTTATGTAGTTAGTCTGACACAGTGATCTGTTAAAGTGGTGGACAGATTCTAATGTGGCTTTCCATAATAACTGCCTCCTGGTGTTCAGTGCCTAGTGAACTAGGCACTCCTGGTGTTCAGTGTAGGCAGGACCTATGACTTGCTTCTAACCAAGAGAATATGGCAAAGAATGCACACTGTATATGACTGTCAAGCTTATCTTGTTGGAGTTTTTCTCTCTCTTGCAGGCTTGGTGAAGCAAGTGGTTATATTGGAGGTCCACATGGCAAGGAACTGAAGACAACTTTTAGGAGCTGAGTGTGGCCCCCAGTTGATAGCTGCCACAAGGGATGGAGACTCTCAGTCCTACAGCTGCAGGGAACTGAATGCTGCTGACATCCAAGCGAACCTTGAAGTGGCTCTTCCCGGGTTGAGTCTCCAGATGGAAACTCAGCCCTGAACAATACTTTGATTGCAGCCTTGCAGCTGTGCTTGACCTCCTGACCCTGAAAAACTGTGAAGATAGTAAGTGTGTGTTGTTTTAAGCTACTAAGTTTGCAGTAAAGTTGTTACACAGCAATAGATAACTAATACAGTTATGGTTTTTATTTATTTTATTCTTGTTATCATCATCCTAATAGTTATTATTTAAAATATCCTTCTAGGCTGGGTATAGTGGCTCACACCTGTAATCCCAGCTCTTTGGCAAGCTGAAGTGAGGATTGTTCGAACCCAGGAGTTTGAGAGAAGCCTGGGCAACATAGCAAGACCTCATCTCTACAAAAAATAAAATGCAGCCAGGTGTGGTAGTGTACACCTGTAGTCCTAGCTACTCCACAGCGAGTCAGGAAGATCATTTAAGCCCAGTAGTTCAAGGCTGCAGTAATCTCTGCTAGTGCCTCTGCACTCCAGCCTGGGTGACAGAGCAAGACCCCATTTCTAGAAAAATGTAAATAAATAAAATAACCTTCTATTAGGCTAAGTGCCCTTATGGGAAACAATTAGAGATGCAAAACATTAAGTGAACACTAGAGACAACAGAATCCCAGATGACAGAAGAAACAGCACTTGATCTCCTAAACCCAGTTCCAGCATCCTCAGTGCCTTCATCTCTCCCTCACCAAGGAGTGGCTTCCAGCTCCCTCAGGCAGCCCCTTTGCCAAACGTTGCACAGCCTGCTGATGTCCCACTGGAAATGCTGCAGCCAGAGCAGAATTCACGTTCTGCAGAGCAGGATGCTTTCTTCCTGCCGTGGACTCTCCCCTCTTCAGTAAAATGCATCGCCAATTTCTCTGAGGAAACTTACCACCCTCAGTTCATGTAGTTTAGGTAAGGTCTAGGATGAGTCGACATGGGCTCTGGTCATGTTGCATGTCCTATTTTCTATAGCCCCAGGCAGGCCAATGGGATTTTTCTCTAGGACCCCTGCTGGACCTGCTTGGAAAGGGGCACCTATTCTTTTTGCAAGCACTGCTATCTCCCATGAGGTCCCTGCCAGTGTAGGAGTTCCCAGGAGTCACGATGTGCAGAAAGTGAGCCAGCATCGGGGTGATGCCAGTGGAGGGAAGCAGAGTTTAGGGAAAGAACAAGAGTCATCAGATTCTAGTGACCAATCCGTGGGGCCTGAGTGAGTCCAAGCCTAGACTTTTTGCCTATATAGTTACATTTCCTTTTGTGCTTAAACTAGTTTGAGAATGTCTTCCATCCCTAGTCATAGAAAGAGAGCAGTGGCACACATCTGCTGAGGGTTAGATAAAAATTATTCCATAGAGACATCACAACTTTTCTTTCTTTTTTTTTTTTTTTTTTTTGAGATGGAGTCTTGCACTGTCTGTCACTTGGGCTGTAGTGCAGTGGCGCAATCTCGGCTCACTGCAACCTCCACCTCCCAGGTTCAAGCGATTCTCCTCAGCCTCCCGAGTAGCTAAGATTACAGCGCCCACCACCATGCCCTGCCATTTTTTTTGTATTTTTGGTAGAGACAGGGTTTCACTATGTTGGCCAGGCTGGTCTTGAACTCCTGACCTTGTGATGTGCCCATCTAGGCCTCCCAAAGTGTTGGGATTACAGGCGTGAGCCACTGCGCCCGGCCATCCACAACTTTTAACTTAGACATTGACACAGGATGGCATGGCTATTTCCATCAGACATGTAATGCTGCCAACCCACAGAACTAATGGTAATAATACCTACCATGTGTTGAAGGCCAGCATCGTGCCAGGTAAAGATTACCCTCTTTTGTGAGTTATCTCATTGAAACCTCCAGAACCATGCAAGAAATGATGAGAATGACAGGCAGCCATGGTTGGCACCTGCTGTGCATCAGGCTCCTTATTCAGCCGTTTACACACAGGATCTCATTAATTTCCCACCAACCATCTTAAAAAGGGGGTGACTACTTCATCTTCACTATAAGATGAGGTAGATTGCACACTTTGTTTCTGCTAAAGCACCTCCAATTTTCTCATAAACACCGAGGCGAAGTATCTCTGTGGCCACGCAAGGTCCTCATGTAAAAGCTGGAAGGAATGACCATCCCTATCTGTCTCCAGGGCATCTGAGCTGAGGGCAGCCTTAGGGGGAAGCACTGAGGCAGAGAGGGCTGCATCCGCACATCTGGTATCCTGAGATATTTGTTGATGGAAGAGCTGAAATGTTGGGCAGCACACACTTCTTGACCCAGAAGCCCTTCTAGGACAGCTGGTTCAGAAGCTGGGGATTAACGTTAGGAATGGCAATACAGGGATCTCTGCCTTGGACAGCATGAAGTGGCTGATGCTGTCTGTAAATACATCTGTGTTCATTCTTTAGCTGTCTGTAAATACACCTGTGTTCATTCTTTACCTCCAGGATGCCCCAGGTGCTGTGTAGGGGCCTGGAGTTAGGAAATGAGGACTTAATCTCTGTGGCCTTTCCAGGGCTCATTTTGGATATTGGGGGCTGTATATACTCATCTCTGAACTTTTTTTTTTGGAATACAGAGTCTCTCTCTATCCCTAGTCTGGAGTATAGTGGTGCGATCTCGGCTCACTGCAACGTCTGCCTCCCAGATTCAAGCAATTCTCATGCCTCAGCCTCCCGAGTAGCTGGAATTACAAGCACCTGCCAATATGCCCGTCTAATTGTTTGTATTTTTAGTAGATACAGTGTTTCGCTATGTTGGTCAGGCTAGTCTTGAACTCCTAACCTCAGGTGATCCACCTGTCTCCACTTCCCAAAGAGCTGGGATTACAGGCATGAGCCACTGCGCCCGTCCTCTGAATTTCTTTCTAGCTCTGGAATACAAAAAGAATGGATCTTTATAGGGCAGTGCAGGTGGATGAGGCTGAAGAGGTCTCAAGGATCAGATTATGAAGAATTTTGGTTGCCAGGCTTAGGACTATCCGGAGGAACCTCATTCCAGGAGCTTTTCACATCTTATCTTACTGTGTCCTCATAGCAACCTCAAAGGGTAGATGTATTAGTCAGCTTTCACACAGCAACAAATAATCCCCAAATGTCAGTGATTTATAATAGTGGATTCCAAGCCTGAGTCTGCATCAGAATTACCTAGAGGCCTTTTTAAAACACAGATTGCTGGGCCCAACCCCCAGAGTTTCTGATTAAGTAGGTTTGGATGAGGACTGAGAATGTGCATTTCTCCAAATTTCTAAGTGACGTTGATGCTGAGGGACCATGCCTTGAAAACCACTGGTTTATAATAATAGACATTTCTTTCTCACTCACAGCCCTACGGGTGGGCCATGGCGCTCTGCTCTGGGCTGTGGATGGAGTCCAGGACTGCTCCACCTGCTTCTCACTCCAGAACTCAGGCTGAAGGAGCAGTGGCTACTCGGGCATGATCTAATCACGCATGGCAGGAGCATAAGAGGCCAAGCTAAACCAGTCATGCACATTTAATGCCTCTCTTTTGATTGGTGTATGTCTCATCTCATTGGCCAATGCAAGTCACGAGTCTAAGGCCAGCATCTGTGGGAGTGAGGAAATATACTCCTATTGAGGCAGTGGGAAGGAAGAGTAAATATGCAATTTATAAGGTAGATGCTCTTTTTCCATTAGGCATATGAGAAAATTGAATCTCAGAGAGGCTGACTTGTCCAGCATCACGTGAATGGCAGAACTGAGATTTGAAACTGGAGCCTGTTTGAATGGCAAGGTGAGACCGAGGTGGGGGGTGAGTGGGCTGATAGTTGCTGGTGGCAGGCTTCCTTCTGGATCTTTAGGAGGCCATGGTGAGAAGAGAGCAAGTAAGCGCAGGATCCAGGCACACCTGAAACGAAATCTTGATTCTATCAGCTGCATGAGCTGGGCAGTCACTCACCTCTTTGAGCTTTGGTTTTCCATTTGGGTTGAACAAGGGTAATAATTCAAACTTCACAGCATTGTAGTAAGAATTAGGTATTGTGCAGGCAAAGTGATTCAGAAGGTTCCCTCAAGAGAAAACACTTGAAAGTTTAAAAGAATGAAGCAGATAGTGAAACTAACCAACAATAGAAGAGATATTATTTTGTGCTGAGGGAACAGAGGTACTGTGTAATCCTCTCCCCACTGGTCCCATAGGAATCCATCTGCTCAGAAGACCGGCCAGCTGGTCTTTCACAGAAAGAGCCTCACTCCATTTTTCCCTGTTGGTTGGACTGGGTGAAGAAGTTGGCTTTTCTGAGCCTTGGGTCCCAGACAAATCTCTGAAGAACCGGGACCCCAGAATGCCTGGCTTTGCATTTTCTCAGGCATTGTGCCATCTGTATTTCTCCAGGATTGGGTAGATGGCCTGATACTTAGTATATGCTCAGCAAACCCTATGTAAATTGCATTCTTACTCATCCTTACAACCTCTGTTCTCTCCCTGAAAATGGAGTCCTGGGCATCTTTCAGCTATATTCCATGAGCCTTTAGTGCATTTATTCTTTCCTTGGCATGCTTTGTACTGAAAGCTATTTTCTTTCCTGTCATCCCTCATCAACTTGGTGAGATCAGAAGTCTGGGCCATTGTGATTATGGATGCACCAGGGCCTGGGCAGGATGACAGCTTTGTATTCTTATTGTCATGCTCTTTCCATTGTACCAAGCCTGGAGAAGCTGCCACAGTGTGTTCATTCATTCATTCCTTCATTCCTTCATCATCTGTTCATGCTGACAACACACACATGCTATTAGGGTTATTGCCCGTTTGGCATCCTTCTCTAGCCTGATTGTGAACTCCAATTAAGAGATGGCTTATAAGCAGCTATGTGGACTCAATTGCAGTATCACTGAACTCCTGCCACATGCCAGCCATGGCCATGCATCCTAGTTTTTGCCTTTCCTGCATCCATTTCCTCTTTTTCTGGCAATAGTTCACTGGTGGTTCACTCCTGAAACCTTCTTCCCCTACTCTCAGAACATGTTTTGTGGATGGGGTGAATAACACTCCTGGCTTTGGAGGCTGAGCTTGTGACCTGAGCCTGGCCCGTCAGGGCATAATATCCTTCTGGTTGTAAGTGATGCTTTGACTATGGGCACATGGCCTGACTCAGGCCAATCAGAGAAAATAGGACCCACCACTCTGGAGTTTGTTGGAAACATTGGGAGTAGGCTTAGAGTTGTGAGCAGCCATCTTGCTACCATAAGGTGAAAACCTGAGAATGGAACAAACATAGAAGGCAGAAGCAACATGGGGAAAATGAGACTGAGTCTGGGAAACAGTGCTTGAGATCTGGGGTGAGCCAGTGAGGCTGACTTATTTTCTTTTCCTTCCTTCCTTCCTTCCTTCCTTCCTTCCTTCCTTCCTTCCTTCCTCCCTTCCTTCCTCCCTTCCTCCCTTCCTTCCTTCCTTCTTCCCTCCCTCCCTCCGTCTCTCCCTTTCTCCCTATCTCTGTCTCCTTCCTCCCTCCCTCCCTTCCTCTCTCCTTCCTTCCTTCCTCTCTCCCTTCCCTCTCTCCTTCCTTCCTTTCCTCTTCCCCTTCTTTCCTTCCTTCTTTCCTTCCTTCCATCTTCTCTCCTTTCCCTCCCTCCTTCCTTCCTTTCTTCCCTCTTCCTTTTCCTTCCTTCCTCCCTTTTCTCTTTTCTTCCCTCTCTTCCTTCCTCCTTCCCTACCTCCCTCTTCTCCTTTCCTCCTCCCTTTTCTCCTTCCTTCCTCCTTCCCTCCCACCCTCTCTCCCCCTCTCCCTTTTCTTCTTTCCTCCTCCCTTTTCTCCTTCTTTCCTTCCTTCCTTCCTCCCTCCCTCCCTTCCTCCCTCCATTTCATCCTTTTCTCCCTTTCTTCCTTGCTTCCTTCCCTCCTTCCTTTCTTTTTTTTTTTTTTTTTTTTCTTTTTTTGAGACAGAGTCTCGCTCTGTCACCCAGGCTGGAGTGCAGTGGCATGATCTCGGCTCACTGCAAGCTCCGCCTCCCAGGTTCATGCCATTCTGCTGCCTCAGCCTCTCGAGTAGCTGGGACTACAGGTGCCCGCCACCACACCTGGCTAATTTTTTGTGTTTTTAGTAGAGACGGGGTTTCACCATGTTAACCAGGATGGTCTCGATCGATCTCCTGACCTTGTGATCCACCCTCCTCGGCCTCCCAAAGTCTCTTTCCTTTCTTGCTTTCACTGGTATGGATGCAGATGAGCAGAATAACATAAATATATTCTCATCTGACAGACTATCTGTGTACCAGTGATTGTGCTGGACCCTGGGGACATGATGATGGCTAAACAGAGATGTCCATTGCCCTCTGGGGCCTTGCTCTGATAAGGAATAGAGATGATATGCAGGATACACATACAATCACAGCTGTGTCTGGTACTTAGGAGGAGAGATGTCAGAGGATCATTTACCAGGGGGTTTGACTCAGTCAGGTGGGTCTCTCTAAGGCAAGGTACTCAGCCGGGGTGATTTTGCTCTCCCAGAGGATACTTGGCAGTGTGTGGAGATATTTTTGGTTGCCATATTTGGAGAGAGGTGATGCCACTGGCATCTAGGGAGCAGAGACTAGGGATTCTGCTAAATATCCTACAATACACAGCGTAACCTCCTATGACAAAGAATTATCTGTCTCAAAATGTGGATAGTGCTAAGATGGAGCAACTCTGTTTTAAAGCAATAGAGGCTGAGCTGAGAATTGAAAGGTAAGACATTAACAAGGCAAGGGGACTTAGAGTGTTTCAGGCAGAGGAAACCCAAAGGGCAAAGGCTCAGCCAAAGACAGTAAAGAGTGGCCAGGTGTTAGATAGTGCAGATGAGGTTGGAAGTCAGTGAACATACAGGACTCCTAAATGTAGTTAAGTATTTTGGTCATCAATCTAAGATCTCTTTGAATATGCTAAGAAAGAGGTGATAGTAGTGACAGGATATTATTTGCATTTCAAAAAGTCCTCTCTGGCTGCATCATGGAGAGTCAATTAAAGTGAAGTACAGTAATATGGATAGACCAGCCATGAGGCTATACCATGATTCTAGGTGAGACAGGAGTGTTGCTTGGACCATAATAATCTTGGTAGAGTTGGAAATAGGTAAAAACTGTTGAAAGCCAACTAAGAGTTAAGATATGTGGGGCATAGTAGTGGATTGGATGTACGGAGTTGGTGTAAGAGGAAGAGATATTACCCATGGCTCAGTGGTTCCAATGCAAGATGGGTGGACAAAAGTGTCATCAGCCAAAATAGGAAACACTAAGTTTGCACAAGAAGATCATTAGTTAAGTTTTGGCCATTTGAGTTTGAGGTGTTGTGTTGATTTTCAAGGTGTATCCAAAATGCATTGATATTTCTCCCCTTAAGAGGTATAGTATCCCTCCCCTTCATTGTGGGATGGACTTAGTTTCTAGTGACTTAAATATGGGAGGAGTAACAAGAAGTTAAGTATGAAACGAGGTCATAAAATGACTGTGGCTAGGTTGCATGGCTATAGGACTAGGCTATGGCAATGGGACTAGGTTATAAAATGATTGCACACTGGGTGCAATCTCACCTTCTCTCTTGAGTCACTCAGTCAGCTGCTATATCGTGAGATAGTCCAAGAGACAGGGAAGCCAGACAGCAATGTGTGAGGATATTTAAGCAGCCCATAAAGAGGCCCATGTGATGAGGAACTGAGGCCTGTTCATGGCCTGGAAGCACGTCATCTCCAGTCAAGCCTTGAGCTGACAGTTGACTGTAGCCCCAGGTCACTTATTGAGGACAGCCTTAAGAGATACCAGAACCACTCAGCTCAGCCACACTTGGATTCCTGACCCACAGAAACGATGAGATAATAAGTGCTGCCTTACATATCTAAGTATTAGATAATTTGTTATACAGCAATTGAAAACAAACACTCTAATGTTTGTTTTCTAATGTTTGTTTCTAATGTTTGTTTCTAATGTTTGTTATGTTTCTAATGTTTGTTTCTAATGTTTGTTAATGTTTCTAATGTTTGTTGTTTCTAATGTTTGTTGTCTCTAATGTTTGTTTCTAATGTTTGTTAGAGCCTTTGAAATACTCTAATGGCTAAGGCTATAAAGCATATCTCAGTATTATTTAGAATTTTGACAAAATTCCTCTCGATATTTTTGCAGATATGATTATAAAATATGGGATGAATAAGAGTACACTTAGCAATGGCATTGTAGAACAATTTATCTCAAAATGTAGGCAAATTCATGCCAAAGAGAAAGGTGGCTTGGTTCTCAGTCCTATCCTATTCAGCAATGATCTATGTTTCCTGGATAACGATGCAGAAGGCAGACTGGGCACATCTGAAGATGTTACTACTGAAAGCTGAAAGTGAGGGCTGATTTGCTACATAATCCCCAAAAGAGGCTAGAAAAATGAAATGAAAACTTTCAATGGTACAAGACAATTTCATTCGCATTGTCTTATTTAATCTTAAAAAAATTACATTCTATTATTACAGATGAAGAAACCAAAATCAAGCCATTTGTTTAAAGTCATATAGACAATGAGTGAGGACCACAACTCCAATTCATGCTCTTAGGCTCCTGGTCCACCCTTCTTCTCACCACACCAGGGCTCCCTGATGGCAGAATCAGGGCCGTGAAGGATTTTAAGAGCCTGGAAGGAAAATGGACCAAAAAGTTTATGTTTGTCTCCTCAAAGTGCTTGACTCTGTGGGACTGGGCTGTCCAATATACTAGCCACTCAGCATATGTGGCCATTTAAGTTTAAATTAATTATGATTATAAAATTGAAAATTCAGTTCCTCAGTTGCACTAGCTGAATTTCAAGGGTTTGATAGCCACGTGCGGCTGCTGCCTCATGCACTGGAGCATGCAGATACAGAACATTCCCATCATCGTAGAAGATTCCATGGGACAGCATTGCTGGACTGAAATACTGCTCTTTGTGGAGTGGAGGCAAGTTCACTGGTTTTTGGGGTTTTTTTTGCTACTGAAGGACAGCTGTGGAGCGACAGGAATGGGGAAGCTGATGAATACAAAACATCAGCTAAAATGGGAAGGAGTGAGTGTGTGACAGAGGGGTGAGCCGGAGGGGCTGCCAGGAATGACAGGCATTAAGCAGGGCTGAGTGTGATAAAATGGGAGCGCATTGCTATACATGCCCCATACCCTGTCCTCATGACATCACAGAGGGACTTCACCTAAAGGAACATTTCCAGCCCCTCTCTGCTCTGCCCCTCTTTTCCCCAGTCCCCTTTCCTTCCTGGCTGCCAAAGAGAGATGGTAGAAAAATGCATTTGATTGGGAGAGTGGCTAAAGGCTGACATCTGTTTATACTTTAGTCCAGGCTGTTGATCTGGGTGACATTTATTGTATTGGGCCCCTCTCTTTTCCTCTTTCTTTCTCTCTCTCTTTCCCTCTGTCTTCTTATTGCCTCTTAACAGACATAAAGTAGGGATTCTCTCTCCCCACTGCAAGTGAGTATGAATATCTGCTTTGCAGGCTTTCCTAAGTCCTTGGGAAGACAGAAGATCTTAGATCACCTGATTATGCCTACAAATCCCAGCTATGTCTTCTGGTCTTGTTTTAGCAGAGTTGTTATTGATCTAATCTCCACCTTTCTGGCCATTGTGCATATTTCTTAATTGGTCCTAAACTTGGAGGAGGTGTACAGGAGTGATGAGTTGTCACTCTTGAATCTCAACAGTGATTAAAATGGAATTTAAGAACATTGGTCTCCCTTGCCAATTGGATCCACTTTAATGCTATTTAAGAGATGAAAGAACAAAATCATAATACCAAATTACTATCAGTTTTTTGACTGTTTTTTTTGAATGTCATTGCCTCAATCCAGAGTCACATAGGATATCAGTATATACTGGGTGCTTTCTAGTACAGAGAAGTGGGCTGAAGTGGATCTGGTCCCTGTGGCTCTTGAAAGATGTCTCTCCAAGGCTTTTGTTTCTTCAGGATTAGAGGAGAATGTTTAGCAAGGAATTAAGAAGGCTTTAAGGGGAGGCTTTATGAAAACTGGTCCAGAATCCCAGATAGAAAAAAAAACAAAACATTTTTCTTGAAAAATACTTTGGAACTGAGGATATAGCATTGTTCAGACTGCATTATCCAAAATATTCTGTGTTCTTCATGGAGTAGGACACTGAGGCTGAGAGAGGTGACAGTGACACTAATAATTAAAGCCACAACTAAACTTGATTGTGCGTTTACTCCACAGTAAGTGCCTTTCTAAGAACTTTCCTTCCATGACCTTATAGAATCCTTACAACAATGCTTTGAAGTAGGGACTCGTATTGTTCCCACTTTAGAGATGAGGAAATTGAAGCATATGGAGAGGTTCAGTAACTTAAAGTTTTTTAGCTGGTAAGTTAGGAAGCTGAGATATGAACTTAGGTGTCTTTAATTCCAAAGCCAGTTCGAAGACACTGTTGGTTATGCCATAGGTAACCAAGCTGATACCAGTCATCACTACAACCACTCAACAAATATGGTCATTAGCATTTATTTTTTTTTATTTTTTTTTCTTTTATTATTATTATTATTACTCACTGTGAGTATGGCAGACACCTCAGGTGAACCAGCAGTGGTTAGGGTTCCCAGGAATTTTTCTGTCTAGTGGCAAAGACAGACAACGTAAAAACATAATCAAAACACCTCCTCATTTTATAGGTCAGGTACCTGCAGCCAAGAAGGAGGAGCCAAGCTGCCCAAGACCCACAGTTGGTGGGTCCCAAAAGGGCCAAGCTACATCTGAGGATGGGACAAGGCTGAGTCAAGAGAGGAGCGTAGAGGGCTGAAGGAAAGGAGGCTCCCCCCGCTGCAGGTGCTGCCCATGCACTTGTGCAACTCTGAGAACAAGTGCCTCTTTAACTTTTTACCTTTGGCCATGAGACACTGGGATTTAAATTGTGGCTGCAGCACTTAAGCCTCACCCCAGTCCTGGCCCTGACTACAGCCCAGATCTCTGACTTCAAGAGTCACCCCATAGCCTGTGTTCTCACAGCATGATTCTTTGCCAAATCTTTATTCTGTTTTACATTTTTTTCCCAATAGACTTTTACAGAGATTTTATCAGGTGTGATATAAAACACCTTCTGGGATTTCTAAGTCAGTTATCAACCAGCTCATAAGCTCTAGAGCCGGGGGCTCTGCATCACCCATGTGTCCTGAGCATGAATTGTTTCTTTAATACTGAATTTTAATTATTCTGAGACTCTGGGGATTGTACGACTCATCCTATTTTTGGAGATGTTAAAGTGTTCAAAACAGTAAAAGTCTGTCAGAGAATCAATGAAATAGAATAAGGACATGTTCACTGCCTCAATTGAGCCCCTTTTACGTGGAACAACTGATTCTCAGTGATTCCGAGGGTCTCATTCGAGGTCACAAGGTTAATCAGAGCAGAGCTGGCCCTGAAACCCAGGCTTCTGTCTCCTGAGCCGAATCATACCTGATCCCAGAATTGTGACTGTTAACTACTGGGCTTGATATCAAATATAAGTCTCTTTTTGTTGGAGCATTCAGGGATTCTCGCTGAGGAGGAGCGATGGGTGCGGGGGCAGGAAAGATAGATTTATTCTGTCCCCAGGCCATTTCGCATGAAACCAAAGTTTATTATAACCTTAATTTTGACAATCTTGGAGTTTTATGGGAAAGGAAGAGGTGGGCAGCCATAACTTAAACTACCCCCCACCCTGTTTATTTTCCCCTCTCTTTTTCCTGTTTTCATTGTTTTCTTTCCCTTCAGCACTGTGCAGTTGCTTGCTGATATGGTTTGGCTGCATCCCCACCCAAATCTCATCTTGAATCGTAGCTCCCACAGTTCCCATGTGTCATGGGAGGAGCCCGGTGAGAGGTAATTGAATTATGGGAGCAGGTCTTCCCCATGCTGTTCTCGTGATCGTGAATAAGTCTCATGAGATCTGATGGTTTTATAAAGGGGAGTTCCCTTGCATAAGCTCTCTTGCCTGCCACCATGTAAGATGTGACTTTGCTCTTCCCTCATCTTCTGCCATGATTGTGAGGCCTCCCTAGCCATGTGGAAACATGAGTCCATTAAACCTCTTTCCTTTATAAATTACCCAGTGTCAAGTATGTCTTTATGAGCAGCATGAGAGCAGACTAATACACTTGCCGGCCAGGCAGTGGAATGTCTGCAGGGGAAAGTGCCATCAGACCCCTCGGGCACTGGCACCACAAGGGCACGCTTGCTCTCAGACTCACCTCACTGACTCTACCTTGGGTTTTTACAAAGAGCCAGAACAGTAAACAAAGGGAAGCATTCCATGAGTCTTTAAAAGGCACTTTTTAAAAAGTCAGCAAAAATCAAGTAAGTTGTAACAAGGTTTGGTAAATAACCTATCTTCATTTATAAGTAGGAGAAGTCAAAGATCGTAACTATTTTGTGATGTTTACTCTAAACTATTCAAATATTGGCACTGCACTCAGACTGTGGAGGGGAGAGAGAGAAATAAATGCCTATTCCTGCCTTCTACAGCCTCACAATTCTTATTGGGGAGAAAATCATCATCATTACAACGCAGAATGGAGTGAGTGCTAATTAGAGGTGTGAGAGGAATGGCCAGATGGAAATGTTTTGTGGAGGAAATAACTCGGGTGTAGAGTCAGGCAGAGTCTATCTCAGTCATTAGCTCTCTGAGTAACATTAATGAGATATTCAAGCTCTCTGGGCCTCAGTTTCCTCCTATGTAAACTGGGAACATTATATTTAGCCTATAGGCTGTTTGAGAATTAAATGAGCTCACATGTGTAATTGTTTTTGATATAGCATAGGTTCTCAAAACATTAGTTCTTTCCTTTCCACTTTTCCTCCCTCTAAAATTCTGTAGATACTCTCCTCCATCCGTCAGTTCCATGCCCTTTGGTCCCTATGAAAGTTTATGTTCCCCAGTCATAGTGCCTGAGAGAAGGTCTTGGGTATAGATAGTCTGTCTTTGAGGTAGCACCAGGAAGCAAGGGTGAAAGAACAGGGAGGATGAGGCAGAGAAAGAGAAAATCTAACACGAGGTTATGCTTCTCTCATTATAGACCTTCATTTTGTCAGTGCAGTGGCCTCTGCTTGGATTTCCTGACCTAAGGATGAAATTCTTCCAACTTCCCTTGCAGCTGGAAATGCCATGGTAATAGATATAATTGCTGGGCTGGCAGCAGCCATCTTGCAACCATGAGGCAACAAGCATGTGTCAATATGTAAGGATGGCAGAGAAAACAACTAGAAGGCGCTTGGATCTATGATGTCATGATTGAACAGCCAAACCAACACCAGCAGTTCCCCACTTCTAGACCTCTCCCCATGTGCAAACATTAAATCTCTATTTGTTTAATTTCAGCCAGTTTTCTGATATCAGCCTGGGAGCATATTTCCTGACATATCCTTATGAAAACAAGGACTGTGCCTCTGTTGATCCAGTGGTGCTTTCGTGAGCACCTAGAACAGCACAGAGCACACAATTGGTACCCAGCAAATGGTGCTATTATAATCTCATGGTGTGGCTGTGTCTTCAGTCTGAGAGGCATTTCCTGTTTCCCAGGCTTATCTCCACCAAGGGGCAATGGCATCTGCAGGGGAGACTTCTGCAGTCAGATTTTATCCCAAGCCAATTATCCTCTAGCCTTTAACTCAGTTTCTCCCTAGATGACATTCGTCATCTTGTCAGCCTGTCCCAAAGGCCCTGGAATGTCCTGGAGCAATATCCCAGAGCGTGAGTCATGGACTTCTCCCTCGTGACCCTTCCTGGTGTCTCTAAGTGAGATGCTGGTCCTGGTCAATCTCAGATTCAGAAACTATTTCCAGGGTTATATCAACCCAGACTTTCTCCTCTGGGGCTGTAGAGGGAATGAGGAGTAGGGTCTCACAGAAGTACAGCTGGAAAGTATTGGGACCAGACAACCAGGCCTCTTAGTCACATACTCCAGGGACATCATTCCCCCTGTATTGCTGTCAGTGGTACCAGTGGAGTTGTACAGTTCACGACCTGCACTGCTGCATGGGCTGCATGAAGAAGCCCTGCTGGCTGCACAGCTGCAAGACCTCTAGATGCTGCCATGTCCCACCAGCTTTTTATAAAGAGGACACTGAACAGCAGAGAGGTTGAGTATATCTTCCCAAATAGCATCCCAATACATAGCTAGTATATAGGGAAGTATATCTTCCCATATGCTATAAATGTATATATCATATTACAAATATAAATGCATATTCATATAATTGTATATTCAGTTAGAGGAAAAAAAGACTGGAAGAAAATAGTTAAACCAGGTTGCAGGATCATGAATGAATTTGCTGCTTGAGGTCACAAGCACTTAAGGAATGGAGCCTGGACTTTATTTTTATTTATTATTATTATTTTTTGAGACAGAGTCTCACTCTATTACCCAGGCCAGAGTGCAGTGGCTCGGGCTCAGTTCACTGCAGCATTAACTTCCTGGGCTCAGGCGATCCTCCCACCTCAGCCTCCCAAGTAGCTGGGACTACAGGTGTGTGCCACCCCACTCAACTAATTTTTTATTTTTAGTAGAGGTGGGGTTTCGTCATGTTGCCAAGGCTCATCTTGACCTCTTGGGCTCAAGTGATCCTCTTTCCTTGGCCTCCCAAAGTGCTACAATTACAGGCATGAGCCACCACACCATGCCCTAGACTGGATTTTAAAATAATCTGTCTGGGTGGCTCAAAGGCCTTTGAGCTACAAGAGCCCATCTGATCTGGCACCTGCTGCTTGTTGGGACAGGCCCACTCATGGTGCTGGGTCATACCAGCTGCTTGGCTGTTCTCTAGTTGTTTGAGCTTGTCCTGCCCCAGAGTTTTTGCACTAGCTCTTTCTTCTGCCTAGGATGTTTTTCTCCCCTCTTGCCAGTCAAGTTTTGGTTCAAATGTCCATTTTTCAAAGAGGAGTTTCCTGACTATCCAGTCTAAGATAGCCTCCGTGACTCTGCAAATCACTTCCACGTTAGGTTTCTCTATTTAGTATCTGTTTGAGGCCACCTTATCTCTGTGTTACTGTCTCTCTCCTGTGAGAATGTTAGCCCCATGAGCTCTGTCTGCTTACTGTCTCTCTCCTGTGAGAATGTTAGCCCCATGAGCTCTGTCTGCTCTTTCTCCATTATTTTCCTGGCACCCAGCACTTACCATATACTGGGTGTTTAGTACTATTTTAGGTTTAATAAATTGAAGGGTTGGAATTAGGATTCTTGTAGCAATCCATCTGACTATAAAGCCGACACCCTTTCCCCACATTAGGTTGAAAGCAGTAATGGCCAAATGGGGAGAGCAGAAAAACATAGCTTGGCTCAAGCCATGAAAGTCAGCACACAGTGCGAGCTTTCTATATGCCAGGCCGTGTCTCAAATTGTTGACACAAGTGATCTCATTTATTCTCTCAGCAGCTCAGTGAAGCAGATACTATTATTTCCTTCATTTTACAGAGGGTAAAACTAACCCCCAAGGAACTAAGTGATCACATAAATAAGATTATATGGCTAATATGTGGCAGGGTCAGGATTTGAAGCCAGGCAGTACAGTTGTAGATCCCAGGCCTTCAACCATTATGCTATCTTACCTGTCTAGGCAGAAAGAGAATCACTGATATCACTTCACTTACATCCTCTGCAAAATATGAGGTTAGACTTGTTGTCAATGAAAGTTTGGAGCCTAGTAGAGAGTGAAGGATTGATTGTAGTCATGGCAAACTTTGTCCAGGCCTCCCTGTTATCTCACCTACTGGGGATGCCCCTCCCTTGCTCGTGCCTTCCCACACTAACGCTGGGCTTGCCCCATAGATTTGCTATAGGGCAGTGGCAAACACCCATCAAGCATGTGCTGACACCACCATGTGAATGAGCCTGTTCCAGTTTGCTGGGGGATGAGAGGCCAGATGGGGCAGAGAAGACTCATCCACACTAAGGCTGTTCTCGACCAGGCAACCCCCAGCCAGGAGACCAGCTGATCACTGCTGCTAAATGAGTCCAGCCAGATCAGCTGAGCCTGCTGCCCAGCAAAAGAACTCCCCAACTAAGTCCAGTTCTAAATTGCCAGGCTACAGAGTCATGTGCTACAGAAATACTTGTTTTAATCTACTAAGTTTGAGATGATTTAGCACACAGTAGAAACTAACTGATACAAAGGCTGAAGGGATTGCCAAATATAATTATGCATTTAATCCTCCCAACAGCCCAGAGGCAGATATATTATCTCCATTTTGCAGATACGGAGAAGGCAAATAACTCTCCCAGCTAGTCAGTGGTGAAGCTGAGATTTAAATCCAAGCAGTCTGATTTTAGAATTTGTCTTTTTAACCTCTATACTATATTGCCTCTCAAAGACTCATTGAGTCTGTAATCCCAGCACTTTGGGTGGCAGAGACAGGTGGATAACTTGAGCTCAGGAGTTTGAGACCAGCCTGGGCAACATGGTGAAACCCAGTCTCTACCAAAAATACAAAAAATTAGGCAGGCATGGTGGCGTGTGCCTGTAGTCCCAGCTACTCGGTAGGCTGGGGTGAGAGGATCACTTGAGACTACAAGGTGGAGGTTGCAGTGAGCAGAGATCCTGCCACTGCATTCCAGCCTGGGTGACACAGTGAGACCCTGTTTCAAAAAAAAAATAAAAGACTAATTAAAATCTGACCATTTGTCAAAAACTATGCTAATTTCTGGGTATATGAAAACAAATAAAACAAGGCCTTTTACTCATAAATTTATACATATATATGTGAATACATATATTTAGAGAAAGGGCTATTAGTCTTCATGTAGAAATAATTTATATAAATTAATAAGAAAAATATCTCAAAGAAAAATGAGTAGAGCAGAGGCATTTATTTTAAAAATGCATGTTTACAAAAACATGTTAACCCCATGAGAAAGAAAGAGAAGCAAATTAAAGTAGGAATGAAAAATCATTTTACACCCATGAAATTAGCATTTTAATCAAGAGTAAATAAGTAAAAATATTTAATTCTTCTGGTGGGAATGTAATAATTTGGCAAGAGTTTTAAATGTTTTCATGGTAAATGTAATTCTAAACAAAGAAAATTAACAAAGATACAGAGACATATATCACAGTTATTTTTAAAATAGTAAATAATATCTAATAATAGAGATATTAAAATATGTTATAATATATTTTGATGGCAGGCTATTGTGCAGCCATTTAAAATACTATTACATTTATTGCCATAAAAATATGGCCATGTCATAACTGTGTATAATGTATCTTCCTAAATGTATTATAAATATATACACAATTAGGGAAAAAAGACTGGAAGAAAACACTAAAATGTAACCAGCAGTTAAACCAGGTTTTAGGATCATGAGTGATTTTTTTTTCATTTGTTCTTATACCTTTTCTTAAATTTCCTAAAGTTTTTCCATTGAGCATGGAAAACTTTTCTAACAGAAGGAAAAGAGCAAGTTAAAAACAAGGGATGTCTTGAAATCCAAATAATGTATGAAGTTCAACTAACAGTAATGTTACTTGGCTGTGACAAATGTCTCCTAGTAAATAAGATGTTCATGATGGGGAAACAGTCCTGGGTATGTGAGAATTCTTAATACTGTCTTTGGAGCTTTTCTGTAAATCTAAAGCTATTCTAAAATAAAAACTTTATTCAAAACAAACAACATCACCAACGAAAATCAGGCAGGACTGCTGTAGCTCACCCTTGCAGTACAGTTGCACAGTTTGCACCTGCAGAGCCCCTGATGGAGCGGAGGAGGGTCGGAAGCCTCTGTAAGGAGGTGTCTACCCAGGGGAGCACCTTCCTATACTTATCCACCTGGACAGGCTGTTTTTTTCTAATGCACCCAAAGTCACATCGAGCCCAGAAGCTGCCCTGCCTTCTCCCCACCCCATTCTCATCGCCTGCTTTTATTTCTGCCTCTTGCTGTGTTCCATCTCCTTTAAACAGTGTCAAACCTTTTAATAGAACTTCACACAGCAGCTGTACTCACCGATCTTCAGGCGTCTTCTGGTCATCATGGTTTTGGAGATGTGGTTTCATTCCGGGAGGATATGTACTGTTGAGGAATGGCCTTTGAACCCCTACAGTAGGCCTGTGGGTATGACTGTTACCTTCTCTCCTTCCCTGTGCCACCATCTGTGATGGCCTCTGGTGGTACAGTGCAAACAGCCCTTGATGGGGATTCAGAATCTTTGGCTGCACTTCCTGCTGCCCCTTCTACAAGTTCCTTTCCCCTTGCAGAGCCTCAATTTCTCAGTTGTTTAGAGTTAGACTGCCTTGTGACCCTGGGCAAGTTGCTTAATCTCTTTGTGCCTTGGGCTCCTTGTCCGTGAGATGGGAATCCTCACAGCTTCTATTTCTTTCTTTCTTTTTTTGAAATAAGGTCTCACTGTCACTCTGGCTGGAGTGCAGTGGTATGATCTCAGCTCATTGCAACCTCCACCTCCCAGGCTCAACCTCCATCTCACAGGCGCTCGCCTGTGGTCCCTGCTACTCGGGAGGCTGAGCTGGGAGATGGAGTAGCTGCGACCACAAGCGAGCACCACCACACTCAGCTATACTTTTTGTATTTTTAGTAGAGATGAGGTGTGGCAACGTTGGCCAGGCTGGTCTTGAACTCCTGAGCTCAAGTGATCCTCCAGCCTTGGCCTCTGAAAGTGCTAGGATTATAGTTGTGAGCCACCTCACCTGGCACAGCTTCTCTTTCATGGAGATGTTGTGAGTTAATGCAAGTAAAGCTCTTAGAAAAGTTCCTGGCAAATAGTAAGTGCTTAGTTAACTGTTAGTTATCATTATTACTGTTATTGTTACAATAAACATGACTTGTGCTAATATGGTAAAGTGGTCTTTCCCAGATAAATTCCACACAGGTATTTCCACTGCACAAAAATCTTCCATGGGACTCTATCCCTGTGTTGCCATTTGCTGTTGTAACAAATTGTCACACACTTAGTGGCTTCATGCAACACAAATTTATTATCGTATAGATTTGGAGGTGGTCAGAAAGCCAAAAAGGTTTTATGGGCCTAAAGTCAAGGTATGGATGCGGCTGCCTCCCTTTCTAGAGGCTCAGGGGAAAGTCTGTTTCTCACCTTTTCCTGCTTTTAGAGGCTGCCTGCATTCCTTGGTTCTTGGCTGCATCACTCTGACCTCCCTTCTGCTGTCGCTTCTTCTCTGACACTGACCCTCTTGTCTCCCTCCTATAAGGACACCTGTGGTTATATTGAGACCTCCTGAATATCCAGGATAACCTCATAATCTCAAGCTCCCTACCTTAGTCAAACCCACAAAGTCATTTTTGCCATGTAAGGTGATGTATTCATACCTTTTGAGAGTTAGGAAGTAGATCTATTTAAAAGCCATTATTTTGCCTACGCAATCCTCTTCAGGATAAAGCCCAGATTTCTGAGAGTAGTGTCACAGCATCTAAAATTTGGAGTCCCTCCAATTCTTCCAGCCTTCAGTCCTACTGAATCCATCTCCAGAACATTTGCTATCTTCCTGTAGGCCTCAGCTTCCTAATTTCTTGCCTTTATCTTCCTGTTCCTACCTGGGAAGTCCCCTACCTTCTCCAAACCCACATCTTATCCTTTCTTCAAGATCCAACTTAACATCTGTAGTAGACAGCAGTGACCACAAAAATACTGCATAACACAACTGCCCTGAAACTCAGTGGCTTAAATCCACGTTCATTCTCATTTATGTTTCTGCAGCTTGGCTGGGGTCAGGTCTGCTCCATGCATATTTCATCCTCCATGGACCAGAGCTGATTTTTGTCATGGTGAGGACAGTAGCACGAGAAGAAAGAACCCCACTGTGCAAGCACACTCGTCTCTGGTCTCTATTATGGTCACTAACAACCTACTGGCCAAAACAAGTCACGTGGTCCAGCCTAACATCAATGGAACAGGGAAATATACCTTGCTTCTAGAAGGAGGTAAAGTACAGTAAATGTTTCATGTGGTTCAGCCTAAAATCAATGGAACAAGGAAATATACTCTGCTCCCAGGATGAGGTAAGGGATAGTAAATATTTGCTGAACAATGATTCAAGTGATCATAAATCTTCCTCCTCTAGGAAGCCTTCTTTGAGTTCCCCAGCTGCAAACTTTTTATTCTTCCTTTGGCATCTCACAGCCCTCTAACTCCGCTTTTCTTAGAGTCAAAGGTATTTATCTATAGCATAGTTCATTATCTCTAATAGGGTATGGATACCTATGTATGAGTCACTTGAGGTCTAGACAAGTGGCTGATTCTTGTTTACTACTAAGCCCACCCTTCATCCTACTCCAAGTGTCTGATGCCTACTCAGTAAAGGCCCCAGAACAGAACAACACGTACCATCCATCTCTTTTCATGAAACTTCGGTGTAGAAGACCCATCAGGCTCACTGGGAATTCTCTTATTGCTAGCAGCCAAGCTTGCAATATTTGGGATACCGCATTGGACACACAGGACACATCCATGACTCCCAAGGTGATGGTGCTTTCGTGGTCCTAATTATCAGAGGGATAAGAAAAGCCTGGTCTTTTTTGGCTGAATGGCTTCAGGCTGCATTCTCATGGGCATTTTTTTTTCAGGAGGGACTTTAAAATAAAAGAGGTGCCTTTTCTGCTTTAAATCCTGTGGAAGCAGATTATGAGAAACACACTTTGGGAATTGCCATCCCAGGGGCCTATCCATGGGTCCATTTAAACTTGGGTTTAAAATGTGATTCTTCACCGACAGGAAAATGCCTAACTCTGATTGGTGTGTAGGGCTTTGTTTTAAGAGTTTGCACTCTGTGGCACTGGGATCTGGTTCAGTTTCCCATCAGTTGGATGATCTTGGGCAAGTTGCTGGCTCTGTGAGCTCCAGGTTTTCTATCTGATAAGTTGAGGCCTGGCTGGTCCTGGACACTCACCAGTCAACTGCTGTGCTAGCCCTTGTGTCTAGAGGATATGGTGGGCATTGAAGCGTGAGGTTTGCAAAGTGCTTAGCAGCCCAGAGGGTGGGCTCAGCTCACTACCAGACTTTCCCTGTGCACCCACACTGGGGCTGACCCTGTTGAGGAGTCATGGGTTCTTTC
The DNA here is from genome assembly GCF_028885625.2 of Pongo pygmaeus. Lineage (NCBI taxonomy): Eukaryota > Metazoa > Chordata > Mammalia > Primates > Hominidae > Pongo > Pongo pygmaeus. Next base: position 146,618,928 of record NC_072380.2, read on the forward strand.
CCCAGTCTGCATGAGCCAGTTGGAATGTTTCCAGATTTCCTTCTTGCAGGCTGGGCAGGCCTCTTCATTCCCAGCCAATGGGTCAGAGCAGCTATAAAATGAAAGATGACATGGTTTGTGGATTTATGCCCTGGAAGCACCTTCTCATATGCCTGCTCCATCAGAGTGGTGTTCTCAGCACTCCCCACGGAGAAAAGCCCACACTGGAGCCTGGGCAGGGGCGGCTAGTGAGGCTTGGAGCCTCACCAAACACTCCCAATGTATTTCCTGGTGAAGTGGAAAATGACATCATTTAAAGAGTGATGCAAAACAAACAGGAAGTTGGAACTGGGATCCATTCCTGCGGAGGAGGGTGGAGGAGGGAGGTTGAGGGGAATGTGACTAATAATAGTATAGTCATGAACATTCATATAGTTCTCTTTGGCTTCCTTTCCCTGCCTCTGTAACAAACTTCCTGAAGCTTAGGGGTGTGGGGGCTGAGTGAAATGTAATTACAGCCAAGAATGGGACACAATCTCAAAGTGACTATCATACACAGAAATTCACTGATGTTCATTTCCCATCATGTGGCCTTCCTCATGGGTCCGCGTGGACCCTGGCCTCTCCTGTGTACTGGGGACTTCTCTCCTGCACTGCCTCTCACTCTGAGCCACACAGCACCCTTCCCTTCCCTCCCCATGTTTGTTATGTCCCACTGTTGCACCACAATAAAAATAATCATGATGGGAAGAACAAATGCTTATGAAGCCCTGACAATGTACTGTGCATATTTTAACCACTTTACATTTATTAGTCATTTAATCCCCACGATTATATCATGGGGTAGGTCCTATTGTCCCATTTTACACTTGAGGGAACTCAGTAATGCTTCATGTTTTACAATGTAGATTTTATTATTATTCAGGTATGATGGGGCTACAGATCAGAGTGTGTTGCCTTTGAAAAGACAGTTCCCAAGAGGAGGGGCACACCAGGCCATGGGGTCCATGGGGAAAGGACTGTGTCCGCCAGTCAGAAGACACAGGGAGTGGGAAAAGAGCCTTCACTGTGGTTTCCAGGGGAAGGAATGGTCAAGCAGGCTTAGGATTGTTGAGTTTGAATACTTTCCAGGACTCTGGGGCCGTAGAATTTGACCCTAATTGTCCAGCACCTGTCCCTGGGGTGAGTAGGTCAGGGAAATCATGGCCAAGAGTATGAGAGCAATAGAGCAGGTAAAGTTGTGAGCTCTGGGTTGGCTGGTTTATGTACCCATTTGTAATCGGCAAAAGGGCCCAGCTGCCCATCACCTGTGGAAAGAAGTCCAAATAATCACAAGTTATGAAAAGACATTGTAAGCTTTCTTTATTACCCATGCCAGCAAGAGGAAGAGTAGAAAGCAATTCCACTCTTTTAATTTGTGAAGGGAGTGCAGGGGTTTTTAAAGAAAGAGTTTGGAATATAGACGAGGCAGGAGGGTGCTAGGAGGTGCCAGGTGGCGTGACTTGCTCCAAAGGTACATCTTGAATTATTGTTCCACTTGGTGGAGGGGCTGGCACCATTGTGGATCCTCCCAAGTTATAAATTAATCACAGTCAATATTGTAGTCACTCTTCAGGCAGGAGTGGGTTCCGACCTTAAAATATATTTTTGCTAGAGAGAGAATTCTGGTCTGGTCCTTATCAGGATCCAAATTCTGAAGCTTCTAAGGAAATAAATGACCATAAATGTGAGCATGGTGTGAGCTTAACAAGCATCTAGGTAAATAAATGTGCATAAGGCATGGAAGCGTAGAATGGGAAAAGAAAGGGAGTGGAGGTTCACAGCACATTCCAAGGCTGTATTTCAAGATGAAAGGTAACCCATATGCAGTTTGTGTCAAAGTTATATCTTGAGACTTGAGGGTGTGCAGAGGAGGAAAGGGGAAATGAAAAAAAAAAAAAGTTTTAAAACATGGTTTGAGGCTCAGCTGCTCAGCTACACATTTACTGTCTCTAGGAATTGGCCAGCCCTGGGAGGGTGGTCTCTTCAATACAAGCAAGGCTGTCATTGTCAAAGCATGAGAATGACAAGACATGCTTCATACCCTTGGAAGTCTACAGAATGTTTTATGGAAGCCCCATCAAGTCTATGGGATCCCAGCTCTACTCAGCTCCCTGCCAGGCACCTTTCTGGAGGTTGAAGGTCATCAAATAAGTGAAAGCCTAAATCTCTGCCCTCAAAGAGTTTCCAGTCTAGTGAGGAAGCAGATATGTAAATCTCCTTGCACCACCTGATAATGTCCACCCGTTCACCCCCAGCTGGAGAGAAGTGCAAAGTACTATTGGATGAAGAGACTAGCAAGAAAACCGCATAGCTGAGAGGCAATAAAAGCCAACATGCAGGATAAGGAAGAACTCTCTGGAAAGGTAAGCATCTGAGTTGTACTCAGAGAGGAGGAACAGAATTATAGAAGATTAGGGAAGTGCACACATGTGAGCTGCCTCTGGAAAACAGTACAGAGGCCAGAGCAGTTAGAAAACAAGATGTGTGCAGGAGCAGGACTGAGATGAGGCTGCTGTGGAGTTTAACCGTGTTTAGCATGATCATAGCATCCAGGAGTTACTGAGCACTTTCTACATGCAAGAGGCCTCTAAGCAATAGCATTTTCTCACCCCTCACTGCAGGAGGAGGAAATTCAGGCACAGGTGTCCCAGGTCACAGAGGAAGAGGGGGAGCCTGGGTTCAAAGTTGAGGGGTGTGACTCCAGTGCCCTCACTTTTAACTGCTGCAAAGGGAGCTCCAAAGGGTTTTACAGTCCAGGTGACAGTTCTAGAAGCTTTCTCTTGTCAGCTCTGTTGAATATTTTTCAGCAAGAGATGCTGAAGACAGTGAGCAATCAGGAGGTTGTTGCATTGGTTCAGAGGGGAAAAAAAAAGAAGAGAAAAGTTGATGGAGAGAGATGATGTTTATGGCACAGAATTGACTGGATCAGGTGAGAAAATGAGCCGCATGTAGGGGTGAAGGAGAAGTAAGAAGGGAAGGTTGAGGCTCCAGCCTGGGCAGCTGTGCAGGCACCAGCCCCCTTATCTTGGGGGTAGATATGCTTGGGAAGGAGCTGGGGTCAGCAGGAGGCTGGGAGTTGGCGGGCCCTGCCCAAGGAGGCGAAGCTGGCTGCAAGCAGCACCCAGGCTCACACTGAAACCCCTTTCCTGGTGCTGCTGCATCACAGCACAGAATTTAGTCCTCCGCTAGAAGTTTTGAAACCCCATTCTCTGTTCTTTCTCTCTGTGGGTCTAGGAACACTAGGCACTGAAATACTTTGCAACTCCCCCTGCAGGTGCAGACCTGGATTTGGTAACAGCCCTCTTCCCTCCACCGCTCCCACTCTTGCTAGGTCCTGGACCCCTCTCCCCAGGTGCGACTCCACTACCCAACTGGCAGGTCTTTACTGCAGATGCAGCCTCCCCAGGAAATAGACTCTTCTGCAGGAAGCTGGGAGTATGTCTTTTTACATGAAGGATTTGTGGGGTATCATGAAATGTGTCTGCAAAGGCCCTGTGAACTCACTCCAGATTCTCTTACATTTCCCTCCCATAATAGTTACACATGTGCTGCAGTTGTCTGCCTGGAATTCCCTGCCTTCACCCTGCTCCCGACCAGACCCAGAGGAACCATTTTCTCCAGTTCCCCCTTGGTCTTGCTGGTGGCTGGCAGTGGCGTTAGATGTCCTTCTACCATCTGCACCCTTGGGGAAGAAGCCAGAGTTCCAGGCATCCTTTGCTTAGGTTCATCTGCTTACGGGCTCGCTCCTCTGCCCCTGCTCTCAGTAACAGGGTACCTGGATACTCACCACTGGTGCAAAATTTAAGGGGGCACCAAAAAACTCAGTCATCAAGATAAGTAATTTGAGGCAAAAATTTTTTAAAAATCAAAATGAATGCAAAAAATCCAAATGTTTAACAACAACAGAATCCACCTCTGCAGTTGCAGAGCCTCTGCCGGGCTCTCCTCATCTTAATCCCTTCCCTTCTAATCCCTTAAAGCTTGTCTTTATTTTTAAAATTGATATTTTGTTTATCATGAAGATTTTGCATTAATTTTGATTTTAAATATTGAATTTAGTATTATTTATCTTGCTTTTTGAGTTTCTCGGAGCCCCGTTAAATTTTGTACCTGAGGCAAGTGCCTCCCTTGCCCACCCTAGTCCTTGCCCTACTTAGAACTGGATGGCTGCAAGGCCACACTTTCTCTGCAGATGCTAGAAGAGTGTATGCCACACTCTCTAGAAGGCATGGCCCAAGTGTTAGACTTGGAGCCAAGGGGGTTATGTTGCAGGGGAATTTCATGGGAAAACTCACACTGTTTGCAACTTTTATCAAAACTCTCCAATCTGTGCCACCAGCTGTAACACTGAATGCCAATTTGTTCCCTCAAGTATCTGATGCCTGTTTGTTTTTGAAACCTCATTGGTGCTTAAGACATGTTTACTAGGTGAATGAAGAAATTAATGAGTGAATCCTCAACTGCATTTTCAATTACGTATAGAAATTTCCCTTTAGAACCCTCAGAATCTTTCCACACACACCATGTCTGGATTCCATCTTACTACCGTCTTCCTTAAACTTGCAGATGTTAGAGGAGAATGTTCTTCGGGTAGTAACATTGCACAGGCTAATGCAATGGCCAATTAGGAACAGTAGCGGCAGCCAAAGTTTTAATGGCTCCACTGTTGGAGATGCTGCACTTAAATTTTAAATATGGAGCAATTGTGAACAGATGAAATTGGCTTTCTCTGTAGCATATATATCACCTCGGGTAAAAAGAAATTAACTCTCACTCTGCATGAGGCATAAAAGAAGAACAAAAATAATACAGAATTTCAAATATAAGAGGAGGAGAAGTCAGAGAAAAAGATGAAACTATTTCTACAGTTACACTTGGCTAAGGGTGTCACCTGCTCTCTAATAAGAAATCTGAGCAAAGAAAAGTAAAACTGCAAAAGGTATTGCATACTTAATTTATTATTAAGCTCAAGTTAACTTTATATAGTTATTTTTAGTATTGTTAATTGACTCTCAAATAACCTTTAATGTTTTTATAGAGCCCTAAGAAAAGGGAGCTCCTAGGTTGTGTATAGTCTGAATTGGTTAGCCCAACACTGACTAATCTCTTAAAAATTCTAGTACCTGTATTGGGAGAACCATATAATAAGTTCATACTACAGAAAGGTGCCCAAGCAAGGCTCATTTGGGGAAGGGGGTTTGCTCCACCATACCAATGGTCTTCACTATGTTTGAGCACCTACTATATGTAGGGCTCAAGAGCATGGAAGATGGAAAGAGGGATAAATGTCAGTCATTTCCCTCAATGAAGTTATTGTCTTGTGGCCAAGGCAGACAAGTACACCAGTATTTGCCCAATGAGGTTAATGTCATGGGAAGCTTTGTTTAAAGCGTAGAAAAACCCTCAATGGAAGCCTGATGGAATCTACTTTGGGTGACGATTTGGGGATGATGATGATTCAGAAAGTCTTCATAGATGTGGGGCCATGTGAATAGAGTCTAGAAGGAATTCTGGCCATATGACAGAGAGCCCAGCAGGGGCCACTTGGGAGCCTTTGAAAGAGAGTAATCCTCTCATCTTAGCAGTTTGGTGGGCTGCAAAGTCCACAGGGCCATTGTAGGTGGAGAAAGTTGCACCTTTGGAGAGTTGAATTCTCTTGGAGCGCAGGAGTGAGTGATAAGAGGATGGTGGTGATAAGGCTTAGGAGTAGGTTCATGCTGGTTCATAAGGGGCCTCGCATGTCTCAGTAAAGGCTGCTAGGCATAAGAGCAACATGAAGCAATCCACACTTACACCAGCAGGCGGATGACCACACGGAGGATGGAGTGGAGCAAGACCAGTGAGAAAGAAGCTCCCTCATTGCCTTGGGGTCACAGAGCTTGATGTCCCTGATGGGGGGGCTCTGATTCCCTAGGGTTGTTAATCTAATAAGTGAAACTGGCAAGACCCTTCTCTGCCCTAGCTTTTCAGAAGAGGCTGGCGTCAGCCTCTCTTCCTGGGGTGCTGTTTTGCCAATTATTCTCCAATCACATTTGTAATGTGGGCCTGGCTCTGTGCCAGGAGCATCCGTATGGATTCTTTCAGGTAATTTTCACAACACTGAGAACTGGCATCATGACTCCATGCTGAGAAAAGGAAACTTAGGCTCAGAGGTCACATGGAGGAAATAAAGAGCTATGGCATGAATCAGGTCTTTTGACTTTGAAATTTCATGTGCTTTTCAGAGACATACATTATCTAACAATTTCTCTCTCTTTCTCTTTCTTCTTTCTTTCTCTTTCTTTCTTTCTCTCTTTCCTTCTTTCTTTCTTCTTTCCTCTCTCTTTTTTCTTTCCCTCCCTTCCTTCCTTCCTACCTCCCTCCATTTCCCTTCCTCCCTTCCTCCTTTTCCCTTCCTTCCTTTAATTTTTAAAGTATATTCATCCATCATATTCATTGAAAAATATGATCCTCCACCTTAGTGCCCTAGAGTCATTAGCTACCTGATGGGATCCTCTAACAACTGAGTTGCATTCAGAAAATATTTCTTGACAACTTCTATGTGCTTGGCATCTTATAATCTCTGAGGAATCCTGTGATGGTTAGGCTATGGTTTCCACCTCAAAATCTCAATCTAATGCAAGAAACAGATGTACAAACCAGAAATTACAGTTTGCTGAGTTAAGTGTTAGAAACGAGCTATGCTAAAAACGACCTAATTCCCCCACATTGTGAAACAGATGACTTATGGCTATGTTGATCTCCACTCCTCACTCCCGTATGCACCATGCTTTAAAAACGAAAAGGCAGAACAAGCCGCTCTGGGTCTTTTACTCTGTGTTAGTACTTGGATGAAGCATGCATGTTCTCCATTGTCTGCTTTCTAGAATTCCTTATTAAATGAGGGGAAAAACTGAAAAATTTATATTTTAAGGCTTAATAGTCTGTGAAATAATACTAGACTCTGCACAAAAAATTTCATCTCAAATTATGGAGTTCTCTATATCAATGTATCAAAGCATACTTCTTGGATGCTCTTAATGTCTTATGAGACTGAATAATAAATAATTTCAAGAGGGTGATAAATATTTATATGAGATAGTAAAAGTTTGATTCAGTCATAAAAGAGTTTGAGGAAAAGAAAATTAAAAAGTATTGACATATGCATAGGAAAAAGATAAACATAAAGGAAGTCAAATGAAATGTTAATAGTGGTTACTTCTGAGAATCAGAATTATATGTAATATTTATTTCCCTTTCTATATTTTTATGTGTCTTCCCAAAATTCTGCAGTGAGGATGTGTTGCTTATATTTTTAGAAAATAAATATTACTTAAAAACAGAAACTTCTTGGTAACTTGAAGATTGTATTTTGTTGGTGGGCTTTTCACCGGCCGACCTGCGCTTTCCGCCACCTGACCTGCTCTTTCCACCATCTGACCTGCGCTTTCTACCATCTGACCTGTGCTTTCCACCACCCAACCTGTGCTTTCCACCATCGGACCTGTGCTTTCCACCATCCGACCTTCCTTTCCCACCATCCAACCTGCACTTTCCACCATCTGACCTGCTGTTTCCACCATCCAGCCTGCTTTTTCCACCATCCCACCTGTGCTTTCCACAATCTGACCTTCTCTTTCCACCATCTGACCTGTGCTTTCCACCATCCAACCTGTGCTTTCCACCATCGGACCTGCGCTTTCCACCATCTGACCTGCTCTTTCCACCATCCGACCTGCTCTTTCCACCATCTGACCTGCTTTTTCCACCATCCCACCTGCACTTACCACCATCCGACCTGCTCTTTCCACCACCTGACCTGCTTTTTCTACCATCTGACCGGCTCTTTCCACCATCCGACCTGCGCTTTCTACCATCCAACCTGCTCTTTCCACCATCTGACCTGCATTTTCCACCATCCAACCTGCTCTTTCCACCATCCAGCCTGTGCTTTCCACCATCTGACCTGCTCTTTCCACCATCTGACCTTCGTTTTCTACCATCCATCCTGCTCTTTCCACCACCCAGCCTGCTCTTTCCACTGTCCGACCTGCTCTTTCCACCATCCAACCTGCTCTTTCCACCACCCACCCTGCTCTTTCCACCACCCAACCTGCTGTTTCCACCATCCGGCCTGCTCTTTTCACTGTCTGACCTGCTTTTTCCACCATCCAGCCTGCTCTTTTCACTATCCGACCTGCTCTTTTCACCATCCAGCCTGTGCCTTCCACCATCTGATCTGCTATTTCTACTATCTGACCTTTGCTTTCCACCATCCAACCTAGTCTTTCCACCATCCAATTTGTGCTTTCCTGGAGGGGATTTGGAACTGCCTAGGGTGAAGCTCTCTTCTTTGTAAAATAAAAATTAAACAGGTTTGAACTAACTTAATGAGTAAGCCTCCAAAGTAGTTGTAGATGACTTCACCTATGCAAGGTGAGCTGAGGTTGCTGAAATACCAGCTTTCCTGCCAGGAATCCTGCTATAGTGTCTACAAGTATACTAGCAATGTAAGACTTCATGGATGGAGACTTTAAAAGTACTTTGACAAAGAGTCCAGTCAGAAGTGAGTTGATACTGGCTGTCACAGCTGATAATGATAAGAACAACAACAATGGCAAGTGCTTATTTCAACCCAGTGCTCTCTCCCTGCCAAGCTCTAGTCTCCATTCTTCATATGTTAGATTATTTTATTAATGATGATTAGGAGAGGGAGCAAAGAGAAAGGATTTAGAAACATTTGGGTCTTGTCATTCCAATTCTCTGGGCATAGTTCTTTATTTCTTTTATTTATTTTTTGTATTTATTTTGAGACAGGGTCTCATTCTGCCACCCAGGCTGGAGTGCAGTGACGCAATCATGGCTCACTGCAGCCTTGACCACCTGGGCTCAAGTGATCCTCCCACCTCAACCTTCTGAGTAGCTGGGACAACAGGTGCACATCACCATGCCCGGCTAATTTTTAAAATTTTTTTTAGAGATAGGATCTCACTATTTTGCCCAGGCTAACCTCAAACTTCTGGGCTTAAGTGATCCTCATGCCTCAGCCTCCCAAAGTGCTGGGATTACAGGCATGAGCCACCATGCCTGGCCTGGGCACAGTTCTTTAATCCATAAAAAGAACATGGTGCCATCCTTTGTGTTGAGTTTATTAGAGGGGTGATGTGGAGGGTACAGTGACATTATGTAGGTGAACCAAACTTCCTCACCAACTCACTCATCCATTCACACGCATTGCCATGTATTTAGTTTAATCCTAATTTTAAATAGAGAGACAGAGAGATATTGTTCTCTGCCTTGCACCCTTTCTCCTGAACTGCACCTGAAGCTTCTCCATCCCACGGTGATTCTAAGATTTTCCACCAGGGGTATTGTCCTAAATGAGGCCAGAGACTTTTGGAAAGACCCTTAGGGGAGCCGTCTTTTAGTTCAGAATCACAGATGTGTGGATGGAATGCAACTTGTAAAGCTCATGTCTGAGAAGGAAGCAAGGCAGATCTGAGTGAGGGAAAGAGGCTATGGGACCTTGACCATATGGAGTCACCATGGCTTAACCTGTCCTCCACCCCAGGATATCTCAGTTACTTGAGCCAATACATTTTGTTTTTGGCTCCTGATGACTGTCATGAAAAAGCCTATTTTCTATGTAAATAAAATCTGAAAGGAATGATCCAAATATTAGCACAGAGAAAAGTATTTATTTTCATACCTTTTTTCTGTGTTTTTACGAGTGTTTTTACTTTAATAAACAATAAAGATTTTTTTTTTAAAAAACAATAAAGATTGTTTTTACTTTTATGCTAAGAAAAAATTAAAGTGTAAATGTTTTAAAGGGTTGTGTTGTGATATCTGCCTTGGATACATTCCCTTCCTTTGTACGGTTGGGATTGTAGGCTAAGAATTTAAGGCTTTCCCACCTCCATCTGGGTGCTGCCCTGGGCTGCAGATTTCAGTATGATGCTGCTAACAACTGAATGTTTCTGACCTCCTTAAATTCCTATGTTGAAACCTGATTGCCAAGGTGATGCTATATGGAAATGAGGCATTTGGGGTGTGAGTAGGTCATGAGGGTACAGCCTTCACGAATGGAATTAGAGCCTTTACAAAGGGGACTCCAGAGAGTCCTTCACCACTTCAGGAGATGGCCAGCCGCCAGTGAACCAGGAAGCAGGCCCTCCCCAGATACCGTGTATGCTGGTGCCTTGATCTTGGACTTCACAGCCTTAAAAACAGTGAGAAATAAATTTCTGGGTTTTTTTGGCCCCCTAGTCTATGGCATTTTTGTTATGGCAGCCCAAACAGACAAGGCAGGTGCCGTTTCCCTCCGGGTCCAATTTAGAAATTTGGGCTCTGCCAGTTGCATTCCCAGTCCCCACTTGACACTCCCCACATGTCCACATTTGCACTGCCCTTTCCATTTCTAGTCTCCCTCTGTGCCTTGTGTTAGTTGTTTGTTTGCCTGTACCTCTTTCACCTGCAACCTCCTGGGGAAGAGATACACCTTGTTCCTCACTGCTGCCCAGCCCAGGAATTGGGCCATGAGAAGGTATTGGTCCATTTGCTAAATGCATGCATGGCAGATCCTATGGGCTGGCTTGTACACCACCCATCCTAACTACTTTCTTCCTGGTTTTGTCTTGTAGAGGTTGGAAAGCAACCATGTTTTATTTCTCAGCTTATTTTTTTAGCCAGGACTGGCCAAGTACCTCATGTTTGCAGAAGTCAAGGAGATGATTCCACTCGCAAATAAAAGAGCAAAATCTTGAGAAAATCATTTGCCTTCCTGCCCTGCCCCTTTCTTCTTGCCTGTAACACTGACATTCAACTGTGTACATGCTGTAGCCATCTTGCGTCCGTGAGGCACTCAGTACAAGGGGGAAAGCCAACAAACTCAAACAGAGGACATAAGGAGGGATGGAACCTGGGTCCCTACTGACATCATTGAGATCGTCTTGGCCCTCAACTGCCTACCACTGGGCTTCCTATGTTGGCAGCCACATAAACCCTATTTTCTTTCTCCACTGTGGTCAGATGTCTCTTATGTGTAGCAGATCCCCTGAAACTTGCACGAATGAATGACGGACCCCACATCAACAGATGGGGGTGCATAAAGGGCACTGGAGAGCATCAGCATTGAATCTGGCCCAGTGCCTCAGATCAAGGGCTGATATTCATGGTGTCCCTGGACCTACAGAGGCTCAGCGAGGATGATGGCTTGCAGAAGAACACACAATTGAGCACTGGCAAAATCGATACGCATTCTTTACCTTGTTATACAATGTCTCTTTTGTAAGCATGTTGCAAGGTGCTGGGCATACAGAAGGTATTCACTGTATTGCTTTGTTAAATAATAATAGCAGAAATAAAAGAAGTGTTGCTTGATTGGGAAGTCACCTTTCTTTTTCTCCAGGTGACCGCAACGTAATCGAACACATCCCAAGACACTTTATACAATTGTAACATCAATTCCCTTTCTCCCCTGCCTAGCCCTTGGTGTTCCTGGACATCACCAGTGTTATTGATTCTTGGCCCAGTGCAAATGTAGATGGGATGTGTCACACTCCAAGGAAATGCCATTTGAGGAAACAGATCAATAAGTTTGATTATTCACATTACAAAGGAATCCAGGCTAGTGCAGTCGAATAATTGGTTGTAGGAAAAGAATTACTATAGAAAGACAATGCTGCTTGGTGGAAAAAGTCCCAGTCTTTAAGACAGCTCTGTCTCTTACTATCTGGGCTATCTTTCCATGCTTTTTATAGAATAATAATAGTCATGGGGTAGAAATAACTACAATCACAATGATGATGATGCTAATTTAACCTCCTAAGGTTGTTTTTTTTTATGTGTGAACTACTTAAACTGAGTGAAAACAAACAAGCAAGCAAGCAAACCTAGAATGGTGCTGGACCACTCAAAAATCAACATTAGTGGTTAAGAGTATAGTTATGGGAAGCCCTCAAACAAGAAGACAAAGTTCTTTGAAGAACAATTAGATCTAATATGGGAAGCTTTTCATCCACAGCATGAACAGGTGTTACAGGTAAAGAGCATTTGACTTGGAAAATTTTCGTCTCTGTAAAGCCAGACCCAGGCATTGTCTGCCTTTGCCCCATGGACACTACGCCCTCAAGCTCTTCACACTGTATTTGAGTCTGTTATGATCCTGGGAGGGTCTTCTTTTCTCCAGGGATATACAGAGAATTCTGATTCTCAAAATATCTGGAGGGACAAGGGGATATTTTCTTATCAGTATTGAATGGGTTGAAGAGGGATGTTTTTTAAATAGACTCCTGTCACCCCCATTCCTGATTTGAGAGGCCACTGCTATTAATGGAACTTTGGTCATCAACATCATGAGGGCAGAAACCACATCTGCATTCCCAGTGCACTCTCTGACATGTAGTAGATGCTCAGTACATATTTGTGGAAGAAAGGGATAAAGGAAGGAGGAAAGAAGGGGGTATAGGGATAGAAGAATGGAATAAAGGAAGGAAGAGAGGAAGAGAAAGAGGGAGGGAGAGAAAAAAGGAAGAAAGAAAAGAAAGGAGGTGGGGAAGAAGGAAAAAAGAAAGGAAGGGAGGGAGAGAGGGAGAAAGAAAAGAAGGAAGGAAGGAAAGGAGGAAGGAAGACAGGGAAGGAAGAAAGAAAGGAGAAAAGAAGGGAGGAAGGGAGGAAAGACAGGAGAAAGAAAGAGAGGGAAAGAGGGGAGGAAGGTAGGAGAAGAGGAAGGAGGGAAGGAGGAATGAAAAGAGAAAGAGAGGGAAGGAGGGGAGGAGGGAAGGAGAGGAGAAAGGAAGGGAGAAAGTGACAGAAGATTCAAGGAAGAAAGGCGGGAGGAACCTCAGGTTGTTGGGATAGGGCAATACCTGAGAGCCCCAGGTTTAGAGGCAGTATTGCCTATTGTCTTATGAACTTGAACTAGTGCAGAGGCTGGGATTCTGTTCCCAGCTCCATCACTCATTAGCTCTGTGACCTTGGTCAAGTCACCTCCCATCTCAGAATGCTGACACTTTGGAACTGGCTCTGGGACACAAAAGGAATCAAAATAGATAAGGCAAATCACCTCACTTTCATCTCAGGTATAGAAGCGATCTCAGAATGTGATTGGTACAATGATAGCAAGATTTGCCCTTAAGCATCTTTTGAGGCTGACAAAAGTTGACACGGAAAATAAAACTTTTTGTCAAAGGATGTTCCGATGCTGAACCCACAGGTCTCCCAACTGGCTCTTATCCTTCTGTGGGGAAAGTCAATAAAAAGTCCTTAATGAAAAATATTCTAGTTTGGGGATGTGGAAAGCAAGATATGAGTGTGGGGTAGGGTCCCTCAGACTGAGCCCTTTGGGAAGGTGAGGGTGGAAATCCCTTCCTGTGTCTGAGGATCTGAGTGTAGAGAGGAAGCGAGTAAGGCCCAGTGGTTTGTTGAGATGCCTTTTGTTCCATCACACATGGCAGCCAGTGAGCAACCATGACTGTGTAGCATGACTGGGCAAAGCAGGCCAGGAGAGGGTTCCTGAATCTCCTATGGTCTAGCTAAGGCATGGGAAGGTGAGAACAACAGCAGAACTTGAATCACTGTCCTGTTGGACATCAGTTGAAGACATGGCTCCCAGCAGATTTCCAGGAGAAAGGAGAAGGAAATGCTTAGCTAAAACCAGATAGAATAAGACTTAGGGGCCACAGAGGGCAATAAAAGGGCCCAAAGTTGGGATATGAATGTAACCTTTCCACAGTTGCCCAGGTTTCACCATGTAAGCCCAGAGAGCTTAACATCTGCTCTAAGGAAAAGTGGAATTGGGAGTACGATTGGGAGTAGGCATCTTATCATGGGCATAGGGTTTGCCAATTTCCATGATGTCAGTGTCAATTCCATCTTGCACAACTCCTAAAAAATTAATGATCATCTTTTACTGGCCACATGAGCACAACATGGGGCAGGAGGGAATTCCTGAATGTAACTGAGCAGATACAACATGGCTGGGAGATTCCAGAATTTACTGAATTTTCTGCACCACATAGAATGGGACCTAAAAGTAGAAAGAAGAGCAATACAACAGTAAATGAAAAATTATAGACTCCCAAGATAGGGAAGTCCAGAGCAGCTCCAAAGTTAGAGCTCAGTGGGGCTAAAATTGTATCAAAGATGGTTGGAACCACCCAGGACTCAGCAAAGTGGGAAAAGGAGAGATAGGAAGTGTTAGGAAATGACTGCTGTTAAGATCACAGTCCCTGGCCTCCCTGAGTCTCTTGTGTTTCCACAAAGTTCACAAGCACATAAACTGGCTTTCCTTTGCTTCAGATTATCTTTATGAGGACATCGGTGTAGCAAACAGCCTGGGAGAGAGATAGTGTCTCTCTCCAGAGTAAAAGACAGACAGGCTTAGTGACTATTATAAAAGGTTTAGGGTCCTTATATTTGGAGTCCCTCTCCTGGAATACACCCTGCTATGGGTGCAGGTGCTACCTGGCCCTCTTCACCTCGCCATGTAGGAAGTATGGCTTGTAGAATTGGTGTGACAATGATGATGCTTGGATTAAATGCCTATTGCGTGAGTCATAAATTGCCCCGTGCCCCTGATCAAGGAGCATAACTTCTGCAGCATCCAGGAAACTGTGCCAGGCTAACTTGGCCTGCAAATAAAGTAAAACCTCAGCCCCTTCACGGTTCTTGACAACTACAAATCCAGATTATGAATAATTGCCATGTGTCAGATCATACGACAGGCACTTTAAGAGTTTGGAAACACAGCTGACTAGAGTGAGGAGGTTTGGTAGCACAATTTCCTGGAGTTGAATGTCACGGTCTGATCCCATGGGTAAGGAAACTGAAGACGGGAGAAACAAAGGTCTTCTTTGTTTCTCAAAGGATAGGGAAAGGCAGGGCTGGTGTTTGACAGAGGTCTGCCTGGCTCTAGAGTCCATAATGTGTGCCCTAAACTGGAAGCCCTCCAAAGCTTTATGCAACTTTAGGAGGTGAGGGTAGACTTTGGAAGAGCCCTGACTTTCAAAGCCAAAGACAGGTTGGAGGAGGCAGTGGAAGCTGCACGGGCTTTGGGTTTTACAGATCTAGAAGGCAGTCCTAGCTCAGCCCCTGTACCTTAAGGGAACTCAAGCAACTTATTTGGCCTTTCTGAGCCTAATCTCTCTCATTTGTGAAATGGGAGAAAACAGTGCTTACCTCACAAAGTAGCCATAGCTTAACCAGGTAAAGTGAGTGAAGTTTCTAGCAAGATGTCTGCAAAGAGCCAGAACTAAGAATAGTTCCTCTCCAAGGAAGTGTTCTTCCAATGGTAGCAATTATGATTGTTCAATAGGATGCTGGAGAACCAGGTCTAGGGCGTTGAACAGCAGATGAGAGAACTAAGTTTAGGGAGGGGCGAACTCTCTCATGTTCTGTTCCCAATGCATGTTAGTGTTTGAGTCTGGATGGGACCTCATCTCCAGCTCTGTCAGTCCCTGTGTCTCCATCCCTCCCTGCCACTACTGCTCAATGTCCCTAACTGCCTCTGTGCCCCTTTCCACACAGTTCAAAAGGATCCAGCCACCTGTCTCAGGAACCTAACATTTCTCTATTTAATGCTTTTCTCTCCCATCTGGGTACAAGTTCTATGGAGGCAGGATCCATGCCTATTGATGTTTGCTGTATCCCAGCCTCAGCATGGTGCCTGGCACAGGTTGGGGGCTTGATGGATTTCTGTATAAAAGCTACAAATGAGTGCACAAATACATGCATGAATAAAACACTCTGAGGCATACTGCAGGCCTGCAGGAAAGGAAAGATTAGGAAGAGTGGGGGTGTGTGAGTAAGGAAGGGCAGCATGGAGATGAGACAAGGACGCAGAAGCTTGCCTGGGTCTGATGTATCCTCTCTGTGGGGGCTGCAGGTGGCACTGAAGATGGCAGGGCCCCAGGTGCAGTGGCCGGCCCAGGCAGATGGTGCCATCTTTATCGTCTCTTCTGCCTGTTGAGAAGCCCTTTCACATTTATTCAACACAGTGAGGGGTGTTCGTTGGCCAGAGCCTAGGAACTGGTGAGGGAGATGAAGGGGTTAACAGAGGGGACCCTGGGGGTGGGCACAACTTCGGTGGGGCAGCTGAGCCATTGGTGCAGAAGGTCAGGGGTGCTTCTCAGAAGAGGCAGCACCTGAGCTGAGTCTTTAGGGAGTGTTGGGATCCTCTTTATTCAGAAATGACCCAGCTTCAGGCTCCTTCAGGGTCCAGGACAGCCAGCACAATGCCAAGTGCTATGATCACCCCACTGTGCCCAACTGGGCCAGCCAAGGCCTTTTGTTCTTTGCACCAATCATGTGGGAAGCCAGCCCTGATTTCTCAGGATAATGCCAGCGCTGAGAGTGAGCCTGGCGGGGTGTTAGGACCATGGGCTTTTGAGCTGGACAGACCTGGTCCAAGTCTAAGCTACCCCAGCACTGATTGTGTAACTGCACCTGTCTGAATTTTGGTGTTTTTATTTGCTAAACTGGAAAAATACAAGTACTTGTATGTTTTTCACAAGTAATGAGATAATCCATGGGAGGTGCTGTTGTCGTTGTTGTTATTATTTTTGGTTGCCTTCTGATTTTACCATTTCTGTGTTCATATCCAGGCAAGTTTTGGTGGTCTCTCTTTCTCAGTGTGGATGTCCCCACTCAGCATGATCTGCAGCTTTTTGCTTCTCAGTTCGCATAGCAGAAACTGAACAGATGAGACCCCCTTCTCTGTGAGGCCTCAGCAAAGCCACCAGCATTGCCATCTTCACTACCTTCATGCCTGGGCAGTGCCAGCTTCTAACAGGACCGTGTGGATGGTCCCCAGGCAACCATGAGGGCTCAGCTCCAAGATTCTGTGACAGCTGATGTCACCAGTGCGAAAGGGTGTTTCCACCTTAAGTGGGAAGCTTAAGGCAGGACCAGTCTGGCCTGTCAGCTTGTTTATTTACATGGCAAATTGCATTTTCTACTTCATTAGCCACCATGCTGCACCCAGGAGCGTCTTCTGGGCACTGGCTCTGATCAGGGATTGGAGTGCCTTTGTTCTGGGGCTGGAGGAAGATGGGTTGGGAAAGGAGGAGAGTTTGGGGGACACTGCCAACCCAGGAGGCATCTGCAGAAAGAAAACTGACACTGTGAACTGGGGCAAGAAATGCTGAAAACCTGTGGGCTTTTCCAACATACAATTTGCTGGAAATGAATGTGCTGCTACCTCAATATAAACCAGGGTATATTTCTTTTCTTCTCTGAGTCATGATAGTTTCCTCTACAAAACATAGCTTCTGACAAGGTGGTTATGATGGCCATGCTCACAAATGATGCCTATGTATGTAGTTCTGTAAACTCCAAAGTCAAAAGCAAAGAGGGTGGGTGGTGAAGGAGAATAGATATGGCTTCAACGCTTTTGTTCTCTTTAACATTCCCGTTGAAAATTAATTCCCATGTGACAGTACTGGAAAGTGTGGAGTTTGGAGGATGATTGAGTCACGAGGACTCTGTCCTCAGAATGGGATTAGGTACCCTTATTAAAGGGCTTGATGCAGGGAGTTCGACCCTTTTGCCCTTCTGCCTTCTGCCATATGAGAACACAGCATTCTTTCCCTCTGGAGGATGCAGCATTCAGGGCACCATCTTGGAAGCTGAGAGCAGCCCTCACCAGACAACAGACCTGCTATCACTTTGATCTTGGACTTCCCAGCCTCCAGAACTGTAAGGAATAAACTTCTGTTCTTCAAACATTCCTCAGTCTATGTTCTGTTACAGCAGCCCAAACAGATTAATAAAGGAGCAAAACTCCCTTTGTCCTATCACAGCCACTTAAATCCATCTTGGGGAAGATAACCACAATGAAAAAATTCTGTGTCTCAGTTTATCCATCTTCAACATGAGGGCAGGAACACCTATTGCCAAAAGTGCTGTGAGAATCAAATTGGATAAGGCACACACATCTCTCAGCACACTCTCCAGCACTTGAAAGATGCTTAGTTCTCTGAGCCTCAGTTTCCCTGATTTGCCAAATGGTGAAGTTGAATAATAAATTTAGAAGAGCAAAGAAAGCACTTCCTAGAATCCAGGCCTCATGTGCTCAGTGCACTACCTTACTTATTCCCATAAAGGTGAGACAAGTTAGGGTTTTGATTATCCCATTTTACAGATAAGGAGAGTGAGATGTGGAGAGGTAAAGTGTCTTGTCCACATTCACATCTCCAGGGAGTGACAAAGGTGAGATCCTGTCTTCAGATCCCAGGCTTTCATGGACCACCCTAAGTTGTCGATAGAAGTTGGACTGGATCATGGTCCTTCAGTCCTTCTCTGGGAAGCTGTTATGACTCACAGGACCTTGAGGGCTGATTGAACCCAGCAGTCTGCAAGCTGAGTGTGAACTCCTTTGAATTTCACAAAGACTTTTGAGGGTGTGGGCGGCTCGAAGGAAGCTCCTTCTACCTGCTCAACATCTGTAAGTGCTCTTTGAAAAGTGATCCAACTAAAGATGCATCTGGGCTCTGCCAGCTTTCCTCTCTCCCCACGCCTTTGCAGAACTTCTGTTCCCTTTTTGTAAAGGAAAGCCGTTCTTCATCCTGAATGTAGCCTCTGGAGCATCAAACCAAGGTAGAAATTCTGTGAGTGCCAAGTGAAGGAGCTTCTGTGAGAAATACTGAAGGTGGTGGTGCCTTATTTCAACCAGGCATCAAACACAGGCAAGAGCAAGTTTCAGATCTAGTTCTCTCTCTCTTTCTCTTGTTGTCTATTTATCTTCTATGTGTCTATCCATTCATCCACCCACATTCATCTGGCTATCATCTTCTCTCTACTTATCCTTCTATTCATTCATCCATCTTCCCATCGATCCGTATAGCCAATCAGCTATCTCTCTTAAAATTTGATTTCAGGAATGAGAAGGTTAACAGAGCTTGTATATTAACACATCTCCTTCAATTTTAGAATAAAGTCAGGCTCTCCTGTCACTAAATTGGATTTGGCTGATGGGTTTGACAATAAGAACTGGCTTTGCCAACTAAGCTACATGGCAGATATTTTTCATGAATTAAATAAATTAGGTCAGGCACAGGAGCTCACACTTGTAACCCCAGTGCTTTGTGAGACCCAGGTGGAAAAAATTGCTTGAGACTAAGAGTTCTGGCCCTTTCTCTACAAAAAAATTTTAAAAATTAGTTGGTCATGGTGGCATGTGTCTATAGTCCTAGGTAGTTGGGAGTCTGAGGTGAAAGGATCGCTTGAGCCCAGGAGTTTGAGGCTGTAGTGAGCTATGATTGTGCCACTGCACTCCAGCCTGGGAAACAGAGCAAGACCCTGTCCCTAAAGTTAATTAATTAATTAAAAAAAGTTAAACCTGAATTCCACAGTTTTGACCAAATCGAGTTAAAGCATTATACAATATTCCAGACCTGGGCCAGGAGCGGTGGCTCACGCCTGTAATCCCAGCACTTTGGGAGGCCGAGGTGGGCGGATCATGAGGTCAGGAAATTGAGACCATCCTGCCTAACATGGTGAAACCCTGTCTCTACTAAAAATACAAAAAATTAGCCGGGCATGGTGGTGGGTGCCTGTAGTCCCAGCTACTCGGGAGGGTGAGGCAGGAGAATGGCATGAACCCAGGAGGTGGAGCTTGCAGTGAGCCGAGATTGCACCACTGCACTCCAGCCTGGGTGACAGAAGCAAGACTCCATCTCAAAAAAAGAAAAATTCCAGACCTGCACCATCCAAATGATAGCCACTAGCCACATATGGCTACTAAGCACTTGAAATGTGGCTGTCAAAATTGAGATGTACTGTAGTATAAAACACAACGGAGTTCAAAGATTTAGTGTGAAAAAAGAATGTAAAGTAGCTCATTACTATTTATCATGTTGACTACAGGTGGAAATGATAATATTTTGAATATATTGAGTTAAATAAAATATATTATTAAAATTAATTTCACCTGTTCCTCTTTTGCTCTATAAATTGTGTTTAATAGAAAATTTAAAATTGCATATGATGTTCTCATTATATTTCTATTAGATAGTGCTGCTTCAGAGAACAGATTCCTTGGAATTATTTAAATGTATGGCAAAGTTTTAGATTTCTATTTATAATGTCACAGTGGTACATATTGTTCAAAATTCTCATAGAAGGTATACAAGCAAAGATTCCATATTTTACAGGTGGAAAAATTCTGGCTTGTCTAATTTTGTGGTTTTGTGAGAATTCTATAATGAGCATAGAAAATTTACTTTCAACCTACTGAGTCTTGACAAATGTAGGGACATTGACCTTAATAAAGCTCCTGCAAAGGTTAACGGAACTCTTCCCTTGCTCTGAGACCTTCTAGCATTTGCCAACTACTGAGAAGCTATCTGTCATTTGGCCAGACCCCTCCTTCTCACCCACCCCAGGTCTGAAAGAGAATGGGAGAGAGAGGAAGAGAGGGGCTGAGGGCAAGAGGATGGAGTCTGGGTTCATTTACAACGGTTAACTTGCTGAGTAACCTTAAGAAATCACTTCCCCTCTGAGTCACGGTTGGGTGATCTATAAAGCATAACCTTAAAACCCACTGATTTACACGATCCTGGCTATGGCCTAAATGTTTGTTTCCTTCTAAAATTCTTGTGTTGAAATTCTAACTCCCAAGGTGATGGTCTTTGGAGTTGGAGGCTTTCCCAGGTGATTAGGTCAAGAGAGTGGAGCCTTCATGAATGGTAGTAAGTGCCCTTCTGAAAGACACCCCAGAGAGCTCCTCGTTCCTTCTGCCACATGAGGATGCAGTGAAAAGACAACCATCCCCTGAGCCAGAATGTATCATCAGACGCTGAATCTGCCAGTGACTGACCGTGGACTTCTCAGCCTCCAGAACTATGAGAAATAAAGCTCTGTTTGTGTATAGGCCTTTCATTCTATGGTACTCGTAACAATGGCCTAAATGGACTAAAACAATTCTAAATTGACATTTCTCTAGCAGTGACATTCCTGTGTCCTCATCTGTGTGATGGGCATAACAGATTCCCTGGCCTCCTGGGGCTGTTGGGAGGGTTGACTTAATCAATACATCACTGCATTGGAACAGAACGTTGCCTGTAGCATGAAAATGTGCCTGCTCTTTCTTGAAGTGCTCTCTGTGTACTCTGAAGAACACAGTCTTCAGAAGAAGTCTGTGAGGACACAGTTGTCCCATTTTACAGAGAACGATGCTGTGCTCAGCCTCAGAGAGATGCAAACCCACCCAGCATGTTAATGTCAAAACTGGTCAGGATTGAACCTGAGGACCTGGGACTCCACTCTCATGGACTCTTATTTCTAATCATGGCAAAATATATGTAACATAAAAGTTACCATTTGAACCGTTTTTAAGAGTATAGTTCAATGGCACTATGTATATTTGCATTGTTGTGAAACTATCACTACCATCCATATCCAGAACATTGTCATCATCCCAAACTGAAACTGTACCCATTAAAAAACTCCCTGTTACCTCCTTGCCCAACCCCTGGAAAAACACCTTTCTACTTTCTGACTCTATAAATGTTATTACTCTAGGAGCTTCATATAAGTGGAATCACACAGTATTTTTTCTTTTGTAACTGGCTAATTTCACTAAGCAGAATGTCCTCAAGGCTCATCCATTTGTGGCAGATGTCAGAATTTCCTTCTTTTTCAAGGCTGCATAATATTCCATTGTATAGACCACCACCATTTTGTTTATCTATTCACACACTGATAGACACTTGGGTTGTTTCCACCTTTTGGCTATTATGAATCATGCAGTTATGGACATGAGTATACAAATATCTACTTGAGTCCTTGCTTTTAAAATTATTTTGCATATATACCCAAAAGTAGGGTGCTGAATCACATGATCATTCTATGTTTAATTTTTTGAGGACCCACCACACTGTTTTCCACAGCAGCTATAATTTTACATTCCCACCAACAGAGTTCCCAATTCTCCACATCCTTGCAACACTTGTGCACAGGCCTCTTTTTAAACCCAGCTCAGGGTCTACCCATGTGAAGGCAAAGTAGCTGCTCAAAAAACTCTGGCTGCTTGGCAAGCAAATGGAGCATGGAGACCACACCAGGAGGCTGTCAGACACTTTGGTGGCCTGTCTAGGCCACTGGGAGCCCAGAGTGGGCTCCATATGTGAAAACTGAGATACTAAGGTCTCTTCATGCAGGTTTCAAAGGCCAGGTAAGTACCTGCCTCTATTGGCTCTCACTACTGCAGGGCAACCCTGATCCCTCCCCAAAGCCTCCTTTTTCTGAAGCCTTCTCATTAGGGTAAGCAGGGCCTTCACTTACATGGCAGATCAGGTCAAAAGTCTTAGAGTCACATGACTTGTCTGTTTCTCTCACATTCAACCCCAGTTCATCAACAACTCTTGTCAGCTCTACCATTGATGTCTATCCAGAATACTATCACTTTTCATCTCCTCCCCTGACCAGCCTGGTCCACACCACCTTTATTTCTCACCAAGGTCCCATTGAGGCCATAAGGATCCTCTCAAAACCTGGGGCAGCTTAGAGTGTTCACCTGCTCAGAGCCTCCAGAGCTGATGCCCTCACCAAGGTCAAACCCAAAGGAAGTCCCCACCACCACCCACAGGACTATAGGATCTCCTCCCAGGCCTGGTGACTTTCCTAACTCACCTTCTAACTCTCCTTTGCACTCTCACGTTCCTCCAAGGCCTATGCAGTGGCTGTTCCTCTATTGGAATATCCTTTTCCTGGGATGGCTCTCTCCTCCAGCAACTCTGCTCAAATGTGTCTTGTTGGTGAGGACGTCCCCAGCTTCCCTTTATAGAACAGCACCACCCTGCCCTGGGCTGCACAATCGTCTCACTCTTTGGGTTACTTTCCCGGAGCTTCCCTAATAAATTACCACAAACACAGGGTCTTAAAACAACAGAAATTTACTCTCTCAAAGTTCTAGGGGCCATAAGTTGGAAATCAAGGTGTCAACAGAGCTGTGTTTCCATACAAGCTCTGGGGGAGAGCCCTTCTGTATTAGTCTGTTTTCACACTGCTATAAAGAACTGCCTGAGACTGGGTGATTTATAAAGAAAAGAGTTTAACTGACTCACAGTGCCACATGGCTGGGGAGGCCCCAGGAAACTTACAATCATGGCAGAAGGCAAAGGGGAAGCAAGGCACATCTTACATAGTGGCAGGAGAGAGAGCCAGAGATCAGCCAAACACTTTTAAACCATCAGACCTTGTGAGAACTTACTCACTATCAGGAGAACAGTATGGGGGAAACTGCCCCCACAATCCAATCATCTCTCACCAGGTCTCTCCCTCAACATGTGGGGATTATAATTCAAGATGAGATTTGGGAAGGGATACAGACAGAGCCTAACCCTGTCACCTTCCTTGCCTCTTCCAGTTCCTAGTGATGCCAGGCATCCCTTGGCTGTGGCTGCGTTACTCCAACCTCTGCCTCTGTGTTCACATGGCGTTCTTCTCCATGTCACTGTGTGTCTTTTTCTGTCTCTTATAGGGATGGTCTCGTTAGAGGCAGGGCCCACCCTAATCCAGTATGGCCTCATCTCCATTCTTACCTTAATTACAGTGGTCAAGACTGTATTTCCAAATAAGGTCACATTCTGAAGTTCTGGGTGGACATGAGCTTAGGGGACACTACGCAACTCACCATAGCTCTCTCTCTTTTTTACTTCTTGCACTTATGACCAATGACCATCTGATAGAATCTCAATTTAGTTGTTTAATTGCTGAGTCTCACTATAAGAACATGAGCTCCAGCACCACAGACACCAAGTCTGTCACTGCTGTGGGTCCGCAGCAGGGTTTGGCACATAAGAGGGGCTCTGTAACCATGTGTGGGCTGGAGGACTGGATGCCAGTGCCCCTCAGGGGCTGCTTCTGCCTTGCCAGGGGTCCACTGTGCTAGCAGCACCCCATGAGGCTGAGGGTTCCCTCAGTCCCCTGAGCTGGAGTCCCTGTCTCTTTGGGTGGCCACCATCCCTGGAGAGCAGCTGAGACCCTACAGCCAGCCTGGCCACACTCTGGCTGCACAACAGTTTGTAAAATGGATTACTGTCTCTATGTGAGTTTTCTCTGATTAAGGAGGTGAAGTGTAGGTGGAATTGATTGGGTGGTTGAGAGATTATTAATGGATTTTTGTTGTATTATAGGATTTGTTAATTGTTTTTGCCTTACTCTTTAGAGTTTAAAAAATCTAATAAAATGAAATGAAAAGGTACTGTATATTCACTGAAAAGAAAAAGACAAAAACCTAACAGTAAAATCTGAAGAAAAATCTCTGTAATCCCACAACCCACAGGCAACCGTCTCTGGCTTGTTATCAATCAAACAGTTTTCTGTGCAGCATGAATTGTGCTTGAGATCATACCCCACACTCAGTTTTAAATCATGCTCTTTTCCCCTGAAAATTAGGCGATGAGCATTTTCCGGCATTTTCCATGTCATTAACGACTAATAACAGTTACCACTTGTGCTGTGCTTACAGGGTGGGAGGCACTGGGCCAAGCACTCTGTCCAATTGACTCTTAATTTTCACAACTGCTGCATGAAGTATGGCAAGAAGCAGTGGGCCTTGGACCCGGGCAACTTGGGTGCCAGTCCTGGCTCTGTCACCCCTGAGCTGTGTGACTTTGGGTATGATGGCTGTGTTCTCCATCATGACAAAAACTAGCCCTATCTCGATTATGTTTCAAATTTTCCCATCAACAAACACGAGTATCCTCCTATCTATCACAATCCTATCCATTATAGTGGGTGGTTGAGGGAGACTTAACCAAACACAACTGCATAAAATCCTAGCCTACTCCTCAATCACTCATATGGGTTGAATAATAGCAGTACTAATCTATAACCCAAACATTACCATTCTAAACCTGATTATTTAGTTTATCTTAACAACAACCACATTTCTAGCATTCAACCTGACTATAGGCACCACAATCCTGTCACTATCTCACGCCTGAAACAAATTAGCATGGTTGACACCTATAATTCCACGAATTCTACTGTCCCTAGAAGGTTTACCTCCATTAACAGGGTTCCCGCCTAAATGAATCATCATCCAAGAATTTACAAAAACAATAGCCTTTTTACCCTGACCATTATAGCTTTCATAACCCTACTCAACCCGTACTTTTACATACGCCTAATTTATTCCATCCCAATGACAATATTCCCCATATCTAATAATATGAAAATAAAATGACAATTCGAAAACACAAAACCCAGATTAGTCTTCCCCCCACTTATCATCTCTTCTACTCTCCTCTTAACCATCTCTCCATTAATACTAACTATAACTTAGAAATTTAGGTTAAATAAGACCAAGGGCCTTCTAAGCCCTTAGTAAGTAAATTACACTTAATTTCTGTAACAGACCTAAGGAGAAAGGTGGGAGAAGCCATTGTGGGGAGAAAGGTGGGAGAAGACCCTGCAGGATTGAAGCTGCCCCTTTGAATTTGCAATTCAACATGAAAAATCACCTCGGGGCTGCTAAAAAGAGGCCTTGACTTCTGTCTTTAGATTTACAGTCTAAAGCTTACTCAGTCATTTTACCTTTTTTCCACTTATGTTCATCAATTGTTGATTGTTTTCAACTAACCACAAAGATATCGGAACACTATACCTGCTATTCGGCTCATGAGCAGGGAGAGTAGGCACCGCCTTAAGCCTTCTAATTCGAGCAGAATTAGGCCAACTAGGAACTGTGCTAGAAGATGATCAGATCTACAATATTTTTGTTACCACCCACGCATTTGTCATAATCTTTATGGTAATACCAATCATAATTGGGGGTTTCGGCAACTGGCTAGTCCCTCTAATAATTGGTGCACCCAATATGGCATTCCCCCAGATAAATAATATGAGCTTCTGACTTCTCCCCCCATCTTTTCTACTTCTACTTGCATCTTCAATAGTAGAAGCTGGCGCTGGAACCGGCTGGACAGTTTATCCCCCTTTAGCAGGAAACTTAGCACCTGCAGAAGCCTCTGTGGATCTGAGCATCTTCTCACTCCACTTGGCAGGTTTCTCTTCTATTTTAGGGGACCTTAACTTTATTACCACAATTATTATCATAAAACCTCCAGCTATATCCCGGTATCAAACACCTCTTTTCGTCTGACCGGTCCTCATTACCGCAGTCCTTCTACTCCTTTCCCTCCCAGTCCTAGCCGCCGGCATTACTATACTGTTAACTGACCGTAATCTCAACGCTACTTTTTTTGACCCTGCTGGCGGGGGTGACCCCATCTTGTACCAACATTTATTCGGATTCTTTGGCCACCCTGAAGTCTATATCCTAATCCTACCAGGCTTCAGGATAATCTCCCACATCGTGACGTATTATCCTGGAAAAAAGGAACCATCTGGGTTCCTTTTTGGCTGTGTTAGTTTTCTGTGGCTACTGGAACAAATTACCAGATGCTGTGTGGCTTAAAACAACACGCATTTATTCTCTCACTGTTCCAGGGGCCAGAATCTGGAATTAGGGTATTGGCTCAGCCATCCACCTTTGAAGACTCTACAGGAGAATGCTTCCTTGTCTTTTCCTAGCTTCTGGTGTTGCTGGTAATGCTTGGTCTTCCTTGGCTTGTAGATGCACCACACCTCTCTTCTGCCTCTGTCTAAACATGGCTTTTATATAAAGACATCAGTCATTGGATATAGAGACTGCCCTAAGCCAGTATGGCCTCATCTTAACTACTTATATGTACAATACTCTATTTCCAAATAAGGTCACATTCTGAGGCTCCAGCTGGACATGACTTTTTGGGGACCACTATTCAATCCAGTAGAGGGGGTAACCCCCCTACAGCTCACGTTCCTCATATGATGGATGCAGAGACTAGTATCTGTCTTACAAGGTTAGTGCAAATGATTACATGAGGATACAGATGTGTATCTATGGCTGAGAACCGTGACTAGTGCATTGCAACTTCCAGGGCAGGGTTTGCTGTGACCAGGAGGCACTTTTACAATCATCTCCACCGGCCCACTGAGGAAGTTGTGTCTCATTTAAAAGTTGCTCAGAGCACTCGCCCCAGGATGGCAGAGCTGGCACACATTGGAGCTGCTGGAGAAATTTCTTGGAGGTGTCCCGTTTTTAGGAGACAGTATCAGTAAGCGATCAAGAGAAGAGACTTGCATGCCAGCCAGGGCTGAGGACAACTCCCAGCTTTAGTCACCAGCTGTGTGGCCTTGGGTGAGTCCCTCAGACTCTCTGAGGCCCCTTCCCTCAGCTGTGACTTGGGACAAACCATACCTATCTCACAGGGCTATTGTGAGGCCAACGCAAATCTGCAGGGGATTCTCAGCTCAAGAGGAAGCACACAGCAATTGGCAAATGGCAACTATTACTAGTTTACATTTAAATCTAGTTTTGCTGATTTGACATGTTCACTTGTTAGTTTTAAAAATAGCCTTCAGGCCAGGGGCGATGGCTCACACCTGTAATCCCAGCACTTTGGGAGGCCAAGGCAGGCGGATCACATGAGGTCAGGAGTTCGAGACCAGCCTGGCCAACACGGTGAAACCTCATCTCTACTAAAAAATATAAAAATTAGCCAGGCATGGTGGTGCATGCCTGTAATGCCAGCTACTCGGGAGGCTGAGGCAGGAGAATCGCTTGAGCCCAGGAGGCAGAGGTTACAGTGAACCGAGATTGCGCCACTGCACTCCAGCTTCGGTGACACAGCGAGACTCCATCTCAAATAATAATAATAATAAAAATTTTGAAAAGTAAAAATAGCCTTCATTATGTTTCTTATTTACAGATGTCATATATATTCATTATAAGACAGTCAGAACATATAGATAAGGCAAGAGCAAGCATTAATCACCCATAATGTTACCATCCAGAAATAAAACCTCCTAACTACCCTTCTAGTATTGCATATGTGCAGGCATGTAAAGAAATACACACATATAGAGAACATACATCTTAGTGGGATATATGTGAGCTGTCTTTTATTTTAGCTATATGTAATGAGCATTGTGTGTGCGTGTGTGTGTGTGTGTATGTGTGTGTGAATATAAATTCTCATAGCTATACCACATTGTTTCAAGGCCTGTATTGAACCACAGCCTTATTTAGACACGGAGTGGTGGTTGCCCATCTCATCTTTGGTTCATTTCCATGATGCGTCTGTTTCCATGTTACTGACATGGGTTTGTGGTGCAGTGATGGGGCTACTTCTGTGTCTAGCCCGGTGGCCACAAAAGAAAAAGGGAATGTCACTGAGGACACACTTGTTATGGTTCACAAAGCATCTCCACAGCCTCTTCCCAGTGTGCCCTTGCTGTTTGAATGTGGGGCTCCCTTTTGTAGGTCAGGGACTGAGTATTTCAAGAGGCCAAGAAAAAAAATGGCAATGTCAGGACCTGAATGCAGGACCTGTCTTAGCAGGGTCTCTGTTCTGCCATATAAGGGGCGGTGACTGAATGTTAAGGGCCTCTGTCTGCTCCCCCTTCACCGTGGCCCCCTCTCCTGCCTCTTCCACCACCCAGAGGAATAAACAGATGAACTCTCCCTGTGCCTTTGGGGTCCCAGGGCCTTCCACCACTGGGGACTCGAGTATTTGGAAGAACCCTGGAGAAGGATTCCTTCTCCAGAAATGTCCTCTCTGTGCAGACTTCTATCACAACAGCTCTTCCCCTGTCTGCTTCCTTGCTTAGCCTCTGAGCCTCTTGGGCAGGGACTTTTGTTTTCTTCAATCCAAACTCTTGTATCTAACAAGGGAATTCAATAAAAATTATGCCAGTTGAATTGAGCCAATGAAGAGAGACGAATGGTGGAATCTCAGGCAATAGCTGCCTGCCTAGCTAAAGCCTGTTGGCTACTGTTTATTTATTTATTTATTTATTTATTTATTTATTTATTTATTGAGACGGAGTCTTGCTCTGTCACCCAGGCTGGAGTGCAGTGGCGGGATCTCAGCTCACTGCAAGCTCCGCCTCCCAGGTTCACGCCATTCTTCTGCCTCAGCCTCTCGAGTAGCTAGGACTACAGGTGCCCGCCACCACGCCTGGCTAATTTTGTGTGTGTGTGTGTTTTTAGTAGAGACGGGGTTTCACCATGTTAGCTAGGATGGTCTTGATCTCCTGACATCATGATCCACCTGCCTCGGCCTCCCAAAGTGCTGGGATTACAGGCGTGAGCCACCTCGCCCAGCCTGGCTACCGTATATTAAAGATTTCTTATGCTTTTGTGACATTATACAGATTACAGAGGGCTTTGCTCATATCCATTGTCCTGTAAGGTAGGCTGAGTTTAGATGATAATGATTTGGTTTCATAATGAGAATGACTTTTTACCTCTTGCATTCACTTTTCTTCTGGATCTTATACATTTCTGGTGACACCCTCAACAGCATTGTGAATTCTTATTTTTAAATATTAATATAATGGAAGTAAATTGGTATTTCTTTCCATTCATTGATTTTTAGCAAGTTTGAACATTTTTGGAAAGTGTTCATTTCTGTTCTTCACTCATTCACATCTTGAGGTCTCAATATATTATTTTTTATCAGTTTACATGGGCACAGTCATAGCTGTGACAATTTTTCTCCAGACACTTTTTTTGAAATCAATTTGTAGTTAAGTGCTTATTTTCATGAGAGTTTAGCATTTTAAGTCATATTTCTTGATTTTTTTCATTTCAGACTCCTCAAACAACTTTAAAGTTTAGAAAGTTATTCCTGTTAAAGATATTTGATAAGAAGAAAATCTAGTTTAGTATAGGTTTTTATGTTTTAATGTGTCATAATTTACATTTTAATCTACCTGGAGGCTATTTTGATGCTAGCTATAAAGTGAATTATGAAGACTTGAAGCTACCTTTTCCTGCCCCAAATTAAAAATTAAAAGCAGTCTTTCAATTTCTGCTTATTGGTTTATCTTTGCCATCTACACACACACACACACACACACACACACACACACACATATACACACACAAACATTCTTCTAAGTCATCTTCAGGTATTACATGTAATAAATAAATAAATAAATAAATAAATATCTGGGTATCTATTTCTACTGGTAGTTGATGTTGCACATCCAATTTATTTTACAGATAAGACCATTGAGACACAGAGAGGCACATTAATTTTCATGGACTCACCCAGTGAGTTACTGGAACATCTACGAGGAAAACCCATTTCTGTGGATTCTGAACTCAATGCTGTTTCATTGATTTCATCCATTCTCTCAAAAGAGGTTACAATTAACGTCACTTGTTTCCACACTCTGTCTTTCCAATTAGACCTACATTGTCTAATACCATAACCACCAACATGTGGCTGTTGAGAGTTTGAAATATGGCTAGTTCAAATTGAGATAGGCTGCAAGTATCAAATGCGCACTGATTTTTGAAGACTTGATGTGGGAGAAAAAGAACGCAAAATGCAAAATTAATAGCTTTTATAGTAATTACCCACTAAATGATAACATATTGGATTAATTGATCAAATAAAATTTGTAATTAAATTCAATTTCAACCATTTCTTTTTACATTTTAATATAACTCCCCCCAAATTAAAAATTACATATATGGCTTGTATTATGTCTCTATTGGACACTGCTGAAAACCAGATTAACTCTAAATAGGCACTGTAATTTTTTTGTTTTTATTCTTTTTTTCTCACCACTTTATCTTAGCAATTAGCACAGTTTCTAGTGTATAATAAATGCCCACCGAATATTTGTCAAATGAATGAATGTGTGAATAAGGGAACCACACAACTACAACCCCATCCGCTTGTGAAAGGACATGATTCTCAAAAGTCATGATGGTTGTTTTCTCTCCAAGTTTAAAGGGCTTGGCTAGGCCACATGATCACAATCAAAAGGGTCCCTCAGTCACTAGGGATCCACAGGGAGCAATCTAGGATGGCCCATGAACTCAGGCCATGGAGGCAGCTTGTTTGAGAGCCCCTTATGCCACGATTCTAATCACATTTGGTAGATCTTAAGTTCCTACTCACACAATGTCATTTGCTCTATCACACTCTTTCTCTTTCAGTTATCACCCCACAATTCAGCCCCCTCTTATCATGTACTTCCTCAACTTCTCTTTTAAGCAGGAAGCTGGAGGTAGCAGAGCCCAGGATACATGTGAGAGCAGAATGTGGTGGGAGGAGCATGCAAGGTGTAGGGTCCTGGGGTCCAGGAAGGATGAGGTTAGCAAGAGGAGAAGCTGCAGGATCAGCAGGACCTGTGAGTCATCTCTCTCAAGGGCACTACAATGACAATGAAAGCTTCCAGAAGGGGAATGACACATTCAAATTAGTCTTTCTGACAGCTCCCTGGGGCTGCTGCATGGAGCATGGATGGGGACACTCAGGAGGCTGGTGTGATCCCATGGTGGCCTGCTGAGCAAGAGCCGTGTCCATGGAGCCAAGCAGGCAGACAAGAGAGTGTTTAGGTGCCCAGGAGGGATACGGGTTCCTGGCGTGAGAGCAGGGTGGCTGGAGGAGCTTCATAAGCATTTGCTGTCTGGATGTTTGGGTGGGTGGATGCTTAGATAGTGCATAGATGGTTAGATGCTGTGCTTTCTTCAGACCTCCGTGCCTTAACACTCTGTTCATCTTGGGTGTCCTAAGTCCTTATGGTACTTGACAATATGTCTCCAGCCTCCTTTCACTCTTTTTTTTCCAAGCTTCCTCCTTTGGGTGCCCACAGCATCCTGCAGTCACCTCTAAGCTCTCCGTTAACATTGTCGCCTGACTTCTCTGTCTCTGTATACTTTAATAATGGAGGGGCCCTGCCTTTCTTTTCTTCGTGCTCCTAGTGTCTGGCTTATAGAGGATATTCAGTTGGTGTATGTTGAATGAATGGATATGTTACAATAATATCCAAATTCACCAGATTATAGTCTCCATAACAGCAAGAGCCATTCCTGCCTTAGGCATCATCCTGTCCTCATGTCTGCCTGTGACACAGGCTGGCCTCATGCAGAGGTAGAATCAGAAATTTCTTAAAGGGTAAGATAGAAAAACGTCTCAGAACAAATCTGTGCTCCTAAGAAACTGCCCTAGGACCACACCATTCTTCATTCTTGCTACATCTACTGTAAGTAACTGGGAGAGAGACCTTTTTCTATTGAGGGCTTTGGGACTTGGCACACTCACTTATGCACTTCTTCACTTTCTCATTCATTCATTTACTAATTTATTTATTCTTTCAGCATCTTTCAATCTGCTCTGGTCACAAAACCCCTGGTGTTGATATGCTGGTTCTGGACACCGTCCTTCATCAATCAAGCAGGGTGATGGCAGAGGTGGCGTCCAAAACCCAGGATGTCTTGTGGGTGCATTCCTTGCCAGGATGTTCATTCCAAACAACACAATCTGTCTTCATATTCCTAAAGACCTCTGCGAGAAGGAATAGTCATAGGTGCCTTAGGGGAAGAGATGTGAGCCCCCTGAGGAAGACTCCCCTCAGCCAGAGGAAGGCTGCTCTGTGAGTTGGGGTACTCTGCTCCATGGGTATAAGGAACTTCCTAGGGGCTGGCTGTGGACCTGGCTGAGCTGCTGCACAGCCATCTATCATGTAGGTCACAGGCTGGGAGAGGTGAGCTCTGACACCCATTCTAACGCAGTTTTTTGCAATGTCACTTTCCCTTAATCTACTTTTCATGTTTTTTCAACTAATGTTTCAGCATCTTGAATGGAGAAGCTGTGTTTCATAAAGCCATTGCCATGGTCCAAAATATGTTAAGTTTGAGTCTTTGCTCATTAACTGTGTGACGACAGGGAAGCTACACAACCTCTCTGAGTCACCTTCCTCCTTCCTCAGTGAGGAGCCCCATACCTCCCTCGTGGTTTTCTGTGTATGTGAAAACACCCAGTACTGCCTTTAGGACAGAATCCCATTTATGGACTCCCAACTCTGTCATTTATAGCTGTGTGACTTCGAAGAAAATAATAGAGTTCACCTTTGGAATTCCATTAGTTGATATATGCAAATCTCTTAGAACAACACCTGCCACATGTAACATATGAAGCATTATATAAATGTTAGCAATGATTATTATCTGTATGTGCCCTTCTAACACCCTGTATGCCCCAGTGAGTCCTCATTAGGGCATCTTTGCATTGCCCATCTTCATCTGTCCAGTCCCCCATCTGCAACAGTGCCTTCCCGTTCCATCCCCACCCCAGAACCTGGCAGATCCTGGATCACAACAAAAGCTTAAGTTATCCACATAAATTACTGAAGGAAGAGGCTGCTGTCACCTGCCACTCAGCTCCACAGCACTGTGTCCAACTCAAGGACAGCTGGACTTCCCAAGAACACTGTCTGAGGAGTCCTACCTTTGGGCTAGGGCCACCACATCAGACATCTCCAGGGGGTACCAGGACTCATGAAAATTGGCATCTCCACAAATGGGACCTGAGGGACACTGTTTTCTGGGTGAATGCTCTCCATGGGAGCTGTAGGACCTCAAGGCCCTGATTGCTGTTCCAGCCTCGTGTGCTGGGCCTCTCAGGAGCATCCAGGGATGGGCACGGGGCCTGGGTAACCAACACTTCTCTGTGAGGTGCAAGGGATTCCTGTGAAGCTGCAACTAACCATGTGAACTGAGTCTGTGTTGTTGATAAAATATTTCAGGGAGATGTGAAGTGCTAGTGGCCACAAATCATTTCTGACTTCACAGCTAGGAAGAGGTTGGTGTTAGGGCAGATGAGAAAGAGAATGCTGGGGGAGTGTCGGGAATTCCAATTAGTTCTGTGCTCAGGGCTGACCCTGTTTTCAAATACTTGACCCAAGGCATGTTTGAAGCAGGAAAACAGGGTCTGGAGGCAGGAAATATAAGGCCAATTCACACTTCAGCTATGACAGGAAATATCCTCTCCTTAGAGCAGACACCGAGTAAATGAGTTTGTAACTTTACTTCAGCCTCTTCATTTATATAGGGCGTACACCAAGTAGCCAACGGAAACCCTTAGAGGGTATTTAAATCCCTACAAATTCTGTAACAGGGCCCTTGAGCCCCTATGCTTGGGCCAGCTCCCACCCTGTGGAGTGTACTTTCATTTTCTATAAATCCTTCATTCTTTCCTCACTTTGTTTGTGTGTTTTGTTCTGTTCTTTGTTCAAGATGCCAAGAACCTGGACACCTTCCACCAGTAACATGTTGACATGAAGCCCTTTGCGTGCAGTTTTCCTATGGGAACAAGGCCTCAAAGATGGGCTTACTTTCTATAACCCATGTGGAGTCCCATGCTGGGAATCTGACGGGGCCTCTCCTGGGAGGATGCTGTGAAATACACCTAGGAGAGGGTATGTGTGTGTGTGGTGATGGTGGTTGTAGTGGGGAGTGGAACTGTGTGTTTTGAAGTTTTGGGGATTGTATGCACTATAAACAGACTCCAGTTCATTTAATTAAGGATAAGTGTTCATTAACTGGAAGATCCCTGGCCTGCTCAGGGACTGAAGACGAGTTGAACAATGAAGACACCCACAGTGCAAGGAGTGGGTGGCTTGGGGAAATCTTGGCAGCAAGTGTTTTCAGTTCTCTGGAGATCACGGGTGGGCAACAATTTTCTGTAAGGTGCCAGGTAGTAAACAGTTTCCACTCTGGGGCCACACTCAGTTATGCTTATCATGTGAAAGGAGCCATAGGCTGCATGCATGAGTGTGGCTGTGATCCGATGAAACTCTATTACATATTTACAAAAACAGGCAGTGGCCGAATTTGGTCCTCAGGCAGTGGGAGCTGGCGCCTGGCCTGGACTGAAGCTATAATTAGGATGGTGATTTCCTCCCTGCGGTCACTGAACTTTTTCCGTGTGGGACTCCATCTCCCCGAAGGAGTGATTCTGTTGGTGAAAGCCAGGCTGTGATTGCGTGGAGGCAGAAGCAGCTCCGTCTCGGATGCTGATCTGCCACGTTGACCTCTGATTAACCCCAGTTCCAGGACGCCTCTAAGATTTGGCTTTCATCTACTGTTCCTGTGTAAGAGTATCTACTTACCTAGTAAATCCTGCCCTTGGGTTAAACCATCTTGACCATAAATCCTGCCCTTAGGCAGATTCACATTCATTCTTGTCTTTCCCTTTCCGTGAGAGGTCCACTTCAATTGTCCTACACATCTCTTCCCTGGGTCTGAGGGTAATGGCCCAGGGAGACCATGTCTCTGGAGACTAGGGCTTGTTTGTAAGTCTCTGCTAAATATTGCTTTCTGGAAAACAATATGTCAGCCTCTTTCCCTGGCCTCTCAGCTTCCCCAGATTTTGGAACAGGTGTGCCTAGGTCTACCCACCAAGACAGATGGGTTTAGTACCCTAGGCGCAAGCCAGTCAATTCACTGACTCACCACTGACCACAGTGATTGGCTCAAGTTGTTCCAATCAGATTAAAGCAGGGGCTTTTGTTCAGTGAAAGAGAGAAAGGTTTTTCTCCTGATCACCTCTCCCTCTCCTTCCCTTCCTTCCTCTCTTCCTCCTGTACAGGAACAGCTGATATCTGTGCAGAAGCACATGAAGTCTGATGTTTTTGTCAAGTCAGGATCCAGGGCTTCTGCCCACATCCATTTCCAATCAAGTCACACCAAATTGAGCTAATTCCATGTCGTGAGCTGTTACTATGTGCCAAGTGCCAGTGAGTCCCAGCAGGTGGAGACATGCATGAGCCAGAAGAAACAATTCCCCATGTCCTCAACCAGCTTGTGACTGGCGAGGAAGATGGAAGCACAACCAACAAAATCACAACACAATGTGATGCAGCAAAGATGAAGCACGGGGACAAGGCATTGCCCTTGCATAGAGGAGGTGGCAGGGCTGGAAGAAGGAGGTACTGGACCAGCAGAGGTCATGTCGGAGCAGATACTGGAAGACACTGTGGCTTCACTGGGACACATGCACACAGAGAAACATGTGCAGCATCACAAAGGGTGAAAAACCCTGGTGTGCTCAGAGATCCCTCTTCATATCTTTCATAGTCTACCTGCCAAAGTGAGACCTGGGCTTCTTTAGAATGACAGACCCAAAGAGGTGCCTCAATGCCATCACTCAATAGCTGATTGAAGCCCCAGCCAGCAGATGCTGGGAGCAGCTGACCTGGGCCGAGCCCATTGGTGGCAGAGGTGAGGAGCTGGCTCTCCAGGACAGATGTCCTCAGGTTACACAGGCAGCCATCAGGCTTTCTGCCTGAGCCACCTCCAAGCAAATTTGCAGCCTTCTGGACTCTGTAATGCACTGCATGAGGCTGGGTTGATGTCAAATAAACTTGCATCCCATTTCTGGCCCAGAAATTTTTCATCTGTGTGACCCTGGGCAAGTCACTTTACGTCTCTGACTGCAGTTAGCTTATATGCACAAAGAGGTTATTTAAATCCATCTCCAAAAGTGGTTGTGGGGCTGGAAAGCATGGATATAGCCAGGCTGGCACACAGTGGAGCTTAGTAGCTATGAGACAGGAATGTTACTAATCCTATAAGGCTGGTGCCAGGATGTGCAAGGACTCCTTGGAAGCAGAGGTTGGCAAGGGCCAGAGCTTCAGAACCTGTGGAAACAGGTGAAGACTTCTTTGAGAAATCAAGTCTGTCTACTCTCCCGGGCTGCTTGAGTCATTGGTTGACCCAGATGTAGCCTTGGGCAGGCATGCCACCATCTTTACCCCTGCGTGACACTCCTAACAAGCCAGGACTTCACACCTGTGTGGATGAGATCAAGACCAACCCACGCACACCTCCTCCCAGGACAGGTCCTGACCTTTGACCTTCGGGCTCTTGCCAGAGCTCTTCCAACCACCTGTAAACCAAAAATAAAATTCTAAGCCCCCCAACCAACTGTCGGACCTTCATCTTGGCCAAAAGCATTCCAAAGTAAACCCGAAAATCTAGTTCAAGCCATAATAGGAAGGGAAGGTCAGACATACCTTATGATACCCTCATCCCTTTGGAATTCAGGCACAACTGACCAGCATTAGCATGAAAACAAAGATCTTTAGAATGACAAAACAGAATCTTTGGTAGCAATAAGACACCAAATTCCAACCTAACTCTGATGTAGTATCACATGAGAAATAGCAGGCCCTGAAAGAAATTGGAAGTATTTTACCACAAAATAGATTTCTTTGGCTTTTTTTTTTTTCTTTTTTTTGACAGATTCTTGCTTCATGCAGGCTGTAGTGCAGTGGCAGGATCTTGGCTCACTGCAACCTCTGCCTCCCAGGTTCAAGTGATTCTCCTGCCTCAGTCTCCCAGGTAGCGGGGATCAGAGGCATGCACCACCACGCCTGGCTAATTTTTGTATTTTTAGTAGAGAAGAGGTTTTGCCATGTTGGCCAGGCTGGTCTCAAACTCCCGTGTTCATGAGATACTTCGGCCTCAGCCTCCCAAAGTGCTGGGATTACAGGTGTGAGCCACCACGCCTGGCCTCTTTCGCATATTTTGAAACGGTCTGTGAAACTGTCGCTTGAGG
The DNA here is from genome assembly GCF_028885625.2 of Pongo pygmaeus. Classification (NCBI taxonomy): domain Eukaryota; kingdom Metazoa; phylum Chordata; class Mammalia; order Primates; family Hominidae; genus Pongo; species Pongo pygmaeus. The sequence goes on from NC_072380.2 coordinate 146,656,343, forward strand.
AGAAAATCTACATTCTGTGGAGAATCTCATTCTGTTTCCAGGTCTTTTTGCTTATCCAGGAGAGAATTAACTGAGTCTGGCACCTTTTAAAATCTGATGAGAAACATTTACCATCCACTCTCTCTGTACCCTGCTACCTGGAGGTTTCATCTGCAAAATAAGAACCTTGGACTCCACAACCCCTTACTTAACCCAGACTCTCCCTTCTATGGATTCCAGGTCTTTAGATAATAACTTAACCCTTTCAGCCAATTGCCCCACCTCCTTCAAGTTGTCCTGCCTTTCCAGACCAAACCAGTGTGCATCTTACATGTATTGATTGATGTCTCCCCAGCATGTATAAAACCAAGCTGTTGCCTCACCACCTTGGGCACATGTTCTCAGGATCTCCTGGGGCTGTGTCATGGGCCACAGTCACTCATACTCGGCTCAGAGGAAATCTCTTCAAATATTTCACAGTTTCACTCTTTTCATAGACATGCTGAAATGCCTGAATGCTGGGGCTTCAACCATGCGCCATGTGTATCTGTTTAAAATATGTATTTGTTTTAAAAATTAATTACAATTAATTACAAATAGATTAATTAATATTTCTGTTTTTAAAATTAAGCCTGATACTATTAAAACAAACAAACAAACAAAAAACAGCTTAGATGGGCCAGGACATCCCTGCTGTGGAGGATGCTTTGAAAGAGCCTTTACCATGCATAGCTTGGTGGGGCAGCTTTCACAAAACCTCCACATTCCTTGTCTATGGCTGCATCCACATTTCCAATGAACAGCGTGGTTAGAAATGGATTGCATTGAGCCTCTTTGGATACTGATGGGCTTAGCAGCAAGTCCATTATGCTATTTGATGTTTGGAGGTGGAGGGCCCCCAGGGGGTGATTTGTTGTCATTGTTGGGTACTGACTCCTGAATTTGTGGCCAGAGCATTTTCACAGTTGCGCTCCACTCTGCAGGCTTGTCAGCAGCCTCTTAGTTGCTAAACCTTGAAAAGAGCATGACCTCAGCTTCCCAGATGGAAAGTGGTGTCTCTTTCCAAACCTATGGCCAGCTGGGTGGGTGCCCCAAAGGAGCACTGGGGGTTCAGTGAGATGTGAATTCAAGTTCTAGAATGTTCTCATTATGTGCAACCAAGGGGCTGCCTCTTAGTGGCTGTTGCCTCTTTCCTTTCCCTTAGATGTGGCGGGAAGAGCCCCACTGCAGGGCGAGGAGCCAGAGGAGAGGTACAGAGCCTTTCTTAGCCCCTGAGTTGGGGCCTGAGAGACCCCAGTAATGCCAACTAACACCAGGCGGGATCCTAGGAGTGTCACATGGGAGACTCATAACAGGGGCTTAAGTGAGACCATGTGCTCTGCTGGCTATCCTGGGTCTGTGAGAACATTGACTGAGGTCCCAGGTGACAATGGTCTGCTATGCCCAGGTGGTGGATGGTGAGAAGAGGCCTCATTGAAACCACCTATCGCATCCAGGATCTTTACCGCAGGACCTCTGAGCCACAAAGTGGGGTAGGGGAGCTCTGGGGAACACAGATAGCTTTACAGCTTCTGCTTAGACAATAACTATCTCTCAGGGCTGGGGGAGCCCCAGGCAACCCATAGGGCTCCACAGGGAAGCACCAAGAGAAGTTCCCTGGGTGGCCTTAGAACCAATCTTCCCTCCTTTCTCAAGTGCATGCAATGTGCTGTGCGAGGCCCTGGAGACGCACTGCCCTTCTATTGCAATCTGTTTAGTGGTTAACTTCTTTTAGCTCTCTGGACATGTTGAGGGTGGGAGGGGTGTCACCAAATTGTAAATCATCCAGCTGAGGTGAGTGATTTTTGCACCAGACATTGTGCCAGGCACGGGGGTAAATAAGGCCCCCTGCCTGGCCCCCTGTTCTGGGTGCACAGTTGACTGCACAAGAATATGCTCTGCAACAAAGGATTAAAACAAGCCCAGAGAAGAGAGGGTCTCTAAGGGGATGACTGTGTGAGCTCAGCTCCTGGCTGGGCCTTGTGGAGGATACAAGAAATGAGTACGTCTTTTGTACCCTCTGTTGGTGCGGATCCGAACCTTCTGGCTGTGTGGAGTCATCATTTAATATTTATTTATTTATTTGTTTTTTCATTGAGACAGGGTCTCACTCTGTTGCCCAGGCTGGAATGCAGTGGTGTGATCACAGCTCACTGCAGCCACTACCTCTTGGGCTCAAGCAATCTTCCCACCTTAGCCTCCTGAGTAGCTGGGACTACAGGCGCACACTACCATTCCTGGGTAATGTTTTAAAATGTTTTGTAGAGATGAGGTCTCACAATGTTGCCCAGGCTGGTCTCCTGGGCTCAACCGATTCTCCTGCCTCAGCCTCCCAAAGTGCTGGGAGCTCTCTGGCCACCACACCTGGCCATCATTTAGTATTTAAACAATTATCCCATGTAGAGGTAAAAGCCCAGAATTCTCCCTTACTCTGAAAGTTTCAAGGATTCTCAGAGACTTCCTTATTTCCTCAGTTTCTCTTGCACCAGTTCTATGCTTTAACATTAAATTAGTCATCCCAAATACATTTTCTTTCTTTGTCTTGGTTTGGGTCCCCTAACACCCTGAGATGATAACTCAGTGCAAGTTTTCTGTTTGAAAAAGTAATCCCAGGAAACACTAGTCCTGTAAGTGAAGAGGCTACGTTGTCTGGGGTATATAAGCTGGGGTTCATTGTCATGCTCCAGGAAAATTTAGGACATGGACACACATGAGGAGTTTAGGAGCGGAGGTTTAATAGGTCGAAGAAAAGAGAAAGAGAAACAGCTTTCTCTATAGAGGAAGGCGTCTCCCAATGTAAAGGACCGGCTGGTGGCAAATGCGCTGAGTTTTATAGTTCACTTTGAGGACGTGGTGTCTGATTTACGTGGGGCTCACAGATTAGCTAGATCAGGTATGACGTTTACATAGTGCGCAGGGAAGGCTGGTTGCCCACCCTGATCTTATGCAAATGGGCTTTCCAGTTGATTCGTGCCATCTTATCTGCTCCTTACAATACACGTGGCTGGCAGAGAAGGGAAGATAGAGCCTCCATCTTGAAAATATCTAGTCCTTAGCTCCTTTCACCTGTGCAAGCTCCCAGCTTGAGGGCTGCTCTTTGTTAGAAAATGATTTAGGGCTGCTTTTCATGAAAAAGAATAGCGTTACTGAGGACTCCCATGCCCTACTGTCTGCCTAAGTAATTTCTTCTTAACTCCTGTATCATAAGGATGTGGGGAGGTGGCGAGGGAAAGAGGGTCACTTAAGGGTGTGTTATGAAGCCGGGTACTACTGTGGGCAGCTGAGCTCAGTCCACTGGGGGCTCTGAGAGATTACATAGAATGTGATGCAAAGTTGTCTCCACTGAGGGGCAAGGAAGCTCGGATATTTATCCCCCACTTCCTCTGTCTGTCGCTGGCTAAGGGCTGATTCCGGGGCCTAATGCAGGCTGATGTGGGTGGCCTCTAGAAGCTGCAAAAGCAAAGTCCTCCCCTGGGGAGTTCAGAGGCCTTAGAGGGAGCAGCAAAGGTGACAGCTATCTACAATGTTATGCAAAATGTGACATAGTATGAGCGAGGGCAGACAGCCTTGTGCACCAGCCCGTGGGTGCTGAAGAAGCTTGCTACAAAGATGAAATAGCTGAGCTCCTTCTGAAAGTAAACTGGGGTTCAGCCAGGGGTGAAAGGCAGCCCTGGGATGATGGACTCCCAGGGGACGTCGTGGAGGAGCCACATCAGAGAGAAACAGCACAGTGTATTAGGAATACATAGGTGACTTACCCAACACTGGAGGTCTGGTGGGGGCTGAGGCAGGAGGTGAGGCTCAAGGGGTCATCTGCACCAGGTGTGAAGCACTGTGGCAGCAGGAAGAGCGGGGTACTCCAAGGAACAATGGGGCCAGGTGTGGGGTCTTGGCATCCTCTTTACACCCAGTTGAGTTTGGGAGAAGGAAGGGGAGGGTGGGGTCACTCTCCCTCTTGGATCCCCCATCACATTGTGCTTGGCAGCTGGGCAGTGCCAGCCCGGGGCCCAGTGCTTTATGAATATTAACCCGTTTACTTTTCAGAACCACTTTGTGGAGTAAATGGTATTATTTAATCCACTGCACAGATGAGGAAACTGAAGCACAAGGATATTAGATTACTTTCTTGAGGTTAACATTGTTGAATAGAGATGTGGTAGACTGAATAATGTCCCCCACGAAGATGTCCATGTCCTAATTCTGGAAACCTCTAAATATGTTATTTCACATGGCAAAGGGACTTTGCCGATGTGATTAAGTTAAGAATCTTGAGACAGAGGAATTATCCTAGATTATTTGAGTGAGCCCAATGTAATCACAGTGGTCTCTACAAGAGGAAGGCTGGAGTGGCAGCGTTGGTGGGGATGTGATAACAGAAACAGTGTTAGGAGTGATGCAGCCACAAGCCAGGAAATTCAAGCGGCCTCTGGAAGCTGCCAGAAGCAAGGAACATGTCCTTGCCTAGAGCCCCAGAAGGAACCCCGTCTTGTTGATACCTTGATTATAGCCCCCTAAGTCCATTTTGGACTTTATGACCTTCAGAACTATAAGATATTCAATTTATGTTGTTTTAAGCTGCAAAGTTTGTGGAAATCGGTTACAACAGCAACAAGAAAGTAATACAATATATAATGGGCTCCATTCTACCTGGTTCCCTATGTGACACTGAGGTGGGATAACAGATGTGTAAAGGACAGATTCATTGCACAAGTAAGCCTTTGGGATGCCCTAAATTCTAAAGCCTTTGGTGTAATAGTCATGATCCATTACAATCTTTCTGAATTGCCATGTTCCCCACCTTCCCCCTGCTAACCTTCCCCAGCCCCTGGCATTGCGGCTTCCCCTGGTGAGGCCGTGCTATTCATCTGCGCCTTGAATGCTCAGCCCTCAGAGCTCATCCCACTGGTTCCTCTACCTGGAGACTGCTTTTCCCCAGGTTCAATTTACTCAAATCATTCTTGTCTTTTGAGGTTAATGACAGCAGGAGGTTTTTATACATCTTGGACAATAGGACTCGGTCTTTTGGGAACTGGACTATTTACAGCATTTGGGCTTCTAAAAATCCTATAGAGGATTATGGAAGACTTTGTTCCTCGCCAGCTATGGGGTTGGCACACATCAGCTTTTTAAGTTAGAGACAGTCTAGAATGCTCCTAGGTGGGCGTGAGGGGTGGGAGAAAGGAGAAAGTATTGTTATTAAACACCCCTTTCTGCCAGGTGCTGCAGGGGCCCTTCTTTTTGTGCTTCTTATCCAGGTGGGTGAGTACATGTTTAACAGAATGGGCTCCAGAGCCAGAATATTCAGTTTCAAATTCAAATGTTGCCAGCTTCTAGCTGTCTAACCTAGGGCAACATCTTATCTCTATTCTTTCCTTTCCTCATCTATAAAATGAGAATAACAGCATAGGCCTTGTTGTGAGGATCACATAGTTAGTGCATTTTAATATTATTTTTATTTTATTTTATATGAGAGAGGATCTTGCTCTGTAGCCCAGGCTGGAGTGCAGTGGTGTGATCATGACAACCTTGAACTCCTTCATGCAACCTTGAACTCCTGGGCTTAAGCGATCTTCCTACTTCAGCCTCCCTTGTAGCTGGGACTACAGGTGTGCACCACCACACCCTTCTGATTTTTTGTAGTGATGGAGGGTTATCACTATGTTGCCCAGGCTATTCTCAAACTCCTGGGTTCAAGTGACCCTCCTGCCTGGGCCTCCCAAAACGCTGGGATTACAGGTGTGAGCCACTGTGCCTGGTCCATTTTTAACACTCTTCAAATGGTCTCTGACATCTGGAGGATGTGAAATAGCTGCTAGTTGTTATAATGATGATCATCAATGTCATAATTACAGCATCCTTATTTCTTACTCCATGAAAAAGATTTATTCTCATCTCTATTTTGGAGGTGACAAAACTGAGGCTCACAGAGGTCAATTGCATGTCCAAAGCCACATGGAGAGTGGATCAGAGATGGCTTTCAATACCAGAGCCCTCTTTTAGTGCCGAGTAATTTCTGAAACTTTATTTTCCTCTGTACGTCCAGGACACACAACACTTGGGCTGTCTCTTCCCAGTGATCCGATTCCCAGGCCCTTGGGCTCTGTCAGTTCAGATTCCCAGCGTGCTCAGAGGCTCTGTCCTTCGATAATGAGTTCTCTGTCAATTACCAGCTCCTGCCCAGCAGCCTCCGGGGCAGTGTGGGCCAATTGTTCTGTCAGGCTGGGGGCTGAGGAGTGTCTCAATTTGGGCAGCTGCTCAGTGGTCAATCACAATCTAAAACAGAGACATCAGGGTGGCCTTATGCCCGGTGATTTCTGGAAACCAGCCAGCCCATCTCCCCAATAAGACACTCAATTTCTCAGCATGCAGTTTTCTACCAGACTTTTCATGCGAAGCCAGGCTAGTCCTAATTGTAATTGGTTCTGGCTAGTTCCCGTAGGAGCTGTTAAATCTTTTATTTGCTCACTCTCTGGGGAAGTCCTCAACCTTTGGCAACTAACCCTCACACCCCTGAGAAAAAGTGTCTCCCCTGACCCTTGCTGGAACATATTCTTTCACTCCTGTCCCACCTCACCCCAGGCATCAGCAGTATCTTTAAATGGACATTATTTTTAATCTTCTAGAAAAACTAGTGTGCCCTGATTTCTTTGGTAGACCTTAAGCCTAGGGCTCCAGACATCTGCTTCTCTGTAGGGAGTATTTGCTGACAAATCAACCTTCTATTCAATAAGAACTAGCCAGTAGAAGCCCTGCCAAATGATCCTTGTGCTTTCTACAGGTTTCATTGGAAGTTTATGGTGTTCAACATGCATGGTCACTAAGTTTAAATGGTGCATTGATTTAGGATTTACCTCTTAGCTGGAGTTGGTTTCTCATCAGCCCAGGATCCTAGTAACTGCACAGAGCTGGAGCTGTCTGTGGTCACAAAACACTTGTCACAGCTATGATCCTATTTGGTCCTGAGGGTAAGTCTTCAAAGTAGCAGTTATTATTATCTCTGTTTACCAGACGAGGAAATGGGGCTCAGAATGGTTAAATAATTTGCCCCAAGGCCAAACAGTTATGACAGAGTCAGGATTTGAACCTGATGTCATTTGAATGCCAAGCTTCTTGTTCTTTTTACTGTGTCCGTTTTCAATTGTCTGTTCATTTATTCCAGGCCTATTTATTGAGAGCTTACCAGACAATGATCTAGGCCCCAGGAGCCCAGCAGCAATGAAATGGTTTCCACCCTGGGGGAGAAAAGCAATGAACAGACAATATTGGAAAGTGGTAATTGCTCTGCAGAGGATTTAAATAAGGTGAGGCTGGTGGAAGTGTAAACTGGGACAGGCTCTGTAAAGAGCAGTTGGGCAATAGCTATCAACATTTAAAATGTGCATCGACTTTGATGTGGCAGTTTGGCTCCTAGGAAATTTATCCTACAAACATGTTAGCACATATGCAAAGCAACTCATATGTGTACAAGGATATTCACTGCATCACTGAACTAGCAAAAAAAAAGGGGAAATAATGTAAATGTCCATCAATAGAGAATATAGTGTATCCCTACAATAGAGCCCTCTGGAACTTTTAAAAAGAGTAAGGCAATTTCTAAATAGATAGATGGATATAAGTACAACACAACATCTAAGATGTTTTGTCAAGTGAAAAAAGCATCTTATAGAACAGCATATTGAGTGTGCTGCCATTTAATTATGGGAAAAATCAAACAAAAGAATACATGTATGTCATTAATCACGTAGACCACATGAAGAAAGACTATGTAGAAAGTAGGGACAAGAGTTACCTCCAGGGACTATTGGGATGGCTGGAGAAAGGAGAAGGAAAAAAATGTTTGCTTTTTTCCCTCCTTGTATAACCTTTGGTATCTTTTGAATGTACATGCACTGATTATTCCAGAACATACTTTAAATTTATTTGTTGTTATTATTATTTCAATAATTTTTGGAGGACAGGGGGTGTTTGGTTACACGGGTAAGTTCTTTAATGGCGATTTCTGAGATTTTGGTGCATCCGTCACCTGAGCAGTGTACATTGTACCCAATGTGTAGTCTCTTATTCTTCAACTCCCCTCCCAATCTTCCCCCCAAGGTTTCAGAGGTCATTATATGATTCTTACACCTTTGCATCCTCATGGCTTATATCCCACTTATAAGTGAGAAAATATGATATTTGGTTTTCCATTCCTGAGTTACTTCACTTAAAATAATGGTCTCCAACTCCATCCAGGTTGCTGTGAATGCCATTATTTTGTTCCTTTTAATGACTGAGTAGTATTTCATGGCACGTATATACCACACATTTTCTTTATCCATACGTTGATTGATGGGCATTTGGGCTGGCTCCGTATTTTTGCAATTGCGAATTGTGTTGCTATAAACATGCATGTGCAACATCTTTTTCACATAGTCAATTCTTTTCCTCTGGGTAGATAGCCAGTAGTGGGATTCCTAGATCAAATGATGGATCTACTTTTAGTTATTTAAGGAATCTCCACACTATTGTCCCTAGTAGTTGTACTAGTTTACAGTCCCACCAGCAGTATAAGTGTTTCCTTTTCACCATATCCACACCAACATCTATTATTTTTTGATTTTTTAATGTGGCCATTCTTGCAAGAGTAAAATGGTATCACATTGGGGTTTTGATTTGCATTTCCCTGATAATTAGTGATATTGAACATTTTTTTCGTATGTTTATTGGCCATTTGCATATCTTCTTTTGAGAATTTTCTATTCATGTCCTTAGCCCAGTTTTTGATGAAATTATTTGTTTTTTTCTTGCTGATTTGTTTGAGTTCGTTATAGATTCTGGATATTAGCTCTTCGTCAGATGCATAGTTTGCAAAGATTTTCTACCACTCTATGGGTTGTCTGTTAATTTGCTGATTATTTCTTTTGCTGTGCAGAGGCTTTTTAGTTTAATTAGGTTCCATCTATTTATCTTTGTTTTTGTTGCATTTGCTTTTCGATTCTTTGTCATGAACTCTTTGCCTAAGCCAATGTCTACAAGAGTTTTTCTGATGTTATCTTCTAGAATTTTTATGGTTTCAGGTCTTAGATTTATGTCTTTCATCTATCTTGAGTTGATTTTTGTGTAAGGTGAGAGATGAAGATCCAACTTAATTCTTCTACCTGTGGCTTGCCAATTATCCGAGCACCGTTTGTTGAATAGGGTGTCCTTTCCCCACTTTATCTTTTTGTTTGCTTTGTCAAATACCAGTTGGCTGTAAGTATTTGACTTGATTTCCAGATTCTCTATTCTGTTCCATTAGTCTAAAAACATGCCTGTTTTTATACCAGTACCGTGCTGTTTTGGTAACTGTAGCCTTGTAGTAAAGTTTGAGGTTGGGTAATGTGATGCCTCCAGATTTGTTCTTTTTGCTTAGTCATTCTTTAGCTGTGCAGGCTCTTGTTTGGTTCCACATGAATTTCAGGATTGTTTTTTCTAGTTCTGTGAAGAATGATGATGGTATTTTGATGGGAATTGCATTGAATTTATAGATTGCTTTTGGCAGTATGGTCATTTTCACAACATTGATTTTACCCATCCATGAGCATGGGATGTGTTTCCATTTGTTTGGGTCATGTATGACTTCTTTTAGCAGTGTTTTGTAGTTTTCCTTGTAGAGATTTTCACCTGTTTGGTTAGGTATATTCCTAAGTAATTTATTTTATTTTATTGCAGCTGTTGTAAAAGAGTTTAAGTACTTTATTTTATTCTCAGCTTAGTTGCTGTTGGTGTATAGCAGTGCTACTGATTTGTGTACATTGATTTTGTATCTGCAACTTTACTGAATTCATTTATCAGATCTAGGAGCTTTTTGGATGAGTTTTTAGGGTTTTTGAGGTATACAATCATATCATTGGCAAACAGTGACAGTTTTTTTACTTCCTGTTTACCAATTTAGATACTATTTATTTCTTTCTCTTGTCTGCTTGTTCTGGCTAGGACTTCCAGTATTACTCTGAATAGAAGTGGTGAAAATGGGCATCCTTGTCTTGTTCCAGTTCTCGGGGGGAATGCTTTCAACTTTTCCCCATTCAGTGTAATGTTGGTTGTGGGTTTGTCATAGATGTCATTTATTACCTTAAGGTATGTCCCTTCTATGCTGATTTTGCTGAGAGTTTTAATCATAAAGTGATACTGGATTTTGTCAAATGCTTCTTGTGCATCTATTGAGATGATCATAAGATTTTTGTTTTTAATTCTGTTTGTGTGATGAATCGCATTTATTGACTTGTGTATGTCAAAACAACTCTGCACCCCTGGTATGAATTCTACTTGATTATGGTGGATTATCTTTTTGATATGCTCTTCAATTCAGTTAGCTAGTATTTTGTTGAGGATTTTTGCATCTATGTTCATCAGGGATGTTGGTCTGTAATTTTCTCTTTTTGTTATGTCCTTTGCTGGTTTTGGTATTAGAGTGATAATGGCTTCACAGAATAATTTAGGAAGGATTCCCTCTTTCTCTATCTTTTGAAATAGTTTCAGTAGGATGGATACCCATTCTTCTTTGAATGTCTGATAGAATTCAGCTGTGAATTCATCTGATCCTGGACTGTTTATATTGGAAATTTTTTAAATTAGTGTTTCAATCTTGCTATTGTTATTGGTCAGTTCAGAGTTTCTATTTCTTCTTGGTTTAACCTAGGAAGGTTGTATATTTCCTGGAATTTATCTATCGCTTCTAGGTTTTCTAGTTTGTGTGCATAACAATGTTCCTAGTGGTTTTGAATGATCTTTTTTATTTCTGTGCTCTTGGTTGTAATATCTCATGTTTCATTTCTAATTGAGCTTATTTGGATCTTCTCTCTTCTTTTCTTGGTTAATCTTGCTAATGGTGTATCGATTTTGTGTATTTTTTAAAATAACCAGCTTTTTGTTTTATTTCTGTCTTGTATTTTGTTGTTGTTGTTTATTTCAATTTAATTTGGTTCTGCTCTGATCTTTGTTATTTCTTTTCTTCTGCTGGGTTTGGGTTGTTTGGTTGAACAAAAGAAATGATTTGTTTTTTTCTTGTTTCTCTAGTTCCTTGAGGTGTGAGCTTAGAGTTTCATTTGTGCTCTTTCAGACTTTTTAATGTAGACATTTAATGCTATAAACTTTCCTCTTAGTACTGCTTTTGCTGTATCCCAGAGGTTTTGATAGGTTGCATCACTATTGTTGTTCAGTTCAAATAACTTTTTAATTTCCATCTTTATTACATTGTTGACCCAGAGATCTTTCAGGAGCAGACTATTTAATTTCCATGTATTTGTATGGTTTTGAGGGTTCCCTTTGGAGTTAATTTCAAGTTTTATTCCATTGTAGTCTCAGAGAGTACTTGATATAATTTCAATTTTCTTAAGTTTATTGAGCCTTGTTCTGTGGCCTGTCATATGGTCTATCTTGGAAAATGTTCCATTTGCTGATGGAAAGAATGTGTATTCTGCAGTTGTTGGGTAGAATGTTCTGTAAATAGCTGTTGTCTACTTGTGTGTGTGTGTGGAGTATAGTTTAAGTCCATTGTTTCTTTTAAAACTGTTGTTGCTTTAAATCTGTTTTACAATTAAATACACATTTCCCATACAATCCAGCAACCCTACTCCCAGGTTCATTCAGGAGACGTGACAACCTATATTCATACAAACACCTATATGTTAATGTTCATAGTGGTTTTATTCATAATCACCAAACAGTCCAAACTGTCCAAATGTCCTTCTACTGGATAATAGATAAACAAAATATGATACATTCATATAGTAAAAAAAAAAAAGTCCATTTTGTCTGATACAAGAATAGCTAGCTACTCCTGCTCACTTTTCCGTTTGCATGGAATATCTTTTTCCAAACCTTTACCTTAAGTTTATGTGAGTTCTTATGTGTCAGGTGAGTCTCTTGAAGACAGCACATACTTGGTTAGTGGATTTTTATCCATTCTGCCATTCTGTATCTTTTAAGTGGAGCATTTAGGCCATTTACATTCAATGTTAGTATGGAGATGTGAGGTGCTGTCCTATTCATCATTCTAGTTATTGCCTGAATACTTTTTGTTTTTTTCATTGTGTTATTGCTTTATAGGCCCTGTAAGATTTATACTTAAGGATGTTCTATTTTGGTATATTTTGAGGTTTTGTTTCAAGACTTAGAATTCCTATTAACATTTCTTGTAGTGCTCATTTGGTAGTCACAAATTCTCTCAGCATTTGTTTGTCTGAAAAAGATGTTATTTCCTTCATTTATGAAGCTTAGTTTTGCTGGGTTCAAAATTCTTGGCTGATAATTATTTTGTTTAAGGATGTTAAAGATAGGACCCTAACCCCTTCTGGCTTGCAGGGTTTCTGCTGAGAAATCAGCTGTTAATTTAGTAGGTGTTCCCTTATAGATTACCTGATGCTTTTGCCTTATAGCTCCTAAGATTCTTTCCTTCATCTTGACTTTAGATAACCTGATGACTATGTGCCTAGGTGATTATAGTTTTGCAATGAATTTCTAGGGTGATCTTTGAGCTTCTTATATTTGGATGTCTAGATCTGTAGTAAGACCAGGGAAGTTTTCTTGATATTCCCTCAAATAAGTTTTTTAAACTTTTAGATTTTTCTTCTTCCTCAGGAACATTAATTATTCCTTTGTTTGGTCATTTAACATAATTACAAGTTTCTTGGAGGCTTTATTCCTTTTTTTTTTTTTTTTGACATGTTTTACTCTGTCACCCAGGTTGGTATGCAGTGGCACAATCTCAGCTCACTTGAACCTCTTCCTCCTAGGTTCAAGTGATTCTCCCACTTCACCCTCCCAAGTAGCTGGGACTACAGGTGCGCACCACCCTGTCTGGCTAATTTTTGTATTTTTTGGTAGAGATGAGGTTTCACCATGTTGGCCAGTGTGGTCTCAAACTCTTGACCTCAAGTGATCCTCCTGCCTCAGCCTCCCAAAGTGCTGGGATTACAGGTGTGTTCATTTTTATTTGTCTTTATTGAATTGGGTTAATTTGAAAGCCTTGTCTTTGAGCTCTGAAGTTCTTTCTTCTAGTTGTGTAATTCTATTTTTGAAAGTTCCAGTGTATTTTGCATTTCTCTAAGTCTGTCTTTCATTTCCAGAAGTGGTGATTGTCTTTTCTTTAAGATATCTATTGCTCTGGAGACCTTTTCATTCATATTCTGTATTATTTTAAAAATTTCTTTAAGTTGGTTTTCACCTTTCTCTCAATCAGAGAAAGGTGAAACAGGGAAGGAGTGTTAAGCTACTCTGAGTAGCTTAATAATCAACCTTCTGAATTCTTTATCTAGCAATACAGAGATTTCATCTTTGCTTAGATCCATTGCTCGAAAGATAGTGCAATCTTTTGAGGGTGTTATAGAACCTTGTTTTGTCATATTACCAGAATTACTTTTCTAGTTCCTTCTTAATTGGGTAGACTGTTTCAGTGGAAAGATCTGAAACTCAAGGGCTGCAGTTCTGATTTTTTTGTCCTATGAGTTGATCCCTTGATATGGTGCTCTCCCCCTTCTCCTAGTGATGGGGCTTCCTGAGAGCTGGACTGCATTGATTGTCATTGCTTTTCTGGATCTAGCCACCCAGCAGGGTTTCCAGGCTCTGGGCTGGTGCTGGGAAATGTCTGCAAAGGGTCCTGTGATGTAATTTGTGTTCAGATGTCCCAGCTGTGCTTAATAGCACCTGTTCCAGTGGAGGTGGCAGGGGAGTGAAGTAGACTTTGTAGGAGTCCTTGGTTGTAATTTTGTTCAGTGTATTGGTTTTTTCAGATGCTGATTATGCTAGCAGTGAAGTTGTTACATGGACATACTAAGGACCTCTAATTAGCCACGGTATTGTAGGTGGTGGGATTAGCTGTTGTTTTCTCCTTCTTTGGAGCAGGGTTGTTCTGTTATGAGTTGCTGGAATGGCTTGAGTTGGTTGACCTCCAGCCAGGAGGTGGCACTTCAAAAAAGCACCAGCTACAGTAGTAGAAAGGGCATATATTCCTGCCCTACATTGGCCAGGATAAGTACTGGGGGTTTCTCAGGTGATGGGCGGGGCCATATTTCTTCTAACAGTTTATGTCTTTTGTCTTGAGCTACTAGGGTAGATAGAGGAAAGCCATCAGGTGGGGGCAGGGTTGGGTCTGAGCTCAGACTCTCTTTCGGCAGGGCTTGCTGCGACCACCGTGGGGGATTTGGGGTAGTTCTCAGGCCAATGGAGTTTTGTTCCCGTGGGGGGTTATAGCTGCCTCTATTGCATTATACAGGTCACCAGGGAAGTGTGGGAAAGCCGGCATTGACAGGCCTCACCCAGCTCCCAGGCAGCCAGCAAGGCCAGCCTCACTCTTGACGTGCCCCAACGACAGCACTGAGTTTATATCCAGGCAGCCATGGAACAGGGCTGAGATCTTGCCCCAGGTTACAAGCCTTCCTGCTGAGAAAGCAAGCAAGGCTGTCAGGCCTCGCTCCTCCCCACCTACCTGCACCTTTGGCTGTGGCTTCTGTGCTCATATCTGCACTTCCCATTGGTCCCCCCATGATTCCAGTCAGGAAAATTTGTGCTCAGTTGAAATTGTTACAAAGTTCAGCTAGGAGCTTCCTTCACCCTGTGGCCCCTCTCCAATTCCACTGGCTGCCTTCCCTTCTCCAAGGACCCCTGTGAGACAAGGCCAAAAATGGCTTCCCTGGGCTCAAGCTGGGGACAATGAATGCCTATAGGGCTTTTCCCACTGCTTCTTCTACTTTTATATTTCGTTTGGCTCTCTAAATCCATGTCAGCTGTAAGTAACGTTAAATCCTTCACTTGTGATCTGGATTTTTAGGTTCCCCAATAGGAATGTGTGTTCAGAGGCACATTTTTTTTTCTCCCACACTTTGAAAACTCACAGATTTTTGGCTGTCCTGTGGAGTTTGCAGAGGTAAGCTGTTTCTTTCAAAGGGTCTGTGAATTCTTTGAGTTTTCCTGTATGTTCCTGTGGTGGTTCTTGGAGCAAAAGTTTGCAATGTTAGTCTCCACATACTGTTCTGTCCATCTGAGCAGGAGCTGCAGCTTAGTCCTGTCTCCTGCCCACCATTTTCTCCCTCTCTCCCATACATTAAATTTATAAAGAGGTCAATGTGAGTGACTAGTGTTTGATCAATGAAGATTTCTCTGTAGATGTGAGGTAACGGTAAGCTTTGAATGAGAAAATGCCATATGCCAGTTAGGGGCTAAAACTTCCTGGCAGAGGGAACAGCTCATATAAAAGTCGGGAGTGTGAATGAGCTGGTCATGAAGAACTGGAAGATGACCAGTGTTGGGGAGCTGAGGAGGTGAGGAAGACAGCCACATGGGATTAGCCTAATGATATTGGCTGGGCACAGACTATATATAGATGTTTTTGTCAACCAGCATAAGAAATTTGGACTGTTTTCGTTGATGTTGTTTTTGAGACAGGATCTTGCTCTGTCACCTAAGCTAGAGTACAGTGGTACAATCACAGTTCAGAGAAGCCTTGGCCTCCTAAGCTCAAGGGATTCTCCTGCCTCAGCCTCCCAAGCAGCTGAGAGTGCAGGCGCATGCCACCACAACTGGCTATTTATTATTATTACTATTTTGTAGAGACAAGGTATCACTAGGTTGCCCAGGCTGGTCTTGAACTCCTGGTCCCAAGTGATCCTCTTGCCTCAGCCTCCCAAGTATTGCAACTACATGTGTGTGCCACCACACTTAGCTATTTTTTTATTTTTATTTTTTTGTAGAGACAGTGTCTTACTATGTTGCCCAGGCTGGTCTTGAAGTTTTGAGCTCAAGTGATTCTTCTACCTCAGCCTTTCAATGTGCTAGGATTGCAGGCATGAACCACTGTACCTGGCCAAAAGTTTGGACTTTTTTCTCCCCAGTTTCCTAGGCTTTATTGGTATATACACTTTAGAAAAGAATGATTCATCCTATGGTTTCCACATCAGTGGTGTGGAGAGCCATGCCCAGGGATATGTCAAACAGTGCTGCAGGGATAGGTGCTTTGTCCACCTCTTGTGCAGGGATCCAGTCCTAAGCACCAGACTTGTAGTCAGCCAATTCTTCAGCCTTCAAGCATAGGCTGATTTCTTTTTCAGCACTTTTTATGACTCACTGCCATGATATTCCTGCCAACTTAAATACAGACATCCCCGCATATGGTGCTCAGATTAGACTGCACTGGATTGGTGTTCCCAAGCCAGGAGTTCGCATTCTGTTCCAAGGATGATGAGAAGATATTGATGGATTCTGAACAGGCAAAAGCCAGTTCTAATTTATGTTTGAAAGTGATTATTCTGCTGGGGTGAATAAAGAGTTGAAAAGAACTAGAGAAGTAGCAAGAAAAACAGCTGGAAGCTACTGCATTCATCCATAGGATACGTGATGGTGGCTTCACCAGTGGAGGAGGTATGACAATAAGGAAAATGCACAGGTTTGGAGTAGGTTTTGGAGTTAGGGCAACTAGACTTGCTTATTGAAAGACTGAGAGTGGGGTCTGTGCAAAAGAGAATCTCAGATAATTTCTACTGTTTTGGCTTGAGCAACTGGATACCATGTACCATGGTGAAGAAGACTTGGAAAGAACAGATCTGGAGGAGAAAATAGTTCCATTTGGATCACATTAACTCTAACATTCCTACTGAGATCATCATTCCTCCTGAGACACAATGTCTATGTGGAATGTCCAGTACATCTTTGTGTATAAGTAGTCATAGAGTTAGGGAGAGGTAAGGACTGGAAACAAGAACTTGAGTACTTAGATAATATTATTACCCTAGGAACAAATAAGAGAGTTTAGTGAATGAGAAAGGCCTTAGGAGTCTCCAACTTTTCCAAGTCAAGCAGAGACACAAGATCAAGGAAATGAGACTGAAGGGGTGGGAGGAAGATAGAATCAGCCAGTGAGTTAGGGGGGATATTTGAGAAGTGTGCATGATGGAAGTCAAGAGAAGGGCAGAAGGACATGATTCTTGAAAGAGGAAGTGATCAGCCAGGTCAACTTCTGCTAAGTGATTATTGGAGACCATACAGGAAAAAAATCTTTGTTTGGTCATAAGGACAGAAACCCAATCAAAATGAACAAAGGAGAGGACTGAAGGTGAGCAGTGAAGATGGACACACAATTTTCAAATACCCTTCAGTGAAGGGAAATGGATAAGTGGGATGGAGCTAGAAGTACTATAGAGGCAAAGAAGATTTTTGTTTGTTTTATTTGTTCTAAATTATAGAGATGCTAGAACATTTGGTATGCTAATTGGGATGATTCTGTAGAGAAGGCATGGCTTAGCATGAAGACAGGAGAAAGAGGATATAAGAGCAGGAGCAAAGTCCTTGAGTAGATGAGGTTGAATGATGTCTACACAAACAAGTGGAGGCTTTACCTGTAAGGATCAGAGACACTTTTTTTTTCATAAGAAGAGGGAATATTGAGAGGATGTGAGTAGGTGGTTGGGATGAGTGAAGGGAAGATGAATGGGGTTTTGTATAATTCTTTTTGTATTCTCAGTGAATATAAGGTACACACACACACACACACACATAAAGTAGCAAGCAAAGTCACAATTTGGGAATGATGTGGAGGAGGGGACATAAGGATGTAGGGGCTCAGTAAGAGAGAAGAAGATTTAAAAGATCATCACTTTGGAAAGTAGAAAGAGTGGCAGGAACTCAGGAACATTTTGCATGCTGTCTGAAATCTGTTACCCTGAATTTAGAGTTAGGTCAGTCAGCAAGGTGGTGTGTTTTCCTCCAGCAATATTGGATATCAAAGAGGATACCTGCCTCACCTCTCAAGACTGTGCAAAGTACTGATTCTATGTCTGTTGACCATTACAAAAATAGAATCTGGGATTGCTATTACAGTTTGGAATTGGGGTTGTCCCTGAGCTTGGCTCAGTGTTGGCTTTCAGTATTTGTATTTAAGTGAATGATTTTTCAGCCCTTTATTGCAATCTCTCTCTCTCTCTCTCTCTCCCTCTTTATGTCTCTGAAGTGTGGGCCACTACATGAATGAAGAAGTGAATTAATGAGTAGTGGGCTCTGATCAGGTAAGAATGATGGAGAAAGAGAGGAAGACAGAGAAGCTGAGGGTATTTTCAAGGAAGTGATTCCATTCATGGACCATGGTCCTTGAGATAGATAAGGAGAAAAGTGAGGGTGCACATGAGGTACTTAAAATAATAGATTGGTAAGGTTAATGAATTCTTCAAAAATTGTTGCAATGGGTACACTAGTTAGGTAATAGGAGGTAATAAAGAGTTAGTGGCTTGGAATAGAATGTCAGATGGGTGCAGTTATGGTAACAAGGTCGAGGATATGACCATAAAATTGTGTAGCTGAGAAGATAAAGGGTAGATTATTGGAGGTGAGGCAAAGGTGATTTGATGGATCACATATGGATATATAAGTCTTCATGAATCATGATAATATTGAAGAAAAGGAAGACAATGAGCCAAGACCCAATGTTAACCATGAAAGAATACACTAATGGAGAGTCAGCAAGCTGGTGTGTTTGCCTTCAGTAATATTCAACTGATCAAGTGTAGGCCACTGCCTGGGTGAAGAATGACTTAGTGAAGTTTGGGCTTGACCAGGTAAGAATGACAGAGGCGGGGAAAAAGAGTTCAAGGTGTTTTAGAGGAAGTGATTCCAATGAGAAGCTATGGTCCCTGAGATAGATGAAGAGGGAAGTATGGGACACGTGATGTATTAGTATATGCCAACACAAAGAGCACTGGAGGACAGGGATCTGATGGTATAGACTTCTAAAGAAATGAAGTTTTGGAAAATGGAGATCTCTCTCTCTCTCTCTCTGCAATGACTCATGCATATTATTGTTTTCTCTCCAATAAAATAGGAAGTGCTTAAAGAGCAGAGAATGTATGGTTGCTTATTATTATTATTTTCTCCTTACAGAGTCAAGCGCCACAAGATCAGGCATAAAGGCCCATTTTAAATTGGCTTATTACTCATGATCTTGGTTGCTAATGACAGAAACCTAGTTCAATCTGGCTTAATGAACTGCCTTAGAAGACCAGGAATGTCACAGTGAAGCTGGCTCCAGGCATGTCTCTATCCTGGGGTTCACTGATGACTTGCACTGGGAGTTTGTCCTTCTCCCTTGGGTGTGTCTGAGTTGGCTTCCATTTCAGATAGTCTCTCCCTGAGAAGTGCAAAGAAGGTCCCAGCAGCTCTAGGTTCTAGCATCCTTAAAATAGCAACCCACTGAGAGAGAAAACTATCTTCCAGTGGTTACACAGAATTTTTCTAGCTGATTTTGACTAATTTGGCTTGGGTAATATGCCCAAGTGTAGACCCTTGTCTAGAGAGATGGAGTTCTCTGACGGCCCAGCTTATAAGCTCTCAGCTCTCTTTGGGGCCAGGAAAGGGGTCAACCCTATTAAATCTCATAAAGAGAATGTGAAAGAACCATGGTTTCTCGAAGGAAAATTGAGTTGTTACTATCAAAGAAAGCAGAGGAGGCCTGTTGGACAGCAAAAACACCAGATGTTCATACACACACAGGAACAGAAGCTGCTAACTGGGTTATCAGGAAGATGAACTGAGATACAGTATATAAAGCCCTGCTACAGTACATGGTACCAAGTAGGTGTTAAATATATTTTCATTTGCTATAACTCTCCTGCTGTATTCTGGGCTCTGATCATAACTTGTTCTGTGATGCTGGATAAATCTCTAACCTTCTTCAGGATCAGTGAATTTATATATCTGATGTCTTCATGGTACAACTCAGCAAAAAATGGTCACAATTTTCCCCCTTCCTGTACCCGTATTCCTCGCCACAGGACTTGCAGCTCCTCCCAACAGAAGGTGCAGCCTATTATCTCACACTTTGAATTGAGGCTGGCCTGGTGACTTGCTTTGGCTAATGAAATATGATAGAACTAGTGGGACAGTTTCATACCTAGGTTACTGAGGCCCTGTGTTTCTGCTTCCTGCCGTGGGTACTTGCCTAGCTGCCATGTGAACAAGCTTGAGCTAGCCTGCTGCAGCGTGAGACTGCGTGGAGATGGAATTCTCAGCCAAGGTCTATCCTAGACTAGCTAGGTCTTAACAGACCTCCCAGCAAGTGCAGATTTGGAGTGAGCTCAACTGAGATCAGCCCAACCCAGCCCAGACCCACAGAGCTGCTCAACTGACCCACAACCACATGAGCTAAGCAAATGCATGTAATTTTAAGACACTCAACCTTTGGGTGGTTTGTTACACAGCAATAACAATTTGATACTGTCCCTTTGTAGCACAGGACTCCTGTATTTTCAATTCTTGTTAAATGCCACTTTCTGCTTGCTCTTTGAATGTATTTGATGAGATAAAAGCCCTTTCCTTTCCACAAAACTGAGTTTCCTGCATACTAAACAGCTCTCTTTCAGTAGCTTCAGTTCCCAGGGTTTCGATCTACACGTGTTAGGCAGCAGTCTCTGCAATAAAAGCATGTTCAAGGACATTTTTCCTGATCAACTATGTCATCTGTTGATTTTTCTTGTTTCCTGGAATCTTGGTGAATGTTTTAATGCCAATGCTTTCCCTTTCCTTTGGTTTTTACATAGTTCTTATCTGTGGATTTTATAGGTTTTCTCTTTTATTCCTTAAATTTCCGTGTTTTACTGAATGAACTTTTGCAATTGGATTTAGAGGACACAGGTGCAGAGCTCAGCTCTCCTTTCCCTGGCTGTGCTGCCTTGGACAGCTGTAGCTCTGGGGTTTCCTCGCCTGCAGCATTAGGGATTATTAGTATTGGGCTCACAGGATTTCAGAAAGGATCACATGAAACTGAATGCCAGAAGGTGTTTCTGTGGTGCTGGGCATATGGAAGGGGCTCGATACATGTTAGTTCCTCTCCTTCCTAATGACTGTAACCCTTTTGAACCTACCATAATGGAACTGAGATGTATGTGTTCATGTATCCTGTGATGGCTGCTGAGAAACAGAGATAAATGAGACATCACAGAGGTTATCTTTTAATTATGATGATTATTTCTAAAAGAATAATTGTAAAGAATGCTGTAATAACAAGTCCAGAGAATAAGGGAGCACTGGAGGGACATTTATTTTCATCTGCAGTAGAATCATGAAATGGCTGAGGTGCAAAGATCTTAGATCTCCCTGTTGGTGGTGGTTAAGAACTAGGATGCAAGGTTGGGTATGCCTGATTTCAAATCCTAGTTCTGCCATTTTAACAGGTGTGACTGCCCGCAAATTACTTTAACAACACAAGCCTCAGCCTCTTCATGTGCAAAATAGGGAAAATAATAATATCTCCTTTAAGTGGATGTTGTAGAATGAAATGAGAGGGTACTCAGCCTTGAGCACAATGCCTGTAAACAGCAAGAGAGATATTTGATTTATCCACACCTTCCCTGGATGCATGAGGAAACTGAGACTCTGAGAAGGTCTTCGGCTTCCTGAGGTTGCACAGATGAGTAGGGCCAGGCCCTCCAGTTTCTGGTGTTAGTAAGTAGTAATTTGAGCTAATATCTTCCAGGATATAAAATTACAAAGCAGATTCTCATCAGGGAGAAAGGATTTCTGCCAATTTCCAAATCAAACAGCTATTCTTCTAGTTGTGAAATAGAATTGATTTTTGAAGGTTAAAAAAGTAATGTAAAAGTGAGCAAGTAAACTATCAGAGTGGTTATGGCATTTAGCAAGCAACCTGCTACCCAGAGGGATTGGTTTGGTTTCTGTGGTGGGCTCGGTGTCCCATCATTTCCAGGTATGATGGTGTGGGGCATGGGGAACATCACAGACAGGGACAGGGAATGCAAATATTTGAGGAGCCTCAGACACACCTAGAGAGGACTGTCAGGCAGGCAGGAGCTGAGTGCTGAAGGGCGATACATGGTGAGAGTTAAAGGTAAAGAGAGGACAAGCTCTGTGTTCTAGGAACTTCTACTAGAAGCTTATTATTCTGGTGACAGCCAGCCCTGGAAGGGCCAGGCTGAATTAGCACAACATGAGAATTTAAGAACATTTCATTAGGGACATGTGCATTGCAACTTCTAAATGAAGCATTGAAATTTAGACTGACCTGATTTCATGATAAGGAGAAAGGGTAACTTTAAAGTTTCTGAAGGAACATTCAACCAACTTTGGTTGAACCTCCTAGGAACCCTGCTTTCTGCTAGGCACAGGAGGACAAGATGTAGTTCTTGCTTTCCAGTTGTCCAATCCAGTGGGAACAACAGATGGAAACAGAGAAGTCAGCAGAGAGCAACCTTAGAGACACAGGCTCACTCTGGCAGATGCTGGAGGGGCAGCCAGAGAGCTGGGGCTTCAGGATGAAGAGGAGTAGACCAGGTGGAGATGTGGAGGAATGGGATTGAGAAAGTAGGAGTGTATGAATGCCTTCAAAGGCTGTGGTGCTTGAGAGGTGTGAGAAGGTCATGGTGCACCTATGGGCAGGGCTAGTCCCAGGGAAGTGGGAGGGGAGACTGGACAAGATTGTTTAAGAATTCAGAGAAATTGACTCTTCCTAATTGCTTCTATATCTCTTAAAAACCCCATCATGATACCTAATCCACATTAAGACATTAAATCTCTGATGGATAAATGAATGAATGAATGATGTGCCAATGCTTGAGTACAGGGTCTCATAGAAGGGAAGGGGCTGATCAGAGACAGAGGGGAATGCTGCATGGGGAGTCTCCAACAGCAGCGAGGACAAGGCAAGTGCTGAGGCAGCAAGGATTGCTGAATGAAGAATGCTGTAGAGTCAGAGGAACTAGAGAGGATCCCGGCCAGGCCAAGCATTCTATCTGTGGTCCTGGCCAACTCAAGAAACCTCTTGGCTGGGTGCAGTGGCTCACACCTGTAATCCCAGCACTTTGGGAGGCTGAGGCAGGCGGATCACCAGGTCAGGAGATTGACCATGGTCATCCTGGCCAACACAGTGA
Organism: Pongo pygmaeus; assembly: GCF_028885625.2. NCBI lineage: Eukaryota > Metazoa > Chordata > Mammalia > Primates > Hominidae > Pongo > Pongo pygmaeus. The sequence goes on from NC_072380.2 coordinate 146,679,244, forward strand.
AACCCTGTCTCTACTAAAAATACAAAAAAAAAAAAAATTAGCCGGGCGTGGTGGCGGGTGCCTATAGTCCCAGCTACTCAGGAGGCTGAGGCAGGAGAATGGCGTGAACCCGGGAGGCAGAGGTTGCAGTGAGCCGAAATCGTGCCACTGCACTCCGGCCTGGGCGACAGAGCGAGACTCCATCTCAAAAAAAAAAGAAAAAAAGAAAAGAAACCTCTCAGAGCCTCAGTTCCTTCTGCTATAATACAAGGATAATAATGAGAGTCTGGTTAGTCAGCACCACTTTGCTTGTAAGGGACAGAAAACCCAACTTGAGATGACTTAGGCAAAAGAGGGATATATTGTCTCTTGAAACTGAAATGCCTGGATGTGGCTTAGTCTGGGAGCACACATGAGTTGCTGTGACCCACTTTGTCTCCGTCCCTTAGCCCTCCTTTCCTGCAGGTTGGCTTTGCTCTTGGACGTGGCATGCTGGTGAGTGAGGAAATCAACCTTTGTCATAAACAGAACCTCATATCACACATTCTGAAAGTTCAAATGCCAGCTACACAGAGATGATTAATATTGTATTCCCTGGGGCAAACACTGGGACCTCTTCCTAGGTGTTCAATGCTACACTCCTCCAGACAAATTTTGTGATAACTTTTGTGATGGCTAATTTTATGTGTCAGCTTCACTAGGCTGAGAGATGCCCAGGTAGCTGATAAAACATTATTTCTGGGCGTGTCTGTGAGGGTTTTCCTACTTCCTTCCTATAATACAGTTCTTGGAATGGCAAAGCCATTCTTGTTCTTAAATGTTGAGGCTAAGTTAAATTTTCCATAGCACAAACGATGGCTGATAGCTCAAGGCCTCCATCTCTCTTCCTAGACTCAAGTCTGGTAGAAAATACATCTGTTTTCTTTCGCTTATTTCAAGCACAGATCTTGGGTCTAATTTTCCTTGCTCTGAATTTGATCCTGTGCCTATTTCTGTGCCTAGTCCCTGGGGCCAGTGGGTTGGGCTGCATGATTGGCTTATGCCCTGCTCACCTGCCCACTGAGAAGAGGAAGAAGTCACCTACACCAAATGACATCAATCAAGAACAGATCAGTAATTTTCTGAAAAGCAATTCAGGGTGCTATTACCAGAGAAAGAAATGGCTGCTGACCCACAGCCAACAAGTGTTTAATATACATTACTAATTGGTGATGGTGTGAAGATGGATTAAGATGGCATATACAAGGGCTCTGACACGTGGTATGTACCCAATAAATACCCAATATTAGTGTATTTTAGAATGCAGTTGCTGATGCTAACAGTAATAAGCATGACTTCCTGCTTCATTCAGTTTATTACACTAGGAAAGAACATAAATACCAAAAGCTGCCTGCTTGAACACCAATCTCATCATTCCCTCTTGCCAGTTGTGTGTTCTTGGACAAGTAACATTCCCTCTCTGTGATGCAAAATACCTACCTCATGCCTTATGAGAACTAACTGAGTTAATACAATTAATGTGTTTAGAACAGTGTCTGGCACGCAGAAAGAACTAAGCATTTGTGGTTATTACCCAGAGCATGTCCGTGGTCAATTATACAGCAAAGGGCTCTGATCTCTGCTTCTTAGGCAGTTAACCATGCAGGAGGAATAGACTCCAGTTACAAAGAAATCCTCCCATCCCCCTCAGTGCATATATAAACAATCCCAGATCCCTAACCAAACAGTGCAGAGGGCCATCTGGAATTCTTCAAGCTAAGGTATGGGATCTGGGGAAATGCACAACCTTCTGGTTAGTGAATTGTGGTCAGAGACAAACAAGGTCCAGCTGGAAGCATAGAGTCCAGGCTAGGTTGAAATGGATTGATTCCAGAGTCCAGAGATCCATCTTCAGCCCTGCAAGGATTTGGGAACCAAGCTTTTTGAGGAGTGAGAACAAGTGTTGTGATGGTAAATGTTTAATAATTGGCTCTCTAGGGAAGGAAAAATGGCATGATTTATAGTATTCCATGCTGTAAATATTCCCACCATGGCTGACTTCAAACAAGCAATGTTAGTCATTAACAAGGAGTTGGGAAAGAGAGGTACATGGTTGCTTCTCACAAGCCTGTATAAGCAGGTGCCAGCACACCACTGCCTGGATCCTCCTTGGTGATTTCCAGCTTTGCCTCACTCCTTCAGCGTCATTTCTGGCTACTTACACCCTCAAATTTACTCCCTGGGCACACAGCAAGATGTGCAGTTCCCTGAGCAAGTGTCATTGCTCAACTCTGTCTACTCGGCTCTCCCTCCTTTTTGCCTGATTATCCTCACTTCCCCAGAATGACCTAAGGATACTGCGTCAGGTAGAGCAGGCCGTGTACTGCCTCACTCCAGGAAGGCCATCAATGAAGGCTGGAGCTGTGCAGGGCACAACAAATACAATCACCTGTGGCAGCTCAAATCCCAGACTTTTCTTTCTCCAAGAAGTCTTTCCCATTTTTCCAGGCTGGGTTGTTACTGCTCCTCTGTACTCCTATAGAACCCCGAATTTTTCTCTGTTCCCAATTTCCCTAAGATAGGAAAGACATCTTCCCTAAAATATTGAAAGAGTCTCTTTTAGTGTTTGATATGGTTTGGTTATGTGTCCCCACTCAAATCTCATCTCGAATTGTAATCCCCACATGTGGAGGGAGGGGCCTGGTGGGAGGTGATTAGATCATGGTGGTGGTTTCCCCATGCTTTCTTATGATAGTGAGTGAGTTTTCATGAGATCTGATGGTTTAAAAGTGTATGGTGGTCCAGCTAAAGCAGTGTTAAGAGGGAAATTTGTAGCACTAACTGCCCACATCAGAAAGCTAGAAAGATCTCAAATCAACACCCTAACACCACAATTAAAAGACCTAGATAAGCAAGAGGAAACTAATCCAAAAGCTAGCAGAAGACAAGAAATAACTAACACCAGAGCAGAAATGAAGGAGAAAGAGACATGAAAAACCCTCCAAAAAATCCATGAATCCAGGAGCTGGTTTTTTGAAAAATTAACAAAATAGACAGACTGTTAGGTAGACTAATAAATAAGAAAAGAGAGAAGAATCAAATAGACACAATAAAAAGTGATAAAGGGGCTATCACCACTGACCCCACAGAAATACAAACTACCATCAGAGAACGCTATAAACACATCTATGCAAATAAACTACAAAATCTAGAAGAAATGGATGGACACATACACCCTCCCAGGAAGAAGTTGAATCCCTGAATAGATCAATAACAAGTTCTGAAATTGAGGTGGTAATTAATAGCCTACCAACCAAAAAAAGCCTGGGACCAGATAGATTCACAGCCAAATTCTACCAGAGATACAAAGAAGAGCTGGTACCATTTCTTCTGAAACTATTCCGAACAATTGAAAAGGAGGGACTCCTCCGTAACACATTTTGTGGAGCCAGCATCATCCTGATGCCAAAACCAGGAAGAGACACAACAAAAAAAGAAAACTTCAGGCCAATATCCCTGATGAACTTCTATGTGAAAATCCTCAATAAAATACTGGTAAACCGAATCCAGCAGCACATCAAAAAACTTATCCACCGTGATCAAGTTGGCTCCATCACTGGGATGCAAGGCTGGTTCAACATACACAAATCAATAAACGTAATCCATCACATAACAGAACCAAAGACAAAAACCACATGATTATCTCAATAGATGGAGAAAAAGCCTTTGTTAAAATTCAACATGTTTTCATGTTAAAAACTCTGAAAAAACTAAGTACTGATGGAACATATCTCATAATAATAAGAGTTATTTATGACAAATCCACAGCCAATATCATATTGAATGGGTAAAAGGTGGATGCATTCCCTTTGAAAACTGGTACAAGTCAAGGATGCCTTCTCTCACCACTCCTATTCAACGTAGTGTTGGAACTTCTGGCCAGGGCAATCAGGCAAGAGTAAGAAATAAAGGGTGTTCAAATAGGAAGAGAGGAAGTCAAATTGTCTCTGTTTGCAGATGACATGATTTTTTTTGCTTAGAAAACCCCATCGTCTCAGCCCCAAAACTCCTTAAACCGATAAGAAACTTCAGCAAAGTCTCAGGATACAAAATCAATGTGCAAAAATCACAAGCATTGCTTTATACCAACAGTAGACAAGCAGAGAGCCAAATCATGAATGAACTCCCATTCATAATCACTACAAAGAGAATAAAATACCTACAAATACAGGTAACAAGAGATGTGAAGGACCTCTTCAAGGAGATCTACAAACAACTGCTAAAGGAAATAAAAGAGGACACAAACAAATGAAAAAACATTCCATGCTCATGGATAGAAAGAATCATTGTTGTGAAAATGGCCATACTTACCAAAGTAATTTACAGATTCAGTGTTATTCCCATCAAACTACCACTGACATTCTTCACAGAATTAGAAAAAACTACTTTAAATTTCATATGGAATCAAAGAAGACCCCATATAGCCAAGACAATCCTAAGCAAGAAGAACAAAGCTGGAGAAAACAATGCTACCTGATTTCAAACTATACTATAAGGTTACAGTAACCAAAACAGCGTGGTACTTTTTACCAAAACAGACATATAGACTGATGCAACAGAACAGAGACCTCAGAAATAACACCACACATCTACAACCATCTGATCTTCGACAAACCTGACAAAAACAAGCAATGGCGGAAGGATTTCCTATTTAATAAATGGTGCTGGGAAAACTGTCTAGTCATATGCAGAACATTGAAACTGGACCCCTTCCTTATGCCTTACACAACAATTAACTCAAAATGGATTAGACTTAAATGTTAAAACCCCAAACCATAAAAACCCTAGAAGAAAACCTATGCAATACGATTCAGGACATAGGCATGGGCAAAGACTTCATGATGAAAATGCCAAAAGCAATTGCAACAAAAGCTGAAATTGACAAATAGGATCTAATTAAACTAAAGAGCTTCTGCACAGCAAAGGAAACTATCATCAGAGTGAACAGGCAACCTACAGAATGGGAAAAAATTTTTGCAGTCTACCTATCTGACAGAGGTCGAATATCCAAAATTTACAAGAAACTTAAACAAATTTACAAGAAAAAAACAACCCCATCAAAAAGTGGGCAAAGAATATGAACAGACACTTCTCCAGGGAAGACATTTATGTGGCCAACAAACATATGAAAAAAGGCTCATCATCACTGGTCATTAGAGAAATGCAAATCAAAACCACAATGAGATACCATCTCATGCCAGTCAGAATGGCAATTATTAAAAAGTCAAGAAACAATAGATGCTGGCAAGGCTGTGGGGAAATAGGAACACTTTTACACTGTTGGTTGGAATGTAAATTAGTTCAACCATTGTGAAAGACAGTATGGCTATTCCTCAAGGAACTAGAACCAGAAATACCATTTGACCCAGCAATCCCATTATTGGGTATATACCCAAAGGAATGTAAATCATTCTACTGTAAATACACATACACACATATGTTTTGCAGCACTATTTACAATAGCGAAGTCATGGAACCAACCCAAATGCCCATCAATGATAGACTGGATAAAGATAATGTGGGACATATACATCATGAAATAATATGCTGCCATAAAAAGGAATGAGATCATGTCCTTTGCAGAAACATAGATGAAGCTGAAGCCATCATCCTCAGCAAACTAACACAGGAACAGAAAACCAAACACTGCATGTTCTCACTCATAAGTGGAAGTTGAATAATCAGAAAACATGGACACAGGGAGGGGAACAGCACACTCCAGGGCTTTTTGGGGTTGGGAGGTGAGGGGAAGAAACTTAGAGGATGGGTCAATAGGTGAAGCAAACCACCATGGCACACGTATACCTATGTAACAAAACTGCACATTCTTCACATGTATCCCAGAACTTGAAGTTTTTTTTTTTTTTAAAAAGGTGTGTGGTGGTCCCCTGGCCCCACTTTGCCATGGTAAGATGTGCTTGCTTCCCCTTCCACCATGATTTTAAGTTTCTTGAGGCCTCCCCAGTCACGTGGAACTGTGAGTCAATTAAACCTCTTTTCTTTCTAAATTACCCAGTCTCAGGTGGTTCTTTATAGCAGTGTGAAAACTAATACAGTGTCTGTCTCCACTTGTGTATCATAAGTTCTCTAAGAAGAGGAGTCAAGTTGTATTCACATCTGTATCTACAGAACCTACTACAGGGGTGTCCAATTTTTGGCTTCTTTGGGCCACATTGGAAGAAGAATTGTCTTGGGCCACACTAAAGTACACTGAACACTAACAGTAGCTGATGAGCTAAAAAAAAAATCTCATAATGTTTTAAGAAAGTTTACGAATTTGTGTCGGGCTGCACTCAAAGCTGTCCAGGGCTGCATGTGGCCTGTGGGCCATGAGTTGGACAAGCTTGACCTACCAGAGCATGCGGCCCAGGGGCTCTGTCTGGACTATATTAGATTGGGGCAGAGAATCCTCAGGGCAGACAATTAGAACTGTGCCTGATTACCAGAGGGGACTGCATGCAAAGAGTAACTGGATTGGTTCTGTGGAACCCCAGAGCACTGATATAGGTCTGCTAAAGGAAAGACATTCTGGAAGACAGATGACAATTCTAAAGAACGATATTTTAACTGACAAAACTCTTCAAGCAGTGCAAGAGCTTCCTTGAGAGGTGGTGAGCTCCTTGTCTCTAGAAGTATGTAAGTGAAGGTTGAGATATATACAGAAGGTAAGCTATATGGGGATTTATCGATGCAGAATCTTTTGTGAGGCATTGAAGGAGGAAGATAAAATATAAGTGGGCATTGACTTCGCCTTAGCTTCATAACAAGCAAGATATCTTCAGAGAATCCATGCAAATCTCTAGACAGTGTATCATAAGGGAGAAAGGGGGAATTGACTCCTCAGCTCAGGTCTCCAATCAGTCAAAGTTCATAGGACATCAGCACCCTTGCATTTCCCAGTTGCCGCACCCGATCCCTCTGGCAGCCTCTGGAGAAACTATATCCCAAAAATCTGTGGAGTCATTTTAGGGCAAACCACCTGCCTTCTTGGAACTCGGAGGGTGGCCTGGCCAGGTAGCAGTGGGTCTGTGAAATCCTGCACCTCAGCAGCAGGGAACACCAGAGAGAGAAGAATGTGCAGGCCAGGATGGGAGAGGCACAGGAACTGTAAGGCAAGATGCTTCTGAGCTTGCCCACTGACCTTATGCAGGTCCAGGTTGGCATGACCGGCTGAGAGGGAGGGACACCATTCAGGGAATGGCCCCTTCCCAAAAGATGGCAACATAACTCTAGATTCTCTATTCAATAAAAATGAAAACCTCCTCTCTACAGCCTACATAAATTATATTGATTGCAGAAATCTGCCTGAATGTTCATCAGTAACCTCAAAAAAAAAAAAAAAAAACACAGCTGAGTGTATCCAGGGAGGCACTTAAACTGAATCCAGCACAGACTCCAACATCACAAATGCAAATCATCAATATGGACATTTTTTTCATTCCAGGGAATGTATTTTTCCAGGATTTTACTGGTAAGAGAACATGTTACATTCCTTTTTACACTTTCCGTTTTTGCAAATGAAAGGATGAAACCAAGAAGGTTGATGAGGTCTGCACCGAGAAGTCAGGATGGAACATTTACTATGAAGGATGTGCGTGTGCGTGTGTGTGTGTGTGTGTGTGTTCGTGCGTGTGTGTGTGCATGCACGTGTGTGCACATGTGTGTGCAGGTGTGGATGCATGAGTGTGTGTGTGAGTGTGTGTGTGCATGTGTGTGCTTGTGCATGTGCATGTGTGTGCGTGTGTGTGCACGTGTGTGCGTGTGTGTTTGTGTGTGTGCATGCGGGTGTGTGTGCATGCACGTGTGTGCACATGTGTGTGCAGGTGTGGATGCATGAGTGCGTGTGTGTGTGCATGTGTGTGCATGTGTGTGTTTGTGCATGTGCATGTGTGTGCGTGTGTGTGCATGCATGCATATGTGTGTGCATGTGTGTGTGTGAGTGTGTGTGTATGCACATGCTTGTAAGCAAATGTGAGTTTGCATTCAAATGAGTGTGTTCCATGTGTCAGTGTGAATATGTGGGCTTGATTATGCTTAAAAGTACACATGCATTCTCAGCTGTGTATGCACATCTTTGCATGAGCCTAGATGTGGGTGTGAGTGTGTCTTATTCATGTGGATCTGAGTACGCAATGAGAGTGCACTCTGGTGTGTGTCTGTGTATGGTGTAAAAAGGCCCTGTCTGCTGGTTAATGTGTGTGTGCAGCTTGCTCTGCAGCTTCCCCTCCCATTCTGCCTGCCCCTGGAAGGACCTGTGTTCTCCATATTTAGGAATCTCCGGACCTCTGCCTGCAAGACAGACTGAGATTCTTTCTGAGGAGGAGCCAGCTTGACCCACCTCTAAGCCCTGGGCCCTGCCTGGGACAGTGAACTACACTGTTAACTTCCTCGTCTGGGAAATGAGAAAGAATAAAAGCCCAGACCTAATGCAAATATTCCACAAGACAGTGTTACTAAATCCTGCCTGTACTCATTGAAGAGAGCATCAAGGTGACAAAAGTCAACAGGTCAGCTGGGAAATGCAAGTCTGCAGAGCTCCTGCCATTCTCACCAGCTGTGTCCCTGCACTTGCCCCTACCCAGCTGGGTTCAATATGCCTGGTTTCCAACTCCCAGCCCCTCTTGGGCTGCCCTGTCTAATGTCATTTGGTTCAATGCAATTCATTTCAAGGCAAGTTGATATCATCATGAAACAAAAATGCAGAAAATCCTTAAAACAAAAACAGGTTTAAAAACGTGTAGGGCTGCAAAGTAATTTATAGATTCAATGCCATCCCCATCAAGCTACCAATAACTTCCTTCACAGAATTGGAAAAAACTACTTTAAAGTTCATACGGAACCAAAAAAGAGCCCACATTGCCAAGTCAATCCTAAGCCAAAAGAACAAAGCTGGAAGCATCATGCTACCTGACTTCAAACTATGCTACCTGACTTCAAAGGCTACAGTAACTAAAACAGCATGGTACTTGTACCAAAACAGAGATATAGACCAATAGAACAGAACAGAGCCCTCAGAAATAATACCACACATCTACAACCATCTGATCTTTGACAAACCTGACAAAAACAAGAAATGGGGAAAGGATTCCCTATTTAACAAATGGTGCTGGGAAAACTGGCTAGCCATAGGTAGAAAGCTGAAACTGGATCCCTTCCTTATACCTTATACAAAAATTAATTTAAGATGGATTAAAGATTTAAATGTTAGACCTAAAACCATAAAAACCCTAGAAGAAAACCTAGGCAATACCATTCAGGACATAGGCATGGGCAAGGACTTCATGTCTAAAACACCAAAAGCAATGGCAACAAAAGCCAAAATTGACAAATGGGATCTAATTAAACTAAAGAGCTTCTGCACAGCAAAAGAAACTACCATCAGAGTGAACAGGCAACCTACAGAATGGGAGAAAAATTTTGTAATCTACTCATCTGACAAAGGACTAATATCCACAATCTACAAAGAACTTAAACAAATTTACAAGAAAAAACAACCCCATCAACAAATGGGTGAAGGATATGAACAGACACTTCTCAAAAGAAGACATTTATGCAGCCAAAAGACACATGAAAAAATGCTCATTATCACTGGCCATCAGAGTAATGCAAATCAAAACCACAATGAGATACCATCTCACACCAGTTAGAATGGCAATCATTAAAAAGTCAGGAAACAACAGGTGCTGGAGAGGATGTGGAGAAATAGGAACACTTTTATACTGTTGGTGGGACTGTAAACTAGTTCAACCATTGTGGAAGACAGTGTGGCGATTCCTCAGGGATCTAGAACTAGAAATACAATTTGACCCAGCCATCCCATTACTGGGTATATACCCAAAGGATTATAAGTCATGCTGGTATAAAGACACATGCACATGTATGTTTATTGTGGCACTATTCACAATAGCAAAAACTTGGAACCAACCCAAATGTCCATCAATGATAGACTGGATTAAGAAAATGTGGCACATATACACCATGGAATACTATGCAGCCATAAAAAATGATGAGTTAATGTCCTTTGTAGGGACACGGATGAAGCTGGAAACCATCATTCTCAGCAAACTATTGCAAGAACAAAAAACCAAACACAGCATGTTGTCACTCATAGGTGGGAACTGAACAATGAGAACACTTGTACCCAGGAAGGGGAACATCACACACTGGGGCCCGTTGTGGGGTAGGGGGAGCGGGGAGGGATAGCATTAGGAGATGCACCTAATGTAAATGGTGAGTTAATGGGTGCAGTACACCAACATGGCACATGTATACATATGTAACAAGTCTGCATGTTGTGCACATGTACCCTAGAGCTCAAAGTATAAAAAGAGAAAAAAAAGAAGGTGTAGGGCTGAGACTCTGAGACTGAGAATTGTCTGCAGGGGTTTCATTGGAGAGTGCTGTCCTGAACAACACTGCTAGGGTGGTGAGGGAGGCAGGTTTGGGCCTGAGGGAGAAGTTACACTGAGACACACTTGCATCAGAGGCCTCTGTCCCACCAGCAGCTCTGGAGCTGGACAGCCTTCAGGCTTGTCATCAATTGAGGCAAGGGGGCAGGTGTGTACACGTCACCACCAACCCTCTCCAGAAAGTCTTTCCATCTTGCAAAAATGAAGCTCTATACACCGTAAGTAACATCTCCCCATTTCTCCTTCCCTGGCAACCACTCTTCTACTTTCTGTCTTTGTGATTTTGACTACGCTAAGTATCACATGTAAGCAGAATCAGAGAGTATTTGTATTTTTTGTGACTGGCTTATTTCACTCAGTTTAATACCCTCAAGGTTAATCCATGTTGTGGCAGTGTCAGAATTTCCTTTCTTTTTGAAGCTGAAGGATATTCCGTTGTTCGTATATACCACATTTTGCTTATCTGTTCGCTTAGTGATGAACACTCAGATTGCTTTCACCTTTAGGGTACTGTGAGTAATGCTGCTATTGATATGGGTATACAAATGTCTCTTTAAGATCCTACTTTCAGTTCTTTACTGTATATGCTCAGAAGAAGCAGAACTGTTGGATCATACAAAGCATAAAATTCTATGTTTAATTTTTTAAGGGACGGCCATGCTGTTTCCTATGGCAATGCTACCATTTTACAGTCCCACAAGTAATGCACAACGATTCCAATTTCTCCACATCTTCACCAACACTTATTTTATTTATTTATTTGCCATCCTAATGGGTGTGAGGTGCTAAATTGGGTTTTGAAACATGGAGAAAAAGGAGTGGAAGAGGATCAGGAGCAAATTGAATGTACACAGCCTTACCCAATTTCACTGTCCCAAGCACCATCTATGCTCTTGGGTGCAAAAACACAGAGTAAATAATGATTCTAGGAGGCAGAAAGGTAGAGAATAGTAGGGGTAAGGTGTGAGTTAGGATGGTCAACAGAGTCTGTGGTTCTGCTTTTTTGTTCACTGAGAGATAACTGAACTCTCCACATTGCTGAAACCACAATCAGGAAATGTACCAAGATTAGTCACCTTTTCATAAATCCCTGATGACCTAGAAAACTGTTCTTGTTCTTTCATAGCTATTTGCTTGACATCACACGAAGTGCAGATGTGACTAGCTAACCTACTAAGGTTCACATCCTGAAGGAAGCAAAGGGCCTAGCCTGGCACTGCCAAGGGCCCAAATAATCACACTTCTACACCCAGAAGCAGAGGGTCAGGCCTCATCAGTTGGTGAGAAGCCAAGCCTGGATGTCAGGAGACCCAGGAACAAGTCCAGCTACTGAATCCAGTCAACCCTGCCCATGGCATCACCTGACCTCGAGGTCACTTCAACTAATAAATATCCTTACAGGGCTTGGTGCTTTGTGTTTCGGACCCTGGCTTCAGTGCCAGGATACATGGGTTATTAACACCCACTCTGTGCCCTACAGTAACCTGTAGCCTCACCACATAATCACAATTATAATGCAGTGAGTACTGTTGGAAGGCAAAGGGGAGCTGCACTTTGCAGCCTGGGAATGGGAGTCAAAGAAGGTGAAGGATGAATAGAATTGATCCTATTCTATTGAGGAGAGCAAAGGGATTACAGTCAACTACAGGTCACAATGCTGGCCATATTTTATGGGTGTAAGAGAGCATCCATGTTGTTGTTGATGACGATGATGATGACGATGATGATGATGATGATGATGATGATGATGATGATGATGATGATGATGATGCTATGGCTCCCAGTTTAGTGCTCTTCTCTGAGTCTCTACACAGGCAGCCCACTGCAAGAGAATGCAATGAGTTCACCCACACAACTTAACTTGGATTTACACAATGCAAATGCTCAATCACAAGGATTCTCACTTCTTGCCTACTGCTGTCTGCAGATGGGATCTCATTTCCGTGCATTTGTACCACAGGGCTAGGAAAAAGAAATGGGGTTGGGTTTTGTGGTTTGTTTCATTTGCCCGCCTGTTTCTTCTTACATTAGGAGGAAGCCCTCTGGTGTGATGGGGAGTGTCCTGGGAGAGTCAGAAGCCCTGGCTGGGAGAGCTCTCCATTTACAGTGGCGCATAAACAACAAATCTTTACACATCCGTGGGTCTGTTAAGCATGGGGAGGGTGGGAGTTTGGTCCAAATAACAGCAATTATGGGCACAGTTTTAGCATTTTTGTATCTTACATGATCTCCCTAAATCTTGGAGGAACTCTAATATAGTTGAAGGAATAGCCATGTTGTGGAAAGAAGATTGTTCTTGGACTCACACCCTTAGTTCCATCTCTTATGAGTTCCACAGCAGAGCTCATCCTCATTAAACCTCAGTTTTCTCATCCATAAAATAAGATTCATCATGCCTCTCTCGAAAATTGTTTTGATGATTTGAATGAAGCATTAAAGTGTCTTACATGTAGTAGTTAGAATTGAATGTTAGTGGAATCTGTAGGGGAAGGATCACAACCCTATTTCAAAGCTACTATCCAAGGTGGCGTTCTCTAAGGTTCAGCAACTTCTGTGTTCTGGAAACACTTCTGACACCACCTTTTGCCTTATGTATCCAAAGGAACATTTTTTTTAAGAAGTTCTTCCAAGAGGCTAAATATTTATTCCAACAAAGCTGTTGTTGCTCAAAACATAATCAGTCTTGTCTGGAAATGCCCTTTGGCATTTCCAGTGTTGTCTAGAAATACAATGTGAGTCACATGTGCACTTTATTACTTCCTAGTAGCCTCACTGAAAAAAATTAAAAAGCAGGTGAAGTTAATTTTAATCATGTATTTTATTCAACCCCCAATATTAAAAATATTATCATTTTAATATGTAATCAATATAAAAACTATTAATGGATATTTTACATTCTTTCTTTCATATTAAGCCTGTAACATCCAGTGAGTATTTTACTGACAGCACATCTCAATTCAGATGCTAAATTTTCACTGTAAGTGCTGGATTTATATTGTAATCTCAGAATTTGCAGTTGCAAAAATAGATTCATACATTCACATTGCTCCAAACATGCTTAAAATTTTTCAGTAAAGTTGTGTTCATGGCAGACTCTTTTATTGTGCTTCAATTTTTAGATTTAAATTTAAAGTACTTAAAATTAAAGAAAATTAAACATTCACTTTCTCACTCATACTAGCTATTTTACAAGCATTCAGCCACATGTAGCTAGTGACTACTTACTGGACAGCACATCTCTCAGGTCTGGGGACATTCCTTTAAAGGTCCTCAGCAACACTCATCTTTTTTGAAGTTGGTTCCATATTTTCTGAAAAACACCCTGAACTCACTGGGAGTCTTGTCATTTGGGGGAAGATTGTGAAGAATGATAAAGTGCTTAAGTTCAGAATGAAGACTGACTACACTGAGAAGGGGTTATTTCTCTCGTGTGACTCCTGCCTGGAAATTGTTTTTGTGATCATGAAACCTATTTGGGTAAACAAGTCCCAGTGTGTTTGCTTTACAATTGCTTGCATTACTTCACAGTCACGCCTGGCTCAGATGGCAAGATAGGCGGTGTGACCCGATGCACAGAAACACTGACATCTCAGCATTGGTCATGAGTACAATGGCCAGGGAAACTGTAAATCAGCTGGGGAGTTGGGTCAGAATGTCCCTAGGGCTGTCTGCCCCCGCCAGGTTTGTACCCTTCCTAAGAAGGCAGGCTCCAGGCTACAAGGAGGCCTTCACTAAGGCAGGGCTAACATATTAGCTGTCCCATCTTGGACACAGACAGCCTGATGGTTTCCTCGTTGGTGCCTGGCTTTATATCCTACTTCCCATCTGGCTTATGCTGAAACTGTTTTGAAAATGACCTATAGGTAGAATAGCAGCTTTGCTTCTTAACACCCTAACCTGTAATAGCCTCAGCAGGTACGCAAATTGAACTACACTAAAAAAATATTTTTGGTCACGAAACCCAGAGTTCCCCTATTAGCTACTTGAATACCTTATTATTATTATTATTATTATTATTATTATTATTATTGAAGTTGACTGCACTGAGCAGTGCCAAGATTATACGAGTACAAGATATGACAATTCTAAGCCCACCTCATACACAGAATGGTAGTACCAGGAGCCTTAGGGTTAATTTTTACCTCCCCACTCCTTTCTTTTTCTTCAATTTTTCCATTTAATCAAATTTCGAAAGCATCTGGGGCAGCTGCTAGGCTAAGACTAATGAGACAGGGGCCTTGTTCTTCTGCTTTAGTAGATGGAAACAGATGTGTAAATACACAAATGTAAGTATGTACATAATAGTAACTATTATCTTAATCAGTTTAAATACTTCCCTAGCCATTATTTTATTCAGGCGCTGAATTGAAAGAGTCCAGGATTTGAAGTGAATGGATCCAAATTCAAAATTCTAAGTTTTTTTATACAACATTTTATGTACTCTTGGGCAAGTCACTTAACTCCATTGAGCTTCAACTTCTCCACCTGTAAAATGGGGTATTAATATCTACTTTACAAGGCTGGTTGACCAAGGTAAAACCACATGTGTTCCAGGAGCCCTTGGAACACAGCTGGCTCTCAATACATGCAATGCCAGTGAGTACTATCTTGAATGAATCCTTCCAGCGGATTTGAAGTGGTCTTCACTGCCATGAAAATTGAAGCCCAGAGGAGAAAAGTGTCTTGCTATTGATTCAAATGTTACATGCCACATGGGAGTCTTAGTCACCTGAAGATGGGACAGGCCATTAACCTGCCTCAAAATGCCAGGAAAGTGCATCTGAGGAACACCTCATCCAGCGGGGAATAGGGGAAGGCTCCCTGGGGGAGAAATCTTCCAATGGGAGAACTAAGGAAGGTCAGCGGAAAAAGGAAGTTGAGGGGAAAAAGAAGGAAAACAGGAAAGAGATGAAATAATGTCTAAGACCAAAGGACAGAGAATGGGCAATAACCAGAGACAAAAAGAAAAAATTATGGCATCTACAGATAACAAAAAGAAATTAAGCATGATTACGAGTGTGTGTGCGTGTGTGTATGCAAGTGTGCATATGTGCATGTGTGTGCATGCATGTGTGTGCTCATGTGCATGTGTGCATATGTGCATGTGTGTGCATGCATGTGTGCATTCATGTGCACGTGTGCATGTGTGCATGTGTGCATGCCTGTGTGTGCTCATGTGTGTGTGCATATGTGCATGTGTGTGTTCATGTGATTGTGTGCATATGTGCATATGTGTGCATGCATGTATGCATTCATGTGCATGTGTGCATATGTGTGTGTTGTGACTGGAGAAGTACACGATGCTCAGGTCACATCAAGCTAAATTAAGATATTGTTTTTCTCTTTGCAAAGCAATGAAATGTTTTCAGTTATTCACGTATGAATTTTAGGTAGATCATAATGACTGCTGTGTGGGAAAAATATAGCAGAGGGAGACTGGAGGCAGAGAAAGCAGGAAAGACACTCCTGCCATCGTCCAGGCAAGCAATGATGATGGGCTGCCCCAAGGAAGCAGCAGTGGGGATGAAGAACCCTGCACAGGGTTGAGAGATATTCAGAGGGTATGGTGGATTCGAACCCATGGCTTCTGATCTATGGTCACTAGTCCAAACTTCTATAGAAGCAATAATTCAGTTGATTCCTAGAAGTTCACAGACCATGGTTTGTTTCTAGGTGTCTGCTGTAGCCTTGTCTTGGGCTTTTTTTCTTGATGCCAATGAACTGTGTTGTCATTGGGGTGAAACTCATTTTATAAACACAGCCTTAGATTGGGTGGCTGTGTTAGGGGAATTGATGTTAATTGTTATAACAAGTAACCCCCAAATTTTAGTGGCTTAACACAATAAAATTTTGTTTTCCCTGACATAAAACTAAATGTGGTTGTGGTGGATGACTTTTCTCCAAGCCCAGATAACTCAGTAATTCAGGGGCCTTTTAATTAGTGGCTTAGATGTTCTCAGAGCCTTGGAATCCACTGCTCCATCCTCTGCATCCAGCCACCCTATGATCAAAAGGAAAATTGTGTGGGAAGTTTAAGGGGCCTGGTCTGGAACTGATATAGATATATGGATGCCCATATTCCATTGTTCAGAACCAATCTCGTGGCTCATATTTAAATAATCTGACAGATACAGTTTGACCATGTACAAGGGAAGAAATAGGATCTGGTGAACATCTAGCCAAATTCTGCCATGATGCAAGCAGCAACTGGATGAACCAAAATAGTGGATTCATTTCAACAATGTTTACTTTCCTCAATCCAGAATCCTCTAGGTTTCTTCCTCTATCTGAAATAACTCCCACTCTTAAGAAATGTGAACAGAAAACTTCAAGTGTGTTTAAGGCTGGACTCATCCTCTGTTTGGTTTTGTGCCAGACCTAGTAGGCATGGTAGAGAATGACAATGAGATGCTGATGTTAACAGCAGAATGAGGCTTGAGTCTTTAGTTTCAGCCTAATCTAGGCATTCATTAGACACTAAGATTCTGGTTCCCCTGTCCTGTCACTTGCTGGATTGGCTCAGGCAAAAATTACCCTGTGATTCCTAGTGTATGAGTGGATCTTCAATATTTCCAATTCTTTTTGAAAAGTATAGCCACCCAGTACAATGAAGAGGAGGGCAAGGGAGTTGTAATTGGGGGCATATGATAGAAGACAAAGTCCCCTCAGCAGTCGGCAGGAGAGGCATGTCTAAAACTGAGCTTTATTGCTTAGCAGTTGAGCTCTGTCAGCCTAAATTAATTGTTTCCTGTAGTTTTTCTTCTCATCCAAATTACATGCTTAACTAGAAGTCCAAGAATCCTTTATTTAAATTCATTCTCTAATGGTTATTTGTTGCTTGGCTTTTGCAAAGCTCCTTGCCCATTTTATGCTTCTATTTTCTCATTTCCAAGTTGGATTTGATGATTTCCAGAATTGCTCTGGACCCTGATCTTTCATGCCTCTGTCAAGGAATCATGAAAAAGGAGAAAAAAGGTAAAGGAGAAAAAAGGTAAAGGAGAAAAAAGCTGACAGTCCTTGCCTTCATAATTACTGAGGAATGCGTTAGGCATTTGACATTCCCAGAAAGGCCTAGGATCTAATATATTGTTGATCAAACTGTGATTAAGGAATAAAATAGTCTGTTCTATATTCAGCATAGCTAGGTCACTGACACTTTATGTGCGGTGGTCCCTCATCTGTCTTGGCAAGACTACATGGGTGAAAATGCTGGTCTCACCATCAAAAAGAGGAATCCTTTACTCCACAAGGCCATGTGAAACGTAGTTGGTACCTGACTGATGGTGATTTTCACCTAGAATCAGCGTTCAGTGGAAATTGCAGATGAGTGAGTTGCCCTCTCTACCATGTGAGCGAAAGCACTCTGTGATAAAGGGTTGACTCAAAGACCACTCAGTGGAGAATACACTGTCCAGGGAATAAAGAAGCTACACAGATTCAGCAAGGGAATAAAATAGACATCAATTGTTTCACCCATGACTTCTCCTTTCTTCTACTAGAACACTCTGATTTTCCTGGAAAACTCCCCCTTTCCTTCTGCCATTCTCTGTGGTTATGGTGGGGTTAACCTGGTCCATTAACCCCAGTCCAAATCCAGTCACCCTGGTCAGAGGATTGGTTTGAAAATGTTCAAAGACATTTCTTGGGATTGATGGGAGAAAATGTCCCTACGAGGGCTATTCAGAGGGGGATGCTTGAGGAAGAAGCTGCAAGATAGAAATGCCATTTGCAGCAACCTGGATGGGATTGGAGACTATTATTCTAAGTGAATTAACACAGGAATGGAAAATCAAACATCATATGTTCTTACTCATAAGTGGGAGCTAAGCTATGAGGATGCAAGGGCGTAAGAAAGATACAATGAACTTTGGGGATTCGGGGGAAAGGGGGGGAAGAGGGTGAGTGAAAACAGACTACAAATTGGATTCAGTGTATACTGCTCAGGTGATGGGTGCACCAAAACCTCACAAATCACCACTAAAGAGCTTATTCATGTAACCAAATACCAACTGTTCCCCAAAAACCTATGAAAATTAAAAAAAAGATAAACATGCCAGATGAGCAAGTAGAGAAACTGAGTCTTGAGGACCTGTTCAAGATCCTGAATTTTGCCATCCTTGAACCTTGTATGTCCAACAGATACTTTATTTTCCTTTTGATTGAAAATATTTTAAGGGAATGGGGGAAGGGTCTCTATTGTGCAACTGAAAAGGCTTTGACTAATGCAAGAGGGAACCAGATTGCTTATAGTCTTTGAATAATGATCATTTATAATTGCATTGATAATGACTATTCTCTGAGCTCCTGCTAGGCACTTCTCACATATGGCTCCTTCTCTTGCAATAACTTACAAGAGATACAATGATCACCATTATGTAGTTGTAATTATGAAGGGTCTGTTACATTGAGTGACTGGACCAAGGTCAAATTGCTTGTAAGAAGTTAAGCAGAGGCCGGGCACAGTGGCTCACACCTGTAATCCCAGCACTTTGGGAGGCCGAGGTGGGTGGTTCACCTGAGGTCAGGAGTTCAAGACCAGCCCGGCCGTCATAGTGAAACCCTGTCTCTACTAATAATTCAAAAATTAGCCAGGCGTGGTATTGCGTGCCTGTAATCCTAGCTACTTAGGAGGCTGAGGCAGAAGAATCGCTTGAACTCAGGAAGTGGATGTTGCAGTGAGCCAAGATCAAGTCACTGCACTCTAGCCTGGGCAGCAGAGTGAGACTCCGTCTCAAAAAAAAAAAAAAGAAATGAATCAGAGAATTGAACCCAATTTTGCTTGCACCAGATTTTATGGGCTTGTCACTCTTTCATACAGTTTTTCCTGAAGGGAGAGGCTCAATAAGCAGGAGGACAAATCAGAGAATCAGAGAACACAATTTGTTTAGTTGTTCAAATAATTGGATTTTCCATCAAAGACACAAATATCTAGAAAAGGGGTTATTGTTACATCAAAGAAAAAGATTGAAGAGAAACAAACAAATAAGCATATTTGAAAAGAGCATTTACCTAAATAAAAACAAAGGGTTTGCTCTGTGCCTCATATTTTGTTAGGATTTTTTGGTGCATTGGAGATATCAACTGGAACTAATTTGTTACAAGAATACAGAAGTCTTACAGAGCCTGATGTTGTGGACTTAACTGAGTTTCAGACAGGGTTTGGAAGTGGAGACCAGAAAAACCTCAGGCCTCTAATTCTTATTCCCACTTCTCTCTGCTTGTCTATTTTGCCCTTTTCTTCCTCTGTAGACAGGCTTTCTGTCATCTGCTGTCTGTGGGGCAGAACCTGGCTGTCTGCGACTCCCTGGTTGGCACATTGCACAGAAAACCAGTCACCTACAGAAGCTGATTTCCTGTCTCAACTCCCACTTTCTGCCACTTCCAAATTTCTCAGAAGAGGGTATCTGACTAGGTTGGTGGGGTAAGCGCTCCACCTTGGGTGACTCAATCTTGGATCATTACTGGAGTGGAGAGGGAACAGCACCAGGACCCCAAATTTAGGAGCCCTCAGGAGAGGGCCTTGTAATGCACTGCTCCGATGCCCTGCCAGGCACTGACAACTTATCGTCTCAGCTAGCATCAGCTCCTTTCCAACATCACCTTGCCAGAGGTCATGCCACCTTCATGGAGGGGCGGGGGTTCTTCCTTCAGGTGGGGCATCTCTGAAGGCTACTTTGCAGGGGACCATTTTGGGCTTACATCCAACACAATTTCTCCCTCCCTTCAATCATGTTTTCCCCGTCTATCCTACACAATTTCTCTTGAATAAACTTCTTGCGTTCAAATTTCCACCTGAATCTCCTTTGAAGAACCTAGCCTGTGACAGCTGGTTCTAAGGACTGTCTGAGAAAGGAGACATTAAGATGAGATTCTGGGACAGGATAACCCACTGATTGTCTGGCAATGAGGACTCTATTCCTGGGGTTAGTTGGAGCACAGATGCCCCCAGAAGTGCGTAACAGAATAATTGTTGACTTTTCATGAGTGATGATCTGGGATGGATACCAGGGGAAGGACGATGCCTTAGCTGGTGTGAAGCATCAGATGTTTATAAATATGGGGCAAAGAGTAAATATGGGTGGAATAGGGTGGTTATTGCTAAGCTCAACTGAGATTTTGGAAAATGGAAATGAAAAGGTGAGAGTGATTAATTGGTAAGTCAGAGCTAAGTATGAAAACCAGGAACCTCCTGGTTAGCATACAAAGAGGCTCCCAGCTTCTATAGCAAGAGGCCAGACCGAGCTGTGGACTTAGTTGTCAGAATATTTGAGCTCCAAAGAAAGTATAACTCCCCAATTAGGCAGTTCAGCTAGCTTTTCCAAGGTCACCAAATCTTCAATCTCCAGGCTCCCCTGGACCTCTGGGCCACTTGCCTCTATTAAGTACTAAACTCCTTCTTTGCTTGAAGATGATTTAGAGGCCTTGCCTCTGCCAGAAAACATGAGCTGCCTCAGGATCCACACCCACTGCCCCACAACCCCCTCATAGCTAGGCTAGGAACCAGGAACTATTCCCCTTTATGCTTGGGGCATGCTGAGAGAAGAGGAGAAAGCTATATATTAAAAGAGCTATATACTAAAAGACTAAGAGATCTAGTCAGCCTTTGTCAGCAGTAGCTGGGAGAATATGCGAATATGCAAGAGATGAGATTTTAGGGTGTGAGATCAAGGAGGAGTTTATTGATTTGAGAACACTTTCCTGGTATACAAGAGTTAGCTCCTTGGAAAGAACCCTGTGAGATGCTAAGAAAACACTTACTCCAAGAAGCATGGAGAGATCAGTTGTCCCCAAACCCCAACTCAGGACAATTCCAAAGGTTCATCAAATCTCTAGAGTCCCCATAGGGTCAAACTGAGGCCTTTGCTAGAACTGCAGAGTAACTCAGCTTCTTTTTTTTGCCAAATCCTACTTTCTTCCCCTCTGTTTCACAGGCCTTAAGAGCAATTCCCAATAAACTTTGTGCATTGTGATTTTTATCTCAGCATTTGCTGCCAAGAAAACTCAGTTCGCTACAGACACCACCCTTCTTGGTGGGGCTGAAGATCCTAGAGTGTAGATGCTGGATACTTACTCCATAGAGGTCTCCATATATCAGCGTTAGAAGAACAATTGATTTGCCCAGAGAAAATTGGTCATGCTGCCAAGTCCAGATTCAGATATGTCTGTCTTCAAACCATTGTCTTGAAAGCCATTTGTATACTGCTGTGTTTTCCTTTTTAATACATATTTTTATGATTGATCTGTTGGCGAAGTGTCTAAATTTACAGGCAGAGAAAATCAAGCTGATAGACATCAATTGCAGCATGTGGTTGGAAAGAGTTGGAACACGATATAGAAGATGAGCTAAGTGTCTGTGATTCATTCATCCATTCTCTGATTTATTCATTTAACAAACTTTTATTAAGCTCTTACTCTGTGCCAGCCCTAGGCTAGCTGCTGAGGGTACAGCAAGAAATGAAGCCTAGATTCTGATTTCCAAAGTGCATGGTCCAGTAATCCATATCTGCCTTCCTACTTAGTGGGCACATACCAGAGCTTCCAGTGGTAAGAAATCCCTAAGTAAAGAGCAAACACAGTGAAAGTCCATCGAGATGAGGAAGTGAAGAATTATGTAGCCATCCCTCAGTATCCATCAAGGATCGGTTCCAGGACCTCCCAAGGATACCAAAATTGAAAGATGCTCAAGTCCCTGATGTTAAATGGTGTAGTATTTGCATAGAGCCTACACACATACACCATATACTTTAAATCATTTCTAGATTACTTAAAATTCTGAATACAAAGTAAATGCTATAGAAATAGTTGTTATGAATTGTGTTGTTTAGGAAATAATGACATAAAAAAGTCTGTACATGTTCAGTAAAGATGCAGTTCTTTGATCTGTTGTCATTTGAATGAATGGATGCGGAACTCACAGATATTGAGGGCTGACTGTAGGAAGAGAAGGGAGAAGGAGAAGAAGACATTTAATAATTAACCAACAAATGAGTACTGCATTGTTATCCATTCCAGAGCCTGTGGCCCTGAGTAGCCAGAGAGGATGTGATTCAGTGCATGCGTGGCAGGGTTGGTCTTAGATCCAGTGTCAGGAGGAGATGGGTGTATAACACGGTGGCAGGACAGTAATGGAGGTTTGGTGGCAGGTATGAAGGGGTTTTCCTACCAACAGGGCCTTCCAGTGCCTTTATTTGTCAGTCAAAGCCTTTCTCCAGGTAATGTCAATTTGCATTTCCATGTATCTTACCTTGTCCAAACTTTATCCTACATGACCCAGCCAGGCCTTCAGCAGCAGATGTTACACATAAAGTTCCTTTTGCCCAAAAAGTCTCCTGTGTCCTCTTACTAGCGAATCCTCCCCACAGCCTGCACAGTGGCTATCACCTATCTTGCTTCCTCTGACGTGCCTGGACAGTCAATCCTTCTGCCCTGTGGGCTTCTTTGTTACTTGGCTTACTCGTCTGTTGAAGCTACCTGTGCACGAAGATGGAGTCTGACTCATTGCTCAATCAGTAGCTCCCAGCATAGAGTTCAGGGTTGGCCAATCATTCCACAGACCACTGGGAATGAATGATTGTTAGAAGGAATTAATGAGTGAGCATCTCATCATGCCACTGATCTAGCTCTCGATGGACTCATCAATGAAAGGACTGCACAGAGACTGGTGGATGATATTGGTGGCTCTCACTGGGGATGTCCACCAATGGAACCAGAGGGAATTTGGGGAAGTCTGGGCTCACTTAGAATTAAAAGAATCAGCCTCTCTGGGTATTTTTAGGGGACAGTGGAATGCCACCCTCTGTGTTAGGAATCAACCTCTGGGAAGGTCTCTCGAGGTCCTTTCATTTTGTACATCTAATGAATTCTATTTTGTTTGTGGGTTTCAGCCTGAAAAAGTGGTGCTCTGATACCAGGATGCATTGAGCCTTCCCTGAGCGGCTGCCCCAATTAGCCTGAGCAGTGACATGCAAATCCCCGAGACGTTTTGCATTTTTTCTGGCATGGTCCTCACCACAGCCTGCTCTGTGTTGTCTTTGTTTGTGTTAAGAGCTGAATCCCAGCTGTTTAGGAGTCTCGACAGCCAGGGGCTGATGTACTCATTCCTGTTTCTCCCGTAGACCTAGTTAGTAACTGACTCACAATGTGTCCTCTGTCCACTTTTTGTTTGCTTTTTTTTCTCATTGAAATGAAATTGAATTCATCTGGGTAGTGCCCTCCTACCCTTAGTTACAATTTTGACCTTTAGAAGTATAATCAGCTGTGTACAAATTTTCAAATTAACAAATTAACCATTTATCTGGAAAGGTTTTACAGCCCAGAAGCTCCAGGTAAATGCTACACTCTTACTGGCACCCAGGCTGGAGTGCAGTGGCACAATCATAGCTCACTGCAGCCTTGAACTCCTGGGCTCAAGGGATCCTCCTGCCTCAGCATCCCGAGTAGCTAGGACTACAGGCATGTGTCACTATTCCTGGTTAAGTTTCTAATTTTTTGGTAGAGGTATATTTTCACTATTTTCATCCCACGTTGGTCTCAAACTCTTGGCCTCAAGCAATCCTCCTGCCTTGGCCTCCCAAAGTGCTGAGATTACAGGCATGAGCCAGTGTGCCTGGCCACGCAACCTTATTTTTTATGGAAGTGGGCACAGCACTCCCAGTAGCCTGCAGTCACCGCTGGGCAGTGGGGCACAAGCCAGGGGAAGTAATCCCATTCTCTGAGCACCATGCTGGGTGCTTCCCCACCATCAGCCTGAAAGGAGGGTGCTAATGGCTCTCCTCTCATAGATGAAGAATTTGAAGCTCATGTACAAGGGATGAAGGTCACCCCTGCTTAGCATGTGTTCTGGTGATGAGAAAGCCACCTCTTTGTAGAGAATCCCTCCCCCTTGGCCTCATCCTCAAGGCCATTGACTTCCAAGTAGCTGCCTGGTCCTATTGAGAGAAGGCTGTCCTTGGATTGCTAAGGGTCTTGGGATGGTGAGAGAAGTACACAACTTGGAAAAGGATCTATAGACACCTCCTGAAAATGAGCCAGAAACAGCCCTCCATGCAATCGGAGGAGGATGAATCCATCGTGGAAGAAGCTAGCTCAGTTTTCCTTCAGTTTCAGCTCCTGACAGTCCCTGCATTCAGTGCTGCAGTCTAGATTTACCCAGAGGCCTGTGGTTCTCCCTCACACCCAACTCTTTCTCCATCTCAGACTCTGCTCACACTGTTTCCTCTTCTTGGAAAGGCCTCCTGATATCCTTGGCTCTTTCTGGCTGGTGCCTCTTCACACTGTAGCAGATGCTGCTGGCGCCTGGTCTCAGCTCTCCCTGGCCACTTCCAGGTTCCCCTGCAGCAGCCGCATAGTGTCCAGCCTCCACCTCCTCATGCCTCTGCTCCTCTGCCCAAGGTTTTCATTTGGCAGAAGCCAGCTGATATGGTTTGGCTGTGTCCCCACCCAAATCTCATCTCGAATTGTGGCTCCCATAATTCCTACATGTTGTGGCAGGGGCCTGGTGGGAAGTAACCGAATCATGGGGACAGGTCTTTCCCTTGCTGTTCTGGTGATAGTGAATAAGTCTCATGAGATCTGAAGGTTCTATAAAGGGGAGTTCCCCTGCACAAGCTCTCTTGCCTGTCGCCATGTAAGACATGACTTTGCTTCTCCTTCACCTTCTGCCATGATTGTGGGGCCTCCCCAGCCACGCGGAACTGTGAGTCCATTAAACCTCTTTTCTTGGTAAATTACCCAGTCTCAGGTATGTCTTTATTAGCAGTGTGAGAACAGACTAATACACCAGCTCAGCACTGTATAAGGCAGGTGGAAAATGCCAGAGATTTGGCACCCTCAGGGCAGTCCTCAGCCAGCGAGGGAAGAGAATATGTGTAGAAATGCCCTGGCTTCCTGGTCCCTGGAGGGGACAATGCTAAGATGCTTTCTACAAAATTGCCACCTGTCGCCTAGAGGGGTCACCTGCCCTTTAAGGCCCCTTTCTCGGCTTTTGTTCTTTCTGATTTACGTTCCCTCTCATTCACTTTTGCTTCCAGGGATCACCTCCCACGTAAGCTACCTGCACCAAGTCCTGGTCTCAGGGTCAGCTTGGGGTGAGGGGTGGGGGGCGGGGGGTGCAGGGAGAGAGTACTAAGACTATAATAAATAATAGCACGTTGTATATTTCAAAATTGCCAAAAGAGTGGATTGTAAATGTGTTCACCACAAAAACATAAGTATATGAAATGATGGATTTGTTAATTAGCACGATCCGATCATCCCACAGTATGAGTATATATCAAAACATACAATCATTATTTGTGAATTAAAAATAAAATTAAAAGAAGACACTCATTAAGGTCCACTGACACCTTATCTGGTGACCCCACCCCAGGTGAGAGCTGGTGAGGGTCTCCTCCTCAGAGGGCCCAGGAATCTGTGGTTTCCCCTGTCCCAGCACAGAGCAGGATGGAGTGCAATGGTCTCTTCACTTCTCTGTCTCCCCCTGTAGGCCATGGGTTCCTGGAGGGCAGGAGCTCTGTCTTGTGAGCTTTAGACTCCAGTGCCTAGCAGATAGGAGATTCTCAGTGTTTACTTTTCAACTCAGTAATTCACCATGTGGCTCAGTTTCTGCATTTATGAGCTCACCTATAGGGCCCCGGACCTTTCGAGTCTTCATGAGGACAGGATGTGGGGAAGGCCAGGTGTCACCTGGGGCTCCTGCCACCAGGCAAGGTCCTGATATAACTACGGTTATAGTTGTGGTGTGGGGCAAGGGCTCCCCAGCTCCAGATGAGCAGATTTGGGTCAATTTCTTAACATTTTTTAAGGGCTGTGATGTATCTTAGCTGTAAATGCTCTTTTCTGCGCCTGGGGCTTTTTCTTTTAGAAATGCTGCCTTGGAGGTCAGATTAAGAAGCATTTAAATGGAGCTTTTAATGATTGTTTTAAAACAATCCAGGTCATAGCATATAAACACACACACACTGATTCTGTGCTCTGTATCCTACGGCCTAGAACCAAGACTTGCTGAGTGAGTCCTCATCCTCCAGCTTAGAGGAAACAGGTGAGGATGTGGCCACCACAAAGCAAGAGGACAGGGTAGGGCAGAACACAACGGAGGGCACCCTGTCCCACTGCACTGCACTCCGGGGCTCCTGCAACCCATTCAAACATGAACAGCAAGTCGCTCAACAAGGGCTGGATTGGCCACTGTTCCCAGCTCCCACCCAAACATTCCTCTACAAGTATTTCCTCTCAGAGAAAAAATCAAAAACACCTGTAACTGGAGGAGGGGAAATGATTGTAGATTTCAGACTAAGCCAATTCAGACCCTACCATCTCCCCAGACTCTCCAATCTGGCAAAGCCCTTTGAGAGTATTTCTGTGAAACCCACTTTTCTTAATATTTATTGTCCCCAGATCTCCCCTTTGGAATACCATGAGACCTGCAGTTTCTTTCCTTGGGGAAAGGCAGGACACATGCACCCAGCAATCAGACATAACCTCAGGGATGCCTGGATCCCCTGAAACTTAGTGGGTCCTGAATGGAGCTACCTCCAGAAGACAAGTGCAGACCAAGGCTCTGGGAAGGAAGGGGCCTGGCCACTCACACATCTAAGTCAGCGGGAGGCTTAGATACAAAGCCAGGAAGCCTGGTGCCTATCTCATCAGAGAGGGAAAGATCAGGTAATTCACCAACAACACAACCATTGATATTTAATGTTGTGTCCAGGTTCAGGGCCAATTGTATATATATTTTTTGAGACAGAGCCTTGCTATGTTGCCCAGGCTGGAGTGCAGTGGTGCAATCACAGCTCGCTGCAGCCTTGACGTCCCAGACTCAAATGATCCTCCCACCTCAACCCTTCCAAGTAGCTGGAACTATGGGTGTGCACCACCATGCCTGGCTAATTTTTGTATTTTTTTGTATTGTTATTATTTTTTTTTTGTGGAGACAGGGTTTAACTATGTTACCCAGTCTAGTCTCAAACTCCTGAGCTCAAGCAATCAGCCAGTCTCGGCCCCACAAAGTGCTGGGATTACAGACGTGAGCCACCAGGCCCAGCTGCATTTTTAAAATAGTCTTTTTTTTTTTTTTGAGGTGTAATTTATTTACAGTGAAATTTAGCTATTTAACATGTACAATTCAATGATTTTATAGTGTAGAATTGTGTTCACTAAAACAGTGATAGTGATAGTGACTGTCACTAAAAATTTAGTGTAGATTTTTTATAGAATTGAAGAAAAACTTCATGCCCACTAACTGTCACTCCCCATTCTTACCTCTACCCTAGGTAAACACTAATTTACTTTCTCTCTGTAGATTTGCCTTTTATGAACATTTCATAGCAAAGAAATCACACAATATGTGTTATTTTGTGCTTGGCTTCTTCCACTTAGCATCAGGTTTTTGAGGTTTATCCATGTTTTAGGGCACAGTAGTACTTTGTTCCTTTTTTATTGCTGAGTTATAGACCCAGGGCCAATTGTTTAAAGTGGTAGCATGTGTGTGTGTGTGTGTGCGTGTGTGTGTGCATATGAGCATGTGTGTGCATGTGTGTGTGTGCATGTAGAAGAGACACGAGGAGTTGAGGTCCTGTGGGGAGGACTGGCTGGGTTTCTGTATCACAAGCTGTTTTAGTGTCTATCTATTTTTAATGGTGGGATGACCCATATGCAGGGGCTCCAAGTTAGCTGGAGAGGACAGGGCTAGTATCCGGTGGTTCTTCCTACTTTAGAGGCAAGGGTTGGCTAAGACAGTCTGCCTTTTTCCTCCTTACCGAGTCCTTGGCACATTTCTTCTGAAAACAATAGGGATTTTTGATTGTTTAATGTATCAGTCCATTCTCACATTGCTATGAAGAATTACCTGACACTGGGTAATTTATAAAGAAAAGAGGTTTAATTGACTCACAGTTCTGCAGGCTGTACAGGAAACATGGCTAGGGAGGCCTCAATAAACTTACAAATATGTTGGAAGGTGAAGGGGGCACAGGTACATCTTACATGGCCAGCGCAGGAGGAAGAGGGCAAAGGGGGAGGTGCTATACATTTGTAAACAAGCAGATCTTGTAAGAACTCACTGTCACAAGAACAGCAAGGGGGGAAGTCCACCCCCATGATCCAATCACCTACCACCAGGCCCCTTCTCCAACACTGAGGATTATAATTCAACATGAGATTTGGGCAGGGACACAAATCCAAACCATATCATTCAAGCTGTAGGACTGTGGGATTTTCTCCCCCACAGAGCTGTACTTCTTTTGTGCTTGACTCATCTGAATTCAAAATCTTGAATATCTTTATTCTCATCCCAGACTCAAGGAAAGAGATCCTCATGATACTGTTTGCTTTGATGTAGGGTCTGGGGTGGAGTTGATGGGGTGATTGGCTGGGCTATTGGTAGTGGGTGATTGATGGGGCAATTGGCAAGTCCAGGTATCCCATAGGCAGCCTTGCGGGGATGTATGTGTTTTATGTGTTATCCTTCCTGACCCAGGTTCAGCCTGAACCTTGGCTGAGAGCAAGGCAGAGTTGGAGCACAAGGCAGTGCCCAGGAGGACGCTGGAAGGCTGGAGCCCATCCCAAAGACAGGCTGTGGGGAGCCCAGAGAGCACCATGTTCCAGGGTCCTCCCAAACAGTCTTCAGATTACCAAGGACTGTTACGTGGGAGAAAGTATCTGCACTCCATGAGCCTCCAGCACGCTGGACAAAAACCAGTGTTCCTGAGTCATAGCTTGTGGACAACAGGAGGGGGCTGTGGCATCATGAGCCACTGGAAAAGGGACTCGGTTCTGGCTAGTGTGCCAGTCCCGACAGGTGATTCAGATCCCAATTAGGAATTTAAGTATAATCCTGGCCATGTCAACTGGGAAGCCTTGGCTTAGGCTGGGAAGGAGGGGGCTGCTATTCACGCCTTAGGCTCACTTCTGCTATGTAGACATCAGGCTGAGGGCATGGAGACACTAGGGTTCTCCCTGTCCTTGGTAGCAACTGACTTAAGAAATGGGCATGGCTGACCCTTCTTGGGCAGGGCTCCTGGGTCTACCATTGGGTGAGCTGAAGGAAGTTAGGGTTAATTTCTTTTTTGTCACTCTAAGTATCTTCCCATTTCCCTAAGCTCTGGGCTTTGGGGTTAAACTACTGGGGTTAAGTAATAAGAAAGGAGTAAATTCATGAGTCATTCTCATGTCTTTCTGATGTCCTCAGGTCTATTAGTCCCCAGTAAGTCCTTAATATTCCCAGCATTATTGAGGCAGTTTAATGGCTCCTATATTTAAGAGGTACAGTGAACTTGCCTTACAATCATTCTTATAAGATCCTTTATGAATAGCAACAATGTTCACATTACGATTTTACATTCTGCTTTAATAAGGATGGAATTGCCATGGGCGATTCTGAATGAGCTGGTCTTGGCTTCTAATTGCTGTAGGTCTTCTGGCAGCATCATGCTCTATTTCCTGGCTCTTCACTAGATTAAATTAACTTTCCTCACAGTTCAGCCCTTAACCCTTCTTTGGGCTAGCAATCTGGAGAGACAGATCAAAAGATTACAGAATTTTTGGCACTCAAGGGCCCCCCTGACCCCAACAAACTGCAGAAATCTTCAAAATGGCAGAACAGACCTATGGATGGTCCAATTTCAACTTGAATCTATGAAGGATAGGTCCCCTGTTTTAGCCCCAGATGGCTCCTTTGCTGAGTAGCTCCAGAGAACTCCCCTTAACATTGAGCAGAGTGGACCAGAGAAAAGTGGTTTTGGAGACAAACAGATCTGTGGTGAGTCTGACTATATCTATAACATTAAGCAGATTATTTCATTTCTCTGTGTTTCAGCTTTACCATTGATAAAATGCACATAATGATGTTGATCCCAAGTTGTATGCAGACTTAGCTGTGATAATAGATGGCAATGCTGAGCATGGAACAGGTGCTCAACAAGCTATAATTATATTTGTGAGTAATAGTAATGCCCTGGCAGGTACTAAAGACAGACTGCTTCAAGATCTATTCCAAACCACTTCAAACTCGCCTTTACAAGAAAGGCTAGAAAGCTCAAACTAAAACAAAATTAAAGAAAGCTGAGATTCCCTGTTCTCTCCTGCATCCAGAGTTCTGTGAGTGTCTCAGCTTCTGCCAGAGATTGGAGCAGCAGTGAGAAAGTGGAGGTGATAGCCTGGATGGGATAACTGGATCTTTCTGGTGGGGGTGGTATCTGCATTTCCTGGAGTAGTCCCTGTAGAGTTCCTAGCATCTGGTTCCCAAGCACCACAGAAGCTCAGTGGAGCCCCAGTCTGGGATTCTCCACTGGAGTCTGAGTTATGGTTAAGCGTCTCTCCTGCCTACATTGTTCGTGGGCATGTAGAATCTAAGTCTGATTTCCTGACTCTTCCAGAGATGCTGTGAGCTAAGTCTTTAATAAATTATTTATTGTCTAAATTAGCTTGAATCAATTCTTCTTTTTAAAATCTGTAGCCTAAAACCATGATCAATATAATTGCTTGTAACAATTCCTCCACTTCTAAGAGCTGTCTAAAATGCTTTTCTAAATTTTTTTTTTAATTTTTTGAGACAGAGTCTTTCTCTGTCACCCAGGCTGGAGTGCAGTGGCTCGATCTTGGCTCACTGCAACCTCTGCCTCCCAGGTTCAAGTGATTCTCCTGCCTCAGCCTCCAGAGTAGCTGGGATCACAGGTGCCTGCCACCATGCCCAGCTAATTTTTGTATTTTTAGTAGAGACGGGGTTTCGCCATGTTGGCCAGGCTAGTCTCAAACACTTGACCTCAGGTGATCCACCCATTGCCCTCCCAAAGAGTTGGGATTACAGGCGTGAGCCACCACGCCTGGCCTAAAATGCTATTTGGAGCAGCACAGAGCACACCTTTGTGAAGACAGCCAGCAATGAAAAGATCTCAACAGCTCATTAATCTGGGCACTTTATTTTACAGAGAGGAAAACTGAGGGCCAGTAGTGAACAGTAACTCTCCCGGAGCTCAGTGTCTAGAGTATTGGGCATTTGCTCCCACTGTGCCGGGCTGTGTACTCAGTCCTATATTTGTCATCTCATGTAATTCTTTCTAGAGTCCTGAGGTGTAGACTTTATCATCTTTTTACAGGAAGGAAGTAAGGCTCAGAAAGTGTATGTAACTTTCCCAAGAAGTCAAACAGACATTATCAAGCAGAGCTGGAACTTTGGCATGAAAGTAATGCCAAAGCCCATACTTTTAACCTGAACGTGTGTCTGCCTTTGATGACATGGATTTTCATATTACCCCTTCATAATCCTAACTAACTTGAAGTGATTTTAAGGTGATTAGAAAGGGAATGTAAAATGGCATTGGTGCCTCTTCTGCACCCAGTGGTGCTGGCTGGGTGTTGAAACAAAGGCAATGTTGTGAAAATGTTAATTCTCTGAGACTAGATGAAGGCTTCATTGTCAAGGACAAATGTAAGTTCACTATAAGCACAGAGAATGGCTACCTTCATGGAACAAATAGTATCTTCTACGCATGTAGAGAAAGGACTCCTGCCATTCCTTCCCACCCTTTCACCTTCTTCCCACCATCCAACCAACTCCCTTATATAGGAGGACAGTTGCTAATATAATGGATCTGGTCTTGTGACTTGGATTGGACCACCTTTTACCAGTGCCTGGACAGGGACTTTCTGTTCAGGGGCCTTGGTGAGATCTTTGTCTCTCTATCTCTCTCTTTCCTTCATCTCTCTGATTGCAACAGTACAGGTCATGAATTCATGAGAAAAGACAGGGGTGCCGAACACCATTCATGTTTGGAGAACTACAAGTAGATTCAGATGACTGAGAATGTGGTGTATTATAGAAGGAGATGGCCAGAAGGTGGAGCAGATCATACGGGGCTCTGAGTAGCTTTAAGGCACCCAGGTGCCTGTTCAATCCCTGCTACCCAGCTAAACCCCATATGTAACTAAAACTACATGGAAGTCCTACTTCAACTTCTCCTCACATTGCCCTAGCTTCTCTCTACCTTCCTTCCTCCCTAGTCTCTGATTCCCTTTTGATGCCTTTTCCCTTCAAATATACTTAGCATGGTGATTTTAATGGGCTTTCACTCAGACCCACCTATCAAAGGTAGATGAACCCTGTAGACCTATATCCTACTCCCATTCCAGAATGTCACACAAACAAAACACCTGCTTTAACCAGAGTCCATGCCTGTGGCTTTCCTATCATGATAACTTTTGATGGTCTGAGCACCCAGTGAGTTAGTAGTCATCAGCCTCTTTAATATGTGAGGGAGGCCCAGAGAGACTTGGCAAAACGGCCAGGGTTGCTCAAAGTCTTAGTAGCAGAGCCCAAAATCTTGACAGTTGTGACCCTAATGCTGGTGCTCCTACTGGGCTGGGGGTTTATTTTATCTTCCTCATCCTTGGCCTTAGCCAAATGCTCCTGAAATCTATGGCAATGTCCTGCTGAACTTGGCCCCACAGAATAAGCCAGGCCTAGTCCTGGGCTTGGTTATTTTTCCTCTTGTGGCCCTGAGCCCCCTCATGTTGCTGGAGAGCTCTAAAGAACAGCATGAAAAACCGAGGTTGCTGTTAGTGGGTGGGAATTTAATGGGTTTGGTTGGTTGGTAGATGATAGCAGAAGCCTTGCTGGAGGACCTTGCTTCTGCTTTCCTTAGTTTCCTTACATGTACAGTAAGGAAGCTGGGCACACAGCCTGGCTTAGCTCTCATTGTTCATGGGTCTTTAGTTCAAGAAATGGAAGGCCAAAAAAAAAAAAGGAAAAAGAAGTCCTGCAGGAAGGCCAGTTCTGCTTTCCTGGGTCCACCCCTGAGCTTCAGCCATGCGGTTTCTGAGCTGATGAGGGCCAGAGGCCAACATGAATCTATGTGTCATCTCATGGGAAACTAAGATGGGTTGGTGGAGGTGGCACAGACAGTATGTTGAAAGAATTCTGAGGCTACCCTTGAGCTTAGCAGAGAAAGAATTCTTGACATGATTCATATTGCCTACCATGAGGGCAGGATTTGGAGGTGGTGGCAGGCATGCCACAAGCAGCCAGCTCTAGCCAGTGGTAGAATCAGCTCATCAGCTGTGGAGGAAAGAATGACTTTATTCCCACTGGCCTTGAATCAGTTTTTCCAGAAGTGAGCTCTAAGTCTCCTTTCATCCTCTAACCATATTTCATGGACAGATATCATGATTCTTATTCTATATACAAGTAAATCAATGCTCAAAGAGGTTGGGCAACTTGCCCAAGGCCACTCAGCTAGGACATGATGTATCTAGGATTCAAATCCAGATCTGTCTAATTCCAGTCTGTTTTATTTCCATGCATTGGTACATTCTGCTCCTTATGTTTCCTCTCTGGCAAGGGCTGAATTAAAGTTTTATAAGTATGCATGTATTTTTTCAAAAGATTATCAACAAATGAAAAGTTGAAATAATCTTTAAAAAAGATTTCTCAGCTCAAGACGAAAAATCCTGATTTGAAAAATTAAAGTCATAGAACAGTTGCAGAGGCAGTCATTAGGTCCTTCAAAATCTCCTAAACTTGAGAGGGAACAGCTAGTGAGAGCTAATAGAGATGCTTGCAAAGGTGACCTCAGGCCTTTCCAGAGATTAGCCCAAACCAGATAAGGATAAAATACTTTCACTAAGGCAATTAGAGCTAGCATGAGAGGAATGTTCCCGGGAGACATCACTTCTGGGACACTTTAGCTATAAGCCCCAGGCGTTTGACAGCCACAGTACCTTAAAGCAGAGAAAGAGTTAGGTCTATTTCTAACTGCAAAAGCAGGAAAACCCTCCACTGGGTTCAGCAAAGAGTTCATCCGTGAGTGGTCTATTCTGATACGGATGTAATTTTTTTTGTATTCCTTCTCAATGTCTGATTTATCCAGCGGCATATCACATGACTAAACACAAAGCAAGTAGAGATGAGAGTTACCAAGTGATGCCCAAAGGTTTATAGACTTGAGGCCATTCTCTGAAATCATAGAACTCTTTAGGATCTATTATATTGATATCTGTGTTTAGATACAATCTGGGCATGGTAGGTGATAGACATGAGAGATGGGGGCTAGACGATGGGGGCCCTTGAGTGGTGTGTTAAGATAATTGGACTTTATCTTATGGGCACTCTCTTCAAACAGTTTGAATGGGGGAGATTGATATCATCAGACTGGCATTGCAAATGGCCAAACCAGTGAAGTGTGGAATGTGGACAGAGGGAAACCAGGCTGGAGGAAGGGAGATAGTCAAAAAGTAGGTGGAAAAGTGTCTGGTTTCCCATTTTACTGTTTCCATGAGGGAAGAAATTACACTTGATTTACCTATTTGTATATCCCTAGAGCTAAAGATAGTGTCTGCCACCTAGCAGGCTGTATTAGTCAGCTTGCACACTCCTATAAAGAACTATATGAGCCTGGGTAATTTATAAAGAAAAGAGGTTTAATTGACTCACAGTTTCACATGGCTAGGGAGGCCTCAGGAAACTTATAATCATGACGGAAGGCACAGGGGAAGCAAGCCATGTCTTACATGGTGGTAGGAAAGAGAAGTAGACTTTTAAACCATCAGAGCTCATGAGAATTCACCCACTATCACAAGAACAGCATGGGGGAAACCACCCCTATAATCTAATCACCTCCCACCAGGTCTCTCCCTAGACACATGGGGATTACAATTTGAGATGAGATTTGAGTGGGGATACAGAGCTAAACCAAGACACAGGCCCAAAATAAGTATTTGTTAAATGATTGAATGATGTGATTTCAGTAATCCTATTGGGAAAAGAGAGTAAAGTCTTAACCAAATTCTTAATAAAGTGAACTGAGAGGAGAGGATGGATTTGAGAAACAGGGGATAAAGTTGGGAGACTTTGGTAATGGATAGAAGTGGGATGTGGGGGCAAAAAGAGTGTTAGATGCCTGCAGTTTTCTGGCTTGGGGACTTGGGGACACTCACTGAGTGTGATGGAAACAGATTTGGGGAGATGGTGGGTCAGGGTGAGGTTGGGATGCCCTTGAAACATGCATATTCTCATATCACTGAGCAGCCAACTTTCTCCTCTGCACTGTCCCTTTAGCATGCACTGTTCTTTTCAAACCAGAATCCCTTCCTTCCCTTTCATACAGTTAACTCTCCTGCGCTTTGGACCCAGCTCTACCTCACTTCTCCACTGAAGACTTTCCTAGACCCAGCTAGGCCAGTCAGATTCCCAGGCTCTAGTAGACTGCCTCCTTCTCTTCTAGCTGTAGATCTCAATTGGCAATGGGCCCCTTATGTGTGGTTCATGGATTAATATCTATCTCTCCTTTTAGAGAGGGTTAGCTCGTACCAGGAGCACGTCTCTTTGGTAGTCACCACTGACTCCTAGTAATAAACACCATGCCTGACACATGGTAAGGGCTGAAAAAAATATTTGTTGAATAAACGATCAAGTGAATGAGTGTCTGTATAAACAAACGAATGCATGTACAGCTGTCATAGCTCTATCTCTTAATATTGAGTCCCAAATTAGCTTTCCCGATGGAATCAAAGAGGCAGTTTTGCAGAGCTGGAGTAACATGAGTTTCTGGATTTGAATTGATGTGCCTGCAACACAGTAGGTGCTTGGTAAATGCTCACTGAATTATTCCAAGCTTTTCTGATCATCTCATCTGAACATCTTTAGGCAAGAAATACAGTGTTTTGAAACTTTGACTTCATTTATCCATATGAGGATAAAGACATCTATCTCAGTTTTTGAAAAATGAGAATTAGGTGAGATTACCTATGTCAATACCAGGCACATAGTAGACACTCATTAAATGTTTATGATCAACAACTGAGTGAATCATGTAATAAAAATCCCCAAGAGTTTACAGGGACCAATCAATAAAAAAAATGAGTGCGGCATCAAGAAAATCCAGGTCCTTCCACACACAAAAGGACACACACACGCACACACACGCACACAGCCCTGACCCCATATCTTCCCTCTGTATTTTCTATTAGCTTTCTGCAGCTGGTCAAACTCCTATAAAGGGGTTAGCTTTCATGCTGTGAAGAGTTTCCAAATATTTTAAGACATGACTCAAACACAGTGAAGTGAGTGAGTTTCTGAATGTGTGTATGTGCTCAATGGCAGTGTCCACTGCATGGCAGATACTCGGTACCTGCCTACTTCTTTTCTTTTCCATTTTCCGCTGTCTTCTCAGCTACTTTCACAGAGCTTAACACATAGTAGGTGCTCTGTGAAAGTTTGAGCCAAAGATACAGGGAAAGAAGAAAAGAAGGGAGGGAAGGGGGTGGTATAAACATGTGTTCATGTTTTTCTTTCTTTCCAGGCACATTATTGCCAACAGACATGAATTGAAGGAGAGAGTGGAACAGGTTGGAGCTGTCGGAGAGGGCAGGCTCATTGTCTGGAGCTGCCTAGCACCTTTATGTATAATTAACACCACGTGGAGCCCCCAGTGTGGCTTGAGTTTGCAGGCTCCATGTTGCCCACTGTGCCTAATGTTCACCCTGCTGCTGTTGTTAAATCACCAGGAGATCTTGGCCACCTCCCTGTGACTTCCCTGACTCTGTTTCTGGATGCCTGGATTTGGTGATTCTCTAACAAGTGTAAGAAGAGTAGTAACAGCTCTTTCAATTGTACAGCACTCTAGAATTACTGATCTCCCTATAGACCACTCTCTCTCTTGAGCCGCCTTCTGGACATCCCAGCAGGTGCAACATGGATCTCATGATCTTGCAGGCTTCTGCTTAGTCCCTTCTCCTGCATCATTCAACTTGTCAACTGGTAGAGTGTGAGTCATCCTAGAAGCCCCAAATCAGTTGGTGTTGAACCTACCAGCATTCAGATCCATCTCAACCCCTTACCAAATGTGTGACCTTGAGTCAATTACATAACTTCTCTTAGCCCCAAGTTTTCTCATCTGCAAAAATGGAAAAGAATGAACCTTATTAATAGTTGTTCACAGGGATGGTAAAAGGTCATGCTTGCAAAAATGTCAGCTTAGTGTAGACAAGATAATTAATACATGAGTCTTTCACACCTTTGCTCATCTATGTCACTTCTCAGAAATTAATAAATCATCACAGAATGGTCACTTTTCCTTGTATTATTTTAAGTCTTAAACCTCAGTCAGCATCTGCATCATGAGAGGCACAATTTAAAATGCAGGTTCTCAGCCCTGGTTTTTAAGATGCGACTGCCTTCATGTTGCAGGGCCCAGGAGTCTGCATTTACAAAGAGGGGCCTGTGATGTTGTAAAGACTGCCCCTTGAAAAAACCTTGTTTTCAGTAAAGATCTGTGGTTTAATTGGAGCTCACTCGTTCCCTAGCTGACTGGCTTGCGGGTTTGTGGAGTAGAGGAAAAAGAAAGAAGGGGGACTTAATAAAAGGTTGAAGAGATTA
Source organism: Pongo pygmaeus (assembly GCF_028885625.2). Taxonomy (NCBI): domain Eukaryota; kingdom Metazoa; phylum Chordata; class Mammalia; order Primates; family Hominidae; genus Pongo; species Pongo pygmaeus. The sequence continues at coordinate 146,717,038 of NC_072380.2, forward strand.
GAGAGGGAGGGTCCCTGCACAGTTGTCTCTCACTGGATGGGAAAGGTTGACAAAGCCTCTGTCTCTTGTTGCCCATAAAACCACTATTGTGCTTAAATTGGCAATGCTTAAGGAAAGAAGCACGCCGTCTTGGCTTCGCGTAGCTGTAATCATGGCTCTTCTAATTAAAGGCTGCTGGCGGAAGGCCGTCCTGGCATCTAAAAACTCCCTCTGGGGCAGCCACATTTCTAAATGCCAGTGGTTGGTTCCTGGAGCTCCGGGAAAGGGGAGCTCCCAGAGGGTTCCTGGGGAACTTTGTTCTGGAAGATTATTTGTATCTCCTAATCAGCATCAGAGGGTTGTAGGGGAGGGGTTCTCAACATCCTTGCCCCCTTCTCATCTCCCAAAGGTCTTTAAAGACTTAAGGGGTGCTGAGAGGGTAAATTGCTACCTTTCGCTCATCCTCTCTCCTTGCCTCCTCTCTCCTGCTTGGAATCAAAGGACAGTTCCCAGGATGGGAATCAAGTGACCCAGTAAGTGAACAGGAAGAGAGGGTCTTCACACACAAATCCCAAAGTTCAGATTCAAGGTCTGGTTTTCCCCCTCCTTTTGGCTATTTTGTTGATTTTTGGACATTGAAAAAGTACCTGCAAAGTCACTTCTTAAAATCTGGTGTCGCTGTTTTCAAACTAGGAGATGTCTTGGCTCCATTTCAATAGCACATGGAAATCATACCTCGTAGAGCTTAGGGGGAATCAGAAACAAATCATGCAAGGTGGCTGGCGTAGCATGGTGGAATGATTTCATTTGCTGCCCATTTAAATGTTGTTTTACAACAGCTTCCCGAGAGAGACCGATAAAAGGAGAAGGTTTGGAAGTGAGAGAGCCGTGGGTTCAAATCCAATGCTCCATATACCATAGTAAGGCAGCTGCCAGGAGGAGCCCACCGTCTCTGATTCTGACTCCCTGAGACTACGCACAAGTGCTATTAACATCCAGCTCAGAGTTTTAGGTAGAAGTGAGTCATTCCTTCTTCTTGTAGAGCAAAACATCTCAGTAGTCCCCTACAATATAAAAGTAACACATGAGAATATGTTTGTGTAGTTCATGCTGCTTGTGAGGTCTCAGGAACACTTTGCTCTTCTTCTATTGGCTTGATGATTTGCTCCTATCATAACCTGAGGCCCACTTTTTTTATTTTTTATTTTTTGAGATGGAGTCTTGCTCTGTTGCCCAGGCTGGAGCTCAGTGGCATGATCTCGGCTCACTGTAACCTCCACCTCCCGGGTTCAAGTGATTCTCCTGCCTCAGTCTCCCAGGTAGCTGGAAATACAGGTGTGGGCCACCATGCCCAGCTAATTTTTGTATTTTTAGTAGAAACGGGGTTTTGCCATGTTGGCCAGGCTGGTCTCTAACTCCTGACCTCATGTGATCCGCCCACCTCAGCCTCTCAAAGTGCTGGGATTACAGGAGTGAACCACTGCACCTGTTCCCACTTTCAAGATTTCTAACCTTCTCCTTGGATGTCTCACTAGTGGTAAGATACTCCAGGGCTATTTTACTTCATTTATTGTATATTTGTATTCCAAGGCTCAAGGATTATAAGATATATATCTCTTATATATATAAATGCATATTATATATACATATATTCATGTACATATATATGCATGCATAGAACATACAACATACATATATATGCATGTGCATATATAGGTTTCTATGCATAAATATATAGAGAACACATGTAAGCATGTACATATTGACATGCTTCATAAATAAATGTGTGTATACATACATAGTTATAAACAACCATGGCTACATTATCTACATACATGTGCATGTACACACGTATGAACAATGTGTGCTTGGAAGTCTCAGATGTATGTCAGAGGTCATACTCTCAGTGGTCAGCAAGGGTTCCCAGGCCTTCTCACTGTATCTAGGTCATCACCCGTGGAGCCTCTGAGGCCGATGCCCCTGTTAGAGGTCACCCGTGGCGTCCTGGCCTCCTGGCCTCTGCCCAGCACTCTATCAGCCCACTGCTTCGTCTGCTGCAGCCCACCTTGGGCCACGGTATTGGCGGAAGCAGTGCCCACTCGGTTGCTCCTGACTTTGGAGGAGGCCCAGCACAAAGCAGTTTGGGTGCTGAGCAATTAACAGGCAGGCTCTTCAGGTTCTTCACGGACCTTTCCTCCCAAGCAGGGCAGGGACAGGGTAAGTAGTCAGCATGCACTTTCCTGTTCCACCCTCAGGCCTGAGGTTGAGTCCCTTTGTCAGATGACCTCGCTTAGAGTCCTTCTGAAACCCCTCGTTGCAGGGTGCCCTTAATTGTGCTGCGTCTGCTCCAACTCCCTCCATACCCACACCAAGCCACAGGCCTCCACATAGGCCCTCAGGTGTCTGAACCCTAAATTAAAATCTGGTGTTGCCCTTTTCCTAAAAGATACCTTGGCTCCACTTCAATAGCACATGGAAGTCATATCTTGCAGAGATAAGGGGGAGAATAGAAACAAAGAACGCAAGGTGGCTAGCATAGCGTGTGGCGTGATGAATGAAGGGTGGCATTGCTGACCTTGTGTCACAGCTGAAGAAACAGAGAGGTGAGTGAACTTGCCCGATGTCACCCAGCTGAGAACTGGGATACTGAAGTCAACCTCAAGTTTGCCCCTCTGACCTGGAAGCCCGTGGTCTTTCCTCTGCGGAGCCTCTTGGGGCAGCAGCAGAGCTGGGAGAGCTATCAGCTCTTTTGGCTCTGGGCCCAGTGTTCTTTGTGCAGTACCAGGGCCTCTCTGAGTGAAAATCTGAAGACACAAGCTCAAAGCCTGCAGGGCCCAGGGAGCTGCCGGTGTTGGTGAACTGGCACTGGGGCCAGCTCCAGGAGGTGGGGGAAGCCTGGCCAGCTGGAGGAGAACACCCCCCACCTAAAGGGGCATCTGCTCCTCTGCCCAGCCTGTGGTTCCCCTGGGAGTGAAGGCCCAGCGTTGCAAGATCTTAATGGAAGTCACACATTGGAGATTTTAGGTAAAATTAGCCCTTGGATAATTCCCAGCAGCTAATTCAAATTATGTGTGTGTGTGTGTGTGTGTGTGTGTATTCCTATTATGCTAGCTAAACAAAACACATATGTTAGTAGGATCTTGCTGGCAAGCTGCCAATTTGCCTCCTCTGCTATAAACTGTTTTACAATTTAAGGGAGGTATTTTGGTTAATTTTTGTTTGTTTGTTTTGCAGATGAATCTGACAAACCTACCTCAGTTACCCCAGAACTCCTATGACCGGCTTTAAGCTCTGGTCAGGGAAACAGAGGAAAAAGCAGCCTGAGAATTACTGAGGAAGACTGGACGGAAACCAGGGTCAGGTGGGGCTCATGGCTTTTTGAACCCCTGAGGCTCCAGTTCACCTGTAGAGTGAGCTCTTTTGTTGAGCAAGACGCAAGCTTTGTATCCTCATCCATAGCCCAGGAAAGCACCAACTTATAAGGTCAAAGAGAAGGCTGCAGGTTTGTGTTTGGAAAGAACCTAGGGTAGTACCTGGCACAAAGCAGACTCTAAATGGCAGCTTGTAGGCCTGGCTGCTTGATTTATGTGTCCCAGCAAAAGAAAGAAATGTGAGGTTGCTTGTTCAAAACTTGTTAAGAATTTCAGTATGGTGACAGCAAAGTATTAAATGGAGCCAGGAGCCCTTCTAAACATAGGCCCTGTGTGACTCTACAGCTTATATGCCCATGAAGCCAGCCCTGGGTGGCCATCATTATTAGCTAGCAGAAACAATATTTGTTGAGCAACTGCTGTGTGCAGGGCACCATGCTAAGTGCTTGCCATGGTTTTATGTAATCCTTGCTATAGCCTTAAGTATGGATATAGCTATTATTCTCACTTAACAGGTAAGGAGAATGAGGCACAGAGAGGTTGAGTCATTTGTTCAAGATCACACAGCTGGCGAGTGGCAGAGTTGGATTTGACCCAGGCAGTCTCGCCCAGAAGCCCATGTTAGTAACCACTGGGCTATATTATACCGTTCTTATGATTGTCATTATCATTATCATTGTCTTCTTCTGAACTTAAACAGGGAACTTGGTCTCACTAGGATGGAGCACCCAGAGACTCCCTGAGCCAGACCCAGAGATTAGGCCCGGGAATCTTATTCCCAAAGCCAGAGAGGCTCAGGTACAGGAGGCAGTATGCAGTCCTCCCTGGAGATGCTGCCTGTGAGGTGCTTACATTGGGAGGTCGGCACCCAAAAAGCAAGGAGAAGAGAGATCAAATGAGGACACTCCTGCTATTCATTAAACCAAGGAGAGGCCTCTGCAGGACTGAAAGCACACGGCTTTGTTCTTTATTCTCTGATCCAAAGTCTGGATCAGAGCTAATCAACCGCAAAGCGATTATTCACATTACACAGCTTCAGGCTGACTCAGCACCTTTGGAACCCAGGTTGGATAACAGATCCTCTCTTCCCATTGTCCTGTAGAGATTCCAGGCAGCGGAGGCCACCCCATTTGATATGAGACTGCAGCAAATTCTCCTGAGATCAGACAGGTGCCTGCCCCTGACTAGGGAGTATTCTTCCTCTTTGTTTTCTCTTTCTGGCATGGATAAGTAAACTGCCTCTATGGTCCCATCTTTTTCTTTTTCTTTTTTTCTTTCCTTTTCTTTTGTTTTTTTTTTTTTGAGACAGAGTCTCACTCTGTTGCCCAGTCTGGAGTGCAGTGGCACAATCTTGGCTCACTGCAACCTCCGCCTCCCAGGTTCAAGCGATTCTATTGCCTCAGCCTCCCAAGTAGCTGGGATTACAGGTGCATGCTGCCATGCCCAGCTAATTTTTTGTACTTTGGTAGAGATAGGGTTTCACTGTGTTGCCCAAGCTGGTCTCAAACTCCTGGGCTCAGGCAATCCACCCACCTCGGCCTCCCAAAGTGCTGGGATTACGGGTGTGAGCCACTGCTCCCAGCCCCCATCTTTTTCAAATAATCTCATGAATTCAAGATTTTAAGTTGAAAGTGGGAGGATAATGTATCAGCAATATTTTTGAAAATGTTGAAAAGAAAAAATGTACCCCAATTTCAATGATTCTCAGAGCAATAATTTAATTTCTCACCTATGCAATAGGAATGATGGTAATAATGATGATGATGATGATTGTAACAGCTAACATATATTGAGCCCTCACAACGTCCCAGGCACTTTGCTAAATGCTTGACTCAAATTATCTCACACATGCACTCCTACTTGACATAGGTGTGACCCTGTTGTCCCAAACACTTACAATCTTTTTTCAAGATGCACTAAATTATAGCTCAGGCAATTTACATGCAATTAATCTCCTTAATGGAATGTTTATGGTTAGATAATAGAACCATGGTATAGATGAGTGGCAATTCATTGAGCTCCTCTGCTCCAGTTGGATCTTGCCTGTTCTAAGAGGAGTGTGGTGGGGGATGTGGAAAGGAAGGTGAAGGGGAGGCAGGGCTGGGAACCTGACCACTGCCAGTGACCCCCCTCGTTTCCCTCTGTATCTCCCTCACTAAGCTTGCTCCCTCATAAACTTCAGCAACACTGTCCTTTTGTCTTTCTTTGTTCCTTAAATTCTCTGTGCTCTATCCCTCTTCAGGGCCTTTGCAAGTGCTGTTCAACCCCTTTGTCTTCTGTGTGCTTGGTTAGCATCCACACATCCTTCTGGCCTTCAGCTTGGTGTCATGTTCTTGAGAAGCCCTCTCGGACCCTGGGTCCTGGTTGTGCTGCACAGCCTTCTTCCTATTGCTTGCCAAAGCTGCGCTTGAACATTCGTTTTGGATCTTATTTGTTAGTGCCTCCCATGCGTTAGACTCTTCACACCACGAGGACAGAGAGCATGCCTATCTTATTCCTATTTATTATCATTGCATCCCTACCACCTAACACATAGTATGGATTCAATAAGTGCTTGTTGAAGGAGTGAATAAGTAGAAAGATGTGTTCAGGTAGCACATATGCATCAGCTCCGTGAATGTGGGTGATGAATTCATGCTAAACTGCACCCAAGTCCATACCAGGGGAAAGGGGATAGGGTGTCATGGCCTCAGCCAGGGGTCGGATAGGCACACTGGATACTTTGTAGGTTGATGGCAGCATCATCGAATCTGATCTTCCAGGGTATGGGGCTGGCCTTTATGTGGACTGGATTTGAAGCTGGAAAAAAGAGAAACTGAGAGAGCCAGGAGAGTGCTAGGCAAATGCCCCTCTGCTGGCCCAGAATTTTCTCCCCTGCCCAAAGCAGAAGCACTGGGTCCTCAAGGTCTAGACCAAGAGGTAGTAAACAGTCTCTGTAAAGGTCCAGATGGTAAATATTTCAGGCTTTGTGAGCCTTATGGCTTGTGTTGCAACTATTCAACTTATATCATCATAGCACAAAAGCAGCCGTAGACAATGCATCAGCCAATGAGTCTGACTGTGTTCCAATAAATATTTATTTATTGACGTTTGAATTTCACATCTTCATGAATCATAATTTTTTTCTTTTTCCTCTCAACCATTAAACAATGTTAAGGCCAGGCGCAGTGGCTCACGCCTGTAATCCCAGCACTTTGGGAGGCCGAGACAGGTGGATCACGAGGTCAGGAGTTCGAGACCAGCCTGGCCAACATAGTGAAACCCCATCTCTACTAAAAATACAAAAAAATTAGCCAGATGTGGTTGCATGAGCCTATAGTCCCAGATACTCAGGAGGCTGAGGCAAGAGAATTGCTTGAACCCTGGAGGTGGTAGCTGCAGTGAGCCAAGCCACGCCATTGCACTCCAGCCTGGGCGACAGAGTAAGACTCTGTCTCAAAAAAAAAAAAAAAAAAAATGTTAAAATGATTATTAGCTTGTTGGTTGCACAAAAAAACGGGTGACCTGCTGGATTTGGCTCACTGGCTGGGGTCTGCCGACCCTGGTCTGTACTCTTGCTCCATATCTCTGTTTTCTCTGCCATTTCATAGAAGATGCTTTTTTAGGTCGGCCGGGTCCAGGTCCTCAGGTGCCATTTCCTCCTTGTGAGATCTAGGGGGTGTCATTTGATCTCTTGGGGCCTGGGCATTTAGCGGTTGGGTTAGATAAGTTCCAAGCTGAGGCTTTCTGTTAATGGTTGAGTGACGCTGATGTCTGGAGACTCCTGCTGGGGTCTCTCCACTCCATACTGGGGGTTCTTCTGGGGAGGTTCTGCATGGCTTTGAGAAAAACTCTGAACATCAGAGCGAGACCACCATGTAGGAAGCCACCAGTGGATAGAGACGCAGATTCCAGATTCCTGAGCTGTGGGTGCCACTGGGGGTCTTGTTCATTGAAAGAACCTCCAATTCACACTTGGAATTGGACCTGAGCCACGCATTCATTCATATTCCTTCCAGAAAACTGTGCAAGATTATGGGAATCCATCCTTATCTTCAAACACTCTGCTGTTGTGAAATAAAGACTTGATTTTCATCAAGCAGGAAGAGGTGAGGCTTGAGTGGGGTAAGGGACGTGGGACATGTTACCACAAGCAGTGTGTGGGCAAAGATCACAGCTCACAGCCGATTTGTAAAACAAAAAGCCTGGCCAACCTGCTTTTTGTCTTATCACCTTATTCTTTGTAAATGACCCAAGTATATACCCAACCCGGAAACTGGGGCTTACTCAGGCTTTCTGTCCTTTCTCTCACACACACCATTAATCCTGTCAATCTGTGCATCTTTCCCAGGACCACTTGAGAGTGTGTGACCTTTCTTGGACTCCAACCCACACTTCCTTCACCCAGCACTTTACCTTCCCGCACCTGGACCAAATTTGACCTCCTAAAATCGTTGATCATCGTCCTGCCTTTAGACACTTTCTAATTTTCAGGTCATGATACATGTTGTTGTGTGTTTGTTTTGTTTTATTTTCCAGAAAGGAAAATCTGATTGTATCAGTTAACTGGTAGAAATTATTTAATGGCCTGGAATAATGAAAAGTTCTGGAGGCCGGGCGTGGTGGCTCACGCCTGTAATCCCAGCACTTTGGGAGGCTGAGGTGGGCGGATCACGAGGTCAGGATATCGAGACCATCCTGGCTAACACGGTGAAAACCAGTCTCTACTAAAAATACAAAAATATTAGCCAGGGGTAGTGGTGGGCGCCTGTAGTTCCAGCTACTCGGGAGGCTGAGGCGGGAGAATGGCGTGAACCCGGGAGGCGGAGCTTGCAGTGAGCCGAGATCACGCCACTGCACTCCAGCCTGGGCGACCGAGCGAGACTCTGTCTCAAAAAAAAAAAAAAAAAAGTTCTGGAGCTGGATATTGGTGATAGATGCCCAACAATGCAAATGGGCTTAATGCCACTGAATTCCACTTAAACATGGTTAACATGATACATTTATGTTCTGGGCATTTTTAACTTTTTTTTTTTTTTTTTTTTTTTTTTTACAGACAGGGTCTTGCTCTGTTGCTCAGGCTGGAGTGTAGTGGTGCGATTATAGCTTACTATAACCTCAAACTCCTGGGCTCAAGCTTTCCTCCTGCCTCAGCCTCCCAAGTTGCTAGGATTACAGGTGTGAAGGCACAGTACCAGGCCTTTAATTTTTTTTTTTTTTTTTTTTTGTGGAGGTGGAGTCTTGCTATGTTGCCCAGACTGTGTTCTATGGATTTTACTACAATATAATTTCTTTAATCATTCTCCATCATTGCAAAACACATTTGTGAGGTTTATAGGGACCTTGTAGAAACTCGAATCTGCCACCATGCAAGTTTCGTTCCACGTGCTCTGATCTTAGCTTCACCTTCAGCAACTCGTCATTCCTAACTGCACTTTTTTGTCTCCCCACCTTCCATTTCCATTTCATCTTCCTGATGTCTATTTCATCTTCCCCTCTTTCCTACTGCCTGAACATCTATTCAACCCTGAAGATCCGGGTCAACAAGATACTGTCATCTCCCCCATCATTGGCCTCTTACTGATAGCATTAAAGAACTATTTGTTTAATTTTAATACTAATACGAGATCAGCAAAAAAAGCCCCAGATATTTATAAGGGGTATGCCAGATACATGTCAGATAAAGAGAACCTCAGTAAAATGAACAGCACTCATTCTATGCAAAAGATAACCAACATCTTTGTAGTTGTGTCTATGTCTGTTCCCAAACTTCTTCCCTTCCTTCCCCCTTCAGATTTTACTCCTACCATGAATTTCATATTTGTCCATCAATTTGTTTTCTTCTGTTTTATCATGCCAATTTGACTCCCCGAGCAGCAGCTCACATAGTTGAACATGCTTTTGAACTTTACATAAATGGAATCATACTGCATCTTCTTTGTGACTTGCTTTCTCCCTGCCAAAATTAGGTGTGTGAAATCCATCCACTCTTTTGCATGTTACTGCAATTCATTCATTTCACTGGTATATACTGTTTAATTGGATAAATATAATACATTTTAAAAACCTATTCCTATTGGTGATGGGAATTTTAATTGTTTCCAGCTTTTGCTATTAAAAAATTGTGCTGACATAACCTGGCTGTCTCTGTGCAGGTTTCCTGGAGCAAACCCAAGATTCTCCAGGTATATAGACAGAAGTGGAAATGCTGCCGCAGACTTACGCATCTCCTTAACTACATCTGATGATGCCAAATTGCTGTCTACTGTGATTTTATCAAACTACACTCTCACCTGGCATTGGTTAAGAGGAGTGATTGTTCCATTTCCATGCATCATTGATTATCAGACCTTAATTTTTGCTTACTTGGTGGATGTGAAATGATATCTCAGTGTGGCTTTATTTCACATTTCCAAATGACAAGAGAGTTTGAGTTCCTTATTGCATGTTGATTGTTGATTCATATTTTCTTTTTTATTGAGTAAAATCTGTTTTGCTCATTTTTTCCACTGAATTTTTTGTTTTGTTCTTATTGATTTGCAGTTCGTTATCTATTATGAAAAGTACTTAATTAATTTATATATTCCAAATGTTTTTCTCTAGCTTTGGCTTACCTTAACACTCTCTATAGTTTCTTTTGATGAGTTAAAACTTTTAAGTTTAATGTAGATGATATTGTCTATTTCTTTCTCTTTCTTTATTTTAGAGATAGGATCTTGCTCTGTCACCCAGGCTGGAGTACAGTGGTGTGATCATAGCTCTCTGAAGCCTTGACCTCCTGTGCTCAAGTGATCTTCCTACTCCAGCCTGCTGAGTAGCTGAGACTACAGGTACACGCCACCGCACCTGGCCAATTTTTTTTTTTAACTTTTTGTAAATGCAGGGTCTAGCTATGTTGTCCAAGCTGGTTTCGAACTCCTAGACTCAAGTGATCCTCCTGCCTTGATCTCCCAAAGTGCTGGAATTACAGAAGTGAGACACTGCACCTGGACATTTTTCTTCATTGCTTATGCTTTTTGTATCTTGTTTAATAAATCCTTTCCCAGCTTGAGGCCATAAAGGCCTCTTCTATGTCATCTTTTAAAATTTTAATAGTTTTACCTTCATGGTATTCAAGTCTACTGAAGTTGATTTTTACTTACAATGTAACGAAGGTGTCCCAGGCAAAATATTTTCCCATGTGGATGACAGTGATCCCAGAATCACTCATTGCACATCTGACATCTCCCCCCAGATCTGCTGCAGGACTTTCATTGACTGAGGTTCTGTCCCTGGGCTTTCTATTCAGTTCTAGTGTCTATTCCTGGGTCCTCACCACACTGTCTTCATTCCTAGAGCTTACTGATGTGTCTCAATATTAGTCAAGGCAACTTACCTCAGCAATTCTTCCTCTGAAATGCCTTGACTGTCTATATTTCTTTACTTTTTCATTTACATTTTATTATAAGCTTATCAGATTTCATTAAAAATTCATGATTTGAATTATATGATTCTTAATCATGGCTGTCATAGTGTTTTATATGATGCACATAAGTCTGTGCACACTTTTTTGTAATCAGGATTCACATCTTATCCTTAAAACTTTTCATAGCACCTGATACATAGTAAGTTCCCTAAATGAATGAATAAATGATCAAAATTCTCTATTCAGCTGTGGTTCTATCTTATACAAAACCCCAAATTTATAGTGTAATTAAATTATTCACCTTTCAAGAGGATATATCACTCCACAAAAGAGCAGAGAAAGGCTGGGCGCGGTGGCTCATGCCTGTAACCCCAAAACTTTGGGAGGCCGAGGTGGGTGGATCATAAGGTCAGGAGTTGACTAGCCTGGTCAACATGGCGAAACCCCGTCTCTACCAAAAATACAAAAATTAGCCAGGCGTGGTGTCGGGCACCTGTAATCCCAGCTACTTGGAAGCCTGAGGCAAGAGAATGGCTTGAACCCAGGAGGTGGGGTTGCAGTGAGCAGAGATCGTGCCATTGCACTTCAGCCTGGGCCACAAAAGCAAGACTCAGTCTAAAAAAAAAAAAAGGCGGGGGTGTGCGGGGAAAGAGTACCTGCCATTATCTGATCAGCTACCATGTGCCAGGAATGTTGCTAGGGCCATGCTTCCTGACCTTCAAAGCTGTAGTCTTGAAGCCTGGGTTCAAATCCAGGCTCTGAAGTTCCCTGAACGTCTGACAATAGGTGGACACTTGATCTCGGGAGGGGCGAACTCGTCACTGAAATGCAGAATGGAAATAACCAGGCTTGTCTTCCATGAGGCTATGCTCTTGGGATGAGAAACCCCTCATAACCAGTAATGTGTCATGGAAATTCTAGCTCACTCATTCATTCACTCAAGAGGTATTCACTGAGCACCTGCTATGTGCTGGGCTCCACAGAAGAAGTAGATGCACAGCAATTGTGTGTTTTAGGAATTGTCTTTTTTTTTTTTTTTTTGGCATGCAGTCTCACTCTGTCTCCCAGGCTGGAGTGCAGTGGTGCGATCTCGGCTCACTGCAACCTCTGCCTCCGGGGTTCAAGCGATTCTCCTGCCTCAGCCTCCCAAGTAGCTGGGACTACCGGCGTGTGCCACCACGCCCAGCTAATTTTTGTATTTTTAGTACAGACGGGGTTTCACCATGTTAGCCAGGATGATCTCTATCTCCTGACCTCATGATCCACCCGCCTCGGCCTCCCAAAGTGCTGGGATTACAGGCGTGAGCCACCGCACCCGGCCAACTTTTGTATTCTTAATAGAGACAGGGTTTCACCATGTTGGCTAGGCTGGTCTCAAACTCCTGACCTCAGGTGATCTGCCCGCCTCGGCCTCCCAAACTGCTAGGATTACAGGCATGAGCCACTGTGCCCTGCCTAGGAGCTGTCTTTTGCTAGTAATAGAAATCCAACAACCTTGGTTAATACAAGGGGATGCTCTTGGGATGGGAAAGCCCTCACAACTAGTAACGTGTCTTGGGAATCCTAGATCACTCATTTGTTCACTTGAGAAGCATTCACTGAGCACCTACTGTGTGCTGGGCTTTATAGTAGAAGTGGATGCACAGCAATTAAACAACAAAACTCCTCCCTCAGGGAGCTGGTCCAGTGGTAGGAGACAGACACTAAACAAATCAAGAGCTATGGAGAAAAATAAGGTTGTCTAATAAGCGGGGCAGTGACTGTGGGAGTGGGAGTAGTGATGGGAATACTGTATGTGAACTGGACAGGAAAGGCCTCTTTGACCAGGTGATACTTGAACAGTGGGGACTGACATAAGTAAGGGAGTGAGCCCCAGTCTGTCTGGGGAAATCCTTCCAAGCAGGAAGAACTATAAGTATAAAGTCCCTGAGACAGGAGGTCACCATGGGATGGCAGGTGACCTGAGGTGGGTTGGGTGGGGCTTGCAAGTCTAGTGGTTGAATCCTCTGAGCAAGGGTGTCCAGGGGCACGGCCCATGATTTTCTAGTCCGCAAGTGTGAGGATGAGTGAAAAGACTGTTAGATGAAGCAGGACTCCAAAGGAACCCCTCTTGCACAAAATGCCTCCCTTTCAATAAAAATTTATTCAGCCAGTTGGAAAGGGCTTCCTCCAGAGTCTATTTCCACAGACTTAGTGAGTGACTAAGTCTATGATTTAAGTCATAGATTTAGTGAATGACTGATTCATATCACAGCTCTGTGAGGTGACCTGTGAAGTCAGCTTCCCCAGGAAACAGTCTCTAAGGTGGAACTTACCATGTGAGGCATTTATTAAGGGGTGTCATTGGGACCAACATCTGTGGATGGAAGGAGAAGCAAGCAGAATTGGGCAGAAGGGGAAGTCGAGCTGTGATGATGTCCCTAAAAAAGTCTCAGGTGACAGCCTGGGAAGCTGTGGAGCTGGAGTAGCCCTGCAGAGTTGTTTGGAGTGAAAGGGTGGGGACTGAGCCTTTCTGTGTCTCAGCATGGATGAGTCCTTACTTCCAGGCTTTTCTTGGAAGGAGGCATGACCTTGGGTGAGGTGGCTTTCGTCAGCTAAGGCAACCCTTGTAGGAACTGACACTGAGGGCTGTTCATCAGCAGTGGGAGTATAAGGCTGATATTGTTTGAATCTGTGTTCCCACTCAAATCTCATGTTCAATTGTAATCCCCAATATTGGAGGTGGGGCCTGGTAGGAGGTGATTGGATCGTGGGGAAAGTTTCTCATGAATGCTTTAGCACCATGCCCTTGATGATGTCATCCCCAAAGTGAGTGAATTCTCATGAGATCTGATTGTTTGAAAGTGTGTGGCATCCCCCACCACTTGCTCCTACTCTGGCCATGTGACATGTGTGCTCCTCTGTGGCCTTCTGCCATGATTGTAGGTTTCCTGAGGCCTCCCCCAAAAGTTGAGCAGATGCTAGCATCACACTTCCTGTACAGCCTGTGGAAGCATGAGCCAATTAAACTTATTTTCTTTAAAAATTACCCAGTCTCAGGTATTTCTTTATAGTAATGTGAGAATGGACTAATATAAAGGTCTTGAGTTCTGGAAAAGATCTGGACTGTATTTCAAACTCCACAGCCAAATCCTTACAATGCTCAAGCTCATTTCTTTATAGAGGCTTTTCCATCCAGAGGCCTTTTCTGTCCAGCTCGTGTAAGGACTCTCTCCTCAGCGTTCCAGTGGCCTCTCTTGCTGGGGAAATGTACCAGTGGACATTTGTGGAAGGCGCTATAGCCCCAACACTGCAACTTGTCATGGGCTGCAAATGATAGACCATACCACCCTCCTCCATTAACTGTTCTAGATTCTATTCACCCTCAGCCAGCACCTGTTGGGCTCAGCAGCTTACCTGCCTGTCCTTATACCAGAAAACTCTCACACTCAAGTCACCATGCTTTTCTCAGGTTGGGGTTGCCACACTTGCCTATTTACAGTCAAAATTTTAAAAAAAGGAGTATCAAAAGGAGAGGTGCATAAGTGGATCAAAAATATCCCCCTCCTTCCCACACACATTGTGTAGCAGCAACACTTCATCTCCTAGCTATCAAAGTCCATAACCCGGTAAGATGGTCCCTGAGCATGAGGGGCACTAGCTTATAGTTCCATATGACTCCTGTTGTGTCCCTTAGAAGTAGTCTTCTCCCTTTGGGAGCCAGGGCCACCATCTCTGCAGAGTAGAGATGTACAGACAGGAAGTGCATGTTCTCCATGTAGTCACTGGGAGTGATGGCCAGAGAGGCCACTTCTTTCTCTCCTTGGCGCCAGGGTCCATATGTTCTTCCTGCTAGGGACACAGCCATGTATAAAGGGCTTTGATTTAAACACACCCTGCATTCTGGAGGATGGTGCTCTATTCTCATAATGTCATGATTTCTGAAGTGTTTCTATGAACTCTTGGGTAGGCTCTTCCACAGATCTCTCAGGCTGACAACTCTGGGTGATACAGTACATGATAAACCAGCATACCTCAGCATCAGGCTCATTCCTTCCCCCCCCCCCGCCTTGGCTGTAAAGTGGGGTCCCTTCGTCTGACACAATGTTATGTGAGTGCTTGTGCTAGTAAACAGAACATTCTGGAAGCCTTAGGATAATGGTGTAGATGAGGCTTTGTTGGCAGGAGAGGCAAAGGCATACCTGGAACATATGCATATTCCTATTAAAATTAACCACTGCACCTTCCAGTATTGAAAGGGTCTCAGATTGTCACTTTGCCACTAAGTGGCCAGTGGGTATCTTCCAAGAGGGCTGCCATGTGGGGAGTTCAGCGTTGGTCTCTCTTTCTGGCAGGCTGGACACTTGGCAGTTGCTGCGGCTAGATCAGCTGTGGAGCCTGCCCTGTTGGGTCCACGCATGGCCTCTAGCCCTGCCACCAGTGCTTCTTCATTCAGGCATCATCTGTGTCAGCAATGGGGTGGACAGATTGGGGCTGGCTGGGGTCAAACACATGCATCCTTAGTCCTCCCTGTTCTTCCTTGCTGGGCACTTTCTGGTGGCCTTTAATTTGGGGGGAAAAAGGCCCTCCCACTTGGGACTACTCCCACATGTGCATGCCTCCTCCCCAGACCGCCTTGCTATTAGTCTTCTGTCCTTTTTTCTTCCAATCCCCTGAGCAGACAGGAAAGGAACTGCACTAAGTGCTTCATCTGCATCTCTCGTTTGACCTTCTGACTCACTCAAAGAAGATGAGCATCATTTTACAGAGGAGGAAATTGAGGCAGAAATAAGTTAAAGACTCAGAGTCAGCCAGTTGCGGTGGCTCACGCCTTTAATCCCAGCACTTTGGGGGGCTGAGGCGGGCAGATCACGAGGTCAGGAGATTGAGACCATCCTGGCTAACATGGTGAAACCCCGTCTCTACCAAAAATACAAAAAATTAGCCGGGAGTGGTGGCAGGCACCTGTAGTCCCAGCTACTTGGGAGGCTGAAGCAGGAGAATGGCATGAACCCAGGAGGCAGAGCTTGCAGTGAGCAGAGATTGCGCCACTGCACTCCAGCCTGGGCGACAGAGCAAGTCTCCATCTCTAAAAAAAAAAAAAAAAAAAAAAAAAGAAAGAAGAAAAAAGACTCAGAGTCACACATCTTGTGTCTGTCAGGGCCAGGATTGGAACCCAGGCTATATAACTCTGCGAAGTGCACTGAACCAACATGCTGGCCACATGTGGAAAGGGGGGATGAATGAAAACTATAATCTTAGCCATGCAAAGGAACTTTCAATACTGGTGACAGACAGGAGTCTGGGCCCAGCAGGATGAGATCCTGGGAAATTCAAGGAAATCCTGAGGACAGTTGTTCATTCCCACTTCAGAGAGATTCTGAGCACTTCCGTATGTCCCATCACTGTCTGGTCATTGTTCACCGGAGGAGTTGAAAAAGGAGGTAGAAAGAATAAAATACACCATCTTTAGTAATGTGATCTTTCCTTCCTTCCTACATCCACACCTTCTTTCCTTCATCTCTTCACCAAAAAGTAACTAAGCCCCTGCTATGCCCTAGAAATTGTGCTAGGAGCTGTGATGAAATGGGTCCCCCACTCCAACTACCTCTCCCACCATCTCCCTCCCTCCTGATGGTTCTTTCTGTATCTAGAACCCAGCACATTGCCTTTCTGGCTTCAGAGCCTTGGCAATTGCTGTTCTTTCTGTCGAAAATACTCCTTTCCCTTGTATTTCCATGGTTCATTCTTTCCTATTTCATAGGTCTCAGCTGAGATGTTACCTCTTCAAAGGGGTCTCTGTGTTTGTTAGGGACTGTCTCTTGCTAGTAACAGTAATACAACAACCTTGGTTAATACACAAAGGGTTTATTCACTCACATTAAGAGCATCCAGAGAAGGCAGTAGAGCTCTGGAATCGATGTTCAATGACGTCATTAAGGACCCGGGCTTGTTCTATCAATCCTTCCCCCATTGATGGTGGGGGATTGTTTTCATCCTTAAATTTTAGGAAGGCTGCTGGGGCTCCACCCATCATCTATACATTCCAGATGGGTAGAAAATAAGAAGAGTCGAAATAGTGTCCACCCTCTAGAAATCTGTTTCTTCTCTTAAGTAGCTTTCTAGGAAATTCAGCTTCAAAATATTACACATAGATTATCTACTCTTAGCTGCAGGAGAGGCTGGGAAATATGACACTATCCGGGGTACATTATTGCTGAGAATAAAATAAGGGTTCTAAAAATGAATACAGTGGGGAGTTGGGTAAGCGGCTAGTTACCTCTGATACACCTTTCCTGGCTACTGTAATATCACCCTCTCAGGCTCTCTTGACTTTGTTATACTAGTCTATTTTTAATTTTTTGTAGAAAACATTATTATCTGAAATGGTCATTCTCTGTTGTCTTCTCCACTAGACTGGAAGCTCCCTGAGGACCTTTGCCTGTTTTGATCTCTTCTGCATCTTTATATTTCTGTAGAGATCTTAGAGCACTTAGGTTCTCATGTCAAAAAAAGAGTCAGTGGTAGAAATATATACATGGATTTATTCATTCAATCATTTATCTATTAATTTATTCTGCAATTAATTTTTAAGCTCTGTGTTGCTTTACATTAAACACTGAGAGAGATAAACTCCCTCTCCTAAGGGAGATTGACATGCAGATGTAGAAACTGAACAGTGATATGAAAAAAAAAACTCAAAGTCATGTGTAGAAGCTGTAGGAGCCTAGAAGGGAGAATGATTACCTGTCTGGAGAAGGAGCTTCTCAATGGGGCACTGTAGTTAAGTCACGCAAGACTTCTGCCAACAGCTTGCACAGTTCCCCTAAGAGGCAGGAGGGGTGACTGTGTGTGTCTAAAGTTTCTTCAGCTTTTGACACAGCCACAAATGAAATCTTTAGTCAAGGAAATCAAGCTGTAGTAGAGAAGAGCAAACTATCTGTAATGGTGAAGATGAAATACAAATTAATACTCCAATTCTGTCATCTACGTGGGTATGTATACATCAGTCAGGGGCTAATGAGCACAATTCAATACTCGTCAAACATCTGTTGAGCACCTGCCATATAGGTGCTTATTTGCAAATAGCTTTATAGTTTACGGAGCATAGATTTGCACTGAAATAGTCAAGATTTTACTGGTGGCAAAAAAACAATGAAAACCAGTTCTAATTGTAACTTTTTAAAAACATGTATGTGTGTGTGCATGTGCATGTGTGGTGAGTGAGATTTACTGGAAGAATTCTAGCACAGTTCAGAGAAACAAAGAACATCTAAGACACAGGAGGGTAGGAACCTTGGGTCCTTTGGGACTGCAGGTCACCAGGTAAACAGGGCTTTTAGCTCCAGCATCTTTCTCTCCAAATGAGCTAAGAAAATGCAAGCTATGACCGAAGCAAGACAATGCAGTCTATTTTTCTTCTTCTGCAGGATGTTTTTCATAATGCCTATAAGACTGTGAGCTCAGGGGATGCTGATGAAGAGAGAACAAAGGCTCTCACTGGGGTCTCAGGGTCTCAAAGGATTGTATCTGGGAGGGAGGAGAAAGGATGACAGAGATGGGAGAAGGCGCTGAAGGCTGTATAAAAAGTCATTATGGGCTTTTAAGTAAATTCTCAATTATAATTATTCTAATGGATTTAATAATTCTGCAGTTTAGAACTACAATGTTCTTACGTGTCAGCTGTCATATGCCTCAGTGAAACAGTCTCTTTTTTCCTTTGAAAGCCAATAAGAATAAGAGGGTACCTGCTATGGAGAATTCTGTCAATTTTTCATTCAACAGGGGTTGGGACTTTCTTTTGTATATGTATATATATATATTTTTTTTATTATACTTTAAGTTCTAGGGTACATATGCACAACATGCAGGTTTGTTACATATGTATACATGTGCCGTGTTGGTGTGCTGCACCCATTAACTCATCATTTACATTAGGTATATCTCCTAATGCTATCCCTCCCCTGTCCCCCGACCCCACAACAGGCCCCGGTGTGTGATGTTCCCCTTCCTGTGTCCAAGTGTTCTCACTGGACTTTCTATCTTATTTTTAAGACCAATTCAGCCACCACGGTGTAGTTATAGATCCCACCCCAGAAATGTCTACCCTGAACTCTACTAACTTTGGCTATTAAGTAATTGATAGCAGCAGAGAATGTGCCAGTGGGAATGAGTGACTGTGGCAGATGCCGCTTAAATGATTTGGATTCAAATTCTGTTTCTGCCTCATCGTAACGAGGAAACTTTGTCCAAGCCAGTTTCCTCCTCCATGTCTCAGTTTTCTCATTTGTAAAATAAGGATGATGACAATGCCCACCTCACAGCACTGGAGGAATAAACAGTCTCATGTGTGCCGAAGCCTCTGTTTGACATATAATGGACTTTTCTCATGATAGCCAAAGTCTTGTTTTTTTTTTTTGTTTTTTTTTTTTCTCAGATGAGAAAAAAGAATATGCTGGCTGTCCAACATCACTTAGCAACAAAATTGCTAGCACGGTGAGCCAGCAAGATGATGCCAAAAGAATACCTTGAACTTGGGTATCAAAAAGACCTGGATCAAACTCTAGCTCTGTCATTTATCACCTTTGTGGCTCTAAGCAAATTTCTCTCTTGCCTCAGGGCTCTTTCCCATTGCCTGGGGTATACTTTCCCGACATCCTTCATGGAAGAAGACATATTCCACTCCTTCAGGTCTCTGCTCAAAAGGCCACTTGATCAGGGAAGGTTGCTGAGTGCCCTGCATCACTCCTTTACCCTGCTTGAGGTGGTCATCTGACATATCGACTTTTTAATTCTTTTATCTTCTGTCTTGCATTGCATGACAATGCAAGCTCTTTAAGAACAAAGATATCTGTGTGTTTTATTCCCTGCTAAACCTCTATGTCCTAGAATGCCACCTGGCATAGACAAGGTACATAATGCATATTTGCAGAATAGGTGTGGAATGAAAGGGTCTTAATTTCTCTAAGCTTAAATTCTTCATGGAATGAAAACATCTATCTCCCCAGATCATTGTGGAGATAGCTTTAAATGCTTAGCATCAGGACATGGATTGCTGGCAGATGTCAGTGCAATGATAATGGTGAAGTCTATAGACCCCTGTGGCTGTGGCAACACTTTTCATAGGCTGACCCTGCCCCTGAAAGTTTTTGTCAAAGGAAGATTTGGGTCAGTGTTTCCCACATCTGGCTGCAGATCAGCATCACATGGGAGCCTTGTAGAAGCACAGCTTTCTGGGCCCTGCTGTGATCATTCTGACCCAGATCCCTGGATGGAGCTCAGGAATCAGTGTTTTTTAAATATTGCGGTAGCCATGGAATTTCCCCTTTAGGAATTAGAAAGGAGGCAACTCCAGAGAGAGGTATTGTGATGTCAGTTACCAGTGCTTCCTGTGAAGATCATTATTATTATAAAGAATAAACACTTCCTGAACAACGTAAAGGCTATGTATAAAAAGCACAATTATAAGTGAAGGAAAGGGAGCAAAGAACTATTGACCAGAGAGAACTTGCTCGCAAGGAGCAAGCAGCTTGGTGAGATACAGAAACTACTCTAGCCACATCCATAGCAGACAGGCTGCATTTCTGTAGATGAAGCCAATGAAAGCAACGTGATAATTATATTTCTTTTTTAAAACGCTGACACTGCTGAGTAGCAAGCAGGCAGTAAATGCTTGCAAGACTGTTTGCATTGCTGAGTGTTTAATCTTTTCATTATTACTCTTGGAGTTTTTTTTCAATGTAATGCTAATAAGCAAACACATGGCCTCTTTCTTGAACTTAATTTCATGCATGGAGTGTTGACACAACTGTGAATCCCTGCAGTGCAAAATACTGGGGCCAAGAGTTAAACCCATTGGATAAACAAACTGAAATCATCCTGTGTTTACAATAAAATAAGTGTATACATAAGTAACCAGGCTGATATTTTCTTAGTAATTATCTAGATCCGTGCTGTCCAATACTGTAGCCATTAGTCACATGTGGCTTTTTTAATTTAATTAAAATCGAATTAAAAATTCAATTCCCCAGTTGTCCTAGCCACTTTTCAAGTGCTCAGTGACCACATGGGGCTATGGGCTATCGTGCTGGACAACACAAACTAGAGCATTTCCATCATGACATATGCTGCTGGACAATGCTGATGGAAATTTTCTAGAAGTATGTGGAAATCTGCAACATATGGTATATGCTAAACAACAAAATGGGCCCAAAGCACGAAGGATGTGTTGTTGAGAAATTTGAGTCTTAGAGCCAGATTTTACAACCTTGTTGTCTCGGACATTTAAGAAGGGCTATAAATTATTTGTAGGAGGACACTATCCATATATTAAGCAGACGATTGAAGTGGCTGTGCGTGGATGTTTGGAAACTCTCCCCCAAAGAGTGACTTTGCTTGGGAAGGAAATAGAAAGATGAGACTTCTGTTCTTCCTAGTCTCCCTTGCAAGGACAGCTGTGCTTCTCACAGCCCCTCACCAGGGGAAGGAAGATAAAATGAGAAGCGTCCATATTTGGATCGGTATTTGCATTGCTATGCCCTAAGAAAGAAAACCAGATTGGATTTGAGAGTGATGTTACCTGAACTCACACTGTCTCTGCCCTGTTGATCACCTTCTCTTCTCATAGCAAAGACAAGCTGGAGTCATGCAAACCGGGGGCTGCTTCACTGTAACATTTAAACCGCAGAATCAGCCTTAATAAGATCTGGCTGTGTGACACTGGTCAAGTTATTTCGCCTCTATGAGCTTCAGCTATCCTATCAGTAAAATAGCAGTAACAATGTGTCCATCTGATGGAGCTGTTTTCAGGGGAAAATAAGACAGTGCATAAATGCACTGAACGTGGTGCCTGCCTCATGACACACACATAATAAATGGTTTATCATAATGCAAGCACACAGCACCAATCTCAGTTTTGCTATTAATTATCTGCTTCACTAAACATATTAATGCTTTTGTGTTGATTTCCTCATCCGTAAGTTGTCAATGATGTTACCACCTGTGTGGAAGTTTGTTATGAGAATCAAATGGAATGAACTACACCAAGGAGCACTGACATGGGTTGACACATAGTAGGAGCCTCATGGACGCTGTTGCTACTTTTGGCCTAAAAACATCTTTGGGAGCAAAACCTATTTAATTCTCAAGCTTTTAAAGTTTTTCTATTAAGGTCAAGACTGAGCTGGACCATATTCAACAGCAAGTGGATTTCTCCTCTATTCATGAGCTCTGCTTGGCCCAAGCATTCCTTCCACTCTCCAGAGGATGGGGGGGCAGAGTTCCATTCCATATCAGAGGGTCCCTGAGTACCATGGGCAGGTCAGTGGGTGAGAACAGAAAACATCAACTGGGCTTGTTGCTGAAGCCTCAGCTTCTTATGTAGAGAGACTTCATCTACTGGAAGGTGCCTCCCTGCAACAGCTGGGCTTGTGTGCTTGTGGGAGAGTGGCAGCCCTGTGGATCTGCTCTGCTTTTCCCCCCCTAGAGTAACTAATCTGCACATTTACCTGGGGCTTTCCACCACTCCATGTGATTTTTTTTTTAATTTTTAAAAATTTGTTTAACTTTTTTTAGAGACAGGGTCTTGTTCTGTTGCCCAGGCTGGAGTGCAGTGGCAGGATCAGAGCTCACTGCAGCCTTCAACTCCTGACCTCAAACAATCCTCCCACTTTGGCCTCCCAAAGTGCTGGGATTAAAAACATAAGCCACTAGACCTGGCCACCCATGTGGTTTTCACAGCACCCCAGGAAGAAGGCAGACTGTACAGATGTGGAAGCTGACCCTCAGAAAGGAGGAATACTTTCTGCGAAGACATAGCTTGTGCATGGCGAGGCTGGGATAAGAGCCTAAGACCTCGAATCCTACTTCTGTTTTGCTTTGCCTTTTTCACTGTAACTTCCCTTACACTGTCTCTCAGAGCTCTGTATCCTCTGTAGCATCCCCCAGGCCCTGCCCAGCCTTGTTTTGCCTACTGCAGCCCCTGCTCCATGCATACCCCATCTCCTCTAATAGCTTCATCCTCACAGCATGACCGAAGTAAATGTAACTTGACCAAAATGATTCTTTCTAAATGTACAATGACTAATATTTACCAGCTCAAGAAAGTTTGGAAAAAAGAGACTGGATTATTCTAACCACATCCCACTGTGGAAAATACCAGGCACTTAATAACACCAGATCTCGAGGCAAGGAGCAGAGTGGGAGGCATAGCTTTGCTGCTAATCGGCAGGTGACATCAGGCTGGCTTCTTAAACCTGAGCCTCAGCCTCTTCATGTATGAAATGAAGTCATTCAACCTTAAAGCTTTCAGAAGGCACATCCAGCTCTAGGATTCTTTGAAATAAGGAGAAGCATTTCAACCGCTGAAGAGATCATGTTGCTTCATTCTCCTCCTCCTGTTTTGGGTAAGGATGCACCTGGATTTGGAGATCGTATCAAGGTGAGACATGGTCAGTTTCCCTTGACGTCCTGCAGCAACTCCCTGTGCAGGGAGCTATGGGGACATAAAGCTCAAGATTCCACTCTCCTTGGAAATCCCTAAGGATTCTTCCCTTTTCTTTAGTCTCCAGGGAATCTCTTGTTCCCTTTTGGACCAGGTCCAAAGGTTGTTACTATTCAATTCTTATGTTTGTCTCCATATCTTCTCCTTCTGCCAACAGCCTGCACAGTTCCCCTAAGAGGCAGGAGGGGTGACTGTGTGTGTCTAAAGTTTCTTCAGCTTTTGACACAGCCACAAATAAAACCTTTAGGCAAGGAAATCAAGCTGTAACAGAGAAGAGCAAACTATCTGTAATGGTGAAGATGAAATACAAATTAATACTCCAATTCTGTCGTCTACATGTATATGTATACATCAGCCAGGGGCTAATGAGCACAATTCAATACTCGTCAAACATCTATTGAACACCTACCATATCGGTGCTTATTTGCAAATTGCTTTATAGTTTACAGAGCATAGATTATGCACTGAATTAGTCAAGGTTCTACCGGTGGCAAAAAAATGAAAACCAGTCCTAACTGTAACTAACTTTTTAAAAACATATGTATATGTGTGCGCATGTGCATGTGTGGTGGGTGAGATTTACTGGAAGAATACTAGGGCAGTTCAGAGAAACAAACAAAGAACATCTCAGACACAGGAGGGTAGGAACCTTACGCCCTTTGGGACTGCATCAGTCGGAGTCAAACTTAGTGAACTGAAACTATTCTAGGTCTTTTGAATAGATGGCATTTAATACAGGGAAGTGGTTACACAGGAGATGGAATAACTGAAAAATCCAAACAGAGGACAGCAACGTCACCCAGATTAGCAGTAGCAAAAAGCCTACTTCTTCTGGGGCTAAATATTTTCATTTCATTGGGAGAAAGTGATACTCAAATTCACAAGTGGGGCTCTGTACTAAGAGCTGGAACCATGATAGGGCTGTCTCATCAGGTGCTAGGACATTGGGGTGAGAGGGTTACTCTAACTTGGCATTGAAGCTACTGAAAAGAGACAAAGCCACTGCTGAAGACACCAAAGGGAACAGAAAGGTGGGAGAAATACCTGGTTCTTCCCTCCCCTTGCCCACCAGTCTTCTGCCTGAGCTTCCCACTGCCTGAGCCTACCCAGAAGGCAGCTGGCAAGGGCGCTGAGGTATGCAGCTGACTGCAATGCGGAGTATTGCAGAAGAGAAGAGTCTGCGAGGAGGCAGGCAAATGGCCAGCTTGGAAACCTCAGCCATCCTTACTCCAGAGCATGGCCCCCAGTATGACTTAGCTAAGCCAACTTTAGTCCCTGGCTTATTCTCTTAAAGGTTCAAGTTCCCAGCAAGTAATGTAATGGCCCCAGCTTGCTTCAGGCAATTCCTCTGGAAGCTCAGCTATGGTCAAGGCACGGGGTCAGTAAGGGAACTGTTGGGAGTTCCCCCATCCCTGACCTCCTCCAATATAAAATTACAGTAGATACATTTTCTCACTTAATATCCTGAGAACTGGTCTTTATTTTCAGCTTACTCTGCAGACAAAGACACTGAAGCTCAGCAAGAGAGAATAATTTCCCACAGAGCATGTGATGGCCAAGAGCTATGTGGAGTCATAGAGTTTGGATTCAAATTATGACTTTGACTCTCATTGGCTGAGTAATGTTGAACAGACAATTTGACCTCACAGCATTATTGGGAAGATACAATGAGATCACACACACACATACACCCACACACACACACACGCACATGCAGGTACACACAGACCTGGCAAAGCTGGTATTCAGAAATCCCTGTTTCCAACAGAGCAGTTGCTTTTCTTTGCATGTCATGACCCAATTCATGGAAGGTTTTAACCAGATTAGTGAGCTTTCCCATCTCATTAAATAAGGCTGTTGTGATGCAAAAGGTCACTCAGAGTGATCCGCATTACACAGAAAGATGCGATTAATATCTTCTAATCCATGCATTCTCAACATGGTGCCAGGGGATGGTGGTGGTACAAAAATTGGTTCTTGAGGAAAGAAAATATCTTACTCTTTTTGCGTATAGAGCACATATACACACATAGAGTATGTGAAGGACTATAGAATATGTTTTTGGTATTAAAATTTCATGGGGGAAAGTGGTGATTAGGAAAAACATATGTAAAAGGCTCCTTAGGCAGGCAATAATCAGATGCCCTTAGCTCTCGCTAGAAAGTCTTTTATTGCTCAATAGAGAGTCATTCCTGCCATGCCCAGGGGAGACTTTTGGGGGTAGGTAGCTGATATCCTCTGACTTAAGAGAAGCACGGGGCATAGAGGTCATGCTATGGGCTTTTGAATCAGATAGAAATGACAGTCTCTATTGCATCCTAACCACATGCCCCGGGAAGCTACTTTGCCTCTCTGAGCCTCAGTTTCTTTAACTCTGAATTGTGGATGGTGATTTTTCCTTGCAGACAGGTGGAAAGTATGGGAGACAAAGCCTGTGAGGCACAGTAAGCGGCACGTTTTTGCTGCTCCACGCAAGGCACTTGGATCACCCTAACTTTGCTCAAGGCTGAGACTTGAAGCCTTTTTCTATTTCTGATTTTCATATCACACTGTCTTGTTCTCTCTCTCCCATCTCCTGACTCCTTATTCCTCCCCACCCCTGACTCATGGGCCTGATATCTTTCCCTGCATCTGACTTTCCTCCAACATATAGGACCCACCCTGGGATCCACACCAGTCCTACCAAGTGCTGGGCTTTCCTTGCCTGCCCTTAGTGGCTTTTGATAGTAGATCAGACAGTCTTGTCTGTCCCTGAGTCCTGTCCACTCACCCTTAGCCATACACCAGGGATGTAACAATTATCCCATGCAATGATTATCCTGTGTGGCTTAGATGGTGGTTCTGCCTTCAGAATTCCAAGACAAGGCATTGTTCCCCACGCAGTCTCAGAGGCCTGGCATTGCAGAGCCAATTTCTCTGTTTGTGCCCAAGCTGGCAATTCTCTAGCTTCCTGCCTGGGTTCTAAGTCTTTAATGCTGCCCTTCCTATGTTATTGCCAGTGGGTGGTGGAGAAGTTCTCTGCAAACACTCAAGATCTGCCTCCTTCACAAACGACTGCTTCTGCTTTGTCTCAGTTCACCTATAGGTTCTTCAAATACAGACCTGGCTCTAAACCCCTCTGCATTGGTGTTTTTTACTAATTCATTTATCATTCATCCATCCACCCATTTGATCACTCAGCAAACATATATCAGTCACTTACTGTATTAGTTTCTTAGTGCTGTCCCAACAAAGTGCCACAAAATGAGTGGTTTGAAACAACAGAAATGTACTGTCTTATGGTTCTGGAGGGTAGGATTGCACATTCAAGGTGTGGACATGCTCCCTCTGAAGGCTCTAGAGAAGTCTTCCTTGTCTCTTCCTAGCTTCTGGTGGTTGCTGGAAATCTCTTGGTTTCTTTGGCATGCAGATGCATCACATCAATATATTCCTCCTTCTTCATACCATCTTCCCTGTGTGTCTCCCAGTCTCTTAAATTTTTCTGTAGAAATGGGATCTCACTATGTTGCCCAGGCTGGTCTTAACTCCTATCTTCAAGTGATTCTCCCACCTCAGCCTCTCAAAGTGCTGGAATTACAGTGGCATAAGCCACTGTACCTGGCCTCTCTCTGTCTCTTCAAATATCATTTTTATCTCTGTGTATCTATCTCCAAATTTCCCTCATTTTATAAGGACCCGAGTCATAGAATTTGAGCCCACCCTAATCCAGTACGGCCTCATCTTAACTTGACTACATCTGCCAAGTCCCTGTTTCCAAATAAGGTCAGATTTACAGATACCGAGGGTTAGGATATCAACATATATTTTTAGGAATGTGATTCAGCCCACAATGTCTACTATTTGCTAAGGCCTGTCTGTGCTAGACTGTGACCACTCAATGGACTCACTGCTCAACTTTATTGTGAGTCAACTGGTAAGGAGACAGGAGGCGACACTCAAAGCTGTCTCCCCGATCTGGGATGAGTCAAGCTTTTATGATGTTCCTAACTAGTCTCAGGTGATGCTAATGCAGCTGCTCCGCCAGACTGGTCATGTTAACAATTAGAAGGTTAAGGCTTTTTCCCATTGAGCATGCCCAAGCCACATGACTTGCAGTCTTTGCCCTATCTTATCTATAGCAACTTAAGCAATGACTAATTTGCTTGAGCTGGTCCCATGGTTACAGTATTACTGCCCAATTCTTAGTGTGGGCTCCGTGAGTTCATACCTTCAAGGTACATTCAAGCCATGAGGGGTCATCAAACTAATTCTTTGTTTCTGCCCAGTCATCGTTCTCAGGCAGCTGCCTGGATCTCTGGCCATCTCTTTCCATTAGAGCTAATTTTTTCAGATTTAAATAAAAAAACATTTTAAAAATCATCCCATTGTCTGTGTCTAACCTCTAGGAAACAAAAAGTTTAGCTCAGTGGCCTATCTGTGCAAATATCTGCCAGGATGAGGCTGTGCTGCTAGCTGAGAGTATAATAAGAAGAAATGAGAAAAGGAATTGAATTAGAGGGAACAAGAATAATCACCTGTCTCAGGTTCTCTTGGAGGGAGAAAAAAAAACAAACCATGATTTCAATTATTTTCAGGGGAATCCTCACTCCCAGCTTCACAGATCCAACAGCTCTACTCAATTTTCCCTTTGGAAACTGGCAGATTCAACAGTTTCCCAGAAAAATCAGTTACTGCAAGGGTCAGCAAACTCGTTCTATAAAGGGCCCAATCGTGAATACTTGTAGCTTTGTGGCCGCAGGGTCTCCATCACAACTGCTCAGCAATGCTGTTACAGTGAAAGCAGCTGTGGACAATCCACAAAGGACTCCCCCTGGCTGTGTCCCAATAAAACCTTGTTTACACAAAGAGGCAGTGAACCGGACTTGGCATGTGGGCCATACTTTGCAACCCTTGGGTTATGGCAGAGCATTATGAAGAACCTCCAAGGAACTGAATCTGAGAACCAGAAAGGGCCTTGAATATAAGCCAGTGGCAGGGGACTGGACCATCTCTGCACAGCCAGCCTAGCTTGCATGTCTCACGATGGGGATAGGTACTTCTCCAGATCATGCACTCCATCCATTCTGTAAGGAAGTTCCTACTTAAGCTGACCTGAAATCCATCTCCTTGTGTCTTCCTCTATTGGTCTTTGGGACCACATAGAACTGCCCCAAACTCTTGCACCCAATAGCCCTTTGAATATTTATATCCCCCGAGTCTTCTCCAGATAAAACATTCTAAGTTCTTGTGATTATCTTTTTGGCTAACATGGCTTTAATTCCTCCCATTTTCAAATCACCCTCATCATGTGGAATGTTGGTTTCAGACAGAAAAGCAGAAAGAGCTGTTACCTGAGACACTCACCTGGAGGGCAAGGTGATTGGCTTCTGGGTGGCAGAGGCCCCTCTGCTGGGGAATGGGATAAAGATGCTGAGCTCACAGAGTTGCTGTGAGGAGGAGATGGAAACTATTTGCTCCCATGGGCCTGGCACACAGAGGGCTCTAGGTAAGTAATTCAGGTGCTATCTTGGGACACCAGAAGGAATGGTCAGGGCTGATGAGGAGAGATGACTCCTGGAAGGTGATTGGCTCCTGCAATGGTGTAGAGAGTGGAAGAGTCCAGCTTGGTGCATTGAAATGGCTTTAATGATTCTGACACAGATGTAGGTGGAGTAAAACCAGGCAAATGAGGGAACCCATCTGAGTCAATCAGGACGCTCCCATTGGGGAGATTTATTCATGTGTTGGTGGTGATGCAGGTGTACCAACAAGCCAGAGGAGACCAGAGCGGAGGTGGTCTTGGCCTCGAAGGGACTGGCAAAATGTCAGCTTGCTCTTCTCTCAGGACGGCTGAAGGATTCTTCGTGTCTCCTCAATTATGTTAATTCCGATCTTGCAGAATTCTATTTTCAAAGTGTGCTTGATTAGAAGGATGGGGACTGGGTTGGGGGCAGGAAAGGCTATGGGCGTCTCTCTCTCTCCCTCCCTCCCTCTCTCTCTCTCCCTCCCTCTCTCTCTCTCTCCCCCTCCCTCTCTCTCTCTCCCCCCCTCCCTCTCTCTCTCTCCCTCCCTCTCTCTCTCCCTCTCTGTCTCTCTCCCTCCCTCTCTCTCTCTCTCCCTCTCTGTCTCCCTCTCTCGCTCACCACCCCATCTCAATCTCTTCCTCTCCACATCAACCTGGTCCAAAGATTTGAAACAGTGGTACTTGCTTTGCTTCAAAATATCATACTTCCTCACCATCTCTCTCCCTCTGTTGAAACAGACTTTACAAACTATTCAGATTACATAAGAAGAATGGGGGCCAAACTTGGCCTGAATAATGTTAACAATTGCTATTTTGTAATTCTAAGGTTCTGAGGACAGGTCTGACTGGGTGATAAACTGCCCTTATCTCTCCAAGAGCAATGAATTATTAACCACCCGCCCACTTTATCCCTGCCATCCCCCTCCCTCAAGGAAATGAAGAATTAACTACCCTGAGGTTATTTTTCCTAGTGTGGTGAAATACCAAACTCCCTTCTCCTGATGCTCCAACTTGGGTTTCGTCCTCTTTCTGGTCCCTTTCCTGGTAGATAAAGTTAAGATGGGGATTCTGATTTAATCTATTTGTTTGGTCAAATAGACTTTCAATTTAAAAACATGTGTTGAAAGTCTACTACATATAAGCCCCCTGTGCTAGGCAATAGAGGTACAAGTATGAAAATATAGCCTTTGACTTATAAAGTACTGCAGTTCAATTTGGGTGATAGACTCATAAGCAAAAATTATCCTATGACAAGATGATTAATTAAGGTATGTATTTGTGGTATCGGGACTATAGGAAATAAACTTAAATGTCATTGGCAGGAATAGAAAAGCAGGAACACGGCTGGGCGCAGTGGCTCATGCCTGTAATCTCAGCACTTTGGGAGGCCGAGGTGGGCGGATCACCTGAGGTCAGGAGTTTGAGACCAGCCTGGCCAACATGGTGAAACCCCGTCTCTACTAAAACAATCCAAAAATTAGCTGGGTGTGGTGGTGGCGTCTGTAATCCCAGCTACTTGGGAGGGTGAGGCAAGAAAATCCCTTGAACCTGGGAGGCAGAGGTTGCAGTGAGCTGAGATCCCACCACTGCACTCCAGCCTGGGTAACAAGAGCGAGACTCCATCTCAAAAAAAAAAAAAAAAAAAAAAAAAAAGAAAGAAAGAAAAAAAAGAAAAGCAGGAACACAGGGTTCCGTGAAGGAGGCAGCATGAGAGCTGAGTTTCCTAAGCAAAGACACTTGTGGCTGCAGAGAACAGTTTGTACAAAGTATTGAAACTTTGGACATCCCAATCTGGAGATGCGAACAATTTTCTTCATGACTCAGTAGTGTTCTAATTGGATGCCATTCATGAAAAATAAAGCCTCTGTTGACTCCCAGTTGATCTCCTGATTGGCACTTTTTTGACATGTAGGCTGGGGGTCTGGTATTTAACCTAGATTGTATTCATGAGTTCATGATTTTTATGGACCGCCTGCCATTTGCCAAGCACTGTGGTAGGAAATGGGGATTTCCTGATACCAGTTTGAGTTCTCTGGAAGCAGATGCTGAGGCTGAGTTTTGGGTGCAAGATATTTATTTGGAACCAATGCCTGTAAAAGGGATGAGGAGGAAGCAGGGCTAGATGAAGAAAGAGTTTGAATTTCGAGGCTGACTGGAAGAAGCTTACGTTAGTAAATCCAGGGTTTCTCAGACTCAGCCCTGTTGACATTTGGGGCCAGATAATTCTTAGATGTAGGGGCTGTGCTGTGCATGGTAGGACATTTAGCAACATCTCTGGCCTCCACCCACTAAGTGCCAGCAGCACCCTGCTAAGTCATGACAACAAAAATTATCTCCAGAAATTGTCAGACCTTTTGGGAGGAGACGGGGGCACAATCAACATTCAGTTGATGGCCACTGAATGGTAGGGTTGGATCAAGACTCATCTCTCAGTGTTGCTTCAGAGTGGGCAGAGACATTCAGGTCTCCACTTCTCAGTCACTGCCTGGGGCTGCCCTGGTAAAGCTTGACCCAGAAAGGAGCTGACAGAGGTGGTTGGCCACGTTCTGCACAGCAGGACAGCGTGCCCTTCCTTGAAGGGGGTCCAGGGCATCTCTCCTGTGTAACAGCCCGTGCTTGCGTCCTCAGCTTCACTTCTCCATACACCATGGGAGGCAGCTGCTGTAGGATGCTGGCTAGCTCTTTGTCCTAAGGGGATGACCACAGCCCCTGCCACAGCCATTGGCATCAGGACCATGGTTGACACTCACTGCTTCTCTTCTCCTGTCTCCAATCTAAATTTCCCTCACCCTTAAATAACACCCATCCATCTGGCTACCTCTGAAATCTCAGCTTTATAGATGGCTGGATGCAATGCCCAATGCTCTGCTCACTGGGAGGCATTTCTCTTGCTAGTATCCTTCAAGGCCATCCCTGAATGAGGCCAAAGTCCATGTTGGGTTGCAGCTACATAGCAAACTGACCCATCCACGAACCAAGCTCAGACATTCTTCCCACCTTCAGCTAGCCATACAGCATCCCCCATACAGGCCCAGGTGTGAGCTGGCAGGCACCCTGCTGTGACAGTCGGGAGGCCATGACAGTCTGCAATGCCTGTTCATGCAGCTGGCATGTGCTCTCCAGTCCTGCTTAAGTTTGGATTAACACTTCCTTCTTGCTCTGGATGGCTGCTTATCCTGCCCAGCCTATGAGTTACTGATTCTGAGTGGACGCAGCTCATGATGAGCAATTTCAGCCAGATGGTCACATGGTGTTACCTGGCCAGCCAGTCTGTCTCCACCAAGGGGCCAGTAACAAACAGGAGTTGTTTTGAAAAGACATGTGATTCTGTTTTGTAAGTGACACAGCTTTTGGCTAAAATCCAAGGGACTGTCTGGGATCCATTTCCTGGAGCTTGCCGCAAACTCCATATGGCATCTTTCTCCACCACTGACACCTCCAATGGCAAAGGCTCTGTTGAGTCCTATGGCCCATGAGGTACAGCTCCTTGCACCACAGGCTGGACCTGTTGCAGAAGCCCTGTGTGGTCCTGTTCCCCCTCAAAGCTGGTAGCCTGTTATGTAATCAGCCTAAGAGTCAAAGCATAGAATACTATGGGTGGCATGTGCTCTGACAAAAACCTGAAAAGACCCACCAGATGCTGTGCTTTCTGATTTGTGGAGGGAGGTTCAAGATGAGGGAAGTTCCCTTTCACTTTGTAGGCAATGTCCAGGCCTACATGCATGCCTCTGGCCACTGGATCCATAAACATTCTAGGGATGGTGGCAGGACTTGAATCTTGGTAGGATTTCTCTGCTAACCTGGGGAACATGTGTCTTATCATGCCTGCAGTGTGCCAGCACCTCTTGCTCATCTGGCCCTATCAATATAACATCACCAAGGCAATAGATCAAAGGGAAGCTCCGTGGCACATCCAATGAGTCCCAAGCTCTTTGATACTGTTATGAAAGGAGGCCAGAGATCTGATATAGCCCTGGGCTCTTAGTGTCTATGGTTGTCTGATCCGCACGGGTGAAACCATCTGTGATCTTCCTTTCTTATTCTAATACAACAGAACACATCTGCCAAACCAGTGACTGCATACCATGCCCTGAGGTTGTTTTAATCTGCTCTAGTAAAGATACCGCAGCTGGCATATAGGCTACCATCAAGGGCAACCACTTGTCTGAGCTTGCAGTTGTCTAGAGTTGTTCTGTTGGATCCACCTGATTTCTGCAGAAGCCACACCCATGAACTGAATGGGAATACAATGAAGGTTACCAACCCTACCTGCAACGTTAGATTCTTAAGAAGGGCTCTTTTTTTCCCCACCTCCCTCAATTGGGGATTGTTTTTATTTGCCATTTACTATGTTGACCAGTTGGGGGAGGGCACAATTTTAGAAGTTCCCTCTTAGTCTTCCCCACTGTGATAGCTCTTATTCCTCAGGCCCAGGGCCCAGTGTGGAGCATGACATAACCAACTACCTACTTTCTAGTCTCTTAGAACATGTGTTTCCAACCTTTCTCTAGATCAATAACTGTTACGTGGATTTGGTATTTGCCCCATCTGTGGCTATATGATTTCAGGAAAGATGTGTATGAATTAAACTCATGCCTTTGGTACCAAGATGTCAAGAGCACCCAGGGCTCACAGGAAGGTACTGATGTCACCAGGGGACAAAGTGCTCACAGGAGAGCCAGGACCATCCTCAGAGGACCACGTCTTCACTGTGGCTGCTTTGAGGCTCTCACTCCTGCCCCATTGTGCTCACTCCTCTTTTCTATTTATTTATTTATTTTTGAGATGGAGTCTTTCCCTGTCACCCAGGCTGGAGTGCAGTGGCGCAATCTTGGCTCACTGCAACCTCCGCCTCCCAGGTTCAAGCGATTCTCTTGCCTCAGCCTTCCCAGTAGCTGGGATTGCAGGCATGCACCACCACATCCAGCTAATTTTTGTAATTTTTAGTAGAAATGGGGTTTTGCCATGTTGGCCAGGCTGGTCCCAAACTCCTGATCTCAGGGTGATCCACCCACCTTGGCCTTCCAAAGTGCTGGGATTACAGGCATGAGCCACCGCGCCTGGCGTCACTCCTCTTTTCATAGGATGTGATTGTTATGCAGATAGAAGAATGAACTTGGAGCATCTATAAAAGTGGGGAAATTGGGAAGATGGAATTTTAACCAAAATAAACTGCTCCAAATTGCTCTTTTACAATGGAACTGAGAGGTCATATTGCATCACCAACAAAAGACTCAGCAGAGGCAACCAACACAGAAGATCACAAAGGACCGTGGAGGTCACATTTATTTCCTTTGGTCATCCTGATGAATCCTGGGGTCCTGAGCTGAAATTCTAGATGGAGGAGAGAGGAACAGGTAACAGTTAAGTCTCTTAATAGTAAAAGCTGCTTGAAAATGACCAAGTGATCCACTATTAGTCTGATGGGCTTCCCGTTGGGGGTAACCCGACCTTTCTCTCTGGCTGCCCTTAACATTTTTCCCTCCATTTCAACTTTGGTGAATCTGACAATTATGTGTCTTGGAACTGCTCTTATCGAGGAGTATCTTTGTGGCATTCTCTGTATTTCCTGAATTTGAATGTTGGCCTGCCTTGCTAGGTGGGGGAAGTTCTCCTGGATAATATCCTATAGAGTGTTTTCCAACTTGGTTCCATTCTCCCCGTCACTCTCAGGTACAATAATCAGGCATAGATTTGGTCTTTTCACATAGTCTCATATTTCTTGGAGGCTTTGTTCATTTCTTTTTACTCTTTTTTCCCTAAACTTCTCTTCTCCCTTCATTTCATTCATTTGATCTTCAATCATTGATACCCTTCCTTCCATTTGATTGAACCGGCTACTGAAGCCTGTGCATGTATCACGTAGTTCTTGTGCCATGGTTTTCAGCTCCATCAAGTCATTTAAGGTCTTCTCTACGCTGTTTATTCTAGTTAGCCATTCGTCTAACCTTTTTTCAAGGTTTTTAGCTTCTTTGCGATGGATTCAAACATCCTCCTTTAGCTCGGAGAAGTTTGTTATTACCCCACGATTGTTAACACCCCACTGTCAACATTAGACAGATCTACGAGACACAAAGTTAACAAGGATATCCAGGATTTGAACTCAGCTCTGCACCAAGTGGACCTAATAGGCATCCACAGAACTCTCCACCCCAAATCAACAGAATATACATTCTTTTCAGCACCACATCACACTTATTCCAAAATTGACCACATACTTGGAAGTAAAGCAATCCTCAGCAAATGTAAAAGAACAGAAATTATAACAAACTGTCTCTCAGACCACAGTGCAATCAAACTAGAATTCAGGATTAAGAAACTCACTCAAAACCACTCAACTACATGGAAACTGAACAACCTGCTCCTGAATGACTACTGGGTACATAACAAAATGAAGGCAGAAATAAAGATGTTCTTTGAAACCAATGAGAACAAAGACACAATATACCAGAATCTCTGGGACACATTTAAAGCAGTGTGTAGAGGGAAATTTATAGCACTAAGTGCCCACAAGAGAAAGCAGGGAAGATCTAAAATTGACACCCTAACATCACAATTAAAAGAACTAGAGAAGCAAGAGCAAACACATTCAAAAGCTAGCAGAAAGCAAGAAATAACTAAAATCAGAGCAGAACTGAAGGAGATAGAGACACAAAAAAAACCCTTCAAAAAAATCAATGAATCCAGGAGCTGGTTTTTTGAAAAGATCAACAAAATTGATAGACCGCTAGCGAGACTAATAAAGAAGAAAAGAGAGAAGAATCAAATAGACGCAATAAAAAATGATAAAGGGGATATCACCACCGATCCCACAGAAATACAAACTACCATCAGAGAATACTATGAACACCTCTAGGCAAATAAACTAGAAAATCTAGAAGAAATGGATAAATTCCTGGACACATACACCCTCCCAAGACTAAACCAGGAAGAAGTTGAATCCCTGAATAGACCAATAACAGGCTCTGAAATTGAGGCAGTAATTAATAGCCTACCAACCAAAAAAAGTCCAGGACCAGACGGATTCACAGCCGAATTCTACCAGAGGTACAAAGGGGAGCTGGTACCATTCCTTCTGAAATTATTTCCATCAATAGAAAAAGAGGGAATCCTTCCTAACTCATTTTATGAGGCCAGCATCCTCCTGATACCAAAGCCTGGCAGAGACACAACAAAAAAAGAGAATTTTAGACCAATATCTCTGATGAACATTGATGCAAAAATCCTCAATAAAATACTGGCAAACCAAATCCAGCAGCATATCAAAAAGCTTATCCACCACAATCAAGTTGGCTTCATCCCTGGGATGCAAGGCTGGTTCAACATATGCAAATCAATAAACGTAATCCATCATATAAACAGAACCAAAGACAAAAACCACATGATTATCTCAATAGATGCAGAAAAGGCCTTCAACAAAATTCAACAGCCCTTCATGCTAAAAACTCTCAATAAACTAGGTACTGATGGAACATACCTCAAAATAATAAGAGCTATTTATGACAAACTCACAGCCAATATCACACTGAATGGGCAAAAACTGGAAGCATTCCCTTTGAAAACTGGCACAAGACAGGGATGCCCTCTCCCACCACTCCTAAGTTCTGGCCAGGGCAATTAGGCAGAAGGAAATAAAGGGTATTCAATTAGGAAAAGAGGAAGTCAAATGGTCCCTGTTTGCAGATGACATGATTGAGTATTTAGAAAACCCCATCATCTCAGCCCAAAATCTCTTTAAGCTGATAAGCAACTTCAGCAGAGTCTCAGGATACAAAATCAATGTGCAAAAATCACAAGCATTCCTATACACCAATAACAGACAGAGAGCCAAATCATGAGTGAACTCCCATTCACAATTGCTTCAAAGAGAATACCTAGGAAGCCAGCTTACAAGGGATGTGAAGGACCTCTTCAAGGAGAACTACAAACCACTGCTCAAGGAAATAAAAGAGGATACAAACAAATGGAAGAACAATCCATGCTCATGGATAGGAAGAATCAATATCGTGAAAATGGCCATAGTGCCCAACGTAATTTATAGATTCAATGCTATCCCCATCAAGCTACCAATGACTTCTTTCACAGAATTGGAAAAAACTACTTTAAAGTTCATATGGCACCAAAAAAAGAGCCCACTTTGCCAAGAAAATCCTAAGCCAAAAGAACAAAGCTGGAGGCATCATGCTACCTGACTTCAAACTATACTACAAGGCTACAGTAACCAAAATAGCATGGTACTTGTACCAACAGAGATATAGACCAATGGAACAGAGCAGAGCCCTCAGAAATAATACCACACATCTACAATCCTCTGATCTTTGACAAACCTGATAAAAACAAGAAATGGGGAAAGGATTCCCTATTTAACAAATGGTACGAGTGAACTCCCATTCACAATTGCTTCAAAGAGAATAAAATACCTAGGAATCCAACTTACAAGGGATGTGAAGGACCTCTTCAAGGAGAACTACAAACCACTGCTCAAGGAAATAAAAGAGGATACAAACAAATGGAAGAACATTCCATGCTCATGGGTAGGAAGAATCAATATCAGGAAAATGGCCATCCTTCCCAAGGTAATTTACAGATTCAATGCCATCCCCATCAAGTTACCAATGACTTTCTTCACAGAATTGGAAAAAACTACTTTAAAGTTCATATGGAACCAAAAAAGAGCCCACATCACCAAGTCAATCCTAAGCCAAAAGAACAAAGTTGGAGGCATCACACTACCTGACTTCAAACTATGCTACAAGGCTACAGTCACCAAAACAGCATGGTACTGGTACCAAAACAGAGATATAGATAAATGGAACAGAACAGAGCCGTCAGAAATAATGCCACATATCTACAACTATCTGATCTTTGACAAACCTGAGAAAAACAAGAAATGGGGAAAGGATTCCCTATTTAATAAATGGTGCTGGGAAAACTGGCTAGCCATATGTAGAAAGCTGAAACTGGATCCCTTCCTTACACCTTATACAAAAATTAATTCAAGATCGATTAAAGATTTAAACGTTAGACCTAAAACCATAAAAACCCTAGAAGAAAACCTAGGCATTACCATTCAGGACATAGGCATGGGCAAGGACTTCATGTCTAAAACACCAAAAGCAATGGCAACAAAAGCCAAAATTGACAAATGGGATCTAATTAAACTAAAGAGCTTCTGCACAGCAAAAGAAACTACCATCAGAGTGAACAGGCAACCTACAGAATGGGAGAAAATTTTTACAATCTACCCATCTGACAAAGGGCTAATATCCAGAATCTAAAAGAACTTAAACAAATTTACAAAAAAAAAATCAAACAACCCCATCAAAAAGTGGGTGAAGGTATGAACAGACACTTCTCAAAAGAAGACATTTATGCAGTCAACAGACACATGAAAAAGTGCTCATCATCACTGGCCATCAGAAAAATGCAAATCAAAACCACAGTGAGATATCATCTCACACCAGTTAGAATGGTGATCATTAAAAAGTCAGGAAACAACAGGTGCTGGAGAGGATGTGGAGAAACAGGAACACTTTTACACTGTTGGTGGGACTGTAAACTAGTTCAACCATTGTGGAAGACAGTGTTGCAATTCCTCAAGGATCTAGAACTAGAAATACCATTTGACCCAGCCATCCCATTACTGGGTATATACCCAAAGGATTATAAGTCATGCTGATATAAAGACACTTGCACATGTATGTTTATTGTGGCACTATTCACAATAGCAAAGAGTGGAACCAACCCAAATGTCCATCAATGATAGACTGGATTAAGAAAAGGTGGCACATATACACCATGGAATATTATGCAGCCATAAAAAAGGATGAGTTCATGTCTTTTGTAGGGACATGGATGAAGCTGGAAACTATCATTCTCAGCAAACTATTGCAAGGACAGAAAACCAAACACTGCATGTTCTCACTCATAGGTGGGAATTGAACAATGAGAACACTTGGACACAGAGTGGGGAACATCACACACCAAGGCCTGTCGTGGGGTGGGGGGAGTGGGGGAATAGCATTAGGAGATATACCTAATGTAAATGACGAGTTAATGGGTGCAGCACACCAACATGGTACATGTATACATATGTAACAAACCTGCACGTTGTGCACATGTACCCTAGAACTTAAAGTATAATTTAAAAAAATTTAAAAAAAAAAGAAAATGACCAAGTGAATCAGCACCTGCTCACCTCTTTATCATTGTAGCTAGATTGATGTGAGGTTGACAGGGAAGAACTGGTGATCCCATTTTACAAAGAATGGAAAAGAGGATCTGGGAGATGTAGTGAGTTTTCCAAGGCCACGTGGTCGATGAGAGACAGTGCTAGGCCATTCCTCAGGAACCCAGGCTAGTTCAGTGCTTGTGTGACCACCATACCATATCACAGGCAGCTTAGAGCCAGAGCTGGGACCAGAAGCCTGTCCGCCCTGGCATTATTCTTCTCCCTGCTATGTGGGAGTAGTGAGGGTATGTACTCTGTGCCTTCCTTGGCAGAATTGTGAGGCTTATCAGTGTCAATGAGGAGGAAAGTGACAGCCAACGCCAGCTCCCTTTGGCTTCAGAGAGCGCGATCCAGTCATCTCAAAGAAAAGCAGTGGGGGAGGCAATCTGTGGCAGACGCTGTGTTATTAGCTTCCAGGGTAGGCAGTGGGACTCAGGAGGGAGCCTGCTGAAGAGGATGGAGTCCAGGAAAGTGTTGGGACACAGCTCTGGGGCAGGTGAGGGAAGGATGGGCCAGCAGGCTGACCCAGCCATTGGGACACTAAGGCCACCCCTGGATGCCAGTCTGGCAAGGATGGAGGTGGAAGAAATGGCAGGTCTAGAGAATGGCTCAGACCCAGAGAGAGAAGTGGTGGGGCCAAGTTCTCACGACTTGGTAGCCATCAGGGTGAAATTTGAAACCCATCTCCAGATTGAAAGGCTCAGACTTTGCTATACAGCCAGCACTGTTCATGGAGCCTCACCGCAATACTCAGCTGTCCTTCCTTTCCACATCCGCCCTCCCCACACACGTACCCTGGGCTGGGTAGGATTATAGGCACCGTAAGAGCCCCATCCTCCCTCCCCACAAGCTCTGACCCTGTACCCCCACATCTAGTAAGTTCTCAACAGCTACCTCAGTCACTGCCACCCAGGCTGGGACACAAGCTGTCCTCCAGCACCTCTGGTCTTCTCTAGTCTGTCCGGCATTAAGCCCTGGTAGCCTGCAGAGCTACGAGTTCATTCCCTGCGCATCACCCCTGTCACCTCGGCTGGCTTCACCAGATGTTTCCCTGGCTGGCCTCCTGCTCCTTCCTCACCCTCCCTTCAGCTCACCAGCACCACTCTTTCATCCAAGCACTTGCTTGATCATTTAACCAATATGGGTTGAAGCCCTGCTATGTGCTGGGCACTTTTCTAGACACAGCTGTGAATAAAATGAATAAACCTTGTCCTCGTGAAGCTTATATCCCAGAGGTGAGAATGCAGACAATAAGCAAATCAATAAGCAAGTGTGGTATGTTGGGATGATAAAAATGCACACAGCAACACACACACACACACACACACACACACACACACACACACACGAAAGAGCGATAGGGAACCTGGGGTGAAAGGTTGGTGTTTTAAACATTTTGGTTAAGAAACACCTTATGGAATGGGGATTTTTTTTTAAGTGGCTAAAATTTATCTTTTTAAAAAGTTTATTTTATTTTATTTTATGCTCTGGGATACATGTGCAGGACGTGCAGATTTGTTACATAGGTAAACATGTGCCATGGTGGTTTGCTGCACCTATCAAAACATCACTTGGGTATTAAGCCCCGCATGCATTAGCTATTTATCCTGATGCTCTCCCTCCCCCCACCCCGCCACCAGGCCTGACCCAGTGTGTGTTGTTCTTCTCCCTGTGTCCATGCTTTCTCATTGTTCAGCTCACACTTATAAGTGAGAACACGCGGTGATTGGTTTTCTGTTACTGTGTTACTTTGCAGAGGATAATGGCCTCCAGCTCCATCCATGTCCCTGGGAAGGACATGATCTCATTCTTTTTTATGGCTGCATAGTATTCCATGGTATATGTATTGTATTTTCTTTATACAGTTTATCACTGATGGGCATTTGGGCTGATTCCAGGTCTTTGCTATTGTGAATAGTGCTGCAATGAATATACATGTGCATGTGTCTTTATAATAGAAATGATTTATATTTTTGGGGGTATATACCCAGTAATGGGATTGCTGGGTCAAATGGTATTTCTGGTTCTAGGTCTTTGAGGAGTCACCACACCATCTTCCACAGTGGTTGAACTAAATTTACATTCCCACCAACAGTGTAAAAGTGAGGAACGAGACATTTGAGCAGGCCCTGAAGGAGGCCAGGGAGGGGTCCTATAGCTATCTGGAGGAGAACATTCTAGGCAGAGGAAGGAGAAAGTGCAACGACCCTAAAGTAGGAATCACTGGGTGTCTCCAAGGCATCAAGGAGGCCATGGGCTGCAGTGAGAGGGACCCATGGAGAGACTGGCAGGGGAGGAGGTCAGAGGGGAAATGGGGCTGGCTCTGGAGGCCAGGGCAGGCCAAGGCAGGGAATTTGGCTCTTCCGCTGAGTGAGATGGAGAGACATCAGTATTTGGAGCTCAGGAGTTACACCATCTGACTTGCACTTTGAAAGGATTCTTTTGGCTACTGCTCAGGTAACAGACCTTAGGAGAAAGGACACTGATCCACTCTTCTAGGCAACAATCAAGTGACAGAAGAGGGTGGTTGGGAGGGTGCTGGCAGTAGAGATGGTGGGATGGGGTCAGGTTCTGGCTATGTTGTGAAGGTAGTGCTGGAAGAATTTGCTACACTTTGGGTGCGAGTGGAAGAGAAGGGGCAAGGTTTTTGGCCTACAATCTTAAAAGACTGGAAGGACCATTTACAGAGATGGAGAAAAGATTAAAAGAAGCAGGTTTTGCACGGAAAAGATGAGGTGTTTAGTTTTGATACCATCAAAATTATCAAGCATTTGCTGTTACAGAGCATTTTTAATATACATTCTTTGATTGGATTTCATCCTTATAACAAACCTGTAAATTAAGCAGGAGCATGCACATGTGTGCCTGCACACCGCACCCCGCCCCCAACAGGTTTCCAAATATATCAGGATACTTTTCAGAAAGGGGACAGATACATTCCAGAGGTCAGTTGCCACAGCAATTACTTTTATCTTGTCATCTTCTTTATTGCAAAATTATAGAAGGTTATTTCTCTCTTGTATAACAGGGTAGAGCTAAGTGTTTCTGGGAAATCTATTGTCCTCTGTCTCTGGTTCTAAAACAGTGGTTCCAGTCATACCTGGAATGGAGGAAGAGGACGGGAGGGCATGCCCTTTGTCTTTGAGAAGCACAACATGCATGGTGCACACAGTGCCTCTGCTTACATCCTGTTGGACAAACATGAATCACACAGCCTTCCCCAGCTACGACAGAGGCGAGGAAGCAGAATGTTTGCAACTGAGTGGCCATGTTTCCAGCTATAGTTTGGAGAGGTCTACCCCTGAAAAAAAATGTGAATTCATAAAGGAATCATGCCACACTTATCCTCCCCCAATCCCATTTAACAGAGAACCTGACCTCAGCAAGATGACAATTTTCTCAAATCACCAATCTGAATGTTAATGTCCTAAAGTGTAATATATTCCTTCACTGATTTTCTGTCTCCAACAAACGGTCAGTAAAAGAATGATTCCACTGTATAACATCCTAGAGACCTTCCCAAAGTCTCCCTTACCCAACATCTCTCTCCCCCAAATCTCAACCTCAGCTTAGCTTATGAATGTCATTTTAGTTTCTGTTGACCTTCCCATTCCTATCTCAAGCCAGTCACCAATTAGCAAACTAAAGTCCAGACAAGCAATACAAACATTTTCTAGATCATCGGGAAGGAGAATGGAAGGGGAAAAAGTATGAATAATGATAATGTAATGTTTTGACACATATACATGCGTGTGTGTGTGTGTGTGTGTGTGTGTGTGTGTATGTGTGTAACATCTGAGTGGTCTCCCTCATAAAATCTCCTCAAATCACCTAATGTCCATGCAGTTAGAGGCTGAGGTTTCTTTCCTCTGTCCAAGATCTATGCACAGATTTTCTTTTATTATTATTATTATTTACTTGTCAACAAGGAATGCAGGGACACATTATGGAGCCCAGAACCTCAGAGCCTTCCTCTGTCTCTTTGCTCCAGCTTTTATGCATACTCTCAGGAAAAATATACACATTTCTCCCTTTTGTTTTGCAGCAAAATTCCATTCCAACTAGGAGGAAGCAAACCTATCTGAAGGGATGAGTTACGGTTTGCCAGTCAGGCAAGTAGATGGCATTTCAGCGTTTCAGTTGGGGCAATGGATAGGCCTCCGAGGTCTTCCCCTATATTAGCTCCCCTGATGTTTGAATTTCATGTATAATTGTTCTGGCCCATTGAACACCTTCCCCCTCTCCTTACCTCCATAACAGTTCACATAAAAAGTAGTGAAAACTGGAGATACCAAGTTGCCTGTTCATCTTGGATCTCTACAGGAGGGAAATCAGCTAATGGCTGATTGTGTTCAGAGTGTTTTTGTGACAAGAGAATGACCCACAAACTAGCCAGAGCATCTGCAAGGAGGTCGGGATGAGAAACCCACTGGTGCCACTTGAGGCACCATATTGCAGAAATGAGCCACAAAGTGCCTGGAGAGCTTGGGTTGGGAGGAGTGGGGCAACCCAGAGGATGTGGGTGGGCAGCTGGGGGCAGAGGCATCCAAAGGTTTCAGCTCTCTTTCTGGCTCTGCCATATGATGCCCTGTGCCCCTTCTAGCTCTTCTGGGAGTCTGTGCCTTCCCTGCTTCTCTGTTCCTCCCTTTGGATAATAGGAGCTTCTCCTGTTTCCACAAACAAATTAATGACAATGACCCCCATTCCCAGGCTGGCCAAAGGAAGGCTGGCTACATAATTTGTGCGGTATGGTGTAACATGAAAATGCAGTTTCCCTTATTCAAATATTATTAAGTATTCCAAGACAGCGTCAGCAGAGTGGTGAATGAAGCATAGAAGCTCCCTGGGTGAAGGTGTTGTACTCACCTCACCCTGAGTTTTGGTGAGGACAAAGCACATCCAAGCCATAGCAAGGGCTTTCACAAATGTCTGTTGCACCAAGCTGACCCTACAGTTCCTCATCCATGTCACATCTGCCTTAGAGAGTTCTTACATAGATTCCACGCAACGATAGAAGAGGAAGGGCTGAGCACAATGCCTGGTGGAAAGTTGCTGTGTAATAAATGGCAGCTGCCTTTGGAATAAAATAAGAATAATAGCAGCTACGTCTTGTTTAGTGCTTACAATGTGCAGGGGATTAGTTGAAGCACTTTTCATGCATAGTAACTCATTTCAGCCTCAAATGCATCTTATGTGGCTGGTACTATCATCATTTTCACTTTACAAAACTGTGCCTGTGTACACATTCAGTAAGTGGTGGCACTAAAATTTAAATGAGGGCAGTTGGGTTGGAGTCTGTGCTCTTAGCTCCTAAGCTTGCTGCCTTCCTCGCAACACAATATGAACCAGGGCCTTTAAGTGATGTCTGATGGAGCAAGCTACCTGCAGATGTTCAAAGCTGCATTTCTTTACTTTCTAGTGATACAATTTAATGATTTATTTCACTTTTTAACTTAAAATTTAAAAGAATTTTAATTGTGGCCAAATACACATAACATAAAATTTACCATCTTAACTATTTTTAAGTGAACTGTTCAGTCATGCTAAGTACATTCATATTGTGTGCAACCAACCTCCAAACCCTTTTATTTGCAAAACAAAATTCTATTTCCTTTAAACAACTTCTCATGTTTTCCTCTCCCTAGCTCCTGGCAACCGTAACTCTACTTTGTGATTCTGTGAATTTGACTACTCTAGATTGCTCTTGGAATCACACAGTGTTTTTCTTTTGTAACTGCCTTATTATACTTAGCATAATGTCCTCAAGGTTCATTCATGTTGTAACAGAATTTCCTTTTTTTAAAGACTGTATAATT
Source organism: Pongo pygmaeus (assembly GCF_028885625.2). Taxonomy (NCBI): domain Eukaryota; kingdom Metazoa; phylum Chordata; class Mammalia; order Primates; family Hominidae; genus Pongo; species Pongo pygmaeus. Next base: position 146,761,803 of record NC_072380.2, read on the forward strand.
TTTATTGTATGCATATATTATGTTTTCTTTATCCATTTATCCGTTGGTTAGCAAGTGGGTTGCTTCCCACCTCTTGATTGTTGTGAATAATGCTGCTATATACATGGTATACGAATCATTTTTCAAGTCCCTGCTTTCTTCCTTGGCTATTATTTCAGAAACAGAATTGCTGGATCATATGGCAACTCTACTTTTAATGTTTTAAGGAATCACCATACTGTTTTTCACAGTGGCTGTACCATTTTGCATGCCTACTAACAGTATACAAGGACTCTGATTACTCCATATCTTTGCCAACATTTATTTTCTCTTTTTAATAGTATCCATTTTAATGGATTTGAGATAATATCTCACTATGGTTTTATGTTTTCCTAATTATTAATGATGCTGAGCATATTTTCATTTGCTTGTTAGTCATTTGTATGTTTTCTTTGGGAAATGTCTATTCAGATTCTTTGCCCATTTTTTAAATTGGGTTATTTGGTTTTTGTTGTTAAGTTGTAGTTCTTTATGTGTTCTGGATATTAACCACTTATCAGATGTTATATTATTTGCAAATATTTTCCCTATTTCATGGGTTGCATTTCACTCTGTTAATTATGTCCTTTGATGCACAGAAGTGTTAAATTTGGATGTAGACAAATTTGTCTATTTTTACTTGTGTTTTCTCTGCCTTTCATGTCATATTCAAGAAATCCTTGCCAAATCCATTGTCATGAAGCTTTCCCCTATGTTTTCTTCTAAGAGTTTTATAGTTTTAAGTCTTATGTTTAAACCTTTAATCCATTTTCAGTTAATTTTTGTGTATGGCATATGGTAAGGGTACAATTCGATTCTTTTGCATGTGGATATCCAGCATTCCCAACACTAACTCCGTCCTTTTCCCATTAAATAGTCAGGCACCCTTGTAAAAAATCATTTGACCATATATCATTTGGTTTATTTCTGGGCTCTCTGTTCTGTTCCATTTTTCTACAGGTCTGGCTTTATGCCAGTAACACATTGTTTTGATTACTGTCATTTTGTAATTAGTTTTGAAATCAGGAAATGTGAGAATTCCATCTTTTTTTTTTTAAGATTGTTTTGGCTATTTGGTGTTCCTTGAGATTCCATATGAATTTTAGGATGGATTTTTTATTTCAGCAAAAATTTCCATTGAGATTTTGATAGAGATTGCATTGAATCTGTTGATTACTTCGAGTAATATTGTCATTGTAGCAATATTACCTTTCAATTCATGGACGTAGAATGGCTTTCCATTTATTTATATCTTCTTTAATTTTCTTCAGCAATATTTTGCAGGTTTTAGAGTATAAGTCTTTTTCCTTCTTGGTTAAATTTGCTCCCAAATATTGTATTCTTTTTGATGCTCTTGTAAATAGATTTATTTTCTTAATTTTCTTTTAGATTGTTTATCATTATTGTACAAAATGCAACTGATTTTTCCATGTTGATTTTGTATCCTGCAACTTTGCTGAATTTGCTTATTAGTTCTGAAAGAGTTTTTATAGAATATTTTGGTTTTCTATATATAAGATTATGTAATCTTCAAATGAGGGCAATTTCACTTTTTTCTTTCCAATTTAGATGGCTTTTCATTTTCTTGCCTAATTGTTCTGGCTGAGACTTCCAGTACTATATTTGAATGGAAGCAGCAAAACTGGGCATCTTTGTCTTATTTCTAATCTCAGAGGAAAAGCCTTTAGCCTTTCACTATAGAGTATGATATTATTTTGATTGGTAGGCTATTAATTACTGCCTCAGTTTCAGAACTTGCTATTGGCCTATTCAGGGATTCAACTTCTTCCTAGTTTAGCCTTGGGAGGATGTATGTGTCCAGGAATTTATCCATTTTTTCTAGATTTTCTGGTTTATTTGCATAGAGGTGTTTATAGGATTCTCTGATGGTAGCTTGTATTTCTGTGGGATCAGTGGTGATATCCCCTTTATCATTTTTTAGTCTGTCTATTTGATTCTTCTCTCTTTTCTTTATTAGTCTGTCTAGCAGTCCATGTATTTTGTTGATCTTTTCAAACCAGCTCCTGGATTCATGGATTTTTTTGAAGGGTTTTTCATGTCTCTATCTCCTTTAATTCTGCTCTTATCTTAGTTATTTCTTGTCTTCTGCTAGATTTGAATTTGTTTGCTCTTGCTTCTCTAGTTCTTTTAATTGTGATGTTAGGGTGTTGATTTTAGATCTTTTCTGCTTTCTTCTGTGGGCATTTAGTGCTATAAATTTCCCTCTACACACTGCTTTAAATGTGTCCCAGAGATTCTGGTATGTTGTGTCTTTGTTCTCATCGGTTTTAAATAACTTATTTATTTCTGCCTTAACATCGTTACTTACCCAGTAGTCTTTCAGAAGCAGGTTGTTCAGTTTCCATGTAGTTCTGTGGTTTTGAGTGAGTTTCTTAATCCTGAATTCTAATTTGATTGCACTGTGGTCTGAGAGACTGTTTGTTATGATTTCCATTGTTTTGCATTTGCTGAGGAGTGTTTTACTTCCAATTATGTGGTCAATTTTAGAATAAGTGCAATGTGGTGCTGAGAAGAATGTATATTCTGTTGATTTGGGGTGGAGAGTTCTGTAGATGTCTATTAGGTCAGCTTAGACCAGAGCCGAGTCCAAGTCCTGAATATCCTTGTTAATTTTCTCTCCCATTGATCTAATGTTGACAGTGGGGTGTTAAAGTCTTCCACTATTATTGTGTGGGAGTCTAAGTCTCTTTGTAGATCTCTAAGAACTTGCTTTATGAATCTGGGTACTGTTGTATTGGGTGCATATATATTTAGGATAGTTAGCTCTTCTTGTTGCATTGATCCCTTTATCATTATGTAATGCCCTTCTTTGTATTTTTTGATCTTTGTTGGTTTAAAGTCTGTTTTATCAGAGACTAGAATTGCAACCCCTGTTTTGTTTTGTTTTACTTTCCATTTGCTTGGTAAATATTCCTCCATCCCTTTATTTTGAGCCTGTATGTGTCTTTTCATGTGAGATGGCTCTCCTGAATACAGCACACCAATGGATGTTGACTCTTTACCCAATTTGCCAGTCTGTGTCTTTTAATTGGGGCATTTAGCCCATTTACATTTAAGGTTAATATTGTTATGTGTGAATTTGATCCTGTCATCATGATGCTAGCAGGTTATTTTGTCCATTAGTTGATGCAGTTTCTTCATAGTGTTGATGGTCTTTACAATTAGGTATGTTTTTGCAGTTGCTGGTACTGGTTATTCCTTTCAAGGTTTAGTGCTTCCTTTAGGGGCTCTTGTAAGGCAGTCCTGGTAATGACAAAATATTAATGATAAGCTTTTCTTTTCTGTTTTCTTTTTTTGAGACAGTCTCACTCTGTTGCCCAGGCTGGAGTATGCAGTGGTGCAATCGTAATTCTCTGCAACTTCCACCTCTTGGGTTCAAGCAATTCTCCTGCCTCAGCCTCCCAAGTATCTGTGACTACAGGCATGCATCACCACCCCTGGCTAATTTTTGTATTTTTAGTAAAGACTGGGTTACACCGTATTGGCCAGGCTAATCTCAAACTCCTGGCCACAGGTGATCTGCCTGTCTCAGCATCCCAAAGTGCTGGGATTACAGGAGTAAGCCACTGCACCCGGCCACATAAGCTTTTCATAAATGGCCTATGTTATGCTTAGGCAATTTCCTCCTATTTACTAGTGTGTTGAGTGTTTCATCATGAAAGGGTTTTGTATTCTAGTGTTTTTTTTGCAACATTTGGGATGGTCACCTGTTTTTTCCATCATCCTGTTAATGTGGTATGGTATATTGCATTGACTTATTTTCTTTTTTTTAATTAATTAATTAATTTATTGTTATAATACATTAGGTTTTAGGGTACATGTGTGCAATGTGCAGGTTAGTTACATATGTAAACATGTGCCATGCTGGTGCGCTGCACCCACTAACTCGTCATCTAGAATTAGGTATATCTCCCAATGCTATCCCTCCCCCCTCCCCCCACCCCACAACAGTCCCCAGAGTGTGATGTTCCCCTTCCTGTGTCCATGTGTTCTCATTGTTCAGTTCCCACCTATGAGTGAGAATATGCAGTGTTTGGTTTTTTGTTCTTGTGATAGTTTACTGAGAATGATGATTTCCAATTTCATCCATGTCCCTACAAAGACATGAACTCATCATTTTTTATGGCTGCATAATATTCCATGGTGTATATGTGCCACATTTTCTTAATCCAGTCTATGATTGTTGGACATTTGGGTTGGTTCCAAGTCTTTGCTATTGTGAATAGTGCTGCAATAAACATACATGTGCATGTGTCTTTATAGCAGCATGATTTATAGTCCTTTGGGTATATACCCAGTAATGGGATGGCTGGGTCAAATGGTATTTCTAGTTCTAGATCCCTGAGGAATTGCCACACTGACTTCCACAATGGTTGAACTAGTTTACAGTCCCACCAACAGTGTAAAAGTGTTCCTATTTCTCCACATCTTCTCCAGCACCTGTTGTTTCCTGACTTTTTAATGATTGCCATTCTAACTGGTGTGAGATGGTATCTCATTGTGGTTTTGATTTGCATTTCTCTGATGGCCAGTGATGATGAGCATTTTTTCATGTGTTTTTTGGCTGCATAAATGTCTTCTTTTGAGAAGTATCTGTTCATGTCCATTGCCCACTTTTTGATGGGGTTGTTTGTTTTTTTCTTGTAAATTTGTTGGAGTTCATTATAGATTCTGGATATCAGCCCTTTGTCAGATGAGTAGTTTGCAAAAATTTTCTCCCATTTTGTAGGTTGCCTGTTGACTCTGATGGTAGTTTTTTTGCTGTGCAGAAGCTCTTTAGTTTAATTAGATCCCATTTGTCAATTTTGGCTTTTGTTGCCATTGCTTTTGGTGTTTTAGACATGAAGTCCTTGCCCATGCCTATGTCCTGAATGGTAATGCCTAGGTTTTCTTCTAGGGTTTTTATGGTTTTAGGTCTAACGTTTAAGTCTTTAATCCATCTTGAATTGATTTTTGTATAAGGTGTAAGGAAGGGATCCAGTTTCAGCTTTCTACATATGGCTAGCCAGTTTTCCCAGCACCATTTATTAAATAGGGAATCCTTTCCCCATTGCTTGTTTTTATCAGGTTTGTCAAAGATCAGATAGTTGTAGATATGCGGCATTATTTCTGAGGGCTCTGTTCTGTTCCATTGATCTACATCTCTGTTTTGGTACCAGTACCATGCTGTTTTGGTTACTGTAGACTTGTAGTATAGTTTGAAGTCAGGTAGTGTGATGCCTCCAGCTTTGTTCTTTTGGCTTAGGATTGACTTGGTGATGCAGGCTCTTCTTTGGTTCCATATGAACTTTAAAGTAGTTTTTTTCCAATTCTGTGAGGAAAGTCATTGGTAGCTTGATGGGGATGGCATTGAATCTGTAAATTACCTTGGGCAGAGTGGCCAATTTCACGATATTGATTCTTCCTACCCATGAGCATGGAATGCTCTTCCATTTGTTTGTATCCTCTTTTATTTCATTGAGCAGTGGTTTGCAGTTCTCCTTGAAGAGGTCCTTCATGTCCCTTGTAAGTTGGATTCCAAGTATTTTATTCTCTTTGAAGCAATTGTGAATGATTTGGCTCTCTGTTTGTCTGTTGTTGGTGTATAAGAATGCTTGTGATTTTTGTACATTGATTTTGTATCCTGAGACTTTGCTGAAGTTGCTTATCAGCTTAAGGAGATTTTGGGCTGAGACAATGGGGTTTTCTAGATATACAATCATGTCATCTGCAAACAGGGACAATTTGACTTCCTCTTTTCCTAGTTGAATACCCTTTATTTCCTTCTCCTGCCTAATTGCCCTGGCCAGAACTTCCAACACTATGTTGAATAGGAGTGGTGAGAGAGGGCATCCCTGTCTTGTGGCAGTTTTCAAAGGGAATGCTTCCAGTTTTTGCCCATTCAGTATGATATTGGCTGTGGGTTTGTCATAGATAGCTCTTATTATTTTGAGATACGTCCCACCAATATCTAATTTATTGAGAGTTTTTAGTATGAAGGGTTGTTGCATTTTGTCAAAGGCCTTTTCTGCATCTATTGAGATAATCATGTGGTTTTTTTCTTTGATTCTCTTTATGTGCTGGATTACGTTTATTGATTTGCGTATATTGAACCAGCCTTGCATCCCAGGGATGAAGCCCACTTGATCATGGTGGATAAGCTTTTTGATGTGCTGCTGGATTCGGTTTGCCAGTATTTTATTGAGGATTTTTGCATCCATGTTCATCAAGGATATTGGTCTAAAATTCTCTTTTTTGGTTGTGTCTCTGTCAGGCTTTGGTATCAGGATGATGCTGGCCTCATAAAATGAGTTAGGGAGGATTCCCTCTTTTTCTATTGATTGGAATAGTTTCAGAAGGAATGGTACCAGTTCCTCCTTGTACCTCTGGTAGAAGTCGGCTGTGAATCCATCTGGTCCTGGACTCTTTTTTGTTGGTAAGCTATTGATTATTGTCACAAATTCAGATCCTGTTATTGGTCTATTCAGAGATTCAACTTCATCCTGGTTTAGTCTTGGGAGAGTGTATGTGTCGAGGAATTTATCCATTTCTTCTAGATTTTCTAGTTTATTTGCGTAGAGGTGTTTGTAGTATTCTCTGATGGTAGTTTGTATTTCTGTGGGATCGGTGGTGATATCCCCTTTATCATTTTTTATTGCAACTATTTGATTCTTCTCTCTTTTTTTCTTTATTAATCTTGCTAGCAGTCTATCAATTTTGTTGATCCTTTCAAAAAACCAGCTCCTGGATTCATTAATTTTTTGAAGGGTTTTTTGTGTCTCTATTTCCTTCAGTTCTGCTCTGATTTTAGTTATTTCTTGCCTTCTGCTAGCTTTTGAATGTGTTTGCTCTTGCTTTTCTAGTTCTTTTAATTGTGATGTTAGGGTGTCAATTTTGGATCTTTCCTGCTTTCTCTTGTGGGCATTTAGTGCTATAAATTTCCCTCTACACACTGCTTTGAATGCATCCCAGAGATTCTGGTATGTTGTGTCTTTGTTCTCCTTGGTTTCAAAGAACATCTTTATTTCTGCCTTCATTTCGTTATGTACCCAGTAATCATTCAGGAGCAGGTTGTTCAGTTTCCATGTAGTTGAGCGGTTTTGAGTGAGATTCTTAATCCTGAGTTCTAGCTTGATTGCACTGTGGTCTGAGAGATAGTTTGTTATAATTTCTGTTCTTTTACATTTACTGAGGAGAGCTTTACTTCCAAGTATGTGGTCAATTTTGGAATAGGTGTGGTGTGGTGCTGAAAAAAATGTATATTCTGTTGATTTGGGGTGGAGAGTTCTGTAGATGTCTATTAGGTCCGCTTGGTGCAGAGCTGAGTTCAATTCCTGGGTATCCTTGTTGACTTTCTGTCTCGTTGATCTGTCTAATGTTGACAGTGGGGTGTTAAAGTCTCCCATTATTACTGTGTGGGAGTCTAAGTCTCTTTGTAGGTCACTCAGGACTTGCTTTATGAATCTGGGTGCTCCTGTATTGGGTGCATATACATTTAGGATAGTTAGCTCTTCTTGTTGAATTGATCCCTTTACCATTATGTAATGGCCTTCTTTGTCTCTTTTGATCTTTGTTGTTTTAAAGTCTGTTTTATCAGAGACTAGGATTGCAACCCCTGCCTTTTTTTGCTTTCCATTTGCTTGGTATATCTTCCTCCATCCCTTTATTTTGAGCCTATGTGTGTCTCTGCACGTGAGATGGGTTTCCTGAATACAGCACATTGATGGGTCTTGACTCTTTATCCAATTTGCCAGTCTGTGTCCTTTAATTGGAGCATTTAGTCCATTTCCATTTAAAGTTAACATTGTTATATATGAATTTGATCCTGTCATTATGATGTTAGCTGGTTATTTTTCTCGTTAGTTGATGCAGTTTCTTCCTAGTCTCAATGGTCTTTAAATTTTGGCACGATTTTGCAGCAGCTGGTACTGGTTGTTCCTTTCCATGTTTAGCGCTTCCTTCAGGAGCTCTTGTAGGGCAGGCCTGGTGTTGACAAAATCTCTCAGCATTTGCTTGTCTGTAAAGTATTTTATTTCTCCTTCATTTATGAAGCTTAGTTTGGCTGGATATGAAATTCTGAGTTGAAAATTCTTTTCTTTAAGAATGTTGAATATTGGCCTCCACTCTCTTCTGGCTTGTAGAGTTTCTGCCGAGAGATCCGCTGTTAGTCTGATGGGTCTCCCTTTGAGGGTAATCCGACCTTTCTCTCTGGCTGCCCTTAACATTTTTTCCTTAATTTCAACTTTGGTGAATCTGACAATTATGTGTCTTGGAGTTGCTCTTCTCGAGGAGTATCTTTGTGGTGTTCTCTGTATTTCCTGAATCTGAATGTTGGCCTGCCTTGCTAGATTGGGGAAGTTCTCCTGGATAATATCCTGCAGAGTGTTTTCCAACTTGTTTCCATTCTCCCCGTCACTTTCAGGTACACCAATCAGACATAGATTTGGTCTTTTCACATTGTCCCATATTTCTTGGAGGCTTTGCTCATTTCTTTTTATTCTTTTTTCTCTAAACTTCCCTTCTCACTTCATTTCATTCATTTCATCTTCCATCGCTGATACCCTTTCTTCCATTTGATCGCATCGGCTCCTGAGGCTTCTGCATTCTTCACGTAATTCTCGAGCCTTGGTTTTCAGCTCCATCAGCTCCTTTAAGCACTTCCCTGTATTGGTTATTCTAGTTATACATTCTTCTAAATTTTTTTCGAAGTTTTCAACTTCTTTGCCTTTGGTTTGAATATCCTCCCATAGCTCGGAGTAATTTGATCGTCTGAAGCCTTCTTCTCTCAGCTCATGAAAGTCATTCTCCATCCAGCTTTGTTCTGTTGCTGGTGAGCAACGTTCCTTTGGAGGAGGAGAGGCGCTCTGCTTTTTAGAGTTTCCAGTTTTTCTGCTCTGTTTTTTCCCCATCTTTGTGGTTTTACCTACTTTTGGTCTTTGATGATGGTGATATACAGATGGGTTTTTGGTGTGGATGTCCTTTCTGTTTGTTAGTTTTCCTTCTAACAGACAGGACCCTCCGCTGCAGGTCTGTTGGAGTACCCGGCTGGCCTGGCCGTGTGAGGTGTCAGTCTGCTCCTGCTGGGGGGGTGCCTCCCAGTTAGGCTGCTTGGGGGTCAGGGACCCACTTGAGGAGGCAGTCTGCCCGTTCTCTGATCTCCAGCTGCGTGCTGGGAGAACCACTGCTCTCTTCAAAGCTGTCAGACAGGGACATTTAAGTCTGCAGAGGTTACTGCTGTCTTTGTTTGTCTGTGCCCTGCCCCCAGAGGTGGAGCCTACAGAGGCAGGCAGGCCTCCTTGAGCTGTGGTGGGCTCCACCCAGTTCGAGCTTCCCAGCTGCTTTGTTTACCTAAGCGAGCCTGGGCAATGGTGGGCGCCCCTCCCCCAGCCTCACTGCCACCTTGTAGTTTGATCTCAGACTGCTGTGCTAGCAATCAGTGAGACTCCGTGGGCATAGGACCCTCTGAGCCAGGTGTGGGATATAATCTCCTGGTGTGCCGTTTTTTAAGCCCGTCGGAAAAGGGCAGTATTCAAGTGGGAGTGACCCGATTTTCTAGGTGCCATCTGTCACCCCTTTCTTTGACTAGGAAAGGGAACTCCCTGACCCCTTGCACTTCCTGAGTGAGGCAATGCCTCGCCCTTCTTCGGCTCGCGCATGGTGCGCACACTCACTGACCTGTGCCCACTGTCTGGCACTCCTTAGTGAGATGAACCCGGTACCTCAGATGGAAATGCAGAAATCACCCATCTTCTGCGTCACTCACGCTGGGAGCTGTAGACCAGAGCTCTTCCTATTCAGCCATCTTTGCCAGTTATCGACTGATTTCCATATGTTGAACTATCCTTGCATTTCAGGTATAAATCCTTTTAACAGTAGAATCCTTTTAATAGTGATATTATTTTTGTTAAGTGTACATGGTGTGCTGTTATTAATAATATCAACAACTTATGAAGATTATTTCCACTATTTCAAGTGGTATTATTATTAATAATAATTCATGGTATATGTACAGTACCTAATAGCAATCAACACTGAACTTTTGCAAATCAATGCTGATACTCCTAGTTATCCCACAGGTAAAAGAAGGTAGTTTTGTCTCCATTTCATAGATCACAAAACTGTGAAGACAGAAAGGTAAAGTCATTTTCTCTAGGTCACCAGTAAGAATAGTCAAATAGCTGCTATATGAATATAAATTATTGATTAGGCCTGTTCTGTGTGGCCCTGACGAAGGTAAGTAGGAATTCTTTGGTAAATGGCATGTGAAGACAGGATTTAGTCAGCAAAATTACAGCACTCTGATTCTCAGAACTGCTTAAAGTGAGAATGGGATTCAGTAGGCAGTGTGGTCTTCATTTTAGGGGATTTACTTGCAAAGGTGAGGATGTCTTCACCAAGAAAGATGCTGTTGAGGAAATGGCTGAAACAACAGATGAAGATGAGAAAAGAATGGATATTGTTTAATACATCTCCAGGTCTTTATTATTTTTGTAGCTCTTTTCAGCACTAAGCACTAAAGGTAAACAAATTTAGAATTACCACAGTGTTCCAAACCTGTACCTATATTCTAAGAAATATGATTTAAGAAGAGAAAGATCTAGAATCTAAAGACAATTCCTCCACTCTGGGTATTCTTGAAGACAATAGCTTTGTCTTACACATTTCTTTATCTGTAGTGGTTAGTGCAAGACATGGCCCATAAATATTTGTTGGATGAAAGGACAAAATAAATAAATGGATGAAATAAAAGGAATTCATCGGCCGGGTGCGGTGGCTCATGCCTGTAATCCCAGCACTTTGGGAGGCCGAGGCGGGTGGATCAGAAGGTCAGGAGATCGAGACCGTCTTGGCTAACACGGTGAAACCCTGTCTCTACTTTAAAAAAAAATACAAAAAATTAACTGGGAGCAGTGGTGGGCTCCTGTAGTCCCCGCACTCGGGAGGCTGAGGCAGGAGAATGGCATGAACCTGGGAGGTGGAGCTTGCAGTGAGCCGAGATAGCGCAACTGCAGTCTGGCCTGGGTGAAAGAGCGAGACTCTGTCTCAAAAAAAAAAAAAAGGAATTCATCTTCCTCTAAACTAATTTCAAAAGGATTTTTCATAGCTGGTTAAGGAAAGAATTATTGTAGAGATCATTAAATCAACTTGTCTCTTTTGATAAAAGGAATCAATGACCAGCCAGATTCAGAAATTCGCCAAAAGTTAATTTGGTGAGGTTGTGTTCCTTCCCTTCCTTCCTGATCATAACTGTTATAGACCTGTTACCAGCTGTTATGGACCAAATGCTTGTGTTGACCTAAAATTCACATGTTAAAACCCTACCCCTTAATCTGATGGTATTAGGAGATGTGGTCTCTGGGAGGGAATTAGAACTAGATGAGGTTGTTAGACAGAGCCCTCAAATAGAATTAGTGTCCTTCTAAAAGTTTCAAGAGAGCTTGCTTCTCTTTCCACTGTGTAAGGACACAAGAATAAGACAGCCATCTATAAAACAGACCCTCACCAGACACCAAATCTGCTGGTGCCTTGATGTTGGACTTCCCAGCCTCCAGAACTGTGAGAAATAAATGCTTGTTGTTTATATCACCTAGTTTATGATATTTCAAGATTCAAGGTACCTTGTATGCACCTTTTAACAGCCCAAGCTAAGACACCAGTTAGCACTGACATCTGCTAATTTTTCCAGTATATCCCACAACAACAACAAAGTGTTTTTATATGATTATTGAATGTATTTCTAGAGGGCTTGCTCTAGGGTACTTACCAAATTCAGTTTCATGGCAAAGATAAAATTCACAAGTAGTATTATTTACTTTGGAAAGATCTTTTAGGGCCTAATCTGCTACTGAGTTTCTCCTTGTAGTTTACTTTAGTCTCTCATGCTATAATATCTGAGTTATCTCTTATAATGCTGAATTCATATGTCCACTATTCTCTGGGCTCTGCGAACGTCTTCTATGAAAGATCTTACACTCTTAAGATTCAGAGTACCCTGTGTGTCTCTCTCACTAAAGGACATGCTGCTTTAGGCCAAGGATCCTGCAGATGCCAGTGCCAACCATGGATGGGGCACTTGGAGCATGGCTAGGAGATGTGTTGAATCAGACCAGCCTACAAGGAGCCCCAGAGACCATGGGGTACTGTGTTTTCATTGTACAGTCAAGGAAACACAGGTTGCACAACGTATTCAAAGTCACATTGCTATTTTGTGGCAGAGCTAGAACTCAATGATTTCAGCCACTCAAATAACAAAGATGATGACATCATGAAAGAAACAGCAATACATCTTTAATTTTTCCAACACTTTGCTATTCACAAAGAATACCTTTGTGTCTGGATCAGGTATCCTCACAATACCTTCATCATTATTATGGGTCTGACAATACCACCCCAACTCTCAAGGTACCTAAAGTTGAATTTAGGGAAGACTTTCCTCCACCACCACCTTATTCACCTGAAGTTCCTGTTCATTGAACAGAAAGATGATAGTACTTCTTTGTAGTATTCACTGAACTTCCTATTCTAGGCAAAAGTAAGTACTTTCTGATCTATTTTTCTCTTTCTGTTTTATACATTCATTCCCAGCATTCTCTTATTTTTAGAACAAAAGTTCATAACACAGTCTGCCCTCTACCTGTTAACTTTATTTATCTAATTTAACTTTTAAGTGATTTGAAAATTATTTTAGATGCCTCAATGAATGACCTGCATTTTTATTAAGGACTATTCAATGACTTGTGATAAAAATACAAACATTATTTGTATTGTTGCATGACAAAATCAGACAGCTCTTCTCTGATGGAATTCCCATATCTTGACCACATTTCCATCTTCATTCTTACGTCTGTACTTTCTTTTTTGCAGATGGAGAACCAGAGTAAACCCTCGTGGTGTCCTGGCTTCTAAGCATTTTGTTGGCAAGAAGGGATGACCAGGCACCCTGTTCATCTGCATGAACAAAGCTTGCAACACAGGTTTTGACGAGGAGTAAACAACACTGAACAAGCTGCTTGTCCACACACAAATTTTGAACTAATATGACTGGCCAGATGCACTGAAAAGAGAATTGAGACACTGAACTCAGAGCACATGGAGAAAAAGAAAGGGAGAAAGATTAAATTTTGTCTAACTGCTCTTGTATGTTTCCTCAGTTTTGTCTTGAAAGGAGGTAAGAAGAAAATACTCTCAACTCACCTTTAAGCCACATCTTACTACCAAGAAACAAAATCTCAAACCAACCACTCCTCCATCTCCTGCCTTCTTCCCTGTGTGCCCCTTGGATGATATCTATGAAATCAGTGGACTGAGTGCGGGGACTGGTGCTTTGCACACTGACTTAAGACATTCTTCTTAGGGAAATGTGATTCTTTTTTTTATATAGGGAGATATAAAAATGCATATGAATAGAAAATTTTATTGCTTGATTTGAGCATTAAATTTTATTAGCGCAGTGGGTGTGTTTTGTCATATCCATTATTGTCTGTTAACAGTGAGGATAAGAGTGTTGTTCTAGCTTGCATGAAGAGGGACATTCAGAACAGTGTTCTAGGGGAGCTCCCTGCAATATTGCACCAGTTTTCCAAAGCACCAGTCTCATGAGTCACAAGTTATTTGATGCTCTGTCTATTTCTGCAAGCATTACAGGACAGTTGTCTCCTTGTGGGCAAGGAGTACTTGTTAACTCTTTACTTGGTATGTGCCTGGTGTACAGTTGGTGCTCAGTAACTATCTTGATTTCCATTTCCTTCTTTTGATTGTAATTGCAATGTTCTCCCCTCTGTCCTGTGCTGCCCTCAGAGATAGATCAGGCTTTTTGTGCTTCCTCCAAAGCTGTGCTTTATCATTCACCAAACCATCCTTCTCTGTGACCAGGATAATGTGTCCAAGGATGGTGTGTGGCCTTGCTGATGCAGCATTCCTTGGAGAGGCTGTCTCTCGTCCAAGGCCCTGTGAGAGCAGAGGCCGGCAGGGTCCCATCTTGCCACAATTGACCTCTGCGTGATCTGCTCAGGAAATGAATTGGCAGGCAGGTTGGGAAATGTTACAAAATGAATAGTCACTTATAAGGGATCAGGAGTTGGAGCCAGAGCCCAAGAGAAACTTATTACCAAACACTAAGACTTAGTGAGAGGTTCCCCAGGATGCTAACTTCTGTGCTGAGAGCTCTTGTTAAGCCATTTAAGCCCCTGCAAGAGAGATGTCTGCAATCATAGAAGAAATGAAGAGTAATCCTGAGCCATGGCAGGAGAAGACCCTGGAGCAAGGCGAACCGAGTTCAGATCTGCGCCCTCCACTTACTAGGAAGGCTTTGAGCAGGCTGCTTAAGGTCTCTGAGACTCAGCCTCCATAAAATGGGTACCAGAACACCTTTTTCTGTGAGAGGTACATGAGTTAGTAGGGATCCGGTGGTGAATAAATAATCTGTTGAATGAATGATTTAATATAAATCACCTTTCCCAGTGCCTAGTTCCTCATTTATGCTTTTAATGAGTGAATAAAGAATATATTTTTCCTACCATAATGCATGATATATAGTCTGTTTTTAAAAATAAAAAGTTAGCTCTTTCCCCCACTAAAATTTCACCCTCTTCAACTTCTTTTCTTTTGTGATTTGTAATGTCTGGCCCAGAGAAAGGAAATGATCCTGTGAAGGTCACAGAGAGCCAGCAAGTCAGAACTCGGTCTACTGCCCTTCACCCCAACTCCTTTTCTCCATCTGGCACCTTGTGTTTTCTTTTCTATGTAATTCACTACCGTGTATTGAATTTGTATGCCTTTTGTCTGTCTGGGAACACCTTGAGGGCAGAGATTCTCTTATTCATCTCACATGTTGTAGCACAGAGCAAAGTTGTATTTAATAAAAAGAAGGAAAAGAGGAAGGAAGGAAGGGAGGGAGGGAGGGAGGGAGTGAGGCAGGCAGGAAGGAAAGAAGGAAGGGAGTAAGAAAGGAAGGAAGAAATAAAGGAAGGAAGGGAGAGAGGGAGGGAAACAAAATGGCCCAAAAGAAATGCACTACCGGCCTCCGTTGATGGGAACAAGTCACGGGAAAAGAAGAACCAACTGGAAGAGCTCCTGATGGCCAAAGCTGGAACAATATGAACAAGGAAATGAATGAATATTGGATTAAACCCAAAGTATAAAATATTCATGAGTACATGCTCATATAAATAAATAACTGAATTAATGAATGAGGAAATTTTTCAAATAATTTATGCAGATATTCCATCCTCCAAGAAGGGAAACATAACTTTCTACTTCTTAGGTGTCAACCATACATGGTGACTTTCTTCTAAAGAGAACAGCAAGGAAAGAGGGAAAAATAGCAACTTTTCAGTGAAGAAACCTGACAAACACTACCTCAACCAGGTGATCAAGGTTAAACATCAACAGTCATAAATCATGTTGATTATGTGTACCCTGATATGATGTGAAAAAAATGGCACTTCATCTCTTCCTCCCAAAAAGTCCAATCATGAGGAAAAAAATTAGAAAAAAATTCAGTAGTGGAACATCTTACAAACCATCCTCAAAACTGTTAAGGTCAGGCTGGGTGCAGTGGCTCATGCCTGTAATCCCAGCACTTTGGGAGGCTGAGGCGGGTGGACCACCTGAGGTCAGGAGTTCAATACCACCCTGGCCAACATGATAAAACCCTGTCTCTACTAAAAATACAAAATTAGCCTGGTGTGGTGGTGGTCACGTGTAATCCCAGCTATTTGGGAAGGTGAGGCAGGAGAATCGTTTGTACCTGGGCAGCGGAGGTTGCAGTGAGCCAAGATTGCGTGACTGCACTCCAGCCTGGGCGACAAGAGTGAAACTCCATCAAAAAAAACCACAAAAACAAGCAAACAAAAAAAAAAAAAACAAAAAACAAACAGTCAAGTTCAAGAAAAACAAGGTAAGTCTGAGAAAGAGGCAAGTAGAGCCTTAAAGAGATATGACAAGTAAATGTAATGGGGTATCCTGGATGAATGCTGGAACAGAAAGAGAACATTAGGTTAAAACTAAGGAAATCTGAATAAACTGCAGACTCCAGTTGGCAATATGGTATCAATATCACTTTATTAATTGTAACAAATGTAACATGCTAATGTAAGATGTTAAAAATAGAGGAAACTGGGTGTGGAGTAAGTGGAAATCTGTAATATTTTCTCAAGTTTTCTGTAAATCTAAACTGTTCTAAAGCATAAAGTCCATTAGAAGAATAAGAAAGTGGGACAGTTATCAAACATCAGCCTATAGCAATGTCTTGAACTTCCTTATTTGGACCTTGATTCACAACAAACAAACAACAGCAATGAGAGAGTGAGAGAGAGAGAGAGAAAGAGAAAGGAGGAGGGAGAGAGAGGAGAGAGAAAGACAGAGAGAGAGAAAAGGGGGAGGAGAGTGAGAAAGAGACAAAAAGAGAGAGCAAGAGAGAGAGACTGGAGAAGGAGGGGGGGAAAGAGAGAGGGAAGGGGGAGTGAGGAGAGAGGGAAGAAAGGAGAGGAGAAAAAAAAGAGAGAGAGAGAGATTGAGAACCGGGACTCAAACCCAGCGCTGCACCTTTAAGTAAGACTATACTTATAACCTGTGAAAAACAAAGTATTTTTGTTTCTTCTACTGATTTTCCCTTCTCATAGAAGATTATTCCCAGAGCTTAGTTTAAGTAGCAAATTCCAGTTTAGCCTTAATCTTTCAGGTTTGGGAGACTCATCTCCCTTCACCCCAAGCCTAGCTCACAGTAGTGATTTTTATTCTGAGGAGGGAAATCAACTAACAAACAGGATGGGTGAGCTCCTCCTCATCGGCCACAGAAGTTTGTGTCTACTCTCTAGCTCCACCTACTGGACCTTGTGTAAATCACCTGAAGAACTGCACAAGCGCTCACTGCAAGACTCCATGCTATAAAAGGCACTGAGGGAAAGGAAGCAACATGCATTCTTTCAGGGACTGCTAGGATTAAAAGAAACTTTTAAGGTGAATCTCCTCTTTTACTGAAGAGAAAACTAAGTGCTAGATGCATTGGGCATTTGCTGCATGTGGAGTCAAATTGGACAGAGTTTGAACCACGGTCCTGCCACTTCCTGATAATGGCACCTCAGGTAAGTCACTGACTCTCTTTGGAATTCAGCTTCCTCCTCTGTAAAATGAGGATAACAAACCTATACTCCGTGGTTGTTGCTATTGTCATTTTTTATTTCTATTACTTAGTTATTAACCTTTAATAAGAGGGCAAAGATATTTTTGGTAGATATTTCTTGATGGATACTTGAACTTATAACTGTCTTTCTTTTGGTCCCCCTACACACACATGTGCACACACACATTCACACATATACATCATCCTTCCCTTGGGAGTTTTGGAGAATGGAAAGACAGCAAGACTTGAGTTGGACCATTTCAGTCTAGGCTGGGGCAGGTAAGGAGGAAAAAAGGCAAAAAAAGACAGCTGGAACCAGTAAGATTAGCAAAAGTGAATATCTGGCTCCATCTCACTGTCACGTTGCATGAAACCCATTATATATTCATGCATTCAAAAATATTGACTTCATACCTTCTATGTGGGTGATCTTTGCCCTCATGCCACAGCATCTCCAGCTATTGGACTTTCATTGCAAAGAAATTCCTACAAGAATGGTTTTTGGTTTCTCTAGTGATATTCTCAAAATGTGAGTGATTGTCTGGCAATCAGTATCTGGTCAACTGAGAAGGTCAATCTTTAGGCAAACATGGGCCTTCAGGCTACTATTGCTCCAAGTCTGTAGTTATTAAGATCCTAACTAACTCCCCTAACCCCACAGTTTATGGGCAGCAACTTTCAAACTAGTAACAACAAATCTGAATGTAGCTTTGTTTCCAGGGATCAGATGTTCTGACCAACAGATGCCCTCATTCTGGTCTTTCTCTTAGTTACACATTCCAGCCACTGTCACCTGATGGTAGGACATAAGGATTTCTACATTGTAGAAGCTCAGTTTATATCTGTTGAATGAATGAATGAATGAATGAGTAAGTGAATAAATATTAGTCTCTACATAATGTAATAGTTGTAAATTAACAGCAAGAGACAGGTCACCTCTCCACTAGTCAAAAGGAGATTTTGACTGGAAGATCAGACCTTGGGGTTGTACTAACACCAGGAAAACTTCACCCATTTGCTTGCAAATGAAGCACAGAGACAGCCTCAGTTTCTTATGACTCAGTACATGACACCCAGTTTACCACTTGATTGCATACCTTTTAAAGGTCATATTGCAATTTTTACCAATATACTTTCTTATATTCTTAGTTAGATTGTGAACTACTTTTGAAAGAAAAATCCTCAGAACGTGTTCTCAAACTAAGTCACAGGGGTCCTTACTCATCACTCTGGCTCTTGCTTTGACCCTCATTCATTAACTTTTATCTGCCGAGAGTCCACCATGAGCCAGGCATTGTGCTAGGCTCTTTGAAATAAGGATCTACACCTTTTATCACAACATTTTTTTCCCTCTCATTCCTTCATGAAGTCATTGCAATTTGTGTCTTTATCCTCCTACCAACATAAGTGTGTCTGATAAGGCAGTGGTTCCCAACGTTTTTGGCACCCAAGACCAGTTTTGTGGAAGACAATTTTTCCACATATTGTAGTATGTGGGTGGTTTTGAGATGAAACTGTTCCACCTCAGATCATCAGGCATTAGTTAGATTCTCATAAGCAGCAAGCAACCTAGATCCCTCAAATACACCCTCTCACAATAAGGTCCATGCTCCTATGAGAATCTAATGCCACCACTAATCTCACAGGAGGCAGAGCTCAGGGGTAATACTTGCTTGCCTGCCATTCATGTCCTGCTGTATGGCCCAGTTCCTAGCAGGCCATGGACTAGTACTGGTCCGTGGCCTGGGGGTTGGGGACCCCTGTAACAAGGGAAACGACTGACTGCTTTGTTGCAAAACCAAATAAACACATCCCTTTATTACTCTATCAGACTTCTCTGTGGTATCCAATTCCATTTACCATTCCATTCTCATAGAAAGTCCTTACTTTTAGCCAGGAGCAATGGCTCACGCCTATAATCCCAGCACTTTGGGAGGCCGAGGCGGGTGGATCACCTGAGGTTGGGAGTTCTAGATCAGCCTGACCAACATGGAGAAATCTTGTCTCTACTACAAGCTGGGCATGGTGGCACATGCCTGTAATCCCAGCTACTCGGGAGGCTGAGGTGGGAGAATAGCTTGAACCCAGGAGGCAGAGTTTGCAGTGAGCTGAGATTGCGCCACTGCAATCCAGCCTGGGCAACAAGAGTGAAACTCCAAAAAAAAAAAAAAAAAAAAAAAAGCCTTTCTTTTTTCTGCTTTCCATGTCAATACTATCTTCTAGTCTTTTTCACTTTCTTTCTGGAGCTTTGAACCAACAGATCCACAGTATCCTTTCAAGCATTGTACATTCAACATATCCGAAATTAAACATGTCATTACATTCCACTAAAAAAATGGTACTGAGAATAAAGGGGTGTTTTCTGAACGGGGCACTCAGATTGGGTCGAAGTGCAGATGGTTGCATTCCAAAAAGATTTTGAGGTCAAAGATGATTCCACTACTCCAAAACTAAGTGGTCAATGCAAGGATCTAGATGCAGAATAGGAGGAGATGGCTGTGAAAACAGGAGCACTGCAGCTGAGTGGGAGATGGACGGCAATATTAGAAAATTAAAATGCTGACATGGAGATGCTAATGAGGTAATTTTTAAGCTGCTTTATATGGATGCATGAAGTTCGTTTAAATGGGCAGGCTGTCTGCTTTCAAAGCCCAAGTCTTTTAAACTATGAGAGATTTCAGGCAGGGGAAAGTAATATATGGCTGATGAGAATGATATTAATGGAAACCCAATAGAGCCATCCTTGAAATGGGCCCTGCAAACTCTACAGTAAAGGGAGCTTATAATTCATAGTGCAGAGAAACAAACACATTGGTGATCACATGCACGGGGGTCTTCTCTTTTGAAAGGAATTTGACTTCAAGTACAGAAGTCCTCACAGCCATATGCTGCAGACTTCCAACTGATAGAGTCTAGGAAAAAAAAATTGGCAAGAATTGTCTTACATGTTACATGCTTTTGCTTTAGAGGAATGAGAGGAGAGAGAGAAAGAGATAGAGCAAGAGAGAAAGAGAGAGAGATATGTGAAAAGGTTAATTAGTATTTAAACACACAGTTGTGTTTTCTATTTGGTCGGACTGGGAAAATAAATTATGTTCTTCAAAGCACAGGCTTGCAGACTCTAATTGAAAATAGGCATAGTGAGTACAGCTTTGCCAGTGTGGCACAAAAAAATAAAAGAGAATCAAATAGAAACAAGTAGAAGAATTACCCCCCCACCCTCAAGCCTGGGGCTGAATGAGAAAGTGGAGAGGGGACTGCAGAAGCAGAGAAGCTCTGGCCCCGCCACTTTCCTCAGGTAACCTTGGGCAGGTGACCTGGCTTTTCTGAACCCCAGGATTTTCAGTTATAAAATGAAGGTAATAATGCTTTTTTCTCAGTGTGTTGTTAGGAGTTGATGAGACAGTGTTTGGGAGAAGGGCTGGCATGGTGTCAGGCACAAAGTGGTTATTCAGGAAGTGCTTGTCCCCAATAACTGTCTGTTCAGTCTACTTTCATCTCCGTTGTCTCTGAATTTCTGTAATTTTATAAAAGCTGGAAGAAGCCCTTAATGAGATGGTGTCTCCTATTGTTCCTTAATTGTATCATGTTTAGGTTGCATCCTTGTCAATTCAATCCAATTTCATTCCATTTACTTTAGCTCAATTAAAAAATATTTGTTAATAAGTGTGTTCCTAGAGCAATGCTAGGGAATACAAACATGAATAAGAACCAGTAAATGCCTTCAAAGACCTTAAGCACACTGCGAGAAATAAGAAAAGTATTCAAGGGGCTCCAATCAGCATTTGGACACCCATTATTAATCAGTGGGGAGCTCCTACAAAGACGTGAATCAACAAGTCCATCATCATTTTCATAGCAATCTCATGAAGCGGTGACTGTACAAATTGGGAAACTAAGACACAGAGAAGGTAACTGACTCGCTCAAGGTCAAGACAAGAGGATGGGCCCTGAATCCACATCTGCGCGCCAGAGGCCCCTCTGCGCTTTGGTTTTCTCCAGGACTGCTGTACCACTCCCGCTCAGCCCAAGGCATCTCTTATCTTCCAGGGCTCAGTGGTGCCGGTGTGCTAAAGCCCAGCTATTTGCAACTCTTCATGCTTAACCCATGGGACGAAGATGTACATAATATATCAAATATGCTCATTGCTAAAGACAGTGGCATTGGGGTTCTCATCAAGAAGACATCCTTTTTCCATGACCATCAGGGAAGCACCCTAATATAGTTTGCATATTTGTCCTTGCTGACATGACATATCACATTGAAATGTAATCCCCAGTGTTGCAGCTGGGGCCTAGGGGGAGGTGTTTGGGGCCTGGCAGGAGGTGTTTGAGTCCTGGGGGCAGAGCCCTTATGACTTGGTGCTGTCCTTGCAGTAATGAGTGAGTTCTCACCAAATTTGGTTGTTGTAAAGTGTGACACTCCCCCCACCACACAGCTTTCTCTCTCTTGCTCCTGCTTTCACCATGTAACATACCTGCTCCTGCTTCACCTTTTGCCATGAGTAAAAGCTCTTGTGAGTCCTCCCCAGAAGCCAGCAGATACCAGAGTCATGATTTTCTGTACAGCCTGCAGAACTGTGAACCAACGAAACCCCTTTTCTTTATAAATGTCCTCTTTCTTTCTTTCTTGAGACAGAGTCTCACTGTTGCCCAGGCTGCAGTACGGTGGCACAATGGTAACTCACTGTAGCCTTTACCTCCTGGAACTACCATAACCTGCTAATTTGGGTGTTTTTTTTTTTTTGGTAGAGACAGAAAAAATTTCCAGCTTCAGAATTTTTTTAAAGCAATGCAAGAAATGAACTAACTCATATCCCAAAGGCAAGTCCCTCCCCATATAACACTCTACAGTTTACATGCACCACCTCTTCCTTTTTTTTCCTTTTTTGAAAAAAATAAAACACAAAACAAAAAACTAAAGTGGGTCTCAGCATTGTCATATGTTACCAAAGTTACTCTAGGAATACATCACAATTTACATTAACAAATCCATGCAAAAGAAGACTTTTCTGTCTTGCTCATCTCTGTATCATCAATGCCTAGAAGAGGGCGCCTCGCAGGAAGGTGCCAGATACTTACATTCACTGCAAGATGATGACAAAATTTCCATTCTTTCTGCTGTTAAACTTTATTTCCAACTTTCACACTCAACTAATTATTTTTCTAACAAATTCTACATTTATTCTTTATCTCAAGCATTCTCATAAGACACATATTATCTCAGACACTTTACTCATTAAACATCCCAGTATTTTCTTTGTTATTAATTTTAATTTCACCACCTGTAAAACACACAATAGCAATCATTATTAATTTCTTCAAGTCAATTGTTAAATATACTTTCCACTATATTTTACTACTTTCTGTGATCATCTGTATTTTCTCCATCCCGATCCATCCTCTTGCTGATTTTGTTTTTCAGTAAGGGCCAATGAGTAGTGAATTTTTTGTATTCCTACACGTCTTTTTTTAACTCTCATTATTAAATAATCGTTATGCTGAATACAGAGCTCTAGGCTACCATACAAGTGCTCAAAAATGGATGCCTACTATTTATTGTTTATATTGGATTGTCAATCATTTCTCCTCAGCACTTTCCCGATGATACATCATCTTTCCTGACATCTGTTGTTGGGGACATAAGGTCTACTGAACTTATAATTGCCATCCCTTTATAGGTAACCTCTCCTTTTCCCTGATGACTTTGAATACTACCATTTTCACTTTGATACTCTGAGGCTTCTCTCTGAAAAGTCTAGTCAGGGGCTGCCTGTAATCTACCCTTTGGGCTTGCCACCTATGGGGTGCTGAGGGTCATCTCCTGGCACTCTTGTCTTGGGGCTGGAGCCATCAGTATCTGGTGTCAGCTCCTCATCCTCTCCTGACAGTGTGTCCACAACACATGCACCTCCTTCCTTGCAGTCACGTGGAAAGATCCATGGTGGTTCCTCACATGCCAGGTTCTTTCACAGCTTCTCACCAGGGCCGAGGCTAGGGTGAGGCATGTGAGGCGCCCAGGGTGCATGACTGAAGGAGGCTCTCACTCCCAGGCACTGGCCCTGCACTTGCACCACCCTGGAAGCTAAAGTCATCCTGAGTTAGCAAATAAGAAAACCAAAGCAGCCCAGCACAGTGGCTCCTGTCTGTAGACCCAGCTATTCAGGAGGCTGAGGCAGAAGGATTGCTTGAGCCCAGGAGTTCAAGACGAGCCTGGGAAACATGCAAGACCTGTTTCTTCCAAAAAAAATTGGCTGGTTGTGGTAGTCCCAGCTACTTGAGAGGCTGAGGCAGGAGGGTTGCTTGAGCCCAGGAGGCGGAGGCTGCAGTGAGTTATGACTGTGACACTGTACTCCAGCCTGGGCAACATTGAGACTGTCGAAAGAAAGAAAGAAAGAAAAAGAAAGAAAGATAGAAAGAAGGAAGGAAAGAAAGAAAGAAAGGAAGAAAGAAAGAAAGAAAGAAACAAACAAACAAACAAACAAAGAAAGAGAAAGAAAGAAAAGAAAAGAAAGAAAAAATAGAGAGAAGGAAGGAAAGGAAATGAAGGGAAGGGAAGGGAAGGGAAAAGAAAGGAAAGGGAAGGAGAGAGGGAGGGAAGGATAGAGGAAGATAGGAAAGAGAGATAGAGAAAGAAAGAGAGAGACAAGGATGGAGGAAAGAAAAGAAAGGAAAAGAAAAGAGAGAAAGAAAAGAAAAAAGAAAGGAGAAAGAAAAGAAAAGAAAGAAAGAAACCAAGGCAGAGGGAATTAAATACATTGCCCAAGAGTTGGTGGCTTATCAGAGACAAAACTTGGATTGAAGCTCTGATCAATCTGAAGTCAAAGTCATTCTTTCTAACAATCCTGGGCACAAATCGTTATGCAGCTCCTGCAGTGAGATGGGGCTAGAACAACTGCCATACACAGGCAGAATGGGCATGGGATGCAGGAGGGTTCCTGGTTTGCCCACATGCAGGGCTCACTAGCATAGAGGCATCATATTGCATTGCTCTGTTTTTAGCTACAGTTTGGGTTTCACTTCTGCATCAAAAAGTCCTTCTGGGGCTATAGACTTTCTGACAACTAGGAGGGGTTGGGTGTTGCTGCTCGGAGAGGCCCACATCCTGCAGACTCGTGCTATGTCAACCTTTATTCAGGCTCTGAGCCTCTGTACTTCAAAGACCAAATTTGGCCATGGTTTTCAGAATCACAGATGGAAGCCAGTGTCTATCAGCAAAAACGTGGTGTACATGGAGCTCTGGGCTAAATTCCAGCACTTACACCACACACATGCGTGCACACACACACACACCCCACAAGCACACACACATAGGGGCATTGAACAATATCCTACTGTGGACTTACAGAATAACCTGGAGGCATGACATTTATTTCTTCTCTCAGAAAATCAGGTTTTTATTGAGTAGCTAGTATGTGCCAGGATCATTTCTGGGTGAATAAATACATCAAAGTGGGGTAGTATGAGAACCACAACACAATGCCATGCTTATTAAAGCCTGGTATTTATCTTTACTCTCCCATCATCCCAAGACTGCCACATGCCGAAGACCCTTACCCTAGCTGTTCCATCATACCTATCTCCCTACCACCGACTTTTCATTGTGTTAAAGTTCGGTTTTGATCATGTGATTCCCTTGCCCAAAAATACTTATTGACTGCCCTATTGCCTACTTGGTTATGTACCAATTATCTGGCTTAACTCCCAGGTCCATCTATCTGGGAGATCTGTCCTTCAATTTTTACCTCTGAAAGCTCCATTGTGTTTACCTTCATGAGGTTCTTCCTAAACCCCCAGAGAACAATGTACAGCATAGCCTTCATGCTGGATCCAGCTAGCAGGTTCATCCCTCAGCTCTTCTATTTACCAGCTGTGGGATCTTGGGCAAGGTGTCTATGACAGCATCAGTTTCAGAATGGCATTGTGAGATGAGATGCACTGACTCAGCGTGAAGTCCTCATAACACTGCCTGGCACATGCTAAGTGCTCTGCAATATTTGTGTCCTTGCAATGAAGTCCCTGGGCACTCTGTTTATAATAGACTTATTTTTAGCCGTATGCCTAACATTCTAGATAACTGTATATTTTTAAAAATCTTTTCAACTCTTGGAGGATGGGGACAGTGTCGTGTTAATCCTCTACAGTACCTACAACAGACATCAAACTAACACCAATGAATGTCTGTGAAATGGAATTACTTATCAAATGAATATCCAGAATGTATGTGTTCAGCTCTGTTGGGTTGTGCCAATACCCATTTGGATGAGTCAGTCTTCTTTGTTAGCTAATTTATTCCACACTTGATTATAAACACTGTCCAAGAAGCCTACTGACCTCCCATAGAAAATGAAGAATAAGTGGGGGAGGCCTGGTATCCGAGGGTCCTATAACACTTATGCCAGACCAGTCTTCAGAGAGGCTGGAATCCACCTCCCAGGTGCAAACCTGATATCTGGGCTTGGAAATTTCCATAGTTGACTCAGGGTTTCATGGCTGCCTATAAGTAGATACGAGTTCCCCTTCCGTTCTGAAAGTTCTCCCCCCAAATGGAGGAGTGAAGCAGCAGATTTCTGCTTTCTATAAGAATTCTAGAATACTACAAATTCTTTCATAATTCCTCTTGTAGACGATTTGGACATCACTTTCAAGTGGGATGGAAATCAGATATCCATCATGGCTCTGAGCTTGACATGTGGCCAGCTGGACCACCAGCCTTGTATTTCAATTCCAACTTCTTCATGTGGCTCCCAGCAGGGCTGGTAACTCTCTAGAAATGAGAGATACATTTTCCTCACTAGACTATTTAAGGTTTCCCTCAGTCCCTTAGAAAATAGCAATAGAGTTGATGTCAGAACCATCTCCTTTGCTGTGAAGTTTACTGAAGTTATGCACAGTTAAATCAGCTGTGATGTAATAAATACCACCTTGCCACACGGTGTGTGTTGTCTTTTATTTTTAAATTTTTATTTTTGAGTTTTGTGAAGTGTAGATTAAAAGACCCCTTCAGTTAGTTCAAATGAAAACCATGCCAGTCCCCATATCTCATGCATTCCAAATACCTACATGACTACTGGTGGGCGTGTTGACTTGGACAGCAGTTTTGGAAATCAATGTGGTAATATTGGTCAAGACTCTTCAGGATCTCTATTACTTTATTTCAGTAATTTCACTTCTAAAAATTTACCCAGTGAAAAGAAGTAGAAATGTAGACAAAGACCTATATGTGTGTAGGTATGCATTTTGAAGATGATCTTTTTGGTAAGAGCACAAAGTGGAAACAACCTATCTAACAATATTGTGTCATTAAAATGACAGTACATTGGAAGGCTAGAATATAATGCAGCCACTAAAAATGACATTTATAATGAATGTTTAATGATGAGGAGCAATATCATGATGTGACATTAAGTGAAAATGCAGAATATAAAACGATGTGTGGATCTCAACTGTGATATTTTACACATGCATTTGATTAAAATGTATTTTTTTCATAAAAGAACAAGAATTAATATATGATGGATCTAGGTCTATGGTTCTCAACTGGAGGTGATTTTGCCCCCTAGGGCAATGTCTGAGGACATTTTTGACTGTGATGCCTTAGAGGAGGGGAGACTGCTGGCCATGAATTGTAGAGGCTGGAGATGATGTTAAACATCCTATGAATTGCAGGACAGACCCCCGACGGCAGAGAATTTTCCAGCCCAGCATGCCAATGGTGCTGAGGTTACCACACTCTGTGTCTTCACCTCCTTTCAGACTTTTTCTAACATGAGTAAATTCCCTCATTTCTTCCTCCCTCTTTTCCTCTCTTTCCTTCTCTCTCTCTTCTCTTTCTAATATTAATTAAGGCCTTAGTATAGGCCAGGCACTGTCTTAAACATTTTACCACATATTAGCTAATGTTAATACACAACAACCTCATGAGGTAGGAACCGTTATTGTCATCCTAGGTGAGATAACCTTTCAAACTGTTTTTGTGGTTTCAAAATAATTAATCAAGAGTGCTTAGTAGCAC
Source organism: Pongo pygmaeus (assembly GCF_028885625.2). Taxonomy (NCBI): domain Eukaryota; kingdom Metazoa; phylum Chordata; class Mammalia; order Primates; family Hominidae; genus Pongo; species Pongo pygmaeus. The sequence continues at coordinate 146,788,958 of NC_072380.2, forward strand.
AGTGTCTGATACACAGATAAATACATACATACATATATGTGCATGTGTATGTATACACATACACAGAAGGAGTGTATATGTTACCTGTGTATATTATGGCAAGATTATAGAAATGACTAGTTTTGGATAATGGAATTGGAAAAAAGTTTTGTGTTTTTTCTTTATACTTTATATTTTTCTATATTCACACATTTCTATATTTCCACATTTTCTTCCGTACATATAATTTATTTTTTTACCGAAACTACCTAATAGTATATTAGAGTCCCAGAGGGCTTAAGGGCTATCTATGAGAAGAACAGTCCCTGTTACATGAGAAAGTTTAAAGACACTCTATTCCCATCAAGCCACATACTTCACTCAAATAGAGCACTGGATCACATTGTCAAAACAAAACTTCAACTTCCTCTGATTCAATGCAGTCAGCATTAGGGCCACAGATCCTGCTTGTAGCAATCAATTTGCTTATTATATTTTGCCGTGGCTACCTCCCTTGGGATTAATCATTTCCTATTGATCTCATTATGCAACAGAAATCTTTTTCATTTATCCTTTGAATGACCCTTCTCATTTCCTCTCAGTCAAATAACACTCTAGTAGGGCAGACATAGGGTTTTCAACTTTGTTTGCATATCAGATTTATCTGGGGAGCCCTTAAGAAATAAAAATGACCCATCCCTATCTTGAGAGATTATGATTTGACTTCTCTGGAGCTGAGCACTATATTTTTAAACTTCCCAGAGCTTTTCATATGCAACCATGTTTGAGAATCACTGCCCAAGCTATAGTCATGCTTACAATTTTTGAACTGGCCCAAAGAGGAGGGAATTAACCTTTCAGATGCAGCCTACATCAAGGAAGCTGCCTGCTGCTAGGGGACCAGGATACCTGCAGAGGCTCCGGTCCTGACAACGCCTTCAGCTCCACCTCCCACCAAAGACCTGTGTGGTGTCAGCAGCAGCCCCATTTGCAGGTGAGGAGAGAACTTAGAGCCCTGACTGTTGGGATGCTCTCCACCTAAAATGCAATCCCCTGAGGTGCTGAGGAACATACCAGAGCCTTCTTCCACTTGCCAGCCCTTCAGCTATTTACAGGTGGGCCTCACATCCCTCCACAGTCTTCTCTGCCCCCCTGCCCCAGATAAACATTCCCAGTTTCTTCAACCATTTCTCAGGGGATAAACATGCTCCTCACACATTCTGTTTCTCTTGGTTCCTACTTTCTATCAAACAAGTTGTTTATAGCACCTGGCTGATCCTCGCCGTATGTTACTGCTCATTTCTGGAGTCTGAATAGTCTGGCTAATTATCATTTCTCCCATGGGCAGAACTTCCCAGAGCAGGTTATCTGCAATGGAAGCAGTGATGCAGCACCCACATGTCCCAGAGGAAGTGTTGTCAGCTGACAGCTCACAGCTGGATCATGCTGGGGGATTTTTTCTTTCCCCTGGGAGAAAATGCATCTAATGACTGATTGAGATGAGGAACAGAAGCCTGGCCCTTTGCATAAGTATGAAAGGTCTTTGAAGGGCCTTGTCAACTTCTGCACTCCCCATGGAATCAGCTGAGATCTCTGTTTTAACTGTATGGCAAGTTAACCTCGCCCTCTGCCCAATTCTGCTTCCTTTATCACATAGGTTGCTGATCCTGACAGCGCACCATGATAAACCTTCTGCATAGATATTTTCATCTCGGGGCCTGTTTCCCAGAGAGCCCAACCTAAAGACACCTGCTCGTAAATGCAAAATGAGCCTGTGAATTAAGTGCCTTGAGTCAGATAGTTAGAACTCATGGTTGGTCATAACTTTCTTTAGGAAAAAACAGCCTAGGGACAAGGATAGAGCTGTTTCCTTTACAAAGGGGTGATAGGAAGGCCTGTCTCCATGACCATACCAGAACAAAACGCTTTCAAATTCCTTTGCCCCCTCTGGCTCCCTTCTCTGCTTCAGTTTTGGTGGTTTCAAAGGTCTTTTATAGGACTAGAAACTTCAGACAGGATCTGGATAGTGGAGAATGGAGATGGAACCTCACACCATAAATAATTGCCACTAATTTATGTACTATTCTAGCTCCAGTAGCTACAGTCCTGTGTTTATTAGCCTAAATATGACCTAAAGTTGTGTTGTAATCTTGGCTAGCCTTGTTTCTCTGACTATATCTCCTGACGTAATCCTGTGTTGCACCCATTGCGATAGCTTGTATACTCTATTTACTTTAGTATAGCCAGTATATGCTATAGCCGTAGTATAGGTTTTCCTGTCCGTAACTAAAGTTGCTACGTGGCTTGAACCTCTTTGTCTTTTCACCAGCTATTTCCCCTGCCCACTTCAGGCAGCCTGAACAACTTCTGTACTTCCTTGAAACCTCAACTCACTCATCATCTTCTTCTACATTCTTAGCACCTTTGCTGACCTCTTTAAGCTAGATGGGTCATCTCCACTTTGTGCTCTCACCCTAGTTGCCCTGGAGACCTCCATCACAGCACTTGCCATTTTTCTTTGCAGGACCCTATCCTTCAGGGCACTAGTCACATTTCATCCACCTTTGTACCTCTAGCAGCTAGTGCAGTGCCTAGGACATAGAGAGTGGAATTAGAGTAAACTAAACTCAAATTTTATAGTTCTAATTTTGAGACTTTCAGCCTATTAGAGAGGTACCAGCTGTGCCAACCTACCACATTGCCTTCTGATACATTAGGCAACTTTGCAAGTAGTTTCAAAGTTTCCATTTTGTGATTGACCTAACTAACCGCTGCCTAAACCCACAGGAGGGAAGTGTGAAATGGGCTTGATGTTTACAATAACAAAACTAGACATGCAAGTTGCTTCTGTTTGTTTTGACTCAGAAATATTTCAGCACAGAGCATTGGATTAAGGGGGATGCCTGAGGGAGGTGAACCATGTGATCATCCTGACTTTATGTTTGTGGCTACTCCTGAATCATGGCTTGGGAAAGGGAAATCCAAGCAGAGCACAGCAGGTTTGCTAAACTGGGGAGGCAGAGATTAGAGTTTAAAGTTTACAAAGTTTCAGGATGACAGAGAGAACAGAGCTACATAAAAGAGCAGCTCCAGAAATTTATGTATCAGTCCCCTTAAGGCACTGGATGCAATTAAAGTACACATGTTTAGGGCAAGACTACCCAACCTTTGGCAAAAACAGCTTCTGGGGAGCTATGAGATGAGCAGAGATTGCTGATGATACACAGTGCTGAGAAATATAGGTGTTCCAATCATCCAGAGTGGAGAGAAGACCTCAACTGAGATCCAGAAAGACTACATCTGAGAAGCAGGGTTCCTCTCATCCTAGAGTAAGAGTACTCTAGAATCACTCTAGCAAAGCTTAAAAACAAGCCTTAAAAGATCAATCTAATCTTCCAGCAAATTAACTGCCCGCAATAACAAAACTTAGCATTCTCTGAAAAAAACAACAAAATGCAGACTCTGAATGTAGCGTCACAATGTCTAGAATACAATAAAAATTTATAGACAAATGTAGAAGCAGGAAAATGCAATCTATGCAAACATAGCTGATGAAAACTGATCCTAAGATGACTCAGATATTCGGTCAAGAATTTTAAAGCAGATTTATAAATATATTCAAGTACATAAAGGAAAATGTAGTGATAATAAATTAACAGATGTGGAATCTTAACAGAGAAATGTAAATTATAAAAAGGAACCAAATTAAAATTTTAGAACTATAAAGTACAATATCTGATGTAAAACATTAACTGATGGGCTTAACAACCAATTGGAGACAACAGAAGAAAGGACTAATAAACTTTTACAAATTAATAGAAATTTTCCAGCAGAAAACAGCTGGCAGAAGTGTCAATATCTGGTAAAACTAATATTTATTTTAATGTTTTAAGGCAAAACTAATATTTATTTTATTTTATTTTAATATTTAATATTTAATAATATTTAATATTATTTTAATATTAGTTTTGCCTTAAAACATTTCTTTCTCTCTCTCTCTCTTTCTCTCTTTATCTCTCTCTCTCCACTCAGTTCTCTCTTTTCCTTTCTACTTCACAATGATAACTCCAATTTTAATTTAGCACCATAGGGTTGATTCTAGTTTTCTCTTTCCTATATTTGCCACTCCCTTCTCTGACCTATATTTGTCACTCCCTTCTCTGATGGTGCAAAATCTAGGTCCCGTTTTCTTTGATACCATTACTTATTGGATCAATCCTCTACATATGTTTCAATCATATATGTCCCACACCATCACCACCCTCTCTCTTGGGCAGGTGCCCTCCTCACTCTGCTTAGGCTCTGAAAGCCCATGCCAAACCACTGCCCTCTGTGGACACTGCCCTTAAAATTCTCTAGCTTAGCTGCCTCATTGTGTTTCCTCCCCAACCCTTGCAAGTGGAAGACTCAGCATTATTAGACCACTTGGATTTATGAAACATGCCAGACTCACTTGTATTTCTGCCCATCCTCAAATTTTCATTCCCTTTGCATGGAATATCCTCTCTGACATGACCAGTGGGCAAAGTCCTCTTTTTAAATTTGAATTTAAATATTTCCTAACCTTCAAAGCCTTCTTCTGTGCTGGGGATGGTTGCAATGCTCCTTTATCCTAGTCTTGATCTTGCATGCCCCTCCACTGCCCAGGTATTTCCAGACCCTTGTGCACCCTGGTGCACTCTGAACTCCTTGCAGGGTGAGCATCATCAACATCTCACACATCAAAGATGCCTGATGGTGTGGCCACTGAAACTTACCCCTGTTGCAGCAGCACCACGGATGTGAGAATGGCTGTGTATGGTGAACAATGTGTGAAGTTAATACACCAGCTTCAAGCATGTTTTGGGGCACCTGCATATCTATCTCTCATGCCTTCTGCTCTACTGCGACGGGTCAGATTCCACACCCTGCCGCTTTGTTGCTGGAGGATCCTAATAAATTCAAGATCATTTTACTCCTTAGTTGTTTTTCAGGCTTTGGACAAAGTCTACTGCCCACAGTGCTGTTTCTGTCCTATCAAATAACTTGGGAATGATTCTGTCTTCACAGTTAAATGAATATGAACCTTTGAAATCCGTAAAATAAATAGAATGAAAATTTAGTCCATCAGATTTGGCAGCTTCACAAAACTCACCTAAACCTTCTTGTGCCTCTTGGATTCCAGTTTCCAGCCTGAGGCGGGGAATGAGAGACATGCTGATGTATTTAATACTCATGAGAACCACTCCAAGGTTGGAAAGGGAACCCCAGGAGAAAGGTTTTGTGAAGAAATAGGAGGTGAGAAGGGACTTCTTTCTGCCTCTGAACATAACATGCAGGAGGAGGCTGATTTTTAGTTTGGGGCTAGTCTGCATTTCTTCATGGGGCAAAGTAAAGAAAGAGGTTTTGGTTGCAGGATTCAGGATTCCCTGAAAGACAAGACTGAAACACTCCCTCCCCCACCTAAGCCACCACCATCTTGGGGCAGCCGCCATCAGATCTCTCTGGAATCCTGAGGGGTCTCTCACCTGGCCTGCCTGATTTGAATCTCTCTCCACTTTGATCAGGTAACTTGTCTCTTTCAGGTATCTGGGCTGCTGACCCAATAAAATGGAGCCTCTGTGACCTGCTGTCAGGGCTTTCACAACTGGTCCCGCATGACGACCCTGCCTGACAACCCCAACTTGGCTTCAGCCTTCCTCTTGCTGGATGACTTCAGCAAGTCAGACACTCTCCGTGCATCTGCCTTCTCGTTTATAAAACAAAGACATGATTATTGTGAGAATCAAAGAAAATAATGGATATAAGCATTTGTTGATTGTCAAGTGTTAAAAGTTGTTATAGTTATTGTTGTTATTACAAGAACTCAATGAGACATGTTAAAATGAGTTTCTCAGTGGTTTGGATAGTTAAATATTATAAAAATTACTTGAGAGACATGTGGAGCCTCTTTGAGTGGATCATAAAATCAAAAACTGAGAAAGACTGTGGTGGTAATGAAATCTACCACCCCAAACCATGGCTTTATGATGACTATCAGTATCTTAGGGTTAAGTATATGCCTTTATCAGTTCTATGACATATGGAGCCTAAAGGAAGTCCAGGATCTTGCAGTCTAATCCTGAAAATTCATAAATGAGGAAATAGAGCCCCCAAACACCATGGTTTGCTCAACGTTGAACAGCTACCAGAAATGCAAATAATAATAAAAGTAAAGGACAGTACACTTTCAGTGAAACGCCATTCCTACATGACCTCACTCTGGCTTCAGAACTGCTCAGGATGGACATTAACTAGCTTACCAGAGCTTCTCAGATACTCATTTTTCAAACCAATCCCTGAAGATAGGCTACAGACATTCTTCAAAAACCAAACAAAACCAAACAAAAATTCATTAAAGTTTTCTCCCTCCATCCAAAAATGGAGATTTAAGTGTTCAGGGAACCCATGTGCTGCTTTTATCTGTTTTATGATAATGTTGGGGTTTTGCTAAAGACTCCCTTTGAAACACAGGGTCTGTTACTGAAAATACTATGAAAATCATTGATCTAGAAGAAAACAAGTATGTGAAGGGAGCAAGGATAAGACTGCATGCAGGTGGGTTTGTATGTAAGTGTAGAGGGGTGGCATGTATTCAGATGGGAGCAGGGGAAAAGTCAATGCATTCATCAGATATTTTTCAAGTCCCTAACATGTAAATGTGTCAACAACGGGAAGTGGATTTTACAGTTCCCCAAGTATACCAGAAAGTATTTTCTATGCCACTCTCTGTTACTAAAGCTCTTTCATAAGGACTCCTGCCCTTGTCTAGCCAAGTCATCTGCAGAACACACATGGCTCTATTCTATGATGACAGATGGATTTAGCCCTCAGGTAGGAGCTATGAACACAGGTTACTCTCTATGTTCCTAAGGATGTTGCTGTTGAAGTGCTCTCATGAGGAAACATATCAGGGAGTCCTTTTATTTTATCTTATTTTTTTGATAAGGGCTTTCTGTTAGAAAGAGAAGAGAGAATGCTGTGGATAATTCCAGTCAATGGGGCTCCAACATTTTTTATGTAAGAAAAACTTAAGATAGTGTTTTATAAACTGCCTTGTCCCGTGGCCTACAGTAAAAAATATAGTTTTCATTATACTCCAATATACACACATGCACACAAAAGACATAAAACAGAACCAAATATATTACACAATACTCACTACAGGCAATGCACTCATTCCATTCTATACTTTTTAATTTTTGAACATCTGGAAAGTATCCACTAAATTGACTTTAGCATCCACTAATACAGCTTGTAGTTTTAAAATATTTACTAAAGGGCAACAATCTGAAAGTTGGAAGCTAGAGGACTAATCTTAAAACTGGTTTTGCACTGCGTGTGACACTAGATTGAGACTATGTCACTGTCCATATCAGTGAAGGGAACAGGTAGAGATTATGGGGGAGCTTTTCACCTCCACTAGTTCCATGTCTCTCTCTGACATGGCCACTGGTGCTGATGACGTATCAGTACCTGCTGATTTGCCACACATCGACTCCCCAAAGTGTTCCCAGAACGGAGTAACCAGGTTGGGAGGGGACTTCATATCTGGTCTTCTGAGGAGTTGGGTACTTATGGGAAGAGGTGACTTGGGGCAGTTGAGCATGGTTTGAGCATGGACTTCCAAGGACAGGGTCAGGGGGAAGTATGGAGACTCTAGGGAGAGGGACTGGGGTGCCCTGTGAAGGTGGGACCTTTTTGCAAGCCACCACTGCCTTCAGGGGCTGAGTGCCCAGGGAGGGAGTCAGTGTGGGGAGAGCAGAAGCCATGAAGAGGCGCTTCCAGGCAGGCTGTGCTGAGCCTAAATGCGTATTTCCTGCCTCTTTTGTGATGGTGATCTATCTACTGATTGTTAATATTAGCTGATTGTACAAAGAAGTCATTAGGCGTCAAGAGCTGTTCTAAGTGCTTTATATATAAAAACTCATGCAAGCCACACAAGAACCCAGGAGGTAGGATTTATTATTATCATCCTGCTTTACAATTGAGGAAATGGAAGCCTGGAGAGATTAATCGCCCAAGATTGCCAATTCAGGTTTGACCTCATGTGTCGGGCTCAAGAGCTCCCCATTCACCACAGATCCGTGTGGATTTTTGCAGGGCAGCCACGTGCTCAGCATGCTGGCTGACACAGGTCAGGGACTGGGTGGACTTGCCATCACCTGTAATTGTTCTCTTACAGCACAAACTATGAAGCAGGGATTGACAAGATGTAAGGCTGCGGAGACAGAGGACATGCAGGATTCCCTGGGCCATCTACAACCTGCCTGAAACCTTGTACTCTAGTCTATAGGTTGGGGTTTTCTAAAACATCGGTTCTGAAGGACAGGATCAAATATGTTTTTAAAATATTGGGGTTAAAAAAATTAAATAGGTTCCTGCTATGCAGGTTCAGTCAACACTTGAGGCTGGGGTGAGGTATAGCCTACAATATTCCCTTCCAGTATTCTAGGCTCTTGGCAGCACTGATGAGAGAACAACTCCTCCAGGCATCAGAAGTTATCTTGAGGTCTGACATGGGGGCAGTGATATGAGGGGCTTGCATTTTAGAAAGATCATTCTGGTTTCAGAGTAGAAAAAGGATAGGGTGGGAGGCTGGGTGGAGGTGGAGGGATGTTGCTCGGAAGACCCATTGGGAGGCACATCCACCAATTCTGGGTGAAAAATGCTTAGGTAAATAGAATATAATCCGTATATGCTACAATGATGTATGAGGAGCATTTGTGGATGGGAAGGATTGCAACATGTGTTAATTTTCAAATGTAATTGTACGTGTTGTGGAAAGGAAACAGTCCAATTAGAGCATCCTAAGGTGAAGATAATTATATTTTGGAGCTTTCATTTTCCTAGAAACACAGCACATGGATTATTGCCTCTTTCCCCGATATGAACATTGTCAGAAAGTAAAAACGAAAAAGCTATTCCTTGTGGTTGACTTACAGGCGTTCTCTCTGATCCTTCCTCAGGTTGATAAGAAACTAAGAACCTGACCCCTTGACTACATTCTTTAGAAATAGAGGAAAGATTGTATCCCTTGACGATGTCTGTCAGCTTGAAAGAGCTATGAATCACAGCAAAATGGCATTTTATATTTAGTTATTCATTTCCCCTTCAAATCCAGGTGACAAATCTTGTGCAAAACAGCTCCGTATGACTCACATCAATTTTTAAAGATGTTGGTAGCAAAGTCTGACGAATCGTTATTGACCCAGCTTTGAGGGTGTACACAGTTTATCTCAGCTATTAATAAGATATGCAATCTTCATCTGGTTCAGAACATAATTATTATTATTTTCTCCCTCGTCATGACTCTCATGACAAGAGGGAAGATGTATTCCTGACTTAACAGAGCGTCTGTGAGCTATGTCAAAAGAAATGCTTCTGGATTTTACCACATCTAGAAGTCTTGGAATGGATTCTAGATATAAGACAAAAGTGAGGAACACATAAAAATGGGCATGTTACAATAATAATAATTTTATTATTAATAGATCAATAATTTATTAATATTAAAATGTATATAATAAAAAATGCAAAAGATTGAAGAGATGCTAAACATACAGGTGGTTCAGAATCACCCCATTATTGTTTCTTGTGGCTCAAGCCTGGGTTTTTTTCTATCAGCCCCTCTGATTGGTTGTGCCAAATCTGACCTTTGTTATTTAATTAGTTAACTCATTTTTTTGAATGGATAGTTATTCAGAAAACATATTAGGTGCTAGAATATGAAGCTGGATAAAGCCTGGTTTCCAGCTGAGAATGTGCTCACAGCCTCAGGGAGAAGTCCATGATACTCACAATTCACCTTGATTCTGCATAGATTTAGGTAGGCATGTGCGACCACAGAGAGGAGACTGAGCAATTTTGTGTGTGTGTAGATTTCCCTCAGATTTCAGAGAGGAACAGATATTTGATGTGCAGTACAGCACAGTAATTAAATCACAGAATTGGGAGTTAGTGGCTTGGGCTTGAGTCTTAGGTTAGAAACTTTGGACATGGTGTTTACCTTTCTAGCTCTCACCTTCTTCTTTTGTAAAATGGGACTCATCATCTTTGCAGTAAAGGGAGGCTTAAACGAGCCTATGCATGTGAACAGGCTCACAACAACACATGAAAAGCATTTAGTAGTGTGTTTGGAGAGTCATAGTGAAGACCTGCTTTCTGAATGAGTAAATGAATACTCACTCTGGGTCAGGCAATTGGCAGTCTTAGAAACCCCCTGCCAAGCATGAGCTGGAGAGGTTGGATGGACTTGAATCTAGACCATGAGACCTCCACACTTGCAGCAACCTCTGTCTCTCTGGTGTCCATATGCATATGTATCTTGGTGCAATATGAGAGATGGCTTCTTCAGCTATTTTCTCTTCTGTCCTTGCCTGCTCCCTGCATCACCTTGTTTGTGTCATCATCAATCTGATCCTTACGTGCATTCAGTGGCACATAAAAGACAACCCAAGTAATGAGAGTTTCACCACCAATGGATTTTTTTTTAATCTCACGTTAAACTGTTGTGTGGGAAATCATTAAAAACCAGTGCCTACCATGCCATCTCCATGTTTGATGATGTGACTCATCCTCATGGCCACATGAAAGCTGCTACATCTCCAGGCCTGCTATCTACATTCTAAACAAGAACAAGAGAGAAAGGCACAGGAGCAAAATGAATGGATGCTGGGCTGAAGTGCATGCTAGCTGGGTCTCTCTTAAAGAGTTCTACCCAGGGACTTCTGATATTCTACAGGGCAGACTGGGCCACATGATCACTACTATCTATAAAGGAGTCTGAAAAGGAAGGCAAGGAGACAAGGAGTTGTGATGGTTTGGGGGTTGCCTTAACATGGTGTGTGTAACACCTGCCACCCTTCAGGTCCTAATTTAACTATCACTGGCCCCATGAATCCTCTCTTGACAATAGGCATCATGCCTGTTACTCTTGCCCCAGGAAAGGCCACAGCATTTGCCCTCCATACCCCATTGTTAAGCCTTAAACACTGACATTGATGACAACACTGGTGAGCACATCACTTCACAGTTAACAATGTACTTTCTACCATGACCCCATGACTTCCTATTCAACTCTAACAACCATTCAGTGAGCCATACAGCTTTTCTGAGGTTCCAAGAAGGAAATTGCCCAATCTCACGCAGAAGGATGGTGAGAGAAGTACTAGATTTAGTGCTGGAAGTAAAAACTTTTAGTCCTAGCTTAGGAGTATTTTGGAATCAGGTGGAATCAAATTCCAATGTTGGTTTGGCCACTTATTAGCTATGCTAACCTGGTGTCTTAGTCTGTTTTGTGAGGCTATAACAGAATACCACTGACCGGGTACGGTGCAGAAATGTCTTTCTTTATATTTCTGGAAGCTAGAAAGTGCAAGATTGCAGGACCAGCCTCTTGCAAGGTCCCTTCTTTCTGTGTCGTCCCATTGTGGAAGGCAGAAGGGCAAAAGAGAGAGAAAGGGGACTGAACTCACTTTGATAATGAATCAACTCTCACAATAAAGGCATTAATTCATTCATAAGGAAAGTTAGACAAGAGATCTCAGCCTTGATTTTTTGAACAAGTGAGCAGAAACAAAAATAGCATGGTACAGAAGGAAATAAAATAAGGTCAAAAGGCACAGATACTAAGGACTGTGTGATGGAGCTTCATCTGGTTGCTTGTGAAGGACTGAAATTCTAAGATACAAGTGTTTTGCTCAGCTCACCTGCAATGCCATGCAGCAGATAGGATCCAAGTCTCAGAATACCCAGGGCAAGTTTCTTTCCAACACACTCTTCATAAATAAACCGAATAAGCAGCTAATGTCCAGAGTATATCTCTTCAGCTTTGTTCAACAGGAATAATGTAGCCATTTGTTCAGATTTTGTAGCTGGGACCTCAGAATGAGATGAATGGTAAATGCCATTGCTAAAGCCCCATTCAATGCCCAGATGTTGTTTCTGTGGAACAATTTATTGTTCTTGTTGTTGCTTCCCTTTCTTTTTCTAAAAGTCATCTATTCCTTCGTTCATTCTGCTATAGATATTTATTATTTATTAAGCACCTCCTGTGCACCAAGTATGCTGCCTCCATCTGGCTCTTTCCTCTCCCCACTCACAGTGTGGCATTGTGGATGCCACACTGAATGAGAGGAGCTGCTTCATGAAGCTTTGAGTCTTGTGCAGAAAGAAACTCATCAGGTAACAAACAAATAAACATGTCATAACAAACAGAAGAGAAACGTGAGGGAGGAAGCCCACTTTCTGGCACGAGGAAGAAACCAGGGGTGATCCACATGGTTAAGAAAATCAGGAAAGACCCTACTGATCAGGAGACATTGAGCAGACAGACTGCAGGGCCAGGACAGGAGCTGGGATGAGTGCTTAGGAACCCAGGTAATCCAGAAGCTTCTGAGTGACAAGAGTTACCAGCCGGAATAACACAGTTTCTTGGATTTTCAAACACTAGACTTGTCTGCAATTGAGCAGATGCACACATGCTATTGAGCATCTGACAGAATGCAGGAGGGCTTTCAGCAAGGCAGGCAGTTAGCATGGCTCTTTGCCAGGGAAGCCCTGCCTCCTGGTGGATTTTTAGGGAGACCATGCAGGGATGGGCTGGGGAGGAGGGGCATATCAGAGCCTCTGAGAAAGGAGGGCATGGTTCGTACAGAGACTGTCTAGGCAGCTCTGGGCACTCCATTCTCTGGCTTGCACAGGATCTTGTTCCAAACCCTCTCATGGCCCTAATCCTAAGATATTTTGCAATTTACTTCCACATCTATGTCCTTGGATGGAAGAAGTTTCTCAGAATGTTCTGAGTAGAAACTATCATCCCTGCCACCATTCTCCTCGTGTACATCTCAATAAATACACCATCCCAATAAATTCCCATTGCAATAGAAACTACAAACTAAGACTTTTCCATAAACTATCTCCCTTGCTTCTCACAGTAAGGCAATGGCACAGACAGTGTGCCAATTATTCCCACTTTACAGAGAAGAAATGAAGCTCAGATCATGCTGTGTGGAGAGTAATGGGAGAGTTGGCATTTGAACTCAGAGCTGACTCCAAATCAGATGCTTTAAGCCCTATGGAAGACCACTTCCTCCTTGAAACAATGTGTTTATAGCCACCAGGAACACCATGTCTTGTGATACTTATTAGTAGTAACATCAGCAGCATTAGTAGCAGTACTACTAGCAGCAGCAATAGTAGTAACCGTATTCATAGTACCAGTTGCAATAGTGGTAGCAGTGGCAGCAGTGGTAGCAGGAGTAATAGTAGTCGCATCAGCAGTACTAACAATAGCAGCAGTAGTAGTAACACTTTCTGAGCACTGCCTACGAGTCAGGCGCTGCTTTATGTGATTTCTGTGAGTCAGCCCATTTAATTTCAGAACAATACTGAGAGGTAGGTAGTACTGATGTCTCCCTTTTCCCTGCACTGAGAATCATAGAAGATAAGTAGCTTGTCTGAAGTCACACAGCTGGTACGTAGCCATGTGGGTTTTCTGCCTCCACCTGGCCCTTTCCTCTCCCCACTCTGCCTCTTTCTAGGTTTTCAAGTGGAATGTCTTCATGTCATAGATTAGAAGGTGGGTGATCACAAAGGGCAAATGTGGCTATGATGAGACTCAGGTAGACCCCTGTCGAGATTCCAGTTCTACTGCTTACTCAACAAAGGACTTTACCTTTCTGTCCTCAGTTTCCCCTTACATAGATTGGGGAAGGGAATAGAGTCCAACTAAGCAGGTTGTGTCAAGAGGACAGAGGCATTCAGCATGTAGTTGGCTGGTGCAGGACTGTCCCTGCATGCCTTGCAGCTCACGTGAAGAGGCGTTGGAGAAGTCCATCCCGGGTCCCGTCCAACGTTCCAACAGCCCAGTGTATTGCTGACAACCATGCATTAGCCTCAGTTTGCAGGCATTAGTGGAAGGAGCTCATTTGTCCTGGAGCAGCCCATCCTAATGTGAGTCTCCTAGAGGACTCTGAAAGGAAAATAAAATCTCAGGACCCCAAACTGACCATGCCAAAGGGAAAATTTAAACTTGGACACTGACTCATGCAAAAAAAAAAAAAAAGCCTGCTTTTCCTTTTGCTCCTAAACAAATAGCTACAACACAGAAGACCACATATCTCCCTAGGTGGCCTCTGTCACCCTGACAAAGTAAATTAACAGCTTATCTTCACAGGTACAGGACAAAGACAAAACTAGACATCATCCTTCTGCCTACCCACAGACAAATGCAGATTTACTGAGCATGAGATGAATGCATAATTGACTATTCTTCTACCCTCTCCTTTCCAATGTGACATATGGATTCAGTGAGCACTTCTCAAGTGCTCACTTATTTCACTATGAACCCTCCATTTTTTTCTTTCCCCCTTCCCTCCTGCCTGCTCTTTTTCCTTTAAATATTGAAACCAGCAGGTGGGGTGGCTCACACCTGTAATCCCATAACTTCAGGAGGTGAAGGTGGGAGGACCGCTCAGGAGTTTGTGACCAGCCTGGGCATAGTGAGACCCCCATCCCTACAAAAAAAAAATGGTGGTGCATGCCTGTAGTCCCAGATACTTGAGAGGCTGAGGAGTAAGGATCACTTAAGCCTTGTTCTTTTGGCTTAGGATTGACTTGGCGATGCATGCTCTTTTTTGGTTCCATATAAACTTTAAAGTAGTTTTTTCCAATTCTGTGAAGAAAGTCATTGGTAGCTTGATGGGGATGGCTTTGAATCTATAAATCACCTTGGGCAGTATGGCCATTTTCACAATATTGATCCTTCCTACCCATGAGCATGGAATGATCTTCCATTTGTTTGTATCCTCTTTTATTTCATTGAGCAGTGGTTTGCAGTTCTCCTTGAAGAGGTGCTTCACTTCCCCTGTAAGTTGGATTCCTAAGTATTTTATTCTCTTTGAAGCAATTGTGAATGGGAGTTCACTCATGATTTGGCTCTCTGTCTGTTATTGGTGTATAAGAATGCTTGTGATTTTTGTACATTGATTTTGTATCCTGAGACTTTGCTGAAGTTGCTTATCAGCTTAAGGAGATTTTGGGCTGAGACAATGGGGTTTTCTAGATATACAATCATGTCATCTGCAAACAGGGACAATTTGACTTCCTCTTTTCCTAATTGAATACCCTTTATTTCCTTCTCCTGCCTAATTGCCCTGGCCAGAACTTCCAACACTATGTTGAATAGGAGTGGTGAGAGAGGGCATCCCTGTCTTGTGCCAGTTTTCAAAGGGAATGCTTCCAGTTTTTGCCCATTCAGTATGATATTGGCTGTGGGTTTTTCATAGATAGCTCTTATTATTTTGAGATACGTCCCATCAATACCTAATTTATTGAGAGTTTTTAGCATGAAGGGTTGTTGCATTTTGTCAAAGGCCTTTTCTGCATCTATTGAGACAATCATGTGGTTTTTGTCTTTGGTTCTGTTTATATGCTGGATTACATTTATTGATTTGCGTATATTGAACCAGCCTTGCATCCCAGGGATGAAGCCCACTTGATCATGGTGGATAAGCTTTTTGATGTGCTGCTGGATTCAGTTTGCCAGTATTTTATGGAAGCAGCATGCTACCTGACTTCAAACTATACTACAAGGCTACAGTAACCAAAACAGCATGGTACTGGTACCAAAACAGAGATATAGATCAATGGAACAGAACAGAGCCCTCAGAAATAACGCCACATATCTACAACTATCTGATCTTTGACAAACCTGACAAAAACAAGAAATGGGGAAAAGATTCCCTATTTAATAAATGGTGCTGGGAAAACTGGCTAGCCATATGTAGAAAGCTGAAACTGGATCCCTTCCTTACACCTTATACAAAAATTAATTCAAGATGGATTAAAGACTTAAACGTTAGACCTAAAACCATAAAAACCCTAGAAGGAAACCTAGGCATTACCATTCAGGACATAGGCATGGGCAAGGACTTCATGCCTAAAACACCAAAAGCAATGGCAACAAAATCCAAAATTGACAAATGGGATCTAATTAAACTGAAGAGCTTCTGCACAGCAAAAGAAACTACCATCAGAGTGAACAGGCAACCTACAAAATGGGAGAAAATTTTCGCAACCTACTCATCTGACAAAGGGCTAATATCCAGAATCTACAATGAACTCCAACAAATTTACAAGAAAAAAACATACAACCCCATCAAAAAGTGGGCGAAGGATATGAACAGACACTTCTCAAAAGAAGACATTTATGCAGCCAAAAGACTCATGAAAAAATGCTCATCATCACTAGCCATCAGAGAAATGCAAATCAAAACCACAATGAGATACCATCTCACACCAGTTAGAATGGCAATCATTAAAAAGTCAGGAAACAACAGGTGCTGGAGAGAATGTGGAGAAATAGGAACACTTTTACACTGTTGGTGGGACTGTAAACTAGTTCAACCCTTGTGGAAGTCAGTGTGGCGATTCCTCAGGGATCTAGAACTAGAAATACCATTTGACCCAGCCATCCCATTACTGGGTATATACCCAAAGGACTATAAATCATGCTGCTATAAAGACACATGCACACGTATGTTTATTGCGGCACTATTCACAATAGCAAAGACTTGGAACCAACCCAAATGTCCAACAATGATAGACCGGATTAAGAAAATGTGGCACATATACACCATGGAATACTATGCAGCCATAAAAAATGATGAGTTCATGTCCTTTGTAGGGATATGGATGAAATTGGAAATCATCATTCTCAGTAAACTATCGCAAGGACAAAAAACCAAACACTGCATGTTCTCACTCATAGATGGGAATTGAACAATGAGAACCCATGGACACAGGAAGGGGAACATCACACTCTGAGGACTGTTGTGGGGTGGGGGGAGGTGGGAGGGATAGCATTAGGAGGTATATCTAATGCTAAATGACGAGTTAATGGGTGCAGCACACCAATATGGCACATGTATACATATGTAACTAACCTGCACATTGTGCACATGTACCCTAAAACTTAAAGTATAATAATAATAATAATAAAAAGAATCACTTAAGCCTGAGTAGTCAAGGCTGCAGTGAGCCATGATCATGTCACAGCATTCCAACATGAGCAAGAGTGAGAACTTGTCTCAAAAAAATATATATATGTGTGTGTGTATATATATATGTGTGTGTGTGTGTATTTCCAAAGAAGGTTTTGAGGGCTTATATATGTGTGTGCACATATATAAGTATAAGCCCTCGAAACATATATACATATATATATATATGTACACATTCACATACCCCCATATACACACACATATAAACACACATATTTGTGTATGTGTGTGTATGTATGTACATGTGTGGTGTGTGTGTGTGTGTGTGTATGTATGGGCTTATATATACATATATAAGCCCTCAAAAGGCTCTTTGGAAAAACATGAGCCAGATCTTACTGTGATGTGTCCCTTTTTCCCAGGCACATCCTCAACCTTGACAAAATAAACCTCTAAATTGATTGAGACCTGTCTCAGACACTTTTTGTTTCACAACACAAAACAGACACAATCCCTGTCCTAAGTGTGGCAATGCCCTTGAGCATGCTTTTCTGTCCACTTTCTCAGGGTGGAGCTCTGCAGGCCTGCCAGCTCTGCCTGCCATACAGGGTCCTCTGTCCTGAAGAGAACCCAGCCTTTCTGGCTCTTCCTTGGCACCTGTGTTCTGGCCACTTTTTCTCCAAATCTTCCACTTCTTTGCCCTGCATTCCTTCCACGGAGACACCACCCCGCATCCAGAGGAAATTTCTGGGGCCCTTGCTTCACCTGGCATGAACCCAGCTCCTCACCATTGTCTAAGCTATGCCCTCTGCTAGTGTGCCCTCCCTCCTGCACCTGGGGCCATTCACTCCTGCACTGTCCAAGCACCGAGGGACTGCTTGGCAAGGAAACAGGCAGGTAACCAGGTCATGCAAGTCTAATTCATACTCTAGGGAGAGAAGTGAACACAGTCTGTCCTGATGATGCCAGCAGAGGAGCTCCTTATGAAATGTGGGAGGAGGAGATGGGGAAGTCCAGGAAGGCTTCCTGGGGGAGGTACCATTTATCTGCATTGGAAATGTTGAGAGGGCCTTTGCTTGGTGAAAATGGGGCAGGAGTCTAAGCAGAGGGAACAGTGTAAGCAAAGTCATGGACAAGAGAACAGCTGGTATGTAGGGGAAGCCCTCACCATCTGCATCTTGTTGTGTGTGTGAGAGAGAGAGATTGGAGCCATGGGCCAACCTCTGTGGCAGGGAAAAAGCTGACTTTACTTTGGAGTCTTGGATGGGTTCTAGAAAAGAACATGCCACAGTCTTTTGGAAGTACTACACTCATCCTTCAAACCTGCAATTCAATCCCCACTTCTCTGAAGGGCCACCCGTGCTCCTCTCTCACGAGCAGTAGGGGAAACATGGTCCCAGGAGGCAGACAGCCAAGTCAAAGGCCAGGCAATGCCATGTCTTTACTGTGTGACCAGCAAGTTACCCAGCCTCTCTGTGCCTCAATTTTCTTATTTATTAATTGGAGGATTTGTAATCCACTTCACAGGGTTTTTTTCTAATAATTAAATGGGATGCAAAGTACATTCAATAAAAATTGTTCTTTTCCCCACTAGAATGGAAGATCCGTGAGGTCAAGAGCTATGTTTTGTGCACTGCTGCATCCCTGCTGCTTAGAGGAACACGTGTCATATTGATGTTTGATGAATAGACAAAGGAATGCAATACAAGATGACATAACATGGTGTGAAGGGATATATTGTTCTTGGTAATTTGTTTGTCTCCCCACATGGCCTCTGCCCTCCAGGATAAAGGTCTTTTTCACTGGCGTCTGAATCCCAGTCCTCAGGCTGTGCCTGGGACACAGAGGGTCCTCACACAGCCTTTGATAAATGAATGAATGAATGAATGAATGAACATGTAGTTGAAAGGAGTCCATAAATCAAGGTGAGTATTGGCAGAATGGAGGTAGGACGCTGCACAGCCTAGGCCTGATGAACTCCATTGGTGGTCTTGTTTAAGGAGCTTTTCTTGGCAGCTCTGAGAGGCTGGTGATGGGGAAGTTGCCAACTTCAGTCTGTGGCTCCATAAGCACATGCTGTGGATTGGAGGCTGAGTCCTCATTTAGACCTTCAGGATGCTCGAACTGTCATGTGTGAGATTTGTCCAGCCCTGGTATCACCAATTTACACCTCTCAGCTGCCCTTGACCACCTCCTCTGCAGGAGCTTGAACTTGCTGGAGTCTTATTATTCTCTTCAGAGGCTCCCTTTCTGCCAGCACTCGCAGGTCTATTCTTCATCACTCATGGCTATCGCCTAACAGTTGCAGATGCAGCTTCCCATTCACATTCACCAAAAGCTGTGCTCCTCCAGCCTGTGAAAGCAAAGCTAGGCCATCTTACAAGGCAGGAGCCAGTGTGGAATAGCACAGGGGCAGGTGGGAGGTGAGACCCTGGAAACGGAATTCTAAGGTCCAATTGTGCAAGACCAGAGAGGTGGAGAGAACACTCAGGCAGGTCATAGGAAGCAGACTGATGCCTCTCTGCACTGATCCTTTCTGAAGAAAGAATGGGAAGATCATTACAACTCTCTTGGGGCTTTTTATTCCCAGTATGTATGTATGTATGTATGTATGTATGTATGTATGTATGTATGTATGTCTTTCCCCAGCATCTCCAAGCACCAGGTACTTCCAGACAGAAATACGGATTCTGAGATGCAAGTGCCTTGCCCACCCTCCCTACCCTAAGGGGCCCAGTTGATTGTCCCCAGTTAGGGAAGAGACTCTTGTCCCCAACACTTGCTCCCCATGCCAGGCTTTGTCTCAGCCTCCCTCTCTTCTGGGCTTCTTTCTCAAACTCTCCACCCTGGCTCTGCTTCCCAACAATCTTTCTCAATGTTTCCACACCCTTTTCCTTTCTCCCCTCTCTGTGCATTTCTCTCTTCTGACACTCTCTGGATCCTACTTCATTATTTGTGTATCTCTTCTTCTCTTCCTCAGTTCTCCTATTGTCATATTGCTCTTTCTCTGCTTCTGCCTTTTCTCTCCTTTCCCGTTCTCCGCATCTCCCTTTGGTATCTGGATTCTTTATCTCATTCATTTGCTCATCTTAGATTCGTGGAACACATGCTTAGTTAGCGCACATGTGGATCATGCACTCTGGCAGGCTGTAGGGATGTAGTGGGGACTTTATAAATAGCAGGAAAAGCAGTCACTGATCTATACTTAGCACCCTTCTCCCCTCCTTACAGCTCAAGACACTTGCTGTCTTTGGTCTGTGTGGAATAGTGTAAGAAGCATGAACCTCTGTCATATGAATCTGAATTTGAACTCTGGCTCCCTTGCTCACAAATGGTAACATAGGGCAAAGCTCTGGATCCCACTGAACTCTCCTCTCCTCAACTTTGTGTGTAAAGTGGTGGTTATTGCGGGTGCTTAATAGATTGAAATAAAGGGAAACCTTCATCTCCACTCTCAGTCAGCAAACAGAGTGTTTGCATTATGACAGGCACTAAACATTATTAATAAGACAAAGTTATATTTTTCTTTCCAGCATCTTACACTCTAATGGAGTAGAGAGATTGTATATAAATGACGCTGTAATCCAAGTATAATTTGTGTCCACATGTGGTTCAGACCCTGCATAAAATCACATTTAAAGAAGCCCAGTCCAGCCACAAAATGTCATTTTCAGAAAGCAATTCCAAACTTCTCTTGAGGCTTTTGAGGAACTTGGACAATGATACAATTTGTAATCCACATCAGCATTTCACCGTCTTCTTCCTTGAGTCCTTGCTCCTTCAGATTCTGCCTCTGCTCAGAAATGTCTCACATGCCACCACCCCAGCATCTCCTCCCAGCTTCAGGGCCACCTGGCTTAGCCCTCCCCCTCGTCCTCTTCTTCTGCCCATCCTCTTTAGTATATAAATTGACTTTGCCTCTTTGGCTGAGATCTTGTCCCTTTCCTCTCATCTCTCATGTTGGGATATTCTTTTTCTGCTCTTCTGACAAGACATGAAAATCATCTTGTAACCACTCTAGCCAGTACTTGCTTTGCATTGAGTACAATGGTAAAATAAGGGTTGCATGTATTAGTAAATCCTGCCCCGTTATAATGTTAATGCAACCCACATGTTGATAATTACTCCTAACAGTTAATAACTATCAAGAATATGTCGTCTTCACATACACTGTCCTTGAAAACTCAGAAAACTTCAATGAAAGGGTGAGTGCTGAGTTGCCTGCATTTAGCTCCTCCTCCTCTTTGTCAGGGCCTAATGAACCCATCCGAACTGCAGGAGAAGATGCATGGACACATCTTCTTACATCGTGCGTAGAGGTGGTTCTTCTCTCTCTGCCGCTGGGGATGAACAATAAACAACTGGCCTCAGCTGCAAAGGGAAGCAGTGCTGAAGGCAAAATGAACATTGACAAGAAGTCCAAAAATCATGACGAAATGGGCGGCAACTCGTCACCCCATGCCTGGGCTCACACTTCCTCCTGATTTCCTGCCCAGAAATGTTCTTGTTTTTCAGGTCACTTTAACTCAGAAACCCACTGACATGTTCAAAGCTCTAAGATTTAGGGTGATCTAATGGTTTTCTTTTTTCAATCCTCCAAGACATCTGAATAACTTTCTTCTTGACAAAGTGTCACTTCCATATTTCCAGCACTAAACGTGGGATTTTAAAGATAAAACCAGAAAAAAGTATTGACAAGAAAGAAGCAATTTCTATTCCAGGGTTTCTTCAGGGTCTTTCCGTTTGGAAAGAGTTGTGTAGAAGGGCCGGGCTGGCTGCTAACTTCATCACGCTGGTTTCAGAGCACTGACCTCACTGTTGACTTTGGAACACGTTCTAGGCTCTGAAAAGAAAAAAGAGTCTCCACCAAGTAACTCCATGGGATTAAAAGCAACTACAAGCAATAGCTTCCTTTGAAGCTCAGCTCTGGAGAGAACCCATTCATTTCATAATCAAATTAGATCAGAGGGCGAGAAGGCAGCCCAGCAGAAGGTCCTCATGAGATCTCCCAGCCCTTGGATCTGAGGAATAACTGAGGAAGAGTTGGTCTTAAGACAAGAGACATCAGCCGGTTGCGGTACCTCACACCTGTAATCCCAGCACTTTGGGAAGCTGAGGCAGGTGGATCACCTGAGGTCAGGAGTTCCAGACTAGCCTGGCTAACATGGTGAAACCCCATCTCTACTAAAAATAAAAAATTAGCTGAGCATGGTAGCGGGTGCCTATAATCCCAGCTACCCGGGAGGCTGAGGCAGGAGAATTGCTTGAACCCAGGAGCCTAAGTTTGCAGTGAGCCAAGATGGCACCATTGCACTCCAGCCTGGGCGACAAGAATGAGACTTCATCTAAAAAAAAAAGAAGAGGCATCATCTTTAGCAAACTAACACAGTAACAGAAAACCAACTACCACATTTTCTTACTTATAACTAGGAGCTAAATGATGAGAAGTCATGGACACAAAGAGCGGAACAACAGACACTGAGGCCTACTTGGCAATGGAGGGTGGGAGGAGGGAGATCAGAAAACCTAACTATTGGGTACTAGGCTTAGTGCCTCGGTGATGAAATAATCTGCACAACACACCCCTATGACATGAATTTACCTATCTAACAAAAATTCACATGTACCCCTGAACCTAAAAGTTAAAAAAAATTAAAGTTAAAAAAATAAAAAGTAAAATAAAATTTAAAAAGAAAGGAAGAGCAACGATCAAGGTACACATTTGGTTCTAGGGCCAAGCTACTGCCTTGGAGAGGACTGGGGAGTTCAGCTGAGGTCTGTCACTGAGACTGTCTGTAGACCCCCAGCCAGGTCCCACGTCTTCCAGCCTGAGTTTGAGGTGAGAAGGCTATTGCCTCAAGGCTCTCTGAGACACTGGAAGCCCAGAGCTGCTGTGCCTTGGGATGTGGGGGTGCAGTGGTGGGATGGAGAGAGACCCTGTCTTGAGCAGAGCGCACATGGGAGCTGTGTGGAGCAGCATGGCAGGGCCGAAGCTGCCAGTTAGTTATGAAAGAACATTCCCCACTGCTTGTGGGCAGGTTTCAGCAACGGGGTCCCAGACATCAGGAAACCAGAGCCCCAGGAGGAGAGACCATGGCGAGTCCCGTGCGTCTGAGCAGTCAGGTAATCTTGCCCCTCATCAGGCTCCCAGAAATGGGTGGGCATCCCTGGTCATGGGAGAGGCTGAAAGCCTTTATTGGGTGGTCTCCTTCATTCCCCAGCTGGAAAAATCTCAGGGTTAGCTCAGATTAAAAATGCAAAGACATGTTGTCCTTTATAATAGAAATGTTAGGCTGGGTGCAGTGGCTCACACCTATAATCCCAGCACTTTGGGAGACCAAGACAGGCAGATCACCAGGTCAGGAGACTGACACCATCCTAGCCAACATGGTGAAACCTTGCCTCTTCTAAAAATATAAAAATTAGCTGGGCGTGGTGGCACGTGCCTGTAATCCCAGCTACTCTGCAGGCTGAGGCAGGAGAATCGCTTGAACCAGGGGATCGGAAGTTACAGTGAGCCCAGATCACACCACTGCACTCCAGCCTGGCAACAGAGCAAGACTCCGTCAAAATAAAAAAAAAAAGCAAAACAAAAAGAAAAAATGGAAAAGAAAAAAAGAAATATAAGGCACCATTGTGTTTGTTTAATTTTTTTTTTTTTTTTTTTTTTCTGTTCAGACCCGTTTCCCAACAGAAACCAATCCACTCCCTGACTTTAGCCACCCAGATCCTGCCCTCTCCGAGCGTAGCAGACAGAAAAAAAATGCAGGTTCTCGGCAGTACCACGTCCCTTGAATAGTGAGGGATGCAAGCAGGGAATCAAAACTTTTCTATGAAAAATGATACATAGATTCGGGGAAATAAATGGTCTTCTTTTTACAGGGATCATGAGCTATAAAAATACAGGCATGGGATATACAGAAGGCATCTTTTCTACTACCATGGCAGGAAGCCCAACTGAGAGTGAAGTCAACAAACAGGAAACAGGCAAAGTGCTGCTTGGAGACATAGAGACCAGGCATCCACTGAGCCCCTAGACCTGATGTGCCTGTAGCCAGTTTCCACCTTGGATTTCTTTCTATTTTAAGCCTACATTTTCTTCCCTCTCTCCCTTTCTTCCTTCTTAACTTACTTTTAGTCGAGTTATTTTGAAAGATTTCCATTTAACCAAGAAATTAGTGCTTGGAAGTGACAAGCCCTATAAAACAGGCTCACCTGAGTCAAAGGGAGGTGTAAGGTGTGAGGAGTCCCCTATTGCATCTGGGAAGCTGGCAATCCCTGGTTTGCAGTAGTAACAAAACAGTCTGTTAAGCTGTTACAATGCATATCTAAGGCCTCAGTCCCTGATCCTTCTGAGAGGAGGAGTTGGTAGTCACTACCAGGACATTAAGAAGTAGACTCCTATGGCTTTAACTATTGCACATTCCATCCAAGCCAGTTATTTTTAAAGAAGGAAGGAAATGGTAGACATTTTGTTTAGAGGCATTTTCTGCCTCTGGGCAGCTGTTCAAGATCACGGAGAGTCAGATTTATGGGGCCTGTAAATTTGCAAAAGCCCTGTTCCTTACCTCAATAAAGCTAGTGAAGTTGGAAAATATAACTGGAAATAAGATGGTGGCCCAGAAGGAGTTGGAAAATTGGAAAAGCCTGACCCCTCATATTCCTCCAGAGATATTCTCTCTGTACACTCTGTTTTACAGCCTGGAGACAGAGCACAAGGAACAGATCAGCCTCCCTACTGAGCCAGCCACCCAAATGGAGGCCATTTAGCTGAAGAATACGGGAAAGGGCAGAGCTTTAAGATCCATTAATAAGTAACAAAACCTATGGCCGGGCACGGTGGCTCACGCCTGTAATCCCAGCACTTTGGGAGGTCAAGGCGGGTGGATCATGAGGTCAAGAGATCAAGACCATCCTGGACAACATGGTGAAACCCTGTCTCTAATAAAAATACAAAAATTAGCCAAGCATGGTAGTGGGTGCCTGTAATACCAGCTACTCAGGAGGCTGAGGCAGGAGAATTGCTTGAAACCCGGGAGGCAGAGGTTGCAATGAGCTGAGATCGCGCCACTGCACTCCAGTCTGGCGACAGAGCGAGACTCTGTCTCAAAAAAAAAAGTAATGAAAACTTCAAGGGAGTATCCAGATTCGTGGACTCTGACTCAAAAAGCTCTTGTCTTGGTTACTGGCCAATGGTGTTTTCAGAAATTGCATCAATTAACAGATGACTTAGATGTTAGGGGATTTTGTGTGGCAGGAGGAACTTCAATCCTGGTAAATGCAGGATGGTGGTTACACAACTCCCCAGGCCTCTGAGACAACAGGAAGCGGGCTGCCAAGTGACTGCAGGCTGGGGAGGGGAATCCTTCCAGTGTTTGTCTCAAATGCGGCATAGGGAGCAGTGGACAAAAGCAAGCTCTTTAAAGAAGAGAATTGGATGGGCCAGGTTGACTGATCAGGAAACTTCCTGACTTGCCAAAACAATTGAATCTGACTCTGCTGCCCGACACGATGGCTGTGCAAACATAAGCCATTTCCCCCTCCCCATTTATCCAAAGGTGGAGACAACCTTGTCTTTTTCTTTCTTGTTTTTCCTCTACTATTGTATACTGGGTGTCAAGACTAGTTAAAATTATTATTCATCTCATAGGTCGATTGACCAGGAAAAATACACTGGAAGATAACTAAGAAGAATTTAATCAGAAAAATGTGAATTTGGAACTGAATGTAGCAAACTGAAAACAT
Source organism: Pongo pygmaeus (assembly GCF_028885625.2). Lineage (NCBI taxonomy): Eukaryota > Metazoa > Chordata > Mammalia > Primates > Hominidae > Pongo > Pongo pygmaeus. The sequence goes on from NC_072380.2 coordinate 146,814,706, forward strand.
CTTGGAGTTGTCTCTCTTTGAGGAAGGAGTGGGTACATTTTCATTTATATATGGGATAGTTCTCTTTTTTAAGAAAGGAATATTTCTGGAATTTATGAAAATAAGGGTTCAGGAATGCACAGGGCAGCCAAGGGGTGGAATGTAGTGGTGAGAGCACATCTGTTTCTTTGGGTCTACTAATTCCCCTCCCCATTTCTATGTGTTCACACTAGGATTGTTCATCATGGTGGACCATCATGATGATGGACCATCCCAATGTGATTGTCCACCATCATTAGTTACAAGGTGTTTCAGTTATCCATTGCTGTGTAACAGATGACACCAAAACTTAGTGGTGTAAAACAACAATAACGCATCGCATCCCATGATTTGTGGGTTGGCTGGATTAGCTTGGCCCTGCTGCTGTTCTGTGTGATTGTTGTGGTACATTCTGCAGGTAACTCAGCTGCTGGGATATATCCAGGATGGCCCTGAAAGACTAAACATGAAAGCTGCAAGGTCTCTGACGACATAATCTCGAAAGTTATACAGTGCCACTTCCACCACATTCTATTGGTCAAAGTGAATCAAAAGGCCAGCTCAGATTCAAGAGGAGAAACATAGACTGTGCCTCCCTCTTAATGAGAGGAGCAGTATGCATAGACAAGGATGAGAGAATCTTGGTAGATCTCTTTGCTGATGATGTATTACACTTCACCCTGGCTACAAATATTTTTGTCTCTCATATGTACGAAACACTCTCAGACCCTCACAAGATCCCTGAAGTCTCATCCAATCATGGCATAAGGCTGCTCCAAGTCCAAAATCTCATCATGTAATGAAGTCTAGGTTCAGATTAAACTTCTTAGGTGTGATTCCTTGAATGTAACTCCTCGGGTGCAACACCACTTGATCCAGTGGCCTGGGCACTAAAAAAAAAATTATCCTCTATGTAAACACTCGATATGCAATGATAAGACAGGACCACAAAGCTGCATTTGATACTTGTGTTTATGAATGGGAAAGGAGGAAGAATGGGAAGCACAAAGCCGTCATTAGCCACTCTGAAATTTAGCCAGGCATATGTAACTTGTACCCTAAGCTTAGTTGCTTAAAAGAGAAAACTACAACAATTTATTCTTTGTTGATGATTCTATACATTGGCTGGGTTTTGCTGGATGGTTCTGCTCCATGAGATGTTGGCTGGTATCACTCAGATAGCTGCAGGACTAGCTTCATGAGCATGTGACCAGTGCATTTTAAGGGCCCTGTACTTAAAGGGCCTCAAGATTGAGGTTTAAGCTTTGTGGTCACTATCTTAAAATAGTGATCACATTTATCTTTGAATTTGTGTTTTGTAAATAATACAACAACTGAATATTCACCGAGGGCTTGGAACATGTGGCCCTGCTTCTCGCTATATCACTCCTGTCTCCCCACCACATCCCCAGACAGGATTTTCAGCCACCTTCTCCATGTACCTTGATGTCCTGGGCTCCACCTAGCATTCCTCTCTTGGCTTCTGCCCCATGACCACTGTTGCCCTCCACCTGGGATGGTGACCAGGTTGGGTCAGCAAGGGGAAAGTCTGTGTTCTGCCACCACCCTCTACTCTTTAGTGTTGGAGGGATCCAGGCACAGGGTGTTGGGAGGATCTAGGCCAGACATCCAAGCCCCATGGCTTCTTGGGGTGGGTCATGGCAGTGGCCATTCCTGCCCTTGGCTGGCAGCATCACAGCACCATTTGGTGGGTGACTCAGCACTTGGGAGCCTCTTACCCATCCCTGACTCACACGTCCTGGCATGGAGGTTGCAATACCCTTGAGGATTGCTTGTTCGCTATGGTTGGGGTGGCAGGTTATGGGATGAAAAAATGCCTCACTTGACTTCTCCACTCTTATCCCAGTCCTGGCCACCATTCCAATAGTTTGTGGAAGGAGGATCCCAGTGGCCATCAGGCTTGATCCCAGGTTGCAGGGCAGGAACCCCAGAGACCTGTGAGAGTCTGCACCTGCCTCATGAGTGTCCTAAGGAGGCCCTCCCTTGGTCTTCTCTGTGCCTGGGGGGGTCCCACTCCCAAGTTTTCTTCTGGTCCTCTGGAGGCACTATCCAGAGATGAGTCACAAGACACAAATTGTGAAATTTCAGTGATTCTGCATGTGAGTTAAGTGCTCTGATGTTTGTACTTAAAAGTATAATTAAAAATGAATGGTAAAATTCATGCTAATAATTTGGTATCTTGATGTTCTTTACTTAAAACAATATTAAATTGCAAATTTTTTAAAAGTCACAAGTGGAGAGATAAACCATGAACTAAAGGGGACAACTTGTATATTTTAATACCTTTAATGGTACTTTTTTTCTGCTTTTTGTACAAAAAGCTCCATATTTTTGTTTTGCAGTGGGTCCCAGGAATTCTGTAAGCAGTCCTGTGTGGATGCAGTTAACTGGGAGCTTGGCTAGTGTTGGAACATCCAACACAGCTTCACTCCCAGGTCTGTGGGCTCAGCAAAGAGGCTGAAATGGCTGGGACTACCTGTGCCTCTTTCTTGTGTGATCTGTCACCATTTTGCCGTCTAGCTCAAGCTTCTTTATATGGTGGCTTGCTCCCAAGAAGATGAAAATGAAGGTAAGGGGGCTCTAAAAACTTAGGACTGAGAGTCTTACATTGTCACTTCCACTGCATTTATGGGTCAAACTATATCACAGAGACATCCCAGATTCAAGGGAGAGGTTACAGATATACTTCTTGATGGGAGAAGTGGCACGTGCAACCAGGGTAGAGAGGGATTGCAGTCAGCCTTGTTGCAGACAACCAACCACAGAAGAGCAAGCAAGTGACTGGCTGCTGAAGTTAGGTTAATCATCATGCCCTCTCCCTTCAGTAGCAGTCAGAAAGTGGTCCCCAGATGGACACATGCCTGAAGAACATCTATTCAATTCACAGCATCTAGCATTTATACTCTGGAAGAGGAGTTTCTTTTTCTTTCAGATTGCAGTTGTACAGATTTAGACTTGAAATGATCCATAGTCATTTTTCCTTTGAGGTAGAAAAGCCTGATCATCAAATGAAGCAACAGAGAAACTGTTCTGCCATCATCTTTGGAAGACCTGGAGCATTTATGCATATGGCCAGCATGACTCTTAGCTTCCCACTGTGTGAGTCAACACTATTTTTTGTGCTTAAGCCATCTTGAATTTGATCTCTGTCATATCCTCAAAATATTTAGTAATACAATGAGGCGCTATAGACAGGCTATGCACATTGTTTTACATCATCCTTTCAATAACATTATCCTGTTGCTTAAGCCAAAAGCCTAAGAATCATGACCCTTTCTTTCCCTGCCTTTTCAGACTTTAAATCTAATCTATTAACATTTCTTTTTGACTCTATTCCAATCTAAAGCCTAAATTCATCTACTGCTGGTCATCCTTTCTCCATAATTTAAGCTAACATCATCCTTCTTCCTATAACAGAATCCTAACAAACCCTCCTGCTTCCACTCTTGTCTCCTTATAATAAATCCTCATGCAGCATAGTAATTTCTAAAATAAAATGAAATCATAACACTCCACTAATTACAATCCTCCTGTGGCTTTCTATTGTGTTTAGGTTAAAATCTAAACAGTTTAATGGCATTTACAAATCCATTATGTTCTGGTGCCTGTTTATCCCTCCAAATAAACCTTGGACCCACCTCAGCTCACGTTCTCTGCACACCAAACACATTGTCAGGCTCTTCCATGAACACTTGCGACTTTTCCATGTACAGGTTTCTCGTTCTCACTTCACACCCATGATTTCCATATGTCTTCTCCTATTCACCCTTTAGGACCCAGATCAAATGTTTCCTTTTCATAGAGTCTCTCCCAGAAGCCTCTCTGTCTAAAAGAGCTTCCTCCCATTCACCGTCAATCACATTGTAAGATAGAGATAATTTCTGTGGGAGCACTTGCCATTCTGTGACATTATTTTATTATTATTTTTAAAATTTTGGTTTGTCTACTATCTGAATTTTTCTATTAAAATATAAGCTCCTTGAGGGCAGGCACTGTTTTCAGTGCCTAGCACAGTTTTCTAGACATTCAACAAAAAGTAGCAACCATGAAAACCAATAAAACAAAAATCCACACTATGAGGCACGTGTTGTAATCCTCATTTTACAGATTTAAATTCTAAGGCTCAGAGAAGTCAAATGACATGTCTAAGTTCATATATCTAGGAAGAGGTGAAGCTAGTATTCAGGTCAAACTTTGCCTGCCTCCAAAACCTAAGCCCTTGCTGCCTTTGTGTGCCCTTCTTATAAAGATGATCTACTCATGGGTTATATTTGAAGGTCTTGTAGATCAAGAATCATCCACAGTGGGATGCTGAAGCTATGAGGCAATCAAATGGTGTCTTGGCTCCTCTCACTATGTTCTTACTACCAAGCATAGATTCAAATAATTCTCAAGCATGGCTGTCAAGGTAAAAGGTAGCAAATTGTAACACACAGCCTCCAGGTGAGTCCAAAGGGTTTCTTCTTGACTCTGGTGAAAGTGTTCAGGAGCTGGCTTCACATTTAAGAGTTTTGTTTTACCATTAAATAAGTCACTTTCTTCTCTCCACTTGGAAAGAGGGAGGGAGCTCCCCTTGAAAGCTTGGAGTAATTGACTTAGTTTGTGCTAAGATGTTCTTTCCTCATTTACCTCACCTTCTACAGGTCTTGCTCCCTCTTCTTGCTAAGGTTTCTGCTCTAATGACCTCCTCAGGGCAGCCTACACCCACCACCCTATGCACTTCTGCGTCCTGAGCCTGCTCCTTTGCCTCAGTGCACCAATCATTACTGCCATATTTTCTACATATGTGTCTGTGTCTTCCAGGACAATGTAAGCTCCCTGGCATCGGGGACTTTATTTTATTTACTCACACATACCCGGGGCCTAGAAAGATGTCGGTGTATAGTAGAAATTCAATAATATTTGTTGAATGAGTGGATAAATACATAAGTGAATCCTTTCAAGTATGGATTTAGAGTGTGCTAAGGAAGACCCTCTCTGCTCGAAAGGAATGGGAAGGAGCTGCCATTTCTTGAATTTCCCTGATGTCTAGGGCTCTTTCTCCTAAGAAACTCACTTGTCCTTCCCACACTGCAGTTAGAGGGCTATAATCATGCCCATTTGTCTGATGAGAAAGCTCAAGTGTTGGAGAGGTTGGGTGACATGTGCATGATACACAGCTAGAAAATGGTGTGGCTAGGATTACATTCTGTTCTGTCCTACTTGAAAGGCCATGCTCTTTCAGCTAAGGAATATTACACAAGGCTAGGTAGTAGGGAGACTAATATTAATTACAATATTGAAATAGAATTGTAGTAATTTAAAAGTACAAAAAATGTCCTACTCCCATTCTCTATTAGGCATTTGACATTTTCCTTTCAAAGTAGAATGAAATTTTATAGCTCTGGATGATCAGACTTTTAATAAAAATATGGCTCAAAAGGTTTTTTCTTTGTCCTTTTGGTTATTTCACCATTTTCTTTGCAGTAGCATTTTTATTTCTAGAATCTTTCTTAGCAGAATGAATTCCCCTGGTATGTAAAATTTATTTAACTTAGAATTTTAGTTAGGTAATTTGGAAAGCTGAACTCATCAATTGAGTCATAAATCTTGGACTATCATAAGACAAGCCCTCCAAACACATAACCTTCAGGACCCTGACCCTGCCTCATGTCATAGTAAGGAGAGAAAGCAGTTATTAGGGGGTCACTGTAGAACACATTGTAGTACAGATGCTCTTTGACTTATGATGAGGCTACCTCCCGATAAACCCATCATAAGCAGAAAATATCATAAGTTGAAATGCATTTAATGCACCTAACCTACTGAATATTAGCCTACCTCAAACATGCTCCAAACACTTACCTTACCCTACAGTTGGGCAAAATCATCTAACACAAGGTTTATTTTATAATAGGGTGTGGAGTATCTCATGTAACTTATAGAATACTGACAGTGAAAAACAGAATGGTTGTATAGGTACTATCAACTAAAATCACACAATATAAATTTGGAAAGGAGAATTTATTTCTTATAAATGGTTTCAGCCTGCAGGGTGGCCATCTGACAGGCTGAGAAGTGCAGTCTTTGGCCAAAGCCATTAGCAGATCTTCAAAGTAGGGAAGGATGAGATGGGAATCTATGTTGCACAGGTTAGCCAAGTGTACACATTCAACAGGTTATAGGAGGAGCTATGAATATTCATGAAGAGGGAAGAGTATTCTGCTTATGTATACAGAGCAAACATGTATGCTACCTGCAGCCCATGTTCACATTGGCATGGAGACTTAATATTTAAATGTATCACAATTGGGCCCTATATGTCAAAAGGTGAAGTGGGGACACAAAGGCACTCCGTGCACAGCCTCCGTAAATCAGTCAGAATCAGTCCATAGTCAATGATCTTTTTTTTCAGGTGGAAGTTACTGAAATCAATCTCTTGTTCAGCTGAAGCTGCAGTTATGGCTTGTGGAGCAGGGAGTAAGTCAGTGTCTGGCAGTAGATGAGCTGCAATTGTTTTCATGTTGCTTATTTTGAGGCCAATGCTTGTTTAGCTGATAGAGAAAAAGAAAAATCTTGTGGCAGTTAGAAAATAGTTTATCCTTTCAGTGTTGGGTGTGATATGGCTTGGCTGTGTGTCCCCATCCAAATGTCATCTTGGATTATAATCCCTATAATCCCCACGTGTTGAGGGAGGAACCCAGTTGGGGGTGATTGGATCATAGGAACAGTTTCCCCCATGCTGTTCTCATGATAGTGAGTGAGTTCTCACAAGATCTGATGGTTTTATAAGGGGCTCTTTCCTCTTTGCCCCTCACTCTTCTCTCCTGCTGCCTTGTGAAGAAGGTGCCTTCTTTCCCTTCTGCCGTGATTGCAAGTTTCCTGAGGCCTCCCCAGCCACACGGAACTGTGAGTCAATTCAACCTCTATCCTTTGTAAATTACCCAGTCTCTGGTGGTATCGTTATAGCAGTGGGAAAATGGACTAAAACAGGGTGTGTGACTTAATCCTTACTTGGCATGGTCTTAGGTTCTATTTATAATTTGATATCTTGTTGTCACAAAGAGTTCATTCCATCAATCTTACAATCTCCATTTTAACATCAGTGCTGGTCACTTATGTCTATACCATAAAAGGCAGGGAGTATAATGAAGTGTGTCTCTGACATCCCATCCTGTCATGGTTTGGAACCCAGTTTTTAATTAAGTTTTCTCTGAGGTCCCCTGGGTCAAGAGGAGGTCAGGTAGGGGATTTAGATTTTATTTTTGGTGCTAAGTACTCATCATTAACATACAGAGCTAAAAGCACACTGGGCCTGAAGAATGTTTGAAGCATTAAACTAAAATTAATTGCTGGCTGATGGGAAGTCATAGCAACAGGATCATCAATTTCTCTCTCTTCTGATGAAGGGAACAGAAGAGAGACTGGAACAGTGGTCCCCAAACTTTTTGGCACCAGAGACCAGTTTCATGGAAGAAAATTTTTCCATGGATCTTGGTTTGGAATGCTTCCATAGAGGGGATGGTTTTGGGATGCTTCAAGCACGTTACATTTATTTTGTACTTCATTTCTATTATTATTACGTTGTAATATATAACGAAATAATTAGACAACTCACCATAATGTAGAATCAGTGGGAGCCCTGAGCTTGTTTCCTGCAACTAGACAGTCCCATCTGGGGGTGATAAGAGACAGTGACAGATCATTAGGCATTAGATTCTCATAAAGAGTGTGCAACCTATATCCCTCGCATGTGCATTTCAAAATAGGATTCATGCTCCTATAAGAATCTAATGCCACTGCTGATCTGATAGGAGGTGGAGCTCCAGTGGTAATGCAAGTGATGGGAGTGGCTGTAAATACAAATGAAGCTTTGCCCATTCACCCACTGCTCATCTCCCACTGTGCAGGGGTTGGGGACCCCTGGGCGAGAGATTGGCAGGTAAAGGCACTGAGACACCAACACTGTATAATGTTCTTCAGAAGGATATCAAGTTTTGACTTCATAGACTTTTTCTTTTTGTTATATATTTCCCTATAGCAAGCATGACCATCCTGTTTCTGCCGGTCGGCTCCTGTGAATCTCTTACAATTGACAATTTCTTCTAAACTCCATACACCGCTTCTGATAGTAGCAAATACTTTGGCCAGTTTCTTTGCTGTTAACATTCTTGGTGCCTCAGGTTTAACTTCTCCTCCCTCTGCCTCAACTTCTTTACCTTTTTTTTTTCCAGTTCAGCCTTCCAGGTCATCATTGGAAAGCTCTCCATCCAGCCTCAATGCCAAGAAGCTTGTGAATATCCTCTTCATCATTGTCCAACGCTAGCTGTTCCCAAGCAGTAATATCTTGTGTTTTTTTACTATTTCATCCACAGCAGAATTTTTGTTAAAGCCTTTGAATGTGTTCACATATGTTTTCAAAACTGTCTTTCAAAAGCCATTTATTCATTGCTGTGTGACCTCTTCCCATACTGCAGTGATATTCTGGACAGCATTTAGGGTGTTAAAACCTTCCTAAAACTCAGATTCAGTAAACTTCAGATACAGCCAAATTCAGTCACTTCAACAGCCTGCACAAATGTTTGGCATAAGTAGTATGCTTTAAACACAGCTATTGTGCCTTGGTCTATTGGTTGAATCAGTGTGGTTGTGTATGTGCGGTGGCAAATACACAACTTTCACAGCAGGATGCACGTCCCCAGTATGCTGTGGATGCCCTGGAGTATCGTCTAAGATCAGAAGAATCTTGAATGAGATGTTGTTTTGCCTACAATATTCTCTTGCCTGTGGAATAAAACTGTTCAAAACCAGTCATCAAACAATGCAGATGTCACCCAGGGTTTCTTGTTATAGAGCTAATAAAGGGAAATGCATACTTGCTCACGTTTGTGAATGCTCTAGCATTCCCCATGGTAGATTAGGAAAGTCTTTTATTTGAACCTTGCAATACTTTCATCTCAAAGCAGCATTACATAGTTCTTGAATGCCTTGATCCTGGCGTTGTTTGGACTTTTGATGAGTGTATGTACTCTCCAGCATACGCTTCTGGAACAAGCTTGTTTTATTGACATTAAATATTTGTTTCAGCAAATATTTCTAATTCACAATTACCCTCTGCAGCCCTTTCTTAAGAGCTTCAGCACCTTCAGTATTGGCACTTGCTGCCTCACTACTGACCTTCACATTATAAAAATTAAAGTGACTTACGAAGGATTGGAACTGCCCGTGCCTTGCTATAAGCATTTTGTGTACATGAGGTCACTGAAACTCTCTTTTAGTGTATTGAAAAGACTTCTTGCCTTAGTCTGGACCATTAGGAGAATAAGTGGTGTGGACTTCTGTATCTGGTCTTCTGTCCGCATGACAAGTAATTTTTTTATATCATAAATCTGCTCAGCTTTTTTCTTCATGATGATGATGGATTTAACCAATGCTGACAATTTCATGTGTTACTGATTTACTTCTTTTCCTTTAAGACGGTCGAGATAGTGGATTGTGAAAGTCCTAACTCCTCTTGCACTGGTCATTACTGGCTTGCTGCCTTTATGCCAGGCAATTATCTTGAGCTTCATCTCAAGAGTAATTGCCTTCCTTTTCTTTTCACCAGAAGCAGGAGACACAGATGGGCATTTTGTAGACATGACGGGATGCGAAAACACTAAACACTGTTTACCGCCATGATCCTGTGGCTGACTGGGAGCTGCGGCTTGCTACGGCATCATGGAAGAGTAATGCCAGCATAGGAAAAGATCAAAATTCAAAATGTGGTTTCTAGTGAATGTATATCACTTTTGTGTCATGATAATGTACAAAAGTCAAGTCAAAACATCATAAGTTGGGGACCATCTATAGTCTGTTTTATAAAACCTTTATAAAATTTATTTCTCTCCATTGACCTCGTTAATATTACAAGAATGTTACCTGAATTCCACTCACACCCATCTAACCTCTAACCAGATCAAGAAATAGAACAATCCTGGAATCCCATAAACTCCTCTTAGGCTGTGATCTGCTACTCCCTCTTCCCAGAGGCAACCACAGTCCTTGCTTCTCTTGCTCCAGATTAATTATTCTGGTTTATAAACTGTGTATTAGGTTATAATATGGTATCCACTTATTATACCTAATGTTTTTCCCTAATGACATGACTGTGTACTTTATTATGTGGTTGTATGTAACAAAGTTTAACTCATTTCCACGGGTGTTTTGTTTCCCATTGTATGGACATAACATCATTTGTTGATCCATTTCTTATGACAGACATGTGGGTGGCTACCAGTTTGGGGCTTGTCATAAGTCGTGTTTCCTAGAAGCATAACTTAAGACAGGAATTCTTGTACAAGTGATTCACTGAGAAGTTGTTTTTAGAAGAAACCAGTAATGAGGTGAAGGAAGCAGGATGGGGAAAGTTCCGTGGCTAGGGGAGAAGCTAAGGGTGAATGTGGGTTCAGGTAAAGCCCAGCCCCAGTCTGATCCTGTAGGAAGCTCTGGAGCATAAATTCCACCACGGAATCTGGCCTGCCTTAAGGAAAGAGAGTGAGGCTTTTGCTTTCTCCAGTGGTCAGTCCTGGCTCCAGGTCACCCAAGGTGGTGCGTATGAATTTACCTCTTAGGAACTTTTGGGGATGGCAGTCCCAATTGCTCAGGACAGTGCTCTGAGAAGGTTGCAGGTACAAGCCATTGACAGTAGCCACTGCAACAGGAAAGCAGATGACATTGGGGGGCACTTTTAACAGTGTTCACTTCAGCTGATGTAAAACATGCTGCTATTGGGGTCAGGACTAGTGTGAGGGAAGGAAGGCACCTAGGGAACAAAATTTAAAGAACCAATCACCATCAAGGCTCTGCAAAGTGCAGGATCAGCACTTATATGATCCTGAGAATGACAGCCTATTTCAATTGTGCACCCTAGGTGCCTTGCTCACCTCACCCTAGTCCAGGACTTGCTGCTATGAACACTTTGCACTTCTTTAGTGTATATATGCCTATGCATCTGCTGGATATAGACTTTGGAGTGGAATTGCTAAGCCACAGAGTATGTGGGTATGTTTATATCCAGCTTTAGTAGATATGGCCTAACAGTTTTTCAAAAATGGTTGTATCAATTTTCACACTCACTATCAGAGTATTGAATTCCAGTGCTACACATTCTTCATATTTTCAGTTTTTCTAATTTTAGCCATTCCAGTCAGATATATTGTTATCTCAGTGGGTTTAATTTGTATTTTCTTGATTACTAGTGACACTGAACACATTTTCATATTCATTGATTATGCATTGTTTAGTGCTTTCATTTTTTATTTGTCCAATTGTGTTTGTTGTCTGATTTTTATTGATTTGTAGGAGGGAGAGAGAGAGAGAGAGAAAAGACAGAGAATATTATCCTGGATATAAATTCTTTGTAGATAATATTTATTGAAAACATCTTGTTCCTACCCTGTGGCTTTCTATTTACTAATTTGATGGCATCTTTTGATGAACAGAAGTTCCTAATTTTAATATAGTCCAACTCTTAGCAATCTTTTTTTATAAGTTTTGCTCACTTTTCTGTGCTGTATAAGAAACCGTTGCTACCCCAAGGTTATGTATGTTTTAATTTATCTTCTAGAAGTTTTATAGTTTATATTTAAATAAATTTTTATTTTAAGGTAGCTTTAGATCTCCAGACAAACTGTAAAGATAATGCAGAAAGTTCCTATGTATTCTTCACTCAGTTTCCCCTATGGTTAGCGTCTTACATTACCGTGGCACATTTACCACAACTAGTGAATCAATACTGATGCATCATTATTAACTAAAGTCCTTACTTTATTGAGATTTTCTTAGTTTTTTCCAATATCTTTTTTTTTTTAAATTTTTGAGACAATGTCTCGCTCCATCACCCAGGCTGGAGTGCAGCGGCATGGTCTCAGCTCACTGCAATCTCTGCCTCCCCGATTCAAATGATTCTCCTGCCTCAGCCTCCTGAATACCTGGGATTACAGGCACCTGCCACCACGCCTGGGTAATTTTTGTATTTTAGTAGAGATGGAGTCTCGCCATGTTGCCTAGGCAGGTCCCAAATCCAATATCTTTTATCTGTTTCAGAATCCCACTCAGGATACCACATTATGTTTAGTCATCATGTCTGCTTAGACACCTATGGCTGTGATAATTTCTTAGATTTTTTTTTCTGCTTTTTTATGGCTTTGACAATTTTGAAGAGTTTTAATCAAATGTTTGTGGAATGTCCCTCAATTTGGATCTGTCTGATGTTCTCTCCTGCTTAGACTAGGGTGATGGGGTTTTGGGAGAAAGACACAGTGTTTTCCCAAAACACGGTCTCAAGGATACATGCTATCAACATGACTTGTCACTGATGATATTAATTCTGATCCCCTGGCTAGAGTCATGCTGCCAGTTTTTTCCACTGTGGAGTCACTATCCTCTCCCCCTTTTCTACACTGTACTCTGGAGCAAGTTCCTAAGCATAGTTTGGAACTTAAGGTTCTACCTCCTTGAGGGCACAGAAGCTACATAAATTGTTTGGAATTCTTCTGTATGGTGGATTTGTGCCTTTCTCCTCCTCCATTTATTTATTTATTCAGTCATTTATTTACATTGATATGGATTCATGGATATTTATTCTAGACTTTGAGTTATTTTTTTTTTCTTCAAGTTGTTTCAGTTTTGACCAATTACTCTGTTGGCTCATGTGTCTTTTTAATATGACCCAATCCTTCTTTTTTATTACTTCTTTACTTTCTAGAGCCTCAAGATTCTTCAGGTCAGTTTTGCATTTTCCATGCCCCCATCCCAGAATCAGTCATTTCTCTAAGAAGCCCTGGTTCCCTTTATTGAAGAATGGTATTAGAAACCAAGATCTGAGTGTTAGGTGTGCTTGTTATACTGGGGCAGGTGTCACGTTTCTAGGTCTTCTCAAAGGACTGTTAGAGAAAAATTATTTAATGATATGTATTAAAGCATGGTAAGGAAGATTTTGTTCAAGGCCATCACAGTTGATGTAGGGGCTGCTGCAACACATCTTCCAGTGGAGGAGAGAGATTGGATTCAACTTGAATACAGCATGAGCAAGTGGGAAATGATAGCCAAGGAGCAGTATGGGAGTCAGTGAGTGAGAATTTACTAAGAGTAAACATCAGGGTAAAGGGAATTCTGGTTCAACTGACCTAAAAGGATTATTGCTGAAGATAGACCAGAGTCATCAGACATCGCCTGGGGGTGGGGGAGAATGAGGAACTTGATTAGATATCAAGGATGAGGGCTTCTCACTAAACTGAGTTAGCAGGTGTATTGGTTCATTTTCATACTGCTACAAAGAACTTCCTGACACTGAGTAATTTATAAAGAAAAGAGATTTAATTGACTCACAGTTCAGCATGGCTGAGAAGGCCTCAGGAAACTTGCAATCGTAGTAGAAGGCAAAGGAGAAGCAAGGCACCCTCTTCACAAGGCAGCAGGAAGGAGAATGAACGCAGGAGGAACTACCAAACACTTAATAAAACTATCAGATCTCCTGATAACTCACTCACTATCACAAGAACAGCATGGGGGAAACTGCTGCCATGATCCAATTACTTCCACTTGGTCTCTCTCTTGATATGTGGGGATTACAGAGATTATGGAGATTATAGTTCAAGATGAGATTTTGGGTCAGAACACAGCCAGACCATATCAGCAGGATTCTTTGTTAAAACTGGAATTTGCAAGGAAGTGCACAGATGGTGCTAGCAAAAGATTCAGAAGCCTGACTAAAGTTTGTCCAAGCAAATAATCTTATCAGGACAGAGCTAATATATGTATGTGCATTCAAACCATCAAACCATTTATACACGTATCACACACATCTATAATTATTTTTATGCCTACCCAATAGTATCTATATTAAGCTAAACATTAGTTCATACTGATGGCTCCAACTTTAATTCAATATCACATGGATAATTCTAGTCTTTCTGCTTGTCTGTAACCTTCCAATTCAACAGTGAAAAATCTGGTTTCCACAGTCTATTTACGTATTTTTTAATCACTGTATGCATTCAAAGTGGCCTTCAGAATTGTTTTTGTTTTTCTTTTTGAGACTGTTAGATATGAGTTCTAAATATCTCTTCAAATAATCAATACGTCAGTATGTTCAATTCTTTGCCTTCCACTTTTAAACTTAACTTCTTCATAAAGCAACCTTTTCTGATTACCTGCTCTACCCTGACTCATTCCGATTACCTGCTCCACCCTGAATCATTCCAATTACCTGCTCATTCTCCACCCTGACTCATTATGATTTCCTGCTCTGCCATAACCATTTTTCCCACCAAACCACTCACCCCGTCACTCTCTTTAAATTAGCCAATTGGAATTAGTTTAGCCTGTGCAGTCTAACCCTAGCCAATAGGGGAACAACACAGCAGCAGGGGCCATGTGTGTCAGGAATAAGACCCCCTTTTCCTCCCTTGTCCAGGTATGCACTCACCATTGCTCCATCTGTGAGGCCACACTCTTCTATAGAAGTAAACTGCCTTGCTGAGAAGAAAAAAGGAAAATTTTATATTTGAGTGCTATTTCATTTGCAAAACCCAAACTTTATTTATAACATGACAGAGTTTTGCTCTGTCACCAGGTTGGAGTGCAGTGGCATGATCTTGGCTCACTGCAATGTCCACCTCCCGGGTTCAAGTGATTCTTCTGCTTCCACCTCCCGAGTAAGTGGGATTACAGGTACCCACCACCACATCCCACTAATTTTTGTATTTTAGTAGAGATGGGGTTTCACCATGTTGACCATGCTGGTCTTCAACTTCTGGGATCGAGTGATCTGCCCGCCTCGGCCTCCCAAAGTGCTGGGATTACAGGTCTGAGCCACTGTGCCTGGCCTTCAGTGTTGTTTTAATTCGTGTTTCTATAAAGATAATTAATGTTGAACATCTTTTCACGTTCTTATTTACTGTCTGTATATATTCTTTAGTGAGGCATGTCAATCAAGGAAAATGACCAAGGCAAGACCTAATCATTTTAGATTTATCTGCCAAAGTTAAGGACACGCATCCTGGAGACAAGTCTATGCCTTTTTCTGAAGATGATTTTGAGGGCTTCAAATTTAAAGAGGAAAGGGCAGGATATTGAGAAATACACAATTTTCATGTGAGGGCAGGTAGAGGAAAATGGTCATTCATGCCTTTGTCTGCCTCAGTGAATCCGCATTTTTACATAACATAGACAATAAGGCAGAGGAAACAATCAGATATGCATTTGTCTAAGGTGGGCAGAGGAATGACTTTGAGTTCTGCCCTATGTCCCAGCACCTGTGAAGATAAGCTGTCAATTTACATTGCCATGGTGAGTACTCATGTCTTCACAGAGTAAAAAGTTTTAATGTTAATGAATTCCAACTTAGCAATTTTTCTTTTATAATAAAGTCAACTTTTCAATTTTGCTGTACTTTTTGCTATTGCATCGAAAACTCTGTACACATAAAATATGCATCCACAAAATATAAAATAAAATAAAAACTCATCACCAAACATTAAGGTCATGCAGATTTTCTCCATGTCTTCTTCTAGAAGCTTTCTAACTTTGCATTTTACATTTAGTTCTCTGATCCATTCTCGTTAATTAGAAGCTTTATTTCTTAAGCTCTTACATTTAGATCTAAAAACCTCATGGAATTGATTTTTTTTTGTAGGGGTCAAAATTCTTTTTTTTCTCCATATGAATTTTAGTTGACACAGCATCATTTGTTGAAAAGATTGTCCATTACTCACTAGTCTGCAGTGTCACCTTTGTCATAAATAAAGTGTCCTTATTTGGCTCTATTTCTGGGCTTTATTCTGGTCCATTGGTATAATTGTCTGCCCTTGCACCAAGGCCATACTGTCTTAATTAGTGCAGCTTTATAAGAAGCACTTATACTGGTTAGTGTAAAGTCTCCAACTTTCTTCTTTCTTAAGATTGTCTTGGCTATTTTTTTTGACTATTTGTATTTTCCTATGAATTTGAGAACAAGCTTGAAATTTCCCTAAAGAAACTAGGAATCCTGGTTAAGATGGTATCAAATTTATAAATTGTGGATAGTACAATATTAAATTTTAATAATATTATAATAACTCTTTCCAGGTATGAACATGATATATTCTGCCATTTATTTGAGTCTTCTTTAATTCTCCTCAATAGTCTTTTATAATTTTTTTTGGTTGCAGAGTTCTTGAATATCTTTAATTAAATTTATATTTGTGTATTTGGAGTTTTTTAGTTACTCTTGTGAAAGGAAAATATCTTGAGGCCCCCAAAACACTAAGCTAAAGGGAAAAGTCAAGCTGGGAACTGCTTAGTGCAAATTTGCCTCCCATTCTATTCAAAGTCATCCAAAGTCTGCCCAATGAGATAAATACATGTCTGATTGCCTCCTTTGGAGAAGCTAATCAGGAACTCAAAAGAATGCAATCATTTTTCTCTCATCTACCTATGACCTGGAAGCCCCCTCCTCACTTGGAGTTGTCCTGCCTTTCCAGGCTGAACTAATGTTCATCTTACATATTTTGATTGATCCCTCATGTCTCCCTAAAATGTATAAAACAAAACTGTGTTCAGACCACCTTGGGCACATGTTGGCAGGACCTCCTGAGGCTGTGTCATGGGTATCAGTCCTTAACTTTGGCAAAATAAACTCTATAAATTAACTGAGATTTGTCTCAGATTTTCAGGGTTCACACTATATATATGTGTGTGTGTGTATATATATATTTAATTAATTTATTTATTTTATTTTTATTTATTATTATTATTTTTTTGAGACAGAGTCTTGCTCTGTCGCCCAGGCTGGAGTGCAGTGGTGCCATCTCAGCTCACTGCAAGCTCCACCTCCCAGGTTCATGCCATTCTCCTGCCTCAGCCTTGTGAGTAGCTGGGACTACAGGTGCCCGCCACCAGGCCCTTTTTTTTTTTTTTTTTTTTTTTTTTGTATTTTTAGTAGAAACAGGGTTTCATTGTATTAGCCAGGATAGTCTTGATCTCCTGACCTCGTGATCCACCCACCTCAGCCTCCCAAAGTGCTGGGATTACAGGCGTGAGCCACCGCACCTGGCCATATATATTTAATTTTTATTGCTTATTCCTAGTATATAGAAATACAATTGACTTTTTAAAAGTATCCATTTGTATTTAGTGATTAATTATAATATTTCTCTGCATTTTTTCTTTGGTTACTGGGATGAATATCTTCCAGGTGCCTCCCTAAATATGCATTAGTGGTCTTCCACTCTTCTCTGCTCTAATGATTAATGATCAAAGGATCCAATGCCTTTTGCTCCCTGCTGAGCTTGGTCAGTGGGAGTTTCACTGGAGAGAGTTGTGAGGGCGGGGGAGGAGAGTGCAGCCAGGGTATTTATTCCTGTTTCTACCCCTCTGGGATTGCCACTGGCTGGCTGTATCTTTCAACAGATGATCATAGCTCCTCTTAAAACAGCTGATTCTAGAGGGATCACTCTCCTGATTTCTAAAACTCCTTGTTCCCTTGGGCTTAGAGGTGATGAAAATTCTAGTGCCTGCTGGCCCTGGGTTTCTTCACTATTCCTTGTGGTTCCATTACATTCTGCCTGCAATTTTCTAGTTGTCCTCTTGTAAGTAAATTCTATTTGAACTATCCCAATTTGCATATGCTATCTGTTACTGTTGAGATCTTAACTGAAACAGGTAGAGACTTCCAAAATAGTGGAGCTCATATTGCACAGATGGGAATAAAAAAGCTCGTAAGTATCTTCTTAGGAGAGCCACAACTGCCTCATTTCTACTTTTGTCCCTTAGTTCCCACCTCCTTCTATTCTAGCAATGGGAGAAATGGCACCAAACATTGGCTGCTAGTTCAGAATACATACCACATATGCAAGATAGTCCTCATGCTTACAAGATACTGGAGGTAAGGATTTTAAGACATGCATTTTGAAGAGGTAAAACTTAGTCCATTACAGAAGATAAAATCATGTATTTTCCTTATTCTCAATTGATCTAATAAATAATTGTTTGCTCAAAATTACAATAATATCACTATCTTGGGTGATTATAGCTTATGGATAAATGAAATAAAAGACAATGTGTAATAAGAGTAAAGAAAAGGGAAGGAAAAATCAAGAATACTCTGTTTTAAGGTACCTACACAACCTGTGAAGTGGTTGTAGTGAAAGTAGATGGATTAATTGTAAATGTGTACTACAAATTCTAAGATAACTACTAATTTTTTTGAAATAAATATATACTAAGATAAAGAGAAAATGGAGGTATATAAAATGATAGGACCAGAGAATGCAGAAAAAAAGGAATTTTTTTTTTTTTTTTGTGACAGAGTTTTGCTCTTGTTGCCCAAGCTGAAGTGCAATGGCACAATCTCAGCTCACTGCAACCTCTGCCTCCTGGGTTCAAGCAATTCTTCTGCCTCAGCCTTCCAAGTACCTGGGACTACAGGTGCACAACACCACAACCAGCTAATTTTTGTATTTTTAGTAGAGACAGGGTTTCACCATATTGGTCAGGCTGGTTTCGAACTCCTGACCTCATAATCTACATGCCTTAGCCTCCCAAAGTGCTGGGATAACAAGCGTGAGCCAAGAGGAATATTTTAAAAAGAAACAAAGAAAGGATAATGAATGGAAAGTTACAACTATGGTTTAAATTAATCCAACTATATCAATAATCACTTTAAATGTGAATGGTGTAAATACACCAATTAAAAGACAGGCTGTCAGAGTAGATAAAACACAGGACCCAACAATATATTGTCTAAAAGAAAGCCATCTTAAATGTAAAGGTACAAATAGGTTAAAAGTAAAAGGATGAAGAAAAACACACCATGATAATACTAATGAAAAGAAAGCTGAAGTAGTTATAATAATTTGAATCAAAGCTGACTTCAGAGCAAGGAAAATTATGTGATGAAGAGAGGCTTTACATAATAATAAAGGGGCCAATTCTCTAAGAAGGTGTAATAATCCTTAATAAGTATATGCCTACCTGAGGCAAAAACTGATAGAACTGTAAGGAATAATACACAAATTAACAATTATCTCTGGGGACTTCAATACCCCTCTACTAGTAAATGACAGATCCAGCAGGCAGAACATCCTAACGGCATAGTCGATCAACTGGATTTAATTGACATTTATGGAATACTTCATCCAGCAATACCAGAATACACATTCTTCTCTAGCTCACATGGAATATCAACCAAGACAGACTACATTCTGAACCATAAAACATATTTTAACAAATTTAAAATAATAGAAATCATACAAAATATGCTGTCAGACCACAATGGAACTAAACTAGAAATCAGTAACAGAAAGATAGCTGAAAAATCCCCAAATATTTAGAACACACTTCTAAACAATAAATGGGTCAAAGAAGTCTCAAGAATAATGTAAAAATATTTCAAACTAAATGAAAATTAAAAATGCAATTTATTAAAATTTGTGGGGTATAGCAAAAGCAGTATTTAGGGGAAAATTTATAGCTTCGAATGTGTATTAATCTGCTTGAACTACCATAACAAAAGACCACAGATTGAGTGGCTAAAACAATAGTTTTTTCTCTCTTAGTCCTAGAGGCTAGAAGTCCAAGATCAAGGTGTCATCAGGGTCTCTTTCTGGTGAGGCCTTGCTTCCAGTCTTATAGATGGCTGCCTTCTTGCTGTGTAATCACATGGGCTTTTTTCTGTGGTCTAATCTAATAGGACTGATGTCCTTATAAGAATATCTTTATGACATCATTTAATCTTTATGGCCTTCTCATAGACCATAACTCCAAATATGGTAACATTGGGAGTTAAGGCTTCAAAATATGAATTTTGGGAGGAACACAATTCAGTTCATAATATAATACATCTTAGAAAAAGGAGAAAGGTCTCAAATCTGTAATCTAAACTTCCATTGTGGGAAACTAGAAAAAGAAGGGTAATTCACATCCAAATAAGCAGAGGAAAAAAAAAATTAAATCTCACTGAAAATTAGTGAAATTGAAAATATAAAAAATACAGAAAAATAATTAAACCAAAAGAGTAGTAAATTAATAAACCACTATCCAGCCTAACCAAGAAAAACAAGAGAAGCCTCAAATTATTTATATTATAAACAAAAGAGCAGCCACCACTATTGATCTCATGGACACTGGAATAATAATAAAGAAATATTATGAACAATTTTGTGCCTACAAATTATATCTTAGATTAAATGGACCAATTTCTTAAAAGAAACAATCTACAAAATCTTACACAAGAAGAAATACATGATATGAATATGTCTGTACCTATTGGAGACATTGAATCATAAATTAAGAATCTTCCAGCTGGGCGCAGTGGCTCATGCCTGTAATCCCAACACTTTGGGAGGCCAAGGTGGGTGGATCATGAGGTCGGGAGATGGAGACCATCCTGGCTAACATGGTGAAACCCTGTCTCTGCTAAAAAATATACAAAAAAAAAAAAATTAGCAGGGCATGGTGGTGGGCGCCTGTAGTCCCAGCTACTTGGGAAGCTGAGGCAGGAAAATGGTGTGAAACCGGGAGGTGGAGCTTTCAGTGAGCCGAGGTCGCACCACTGCACTCCAGCCTGGGCGACAGAGCGAGGCTCCGCTCGAATCTTCCAAAACAGAAAGCATCAGGCCCATGTGGTTTTACTGTTAAATTTTATCATATATTTAAGGAAGAAATTATACCAAGTTCTACAATTTGTTCCAGAAATTAGAAGCAGGGGAACACTTTCTTTTTTTCTGGATCCAGATTACCCAAATGTCAAAACCAAAGACATGACAAAGAAAAGCAAAACAAAAGAAAACTACAGACTAATATGTATCATGAACATAGATTCAAAAATTCACAAAGAATTTTAGGAAACAAAACTAAACAATGTATGATAAGAATTATACACCACAACCAAGAGGGATTTATTCCAGGTATGCAAGGCAAGTTCAATATTTGCAAGTCAATTAATGTAATCCATCACATCAACTGACTAAAGAAGAAAAACCATATGATTATATCAATTGATACAGAAAAAACATTTGAAAAAATTCAACATTCAATCATGAAACTCTCAGCAAACTAGAAATAAAATGGAATTTTTTCATCTTGATAAATAACATCTACAAAAGACCGACAGTTAATATAATACTTAGTGGTGAAAAACTAGAAACTTTCCCATTAAGATCAAGAACAAGGCAATAGCATCCTGTCTGATCATTCCTATTTAACATTGTGCTGAAATTTCTGGCTAATGTAATAAGACAAGAAAATAAAATAAAATGTATATAGGTTGGGAAGGAAGAAATAGAACTGTCTTTGTTCACAGATGACATGATTGTCTACATAAACAAATCCCAAGGAATTCAAAACAACAATAAAAATTCCTGGAACTAATAACTGAATTCCACAGAATATAAGTTGCTTTTCTATATACTAGGAATGGACAAATGAAATTTGAAAGTAAAACACACACACCCTTCAGAACCTAAAGAAGGAACCAGATTTCAAGCTGGAATGTAAATGAAATTAATTTGGCTAGGACTAATGAATCAGAAAGGGTAGAGAATGGTAATATCTATATTTTGAAACTTTAACCCGTCTATGAGATCAAAGGAAGAGAGATGTATTTTGTTCAAAATTTAAATTTTACGTGGCACACAATCTGGTGTAACCTGTCTGGTAAATTTGTTTAGATAATCAAATTCAGGTTTTACTTGAGACCTAGAATAGTAGATAAAATCTTGAGATTCTGTGTAAGTTCTTGCAATACTCTGACGTATTTAAGGGAATGTTGTGTATAAAATGAAAGAAATATTTGCAGAGGCCCTTGAGGGGCTGGGAAAGGAAACCATGAAACTGTATGCATTGCATCTAAATTGTACGGGAAAGACCCATCTTCAAGGTTCATAAGTTGGCCAGGTATTGTAATCACCCAACAGGTTCTTTTGCCCACTGTACAGAAAAGCCAATACATTGACAGCATGGTGTTGCAGTAGAGAAAGAGTTTAATTATCACAGTGTTAGCCAAGCAGGAGAATGGGAGATGTTTCTGAAATCCACTTCCCTGAGAATTCAGAGGCTAGATTTTTTTCAAAGATAGTTTGGTGGGTATATGGCTAGTGAATAGTGAATACTGATTGGTTGGGTTAGGTATGAAATCATAGGGGTTTGAAAATAATCTTTGTGTACTGAGTCAGCTTCTGAATGGGGGTGATAGGACTGGTTGAGTCAGTTCCTTAGTGTGGGTCATAGGTCTAAGTGATTCCAGGTACAGTCAGTCAGTCATCAGAATGCAAAAACTTGAAAAATATTTCAAAGACCAATCTTAGGTTTTACAATAGTGATGTTATCTATAGGAGCAATTGGGGAAGTTACAAATCTTGTGGCTTCTGGCTACATGACTCCTGAGCAGTGATGAATCATAGAAAAGCAAGCTAGGGGACAATGGCTGGTTATCATTTAGCTACACCTACATCTTAGAAGAATTCAGGCTCTTCCAATAATCCTAGCCTTCTGGCCTTTCATTAGTTTTACAAAGGTAGCTTTTTGTTCCTGAACAAGGAGAAGGTCAGTTTCAGGAAGGGGCTATTATCACTTATTTTGAGCTGGGACATGCAGCTTCTCTTGCCCCCAGAAATTGGTTCCACAGCCTTTGAACTCTCGGACTTTCATCTTTAGCCTCAGACTGAATTACAGCATAGACTTCCCTGGTGCTCCAGCTTTTAGACAGCATGTTATGGGACTTCTTGGCCTCAATAATAGCATAAGTCATTTTTCCTATTAAATCTCCATATATGTATATGTGTATACACATATATATATATAATCTCCTATTGGTTCTGTTTCTCTGGAGACCCTGACTAATAGAATTGTCCAATTTATGGGAGATAAAAAGAGTCTCCATGAGATCAAAAGAAAAAGCAGTAAGACATTATTAACCCCATTGATTTTGAAGTTAGTGAAAATTACTTTTTTGGTTTTCACTAGATTGACCGTCTGTTTTGGTAAGTTGCAAAGGAATTTATTTTTGCCTTTGGCTGAATCTGAACTAATATCTAAGAAGAGATAGAGCAAGTTTATTCAAGCTGTAAGCTGCTACGGACACATGCATACACATATACACATAATGTTAATGCATTAAACTTTTAAAATGCTTTAACTTTTTAGCTTTGGAAATAAAGAAGTAAATACAAGGGCAACAAGGGAGCTAAGCTATGAGGACACAAAGACGTAAAAATGATACAATAGACTTTGGGGACTTGGGGGAAAGGGTGAGATGGGGTGAGGGATAAAAGACTACACACTGGGTATAGTGCACCAAAATCTCAGCAATCACCACTAAAGAACTTATTCATGTAACCAAAAACAACCTGCTCCCCAAAAACTTATGAAATAAAAAAATGCAGTAATACAAGGGTAACTTTTTTTTATGTTATGACTGTATACATATAGGCTGACAGTTCCTAATTGTCCATCTGTCCTTCCTTCCTTCTTCCTTCCTTCCTTCTTCCTTTCTTCCTTCCTTCCTTTCTAACTCAAGCTGCTTACAGCCCAGAGGTAGAGATTTACTCCAGTCAGCACAAACTGGGAAGTGACAGGCAGTAGTACAGGTTTTTCTCTGTACTAGAGGGCTGTCAATAGTAACTATCCTTGGCACAGCACTACTGTGCCAGCTATGAATTCTGGTACATATGCGTAATTTGAAGATAAAAGTTAACTACAGTTTGAATTGTTTGCTCCATCCAGAAAAACATCATTTGTAAAAGGTCTAAAATTATTCTTTTCTTTAAGAAAATAACTTACTGAATTCATTCAGCCATTCAAGGTGAACTAGGCTGAGTGATGCTTAAAATGACATGTCATTCTACAACAGAAATTTTCAATTCTTTGAGAACCTCTGGAGAGAGGGCTGAGGGGTCTAGAATTAGAAGAAAGAGGGAGGAAAGAAATTTTCAGAGACAAAGGAGGGGCCACAACAAATGACATGGGTAGCAGGAATTCATGGAAGGACACACCTATGGAAGCTCTCTGGTAGGGGAGACTGTCTAAGAATTTCTAGGAACAAGGATGTCAGACATTCCATTTGAACTATCCTCCACGGCAAATCCTGTAGAATATGTTACTTAATAGCCATTCCAACATTTTACTCTCTTCCTTCTCTTCCTCTACTGCAGAGTCTGGGAAGCTAAAGACTCTCCTGCTCCAGCAGATGCCTGCTGAGGATTTGGGAGAAAGTCGTTGCTTCCTAATTACAAAAGCTATTCCTGCTTTCTATACTTCCTCTGTTCCTCCTTCTTCCTTCCTGAATGGAATTGCTGGAGCTATGTTTATCTTGTGACCACAAGGGAAAGGCCAAAAGATGTCCACAAACTTTAGCCCTGCTATCACAGGAGATATGCAAAGAAAGCTCAAACTATTTGGGAACTATTTAAGGAATCTCACAAGTTATGGATGATTTAGGGATATTCGTGTACTGTTACATTAAGGTGTTCCTGCTTAATTTTTGCTCTTAAACACAAAAATTTTGTCAGCAGTAATTGTAAATATAGATCATGATTTGCTTGACATGATGATCAAGAAAATGGTGTAAAATGGTACTTCATATGCATATTTCAAAAAATATATGACAATATTCACAAGCAGCTAATTGAAACAAATGAGCAAGGGATGATAATAGGAATATATTGCAAAATGCTCACTTTTATGTAAGCATTAAGTAAAATGCATATACTGTCTTAATTAGTGAGCTTGTCTATTATTCTTAACAGCCATACATGCACCATCTTAATTATTCCAACTCTGCCTTTTGCTATAAGGTTTTAAGTTTCTCAGCCATAAAATTTTCTACTGGGGGTTCCTTTAGGAACTTGAATCTTCAGAGGAAATGCTAAGCCTATGTCCCCAGGACACTGATGTGGACTTGAGATAAGAGATAGTCAGAAGTGCTCAAATGAAAGCCAGGCTGTAAGGAAAATGGCCTTGTGCACCCCACTTTGTGACTGTCTCCACCTTCATCATGCAGCTTGTTCTGCCAGTCAGAGGGTAGCAAGGGAATCAAGAATGACATTTATCCAAATAGGATGAGCAAGTGAAGGCCCGGTGACCCTGGAAGGCACATAGTGCAAAAAGCATGTGCCAGTCCCTCAGTTCATAGGCAGCCCATCTCCCATAGAGCCTGTCAAAATATTACCAGTTTCTAGGTGTCTCATGAAAATATTGAAAGCTGTGCTTTACCATCCCTGCCCCCACATTGACCCTCTCCCTGATCATTGGTCCTGGCTGCCAGGTGTTGCTTTGAATTCTAGCTAGGGTAACCAACTTCTCTACAGCTGCCTGAGACTTTTCTGGATTTTGCACTGAAAATCCCGCATCTTAAGGAAATCCTCGTCGAAGTCAAATTGGGAAGCTGGTCCTCTTGGTCCTGGAAAAGCTGCAGGTGCATGAAGACTCTGCTGATGACACAAAGCTTAGCCTCAGGATTGTCTTGAAAACATCATGCTAAGATATGGGCAGCATTGCGTGATATCCAGGCTCAGGTCTCTGGAGCTTTCCTGGAATCTGGCAGAATGGACAGCTACAGTTGACTTTCTTATTGCCAAAAGCCAATTTTATAATAAGTAATAAGGCTTATTATAATAAAACTGATTTAATATAACATTACAACAAAAGCTTATTATAAATGTTTTCTTAAAAAAACTCAAAGAGGAAAGTAACCAAAAAAGTATTGAGTTAGCTAGAGAAGATATAATTTTAAAAGGGCTTAAAGATGATATCATAAAGTATTATAGCAATTTTTTCTAAAGGAAGGATATATCTTTGGAAATCACAAAAGGCAAGATTGAAAGTGAGGTTTATATGTTTCAGCAGAAACTTAAATAAGTGAATGAACTTTGTCAAGAAAATGAAGGGGACTTGCAGGAAGGTAAGTCTAGACCAAAGAGATAGTTTAGAGAATGCAGAGAAATTTGTCAAGTAGATAAAAGCATGAGTCTTGCCTCTGAAGAGACAGAGCGCTTCAGGGAAAAAAAGCTACAGGTCTAAGGGAAGAAATGGAAAGATTCTTTGAATCTTTCAAATGTCAGCTGATTATACTTGATATCAAAACTTCTAATAAGTGGTTGACAGTTAAGGCTGGTAAGACTGGTCAAAGAAACCCCAGTGAATTTAGGAAAGAAAATACACATCACAGATAAAATTTCCCTGAAGCAGATATTAAATTTGAGCCTTTACAGATGATCTTCAAGACCCTTCGTATTTCAAGATCAGCATCTGGCAGAGGCTTATGGGAATAAGCGAATCCTATGGGCTATCAGATCACTGAGGCTTCAGGTATGTTCAGCTGGGATGGCTCAGGGATCTGGTGTCCAAGGTGTGTTTTGTGGACCAGAAGCTACTTCCACAGTATTCAGATCTCAGGATGAAAATTCCTCCACCAAGGCAGCCACATCCTAGAACAACTCTTCTTTCTCAAGCAAAAAAAGCAGAGTTTACCCTCTTGCTCCCAACTTTGGTTATCTCTTTCAGACCAACAGGGTACCGATGTTTTTATATGCTTCCTTTTAATGAGGCAAATGGCCCAAGATCCTCAAAAATGATGTTAATGGGCTAGGCACAGTGGCTCATACTTGCAATCCTAGAACTTTGGGAGGCTGAGGCAGGAGGATTGCTTGAGCCCAGGAGTTGGAGACCAGCCTGGGCAACATAGGGAGACCTTGTCTCTATGAAAAATAAACAAAATTAGCCAGGTGTGGTTGTACACACCTGTAGTCCTGGCTACTCAGGAGGCTGAGGTGGGAGGATCACTTGAGCCTGGGAGGTCAAGGCTGCAGTGAGGAGAGATTGCACCACTACCCTCCAGCATGGCCGACAGTGCAAGACCCTATCCAAAAAAATGAGGTTAATCATACCTTTGATATCTTAAGTTCTCTTGATATGTCTCTCACACTTGAGAGTGGCGCAGCTGATCCAGGCTTTTTACCCCCACCTCATGGGCCAGTAGGAGGGACCAGGAAATCTGGCCCTGAGGACGGTTCTAAGAGAAGAACCTCCTTTCCTTCCCTCTTCCCTAGAAGCTCATCTGAAGTCTTGATATTAGTTTGCTTTGGCTGCCATAATAAAATATCACAGATTTGGTGACTTAAGCAATATAAATTTATCTTCTCACAGTTCTGGAGGCTGAAAGCTTAAATATCAACATGTCAGCAGGGTTGGTTTATGGTGAGGCCTCTCTTCCTGACCTGCAGACAGCTACCTTCTCTCTACGTTCTCACATGACTTCTTCTGTGTGAATGGGGTGGGGCTGGGAGCGGCAGGGGGGGTGGCTGGGGGGAGGGAGAGTAAGAGAGAGAGGACAGATGTCTCTTTCCTTTTCATTTTCTCATAAGGATGCCAGTCCTGTAGGATGGAGCCCCACCCTCCCACCCCAAGACCTCAGTTCATCTTACCTCCTAAAAGACCCTATCTCCAAATACAGTCACATATGCAAATTTTAGGGTAAGGGGAAAAAATGTGGTCTATAACAGCCTCCATAGATTACTTTCTGCAGTCCAGCGGGCTTCCCTGAACCTCCCTGTTTTCTAATAGCACTGAGGACCCTCTATTCACAAGGGAGTTTCCTTGTCATTTTTGTCCAAACACTGCATGTCCCCACATCCTGAGAGAAGAAGTGAATGTTCAACAGGGCTGAGTCCATCCCCCAGGGTACCTCCTTCTGAAGGTCTATAACCAGATAAATACTAAAGTCATTTTGAATTGCCTTCCTTTTAGTTAAACTACTGGTGTTTAAGAAATTGCACAAGTATTCAAATTGTACCTTGATAATATTATAATTCATAGAGTTATATTTTATAAATAGAGATTATATTATATGTAAAGAATCCTATAAATTATTTTCATTTTGTAATTCTCTAGGTAGTACATGTATTGTATTTGTATTGCATTTTGATATCATTAACCAGTCCTTTATAACATAAAATACTCTACCAGGTATTTTGCATGAGCACTTCAGCAATGAGACATATTTAAAATTTTAAATGCCACATTGGGTTGTCAAGAGTTGTATTTAATATTGTTAAAAGGGAATTGTGGAAGGAGCTTAAAGTTTACCTAAATAAATTTGCATTGGCTTAAAAGAATCAGTTCAATATATGAAAATCAATCAATGTAATACACCACATTAACAAAATGAATACAATAATACATGATCATTTCAGTTGATGCAGAAAAAGCATTTCATAATGCTCTTAATACAATTCAGCATTCATGATAAAAGTATTTAACAAAACTAGGATTAGAAGAAACTACCTCAACATAATAAAAGCCATATATTAAAGAAATACCACACAGTTAATATCATACTTAATGGTGAAAGATTGAAAGATGTTCTTGTAAGATCTGGAATAAGGCAAGGGTATCTTCTCTGGCAACTTACATTCAATGTAGTATTGGAAAACCTTGCAGAGCAATTAGGTAATAAAATAAAATAAAATAATTAAAAATGAAAAGGAAGAAGTAAAATTCTCTTTATTCTCCGATGGCATTATCTGTAGAAAACCCTAAACATTACACACACACACACACACACACACACACACACACACATTAGAATCAATAAACAACTTAGGCCAAGTTGCAGAATGTCAATTTAACACACACAAATAAGTTATTTTCTATACGCTAGGAATGTGTAGTATATACAAAAAAATTAAAAACAGTTCTATTAAAATAGCATCAAAAAGAATAAATATTTTGGAATAAACTTAAGTAAAAGATTTGTACACTGAAAACTACAAAGCATTGCTGAAAGAAATTCAAGAAGATATAAATGAATAGAAATATATTCTGTGTTCATGGATTGGAAGATTTGATATTATTATGATGCCAATACAGCATCTACAGTGATCTACAGGATCAATGCAATTTCTATCAAAATCCCAGTGGCATTTCTTTTGCAGAAATAGAAAAATCTATTTTGGGAAAAAAAAAGAGGCTGGGTGCAGTGGCTCACACCTGTAAACCCAGCACTTTGTGAGACCGAGGCAGGTGGATCACTTGAGGTCAGGAGTTCAAGACTAGCCTGGCAAACATAGTGAAACCCCGTCTCTAATAAAAAAAAACAAAAGTTACTCAGGTGTGACGGTGTGTGCCTGTAATCTTAGCTATTCGGGAGGCTGAGGCAGGAGAATCATTTGAGCCCAGGAGGTGGAGGCTGGAGTGAGCTGAGATCATGCCACTGCACTCCAGCCTGAGAGACTGAGTGAGACTCTGTCTCAACAAGAAAAAAAAGAAAAAAGAAAAAAAAATTGATAGTTTTACACTTCCTGATTTCAAAACTTAACTACAAAGCCATGGTAATCAAAACAATGTGGTATTGGCATAAAAAACAGATATATAGAACAATGGAATAGAATAGGGACTTCATAAATAAACCATTGCATATATGGTCCAGTAATTTTTCAAAGTGGTTCAAAAATTATTTAATGAGGAAAGAACAGTCTTTTCAACAAATGGTGTTAGGAAAACTGAGTATACACATGGAAAAGAAAAAAGTTGGGCCTTTACCTTATACTATATTCAAAAATTAACTCAAAATAGACCAAAATATAAAAGCTAAAACTCTAAAATTGTTAGAAGTAAACATAGGGGAATAATTTCATGACACTGGATTTGGCAAACCTATCTTGAATAAGACACCAAAGCACAGGCAACATTTTAAAGAAATAATTTTGCCTACATTAAAATTAAAAACCTTTGTGAATCAAAGAATACTATCAAAGGGAGAAGGCAACCCATAAAATAAGAGAAGACATCTGAATATCATGTTCATTGTAAGGGATTAATATCCAGAGTATATAAAGAACACCTACAACTCAACAACAACAAAAAACAAACAACCCAATTTAAAAAGGGGCAAAGGACGTGACCAGACATTTTTCCAAAGAAGATACATTAATGGCCAATAAGCATATCAAATTATGCTCAACATCCTTAATCACTGGGAAAATGCAAATCAAAACTACAATGAGATATCCCTTTATAGCCATTAGTATGATTATTACAAAAAAATCAGAAAATAACAAGTGTTGGTGGGGATAGGGAAAAAAATGCAACCATTATGTTCTGTTGGTGGGAGTGTAAAATAGAGAAGTATCTAAGGAAAACAGTATGGTGATTCTTCAAAAAATTAAAAACAAAATTACCATATGATTCACCGATTCCACTTGAAGAACTGAAGCAGGAAATTGAACTGATATTTGTACATTCATGTTCATGGCAGCAACAATTACAATAACCAAAAAGTGAAAGCAACCCAAGTGCTCACCCACAAATGAGCTCATCCACTCATCCACAGATGAGTGGATAAACAAAATGTGATATACACATATCATGGGATATTATTCAGCCTTGGAAAAGGAAGGAAATTCTCACATATGCTGTAACATAGATGGACCTTCTGAACATTCTGCTAAGAGAAATAAGCCAGCTACAAAAGGACAAATACTGTATGATTACGATTATGTGAGTTACCTACAGCAGTCAAATCCACAGAAACTGAAAGTAAAATGGTGGTAGTGCACGGCTGAGAGAAGGGGAGAATAGAGAGATATCATTTAATGTGTTGAAGTTTCTGTCTGAGAAGAAGACAAAAGTTCTGGAGATGGATGATGGTGGTTTTTGCACCACAATGTAAATGTATTTAATACCACTGAACTGTGCACTTAAAAGTGGTTAAGATGATTCATAAGATAATTCATTATAGATATTTTACTCTCACAAAAAGTCATAAACATCAAACATGGTTCCTCTCATGAAGTTGCCTGACCACCTCTTTTTTCTTTCTCCAGAAAAAAGAAACCATTGTCTCTTATCTTAATTTGAAGATTGTAAAGATTTTCCGACAATCAGTTGATCTACTTTTAAAGTTTAAGCTAATTAGAATTCTCAAAAAAGAGTTTTATCATCTTTGTCCATTGCTTTAGATGCCAACTCCCTTTATGGTCCTTTAAATATGCATTAATATGAAAATGAGGCATAGCTCCTTCACATATTTTCATTGCTGGATTCAGAGTGTGAAGGTGAAGTGGATATAATCAAACCTGCTCAGATTCCCACTGCTACTTAAGTTCTGGGTTGATTGCAGACTTTGAATGCAGCCCCGTTCGGTGACATAAGGTGATGGGAGAGCATCGGCTGCAGGGAAAATGAGCTTACCTTGAATTTGTGACTGTGGCTGCTTTTCATCATGATTAATGGTCACTGGTCCTTGCTCACATCAATCTAGGCTGTTTCCCCAACACAGAAGAAAGTCAGCCTCAACATCCCAGGCGTTAAATCTGGTCTTGACAGCTGCTGCAAAGGCTGAACTGGCCGGGAGAGGTCCCATTACCTGCTGTGCAACACCTCATGGTGCTCCCAGCCAACAGGTGAGCAGGCACAGTGACCGGCTAGCTGCAGCTGAGATGAGGCTGGGCAGTCCCAGGGCAGAGGTGAATTACCTGGCAGAGTGGTGGAGGGCCAGGCAGAAACTTCAGGAGCCTGGGACAAAACCTCACACACTCCTTATTTTGAAAACAGTGATGAGTTATTTAATCTCCTAATTTTTGTCTCATTTGTAAAATGGGAAGAAGACTTGCCTGGCAGGTTTGTTTTCAGGATTGAATGTGACAATCTACATCTCTTGTCTGGTCCCACAGTCAGTACCTGATAGTGCTCAATTTTCCCTCGCTCTCATTGCTTTATTTAATATGATGTTCCAAATAGAGCAATTTGATTACTGTCTTGGTGCTTTTATATGAGCTGCTCCATGTGCCTGGAACGTCCTCCCACTGCTTTGCAAACTACTATTAATCCCTCAATATGCAACTCAGATGTCATTTCCTTCCCTGTTACAAAGGCCACTGTCGCCCTTCCTTTTATGGAGACAAATGATGCCAAATGCCACATAGATTTCCCTCTCTTCCACTTCTGTGTCCTGGTCATAATTATATTTTTGGGCTCTCTCTGTTCAATTATTGTTTCCTGTGCCTCTGTC
This sequence comes from Pongo pygmaeus, assembly GCF_028885625.2. Taxonomy (NCBI): domain Eukaryota; kingdom Metazoa; phylum Chordata; class Mammalia; order Primates; family Hominidae; genus Pongo; species Pongo pygmaeus. The sequence goes on from NC_072380.2 coordinate 146,846,753, forward strand.
CCCTGCACTCATCATTGCTCTATCCTAAAGGGTCAGCAAACATTTTTTGTATGGGGCCTGATTGTAAATACTTTAGGCTTTGCAGGTCTGTGGTCTCCTCTGCAACTATGCAATTGTGCTATTGCACTGCAAAAGCATCCATAGACAACTTGTAAATGAATGAGTGTGGCTGTGTTTCCAATAAAACTGTATTGATAAAAATAGGCAAAGAGTCAGATTTGCCCACTGGCCATAATTTTCAGCTCCTGCTTTACCCCATCCAGGTGGCATGGAGCTTGGTATAACAAACACTAGAAAAATGGTATCTGTCCCAAATTCTGGACTTGCATTAATCCGTTTTCACACTGCTATAAAGAACTGCCTGAGACTGGGTAATTTATAAAGGAAACATGTTTAATTGACTCACATTTCAGCATGGCTTGGAAGGCCTCAGGAAACTTACAATCACGGTGGAAGGTAAAGGGGAAGCAAGCCATCTTCTTCACAAGACAACAGGAGGGAGAGTGAATGCGGGAGGAATTACCAAACACTTATAAAACCATCAGATCTCGTGAGAATTCACTGAGTATCATGAGAACAGCATGGGGGAAACCACCTCCATGAACCAATTATCTTCACCTGCTCTCTCTTGACACTTGGGGATTATGAGGGTTATAATTCAAGATGAGATTTGGGTGGGGACACAGAGCTTAACCGTATCAGGATCAAGTCTGACCCTGAAACGTCCTCTTCCATCCAGGTGCTCTGTTCTTATCCGTGATGGACCCACTGGATGCATACACACAAAAAAATATCCAATGTGTTCCATTGCATGTGCCTTTTGCTCCAGAGGCCAAAAATGCAAGGACATGTAATGATGTGGAAAGGTGCTCTTCATAGAATCGGAAGGCCTGGGGTGAATTCCTACTTTGGGCACTTGTGCGTAGTCTCAGGCTGGCCATGTCACTCTTTTGAGCCTTTATCTACAAAATGGGTTTCTTATCTTTACAAAATGCATTGAGTGCCTCCACCAGAGACTGTAGTGAAAATCAAAATCATATCACATGTGATGTGGCTTTGTAAGCTGACTTGCTAGTCAAATGTATTATGTAATTAATATCATCATCATTATTATTATTTAGACTCAGGCTGTAGCTTTCTTCCACACTCTGCACGCTGGGCTAGTAGGAGAGGTATGCATTCATTCATTTATTCATTCACTTATTTAATTACAAATCCAAGACTGGAAAGTTGTCAAATAAGGAAAGAAACTATCCTAAAGGGTCAGTACAGACTCAAAGAACATTCCAAGCACATCTAATTGAGGTTTTATTGCCTAGTTCTACTTTTATGTGTTCTGGTAATTTGGCTGTAGAACAGGGGTCTAAGATAAGAGAAACCTAAGTGCTTGCCTGGATTTTTAGACCGTGAGAAGCATTGTTATGAAGCCTCATTTAAAGGGTGATTGGTATGTCAGATATTGTTTCTATTCCACCAAAGTCTATTCTCCTGTTCTCCCTAAGTTACAGCCACATTACCTGTCCCTTGCAGGAAGATGTGGCCATGAGACTGAGTTATAGCTAGTGGAGTGTAAACAGAAGTAGAGTGCAACATTGTAACTTGACCCTTAGGAAAAACACACACACACCAAAACAAACAAAAAACCTCTCAAGCACATTTCTTGCTTTTCCACTTCTCCAAGGCATGAAAGGATATGGATGACAGCAATCCTGGAAGCCACATGTTAACAACAGCAGTCTGGGTCCCTTAATGACCTAGTGGAGCAGAGCTGCTCCTGAATTGGAACCTTCAGTTTGGACAGATGACTGGGCTAAATATAACTACTTGTTGCTCATATTGTATTGTCAGCCACTAAATTTTAAGTTCTATATATTGCAGTATTTTCTTATGAAAAATTCTATAGGTATATCTATCTTTTTTACTTACCTCCTTAATGTCTTCCTTTCCATCTGTCTTCCTGCCTTCCTCTTCTTTGCTAAAATGCACAAATCCATAACCCTCAAGGTAAGAAGTGCTTTGGTTTCAAAACTTTTCAAATTTTACAAAGTTAAGGTGATATATAAGGGCTGATCCCTGGTGAGGCTTGATGCTTAATTCTTATGTAATTTGGGAAGATTCTTCAAGTAAAATATTACAAATTTTTGAATACAAAATTATGTACAAAAGCCTTGCAGCCTAAGCTTCATCAGCTTAACAATAGATACTTCACTGGTGGTGTGGCCACACTATATATAGTCATGTAATATTACTGGCAAGTTTTGGTTGAACTTCCTAATCAAATGTATTAATATGTATTCACAAAACTTGAATATTCTACTTGGGATCAATAAAGACTGGGCCAGGAGTGGTGGCTCACACCTATAATTTCAGCACTTGGGGAGGTCAAGGCGGGAGGATCTCTTGAGGTCAAGACCAGCCTGGCCAACATGATGAAACCCCATCTCTACCAAAAAATACAAAAATTAGTCAGGTGTAGTGGTGTGCACCTGTAATCCCAGCTATTCAGGGGGCTGAGGCAGGAGAATTGCTTGAACCTGGGAGGCAGAGGTTTCAGTGAGCTGAGATGATGCCACTGCACTCCAGCCTGGGCAGCAGAGTGAGATGCCATCTCAAAGAATAAAAAATAAAAAAATAAAGACTGTACATAGTCTCTCAGTGATTTAGGTCATAGTTTCCCTCTCAAATAGTTAAAGTCAGGTTTGGTCTTGCTGTCAAATTAATTTTTAAAAATATAGCTTTGGAACTTTTTGGATTTGGGAATTGTAAATATAGGAGATTTATGTAACAAATCATCTGTTCTTAGCAGACAATGTGAGGGGAGGAGGATACCTTCTATACAATCTAAACCCTTCTCTTCAAGTAGCCTACAATCTCATTAATAAGTAGAGCATGAAGAAACTTAGCTACAATGCGATCACTTCCACAAGTGTAGCTCACAAAGGGAATGAATGTAAGCTTTGTGCAGCCCATAAGAGCTTCCTGTTAATGAGCACTAAGTTCTTAGGGAAACAGGGATCCCAGAGTGTCTGCTCCCAGCCACTGTGATGTTAACTGATGTTCACCTAGAGGACATGGCAGGTTCAGGTGTCCCAAACAGTGAGGCAGTTAGAAGCAAATTGAAATCAGAAACAGGCAGACCTGAGCTCAGATACTGATTCTTCTATTTATTAATTGGGTAAGTTAGCTAACTCTTCTGAATTGTCAGTTATAATTAATGAGATGCAACAATAATTGTATTATTGGCTACCATTTGTTAAGTCCTTACTACATTTCAAGCATTGTGATACGTGCTTCACCTGACTGATTGCCTCTAATCCTGCCAATAACTGTGTGAGATAGATGTATTACTTTTTTTTAGACTAAGAATTGAAGGTCAGAGAGCTTTAAAAACTTATCTAAGATTCAGGTCTCTCTGACCCCAAAATCCAAGCATGAACTACTGTTACTCTGCCCCTCCTTGAGACAAGTCATACTATAAAAATAACACCAAAAGCTGCAAACATAAAATTATGCCAAAGCTGTGTGCTGAAGTCTGTCCAAAGCTTCAGAATTTTTTCCCCTGACTCTGCTTTTGACCCACACACTTGACATCTTTTCCTACCCTAATCTCTTCCTTCTCACAATGACATTATCCTACATTTTAAAGCAATAATAATAAAAAGAAGGACCGTAAGATGCAACTAGAGTATGACTAGTTTTTGTGACTTCCAAAACATCTTTTATGTTTTAAAATATTTTAATTTGGTAATTTTGCATAAAAATCTATATATCAGGCCTCTCTTAAGAAATTGAGAGATATAACACCAGGCTTGCATTTTTATGACAATAACTGACAGCCCACCACATCTCAAGGAGGTTCCCTTGTTATACTTGCTCATAGCACCTTGTACTTTTCTTGATAGCATTTAACATAATTCATAATTCTACAATTATTTCTGTAAATATATATGTACTGCTTTTTTCTCAGACTCAAAAGTAAGCTCCAGGTCTTATTTGCTTACACTGTATCCTCAGAGTTTAATAGAGAACCCAGTTTAAAGTAGGCAGGCAACAAATACTTGTTAAAGAAATAAGCATTTCTGAATTAATAAGAAAGAAAGATGACATGGAGGTAGCATATTTATGGGTCCATTTTGCACCCTGTTACTAGGATAATTCATTAAACTATGCTCTCCAATGTGGATCTGTCCTCAGCCTTTTTGAAGAGTTGATCCATAATGGCTAAGAACAACTGCCATCTGGGTCCAAATGTTGTAAGTATAATGACTTCATAGTGATATCTTTCTGCCACTTAATGACCCTAAACATTAAAGAAATTAGAACTGGCAGATTCTGTGGGGCTATTGTTTTTTAACTTACTGGGGTTTCCAAATGGTAGCTTTATGCTGCCAGCTAGTATAATATTAAAGATTTATAGGCTATAAAACATAGGCCCCCAATCATAAGACTTGTCATGAGCTGCACATGGGAAAACAGTCTCCAATTTATGTTGCCTGATGAGACAGTGATTGACCATAATCATACCTTGATTCTATAGACTGGCTTTCTTCAGAGGACCTTAAGGTCCTTGAGCATATGGTTTATGATCTTACTAACAGACATCAGTGCGGACACACATAGATAGGAAATGTCCCTCACTAAACCTTCTGCAAAGCACTCAGCACGTTAACCTCCCCCTGCTGTTTTGAGTCTCTTATTTGAGTGAATTCATTAGTCCAACAAATTTAGCGACTACCAAGAGTCCGATACTGTGCACACAGCTCCTCTCCTCATCGTGGTGAAATAACCTCTGCAGCTAATTCCATGTATATGTTTTCCAATGAGCATTTTCTGATCCTCACAGTGGATAAACTTCTCCCAGTTCTCCTCCCCAGTGTTCTTAGCATTTTGTCAATTCTTACTTCATGGTCAGCCTCATGTGAGAATCAGGCAGCCCTGGCTCATTTGAGAGGCACAGGTTTTCACGGCAGATGGACATGGGTGTGCCCTATCCACCTTCAATCACTGTGTGAATGGGTAGGCAAATTAATTATTTAATTCACAATTTTCTTATCTTCAAAATCAGAAATAATATGACTTGCTTTACATAGTTGGGAAAAATATGTAGGATACTGTACATAAAGTATTTAAATATAGAGATGGTATGAGATAAATATTAAATTCCTTCCCTTCTAGAATGCAGGAAGTGTGCACTTTTATCTATTCATCTCAGCTCTTGGCAGAGTCCCTGATGAATTGGGGGAGATCAATAAAAACTATGGAAACAAATAAGAGAGGGAAATACAGAGTCATTAAATCATGTTGGTCTTTTAATGGCAGCAGTAACTGAACAAATAGAAAATCTGAAAGTTCCCAAAACTAATCCAACAAAAAATAGGTTTAAGATATGAATCGATATTTCTTAACAAAAGGATCCCATAGTCAACACAACCACCATTGGTAAGCTTTAATTTGAAGATTCATTATAAGGTCTCTTCAAGAAAAACCCATTTGACTATTTGAGCTAAGTGTTTGACATTTCATTTCTTCCATCATGAGAAAGCTCTTAATTTGCTCCTCTGTGGGTGTCTCCTATTTCATGACAAATCCAAGTCCCTGGGGTTTACTTGGTCCCAGGATTGACACAGGTCAATCCTAGTTGCAAATTGCCATGCAGAGTAGAATCTGAAAACCTTCCCAGTCCACTGGGGGCCATGCTCTACTGCATTGCTGAAGTCAATGGCACATGCTAAAAAGCAGATGCTCTTTCATTGTCTTTAGAAGACATCCTTGACTTCCACTGTGGTGATCTAAACATGCCACCACTACTAGCCAAGCAATTACTTACACAGGCAGTGCGGGGAAAGGAACACTAGGTCTTATCTCATTGTCTACTCTGTCATGGTCACCCCATATCTATGCACACATGGACTCCATATTGGTCAATGTTCTTGCAGGAAGTCATGCCCAAGGGGTTTAACTGAAAAAAGCTTAAAAAAGGAACAATTTCAGAGGAGAGGTCAGTGTTGAACGGGATAAGAGGGGTTAGTGAAGCTTGCAGGCACCAGCAACCACAAGAAGCCTTTGCCAGCCCAGGCCAGAGAAGCATGTGAGAGCCATGGAAGCCATGTACCCAGCAAAGAAGCCACGTACCCAACACAGGAACACAGCCACTGCCAGATCCATGTGGAGATAGGGAGGGAGCAAGGGAATAAACACTCTAACCTCTCTATCTTCCCACTCTCCATCATCTGCTGGTAGCCCCTATTGGTCAACTTTAATGAGATGTCAGGAGGCTAGAGATCTTGATGTTATAGATCCTGGAGATCAGCTTGCCTGGGAACACTAAAGGGCAAAGAATGGATTTGGGGGACACTGGAGCACAATCAGTATAAGCTCCTAATGCTGCAGCCTTTGATAACATGGACTTATTCTCTTTCCTGCTCCCAATGCACCAGAATGCTGGAAGGAGAATGTTTGACTCAGTTATAAAGTGTATCCCAAGTGAGATTTCCTCTCTGAAAAATTAGGTCTTGATGTTGAGCCCAGATCCCCCATTTGAGTATTCCCTTGTCCTTTCAAGGGTTGTTCTTGGTGGCTTTTGTGCAGATCTCAGTCAATGTCACCTCAATCAATAAGATGGTTCATGACATTGAACCTTAAGTGGGAAGGCATCAAGGTGCTAGTTCTCCACAAGGCCCTTTGGTCCTGCTACAAATTTGACTACCGCCACCTTTGCAAAGTTCAGTTTCCTTTAAGCAATATTTATGTGAGAAAAAGAAGCTGTTTTTAAAACAAAAACAAAACAAAAAGTAAACAAGAAAAAACCTGTTACATTCTATTGCAGATTTTCTACCCAAGTAATCTTACTTAGAATAAAGATATTCACAAATATGACTTCCTGTCTCGACATAATTACTTGAGGGAAACTTTAAATGAGAATTTCATGGAAAAAAAACACACAGAAAAACAAAAAACAGATAACAACAAGAATATATGTCTGTCTGAATGTTTTTCTAGACATAGATATAAATTGACAGATATCTGTTATTATAATTATTACTATATTATTTCATTATCATCATAAGCCTGGTAAAATGAAATTAAAATAACAACGAGATAATTATGTTTTTCCTATTGGCAAAAGTAATATTTAAGACATTATTTAACTGGCGTGGCATAGAGAAAGTTCCTGAGAGCTTGTTCCCTCAGGTATTTATCCTGTAGTTGCTAGATCCTGGAGAGGCTGGAGGGCCCAGGGTAGAGTCTGGGTTGACTTGGTCAAGGAATAAACATTTAAAGAGCTTCTTACCAATGGTACAAATGTATTTCAATTTTTCAAGAACCTATATAATGTGTATAGGTGCATTGCAACAGAGTAACAACCCTGCTTATTAAATATGGCACAGTCCTCTGCTGATGGGGTGTTGGAGAAAGGGCACCCTCAATCATTTCTGGTGGCAATGTGAATTCTCAGAGCCTCTTGGAAAACAAGTATCCCATGTAAAATAAATCTGTTAGATATGCTTTATATTATTTAATACTTAGCCACTTTCCTGCCCTACCCTTTACCTCCCAGTTCCAGGGACTCAATAATAAAAATATAATATTTTAGATTAATATTAGTGGGAATTAACAGAACATAGAATTCTCCAACACTTTGGAATTTATCCCACGGGAGTATTAATAAAAAAGAATATATCAATACTTAAGGATAGATATACTGATCAATTTATTGTCATGTTATGTGAAATAAAACATTTTTAAAAAAGGATCTGGAATCAAAGAAATGGCTGAATTATCTCAGAAATAACATAAAGAGCAGGAGCGACTGAGTTAAGCAGAATCTGTCCCTTTCTGCAGCAATGGTTTTAATAGCATCTTCTAAAGCTCCAACTGCACCATGATGAGCCATGTTTCACAGAGCTCTTTGACAACACGGTCTTGGTATTTCTCAGCCAACATCTCCTGAGATCCACAAATGGGTAATCACTGACTTTTCTTCCCACATTGGAGCCCTCAAGATTGTGTGCAATATTATGCTAAAGGCAAGCCTCATGTGGCCCACATGAGATCCTTCTGTCCTCAGTCCTCAGTCAAGCAAAAAGGTTCAGGGAGGCTCAGTGTTCCATTGCTGACTCTGGGAGAAACGCGGTCAGTGAGGGTTGAGTGGGTTATTTCAGAGCGTGGAAATAAAAAATGGAAATGCAGTTCCACAGTCAGCTGTCTACCTCCTGGAGAGCCTTGTTTCACACATCCTCTAGTTTTCATTCATGGTCTTAGAAATTCATTTGTTATCCCCAGATGGATCTCAGGGACTCAGAAATGATATTTGTAATCATGAGAATTTTAGGAAAGTGAGAACAGGATACTCTGTCTCCAGTATCATTTCCATCCATTTGGACACAGCCTCCTACTATTCAAACCTGTCAAGCCACATGAGGGTGGATAATGGGATACTGGAGATCTAGAACAGCCAAATAGGCAGAGCGTCATCGAGAATCATATTCTAGCTGTTCCAGAGTGTGAGCCTTGGATGGGGATCAGAGATAAGCATGAAGGCTTTCACAATGAAATTTATCAAAATTATGCAATTCTGGTTCAAAATTTTCTAAATATTTTAATAAGAAGTGAAAATGAAAATTAATCTCTAGGTGGTTTTTGTTTTCTCACATGTAAAATGGATAATAATAGTCAATTTCTCACTGGAGGGTTTTAAGGGTGAATAAGATAGTATTAATCAATCTCAATTCATTTGCTGAATGAGGCAGTTGATAGATAGACAAGTAAAGTAAGATAAATATAGCTACATAGATAGATAGAGACTGGCAGCCACTTGTTGATGGTGAATATTCAAATCTGAGCTCAATGTTCATTATTCACTAGGTCTTCAATACATGTTTGTTGAATATATTGATTATTAGAACAAAGTTTTGTTTTGTGTGTGTGAACTTTGAATCTGTAACCATTATGTCTTCACATTCAATAACTATCTAAAAGTTAGGAAAAAAGCTGTATTTCAAAAAGTTGCATCTCCACTGGTCAATTCCACTTGTAGATTATTGAACAATTATCCACAGCAGTTACAGGGACAAGTATCTTCTGCCTGAGCTGAAAGCATAAACTTCTACAGGGCAGATACCTATCTACAAGTATAGAGTCCACGAGGAAATTTAGATGCATCACTTTCCTACTTGGAGGGAAGAGTTTCTATAGATGATGTGTGAGGTGTATGTAGGGAGTGTTTCATGTACAAATTGGTCTATACAATTATAAGCTGTATCTTATAAAATAATTCTATCTTGGTCATTTGTGAATACAACCTGGTTTGGATGAATCTAGTTACCAACTTCTGATAACAATGACATTAATAATGATGATGATTGCTAGCACTATACATACACAGTTCTGTCTGAGAGATTTGTGTCTATTAACTCATTTAATATCCCCAAGAGTCTTATATGTTAGGTCTTATTAACATGCCCATTTTCCTGATGAACCCACTGAGACACACAAAGATGATGAATTTAATGATATCACACATCTTATAAATGGCAGAGCTGGGGTGAGAATACAACAGTCTGAATCCAGAATTTATGCTCTTGGCCACTAAAAAACACTTTTTTTTTTAATAGCATAGGAAACGGAGGCCTAGGAAAAAAAAGATTAATAGTTCACAGCCAAGGTTCAGCAGTGCCTTTTGATTTAATTAGTACAAATCCACTAAATGCTTAGCTCAGTCCAGCAAATGGGCAAGGTACTTTCTATGGTTCTAGTATTTGTGCCCTCCAAAATTTGTGTTGAAACTTAATCCCCAATGTGACAGCATTGAAAGGTGAGGCCTTTAAAAGGTGATTGAATCAGAAGGGTTATCCCCTCAAAATGAATTAATCATAATTAATAGACTAATATGTTATCATGAGAAGGGAACTGGTGACTGTATAAAAGAGGAGGAGAGAGTCAGGAAAGGCCCTGGCATGTTCAAGAAACTTTGAACAAAAGGCAAGTGGGCTTGACTCTTCCCGTGACTGATTTAGTCACCTCCTCTCTCTGGCTGATAATGGTCAATCTTTTGATAATGACATCTCACTGTCCCTTGACCTGCTCACAGACCCAGTGATCACTCTATGTTGGTTTCCAGCATATTTTTGTGTTGATATGATATCCACTTTTCCAACAATGGGATGAGAAGGCAAAAATTGAGGAGGAAATTCTTGGAACTGTCTCTTTCCCCCTCTGTGCTCAGTCTGTTCTCTCTTAGCACATTAATACACTCAGTCCCCTTGCAATGGGACACCCTCCTGGGGAGGAGGACACACCTCCTTGGGACTCTGCAGAGAGTCACCACCAGTAAGAAGGCTCTTACCAGATTCAGCCCTTTGACCTGAGACTTCTCAGCCTCCATAAGTGTAAGAAATAAATTAGTTTAATTTATAAATAACCCTATTCAGGGATTATTTTATAAGCAGCAGAAAATGAACTAAGACAGTACTAGAGAGACAACAGAGAACAAGCTGGGTAAAGTCCAATCTTTGTCCTCACAGAGAGGAAACACAAATCAGGACACAGAGCAACACGAGTGGGTGCTGGCAGTAAAGTGTGGTGGAGGCCATGCTGCTGGAGGACAAGGAACAGAGGCAGCATTGAGGCACCAGGGTGAGAGCCAACGGATGATTGAGCTGGCCCAGTGAGTACTCTGGAGCTTGACACTCAAGCCCGCTGCACTAGAGGAAAATATCAACCTCACCATAGCCTTGGAAGGTCAGAATGGTCTGGCCCCTGCCTGCCCCTAGAGTCCTATCTTTGCCACATTTTCCTATCCTTTCAGGAATCAAGCCCACCTGCCTTTTTTCAAAGTTTCTTGAACATGCCCAGGTCTTTTCTGACTCATGCCTCCTTCACATATGCTCTTGCTTCTACCTAAAATGTTCTCTGTCTCTCTCCAAAGCTAATGTGATTTCCCCACCTTAAGGCTTGGTTCCATGGCTTCTTCTCAGGGAGGCTGTGCTGAACCACTCTTTGAGTAGTTTCCTTCAATGATCTCAATTTGTGATTGTTAGGAGTTGAGTTACATTACCGAGAAAATTCATACATCAAAGTCCTAACTCCCAGCACCTGAGAATGTAAACTTATTTAGAGATGGAGCCTTTACAGAGGTAATTAAGTTAAAATGAGGTCATAGGAGTGAGATCATGGAATAGGGGTGAGCCCTATTCCAATATGACTGGTGTTCTTATAAGAAGGGGGAAGTTTGGACACAGGCACACACACAGGAAGAACACCATGTGAAGATGAAGGCAGAAATTGAGGTGATGCTTCCACAAGTCAAAGAAAGCCAAAGATTGCTAGCTAAACACTGGAAGCTAGGAGAGCAGTTTGGGACCCAGCCCTTCAATATCTTGGTTTCAACTTTTAGCCTCCAGAACTGTGAGACAATAAATATATATTATTTAAGCCATGCAGTGTGTGGTTCTTTGCTACAGAAGCCGTGGCAAACTAATATAGTGATTCACACTTTATGGGTCAACCACAAGCTCCATGGAGTAAGGGAGTATATGAGTCAGTCATCAGTGCCCTTAACAGGACTGGTTACAGTGCGTACTCAAGGAACTCTTGCCATTAACTGATTTTCCTCTCCTCTCCCATCTGCTCCCTCCTTCCTTCTCCCTTCCCTCTCCCCTCTCATCTTCCATGCCCCTTGCTTATGAAATAATTTCTGGATGAAGCAATCCGTAAGTTTTCAGAACTTGATCATAGCTTGAGTCAGGTCAAGAAACAACTGAGACCAATTGGCAAATCAGATGTCAAGGAGATCCCCCACAGACATCCTACCAAGAGACCCTGATCTAATTTCTGGGTGGTCTTAGGCATAGCCTGTTTTCTAAAGATGGGTCACAAAGAACTTATAGAGAGGCAGAGACCCACAGGGAAAGTAAAACACACATGGCTTAGTGGTGCTACTGAAGCCCGATTTAGAACCCTGGTTCTTTCTAACTGTGTGCCCTTGAGATATCTCTTTACCTCCAATTCCTACTTATCTATAAACCAGAAATGCTGTGTCAATCTGCTTTGTACACTTAACAATATACTGTGAGTCTTTTTTTCTGTTACAACAAATGCTGATTTAACATTTCCTTCTTAATATTTGCAATATCTAGATATATGGTATATATATATTCACACAGTATATATGGTAATATATATGGTGTGTATATATATGGTATATATGGTATACATATAGTATATATGGTGTGTGTGTATATATATATATATTCACACAGTAATGTATTTAGTCAATAGTCATTATTATACATTAAGGTATCTTCTAAATTTTGCCATTATAATAGTTCATGTGTATATATGATGTGTGTGCATATATATATATAAATATATATACACACATATATTCACACAGTATTTAGCCAATAGTCATTATTATACATTAAGAAATCTTTTAAATTTTGCTATTATAATAGTTCATGTGATAACGTCTCCTGTATAGTTACTTTATGAACTTATCCAATTATTTTCTTAGGCTATATTATAATTATTTCTTTAGGATCAATTTCCAAACGATAAATTTAGGTCTAAGAAAACACAAATTCTAAGATGTCTTCTACATATTGCCAACTTGTTTCCCGGAAAAGTTGGATTCATTCTCCTACCAGCAATATATGAAAGTGCCTGCTTTCCCACACCAAATATTGTCACTCTTTCATGCATTACCACCTTAGCAACACTGAACATTTTCACATATTTATAAGCCATCTCTGCTTATCTCTTCCCACATCCTGCTATGCTGGTTACTCCCCTAGTGCACTACAGCTGCATGCTCACTGTGCTGTGGTCCATGTCTAGGAGAAAGCTTCACCCAGGCTCTCTAAACTTCCAGCATCCTGTTGGATTTGGTCCAATGGTGGCCCCTAAAGAGAATCAGAGGGTCAGCAAGAGATCTCTCCCTTCCACCAGGCCAGGCCGAGGTTTTGCCAGTGGCTGTACTCCTCTGCTCGTAGCCACCATGTTTGTCTGGGGCTCCTCTTTCACAGCCAGGCTTTGGTAACACCGCCCTCTTCTATGCCCCTTGAGATCTTGCCTGGGAAAGAATTCTGCTGTTGCTGTTCTCTGGGTGTTTCCCATCCTGTGCATTTCTTAACCCTGTCCTCATCTCTCCAAACAGTCCCCTTACTACCCTTTCTTCAGTTACTGCTTTGGGTATATCATATGTCTCCAGCTAGTTTTATTGCTGCTGTAACCATTTTTTATTTTGGCATTTGCCAGTTGTACATATTTGAAAGATATATTTTTTAATTATTCATTCTTTGTAATATATTGTTGCCAGTATTTTCCCTAGTCTGGTTCTCTGGTACATTTTTTAATGTTACTTAAAATTTTTTTAAAAAATCAATACAATGTGAGGCAAAGGGAAGTGTAATTTAGCAAAAAGTCTGAATTATAGGTTTTTTTTAAAAGGTTATATAATTTAAAGTAAACACAGTTATGGAAAATAGAAAAGTGAGTTAAGAAGTCTTTCTGAAACAGAGGTAAGCCAGACATCATTCAATGAACAGAAATCGTGATGTGAAGTAACACTTTGGCAGTAAACCGAGTTTCTTTAAGTGGTTCAAAATATTTTTTTTTCTCTTAGGTAGGTTCAACTTTCTCCCTCAAAGTTGTGTTTATATTACTCATTATGTGTACAAGACCTTTCTTCATGATTTCAAATTCAACTAACATTTCATCAAGTATTTATTATGAACCAGGTACTTTTGTATACCTAACTTAGTATGAGAATTCTGTAAGATTGGTATTCTCACCTCCATTTTAAGGCAAGAAGATCAAAGTTCATAGACATTGAATAACATACACAGAGTTACACAGATAAAGAATAAACAAACTCCTCAGCAGGAGAGATTTTTTAACCTAAACCTTTTGCCTTTAAATCAGTGCTCTTGTCACAGTATCAAATACCAAACAGAATACATTTAAACAGAAGTCATGAATATTTAACAAAAATCAAATTTAGCCTATGTGAAATGATGCCTCTGCAATATTCACATTCAGTTTATAAGTGGTAAAAGATACTTGGTAAGAAATAAGGGCCAAATATAGTTGATTTGAGAAAATTTTCCAAAAGTAGTGAGTTATAAGCATCACGGTTAAGTTAAATAAACATTTAAAAAATCCTTTATAAATAAAAATAAATACTATAAAAATATATTAAGAAACAGGTGGTACAGTATGCCCACACTGACATTAGCTATAACTGATATGCCCAAATGGATATAAAAACTGTTAGTGGGAACTACTTGCCATGGATTACCTTGAATGGAAGGTACGTGGAGCATCAAAGTCTGTTGATTTTGGGTGAGCTAACAAGAGTTAGTGGACCAGAGACTGTATTGCCATTTTCCTCATTTTGAAAATAATAGACTGTACAATAATAGAAGTGTTATCACAAGTGCATTATCAAAAACTCATGGGTAAGCCTCATCTGAAGCAGAGTTTGTAAACCATATGGCATTTACGGAAATTCCTCCCCTTCAGTGCTCATAACTGCAGACTTTAGCTGCTTCCATGTGATGCAAGCAACTTGCCAATAAATAAAAAAGAGATAAACCAATCTGCCCACATCATTATGAGCAACAGCGTCAGAAACAACAGCCATTGAGAGAGGGAAGTCTCTTGTGGCAACATCTGGAGTAGAGAGGATGTGGTGGCATTTAGCTTGACACTTGCAAATAATTTATTTGTGGAGAAAGACGGTGTTCACTGAATATGGCAGCATTCATGGATGCATAATATAGTTCAGAATCCAATTCTGGAAAGATGGCATCTTTATGATACCCACATCTCTTTCTCAACTCCCAACTGCTACCCATCTCTGTGAACGTGGTGTCAGTAGATAGAGGATGCATTATGAGGATAAACAAGGCCTTGGGACATGCAGAAATCTCGACAGAAAATGCTGCTGAAGGATTTCTGCTCCCCCAGGTTAGGTGAGAGCCTGGAAACCAATGGAGAGAGTCCTGGGTTGAGAAGTGGAGCATGCAGAACTAGAAAGAGTGTGACCTCTTTGGCCCTCCAAATTTTCCAGAGCTGGAAAATGTGTTTCTGGGAAGATCTGTTGACTTCCCTGTTCTCAGAGAAGGTTTGTAGGATCTGGACAGGTAGACTGAGTCCCCCTTTTAACTGAGTCTAGTAGATTATTAGTCTGTAGCACAGAGACCAAAATCCTTTTTCTCATATTTGGAGATCAAAACTAAGATATTGGTAGCTGAACCTAAACTCCATTGAATGGGTAGTGGAAAATCACAAACCACTCAAGAGAGACCTAATAGTTAGAAAAAGGAAACACAAGCCATCTGGTAGCAAAACAATGCTAGAGAAGGCAGGCAACTTGAACAAACAAAATAATAATGCTTGAGAGTACATTACAGCATCAGAAAACACTTCAGAGAAGTAGACAGAGCCAAGTGTCATTATTGGCAGTAGTTGTTTAATAAAGTTTCTGTGAGTAGAGAATACTGAACTATTGCTCTTAGAGGACATACAAGGTGAGGTTTCTGTGAGCCTCTGATCACAACAATCTTATCAACCAATCAATATATAATCTTATTCTATATGTGATTCTTTTAAAAAGCACCTGATTTAATATATATTGTAGATTCATTCATGTATTAGTCCATTCTCATATTGCTATAAATAACTAGCTGAGACCGTGTAGTTTATGAAGAAAAGAGGTTTAATTGACTCACAGTTTCGTATGGCTGGGGAGGCCTCAGGAAACTTACAATCACAGCAGAAGGTGAAGGGGAAGCAAGGCACATCTTTCCATGGTGGAGCAGGAAAGAGAGAGAGTGAAGGGGGAAGTACCACACACTTTTAAACCATCAGATCTCATGAGAAGTCACTAACTAGCATGAGAACAGGATGGGGAAAATCCGCCCCCATGATCCAATCACCTCTCACCAGGTCCCTCCCCCAACATTGGGAGTGAAAATTCCACGGGAGATTTTGGTGGGGTCACAGAACCAAACCATATCAATTAATGTGCCTGAACAACAGTATAGCCCACGCCTGAACAAAGCTTATCTAACACGTACATTTTTTTCCTAAGGCACGTCATGGCCTTGTTGTGCTTAGGAACACTAGACTTCGGCACCAAGCTTGGGGGCTACTTTAAATAGTAAAACTACCCAAAAAGGCATAATAATGTAAAAAATGTGGCAGTAAATACACCATGAAAAATACATTTGTTTACAGTACAAGAGCTGAAGCAATAAGGTGGTGTTGTTTGGCCTCAGCTGGGAATGTGTGCATTCCCCCAAATTTTGCCACTCTGAGGATGTCCATGTATGACAGTGAAAACTCCATGGGTATTGGTTTTAAAGCTAAAAATATATCTTAGTAAGTAGACAAATTTGCAAACACAGAATCCATGAATAATGAGAATCAACTGTATATAATAATTCTTTTAAACTAAAACCTTTGGTAGTTGAAGAAGAAGGTGGTCATTGTTAGAACCTGGAAGACCAAGTAGAAGAAAAATCTCAAACCAGGAGAAAAGATTAAGAAATGGGACAATGTGCAGTGGCTCACACCTGTAATAGCAGCACTTTGGGAGGCCAAGGCGGGTGGATCACAAGGTCAGGAGATCGAGACCATCCTGGCTAACATGGTGAAACCCCATCTCTACTAAAAATACAAAAAATTAGCTGGGCGTGGTGGCAGGTGCCTGTAGTTCCAGCTACTTGGGAGGCTGGGGCAGGAGAATAGCATGAACCCAGGAGGTGGAGCTTGCAGTGAGCTGCGATCGCGTCACTGCAGTCCAGCCTGGGTGACAGAGTGAGACTCCATCAAAAAAAAAAAAAAAAAAAAAAAAAAAAGGAATGGATCTGTGAGGAGAAAGGCAAGAGATGAGGAGAATAGGTGGGTTATGTTTGATTTACAATACTGGTACTTACACGTGAACAAAGACAGTAGCTGAAGAAAAATAATAAAAAGTTAATACATTTTAAAGTATACTGAGTTAAAGAAAGGCCTGAGTCAGAAGCCCAAAGCCTTACCCAATCCTAGGCAAGACTGATATTAAAAAATACACACACATCAAGCCAAAGTCTGACACTGTTCTTCACTTTTGGATCTCAGGGATAAGGAGAAAACGTTTCAAGCTTCTATGCAGAAAAAAACAGTAAGTTTCAAAGGTAAAAAGGAGATAGTAGAATAGTATTTTGAGACTTCTAAGAAAATGAACATTGACCCAAGAATTGTATGTTAAATCACAATAATAAGATGTACTCGTTGATGTGAAAGAAAGATCATCTTGCAGCCTGGCCAACATGGCAAGACCTTGTCTGTACAAAAATGCAAAAAATTAGCCAGATATGGTGGTGCATGCCTGTAGTCCTAGCTACTCAGAAGGCTGAGGTGGAAGGATCACCTGAGCCCAGGAGGTTGAGGTTGTGGTGAGCCATGATTGCACCCCTGCACTCCTGCCTGGATGACAGAGTGAGACTCTGTCTCAAAAGGGAGCGAGAGAGGGAGGCAGGGAGGGAGGAGAGAGAAAGAAAGAAGGAGAGAAGGAGAGAGAGAGAAAAAAGGAAGAAAGAAAGAAAAAAGAAAGAAAGAAAGGAAAAGAAAAGAAAGGAGGGAGGGAGAGAGAGAAAGAAAAAAGAAAGAAAAAGAGAAAGAAAGAGAGAAAGAGAAAGGAAGGAAGGAAGGGAAAGAAAGAAAGAAAGAAAGAAAGAAAGAAGAAAGAAAGAAAGAAAGAAAAAGAAAGAAAGAAAGAAAGAAAGAAAGAAGAGAAGAGAAGAGAAGAGAAGAGAAGAGAAGAGAAGAGAAAAGAAAAGAAAAGAACGGAAATCTGCAAGGACTTAGAGAAAATATCACCCACATCTCACCTGAAGAAAATGCTGAAGTTCAAACAACAAATGTTGTTTGTTGTTAAACATTTGTTGAGAGATATCTAGACAAGGGAAGACAGAGGGTTTTCATAAGAATGAAAAGCGAATCAAGACAGAGGTAGGGATACAGATCCAGTCATCAAGAGTCTTGGAACACATAGCAGACATACCAAAAAAGAATTCCTGAAATAGAAGTCACATGCCACAAAGGACAATGTTTAAACCTGAAAGAACAAAAACTCCTTCTGTGAATAAAACCCTGAAGATGTGAGATAGACCGAGAGGAAGACAAGCATTTCCAAATTCATATTACATTGAGGTAAGAGGAAAGCAATGGGGATATGGGCTAAGGAACCTCGGCTAGGAGTCACAACTGGTATCTTATTTTAATGTAATAGTACAGGAAGAGCAATTTTGAGCTTCAAGCAAGAAGACATCATTGATTGTGCATCAAAAAAGATAGCATACATTCTAAATTGACAAAGGCTAAATAGGTATAGATAGTAACTACATCAGACTAGCAAAAATAAAAAGAATAACTGTAAATAACAAAGGGCAATAAATAATAAATATGAAAACGTTGAAATAAATAAATCATATATTGTTGTTCTTATACTGTATGTCAATGAGCAGAGGCTGCCAAACTTGTTTAAAAAAATATGAACCATCTCCATGTGGTTGACAAAAAATGAATTGAATATGAAGTAATTAAAAAGTAGAAAATAGAAAAGATGAGTAAAGATATACCAGCCATCCAATTAAAAAGCTGAAATAGTTGTACTAGTATTCTATAAGCTGTAATTATGCAATTTATATATTGTATACATATTTGTAAATTATATGTGTGTATATTACTCTTCATTCTTCAAATATATACTATACATTTTACATATGTCTAACAAGAATTTATGAAAATTGATAAGAATAATGACTACACAAACCCTAAAAAATTAAAATAGAAGTTTGACAGAATGCATACTATGAACAAAATCATAATGACTATAAATAATAAATAACAAAAAAGACCAAAAATTATTGACTACTTAGAAGCAAAAAACACAAAGCGACAAGTGCAACTGAAATTACATTCTATCTGAAAAGCAATGAAAAGGAGAACACTTTATATTAAAACCCATGGGCCACAATAAAATCAGTATTCAGAGAAAAATTTAGACCATAAAATGGCATTATTCTGGAAGAAGGAAGACAAAATACAAAGAAAATTAGTCCTTTTCTTAGGAAATAACTGAATGTAAACCCAAAAGTCTAATGAAGAAAGAATTATTCAAGTAAAAACTGAAATTAATAAAATATATAGGAAAAAGTATATACATTTCAGAAGAAATGCATTAAAAATATGGTTCTTTGAAAAGATCAATAAAGTATATAAATGCCTTATGAGACTAAAAAAAGAGATAAAGTAAAATATTTGTGGTACAAAATGAAACAGGAGGCTTAAACTCATACGTAAAAAAACTAAAAATTATAAATAAATAATATGTGCAAATCTGCTGCAAATAAATTAAAACAAACCTAGAAAAAAAGGATATCTCCCAACCAAAATACAAACTACCAAAACTACTCAGAAGTAGAAAATCTGAGCAGACCAGTTACCCAAAAAACTATTGAAAACTCAAATAAAGATTTATTCTTAAAAAAAGACATCAGGCTAGGTGGTTTCACAATTGAGTTTTATGTAAACTTGTAAAAACCACCTATTTCTAATGCTATTTAAAACTTCTGATGGCACAAGGAAAATGAAAAGCTCAACGCAACTCTTTAATCAGTGTCACTTTAAGACAAAGTTCTGCAAAGATCTGAAAAAGACACAACAATGGCAATAATTACAGTAACTGTATGTCAATGTTATTTATGACTTAGGATGCAAAATTTGCAATATTGCCAAACACGATAATGGCACGACTTGGTGGGCTTAATTCCAAAAATACTGTATTAGGAAATTTATTAATATAATAGTAATAAAAATATTGATACCAAATTTATCTTCAGTATTGATTGTGCATCAGATACTCTGCTACATAAGGTATACGTATTGACACAGTTACCATCTCGTTGCAACCCTATTTTGGTCATTGTAATCATAATTATCATTGAACTGTGAAGATGGGAAACCCAAGGCATGAAGAAGATAACTTGTATCCCTGTGATCACACGGAGAGTAAGTGGTAGGCCTAAAACTCCCAGAAATTTTGGCTCCTCTGTCCCTGATCTTAACCACTCCACTACTAAGACAAGTGTGTGCTGGGGGCAGAAGGGAGGTAGTAAGCTCATAAGAACAAATGCTAGAAAGGAATTTGGTTAAATTCAGTAGCTATTACGACTATATCAAAAAATCAAAACTACGTCATGATTCTCTATGTAAATCTACTCTTAAGCATTACTCTGTTTAAGGTTTTCAAAATGGTGAAACTCTGAAGCCACTGCTCTTAAAATCAAGCACAAGATGAGAGTTCCATTAACTTCATCAATATTCCACATGATTGATGGTTATCATAACTGCACTGACATAAATGAAATACTAATTTAAAACACGGTGAAAGAATCCTCTAAGACATTGCTCTTGCAGTTCTAAACTTCACTCTTTTTTTTTTATATTCATTCAATAAATATTTATTGAGCACCAACCATTACTCTTTCTGCTTCCTCCAGCATCAGGGCCATTAGCATACAAACATGCTACAACCTCCTTGACTCACTTTGCCCTCCAGCTACCACAACAAATCTTTGCTGTTCTCTGCATCAAAGCCCATTAAAGTGGCTGCTATGTATTTGCTTATTCTTCAATCTCTTTTTAACCATTTATTCTTATCCTACTTCAAGCTGGCTTTTGTCCCGACCACTCCAACCCCAAAGTGCTCATGATCTGCAAAAAACCTCCATGCTGCTGAAGCCTGCGTCAATTTCATCTTTTACCACTTGTGGGTGTAGTGGTGTATCACCCACATTCCCTTTCAGGGGCAAGAAATTCATTTGCACAGCTGCCAGGAGCCTTGGCTGCTCACAGCTCACCTCGGAGTCCCCTCCCCAGGAATTTCCCAAAGGATTTCATCTAAGATTATGTTCCCTTCTTGGGGCAGCCCACATCCAGTGATTGTCCATGGGAGGCTACCAAGTATGGCACCTCTACCTCAACTCAGGACATCCCTGAATGGCCACCCCAGCCCCAGAGCTCCTTTTGGGTGCTGCTGAGGCCTCTGTTACAGCCCCATCACTGCTCAACTTATTTTTCTGTTTAGTTCTGTGTCTCTTGCTTCGTTTCAATCTTCTTCCTGAGGGTATACCTTGAAAATTGTCTTCCTGGAAACCTCTGTCCCAGTGTAGCTTCCCAGGGACACTGAGCTATGATCATCAGTAGCTTTGAGGTGGTTGATCATTTCCACTTCACTGACACACTGGCTTCCTGTGATCCCTCCAAGTACACGAGGCATCTCTTTCTCAGTTTCCTTTGCTGGTTCCTTTTCTTCACCACAAATTTTGATATTGTAGTGACTTGGAATCACAGTACTGACACTCTCCTCCATCTACATTCCCTTCTTGGTGATCTCATTCACTTTTAAGGTTTTAAAAATCACTCATATGCTGAGAAACTTTTAATGGTTATTTCCAATCCTCCCCTCTTCCCTCACAGTGAAATTGCTCTTCCCACAGCCTCCCCCATCTCAACTGGTGAAAAATCCAGTTTCTTAAGCCCAAATCCTAAAGTCATCCCTGACTGCTCCCTTTTCCTCAGACCCGACATCCAATCCAGCAAGAATTCCTGTTGGCTCCACCATCATATTACATCAAGATTTCAGCCACTTCTCATACCTCTGTTCAGAGCCGCCATCACCTCTGTCCTGGATTTCTAAAAGAGCCTCCTAACAGCTTTCTATAGCCTCCTTACAGGCTTTTTTTTTTTTTCAACATAGCAGCCAGAGTTATTCTTTTAAAACATAAGTCATATTGGGTCATTTATCTGCTCAAAACACTGCAATGGCCAAAGTAAGCATTCAGTAGAAAACAATTGCCTGCCTACTTCCCCTGTCTTTTTTTTTTGAGTGTCACTCTGTCACCCAGACTGGAGTGCAGTGGCATGGTGGCATGATCTTGGCTCACTGCAACCTCTACCTCCCAGGTTCAAGCAATTCTCTGCCTCAGCCTCCCAAGTAGCTGGGATTAACAGGCGCCCACCACCACGCCCAGCTAATTTTTTTGTATTTTTAATACAGATGAGGTTTCACCATCTTGGCCAGGCTGGTCTTGAACTCCTGACCTTGTGATCCACCTGCCTCGGCCTCCCAAAGTGCTGGGATTACAGGCCTGAGCCACCGTACCTGGACAACTTCTCCATCTTTACAATCAGGGAATTGGAATCCTTCTCCTGATTGAGGCCACTGATTGGCTTCCGCTGCCAGCCTGTGTAGGCAACGAGCAGACTGGAGTGTCCTACCAGTTACTCTGTTTGCCCAAATGTTCCAGCATTGCTGCACAGGGCAGAGGCACAAAAAGATGCAGAGTAAAGTCAGCCTGAGAAAGCGGTGAACGGATTGAGGTCAAAGAAGGAATGGACCTTATTTTTTATCTCTGGATAAAAGCATCTATATTAATTATAGCCCTTTGGAACCCACAAATACTTCTTGTTTGAACTCAAGTTCTGTTCAGCTACTCTTGTGCTGTAATTCAAGTTTTTCTTTTCAGTTTATGTCTAGAAAGAAAAAAATAATAAAACCACTGCAATGGCTCCCCATTTTTCTTTCTCTTAATATCTCTTGCTCTCTCTTTTGCTAAAAGGCAAATTTCTTACAATGGTCTATTAGATTCAACATGAATTTCCCTCCATACTCCAATACTTCATTGTATCTCTGACTTCCTCTCTTACCAATCCTCAACCTCCATTTGGCCACTTTGGACCCCTTATTATTTTGCTTTCCTTTCTAGTGCAGTTAACTCTGCTACAATTTAAGTTCCACCAAACCAGGAATCTTGGGCTACTTATTTACCAGTAGAGTCTAAGCACCTAGAAAAGTTCTTGGCACATGGCATTAATCCAATCAATAAATGGTAAATGGGTGAATGAAGGAATTAATGAATGGGTGAATGAGATAAAGTTATGAATTTCTGATGACACTTTTGCATACCTGTAAAGCTCAAGAGACTATTTATGGCACATACACCGCCAGAATTAGTAAGTTTTGATTTGATGAGTTGGCTAGCTAAAAATATCAAAATTTTTTATCCATTAAAAATATAATGGGCTAGAAATGAAAATGAAGGAATTGTGACAAAAGCAATAAAATACTTTAGAAATAAAATTACCAGAATGTATCAGACATATATGAAGAAACTATAAAAATCTGACTGAAACCATAATATTTTATCTGAGTTAATGGAAAGAGAAACTGTGCTCCAAGTTGGAAATATTGAATATCATAGAAAAGGTTAGCTCTTCAAAGTTGATGTCCATATATATATATATATACATATATATATATATAAAGTTGAATATTAATTAGAATGCTTTTTTTGAAATTGCATAAAATAATTTCAAAGTTTATACAAAAGAATACTGCCTGAAACTGATGAGTGTTCTCAAAAGAAATCTGGTGAGGGGAAGTGTTTCATGGAACATAAACCACGCAAAAAAGCCTCTTTAACTCAAATAGTATAATATGTGAATGGGAATAAATGCATCAGTAAAGTGAGACACAGTGATACAGTTTGGATGTGTGTCCCTGCCCAAATCTCCTGTAGAATTGTAATCCCCATTGTTGGAGGTGGGGCCTGGTGGGAGGTGATTGTACCACGGGGGTGGGTTTCTCATGAATGGTTTAACACCATCCTCTTGGTGCTGTCCTCACCAGAGTGAGTGAGTTCTCATGAGATCTGGTTGTTTCAAACTATTTGGTACCTCCCCCATCTCTCTTGCTCCTGCCCTTGACACATAGAAACTCCCACTTCTCCTTTCGCCATGATTGTAAACTTCCAGAAGCCTCCCTAGAAACAGATACCATTGCTATGATCCTGTACAACCTGCAGAACTGTGAGCCAATTAAACATCTTTTCTTTACAAAAGTTACTCAGTCTCAGGTATTTCTTTAAACCAATGCAAGAAGAACCTAATACAAGAAGAAATCCCGTTAAAAAAGGGAATGTATAGATGATAAAGGTGATTTCTATAGTAAAGGGAGTGAAAGTAGGTTTATTTAATAAAGAGTTCTGCTACAACTGGCTGTTCATGCAAAAGAAGATAGACCTAGATCTCCTTTAAATGATAAAATAGCAGTGGATTAAAGTTTTAACTATAAAAGAAATCAAACAATAAAAATCTTGGCAAATTTCAATATAACCATTAATAGAAGACAAAATTTTTTTAAACTAGAACAGGAAACGCAACACCTACAAAAAATAAATCCTAAAACTAAAAGGAGATGCCAGAAATTAAGTCAAAAGAAATATTTAAAATTATTATTTCAAAATAAAATATTTGCAATATATGTGACTGAGGAGATTATTATTGAATATAATCTTTTCAGATAGATAACTAAAAATCTCATATAAAAATGGGCACTGAATATGAATAAGCATTTCACAAAAGAACAAAACCAGTTTTAAATAATACAATTAAGAAAAGTTACTGAGCCTACCTACTAATCAGAAGAATGCAAATTAGACTACGCACAATATAACACTTTACATCAAAAATTTGACAAAAACTATAGAGAGTAAGTACTCCTACTTCAGGCAGGAATGTAAGAAGAGAAAATAGAGTTAACATTATACATCACTGGTGGAAATGTTCATTGTTGTGTGGTTTTGAAGAATAAAATTGCAATATCTTTCTTAATGTAAGAAAAAAAATTACATTCTTTGACCCAGCAATCACATTTCTGAACTTCTATCCCAAATGAGTAAATATACCAGTTTAATGTTTAACTGGCAAAGAAATCAGAAGCACAGTGTTTTTTCACCAACAGAAGATTGTTGACTACCATGAGATTTATTCCATGGGGCGAGGAGGGGTGTGTGTGTGTGCGTGTGTGTGTGTGTGTGTGTGTGTATGTGTATATATATATCCTCAATATGGATTTTCTCTTTAACAATTATGAAAATCCACCCAAGGCAGTTTATATAGATCTGAATGAATATTCACACACACAATTATATACATATATATGACTACATATGTAATTTTAAAGTAAAACACTGATAATATTTTCATAAACTCGAGTGCATGTGGAAGAAAGAATTAGAGAAAGAGAGAGTAATGTTATCTGATAATTAATGGGAAAGAAGGAAAAAGAACAATTTATCCCTGATAAAATAATACAGGGATGGTCGCAAGAACCGGCAGGAATCAGGTGATTCCTGTGAGGTTGTTTAACATGAGGTGCTTTATAAACTTTTATTTCAGGGGGTCCTAGCTTACAAGGAAACCTTTTATGGGACAGAAAAACAATAAAACTAACACAAAAGCATTTGTTCTGGGGGAAGTAGGATTGCGAGGCCTTGCGAACACTCTACAATGTAGCCCAGGCTCAGAAGCAACTGCTAAAGTTGTTTTGCAAAAACCACAGGTTCCCAAAGCACATCATATTTAGACCATTTCTACAGAAGCCTTCCTTTTACAAAACTGTGGATCCCTTTGGTGGGCCACTGGGATCTTGAATCATGGATAAGCCAGCTTGGTCTAAAGAATCAGGATTTTGGCCCGGCATGGTGGCTCATGCCTGTAATCCTAGCACTTTGGGAGCCCAAGGCAGGTGGATCACAAGGTCAGGAGATCGAGACCATCCTGGCTAACATGGTGAAATCCCGTCTCTAGTAAAAATACAAAAATTAGCCAGGTGTGGTGGCGGACACCTGTAGTCCCAGCTACTCACAAGGCTGAGGCAGGACAATGGCGTGAACCCGGGAGGTGGAGCTTGCAGTGAGCAGAGACCGTGCCACTGCACTCCAGCCTGGGCAACAGAGCGAGACCCCAGTTTAAAAAAAAAAAAGAATCAGGATTTTATCCAACAGAAGTGGCAACTACTGCCACCAAAGCAATGATGAGATGACTGTTCATGGTCAACACCATCAGGAATCAGCCTTTTCTTAAATTTAAGTAATACAGAGATGCAAGAATAGCCCAACAGCCAATTAATTACTCTTCTAACATTGCCATTTACAATCAAGTATATATAATGTGTATGTATGTATATTATGTATGAGGATGTAATTATACATGCATGTGTATATGCACTGTAACATTTGTTATGTTTGTGTGCATTATGAGGTCAAAATAGAAAATCTAAAGAAATGATGTATTTTGATCCACTTTAAGGACTTCATTCAGTAATTTTTATAATGATTCATCACAGTTTAATTATTTCTTTCTTTCCTCTTTGAGGAGAGAAAAGCCTGTTTTCTCCCATTGATACTGCAGTTAAAAATTAACATAAGCCCAACAAAAAGCTTAGTAGGTCGCTCTTCATTACTATAGAATTTATGATAATGAACAACTGGAAGCCATCCAAACAGTAAAAAGTAGGGGACTAAATAAAGGGAATTCTAGTGCATCTCTAATTGTACTGTATGCAGGTATAAAACGGATGCTCAGAGTTAATAATGAAATGTGAATTCCCTGTACCTCACTAGAGCACATGATAGTAATATGTCAAAAGTCATTAGCTCTTGTCCCTACCTGCTCATGACATTTCATCCAGTTGTTTCGGAATGTCCCAGGAGAATGCTTCATCTGTGTTCACTGGGAAGTCTGTCCTAAGCTCACATGTGGCATTCTCTTTCTGCTTGCTTTTCCTCTCCATGATCCCTCGCTTATGTCCACTACCCTCAAAAGTCCTGCAACCAGGACTCAGCATGCCTACCCTAAATCTGGCCCCAGATAGCTGTCTTTGATGCTTCTGAAACCACAGTCCTCCTGGATACCAGGGAGGGGCAAGGAGCCCATATTTCCAACTCATCAGTGCCTCATTGTCTTTGTCTAAGAAGTGGGGGATTATCCCCTTCATAAAGTTCCCTCATGAGAACCCCTCTTCAAATTTTCTTTTTTTTTTTAAGATGGAGTCTCGCTTTGTCACCCAGGCTGGAGTGCAGTGGCACCATCTCTGCTCACTGCTACCTCTGTCTCCTGGGTTCAAACGATTCTCTTGCCTCAGCCTCCTGAGTAGCTGAGATTGCAGGTGCCCACCACCATGCCCAGCTAATTTTTGTATTTTTAGTAGAGACAGGGTTTCATCAAGTTGGCCAGGCTGGTCTTGAACTCATGACCTCAGGCAATCTGCCTGCCTTGGCCTCTCAAAGTGCTGGGCTTACACTTTGAGAGTAGGTGTGACCTACTGCACCTTGCCCCCTGCCCCCACTTCAAATTTAACCAGAAGGTCTTTTCTCTCTCAAGCTCAGACATAAGACCACACGGACTTATGAACCTGACAGGATTCATGCCATCTACACTTTATTTCTCCTCTTCTCAATGAAGGGCTGCCTTTTATCTGCAAAGTAACACATGCAAATGTTTATCTGAGGGCTTTCTCCCCTTTTCTCAATGGATATTCCTGACCCTGCCAGTAGTCACTGGCCAAGTTCAAACTATTCTACAAACACATGTGAAAATATTCCTGCAAATTACACTAAGTAAGAACAAGGTAACATATTATATATAATCATGTGTAGAAAATTACATAGACTATGGATAGTAGTAATATTTTTCTATTTCGCATATTTTCAAGTATCAACATAAATTAATTTAGCATAGGAGAAAAACAATAAACATGTATGAAAGATAGAAGTTGTTTAGGCTGGGTGCTGTGGCTCACACCTGTAATCCCAGCACTTGGGAGGCCCAGGCAGGCGGATCATGAGGTCAGGAGATCGAGACCATCCTGGCTAACACGGTGAAACCACTTCTCTATGAAAAACACAAAAAATTAGCTGGGCATGGTGGCACGCACCTGTAGTCCCAGTTACTAGGGAAGCTGAGGCAGGAGAAACGCTTGAACCTGGGAGGTGGAGGTTGCAGTGAGCCCAGATCGAGCCACTGCACTCCAGCCTGGGCGACAGAGCGAGACTCCATCTCAAAAAAAAAAAGTTGTTTAATTTATAAACAATAAAAACGTATTATATATGCAGTAGATGCCTAATACGCAAGTGTTGTCGCATCTAATCCTTACAATAAACCTAGAAGACAACCTGCTGTTGTTCCAGTCTTATGGATGGGCAAACTGAGGTTCAATATAATTCCCTAAGGTATATAACAAGTAATATGTATATCTGTTTTTTCTCTGAGCCCACTCCCTTTTACTGGGAACTTCTTATTCCTTCTGGTTTTGGTCAGGGGCTCAATTCTCCAATGAGATATCCCAGTAATCTCTCTCTCGGCCTCAGCTAGGTCAGGCTGGCTTTCTGATGTTTATAAAACATGCAACCAAAAAGCCATACATAATACAACAGGTTAACTGGTGAGCCAGGATTAGAACTTAATCCAAACTCTCATTCTTTGTATAACCTTACACTTCCTTGCACGAGACAGGCAAATAAAGAACTCACAGACAGAGGAACAAAGGATTGTGGTCACAGGTCACAGATCCTTGGGCCAGTACCACTCCCTCAGGCCTGGAGTTTAAAATTTGATTTAGGCCTCTCATGTTTCCAAAACATTGACCTCAAAACTGGGTTCCCACCCTCAGGATTAAATTAGTTCCCAAATTGAATTTTATGTTTCTTAGTTCTTTGCATCATCTCTGGCTCAAGGAGCTGGAAGTATGTTTTTGATTGCACAGCAAGGAATACAGCAGGATGCTCTGAGCCTTAAAAGATGCTCTACAATCTCCCAAGCCCTGAGGGGCTTCCCTTTGGTCTGGCACGGATCCCTACCAGGCCTGCAGCACTGAGCTATAAGCACAAGAGGAGCCCAACCTTGGTCTGCTCTCCACCACTCACCCGCTTCATCATCTGTCCTCATTTCCCAAACCCTACGGCTTCCAGATCAAGTGCCAGGAACAGGAAAACTTCATGCTGAGAAGCTGAATGGGGCAGTGAAATCTTCAAGCATGTGGCATATTGTGCAAACATAGGTTCAAACACAGGTTCTTCCAGGGACCAGCTAGTTGACCTTGAATAAATTACTGGCTTGTTTTAGGTGTCTATTTTCTCCTATAAGAAAGGGTATAGTTAAGCTGCTAAGAAAATATCAAGGACTTTCCAATGGAAGATTTCCCTCCCTTCTGCTCCTTTGTTTCTTCCTGGAATGTATTAAGTTTTCAACAAATATTTGTTGAATGAATGAACATCTCTATTTAAAACTGTCTTGCATGACAGAGTGTTCAGCTCTGACTATTCTACTGAACGATATATATTTTAGAATGATATTTATTGAGCATATACTATGTACCAAAACCTACACTATGTGCATTCTTTCTTTTCATTTCTGAGTCTCCCACATCACCTTATATAACACTTGTAGTAACAATAGCTAACATGTTATTGGAAGAAACCAGGATGCTAAGAAGAGAGAAGCTACCCTTTCATAACACAAAATAACTCAGTTAAGAAAGAGATTTTTCTCCCTTCTCCCCAGAGCCTGCACCTGGCAGAACCAGCACACCTCTGGTGCAGCACACCACTCACTGCAAGACATATCCCTCCCCTGAGCCTCTGCCCCCTCATTCCATGGTGTTGCTATGAATGTTAAATAAGAAAATGCCTTCACGGTATCGACACACACTAAGTGCCCAATTAGGACTCCATTACAATCATAATTTCACCATTGTTGTATCTCTAGAATAACAATAACAAAAATCATGGCAATTAAGCAGCAATTTAATTTAGTAAAAAGCAAATCATTTTTCACTATGCTTTTGCTCATCCGTCTTATTTATTCTCCTTTCAGTTCTGACTGTTGCAGGCTATGCGGAGGTGTGTTTACAGGATGAGAAATTATTTTTTTTTAAATATAGAAAACAGCCAACTGTTTTAATTGGCAACATAAACACTGAAAAGATGGCAGCTTCGCTGGATACTTATTTTTATGAAAAGAGATCAGAAAAAGATAACCATGTCTTTGCTGAACCTGTCTTGAATTGGATGGCCTCTAATGACATTCATTTCAGAAACTTGAGTTCTTAGAGTAGTCAATCAGAAAATCTTCAGATCACTTTGTGAAGTCTTCACAGAAATTGAAACTACTGTTTAGGACTCACTAGTCTATGATTCATGCTGCTATTGGTTTAGAGCTTATTCTCCTAAGAAAAGACTCTCTGACCTATGACAGAATTCTCTGAGATGGAAGTTGTTCTATCTACAAAATGTGCTGCAGAATTGAAACAAAACAGGTCTCTGTTTTGCCTTGCCTAATACCAGGAGGTGGTACAAGCGTGGTAGGTATGGGAACTCTCCTTAGCCAGATAGTAAAGGATGAAGTTATTACAGGCATAGAATTGACGGGGCACTATGCTGATCACATATCTATAACATTACATTCAGTTCTGATTATTACATTTGTTTTGGAAGACACACCTACAGGAGTTCATCCAGAGGAGAGTCACTAGAATGTTCTGGGGGATTAAGTGCATGCTGTAAGAGGAACACTGAAAGCAAAACTAAGTAACACAAAGAAAAGGGTCTGGAGACTTTCATCTCTAAAATATCTTAAGCATGTTATTGTCAGAGCAATGTGTTTGTTCTAGGTGTACCTAGTTGTAGGTTGAGGGTAAGTAGGTAGAATTATGAAGGAAGAAACTTGCATCAGTCTAAGGCAGGTATTTCCTATCTCATAGTTGCCCAAGAATGTGTTGGGCTGATTCAAGAAGTGAGCCCCTCCAATGGGGGTGCTCAAATACAGTTTGCAAGTATATACCAATGGAGCAGAGGGAATTCAGACACTTCTTTAGGATACTTAACTTCTTTTCCATTTCTTAACTTTGGTGAGCCTATAAAACCCACTCACTGCTCCACATCTCCAACCTAGGGGTGAAGTTTTGTGGTTCGATATGTCAAAGAAAGTATTTGCTTGGCTAACTTTAAGGCCATTGATACAGAAAAATGATATATTAATCAGTAGATAAATGGCAAAAAAATAGATAACTAACAGGAGAGCTAAGGATTTCAGCATCTTGGGGAACTGGTATTATTAGCTCAGAATCCAGGCATGGCCTGTGGACATCATAGGCCATCTACTATTTCTTCAACTCTTAGAGACGTTTCCTTCCATGATCTGCTATGTCTCTAGTTCCAGGGTCCACACCATCTCTGGACACACCATCCTGCTTTTGACCTCTCAAAGCCTGGATACAAAACTTGACAAAGTTTTGCCTTCCCCCAAAGAAATCCACTGTCCCAAAGAGAACTGGTGATCAATGCAGACTTTACTAAAATATGAGGACATGAGTGTTAGAGGGACTTTTCTCCACAAATCCTTCTCTGGCCACCCTACCATGGGCTGTCACTGACCCATGCAGTCACTAGTTGCCTCCTTTCTCTTTTCTCCTTGATTTTCCCCTAGGAATTCAAACTTTTCTTTGGTTTTTATGCAAAACCACTTTTCCCTCACTGGGTAACTGAGAGTAGCTAATTTCCAGAACAATGCAGGGTGGTGAGTCAGAGCTGGGAACTGGACCCACCTCCTAGTCTATTGATCAAAACACTTATAAAAGCATTCATTCCCAATAAAGATCATTTTCTACTTATCAGAAGAGCTCATGAGTAAATACGTTGGCCTCCTGCTGCATATTAGTGTGTGGGTAAGAGTCAGTGCATGTGAGTGCGTTGGAGAGCTTTACTAAGGTTCTTAATGAAGTGTGAAACTATTTGCAAAAGATCAAGGGAAGACATTATTAACTGAACCTGAACTGGCAGCTACTGAGATGTGAGGAGATTTATTTTGTAGGTAAGCAATAATCTCTTAATAAAATTGGGAATAATGCGTGAGTGAATTGGGCAGGCTGCAGATATGAAAGGAGAGTAAAACTAAAATGTCAAAGGAACACTGAATGGAAGGAAACAAGTGTGGAGGAGGGAAGACTTGGAGAAGAATGAAGATGTACAAACCCAGGATTTTGAAGATGGAAACAAATCTGAAACTCCAAAGTGAACATGCTGTATTGGCCATTCAATAAATGAATGTTGCTTTTTGCTTTTGGGAAAAACTTTAACACACTGAAGGATCTAGAGGAGAAACCAAGATGGTAGAGAGTTTGGAAACCTGGTTCTGGCAGGGAGATGGACACCTGGAGGATGTGGGGCTTGAGGAAGCTTGGGAGAGTGACAGTCACTGAATCCAGAGCAGAAGAGGTGATCACATAAAGGAGGATGAAGAACTGTCTGAGATTCCCAGAAGCAGTAACAAGAAAGAGAGGCCTCAAATCCAACATCTAAAGGGGCTGGGCCAACAATGAAGATGATGAGGTGGACCAGGTAAAGATGACCCAGAGTGTGTTGAGTATGGCCGTATGGCTTGCTCAGACTCCAACAAAAATCAGGCAGCAGCTGCTCAAGTCCTTCCTATTTTTCTTTTTGGGAAACCAGCCCCGTGTTTAAAGATCTGATTTTTTGAGAGGAGCCAGATAAGTAAAATCTCTACTTCTGAGGCTAATAATTAATTTTAAGCATTAAAACTTTAGTCAAAAAATAAAATATTTTCAAGGGCCACAAGCATCTACTATACAAGTTTGATAGAGACTGCAGAACAAAAAAACCAGATTGATGCTCAAAATTAAGGCCTGATTTTTAATTATTTGAGCTGTCCAAAAATGGATATGATTTTCCTAGAATAGTGGAAGAGGGGTGAGCTCCCCTCTCAATCACAAAGGTACCGGATAAAAAATGTTGGCAGGACCGGGCGCAGTGGCTCAT
Organism: Pongo pygmaeus; assembly: GCF_028885625.2. NCBI lineage: Eukaryota > Metazoa > Chordata > Mammalia > Primates > Hominidae > Pongo > Pongo pygmaeus. The sequence goes on from NC_072380.2 coordinate 146,879,482, forward strand.
GCCTGCAATCCCAGCACTTTGGGAGACTGAGGCGGGTGGATCATGAGTTCAGGAGATCGAGAACATCCTGGCTAACACGGTGAATCCCCATCTCTACTAAAAATACAAAAAATTAGCCGGGTGTGGTGGCAGGTACCTGTAGTCCCAGCTACTTAGGAGGCTGAGGCAGGAGAATGGCATGAACCTGGGAGGCAGAGCTTGCAGTGAGCCAATATCGCGCCACTGCACTCCAGCCTGGGCAACAGAGCGAGACTCTGTCTCAAAAAAGAAAAAAGAAATGTCGGCAGTTGGATGGAGGCTTCAGAGGATTAACCGTGTATTAGACATCTCTTTAGCTAGGCTAAGCCCAGCAACTTGGGAGGCAGAGGTTGGCAGATCACTTGAGCCTAGGAGTTTGATACCAGCCTAGGCAATGTAACAAAACCCCATTTCTAGAAAAAATACAAAAATTATTAGGTTGATGCAAAAGTTATTGTGATTTTTGCCATTAATGACAAAAACTGCAATTAATTTTGCACCAACCAAATACCTGGGCATAGTGGCACATGCCTGTAGTCCCAGCTACTTGGGAGGCTCAGGTGGCAGGATCACCTGAACCTGAGTAGACTGAGGACATAGTGAGACACGATTACACCACTGCAATCTAGCCTGGGCAACAGAGTAAGACCCTATCTCAAAAACAAAATAAAGGCTGGTTGTGGTGGCTTATGCCTGTAATCCCAGCACTTTGGGAGGCTGAGGAAGGCAGATCACCTGAAGTCAGCAATTCAAGACCAGCCTGTCCAACATGGTGAAACCCTATCTCTACTAAAAATACAAAAACTATCTGGGCATCGTGGTGGGTGCCTGTAATCCCAGCTACTCAGGAGACTGAGATGGGGGAATTACTTAAACCTGGGAGGCAAAGGTTGCAGTGAGCCGAGATTGTGCCACTGCACCCCAGCCTGAGCGACAGTGAGAGTCCGTCTCAAACAAACAAAACAAAACAAAACAAAACAAAGATTCTCTTTAAAATAAAAATTCCTGGGCCATTCTTGGGGAACCAACTTGATAGTTATGTAGTGGGCTCAATCATGAGTATTTTATATTTTATAGAAGCACTTCAGGTGGTTCTGATGGGAAGACAACAGGGAAACATGTTCTATTTGATTAACACCAAGGTTCTATCTTTCCTAAGATTTCTCAGACATGGAGTAGAGACAAGACTCAAGGAACTGGAGCTGGATAATTGGAAGAATTGATCTGACATGCCCCAGACAAGTTTAGACTCCCCAGTTACATGCTTCCATTACGTTCTACATTTTTGTAACATGCATCACACTATACAATTTTTTATGATTTGGGTAAATGTGACAGCTATGGTGGAATGATTTTTTCAGTGCCTGTGTCCTTTACTTGAATGTAAGCTCTATAAGAACTGGAACTGTCTTGATCCTGTGCACGAGCATGACCCACTGTTACCCTCAGCCTGGAATCTCCCTCCTTCCTTTGACATCTATGTGGCTTGCTCCCCCTTTAATTCAGGTCTCTGCTTGAATGTCCTCTCTTCAGAGATGCATTCTGTATTAGTCCATTTTCACACTGCTATAAAGAACTACCTGAGACTGGGTAACTTATAAAGAAAAGAGCTTTATTTGACTCACAGTTCCTTATGGCTGGGGAGGTCTCAGGAAACTTACAATCATGGTAGATGGCAAAGAGGGAGCAAGGTACATCTTATGTGGCAGCAGGGGAGAGAGAGCAAGCAAGTGGGGAGCTGCCACACATTTTTAAACCATCAGACCTTGTGAGAACTCCCTCACTGTTACGAGAATAGCATGAGGGAAATTGGCTCCCGTGATCTCTCATCCCACCTCCCTCCAGATCCCTCCTTCTACATGTGGGGATTACAGTTTGAGATGAGATTTGGGTGGGGACACAGAGTCAAACCATATCACCTTTCTTATCCATGCTTCTTAAAACAGTGGCCTCTGTTGCTCTCTATCCCTCTATCCCTCTATCCCTCAGAGTTACCGTGAGTAACTCTGCTCACGGTATTTATCACTGACACTGTGCTATATATTTATTTGCTTGTTACTTTAATATCTGTTTCTTCCTTAGAGTGTAAGACATATAGCATAAAAAATTTGAATTTCCTGTTCTCTCACCTCTGAACCTAGAAAGCAACATGGTACACCCAAGACACCAAATGACACCTATGGATTAATAAATCTGTGAAGACACAGAGCCATGACAGGATCCAGCAAGTCCACAGAGTAGAGATGACTTCAGTTTGCACAGGGCCTGGGGAGTGTGGCTGTGTGCAGAAAAGTGCAAAAAAGTGTGGAGACGTAACACCAGAGAGCTCGTCTTGGGTCAGATTATGATTTGGCTGTTAAGCCAAGGTAAAGAGATTGGACATTCCTTGAGGGGCTAGGAAGCCAGGGAACAGCTTGATTGATCTTGAGTCTTTGGAAAGATTATTCTGGAAAATAAGACAAGGGTTCTTAGCATATGTCTTTGGTGAAGTTATCATCTCATGAATTAGTAAACAGGCCTCCGAATGCTAGGAAATGGGATTCAACATTTTTCTTAGAGGAGACTACCGTTTTTGTTTGGTATTTTCTAGCACTATGAAGGCCCACTGTCTTAGTCCTTTCATGTTGCAGTATCAAAATACCCAAGAGTAGGTAATTTGTAAAAAGTAGATATTTATTTCTCATTGTTCTGAAGACTGAGAAGTGAAAGATTACGGTGCTGGCAGGTTCAGTGTCTGGTGAGGGCCTGTTCTCCACTTCCAGGGTGGTGTCCTATTGTGTTGCTGCATCCTCTGGTAAGATAAATGCTGTGACCTCACAAGGCAGAACAGATGAATAGGCAAAAGGGCCTAGCTAGCTCCTTGCAGCCCTTATATAATGCACTGTTCTCATTCTTAGGGTGGAGCTCTTGTGGCCCAATCACCTTCTAAAGGCCCCATCTCAATACTGCTGCATTGAGGATTAAGTTTCAAAAAATTTTTGGAGGAAACACAGACATAAAAACCATAGCACCCATGATGCTGCCTTAGTTATGTTGAAAGTAAAGTCTCTTTCAGAGGAATTTGAGAGCAGTTACCAAGTTACACCCCTCATATAACTTGACCCAAAATATAGAAGCACTGAGGTTGGCTTGGAAGTCACTCTAGGTCCAAAGTTATCTAGACGGATGGGCCAAATCCAGTTCAATGAATTTGAACAAGGTGAAAAATGAAGCCCTGCAATAGCCTTTGTCAGCTCCACCTGTCTTTAAACTGCATGCAAACAGGACAGAGATGCTTCTGAGGATGTCTAGGGGCTGAAGACATAGCCCTGTTGGTTGGTTATGTCTGTGTGTGCTGCCCCAGTTCTATTCCTGACCCTCTGCCTTTAGAGGGCTCAATCTCCCTCAGCTCTGAGCCCTAAGGAGACAGGATGGGTAGGGTCTGGGAGTCATCTGGCTGCCCCCACATCTAGGAACCAGGATCCCTAAGGTAAGTCCCTGGTGCCTAGGCCTCCTTCAACCCCTGCTATAAGTCTTTTTCACTAAGCTCTGCCAAGGGTCCCACCATGCACATGGTCCCTGTCTGGCCTGAAACTCTACCCAGACATCATTCTAATCTCTAATGTGTCTGCTCCTTTGCCTCAACCCACTATGCACCTAACTCCACCCAAAACCCTGTATCAGCCTGGATAGAGACCCTTGGTCACATGTTCCAGAGAAGTACAGTGATTTCACATCCTGCTTCCTCTCCTTCTCTGCTTGAAATGCCATACAAGGTGATACCAGCTGATGTCCAGGGGCTGAGGGCAGAGAACTTGAAGTCAAGAAAAGTTAATATTAAAGGAGTAGCAGGAATATGGGTAGGAACACTAATGGTAACACCAATTATATCACTTCATGACTCTGCACACACAGAGCCATTTCCTCATTGTCCCAAGAGGCAGGAAAGTCAAGTCTCAATGTTAACATTTTAAATCAACAGAGACTGACAGAGACTGAGGTTTCTCCAAGTCTCAGTCTTGTTAAAGTGACTTGTTCAAGGCCACTAGTCAGCTATTAAGTAAAGACAAGATTCCATATTCCCTAACTCCAAAGCAGTGCTATTGTTGCTTTTCATTACATTGCTGACTCTATGGGCCCTCGATCTCTTTGAGGGGTTGGAAAGCTCTGCTTTTTTTCCCCTTTATGTGTCTTTAAAACCCAACTTTAAAACCCAGCTATGTGAATTATTACCTGAGTGAGTCACTTTACCTCATTGAGCCTGTTTCCTTCTCCATAAAATAAAAATGATTAACAACCATCTCATAGGGCTGTGCAGATAAGACTAAATCCTGTAGATCAAAAAGCTTTGTTACTAGAACACATTAAATAGGTGGGTGATGATATTTTTGGGGCAAGGATACCCAAACCTTACCTTTTGTCATTACCACCTGTGAAACAGTCATATATATAGGCAGGGGGATGGGGGTGGTATCTTGGCCACATTGCACCATAAAGAGAATTGAGTGTCAACTCATAGACACAGCTTGGTTCTGCACCAGTAGAATTTCTTCCTGTGAAGCAAATACTAAAGAGAAGGTAGCCAAGCAAGACACAGAGACAGAGAAGATTGACCAAGAGAGAGAAAGAGATGCAGAGAGAACAGAATCACCTAAGGTTACAACCAATCTTGAGGGGAAAGGAAAATTTTGATGATGGAATCATAGAATGTAGGAGCTATAAGAGTAAAGGGTGAAGATGGAATAGCTAGCCCTCCCTCCAGGCTGACACAGTAAGTACAGACACAAGCATCCCCCCATAGTCAAATATGGATGAGCTGTTAGTTTTGTCCATTAATAAAATGAGGATAATAGTAGTAGCTAGCATTGTTGTGAGGCTTGAACGAGTTAAAACATGTAATGCACACAGTAAACACTCAAATAGCATGAGCTGTTATTATCACTATTTTAAACTTGGTTTATTTCATGAACTAACATAGACTGATTTGCAGTGGTCGTCTAGACAAGGGTTTTGAAGCCTGTCTGGGCTCAGCAGGAAAGTGTCCTGATGATTTCCTGATGAGCATCGTGGGCTTTGGGTAGAAGAGGGGATGGCACTTATGCCTGATGCTGACCAATACTCCAAAGTCCCAATTCCTCTTACTGATGAGATAATGGAAGTTAGAGGTAGATAGTGATTCCTAAAGTCAAACACAAAAGGACAAATATGGAAATAAAACTCATACCTCTCTTCCAGTCCAGATATCTAAGTCTGCTATTGCTCCCTCAAGCTCCCCAGCCAACAGGGCAACTGGAGGAAAATGGGAACAGGAAGAACAAGTCCAGTGGATTCCAGAATTTCATTCCAGAAGAGGGGGGACTTTTCTGCTCAGATTTGGACTTTTCTGCTCAGGATCATGATCCTGAAGGTCATAATCACAAATGCTGTAATTCTGAATGTTGAGATCCTGAAAGATCAAAATCCCTAGTCTAAATCCCTAAATTCTAAAATCCCTAATGTCTAATAGACAAAATGACATCGTTGGAATTAGGTGCTATGAAGGCTTCTGAAAGTAAACTTCAAGGAGTTACCAATAAAGTTTGTTTTTTTTTTCCATTCACCCCAATGCATTTGGTGGACAATTCAAATGAGTGGATTAGCTACATGATACGACAACCATGAACACTTCGGTTTAATAATGCATCGTTTGTCTGCATTGGCATTCCTTCCAGCTGATGAAGTTCCAGGAGCTTTTAATGAATTAAAATGACATTTGTCTGAAGAAGCCAGTAAAGTTACCGACTGGTTTGAAAATAATTATGTGCACAGAAGGATAAGAAAACACTTACACAACAGTGTTGCTGTTCAATCACCAGCATTGTTTTCACCGAATCTGCTGTCTGTATATGAGAGCATGTAAAATGAATTTCCATGTATCCAAAACAACACAGAAGACTGACACAGATGATGGAAAATTTTAATAGAGAATGCTTATGTCAATGTATATCTAATCATAGAATGATTTCAAAAAGAGCAGTGCCATGTAGAAAACAAATGTGAACATATTAGAGCCATACCCTAAAAGAAAAAAAGCAGCTATTCATTATGATGCAAGACTTCAAAATATGGCCTGGCATGGTGGCTCATGCCTGTAATCCCAGCACTTTGGGAGGCCGAAGTGGGTGGATCACGAGGGGTCAGGAGATCGAGACTATCCTGGCTAACACGGTGAAACCCCGTCTCTACTAAAAATACAAAAAAATTAGCCGGGTGTGGTAGCGGGTGCCTGTAGTCCCAGCTACTAGGGAGGCTGAGGCAGGAGAATGGTGTGAACTCACGAGGTGGAGCTTGCAGTGAGCCGAGATCGTGTCAATGCACTCCAGCCTGGGCGACAGAGCTAGACTCCATCTCAAAAACAAAAAATAAAAAGACTTCCAAATATAGTTAATAATCAGGAAAATCGGAGAGCTCTTTTGGAAGACCTCTGTGCAATTGCCCATAATTTACTCCTGTAATACATCTTCTGTATGTCAATTTTTAAATTTTTTCTTATTTTTAAGTTATTCCCCCACTATTTTATTTTTAATTTTTTTTTTTATTATACTTTAAGTTTTAGGGTACATGTGCACAATGTGCAGCTTAGTTACATATGTATACATGTGCCATGCTGGTGTGCTGCACCCATTAACTCGTCATTTAGCATTAGGTATATCTCCTAAAGCTATCCCTCCTCCCTCCCCCCACCCCACAACAGTCCCCGGAGTGTGATGTTCCCCTTCCTGTGTCCATGGGTTCTCACTGTTCAATTCCCACCTATGAGTGAGAATATGCGATGTTTGGTTTTTTGTTCTTGCGATAGTTTACTGAGAATGATGATTTCCAATTTCATCCATGTCCCTACAAAGGACACGAACTCATCATTTTTTATGGCTGCGTAGTATTCCATGGTGTATATATGCCACGTTTTCTTAATCCAGTCTGTCATTGTTGGACATTTGAGTTGGTTCCAAGTCTTTGCTATTGTGAATAGTGCTGCAATAAACATACGTGTGCATGTGTCTTTATAGCAGCATGATTTATAGTCCTTTGGTTATATACCCCGTAATGGGATGGCTGGGTCAAATGGTATTTCTTGTTCTAGATCCCTGAGGAATCACCACACTGACTTCCACAAGGGTTGAACTAGTTTACAGTCCCACCAACAGTGTAAAAGTGTTCCTATTTCTCCACATCCTCTCCAGCACCTGTTGTTTCCTGACGTTTTAATGATCGCCATTCTAACTGGTGTGAGATGGTATCTCCTTGTGGTTTTGACTTGCATTTCTCTGATGGCCAGTGATGGTGAGCATTTTTTCATGTGTCTTTTGGCTACATAAATGTCTTCTTTTGAGAAGTGTCTGTTCATGTCCTTTGCCCACTTTTTGATGGGGTTGGTTGTTTTTTCTTGTAAATTTATTGGAGTTCATTGTAGATTCTGGATATTAGCCCTTTGTCAGATGAGTAGGTTGCAAAAATTTTCTCCCATTTTGTAGGTTGCCTGTTCACTCTGATGGTAGTTTCTTTTGCTGTGCAGAAGCTCTTTAGTTTCATTAGATTCCATTTGTCAGTTTTGGCTTTTGTTGCCATTGCTTTTGGTGTTTTAGACATGAAGTCCTTGCCCATGCCTATGTCCTGAATGGTAATGCCTAGGTTTTCTTCTAGGGTTTTTATGGTTTTAGGTCTAACGTTTAAGTCTTTAATACATCTTGAATTAATTTTTGTATAAGGTGTAAGGAAGGGATCCAGTTTCAGCTTTCTACATATGGCTAGCCAGTTTTCCCAGCACCATTTATTAAATAGGGAATCCTTTCCCCATTTCTTGTTTTTCTCAGGTTTGTCAAAGATCAGATAGTTGTAGATATGTGGCGTTATTTCTGAGGGCTCTGTTCTGTTCCATTGATCTATATCTCTGTTTTGGTACCAGTACCATGCTGTTTTGGTTACTGTAGCCTTGTAGTATAGTTTGAAGTCACGTACCGTGATGCCTCCAGCTTTGTTCTTTTGGCTTAGGATTGACTTGGTGATGTGGGCTCTTTTTTGGTGCCATATGAACTTTAAAGTAGTTTTTTCCAATTCTGTGAAGAAAGTCATTGGTAGCTTGATGAGGATGGCATTGAATCTATAAATTACCTTGGGCAGTATGGCCATTTTCACGATATTGATTCTTCCTACCCATGAGCATGGAATGTTCTTCCATTTGTTTGTATTCTCTTCTATTTCATCGAGCAGTGGTTTGTAGTTCTCCCTGAAGAGGTCCTTCACGTCCCTTGTAAGTTGGATTCCTAGGTATTTTATTCTCTTTGAAGCAATTGTGAATGGGCGTTCACTCATGATTTGGCTCTCTGTTTGTCTGTTATTGGTGTATAAGAATGCTTGTGATTTTTGTACATTGATTTTATATCCTGAGACTTTGCTGAAGTTGCTTATCAGCTTAAGGAGATTTTGGGCTGAGACAATGGGGTTTTCTAGATATACAATCATGTCATCTGCAAACAGGGACAATTTGAATTTCTCTTTTCCTAATTGAATGCCCTTTATTTCCTTCTCCTGCCTAATTGCCCTGGCCAGAACTTCCAACACTATGTTGAATAGGAGTGGTGAGAGAGGGCATCCCTCTCTTGTGCCAGTTTTCAAAGGGAAGGCTTCCATTTTTTGCCCATTCAGTATGATATTGGCTGTGCGTTTGTCATAGATAGCACTTATTATTTTGAGGTACATCCCATCAATACCTAATTTATTGAGAGTTTTTAGCATGAAGCCTTGTTGAATTTTGTCAAAGGGCTTTTCTGCATCTATTGAGATAATCATGTGGTTTTTGTCTTTGGTTCTGTTTATATGCTGGATTACATGTATTGATTTGCGTATATTGAACCAGCCTTGCATCCCAGGGATGAAGCCTACTTGAGCATGGTGGATAAGCTTTTTTATGTGCTGCTGGATTCGGTTTGCCAGTATTTTATTGAGGATTTTTGCATCAATATTCATCAGGGATATTGGTCTAAAATTCTCTGTTTTGGTTGTGTCTCTGTCAGGCTTTGGTATCAGGAGATGCTGGCCTCATAAAATGAGTTAGGGAGGATTCCCTCTTTTTCTATTGATTGGAATAGTTTCAGAAGGAATGGTACCAGTTCCTCTTTGTATCTCTGGTAGAATTCGGCTGTGAATCCATCTGGTCCTGGACATTTTTTGGTTGGTAAGCTATTGATTATTGCCACAGTTTCAGCTCCTGTTATTGGTCTATTCAGAGATTCAACTTCTTCCTGGTTTAGTCTTGGGAGAGTGTATGTGTCGAGGAATTTATCCATTTCTTCTAGATTTTCTAGTTTATTTGCGTAGAGGTGTTTGTAGTATTCTCTGATGGTAGTTTGTATTTCTTTGGGATCGGTGGTGATATCCCCTTTATCATTTTTGATTGCATCTATTTGATTCTTCTCTCTTTTTTTCTTTATTAATCTTGCTAGTGGTCTATCAATTTTGTTGATCCTTTCAAAAAACCAGCTCCTAGATTCATTAATTTTTTGAAGGGTTTTTTGTGTCTCTATTTCCTTCAGTTCTGCTCTGATTTTAGTTATTTCTTGCCTTCTGCTAGCTTTCAAATGTGTTTGCTCTTGCTTTTCTAGTTCTTTTAATTGTGATGTTAGTTTGTATTTCTGTGGGATCGGTATTTTAAATTGTCAGCATTATTATTTACAATTTGCTATGATATGTATTCTATCTTCACATCATTTTCAGTACTGGAGATATAAATTCTAATTTGTTTTATGCATTTTTTTGCAAATTTGACTCCACAAAAGTGTACTGTCACAATGTAGACTTTGTGTGTAATTGCTGTGAATGTGTGTACAACACTGAAACTTCCTCAATAAGCGAGGGGATATCCTTCATATACATCTGCATTTGTGGGAAAAAAAAAAAAAGTTCTCGAGATCTCAGCTCTTTGGGTGACTGCACATGCAGTGGTGACCCATTATGGTTTTTTATCTCATCCAAAGACTTAAGTTGTCTGTCATGGTATGTCAGATGACTGCAGTTATATAAGCTATTACTTTATGAATCCAGTTCATCTACTCATAATTGTTACACTTGTGTGACTGTTGTTAGTATATTTGAGTGTTTATCCTTGCACAAATACGTGTTACTATTGCCTATTTTATCATGTAATGTGGCCTGTGAAATGTCCAGTCATGTTTTTATGTTTCTCAAATGAATCCCTTTTAAAAAATGTAAATAAATGTCTTTTAAATAATTTTTAATTATTTTTTCCTAATAATATTTTCAGGATTTTGATCTTTTGGGATTTAAACTTTTGTGATTGTATCTTTTGCAATTGTGATCCTTTCTCTTCTGTTCAATGCAAGCTCCTGCTGGTGGTTGATTATAGCAGATTCTCCAAGAACCACCAGAGACTGTTGTGGTACCACAGAGGATACCTTGGAATTATTCATGCCTCCTTATCTTATGGACTTCCTGACAAATTGCTTATTTGCTCTGTGGTTTGAGAACATTTTATTTAGCTGCAGGGATTCTTGTTTACCTCGGAAGCACTAAGAAGCTCTGATGAGCTGGAAATGAACATGCCAATTCCACTGTGCTCATTGAGCACCTACTGCTGCTGGGGAGTGCACCAGGCACTTCCAAAACTCTCATCTCATTTAAACCTCATCTCATAAAACACCCTGGAGGTGGAGATCTTTCTTTCTTTAAGTACATTAAGGCTTGAAGAAGTTACGAAACTTGCCCAAAGTCACACAGTTAATCAACAGCAGCATCAGGAATCAAATCCAGATTTGTCCATCTCCTAAGACTGAACTGGAACTCTTTTTATTGCAAAAAACTCAAGTCCTTTTTGAAAAAAGAATAAGGTCCAGGCCCCAGAGGAACAGAGTTATTGAAAATTCACAATATGCTGGATTTATATGCATTGTTATCGCATTTATATGCATTGTTTCATTTTGTGTTTAAAACAATCCTACTCCTGCCAGGCTTTTCAACTGCCAAGTTAGAGATAAAGTAGCAGAGTCTAGAAGTGTCTAAAAGAGGTCAAGTATCTTGCATGAGGTTGCACCAGCTGAAAGTGCTGGAGTCAGGAGACGTGGACTAAAGTCCTGATACGTGCCTGTTGTCCCAACACAATTACCAGTAGTGCTTTTTTTTCACTGTTCAAAGGGTTCTGGTTGAGATGAAAAACTATATAGTCACCCTAACTACCATTCTAGTTCCTGCCACCTGGATGCCTTCTGATGCCTGAATCTCCAACATCTCCTTCAATTACTTCAATTACTCCTACCTTTCCAGTAAGTTATTTTTTTTGCTCAAGTTAATTAAGTCTGTGTTTTGCTTGCAGTCATAACAAAAATTTGAACGTGCCCATTGAAAATATTCACCAATAGGATTTTTTTTTTTTTTTTTTTTTTTGCAGAAGAGGTCTTTAATAATCAGGTGGCTAGGGTTTTCTACTGATAACATTCAGCCTCTTTTCCATATAATTCCCATGCTTGCTCAAAGGGTTTATGGACAAGTGTTCATAGTAGCATGGACTGAGGCTATTCTTGTAAGCATGACTTCCCCTCACCTGGGTTGACACAGTTACTGCCATTGTCCTGTGAGTACTGTTACAGAAACAGCAACCAGCCCTGAGGCCTTTTATGGTGCCTAATTCAGTGAGAGAATCAGCCAGCCTACCTGGAGGCAGACTGATTAAAATGTCATTCATTTTGGTGAGGTAGGAATTTGCTCTCACTGAAATTGACACCTAACCTAGATTTATGTGACTGAATATACTTTTCCAGTCTCTGATGCTTAGCCAATGTATGGATTTACCAAATGCCTTACATGCTGTTTTTTTTTTTTTTTTTTTTTTTTCCCCCAAGGAACAGTTGCCATTGCAATGAAGTTAGGCAATGGAAGGATGCCCATAGTATTCACTACCCCAGAGAAAACACATGGCCTTATGGAGGGGTGCGGGGCCTATTGAGGGCTCAGCCTTGAAATTAGCATAGAATTAGCGTAGAGACAACATCTCAGAATGGAACTGTATTTGGAGACAAGGTCTTTAAAGAGGTAATTAAGTTAAAATAAGGTCATTAGAGTAGATCCTAATCCAGTATTACCTATGTCTTTATAAAATGAGAAAATTAGGACAGACACACACAGATGAAAGACCCTGTGAAGACACAGAGAAGATGGCCGTTTATAAGCCAAGAAAATAAAGAGGCTTCAGAAGAAACCAGCCCTGTTGACACCTTGATCTTGGGCTTCTCTTCTCCAGAATTGTGAGAAAATAAATTTCTGTTGTTTAAGCCACCCAGCCTGTAGTACTTTGTCATGGCAGCCCTAGCAAACCAATGCACCTTCATTTATTCCTTCTTCAGTGCTCTCTTCCTTTACATAGATCCTGCTTTCTGGATGCTATCACTTTTCTTCTCTCTAAAGTGCTATTTTTAAACTGTTTTTTTTTGGGGGGGTGCAAAGTAGCCCTATTGATAACAAATTCCTTCAATTTTTGTTTTCTGGTCTGGGGATGTCTTTATTTCCCTTTTACTTTTGAAGGATAATTTTGCTTAATATAGAATTCGAGGTATGTTTTTTTCTGTCAACACTTTAAGCATTTAACCCCACCCTCTTCTTGATTGCATGTTTTCTGAAGATGAGACTGATATAATGCTCCTCCTTGCTCATCTAAAGGTAAGATGGAATTATTTACCCTCTGGCTTCCTTTAAGATTTCTACTTTGTCTTTGATTTTCTACAGTTTAAATATGATATGCCTAGATGTAAATCTTTTAGTATGTATCCTGTTTGGTGTTCTCTGATATTCCTGCATCTGTGGTTTAGTGTTTGTCTTTAATTTTGGAAAACACTCAGTCATTATTACTTCAACTATTTCTTCTTTTCTGTTCTGTTTCCTCACTCTGGTATTCCCATTATGTATATGTTACACTTTCTAAATGGTCCCAGAGCTCTTAGACATTCTGTTCTGTTTTGTTTTTACCCTCTTTTATCTTTCCTCTTTGGGTTTTGAAGTTTCAGTTAACATATTTTCAAGGTCACTGATTCTTTCCTTGGCTGTGCACAGTCTACTAATGAGCCCATTAAGATAGTCTTCATTTCTGTTACAGTGTTTTTTTGTGTCTGTGTGTGTTTGTGACTGGATCTTGCTCTGTTGCCCATGCTGAAGTGCAGTGGCATGATCCAAGCTCACTGCAGCCTTGATCTCCCAAGCTCAAGCAATCCTCCTGCCTCACCCTCCTGAGTAGCTAGGACTACAGGCATGTGACATCACACCCAGATACTTTTTAACATTTTTATAGAGATTGAGTTTCGCCATGTTGCCCAGGCTGGTCTCCAATCCCTGAGCTCAAGTGATCTTCCTACCTCAGCCTCCCAAAGTGCTAGGATTACAGGTGTGAGCCACCGTGCCCAGCCTCTGTCACAGTGTTTTTCATTTCTAGCATTTCTCTTTGAGTCTTAGAGTTTCCATCTCTCTGCTAACGTTACCCATTATTTCTGTCATGTTGTCTGCTTTTTACATAACAGTCCTTATCCTATTAATCATAGTTGTTTTATGTTCCACATTTAGTAATTCAAAAATCTCTGCTGTATTTCAGTCTGGTTCTGATACTTGCTTTGTCTCTTCAATTGTGTTTTTGACTTTCAGTAATGCTTATAATTTTTTTCTGTTGAACGTGGGACATGAGGTATGTGGTAGAAGGAGCTTAAGTAGATACGCCTTTAGTGTGAGGTTGTATGAACACATGGCTAAAAGTTAGGCTGTCTGCTGTTTGTTGTACCTGTGGTGTCATAAGCTAAAATTTCCTCTAATGTATCTACTGTTTTGTCTTAATCTGTTGTCATTGAGTGTCCTTAGAAAATCCTTCTAAAACAATGTCTGAGGCTTATAGTTTTCTTAGCTGTAACTTCTGTTATTATACAGGCACCCTGCTCATTCATGGGATGGTAAGGAATGAGGGGAGGGAAAATGTTCTCTATTCCTTTGATTATGTCTCAATTGCTTTTACGTAGCCAGTGTCCCTAGGCTATGACCTTCGCAAGTGTTTCCCAGCTTTCCCTTTCGTCCCTGCTTAGGTGAGACATAAAGGTTAATGGAGTCTGGACTTGGATGTATCCCTTCTCCCAGGTCAGTTAGATGCTGATAAAATAGATTCTCCTGAGATGTTTTAATAAGGAGAACAGAGATCTCTGAGCATAATTCAAAATGTCTACTTTTCTCCTCCCCTACTGGAAGCATGAAGGGGATGTTTCCCAAAATTCATTCTGAGAACCTATAGGGTCCTTTTTGTAAGTAAAGCCATGAAAGTTTGGGTCTTTCTGAAGACTGCCCCCTTCCCAAAGTTATTAACCCTCAAAGTAATCCACATGGAGCCTCCAGAAATTTTTCAGTTATAATTGAGTGTTTCTACTGGTATTGGTTCCAGCTGTGGACTTCTGCCCTCCATAAGCTGTGATTCTCTGTACTCACCTCTCTGCTACTCCAGGTTTAGGGGCAGAAGTTTGCCCAGTGACCTCAGTTCTCTGAAGGGTCCAAGAAGAGTTGTTGATATTTTTAGTTTATTTGTTTTTTATTTAGTTGTGAGAATGGAAGTGACAACTTCCAAGCTCTTCATATGTCAGACCCAAAACTGAGGTTGCATGAGTGTGTCCATTACAGTACTTTTAAGTAAATGAATCAATTTGAGTTGTGAAAGTAGAGATTACCTACAAATGAAGTGTTTTCACAAGCTCAGAGTCAAAGCAGGCTACTTGGCTAATGAATGTAGCAGAGAAGGAAAGAAGTTGGCTCTAGACTTAGAGTTGGGAAAAAACGGATTGAGATTCCAGCTCTGCCATGTCTTTTGAGGTGACCCAACTTCTTTGAGCCTCACTTTCTAAATTTGTGAACTAGAGAAAAAAGGGATAGTTCACAGAAAAATTTATAATTAATCATATCCTTCCTCTGTGTTGGATTTTTAATCAACAGAGAAAAAAATATGAGTCTCATGATAATAAAATATGATGGCTATGTTATCACCAGTTGACCAGTCCCATTAACACAGGACTCCCGTAGGCTCGAGAGTGGGCAAAGGGAACACAAATGTTTTTCTAAACTGTTTATCTCTGGTAAATTCAGAAGGAAACCCCTTCCCTCAACCCAGTTGAGCAATCCCACTAACACAGGACTCCTGTAGGCTTGAGAGTGGGCAAAGGGAACAGAAAAGTTTTTCTAAAACTGTTTATTTCTGGTAAATCCAGAAGGAACCTCCTTCCCTCAACCTCTATAGAAATACAAGGAACAAAATAAAGAGCACCCTGCCCTTAAAATCTACATTTCACCATTATTGTGAATATCAAATAAGGCAAAACAAGGAATAGTAATTGATATGGTTTGGCTGTGTCCCCACCCAAATCTCATCTTGAATTGTAGCTCTCATAATTCCCACATGTTGAGAGAGAGACCCGGTGGGAGGTAATAGAATCATAGGGGTGAGTCTTTCCTGTGCTGTTCTCATCAGAGTGAATAAGTCTCATGAGATCTGAAGGTTTTATAAAAGGGAGTTCTCCTGCACATGATCTCTCTTGCCTGCCGCCATGTACGATGTGACTTTCCACCTCATTAGCCTTCTGCCATGATTGTGAGGCCTCCCCAGTCATGTGGAACTGAATCAATTCAACCTCTTTCCTTTATAAATTATCCAGTCTCAGGTATGTGTTTATTAGCAGCGTGAGTACACACTAATACAGTAATGATAATGATTGGCAATGCTTTTTGATTAGTTACTTGCTGTGGTCCACGCATTGTGCTAAGTGCTCTATGTGCTATTCTCTAAACAACCCTATTAGAATTACATTCTTACTACTCCCTTTGTATAGAAAACTGAAACCTATAAGGATTCAGTAATTCACCCAGGTCACTCATCCATCATATGACTTAGTTCACATTCAGTTTTTAGGTGTTGTCTAGGCGAAAAGAATCTTTAGAGCCCTGAGGAAAAAGTTTAAAATCCCCCAGGAGAGACAGGAGCTAGCACAGAGCCTGACACATGAAAGGCACTTCATACGTTTTGGTGGAAGTTAAGGCACGTGTTCAGAAATCACTGCATGCTTCACTCACTGCGTTTAAATGTGTACAGTTGCACACTTCACAACTAGACAGTGTACCCCCTGCAGGGATGGAATAATTATTTTTAAAAATTTTAATTGACATATAATGATTATACATATTTATGAGGTACAGAGTGATTTTCCATACATGGATACAATATGTAATTGTATATAAGTAGCATATCTATCACCTCAAATATTTATCATTTCTTTGTTTGGGGAACATTCTAAATCCTTTCTACTACCTATTTGAAATTCTCTCTAGTAACTATTTGAAAATATATATTATTGTTAACTGTGGTCATGCTCAGTGCACTAGAACTGATTCCTCCCATCTAGCTGTAATTCTGTGTTTGTTAACCAACATCTCCCTATCTTCCCACTCCTGCAAACCTACACTTCTCATTCTCTAGCAACCACTGTTCTACTCTCTACTTTTAGGAGATCAAAGAGAGTGAGACAGTGGTAACTAGAGGCAGGAAGGGTAGGAGGGAGGAGGGATAGGAAGATGTTGGGACAGCTAGTTTACTTCACTGAACCTACTTGCTATAGGACTGAGTTCTTTGCAGTACTGGGTACATATAAGATTTATTGATAAATGCCTTCCAACTTTTAGTAATTCAGTGTTTTGGAGGGGAAGAAAGAGTAAATTAGTCAAGTAAAGTGTGTATGATAACCAAGATATGAAAATAACCCAAGTGCCTATTGATGCATGAATGAAGAAAATGTGGTACACACACACACACACACACACACACACACACACACACACACAATGGGATATTATTCAGCCTTATAAAAGAAGGAAATCTTGCCACTTGCAACAACATGGATGAACCTAGGGGACATTATGCTATGTGAAATAAGCCTGAAACAGAAAGACAGATATTATATCATTTCAGTTATAGGTGGAATCTAAAGAAGTTGAATTCACAGAAACAAGTAGAAGGGTGGTTCCAGGGGTTAGGGGGTGAGGGAAATGGGGAGATTTGGGTAAAATGGTACAAACTTTCAGTTACAAGATGAATAAGTTGTGGATATCCAATGTACAGCATGGTGACTGGAGTCAATAACAGCATATCATACACTTAAGATTTACTAAGAGAATAGATCTTAAATGTTCTTGTTACCAAAAAAAAGATAATCATGTAAGGTGATAGATATGTTAATTAGCTTAATTGTGGTAATGATTTCACAACGCATATGTATATTAAAACATCATATTTTATACCTTGAATATACACAACTTTCATTTGCAAATTATATCTCAGTAAAGCTGAGGGGGAGGCAAAGCACGTGTGTGCGTCTGCACGCATGTATGAATGTATTTTCCTTAAGCAGTCGGGTGGAGTAATGGGAAGACAGAGATGGGGAAGGATTAGCATTCATTAAAAAACCTCCTGTGTTAAGAGCTGTGTGCATGTTTTTCTCTGGTGGCCTTTTAGGGAGTAGGAAATGTGACATGACTAGATACTGTCTGGCCCCCAGCAATCCACAAATATTAGTAAAGCACCTTCTATATAATGGGAACTGTGCTGGGGAAACCAATCTAAGAAAGCCCCTGTTCTCACAGGGCACCAGAGAGAGTAAATCGATTAGAACACAGTGATATAAGCTGTAAGTATTACTATGTGGGGAAGACAATGTGCTTTGGTGGCACATGAGAGGACTATGAACTGGGGGCTAAAGAGGAGTTTTCCCAGACAAGGTGATGTCTCAGCTGAGACATCTGACAAGTGAGGAGGTAGAGGCAGCAGAATGTACGAGGCCCAAATCACTGATGTCAGTTATTAATGTTATTGTTATCTCACTTGGTGTTACGGGCTTGAGAATCAATAAAATCCTGGTTTTGCCACCTCTGAATGTATGACCTTGGGTAAGCCACCTGATCTTTCTGAGCCTCTGTCTTGCTCTCTGCATTACAACGACACCCTACATAACTTGTAATAGTGAAATGAAAAGAAAATGAGTTGGCAGATGCACAGAACCAACTCTCTTCCTGGCATTTAAAAGTGCTACAACATATTTCTCTATCCTCTTCAAAGGGTTTAACATTTTTTTTAATTTTCTGGATTCTAGAGTCTTCTTGGACACCAGATCACTCCCAACAACTAACATTTGCAGAGAGTTATGAGAAGCTGGGCAAACATGCTATATATAATAATTACGTGAGAGCAACTAACTGGCAGGCCACACAGCAAGGTCCTCCTGAGCTATTATGTAAATGTGCACACTATTCATTCCAGGAAGAGTCCATAAAGCAAATTCACAAGTTAGTGAAGGCCTGTTATAAATCAGTAAATAACCATGCACTGTAATTGCAGGCTTTTTTTTTTTTTCAGACGGAGTCTCGCTGTCTCCCAGGCTGGAGTTCAGTGGCGCAGTCTCGGCTCACTGCAAGCTCTGCCTCCCGGGTTCTCGCCATTCTCCTGCCTCAGCCTCCCGAGTAGCTGGGACTACAGGTGCCCGCCACCACGCCCGGCTAATTTTTTGTATTTTTAGTAGACATGGGGTTTCACCCTGTTAGCCAGGATGGTCTCGATCTCCTGACCTCATGATCTGCCCGCCTCGGCCTCCCGAAGTGCTGGGATTACAGGTGTGAGCCACCGCGCCTGGCCAATTCCAGGCTTTTAACACTAAATGTGCACAGTATCTATACCTTATCTGATTTTTAGACTTTTCTTTAAAGTGCATACTTTATATCCACAAGAAAAAAATTAAAATATTTTTGGTTTAACACTTCAAAGATGGCTGGGGATAGATAAACCTTATCCAAGTTCGAATCTAGGCTTCTCCTCAAACTGCCTTTGGGTCGATGAGTACCTTGTAGTATGTTTGACACAAAATCAGTATCTGTCATGCACTCTTAGGTAAATGATAATTTTCTACTGAAAACTATTTCCTTAGTGATGGTAAATCTCCAACTACTGTTGACAGATTCAATTTTTGCAAAGTGCCAAAAAGCCTAAAACATGTAGGGAAGTATAATTCAGCTTCACAGGTATTATTGAGCAGTTTGCTTGTTTGCTCTCAGATTCGCCCCTCTCCCATTCTTTTTCTTGCAAACAGGTTCTCCATGTTTGACTTTATGAGTCAAGTTCAGCCAAAGGGAAGTCTATTAGGAGATAGGAGAGTAGGAAGTGTGTAATTGACATTGTTAGTGCCTCACTCAGATTCCCAGGGTCTCTTTTCAGTTCAGGGTGCCTATCCCCCAGCAGCTGAAGGCTCACACTTGTGATCTTCCCTGAGGAATTGGTCTTTAGTGGCTGTAGCCATGTCACCAGAGGTGTTTTGAGGTTACACAACCCCCTTGGAATCATATCTAATAATTGACTTCTGTGCAGTGGACAAAAGCTCATCTCCCTTGCCTCAAGGCAGGACAAACACTGGAATGCAATTTTTACCCCCAAAGCTTCCTGCAGGATCTGGCCATAATTAGATGTCACCTAGAAGCCTATCCTTGCTTACATTCTTTCCTTTTTTCATCCTTGCTTCCCTGGCCATTCAGATTTCTCCTGGGAGCCTGTGTTAGTAAATGACTTATACGCAATTCCCTGTTTCAGGCTCTGCTTCCAGGACACCAGCCTAGGTCAAGGAGAGAAGCCAAGGTATGTCTTCCCTTTTCACTCTACCTCTGGTGGAGTCTGATGCCGAAGTTCAGGCTCCTTCATTATTCCTGCTCTCACCCTGGTAGCTTGCATTGGTTCTGGCTCCCTCCTGGTCACTCTAGATCCTATGAGATGGCTCTGTTCTTTATGGTTTCAGCTGCCTTCTGGAGTTTGTCTCTGGCCCCATGTGCCCAACATTTTGGCTGGATCCTTGGGAGGCCTCTCCTCCAAGGTTCTGAATCTCTTGGGCAATGCCACCTCCTGGACATTGTCATGCTCCTTGGCCCATCAGTTCTAGGGGTGGCAGCAGCCTCCTATAGTTGTTCATCTCTGGGTTGCCTTACCTTCTCCTGGTTTCTGCTTTTCCAACACCTCTGTAAATTAGGCCCTCCCATTAAATTCCTTCTATTGAGCTCCATGGCATGGATGTTCCTCTGTGTTCCTTGACTTGTCCCCTGGAATCCTTGTCTTGTGCTATGCCATTGCCTTCAGTCTTCCTTGCAATTAGGTCAGCCACCGACTAGTTTGGGCCAATGCAACGTGCGTGGAACCCGTAAAACCTCTAACAATTCTCTGCACCCTCTCCTCATTCATCTGCTGACAGATGCCTGAAGTCTGATGGAAGATTTTGAGAACCTGGGGCATGGCTGATCCCCAGACACAAGGAGCCTGAGTAGATAAAGACTGTGTAGAGCAGAGTCTTTACTCACACCCCACCCCCTGTAATCTTCAATGGACTGTGGCATGCATGAGAAATAATATGTCTCCAATTTGTGATGCATATAGGAAAACAATAGAAAGCAAAAATCAGAAGTGTGGTATATTAGTGAGCTATTCCTCCACTAATGCTGTGTGATTAAGCAATCCAAAACTCAATGGCTTACAAGAACATTTATTCCTATGCTCTTGGATCTGCCGCCAACTGCAGTTCAGCTTATGTGGGCTGGTCTCTCTGCTGGCTGATCTGCTCCAGGCAGCAGGCTTAGCTTCAGGCTGAGGTTGGTTTCTTCACTTGTATTCATTTTGGGGCCCAGGTTGAAGGTGTCATTGCTTTCCAGGGATTAAACTTCTCAAGGCAAATTGCTAGAGTTCAGGAATTCAGCCAAACATGCAAGCACATTTAAACAGTACCTGCATGATGTGCTCTTATTAAATCTGCTCACTTTCTGTTGTTTAAGCAAGAGTTGATGGAGCAGGAAAATATAATCTACCCCACAGGGAGGGGGAGGAGAATAAAAATTTGCTGAAAAATCATCTAATAAAAGATATGGAACTGCACAGAATTATCACTGTCACAACTCCTGGTCTTGAATTTTCCCCAGGAATATCACTGGCCTCATCCTCTCTCCTGTCCTGAAGAAATGAGTTCCATGAATTCCTCTTCTTTCCAGACTCAGCATTTCTTATTTATGTATGTATTTAAATTATACTTTAAGTTTTGGGATACATGTGCAGAATGTGCAGGTTTGTTACATAGGTATACACATGCCATGGTGGTTTGCTGCACCCATTAACCTGTCATCTACATTAGGTATTTATCCTAATGCTATCCCTCCCCTAGCCCCACATCCCCTGACAGGCCCCAGTGTGTGATGTTTCCCTCCCTGTGTCCAAGTGTTCTCCTTGTTCAACTCCCACTTATGAGTGAGAACATGTGGTGTTTGGTTTTCTGTTCCTGTGTTCATTTGCTGAGAATGATGGTTTCCAGCTTCATCCATGTCCCTGCAAAGGGACTCATCCTTTTTTATGGCTACATAGTATTCCATGGTGTATATGTGCCACATTTTCTTTATCCAATCTATCATTGATGGGCATTTGGGTTGGTTCCAAGTCTTTGCTATTGTGAATAGTGCTGCAATAAACATACATGTGCATGTGTCTTTATAGTAGCATGATTTATGACCCTTTGGGTATATACCCAGTAATGGGATTGCTGGGTCAAATGGTATTTCTGGTTCTAGATCCTGAGGAATCGCCACATTGGTCTTCCACAATTCTGCTAAAATGTAAGGTCCTCAAGGGAAAGAATTCTACCTCCTTTTCAGATTCAATAAATATTAATTGAACTGTTGTCATGTGCCAATCCTTTCACTAAACATGGTTACTGAGCCAAAGCCGACACGCTTCCTGTTCTCATGGAGCTGATTGGTTAGTGGGTGAAATAGTATTTAAATTAGCACAACGGTGTAGACTAATGGTCAAAGCTGCTGAGAAGAAAAAGTCCTGGTGTTATAAGAACTCATGACAGGGGAGCTAATCTGGTTGGAGATTTAAGCACAGAAAAGGCTCCCCTTTGCTGAGATTGCACCACTGCACTCCAGCCTGGGTGACAGAGTGAGACTCTGTCTCAAAAAAGAAAGAAAAGAAAAGAAAAGAAAAGGCTCCCCCTTTGAATGTGATGTTTGAGCTGAATTTGAAGTTCTAATTCCCCTTTTGACCATGCCAAATACCTAGAAAAACACTTGGCACAAAGTAAGTGCTCAAAAATATTGGCTCAAGGAAATAGTAATAGGCTATTGATAAATGTTGTAGATGAGAATATTTACATACATTGCAGTTTCAGCCCTTGGCACATTTTATCTCATTTAACCTCACAATAATAAAATATATTCTATAATTATAAGTCTCATTTTATAGATAAAGAAACTGAAACACAGAGACGTTAAGTAATTTTTCTAAGGTCATACATCCAGGAAGAGATGGAGTTGGAATTTGAACCCAAGCCTTCTGGCTCCAGAGTTCCAGCTTGTAGTGACTACATTCTTGGATAAGATCATCTCTTTTCCATGCACCAGCTTTGTGCTAGCTATTATGCTTGCACTGTTTCATATCATACCTGGGAGAGGTAGGTACTATTTTATTTTCTTTTTTAATAGATACTATAATTGGAACTGAGGGATAGAAATGCCTCCAACTAAAATCATGAAGGTCACAAGTAGCACTGTCAAAAATAGAGCCAACTTTGTTCTATAACCTGTACCTGGAGCCTTTCCATATTGCCAAACTGCCAACTGGTGACTGAGATGGTGACACTGATGGTCAAGATACTATGGAAAATGACAAGAAGAAAAAGGTAGGGTGCAGGGAAAGTGCAGGCTTCTGTTAGACCTTCCGCCTTCTTCTTGGGACTTGGGCTTTTAAAATAATGTAGAAGGTAAAGACAATCAGCAACTCATGAACACCCTGAAGCAAATTTCCATTTCTTTATGATTCTACCTTCCCCATGTCACTTTGCATTTGTAAAAAGCATGGCAACATTGCAATCACTTGTAATACTGTCTGATTAGAAGCTGAATCCATTTTCCTGTGCAAATATGAAGTTTCCCATTGTATGAAAATGTTATAGAAAATTACCCGTACTAAATGGAAATTTTTAAAGAAAAATTACAAGATGCACCTACAGGTTTGAAATCTAGTTTTTTTTTTTTTCAAGTGGATGGAAAGAATATTGAGCTATTGTTACATGTTCTAAAAGGTGGGTGAGTAGGAAAATGACTAAAGAGGGGAGGCGATTGCTGAAATCTGTGCTGACTTAGCTACTGAGCTGAAAGATGAAAGTAACAAGACCTAAGCTGTCTCTGTAGATTCCAGACCAATCATGTTAATTGGAAGCTGGAAGGAGGAAATGGTCACAATCAACAGATTTATCACCCAAAGGGCTGAGCAGTTCATAAATTTAATCCAGCAAAGGAATTGGAAAATAGAATTGATGCTTATAAAAATCAGGAGTGGAGGTGGGGTCCTTTCCTAAACAACCCTTAGCAGCCAGATGGGCAACAGTGCTTGGACATATTTTATTTGAAGCTATTAGAAATATGAAAATGCAGCTTCCTCCCAGCCCTTGGCTGAAGTATTGTAGCTTCGTTTTTATAATCCTTATAAAAGAAGAGCAATAAAGAGACACAAACAGGGTAGTTAAGTTTAATGTCGGTAAAAACCAGACACCTGAATATATGTAATTTATTTTCTTAAAATCTTGCTCAATTGAGGCTGCTATTAATTAGTATGAAAATGTATTGCAGAGCCAATTTTGCATGAAGTTTGTTATCGTGGCTACTTTATGAAAAGGAAAGACAAATCAACCAGAAAGATCTTTGTGACTTCATTGTAAAAAGGAGGTGGAGGGAAGTCATCAAAACAACCTAAGGACTTCATCTAGGAAAACAACCATGTGAGATCCCAGATCTCAAGAATTCAGGAGGCTTCCTCCACCATGCGGATGAGAGGGTAGGGGGAGCACTGGGGGAGGAGAAACCCACACCAATTGAGGTCCTATGGTGTCCAGGAACAGGGCCATGTGCTTTCCAGGGGTCAGGCACTTGTGACTGTCTGCATTTTTCAGATGAGAAAACAGGCTCAGGTAAGAGCCTCAGCCCCAGTGATAGAACTTACTAAGGGACAAGCCAAGATTCAAACACAGGTGAGTCTATTCCAGACTCCACATTTGACTAGTGATTGGCTATTTCTAAATACAAAGTCTGGATTCCACTACCCACTGTGTTTTGTTTGCTTCCAAGCAGCCAAACTATTTATCTGGCTTATTGGAACATCAGGGAGGCAGAAGTTGGAAATGGTCAAATTACTGTAACTCGTCTAAAGCCTTCATTTACCTGTCTGCGGAATGAGTAGGGCTCTCTCCACTTACTGCTTGCTTTATTTGCACCATTCATCACCACGGGACCAGGTGGAGATAAGTGAGTTAATAAAACCCAATTGAACAACTACCATTTCTATGGCCAGCTGTTGCTCAATAAATATTTAACAAAGAACATGGTCACAGCTAAAAAATAATTCTTGAAGGTGATCGGATCTAACCATATTATATTTTCTTCCTTTTGATAAAGATATCCCTTACTGAGTGGCTTGATTTTGTTTGTTTGTTTTTCAAAGAGGGGCAAAAGCATGGCTTTGGCTTTACCAGTATGACGGAAGGAAAAGAGCCAGGCTGTTATTCTGTCATTGGAAAGAGAGGTTCGGGCCTCTTCTTTTTTGCTCATGTGCTGTGTACCACTGAGCAAGTTACTTTACCTTCTCACCCTCAGGTTCTTCGTATATAAAATAAGAGTCATAATTCAACTTGGCGTTTTGTGGGGTTCAAATAAGAGAACACATTGGAAGTGTTTGGAACTGGGCCAAATCACATTAAATACTCAGTACGTACCAGTCCTTCCCTCAGGCGTCATCTCAACTTTTAGGATATAATAATAACTACTAAAGTTCCACATTGTTTTATGTACATAATAAATTGGCTTCATGGCTTTTTATTTCACCCAATCTTCACTCCAAATGTGTGAGGTTGGCAGGAAAGAAGCAGGCATCCACACCTGCGTACACGGATGAGCATATTGAGGTGAAGGGAGATAAAGTGCCCGTCTGGGCCACACAGCAAGTAAGAGTTGCCCTGGGCTGTTCCTAGGATCCATGCCCTGGAGTGCCAGGTAGGCTCATTTCCATTGCCCCACATACAACATCAACTCCACCTTCCCCTGTTCATGTTGACACCTCACTTACCCATTCACTGCCCTGCTTCATGTGCACAATGGCAACTGCAGCTCAACCTTGCAGAATTGACTGGGTAGCATAAGCAATGACCTCAACACTGTGTGAGTGCAGTGCTCAGTAACAGGCAGGATGACCAACTTATTATAACTCCACCTAGTAGTGATTGTCCTGTGGCCAATAAACATCAATCTTTGCATTTAGGCACCGACATAAATATCCTGTCTACAACGGTCCCTATTTCATACAGGAATGTATACATACAGAATTGAAAGAAGACAGAAAAAAACAGGCTCCTTTGGCATATCAGTGGGAAAATCAATCTGAAAATCTTCTCTGCTTTCTCAAATTGGGAAAATGTTCATCGACAGCACTGAAAATTGGAGGAATAATGTAATGCCTGCTGAGGAAAGTAGACAACACAGAGCTGATGTGTGACCCTCATTGGCTATTAAACTCTGATTTGCCGAATGGTGTATTCCTTCAGAAAGCAGACTTTCTCACCAAAATAGGCAATAGAAATGTTCCCATGATTAACAAGGTGGCAACATGTGACCAATAATTGATAGAGTCAGCAAATACAGCTAACAGCTGGCCTGAAAACATTGGAGAAACAATGTATGAACCTCTGCTCAATTCACAAGGGGAGGGGATGCAAGTCCTAGCACAATAACCATATTTCTTACTTGCTTTGTCCAGATAAAATCTTACTCTAGATTAAGAGGTGGTTTCCTTGTTGCTCCTACATCCTGATTAGAGAAACATAAGCTCTTCTGTGATTATCTCTGCAATCTAGTAGCTGCTGAAGAAGAAACAAAGCAACAAGGTCCTGATGCTATAAATGTTGATAACTTTATACACCAACTCTTTATTGATGCACACTAGTTCAAAGGGCCCTGGAATTCGGTTGTACATTTTAGATGATTGATAATGCAACTTCTGATCGAGCTGATCATTAGATAATCACTAGAGCATTACAAAGAGAGTATAAAAAGAAGGAAAGGGAGGAATTATGTATGTACTAGAAAGAAGAAAGTGCATAAGGAAGAGAAGAGGAGAAAGAGAGGGAAAGAGAGAGGCTAAGATTGAAGGAATTAGAAAGAATAGAAGCTGTCAGTTATTTGGCATTTATTATGATACAGGCAGGTTGTTGAGGGCCTCACAAACATGTTCTCATTTAATATTAAGGGTAGAACTATAAGTTAGCTACTATTATTTTACAGAGGAGAAAATGTACTAGAGAAGGTTATATAACTTAACCAAGGTCACTCAGTAAGTAATTGGAAAAACAAGGATTAGAACCTAGGAGGGAGGAGAGAAGGAAGAAAAATGAGAGGAAAAGAGGAAAGTTAGTTTTAGAGAATGACTGGTACAGATTGCCAGCTGCTTTGTTAGAAAATTGGTGGCTTTTCTATCATAGGCAAATGGGCATAAACAAAGAGGCACTTTGATTGTGCCAAACTTAACTTTCCGCCCCAGAAAGTAAAACTCCAATTAGAAGTGAGACTGGACTGGAGGTTCATGCTTGCTAACAGGGATGGAGAACACCAGCTTGATGGGCCAATTCATTAGTGGGGGCCACTGTCTGCAAATTCAAAAGACTGGAGAAGGATTGTGCAAGCTACCACAGCCCTGGGCCTTTTTTGCATGCTAGAAAGAAAAACTCCAGGGAGCAGGGAACATAATATCTCAAAATAATATTTCAACATCTATTTAGTTAAAAGAGCTAGGAATACATGAAAGTTCTAAGTAATCACCCTTTCCTGGGCTGGGAGAGATGGACACTAAACATAATCACACTGGAATCACAGTAGATTATTTTCCCTAAAAATAAATAGAAATATAAGGAACAAATGCAATGAGATTATTTAAAAACAGCTCAGGCTTTCTTTGGCCCAAGGAAGAAAACCTCTACTAGAAGCAAAAGTTGAATAAAGGACCAGACACAAATATACCCCCATTATGTATTTGTCAAATAGTCAGGGCAGGTCACTGTGGGAGGTACTGGAACACAGTCTCTGTCCTCAAGGGGCTAGTGTCCAGGTTAATGTCGAGCCAAAATTCCCACCTGGGTTCTTGGACTCCCGAATTCCAACAATTCTGCTTTCTGACTGCCACCCAGCCTGTCAACCTTAACACTCAGCTTTGCTTCAAGCAAGTATTTGATATTTGTCATTTTGGCATCTTTGACTGAAGTTTCTTATAAAACAGAAGAGGGACATTTAAAAATGTATTGGGGACCAGATATGGTGGCTTGCACCTGTAATCCTTGCACTTTGGGAAGCCAAGGCAGGAGGATCGCTTGAGCCCTGGAGTTTGAGACCAGGCTAAGCAACAAAGAAAGAACCTGTCTCTAATAAAATAAAACAAACAAACAAATAAATAAAAATATATTGGGCATGAATGTGCTGATTTATTTATTCAGTATAAGTTTATGGAACCCTGGACCCTGGGGCATCAGCAGTGGACCAGAGAGACAGGTCCTTGTGGTCATGCAGAGGGACACACAAAGGGATGCAGACACAGCCTCAGGGAGAGGAAAAGGAAGGATGTGGGCATGGTCCTGAGACACAGTCTAAATGCAGCAGGTGGGTTACTTTAGCAGAGGGTCTCAGGTCATTTCTGTGAGCAGGGAAAATTTAATGAACGTCATCAGGATGAGAGAAAGGTGACAGAAAACCTCCACGTCTCAGCAACAGCATGGATGAGGCCCTGAGGATGGAAAGGTGACTGCCTACAGCTGGAGCCAGAGGCTGGGGCCTGCTCTCTGCTCATTTCATCTCCTTTAATCCTTACATCCATTTAAGTACAATGTCTACTTCAGGGATGATACAGAGCAAGGGGCAGATTGGAGTCCAACAGCTTTCCGTGATCGGTAGCCAGGGTTCTTTGGTAAGTGGGGAGAAATTACAGCCCCTGCTGCTCTGTCTGGACTCCTCCATTGCCTCTGGACATGAACGCTGGGCTGTTTCACATCAAGCAGCTCACCTCAAAGTGCTCTGGCCACATTAACATTGCAGTTTGGAATTTAGAGGCTTACGATTTCTCTCCTTGATTCTATCAGCCTCGCCCTCTCCAGCCACTTAGCTCAATCCCACCCTTTCACTCTCTACCTTCTATTGTGGTCACTCATCGCCCCATGGGGTTCTGGCCTCCTCCTCTGTCTGTCCCTGAGTACCAAACCCAGTACTGTTATACAGCTGATTTCTAGCACACCTTTGGAAAATCAGGAAATAAAGGAGTAGAATACACAAGTCTACTTGCCCAGACTTTCTGCCGCCCATGGCCTGGCATATGTTCTTAGGAGACTGCTTTCTGCACCAAGCAGAGAACAAGCACTGGCAAGAAATAAGCATGGCAAGAACTCATTCTCCATCTGGGCCCTTCCCAGCCCCTACACACACTCCCTCGCCCCCCTCCTCAGAAGCACAAGCTGCCACGCTAATGAACACGTTCCCCCTCTGTCAGATCAACTTCCAAGAGGAATCCTGCCTTCAGACAGTTCACTTTTTCACCTTCAGAGCTATTCTGAGCTGGTAGCTCATTTACTTGCACGTTTGGTGAGCGGGTTGATGGCGTCCCTGGAGACTCATTCATTTGCGCAGTTAAAGGGAGCTGGGAAGGCGGTCTTAGCACAGTCAGGTGCAGGGGGTGGGGCTCTTGGGCCCAGCCTGCGTGGGTTTCACACAGTTTCAGCCCCTTTGCCCAGGGGTTGGCAGGCTGGCTACTTTTGTGCCATTGGTTCAGGGTGGCTCAGGAGGGGACTTGGGGCTATGGGACTTGTTGTAGGCGGAAAAAAGGCCCCCCAGCGATGTCCACATCTTGATGCCTAAAACTGCAACTATTTCTTTACATGGCCAAAGAGATATTGCAGATATGATTGAGATGCATACATTATTATGCATGATTCAAGTGTGCCCAATGTAATCACAAGAGTCTTTTTATTTTATTTTTTTGAGATGGAGTCTTGCTCTGTCACCCAGCCTGGAGTGCAATGGTGTGATCTCGGTTCACTGCAACCTCTGCCTCCCAGGTTCAAGCGATTCTCCTGCCTCAGCCTCCTGAGGAGCTGGGATTACAGGTGTGCACCACTGTGCCCAGCTAATTTTTGTATTTTTAGTAGAGATGGGGTTTTGCCATACTGGCTAGGCTGGTTTCGAACTCCTGACCTCAGGTGACCTGTCCGCCTCAGCCTCCCAAAGTGCTAGGATTACAGGAGTGAGCCACTGCGCCCGGCCAAGAGTACTTATAAGTAGACTAGGGAGGTAGAAGAGTGAAGCAGAGAGATTGGAAGATGATGTGCTGCTGGCTTTGAAGACAGAGGAAGGGGGCACAATCAAGAAAGGCAGGCACATTCCTTCAACATTGAAAGCTGGGAAAGACAAACGGGTTCTCTCCTGAAGCCCCCAGAAGGAATCCAACCTTACTGACACCCTGATTTTACACAGACCCACTGTAGATCTTTTACCTCCAGAACTGTAAGATAACAAATTTTATGTTGTCTTAAACTGCTGAGACTGTGGCAATGTGTTACAACAGCAGTATAAGCTAACACAGGAGTCTTAGCGAAAACGTCAGAGCCCTCAAAGCAAGGTGTTCACTCATTCCTTGCCCTGTTGCTGTGTTCTCTCATTTGGTGCATACACAAACAGTGAGAGCAACTCTCTGCAAGGCCATCTGTCAGAGGCCGGGGAAATGATGATAGGTTGACTGCTTCCCATCGTTCAGCCTTTACGGGAAGCTGACAGGGTGCTAGCAGCAAAGGGCCATGCATGCTAGCACACTGGAGTGTGTAAGGTCGCAGGTAAGCCCAGCAGGGGTGCAGTAGAGGGGAACTTAATTTCGTCACAAAGCATTCAGGAAGGTTCCCGGAAGAGGTGAAACTGGAGTGAGGCCTTAAAGGATGAATAAGTGCCAGTCATGTGTGAGAGGAACAAAGGTATCCAGGCAGCAGGAACAGTGTGTGCAGGGGCATAGAAGCATGAAAGACCTTGGATTTCCTTTCTCTTCTTTTTCTTTTTCTTTTTTTATTTTTGAGATGGAGTGTCACTCTATCACCCAGGCTGGAGTGCAGTGGTGCAATCTCGGCTCACTGCAACCTCCACCTCCTGGGTTCAAGCAATTCTGTCTCAACCTCCTGAGTAGCTGGGACTACAGGGGCACACCACCACATCTGGCTTATTTATTTATTTTTGATGGAGTCTTGCTCTGTCGCCCAGGCTGGGGTGCAAGGGCGTGGTCTCGGCTCACTGCAATCTCCACATCCCAGGCTCAAGTGATTCTCCTGCCTCAGCCTCCTGAGTGGCTGGGATTACAGGCACCTGCCACACATCTGGCTAATTTTTGTATTTTCAGTAGAGACAGGGTTTTACCATGTTGTTCAGGCTGGTCTCGAACCCCTGACCTCAAGTGATCTGCCCACCTCAGCCTCCCAAAGTGCTGGGATTACAGGAATGAGGCACTGTGCCTGGCCAACATTGGATTTCTTAAGGCGCTTGGTATCCCAGAAGCATCGGGTACAGAGTGGGTAGGAAAGTGAGAATATGAGGCTAGGCAGGAAGGCAGAGCCACATCGAAGACAGTCTTGCTCAAGAGATGAAGGAGCTGGAATCTTCTCCTCTCCCACTAAAGTATTTCCAAAGCAGAGGCACATGGTCACGTTTGAGAAGTCTCAGAAAGAAGTAGTCCAAGTAGCTCAATGCTAGCTTGAAATGGATTTGAAGTCTGTCATATTTATTCTTAAAAAAAATCAATGGGCAGGGCACAGTGGCTCACGCCTATAATCCCAGCACTTTGGGAGGCCAAGGCAGGCAGATCACGAGGTCAGGAGTTCAAGATCAGCCTCACCAACATGGTGAAACCGCATCTCTACTAAAAATACAAAAATTAGCTGTGCATGGTGGCACGCACCTGTAATCCCAGCTACTCAGGAGGCTGATGCAGGAGAATTGCTTGAACCCGGGAAGTGGAGGTTGCAATGAGCCAAGATTGTGTCATTGCACTCCAGCCTGGGTGACAGAGTAAGACTCCATCTAAAAAACAAACAAACAAACAAAAAATGTACACTGAGCCCTTTTTTCCTCAAAATAGCTGTTTCTTTAATCTAAATTTGTTTTCTATCAAGCTTTCCTAGAAAAAATATACAATCCAGAAAGATTTGCCTTCTTTTCCTTAAGTTTGTATACCACTCTTCAACCCTTGTTGTTTCAGTTTGAGAACTACTGTTGATGTGGAGGTTCTTGAAGGGTTATAAGATGATGTCCCAGTAAGAGAAAGTATGGGAAATTCAAAGTTTAACATCTGACTCCCATCAGAGTCAGATGAGAACACATAGAGCAGCGCATAGTGAAAACAAAAGCAAAAGCCACAATGCATCAAGCTTGAAGCTGCTGTTCAGACTCAGGATGGGAGACGTGACCAAGAGAATGCAGAAGTGACCTACCTGCCTTAACTGAACATCAAATCAGATGGGTCTGGTGTACACATACTGGGTGTAATGGGGTGAATATTACCCTCCCACCCCGAATTCCTGCCACCTGAAACCTCAGAATGTGAACTTATTTGGAAATAGGGTCTGTACAGATGTTATTAGTTAAGATGAATCCATACTGGATTAGGGTGGGCCCTAAATCCAATGACTAGCATCCTTATACAAGCACACAGGGAGGAGACCTCATGAAGATGGGGATAGAGATAGCAGTGAGATGGCTACATGTCAAGGAACATCAAGGGTTTCCAGGAGCTACCAGAAGCTGCAAGGAGGCCTGGAAGTATTCTCCCCTAGACCTTTTGGAGGGAGCACGGCCATGTTGACACGTTGACTACAAACCTCTAATCTGCAAAATTGTGAGATAATAAATTCCTGATATTTTAAGCAGCTCAGTTTGTAGTAATTTGTTATGGCAGCCACAGGAAACTAATACACCAGGCAGAGGCTAGGTTCTAGCTTCTGGGAAAAGATGTTATGGTAAGACTCCAGTTCTATAATAAAGACTAACAGAAATGTTGCAATTGGTGGGAATTCTGCTACTCAATAAATACTTACTGAACAGCTGTATGTGTTGGGCTCTGGGCTAGCTGTGGGGCATTGGGAGCATGTATGGAGAAAAAGTAAGTAAGCCATAACCTGCACTAGTTTAGTGCACAGCCTCATTGTATTAGTTCGTTCTCACATTGCTATAAAGAATGACTTGAGACTGGGTAATATATAAAGAAAAGAGGTTTAATTGACTTTACAGTTCCACATGGCTGGGGAGGCCTCAGGAAACTTACAATCATGGCAGAAGGCAAAGGGGAAGCAAGGGATGTCTTCCCATAGTGGCAGGAGACAGTGAGCAAGTGAGCAAGCAAGTGGGGAAGTGTCACAGTTTAAAACCATCAGCTCTCATGAGAACTCACTCACGATTATGAGAACAGCATGCGAGAAACCACCCCCACGATCCAATCACCTCCTACCAGGTCGCTCCCACAACATTAATTGTGGGGATTACAATTCGAGATGCGATTTGGGTGGAGACACAGAGCCAAACCCTATCAGCTGTGGAGAATTCTCCAGCCCACCCTCATCAGAATCCCTGAGTGCTGCTGGAAATGAGGCCCATGAGCCAGCAGCAGCAGGCTAAGACGAAGCTGCTTGGGTATGCTGCTTCTTGGCCCCCATTCCAGACCTACTGAATCTGAATCTCAGGGGTAGGATCCAAGAATCTCTGTTTTGCAGGTCTCCAGCTGATTCTGATGACAACTAAGGATTGAAAACTTCAGGTCTAGCAGTTTAATATGGTGAGGTAAATTGGCCTGAAGAGAGAGCAAATCCTAAGCTGAAGGCATCTAGACCCTTTCAAGAACAGCCCCTTCCCCCACTAGTGCATCTAATTGGACCAGGGGTTAGGACCTGCTGAGACCATAAATGAAGCTATTCGTTTACATCAGTAAGAGGAAAAAGGCATGAAGACGGAGATTCCTAATGGTCAGAAGCCTGTGCTCTTTGTACCCAACTCTGCCAGTCTTAGCTTCCTCCTTCTTCCTTGTGGAAGAACTTGCTGTTCAGTTTGCACCGAGCCTTGCAGCTGAATGTACAAAGGGAGAGCTGCCTGAAAGCTGCAGTGGGTGGTAATGGCGATAGCTAGCACTAGCATCACCGGTGTTGCCATCCTCATGTGCACCGAGCATCTGTCATTTCTCAAGCACCATATGCAGTCATTTTATACACATGATATCATTTTACTAATCCTCACACCCACAGGATGGAGATGTTATTGTGTTCATCTTACAGATAAAGAGATCAAGATTGATACAGGGATTAACTGCCCAAAGATCCAAGCCCAATAAATGACATAGCTGTATTACACATTCCATCTTCCTGCCCATACCTTTCCCTCTATGCTGAAGAGTACAATGACAGAATGAAGGACATAGTTCCCTCCAATCATAAAACCAAGAAGATCAGAGATTCTCCCATTGTGTTATGCACAGGAATCATCAGCGTCAGTGTTAAATGCAGAATCTGGTTTGGGAGATCAAGGGTGGGGCCTGAGATTCCACACTTCTAACAAGCTCCCAGGTGATGCCAATGGGGCTGATCCCTGGACCACACTATGAGTACCAAGGAATTAGACAATTTCATGGTGGACCTCATTTCTCAACTGGGCAGATATGTAGACTTGTAACTTGGTCAATAACATGGCTGAGGTCATTGGATCCATTACTTGTACAACGAGGCTGATAAAACAGCTGCTATCAGAACTGAGAAAAGCAAAACACATTAAAATGAATGAGAAACTCAGATCTTCTTAGTGATTTAGATGTTTTCAGTTCCTTTCTTCTCCATTCTCACCCAGCTATAGTTAGTCAATATCTTCCCCTGCAGACACTCCTTTAGCTGGTCCTTGAGCTGATATTGAACAAGGTGTGTACAAGAGATTCTCACCCCACCAGCAGATGGGTATCAAAATTATAGAATTTCCCTTAGACCAGGGCTGCTGGCTTTTACTTGACCCAAGGCCTCTTGTGTTGTGTCCCTGTACCAGAGGCCAGCCACGTGAATATTTGCTTAGGCTTTTGTGACTTCATTTCCAACTTGACACCCTGTTTCCTTGCCACTAGTTCACCTGCTCTCTGCACCTCCAACACAAACATAGGTTATCCATTAGGAGTCATAATGCTGCCTTGCTTACAGCACGGGTCCCCAACTACCTTGGATCTTCTGTTGCTAGGCTACATCTGTTATATTCAACTTCCTACACTGAAGAGTTTTTCTGCTTCTCCAAGACACTGCGATTGGGACCAACCATTCCCTGACCAACCCCATAATTAGCCGAGTGCACTAAACTCTAGGTCTACCAATCTGGACTTTTCCCTTCTCACCAGCAACCTACCACTCAGATAATAGTCATCTTTGCAGCAGAGCACCACATGCCAATGTATAAGAAAAGAGGCCTCTTCATCCTACTATGGTGACTCGAATTTTTTAAAATTAGAAAAATCCAAACATTCATTATTTTAATTGACAGAAATAGCTGAAAATCATTTTTAAACACAAAAGTGGCAGTGCGTGGTAAAATCTCAAGGAAGTTAAATTTTATTTAGATTTAGTTGCCATGATAAGTTTGTGTGCAAACAGTGATTAAGTTTGTTGTTTTCTGATAAGATAAGGACTTCTAGAGTCAACACCTCTGGACATGATTGACTACATTCCTTTGGATAAAATATGAATGTTGTTGGTACAAAAAGAGAAAGAGAAAAGGAAAGTCATTTTTAACTGTAGATAACATATCTTAAATTTGATTAATTTATGACTAACAGCAAATACAATAATGGAATGATATTGAATGGCAAACTAGAAATCAGAATTTGCCAATCTCAGGCAGTTCTTACATGATGTGTTCACCTTTGAAGTCAGTGGTTTCAAGTGTTATGTGAACATAGCCTTGCCTCTGTGATTCAGCCTTGTGACAAGGGAGCAGAGTGAATAGATGAAGGGTTAGGCCTGGTATCAGAGGACTTGCCTTCAAGTCTTAGCCATATACGCTGCATGTTCTTAACAAAACTATGTAGCTTTTCTTAGTCCTGTTACCTACTCCTAAAAATGACAACAATGACATCCCCAATCTCACTGGTTATTGTGAGGGCAAAGAGATTTTTTGGAAGAGGGACTCCAGACCATGCTGCCCTGAGACTTTACTGAGCCCCATCCAAACTATCTTGAGTTGAAATCAACCCTTCCTTTTTCCCACTGCTCAGGCATAATCTCAGAGAAACCAAAGCGGGGTCCTGGACATGCTGGCAGGTGGCAGTGATCTGAAAGGCTCATATAGCAGAGGCTCAGACTGTGCAGGGTCTAAAACACAGTCAGTAAAAAAGCCACCATAATTACCATTTTAACACAGGGAAGGCATAGCTTTACTCTGAGGGCTTAAATGTCAGAAGCCTTTTGCAGCACCCTTAAAAGCAGAGATATCTCTGTTTTGGTACCAGTACCATGCTGTTTTGGTTACTGTGGCCTTGTAGTATAGTTTGAAGTCAGGTAGAGTGATGCCTCCAGCTTTGTTCTTTTGGCTTAGGATTGACTTGGTGATGCGGGCTCTTTTTTGGTTCCATATGAACTTTAAAGTAGTTTTTTCCAATTCTGTGAAGAAAGTCATTGGTAGCTTGATGCGGATGGCATTGAATCTATAAATTACCTTGGGCAGTATGGCCATTTTCATGATATTGATTCTTCCTACCCATGAGCATGGAATGTTCTTCCATTTGTTTGTATCTTCTTTTATTTCATTGAGCAGTGGTTTGTAGTTCTCCTTGAAGAGGTCCTTCACGTCCCTTGTAAGTTGGATTCCTAAGTATTGTATTCTCTTTGAAGCAATTGTGAATGGGAGTTCACTCATGATTTGGCTCTCTGTTTGTCTGTTATTGATGTATAAGAATGCTTGTTATTTTTGTACATTGATTTTGTATCCTGAGACTTTGCTGAAGTTGCTTATCAGCTTAAGGAGATTTTGGGCTGAGACAATGGGGTTTTCTAGACATACAATCATGTCAATGGAACAGAACAGAGCCCTCAGAAATAATGCCACATATCTACAACTATCTGATCTTTGACAAACCTGAGAAAAACAAGAAATGGGGAAAGGATTCCTATTTAATCAATGGTGCTGGGAAAACTGGCTAGCCATATGTAGAAAGCTGAAACTGGATCCTTTCCTTACATCTTATACAAAAGTTAATTCAAGATGGATTAAAGACTTAAACGTTAGACCTAAAACCATAAAAACCCTAAAAGAAAACCTAGGCATTACCATTCAGGATATAGGCATGGGCAATGACTTCATGTCTCAAACACCAAAAGCAATGGCAACAAAAGCCAAAATTGACAAATGGGATCTAATTAAACTCAAGAGCTTCTGCACAGCAAAAGAAACTACCATCAGAGTGAACAGGCAACCTACAAAATGGGAGAAAATTTTTGCAACCTACTCATCTGACAAAGGGCTAATATCCAGAATCTACAATGAACTCCAATAAATTTACAAGAAAAAAACAAACAATCCCATCAAAAAGTGGGCAAAGGATATGAACAGACACTTCTCAAAAGAAGACATTTATGCAGCCAAAAGACACATGAAAAAATGCTCATCATCACTGGCCATCAGAGAAATGCAAATCAAAACCACAATGAGATACCATCTCACACCAGTTAGAATGGCAATCATTAAAAAGTCAGGAAACAACAGGTGCTGGAGAGGATGTGGAGAAATAGGAACACTTTTACACTGTTGGTGGGACTGTAAACTAGTTCAACCATTGTGGAAGACAGTGTGGCAATTCCTCAGGGATCTAGAATACCATTTGACCCAGCCATCCCATTACTGGGTATATACCCAAAGGACTATAAATCATGCTGCTATAAAGACACATGCACACGTATGTTTATTGCGGCACTATTCACAATAGCAAAGACTGGGAACCAACCCAAATGTCCAACAATGATAGACTGGATTAAGAAAATGTGGCATATATACACCATGGAATACTATGCAGCCATAAAAAATGATGAGTTCATGTCCTTTGTAGGGACACGGATGAAATTGGAAATCATCATTCTCAGTAAACTATAGCAAGGACAAAAAACCAAACACCGCATGTTCTCACTCATAGATGGGAACTGAACAATGAGAACCCATGGACACAGGAAGGGGAACATCACACTCTGGGGACTGTTGTGGGGAGGGGGGAGGGGGGAGGGATAGCATTAGGAGATATACCTAATGCTAAATGATGAGTTAATGGATGCAGCACACCAGCATGGCACATGTATACATATGTAACTAACCTGCACATTGTGCCACATGTACCCTAAAATTTAAAGTATAATAACAAAAAAAAGCAGAGATAAGAGCAAGCATGGAGAGTGAGAAAAAATATGAGAGACAAGGCAGCACCTTCTTTACCAGGAGAAT
The DNA here is from genome assembly GCF_028885625.2 of Pongo pygmaeus. NCBI lineage: Eukaryota > Metazoa > Chordata > Mammalia > Primates > Hominidae > Pongo > Pongo pygmaeus. The sequence continues at coordinate 146,917,153 of NC_072380.2, forward strand.
TGTGCCTGGACTTCTATAAATATGTGCATGTTTATCTTTTTTTGCTTACTTTTTTTGGCTCTCCCTTTATCTTTTAACTCAATTTAGAATGACCTGTTTATTCATAAACTTATTCAATCAATATGTGAGTACTCACTATTACAAGAGACAGTATAATAAAATGGTTAAGAATATGGACTCTGGCCCCAGAATGCCTCAGTTCAGATCCCAGCTCTTTTACTTAATGGCTGTGCAATCTTAGGCAAATTATTTAACTACTTTAACTTCAATATCCCCATTTGTAACATAGTCAAAAAATCAGTACTTAGTTCATAGGGTTGTTCTGAGGATGCAATGAGTGTAGGGCCATATGGTGGCTCACGCCTGTAATCCCAGTGCTTTGGGAGGCCAAGGTGGGATAATTGCTTCATGTCAGGAGTTTTGGACCAACCTAGGCAACAACGTGAGACACCGTCTCTACAAAAAAAATAAAAATTATCTAGCCTTGGTGGTGCACCTGTATTTCCAGCTACTCAGAAATAGAAGTACACCATTTCTCTCCTGGTATTGCTGTCCTGGACCAGGTTCAAATAACTGAGTGACAGGTGCACCTGTATTCCCAGCTACTCAGGAGGGAGAAAAGAGGATTGACAGTTCAAATAACTGTCTTTGAGACTGAAGGAGACTCTTCTCTTCTCTTTCCCCTCTGAATCTATCCCCTGCCTGACACAAGAGATGCCTCCAACCCTTAGGGTTGACAGATACAAATAACTGGGTGTGCAGTATTTCTGTTTCCTAAAACTAGAAACCTTACCCATCCTTCTATTCAGGGATGGGTGTTGGATTTGAGTGAGGAGGCTTCCCATAAGTCATATGTTTTTCCTCTACCTTGTCCTTGTTTTTCCATGAGTCATTAAATGTCATACCTTAACAACAGATGGAATCGAGGAGAGAAGGCAACTTCCAGAAAAGGCAAGACACTGATGGGGAAATTACAAAAGTTACAGGTAGCCCTGTGTAGCAATACATAAAAGCTTATGGGTGGTCATCTAAAGCTAATTTTGGGGAGTCAGGCATATTCAACACTCCAATTTTGGGAAAGTTTCCTCTGCCTGAGTTTTTTTCTCATCTATAAAATGGAGATGATAACATGATTTGTATGGTAAGGATGCTGCAAGGACTTGCAAAGTAAATGATCAATCAATGTTTTTTGAAAGAATGAATCTTTCCAGTGATTCTGGAGTAAGCTGCATCAGAGTTAATAGGTGATATGGTTTGGCTCTGTGTCCCCACCCAAATCTCATCTCCTACTCTAATCCCCATGTGTCAAGGGAGAGAGTTGGTGGGAGGTGATCATGGGGATCATGGGGGTGGTTTTCCCCATGCTGTTCTGGTGATAATGAGGGCGTTCTCACAAGATCTGAGTGTCCCCTATGCCATCTGTCTCTCCTGCCACCATATAGGATATACCTTGCTTTCCCTTAGCCTTCCACCATGATTGTAAGATTCCTGAGGCCTCTCCAGCCATGCAAAATTGTGAGTCAATTAAACCTCTTTCCTTCATAAATAACCCATCTGAAGTAGTATCTTCATAGCAGTGTGAAAACAGACTAATACAATGGAGATACTGTGACTCTGCTGAGGTCATTTTCTTATGTGAAACATTGGCATGAGCTCTAGAAAGGAAAGGCAAGACACACATTGACCACGTATCATACACTAGACACTGGATGGTGCCTCATGCTATTTAATCCTTCCTTGTAGCTATCCTGCAAGATGGGTGATATGACCCTGCTTTACAGATGTGGAAGCTGAGGCTTAGGGAAGGCCATCTAGATGACTCCCAATCCTGCACAGGCCATCCGGGCTCCAGAAGAGCAGCTAGAGGGCCTCCCCTCTGTGCTCAAGCTTAGAGAGGTAATGCGACGCAACCCAGGTGGACCTTCAGGCCCCAAGTTTGTGGAAGAACTGATGCGAATGGAGAAACAGGAAGATTCCACTGCTAAACCAAAGTCCCTCCTCTGCACACTGGTCACCTGGAGCAGTCTCTTTTCCCTACACTGTACCATCATTAAGCTCATTCAAACACCATCTCTGTGTAGCTGCTTCACGGGGTGCCTTAGAGCTAAGCACATGTATTTTTTAATTCATCAACGTGAGATCATGTCTCCTCATCTCTAAACTGAAAGCAAAGTTCCTGCTGTGTGTTGGCCCCATCCAGGGGCGCTGAGAATCCAATGTAACCACAGTAATCCTGACAGCTATCACTCAAATACCTCTCACTAGGTGCCAGGCATGATTATGAGCATATAGGATAACTTATAATTCACAAAATCCTCATATCAGCAATATGATACCCTGTTATTAGCACATTCATTTTGCAGATGAGGAAAACCAGGCATAGAGAGATTAAGTAACTTGCTCAAGATCACACAGTTGCTAAGGGGAGGAGTCAGTATTTGAACTCAGGGAGTCTCTGATCATAGGCTTTGTGCTCTGGAGGGGATGGGAAGGCTCCCTGGAAGCTTACGGGGTTATGGGCATTCTAGAGTCAGATCTGACCTCACTCAGCCTGACTCCTTCCCCATGAAGAAGTCTGACCGACAGAGTTTTATCTCATCATTACCAGTGCAGTCTTGCTGGCTCAGGTCCTCGGAAATATTGCTATTCTATGCTATATCCTAACATTAATACTCAGTTAATGCTCTACTATTGAAAATCATGCTCAATTACTTTTGGCACAAAATTTCAGCTGCTTCCCACTGCATTGGAAGCTTTGAAATAGGCAATTGTCTATTACCTCCTCTTTCACTTCTGCCCATTCTCCCTTTAGCAAGCTCATGTGCTGGGAACTCACCTTTGTTCTAAGATTGGAGCTTTTCCCCTGTGTGGAAGAGACTGTACTCACTGCACTGTCTTCCTTGAAATGCTCTTCCCTGGCTATTCAGAGGGCAGACTCCATCTCAACCTCTGGGTCTGGAACCTTCCCTTCCACCTCCCCACTACCTAAAGTTCTCTGCTCTCTGCCCTCTCTCTCCCTCTATCTCATCAACCCACTTATTGTCTGGACCTAAAGCTAGAGTTGCTACCCCAGTTCACAAATTATATCCTTAGGGTTTGTAGAAACCCATCTGGATAAAACTTGTATTTTTTTTTAATTGTGGAAAAATACATACAACATAAAAACATAAAATTTACCATCTTATTTTTAAGTGCCCAGGTCAGTAGCATTAAGCACATTTACATTATTGTGCAACCAATCTCTAGAATGTTTTCCTCTTGCAACACTGAAATTCCATGTCCGTTAAACAACTTCCCCTTTCCCTTTCCTCCAGCCCCTGGCAGCCACTCTTCTACTTTTTGTTTCTATGATTTTGACTACTCTAGGTACCTCATATATAAGTGGGGCCATAGGTCATTTCTCCTTTTATGTCCGGCTTATTTCACTTAGCATAATGTCCTTGTGGTTCATCCATGTCATAGCGTGTGCCAGAATTTCCTTTCTTTTTAAGGCTGAGTAATACCCCATTGTGCATATACACCATATTTTCTTTCTCCATTCATTCCATCAATGGACACTTGGGTTGCTTCTACCTTTTGGTGACTGAATAATGCTGCTAAGAGCATAGTTGTACACAAACCCCTGCATTTTAAGCTCATGTATTTACTGTTTGGGCTGTAGACTTCCAGGACTGAGCTCCACACACTGGACTGTTTTTAGCTCCCTAACATTGTCAGACTCCTCCTCTTCCCCTTCCCGCCATAATCCACAACTGTGCCTTCTCCATGCCTCTGGGAGCTGTTAATTAGGACAATTTTCTCCTCTTAGTTTTTAGGATATTCATTTTGACTCAACTCATCAGTTATATAAGTAGGGTGGATGACTGAGTCTACAGTGTGATTTCTGATAACTTGGTGGGAACATTATTATAAACCCCATACAATCTCTTTAAAATGTCCTCTTCCCCTACTAGATGGTACTTTAAATACTCATTTCAATGAACAGACTTCCTTACTACAAGTGGCACTTAGTGGGGAACTGAGACCTGTTAACCGAGGGAACATTATGACCTAATGACACCAAGGAGTCAGTGATGCTCAGTGAACGAGTGCTCAAAAAAAGTTCTGGAAGACAGTAAACAGGAGTGGAAGAGGAACAGGAGGCAGCAGAAGAAAGGCCCCAAGAGAAAGGTAGGAGACTGCAGACACTAGATCTGGACATTGTTGGAGCTGGGACTACATCTCCAGGAGGAGAAGAATGGACCCCTCTAACTGACCTTATGAGAGGTGGGATCCTAGGAGCCAGCTCTAGGGATGGGGGTAGTGTGGGAAGCAGATGCTAGACCCAGGTCAAGAGATTCCTCTCTTGACTGCTTAGCTGCTTATGGATGTATGAATGTGGACAAGTTAATATTCCTACACGGCTATTTTCTCTTGGGTAGAACAAACCAGAATAATAACATGTATCTTACAGTGTTTTGTTGGTTAAAAACGAATTCACATGAGTGGGCTGAGGAGCATGGCTGTCTCTTTGCATATGTTCCATAAAAATTGTTCATCCTGGCTGGGTGTGGTGACTCACACCTGTAATCTTAGCACTTTGAGAGGCCAAAGTGGGTGGATCATGAAGTCAGGAGATGGAGACCACCCTAGCCAACATGGTGAAACCCCATCTCTACTAAAAATACAAAAATTAGCTAGGCATGGTGGTGCGCACCTGTAGTCCTAGCTACTTGGAAGGCTGAGGCAGGAGAATCACTTGAACCCAGGAGGTGGAGGTTGCAGTGAGCCAAGATTGTGCCATTGCACTCCAGCCTGGTGACAGAGTGCCACTGTCTCAAAAAAAAAAAAAAAAAATTGTTCATCCTTTCTTGTTCTTGCAAACCTCACATCAGGCATAGTTCTATGCCCAGAATTATGCCTTGATAAATATTTGGGGTGGAAGAAAGGAAAGATAGATGATGTTTTCTCCCCATCAGCTGCTGTCTCAGGAAATTTGGATCTCCAATTTAGGAGATTTACAGAACACCTCATCAGGATTGGAGATGCCCAGAATGAGCCTGCACTCCCCAGTTGAGTGTTTCCAGAATAAATGGAAGATGGGTGGTGTTGTACATGGGTGAGGCAATGTCTATCATTTGAATTAAAAAGGACAAGTAAACACATAGTTCACAGTATAAATAAAATCAGAGACATTCCCTCATCAGCAACCTTCATATTCTGAAAGAAAGCCCACAAAGCACCTGAAAGACATTCACAGACCAGCTGCCATGAGACCTCTCTGCACCAAGAACCTTTCTTTCCTCACCGTCTTGTTACTAGCTTGAAATCAAGCATCATGCTTGAAACTCAGCTAGGAGCACCCCCACCAGGACACACAGTGGTCTGGAGTTAGATTGTAAACAGTGGGCCCCTTACTCTGGCTGGGATTTTCCCGGGCACATTGGTGGGGATTTCTTCTGAAATGTTGCGCAACCCAGCTGTGTACCCTGAAAGAGGTTTTGGAATGACAGTCTGGAGAATGGGTGGAGTCTGCCCTCGAGGAGGGTCAGAAATCCCTAAACTCCTAAGGAGTCAACTACTTAAAGGAACCCAACAGTTCTACAAAACCACAGAGAAATAAATGTCAAGGCACTGGACCGGATCTACTTCCCCTGAAAAACATATGGCTTGGCTTGACAATATTGAAGAAATCAAATGGGAAATGCTTATTTTCTGCTCATGTCTACCATGTCCTTATTTGCCTTTAAAAGAAAAATAAAAGATAATTTGGTCTGTATAATTAATTATTAGCATCCTTATTGTAAACATTGTCATCTTCATCCTTACAGGGAATTAAAATATCATAGCGATATATCTAGGCTGAATCTTAATAACTGAGGAAGAAGCAACTAGATGGAGAAGGCAGACAAGGACTGAGGGGGTGTGGGAGCTGAAAGCATCCCAGGCAGAGAGTGCAGAGTGAGCTAAGACATGCTGCTCCACCCTAATCTCTTTTTGGTTACTTAATTTTCCCCCCTCTTCTTCTGTTATTTTGTGTTTGTCCGTGTCTTTCAAACTGTTCAATCCACTTTCTTTAATCTGTTTCTGTGTTGACACTTAACTCTGGACTCCAACCTACTTCTGGTTAGCAATTGCTATCCTTGCAATATGTCACAAATTCATTCTTTCATTCAATCATTCATTCAATAAGACCATATGATATGGTTTGGCTCTGTGTCCCCACCCAAATCTCATCTGCAATTTTAATCCCCATGTGTGCAGAGAGGGACCTGTAATCCCCACGTGTGCAGAGAGGGACCTGTAATCCCCACGTGTCAAGGGAAGGAGGTGATTGGATCATGGTGGGGGTTTCTCCTATGTTGTTCTCGTGATAGTGGGTGACTTCTCACGAGATCTGGGGCTCTCCCCATTTTGCTTTACCCTTCTCTCTCCTGATGAAAATAAAACAGGGCTCTTCCCCACTTCGCTTTACCCTTCTCTCTCCTGATGTGTTGTGAAGAAGGTGACTGCTTCCCCTTCTGCCATGATTGTAAGTTCCCTGAGGCCTCCCCAGTTACACAGAACAGTGAGTCAATTAAACCTCTTTCCTTCATAAATTACACAGTTTTGGGTAGTATCTTTATAGCAGTGTGAAAATGGGCTAATACACCGTAGTATCTTCTTACCTGTAAGGTAAGATGTCTGTTACCTGTGAGGCACCGTGATAGGTACTGAAGGCACATAGAAGCATGAGACCTGCTCCTTGTCATTATGGAAACTACAATCTAGTAGTAGAGGAAGCAGACACGGATCAGCTAATTGTGATTTATATTAGCAACTCATTCATTTATTTGTTCACTCATTAATTCACATATTCAACAAATATGCATGGAGTTCCTGCTATGTGCCAGGAATTGTGCTATACCCTGGGGATGCAAGCTTATTTTCTGTTCATGTCTATCCTCTCATTTGCTTTTGAAAGAAAAATAAAAGATAATATGGTCTAGATAATTATTGTCATCATTAATGTCAACATCATTGAATGAGAGTTTATGAATGAGCAAAAGGGACACCTTCCCTACCCTTGTGTAGTTTATAGTCTCCATTTGGAGAAGCTAATGAGACCACTGGTGTCTTAGAAGACTCCAAGAGGAGGGGTCCTGGGAAAATTGGGGGTTGTGAAAGAAGATTTTCCTTCTCTGTCTATTGCCCGCCTTCTGTAAGCACAAACTGTTAATTTCTTGAAGACACTTTGGTTACCCATGGCAACGTCTAAAGCAAGCAATAAAGAGCTGAGGAAAGCACATGTTCACACCCTCATGTTGACTTTTCCACATAGCCTTCTGAGTGTGGTGATTGGGAAAATAAAACGAGCTCCTGGTTAATTAGGAATGTGTTAGGACCTCATCATTAGAGTGGGTGTGTTGACTTTGGAAGGGATCTTTAAAACTTTTAAAATTTTTCCCTAAAATTTGCAAAATGTGTTATTTGAATAGACTACATTTTTTATAATTTTAGAAGGGGAAATACTTGGATTTTTAAAGTTTAATAAAATATTTCAAGTGCTTACATGATCTGGGCTCAGTCATCTCTCCAACCTTATCCTTTCCCACTACTCATTTTGCTTTCATTTTATTGAATAGTCTTCCCATCCCCTAATAGTCTGTTTTCTCTTTTCTCTGAGACGTTGCATATGTTTTCTTTTTTTCTGCCTGTGACTTCCTTTCTTCCTCTATCTCTCTTTCCTTTCAAAATGCCTTCTTATCCTGACTTCTAGCATCATTTCTACTTCAGATAACACTAATTTACTTCTTCCCTTGACTATAAAAGCTACAATGGGATGATGCCTTTACCATGCTTTTCATAGTCTATGACCTCCCCCTATCACTAACAAATACGTTGTTTTCATACTTTATTCAAACATCTTCTTTTCCCCACTAGGGTGGGAACACCATGACAAGAGGGTTGTGACTACTATGTTGAGAAGTTTATTCCTGAGCCCAGTCCAGTAATTACAAAATAAATATTAGTTGGATAAATGAATAAATCAGAATCATCAGTAAATATAATTTATACTGAGAATAATCACATCAGTCAGCTATTGCAATGTAACAAACCACTCCAGAGCCCAGTGGCATGAAACGGGAGGCAACTTTCATTCTCTCACTCAAATCTCTGCAGGTGGTTGTGATGTCTTTGCTTCATATCATGGGTCAGTTGGAACAGCCCTGCTCTACGTATCTCTCATTCATCTGGGGCCAGCATAAAACCACCTTTGCAGAATTATGACAGTAAGAGCAATCTGACATAGTTGTCGCCAACTTCCTTCCGATCTCTTAGCTGTCCTTTGTCATTCCTGGGTGTAGGCTAAGCTAACTTTGGGAAGAATTTAGTTTATAGTTTAACTTAAAACAAAGATGATAATAGTCTCTCCCTAAAACTAACCTTCTTTTTGCTCAGGGATGAAAACTACCTTTGTGAGCCTAATAAAAACCATAAGAAATAGGATTATGGGAGGAGCACGGACTATGCTACGAGACAGGCATAGTTTCTATAATCCCTTACTGCTTAGGAGTCATGTGGCCAGAGGTCAAAAGATTTGTGACTTCTCCAATTGCTCCCATAGACAACATCCTTATTATAGAAACTAAGATTGGTCTTTTGAAATATATTTAAGACTGACTCCACTGGGACTCATGATTCATAACTCAACTGAACCTGTGGCCCCACCTAGAGGCAGACTTAGCACCTGAGGACTGTTTTCCATACCCCTATGATTTCATTCGCAACCAATTAGCAGCACCCATTCCCTAGCCCACTGCCCATCTAATTGTCCATAGAAGCCATAGCCTCTGAGCCTTGGGGAGATTGATTTGAATGATAACTCCAGTTCTCCCATGTGGGCCAGGCTCATATCAATTAAATTCTTTCTCTACTGCAATGTCACAGTTTCAGTGAATTAATTTTGTCTGTGCAGCAAGCAGGAAGAACTCATTGGACATAGCAAGCAAGTCACCTGGGGAAGATTCTTCTCATGGTAATAACAGAAGTACAAGAGGCAGAATTCAATCACACAAGGGGATCTCAAGGCTTTGCCTGTTTCATGTGTATTAACATTCCATTATCAAAACAAGTCATACGGCTAACCCCACATTCATGAATGGGAAATATACTCTGCCCACAGGAAATCGTTGAGAGGACTGAATACCTGTTTGACAATAATCCAAGATACCATAACCAGTCAAGATACAAGGATCAATCTATAATCTAGCCAATATTTATTTCATGAAGTTGTTTTTCACATAGGCAATTATTAAGTAGATTTTACTCATACTGCACTATGCTAGATTGCTTGCAAAACCCACAGTTAGAAAATGAGTCATGGAATCTGCCACCAGCAGCATGCAAGTAAGATAAAACATCTAAACAGATGATTATTCTACAAGAAATTATGTTATACACTTACCAAAGACTACATATTATAGAGGAGATAACAAAGATTTTAGAGTCAGGCAGACCAGGGTTTGCTACCATCTAATTGTGGGTAGTTGTCTAAATTCCTGAGTCTCCTTTACCTCCCCTGTAAAATCGGTGTGATAACAGTACCTACATCTCATAACGTGGAATCAAGATAAAATGGCTCATGCTGTGTGCTACATGTGGGGCAGAAAAAGCCCTCCATACACACCTGTTCTCTCTCTTTGCATCCTTTTGCCCTATTATGCCCTTGTCAAGACCAAATTACAGAGCACATAATCCCATCATTTGCTAAAAATTGTGGATGTCATTAGCTGCTTGGTTTTCTCTCTATTTTGGGGGCCACCTTGATGTGTGGTTCATTAACATGAAATCTTCAAGGAATGAGGTATGAGTTTGACTTCATTTTTGTGTTTAATTTTACTTTAAGTTCCGGGATACATGCACGGAACAACAGGTTTGTTACATAGGTATACATGTGCCATGATGGTTTGCTGCACCTATCAACCTGCCATCTAGGTTTTAAGCCCCACATTCTTTAGGTATTTGTCCTAATGCTCTCCCTCCTCTCCCGGCCGACTCCCTGACAGGCCCTGGTGTGTGATGTTCCCTTCCCTGTGTCCATGTTGTTCTCATTGTTCAACTCCCAATTAGCAGTGAGAACATGTGGTGTTTGGTTTTCTGTTCCTGTGTTAGTTTGTTGAGAATGATGGCTTCCAGCTTCATCCATGTCCCTGTAAAGAACATGAACTCATTGTTTTATATGGCTCCATAGTATTACATGGTGTATATGTGTCACATTTTCTTTATTCAGCCTATAATTGGTGGGCATTTGGGTTGGTTCCAAGTCTTTGCTATTTCAAATAGTGCTCCAATAAACATACGTGTGCATGTGTCTTTATAGGAGAATGGTTTATATTCCTTTGAGGGTATAACCAGCAATGGGATTTCTGCATCAAATGGTATTTCTGATTCTAGATCCTTGAGGAATGGCCACACTGTTTTCCACAATAGTTGAAATAATTTACACTCCCATCAACAGTGTAAAAGTGTTCCTATTTCTCTACAGCCTTGCCAGCATCTATGGTTTCCTGACTTTTTAATAATCGCTATTCTAACTGGCATGAGATAGTATCTCATTATGGTTTTGATTTGCATTTCTCTAATGATCAGTGATAATGAGCTTGTTTTCATATGTTTTTTGGACACATAAATGTCTTCTTTTCAGAAGTGTCTGTTCATATCCTTTGCCCACTTTTCGATGGGGTTGTACTTTTCTTGTAAATTTGTTTCAGTTCCTTGTAGAATCTGGATATTAGATCTTGTCAGATGGGTAGATTGCAAAAATTTTCTCCCATTCTGTAGGTTGTCTAGTTCACTCTGATGATATTTTCTTTTGCTGTGCAGAAACTCTTTAGTTTAATTAGATCATATTTGTCAATTTTGGGTTTTGTCACAATTACTTTTGGTGTTTTAGTCATGAAGTCTTTGCCCATGCCTATGTCCTGAATGGTATTGCCTATGTTTTCTTCTAGGGTTTTTATGGTTTTGAGTTTTACATTTCAGTCTTTAATCCACCTTGAGTTAATTTTTGTATAAGATGTAAGGAAAGGGTCCAGTTTCTGTTTTCTACCTATGGCTAACCAGTTTTCCCAGCACCATTTATTAAATAGGTAATCCTTTCCCCATTGCTTGTTTTTGTCAGGTTTGTCAAAGATCAGATGGCTGTCGATGTGTGGTGTTATTTGTGAGGCCTCTGTTCTGTTCCGTTGGTATATATATCTGTTTTGGTACCAGTACCATGCTGTTTTGGTTACTGTAACCTTGCAGTATAATTTGAAGTCAGGTAGCATGATGCCTCCAGCTTTGTTCTTTTTGCTTAGGATTGTCTTGGTTATATGGGCTGTTTTTTGGTTCCATACGAAATTTAAAGTAGTTTTTTTCTAATTCTGTGAAGAAAATCAATGGTAGCTTGTTGGGAATAGCATTGAATCCATACATTACTTTGGGCAATATGTCCATTTTTCATGATATTGATTCTTCCTATCCATGAGGATGGAAGTTTTTTTCATTTGTTTGTGTCCTCTCTTATTTCCTTGAACAGTGGTTTGTAGCTGTCCTTGAAGAGGTCCTTCATGTCCCTTGCAAGTTGTATTCCTAGGTTTTTATTCTCTTTGCAGCAATTTTAAGTGGGAGACCTCATTTTTTTAGAGCCTATCATCATGCACATCTTATTCAGACTGCTTTTCCTCTAAGCACATTATCTTGCCTTTAACAACTCCAAAGAGCTTCTAAAACATCTCTGTTTATTTATGGCTTTGTGTACTCACCCTGCTTTCTATCCATGGGTTGCCTCACTCACCATACTCACTTCTGTGTATGTGATACTCTAATCTATATCCAAATCAGAGGTCCACATCTACATGTCAAATTGTTTTTTGGATTTTTCTAAATGAGGATCAGGCTGGTATCTCAAATCTGATGTATTAAACACTAAATGTAGAGTCCGTTCTCTGCATCTGCACTTCTCCAATATTCTTTATCTCAATGAACAGCTTCACCATCCATCTAGTCACAAAGCTTAAAACCTCACGGTTGCCTTTGATTTATCTTCTTCCCTCATGATCATAATCCATTCAATATGTAGTCTAGTCAAGATGACTTTGTCTATGGAGCAATGTAAAACCCCAACATCAAGAAGCTCAAACAGAAAGAACATAGCAATTAGTTTAGCAGATAGCAGGCACCAAGCATTGGATTTCAGTACCACTTTACCCCAATTTTCCTGGCTTCTCCAGCTCTGCCCTCCCTATGTGAGCTTCACTGCCACAGTGACCACAAACTGGCCATAGCAACTCTAGGCATCATTGTCTATAAGATAACATCGAGAGCTTCCATCAGCAGAATTGTCTGTCTTAGGAGTGAGGACCCCCTCCATAGACATTGCCTGATATATCACTGGCTCAAAGGTCCATTCCCAAACCAGCGAAGAGGATAGATGTATCATGCTTGGTGTGGACCATGACATCAATTACTCTTAATCCCATTTCTTGAGAATAAAATCTAATGAGAACCACATTATTTTACCTCCTCAACACCTTGAGCCTCTTCCCGCCCATGTTACAACCTCAGTTAAAACATTCAGTGCCTCTCACATGAACTATAAATTTCTGCCTTACTGGTTTTCATATCTCTGAACTTTCTACACCTCCCCACCCCAATCCTTTTTTGTACATTCAGCAAATATGACTTTCTAATACAGCTCACATTAAGTCGCTTCTTAGAACACTTTCATGTTTTCTCATAGGATAGAGTTCATACTATACAACTGGACATTTGACTCCTTCAAAACTTGACATGATGCCTTTTTCATCACTATTTTCTGCTAATTTTAACAGTTTATGTTGTGCCTATATGATTTCATAGTAGCAAGGCATTATGTATTATGCTACTTTTTTCTTTTTTGAGACAGAATCTTATTCTGTCACCCAGGTTGGAATGCAGTGGTGTGATCTTGGCTCACTGCAATCTCTGCCTCCCACTCAAGCAATCCTCCCACCTCAGCCTCCTGAGTAGCTGGGAACACAGGCATGGGCCACCATATCCAGCTAATTTTTTGGTAGAGACAGGGTTTTGCTATGTTGCTGAGGCTGGTTTCAAACTTCTGAGATCAGGCGATCCACCCATCTCAAAGTGCTGGGAATACAGGCGTGAGCCACCATGCCTGGCCACAGATTTTTGTTTGTTTGTTTGTACGTTTTGTTTTGTTTTGTTTGAGACAAGGTCTAGCTCTGTTGCCCAGGCTGGAGTGCAGTGGTGTGATAATAGCTTACTGCAGCCTCAACTTCCCAGGCTCAAGTGGTCCTCCTGCCTCAGCCTCCCAAGTAGCTAGGACTACTAGGTGTGCACCACCATGTCTGGGCAAATTTTTTATTTTCTTTTTGTGTGTGTGTGGAGATGAGATCTTACCATTTTTCTCAGGTTGGCTTCGAACTCCTGGCATCAAGTAATCCTCTGCCTCAGCCTCCCAAAGTGCTGGGATTACAGGCATGAGCCATCACACCCAGCTCATATTAAACTTTTTCTATGCAATATCTCAATTACTCTGTACAATTCTCTGTGAGGTAGATACTATTGACATTGACACTTTATAGAAAAGGAAGCTTAGATTAAGGCAGGTCAAGTAATTTTCCCAAAGTCACCTAGAGACTTGTACAGCTGAAGTTTAGAACAAGGGCTGTCTGACTCCAAAGCCTGTGTTCCTAACCACTAAAGCATATCACCTTCCTCTTGCCTCCACCTAAACCCTACATACAAGTCATCCCACACTTTTTATGTGTTTTTTTGAGGAAGCCTGGTAAGGTTTTGTCTTCCTGGGTTTAATAAAGTTGCTATCACTGCCCAGAATGTTCACCTCTATACCTCTGCCTTCAGTCCTACTTTCATACTTTCTCTGACACCACCAACTCCAGTCAAAATTATTTCTCTTTTCCCCATGATCCCTTGACTTGACTGTCACACAAATCCATCTCTTGCATCAGAGTCTCAACTCTTTCATGATAGAGACCAATTCTTTCTTTGCTCAGTTCTTCACAGAATTGTAGCCCTGTGGTTTATATTCATCCAAAATAGTCCAAATATTTTTTGAGAATATACTCTTGACAAGACAGTGCTAGTTACTATGTGATAAAGATATCGAAGGCGCAGTTGCTATCCTCAAGAGGTATGCATTCTAGTGTGAGAGGGAGACATACAAACAAATGATTTCAAGGATAGAGAAATGTACAGGGTCCAAGTTGCTATGTAAGCATATCTTTGATTTAATTTCATGAATGGACTCCACAGACTTATAACATTGCCCATGCATCGATCCCTCACTGGTGAGCTAAGAGCTTTGCATGCGTGTTTTCATGGGCATTAGGGGTGTTGTTGGTGTTGTTCCTCCACTCCTGATGATTCTTCCACATGGAGGGAAACCTATTAGAAAAATGCTTGTTTTTTTCTCCATCTCGATACCCAGTTCCCCCCAGGGACAAAGTGTGATTTGACATGATTGAAAGGGAAAGTCAGGCACATTTAGGCTGGCCTCATGCTCACCTCTTGTGAAGGAGCATGCCTGCAGAGAATGTGTGTTCTCTATTGCTCTCAACTATATAGGGGAACTCAGCCTCATGGCACACTGACAATATCACACATCAATTGTGTATCATGATTCTACTCGCTCTCTGACCCAGTGCGTTTTGTGATGTTGCGCGAGCCTTCTTAGACTGAAAGTAAGGAAGCTCAGAAGTGTGGAAAATTACAACCAGTCCAAGGTGGGATCCACGGATCAATGTTCCAGCCCCCACTACTTCACTGAATAAGTCTAGGGATGGGGTATAAAAATGTGTCCTTTTGATTATTTTGCTAAAACATGACAACACACACTTACACTGGCTTTCCCTTTTTTCTCTTTCTTACTCTCCCTGCTTCCTTACTCCTTCTTTCTGGAACACCTCTCAAATAAACTACCTATAACCAAGTTCTTATCTCAGGCTCTGCTTTCAAGAGAATGCAAATTAAGACAGATAACACGAGGACATGGTTTATAATCCATCTCTCAGCTCTGTAGTCTCAGTATTGGTTCCATTCCAAGAGGCCTTTGCCCAAAAGCACCTGAGAAATGGTGTGAGTCATTATGATTGGTCCTTGCCTATGTTGAATTGAATCTTGTGGCCAGGGGGTTGGAACACACCAGTTAGCTGAGCTGAGTCCCACGCTCAGCCCAGAGCTGGAAGTTGTGATTAGCCTCACCAGTGTCACATGTGCAGACAGTTGGAGTATGTTTCCATGGAAAATCAGAGTTAGATTACTAAAAGGAGAGAGAATAAATGTGAGGTAGGTCAAACAACATATGCTCATTAAGAAAACCACCAAAGAGTCTCTCCATCTATAGATAGCACAGGTGATTCTGACAGCAGAAATGAGAAAGGAGCATCTTTACCAGGGGAATGATATCATTGTCTGTTAGGACAGGAAGTGATTTAGGAAATGATTTCACCCAAACTTAAATTATTGTAGAAGTCCAGAGAGAGAGAGACTAAGCCCATTAGCTTGAGGTGGTCCAGACAACAGTTGGTAGTTCTGGATTAGAAACCCAAGACTCCAACCTTCCAGTGCAGAATCAGGGTCCTTCTGTTTACCCATTCCTCCCTCACAGTGGCTACTTCCCAGCAGCTCTGAATTGCAAAGACTATAGAATCATGCTTTAAAAACATCACATTATTATAAAAATGATAGACTTGGCTAGAAGACAGGTCTCTTTCTGAATTTACTAATTCAACCTATTAAGTCTAATCTGTGTCTACAAAGAAAAATATTGACTCTTGATTTACTTAGCTTACAAGACTATATTTCTTGCTACACACATAGTGTCTGGGACAGTCCCTGATTCAGCTCTCAGCTGCCCTGCTTTCATGATGATTTAGCAAACAGCAGAGAAGAGAGACTTGAAAGGAGGGAGAAAATGATTTGGCTGGAAGCCTTCCCAGCAGAGGAGGGTTTTTCTTTGGTTTGGAAGGACAGGCCAGACATAGATTGGCTGAGAAGGAGGGGCAACATGGGGTTGGAGAGACAGAGATAAGAGTGTTTGGGGAAGGAGCATCTTGTTTTGAAGTGAGAACAAAGGAATTGAATTTGAATGAATAAATAAATCGCAGATGATTAGGGTAAAGACTATAATATAAATTTCAACATTCTTGACAGTGTAAAGTGTTGCCTACAGAATGAAGCTCTGGAAGCAGAGGGGAGGGGAAATGGAGGAAAGAGAAGTTAAATTTAATAGACACTATCAAACAGTAGAAAAAGAGTTTAAGCTTATTATTATAGTTACAAAGAGAACCGACAAAACTTAAAGCATAACAATAGTACTATCAAATGCTGGGAAGAGGATGGAGTGAGAAGGGAGAAAAACAATAAATCAAAAAATGCAGTTTCAAGTGTGGTATATAGAGTCATGGAGGCCAACAATAGAATAAATAAAGGCAGAAATAAAGTGGGAAAAAGGCTGTTTGTGAGCAGCGGCATTAAGAGTGAGGAGAGGGAAGTATTCACTTCCACCGAGAGCTTTTCTGTACTGTTTGAACCATTACCATGTGCAGGCATTGCCTTGAAATCTGAAAAGGAAATCCTAAAATTCAGCAGTTGCCCCATTAGCATGAACTGTGTTTCTATTCTGTACCCAGCACTGCCCTTGGGTTGGGAATTAGAAGATGAATGAAAGAACAAAGCATTAGGTGTTAGAACGGAAGAGACTTTCTGGTTGGGAGAAGTGCAAGAAGGACATTGGAAAGAATTCCCAAAAAAGTAAAACAGAAGATGGATATCGAAAACTGAAGAAGAGTCCATGAAATGATTCAGCAAGGGTACTAGAGGCAGATGCCGAAATACCTAAAATAACAGAGGCATGGAATGCAGTGAAATCTTCTAGCAAATGCAGATTGTGCAATTTTGCTTGTGCATTTGGTGTTAAATTATAAGACTGCAGGGACAAATCAGCTCAAATAAGGAAGGGCTTATTTACCACATTAGGAGGTCTGAATTGTCTTCTGCAGACCAAGGATCACAAACTCAAATACACAGCTGAGTCAGTCAGATTCTCAAAAATAAGAAAAGAGGAGGGGGAAAGACGACAGTAAATGAAAGAGCACATGCTTGAGCTGGGCAGAAGGTGCAGCTGGTGCAGCAGATTGTTGCCATCCACATGTTCAAACCCAGGATCAGAGATTTTCTAGTTTTGAAAATAAAGCTAGGAATCAAGATTTTTACATAAAACTTCTTAATTATAAAATGTTGGCAATTTTATTAGTTAGGCTACACTATGCTGTGTTGTGATAACAAAACAAACAAACAAACAAACAAAAAAAACCAAACCAAACCAAAAACCAATGCTCAATGGTGTAACATAAAAAGGATTTATTTTTCACTCACACAAAGCCCAAATGGGTAGAACAGCTCTCTTCCATGTGGTACCTATGTCAGCAGGAACCCAAGGTCTTCAAGGTTATTGAAAAAAAGGTGGAGAAGTGCATTGCCTCTTAACAGTATTGACAGGCACCTACTGGCTGGAATGAGTTACTTGCCCTCAATCTAACTTTAAAGGAGACTAGGAAGTATCACGACACACATGGGTATTTCATAAGCACTCAACTATATCTGTCATGTCAACTAATACAAACATTTTATTTTTAAATACCATATGATCCTATTAATAACGGTTGGGTTTGGCAGAAGGGTGGGCAGTTTAAGATCTCTGCCATAGTCAAAGATTGGGGATTCTTTAGAAGTATTGCATTTTCATTTTACAAAAAATAATTACAGAAACCATGTGGAAGATTGTCCAGAGGGGCAATGCTAGAGGCAAAATGGTTATTGAAATGGCCTGGAGAAGCACTATTGAGGAGCTGAAATGGGAAAGGAACAGTTGGAATAGAAGAGAAGAGGTGCTCGTAAGTGGTATTAACTCTTTTGGTTTATATCCTTGGTTTGTAAGAGGAGGATGTCCACAAAGTTTGTGTGAATTGCCCAAGATTGCAAAGTTAATAAGCAGCTGTTCAGAACCTTAGTCCAGCACAATTTTTATCCCATTGGTAGAATAGTGGGGAAAAAAAAAACTAATGGAAATATAAAATCTTTGACTTTGAGAATTAGACTTTGGGGAGCTTATCTAATGCAAACACTCAACGCCATCAGATTTTGTTCATAACTGATTTTAAATGTGAACCTTCTCAAAGATATTACTTTCTTCTTAACTTATAAGACCTGCCAATGGGTAAACATCAAACAGATAATGTATTCATTTTTTAACCTTGATTTAGACTCTTTTTCTATTACCTTCTGGGAAATCCTCAGCTTAAGAAAGAAATATTTTTATCTTTCTTCACCTCTAAACGTGTCCTGGTGCTGGAACAGTTAGCATTCTAATCAGCGTGGCTCCCAACCATCTGTGATGAGATTTCTTTGGGAGGATTCAACTCAGTCTCTAATGCTCAGAAGTAGTTAATCCACTTGAGCTTAAAGCAGAAAGAAAATAGAGAAAGGAAAATCGCTGGGAGGGAGGGAATAGTAGTAAGGAATGTAGGGGGTAGGGAAGGATGAATTAAATGAAACAGTGTGTTTTTTGCCCTAAACCTTCAGAAAATGAGAACAGAATGCATCCGTATAAGAGCACATAAAAATAATGTTAAGCAAAAAATTTTCATATTAATTACATGGAGGTTTTATAGCAGGCACTGGGCTGGTCATTTTACATTATCATTTCAGTTAATCTGTCCTATTTCCCCATGTGATGGTGAGTGTTATCCCTATTTTATAAATGAGAAAAGTAAGATGCAAAAATGTACCAGATCACAAGCTATCAGAGAATCCCTGTTATTTAAACTCAAAGCCTGAGTGCTTTCTTTTCAATAACCTTAGTAACAGTCTTATATTAGAATTCAACAAATATTTATCAAGTATTTACCATGAATCCCAAATTATGAGGCAATTCATCTTATTTCATCCTTAAAATAATCCTATGAGGTCAGTATTATTATTCCAAATTTTTACAACAAAGGGAATTGGGGTGCAAAACAAAGAGAGTTAAGTGCCTGAGGTTTTATTCTAGGTGTCAGTGGAGATACAAGGCAGGAATTCAAGTTCCTGAAGAACTAGGTCTCTTCAGATTGGCCTTTTTTTCTGCTCTCTTTGGAAAAAACTTTCCCATACTGACATCTTTCCCGATTTCTTAGTCTTTTATGATATTTCTCTCTTTGTCTAGAGGATCTACTGGAAGAGATATTTAGGAAGAAAGTCACTTAATTATTACAACCATTTGGGAACATATATGTTATCAGTATTTATTCTTCCAATAACAACATAGGGCATATGTTAACAGACTAGCCACTACAATGATATCCTTAAGGGCCATTACTTTCGTGAAAAGATAAAAAGATCTAGGTGTGAAGTTGGTCTGTGAGGCATCTTTGTTATGAGAGTTTGAGCAAATATCTGAAACTTTATGATTCTTCTTAAAAAATGCCATTGTTGGAACATAATCCAAATGAGTTATACATCTGGATCATATGTTCAAGAGGTCCAGCACACAATAAAAAATACACATTAGAAATGCAAAGAAGAAGGAAAATGTGACCTATATCAAGACATAAATTTGTCAATAGAAACAGTCACAGAGGTGATTCAGATGACGGAATGAGTAGACAAGAACTTTATTGAAATTATGTTCAAGAAAATGATGGACATATGAGCAAATAGATGGGGGATCTCAGCAGAGAAATGAAAACTATGGAAAAGAACCAAATGGAAGATCTAGAACTGAAAAGAACATTATCAAAAGTAAAAAATTCACTGGATGGTTATACCGAAGTTTTCTATTTATTGTACCAAATACTGATAAGAGGGTAATAAAACCTCAATTATAATTATGAATATATGTATATATATTTTTACTTAATTTTATTGTATTTTGCTTTATAACGTTTGAAACTCTGTTATTAGATGCACAACTGTGATGGTTAATTTTATCTGTCAACTAGACTGGGCCATAGGGTGCCCAGATACTTGGTCAAACAGTTTTCTGGCTACATCTGTAAGGGGATGTTTTGGATGAGGTCAGCATTTGAATTGCTAGACTGAATATAGCTGATTGCCTTCTGTAATGTGGGTAGGCCTCATCCAATCAGTTGACAGCCTCAAGAGAATAAAGAGGCTGACCCTCCCAAGCGTAACAGGGAATCCTCCTGCTTTATTGTCATGAATTGAGATGTAAGTTATTTTCCCATCTTCAGACTAGAACTGAAACATCAGCTCTTCCTGTGTCTTCCAGCCCTCAGACTGGAACTATATTTTTGGCTCTCCTGGGTCTCCAGCTTGCAAACTGCAGATCTTGGGACTCCTCAGCTTTTAAAACTACATGAGCTAATTCCTTTCACTGTTTTTTTTATGGCTTCATAATATTCCACGGTGTATATGTACCGCATTTTCTTTATCCAATCTGTCAGTGATGGGCATTTAGGCAGATTCCACGTCTTTGCTATTGTGAATAGTGCTGCAGTTAACATATGGGTACATGTGTCTTTGTGGTAGAATGATTTATATTCCTTTGGGCGTATATCAAGTAATGGGATTGGTGGGTTGAATGATAGTTCTGCTTTTAGCTCTTTGAGGAATCACTACACTGCTTTACACAATGGTTGAACTAATTTACACTCCCACCAATAGTGTATAAGCATTTCCTTTCCTCCACAATCTTCCCAGCATCTGTTATTTTTGACTTTTTAATAGTAGCTATTCTGAGTGGTGTGAGATGGTATCTCATTGTGGTTTTGATTTGCATTTCTCTAATAACGATATTGAGCTTCTTTCATATGCTTGTTGGTTGCATGTATGTTTTCTTTTGAGAAGTGTCTGTTCATGTCCTTTGCCCACTTCTTAATGGAGTTTTTTTTTAATTGTAAATTTGTTTAAGTTCCTTTTAGATGCTGGCTATTAGACCTTTGTCTGATGCATAGTTTGCAAATATTTTCTCTCATTCTGTAGGTTGTCTGTTTATTCTGTTGATAGTTTTCCTTTGTAGAAGCTATTAAGTTTAATTAGATCCCATTTGTCAATCTTTACTTTTGTTGCAATTGCTTTTAGTGTGTTTGTGCAGGGTCTTTATTTGTAGCTGTCTTCTTGTATTTGGTTTTACAGAGAGGTATGTTAGCAAAATATTTTTTGTGTTGAAGCTTTGTGGTGTGATCCAGTAGGTGGCACTCAGGCATAGTGGTCAGTTGGTAGGCTCTTGTTCAGTTGTGTGTCTCCCTTTTTATTTCCTCCTTGTTGCAGCCATGTTTCCTCTCAATGCTCTGAAAGTGAGGGTTCCTTTTCCACTTAAGTTGTGGCTATAGATTACAAATTGGCACCCCCAGACTGCCCACCACAGTTTTGGTGTGATCTCAGGGTTTATGTTTCCTCTCCAATTTGGAGGCAGCAGAGTAAGGGACCTTAGTAGTGGTTATGGCTGAGGGTCTTCTGCTTGTCTGAAGGAGTTCATAAATAGGATATAAAAGTTATTAGTTTTGTAAGAGAAGACTAAAAATTTAGATTTCATTAAAATTAAGAACATTGGTTCACATCAATAAACGTTGTTAAGAGAACAAAAAGGAAAGCCACTGGGAGAGACAAGATATTTATAAGACATATATTTGACAAAAATGTAATCCAGAATATATAGATAGGGCCTATGAATTGATAAGTAAAATACAAACAATCCAATAGGAAAGTTGATTTAAAAATTTGAAGGTACTTCAAGAAAGAAAAGGCAATAAAGATTAAAAAGGTGCTCAATAAAGGATCCATCAGAGGCATGCAAATTCAAACGAAATAAAATATCACTACCCACCACAGGAATGGGCAACATTTTAAAAAAGTCGAACCAAAGCAAGGATTATTGAATATGTGAAACAATCGTAACCTTCATTTCATTCTGGAAAACTGCTTAGCAGTATCTATATAGACCTTAATTATGACCCAACGTTTCTACTTCTAGATACATATCCAACAGAAATTCATACCAATAAGCAACAAAAAGTTAAGTGCAGGAATATTTATAACAACATTTGATTTATAATGAGAAATGGAAATTTCCATTAAAAATAGAATAGAAAAAGAAGTTACAATATATTATTCATCAAAAGATATATATCAATGAAAATAAATAAACTATATATATATATATATATATCTATCTATCCAACAACATGGGTTTAAATCTCAATATAATACTGAATTTTAAAAGCCAAATACAAGACAGTAAGTATTCTACGATTCCATCAAAATATCTTGCAAAAATAGACAAATCTAACTGGTATTGCTAGAAGTCAGAGTGGTGGTTACCTTTATAAAGGAGGCAAAAGAAGGATTAAGAAGAGGTGCAAGCAGGATTTCTGGAGCAAGTGATGGTATCATTCTATTTCCCAATCTGTGTTGTGGTTATATGCATGTCTTCGTTTTTTAAAAGTGCATCAAAACTACACTTATAAATTATGCACTTTTCTGGATAAATTATATAGTTCAGTAAAAAAAATTACAAATGCTAGGAAAAAAAGACAAAACCTAAAGAATATAGAGTCAAAAAATAATAAAGATATGAGTAAAAATTCATGTTAGAAAAAACAAAAGGATAAAAAACTCAATAAACCAAAAGCCACTTTTTTGGGGAAAAGATAAGGCAAAAATAGAGTAATAAAATGGCAATTCTATAGCAAATCTACTCAAGAAATAAAGGGAAATAATTTATACTACTATTTTAAATCATAATTATATATTTATATTTATGTAATAAATAATGTAAATATTTTTTACATTATTGACATCAGGCAGTGGGTTAGAGCCAGATGGTTTCAATTTCAATCAATTGGTAATGAGGAACCCCTGAATGCTTTTGAGCAAGGAAATGATATGATCTGATTGTCTTCTGGAAAGATCTCTCTGGGACTAGTATGTAGAATGATTGAATGACCAGTATGTAGAATGGTTCTACTAGTATGTACAATGATTGAAGAATAACTATTTTTTACAAGAAATAAATTTTGCTCCAGAAATAAAGGGAAATTTTAAAAAGAATACTTTTCTTGGTCCTTCTCAGTTTATGGTATAGTTGTATTTGTTTGAGGCATCACTTTTCAAGTGCTTTTAAACCAGAGCTGAGGTTTATTTTCATCGTTCTTTTCATTAATCTGAGGGGCAATGATCCATTGTTTGTGACTCAACATTCTGGATTTGCATAATAGAAGACAGGCAGTTTGTTTCAAACCCACAGAAAAATATTTCAACACATTTGTCTTTTTCAGCATCCTTACCAGTTATGACATTGACATCATTAAAAAATACTAATTCTAAAATAGTCACAGATATTTAATTTAACTTGCAACGCATTTGCTTCTACTCAACAATAACTATGTGTTTAGCACCTGGTTTTTATTTAAATTTTATTAATTCCATAAGCGTATACTGAGCTTCCAGTTTGTGCTGGCCACAGAGCTTGATCCCACTATGCAACAGTGTGTAAAACAACTACCTCCCTGAAGGAACTCTAATCCTATGGGGGCAAGAAATAGACATACATAAACAATTACATTATAGGGCTAGGCGTGGTGGCTCATGCCTTTAGTCCTAGCACTTTGGGAGGCCAAGATGGGAGGATCACTTGAGCCTAAGAGTTCGAGATAAGCCTGGGAATCATGGCAAGACCCTGTCTCCACGAAAATAAAAATTAAGAAAAAAAATTAGCTGGGTGTGGTAGGATATGCCTGCAGTCCCATCTACTCAGGAGGCTGACGTAGGAGGATAGCTTGAGCCTGGGAGGTTGAGGCTGCAGTTAGCTGTGATCATGTCACTGTACTCTAGGCTGAGTGACAGAAAAGACTCTGTCTCAAAAAAAAACTTACATTATAGAGTATTATATGCTGCAATAGAAATATGTCTGGAGTCATATGGTAGATCAGAGGAGAAAATAATTAAGTTTGTTGAGAAGATAGAAAAGGGTTGAAGGAAGATTTCACACAATCTGAGCATTGAAGTACATGTGGGTTTTGTCTGATGAGAAACAGGGATGAGCTGAAAGCACTATAGGAAGAATCATTACTATGCAGTCCTGGGCAGGCATATTGTGTGCAGAAAGGCCCAGAGATAATTATGCGAACATTCAAAGGACCCCATTTGTGAAGCAACTTCAGGCCCTGCTACGATGCTCAATTTCAGCACAAAGAGGCAAGCCCAGCAGACTCCTAGAGAGATGGATGAGAAGGTCCAGTGTGATTTTGAAAGATAACATTCTGTTCACTCTGCTCTGAAGGCCCTGTGAGTGTCTTGCCATCACTTGACTATACTATGAATGTTCTTTCAGATCTTCCTGCTTTGTGCAGTGCAATGTGCTATACTTAGTCTGCTTTTAAAGCATTGCCTGCCAGCATAAAAGTCACATGTCCTTGGAACTATTTCTGAGCCTCCTGGCATAGTCAGTTTCTCCCTCCACAGTATTTGTGTGTTGCCTTGTACGTATGCTATTACAAGATTCACCCCAATTAATGATAAATATGCTTCCAGTCCTTTACTGGATTTGGGGATATCTGATGACACTGAACCCTGCCTTCTTATTTATAGCCTTAGTACCCTGAAGAGCTCTAAGCATGTAATGAATATTTAATCAATGTTTGTTAAACATACCTCTCAATCATACAGTTAGTTGTGTTTAAGAAAATGGCCTATCAAATAACCATAATGACCCAGAAGAATTTTTGTATTGTGAAATATCACACAATTTTTGTTTGATAGTTTTGAATTTTTAAAATTAGCATCTCCTATGATAAAAGAAACTAATAAATGCTTTGAAAAGAAAGTCAAGAAAAAGTTCTAACATTTACTTGACACTTACTAGAAGCTCATACTATGCTAAGAATATGCGTCATAGTTAATCATGTGTGTCAGCTTGGCTAGGATCTTGTGTCCAGTTGTTTGGTTAAACACTAGACTAGATGCTGCTTCTAAGTTATTTTTAGATGTAATTAACATTTAAATCAGTACATGAATAAAGTGGATTAACTCCCTGCTTTAATAATGTGGGTGGGCCTCACCCAATCAGTAGAAGGCCTTATGAGAAAAGACTGAGGTTCCTCCATGAGGAAGAAATTCTGTCTCCAGATTGCCTTGAAACTCAAGGCTGCAACATCAAAAATATCAACTCTTGTCAGAATTTCTAGGCTCTCAGCCTCTTCTGCAAATTTTGGACTTGCCAGCTTCCACAATCCTGTGAGCCAATTCTTCAGAATAAATCAATCCCCTCTCCTCATTAATCTTAGTTAGATAACACAACCTGACATCATTCACACATCACAAACAGCTTTTGAGGCCAGTATTATTCTCATTTTTTGCACAAAGTTACTGAGGCTCTGAAAGCTTAAGTATCTTGCATGGTGGATGTAGCAGGCAGTGATACTCTTCACCAATTATCCATTTCTCCTACGGTGAGCAACTTTTCTGGTTTGCCTAAAACTGTGTTTAGAGGATGTGGTTAGAGAAGACAGCATGTAAGAATCATGAACTTAAACCAGGAACGGAGAGCTGACTGCTCTTTCTCTAAGAGTTTCAGGGACAGTTGCGAGACAGAGACCCTCTTAGGATGGAAGAGAAATTTCCATAGATCCTATTGTACTCAGAAGAGCACTGGTCAAGGAATCTTTGGTTAAAACCTTGAATAACTGTTTTCTCTCTCAAAGCTCCAAGTCACCTATCTGTGAAGTAAAGGTGTGTACCACATACTTACTCCAATTCCTTTCAGCCCTGACATTTTATGGTTGAGAAAATCCTCCTCAGTATCATCACAGATACATCTCCTAGATTTTCTTGATCACCAGAAAGCAAAGGAGAAAGTCTAACATTAATTCAAAATGCAGACACAATAAAGAATACACTAATGAGTCTGTTTGGGCTTTTTAATCAGCAGAATTCATTACGGTAAATATGAATGGCTTTGTAGAGTTCCTACTTTCCTGCTTATCGCATTAACTATATTTGTATCATAAATGACTTGACTTTTAGTTTGTGGTTAAGAACAGAAAAGGGTAGTTAAATAATTATAGACAGTATGTGTTCTTTACTGCAACTGAGCCAGACATGAGGCAAGATAATATGAAGACAACCCAACTCTAGCCAAAGCTCTTTCCCTGTGGACTTCTCACCCAGCAGTCAGGGTGTAGACAGCTCATGCTGTTCACAGCTCTCCTGGCCTTGTCTGACAGCCACCACTTAAATGGAGGTGTCCCTCAGCATCCTCTTTCTGTCAGAACCGAGGCAGATTTGAATTTCTTCTGTTGTAAAGTGTGTGCATTTTAACAGCTTTTTGATTGAACGATTCTCTAAAAGTGCGGTTGGAGTTTTTGTGTCATGTGCTTTTATGTTCAGACACAAAGATTTATTTATGTTGAACTTCTAGGTGATGTCAGAATTGCAAGAGTTCTTTATAGATGAATCAACAGATTCTGAGAGCTGAACTAATTTATCTACAGTCAAATACACTATTTATTTGCTACACTTGAAGTGTGTAGAGTTCTATGCTGGGGCCGAGCATGGAAGAGGGATGCAATATGTTCTCTAACCTCTGTAAGGCTAGTGCTGTTTCTCAACTATGAATTGGTTCTTTAGATCAGGGAAGAGAAATCAAATTCTGCCTAAAATATGTGGTAAAGGTGTCAAAAAAGAAATTTGGAGGATGAAAAATAATTCTCTATTGCAAGCAGAGAGGGAGCACACAACAAGGCCTACTAGTGGAAAGAACATAGTATTCTTAGGAGGCAGAGAGTTTTTGTTGCTGTTGAGAACCTTGACAGCACATTATAATAACCGGGGGGAACTATAAAAAGTATGGATGCTGAATGCCATCCCCAGACCTTCTGCCTTTATTGAAGGTAGGTGGAAATTCAAATTGCTTTACACTTTTCAACAGTTAGTATTGAGTATATCAATTCCTTATAAAATGGGGTAGAACAAGTACCCCAAAATGTCCCATACATGAAGAAAACCTTGGAGGCCTTCTTATCCACTCCTGTGATTTTTACAAAGAAGATGAGAACTAAAGAGAATTTATTTGCTCATAAACATATTGAAAATTTCAATTAAGGCTGACATAGTCACAAAAACATTTTTATACTCTCTTCTTACAGGACTGACTGGACAAAGTTGAGTCCCGTTAATATGTGCTGATTGGCAATATTTATTTTAAGGCATGAGCATATGTAATCTGATAACCACCCATTCTTAGGCAGTGTCTATGTTAACTAAGGTTGATTTGGTCAACTCAACCACGCTTCCCTTGGAAGCTGTTTTGAATGTGTGTTAGTCAGCTCTGGCTGCTGTAACAAAGTACTATAGACTGGGTAGCTTCAATAACAGAACTCTATTTTCTCACACTTGTGATGGTTGCAAGTCCAAGATCAAGGTGCCAGCAAAGTTGTTTCAGTTTCTGGTGAGGACTTTTCTGAGCTATCAGACTGTTGCCTCCTTGCTATGCTCTCACATGGCTTTTCCTTGGCACAGAGCTCTCTGGTGTCTCTTCTAATAAGGACGCTAATCCTACTGAATCAGGGCCCCACCCTTATGACCTTATTTCATGTTAATTACTTTTTTTTTTTTGAGATGACGTCTCACACTGTCACTCAGGCTGAGGGAAATGGCGGAATCTTGGCTTGCTGCAACATCCACCTCCTGGGCTCAAGCAATCCTTCCACCTCAGCCTCCCAAGTAGCTGGGACTACAGGTGCATGCCATCACACCTGGCTAATTTTTTGTATTTTTGGTAGAGATGAGGTTTTGCCACATTGCCCAGCCTGTAAGTACTTCTTTAGAAGGCCAGTCTCCAAATACAGCCACCCTAGGGGTTAGAGCTTCAACCTATGCATTTTGGGGTGATGCAAACATTCAATCTAGAACAAACTATATAAAATATTCATCAAGCTTGTGTTTTTCATTGTGTATACATGCAAATATTTAAGCGCAGGATTTTCAAAGGAGGTGAGGGTTGACTTTGTTTAGATTATTGAGTTTGATTTTCTATTTGTATATACACTTAGTAGATCAGGATACATTTTGCCTGAAATCACCTTGAATGTTTTGCTCTTGCCTGACTGGTGGGTTGTAAGATATTAACTCTATGCACAGATCCATCTGGCTTTTCTTGCCTATATGATGTCAAGTTTTAAACTAAGACTTGAATTATAAAATATCCTAAGTATTCAATACCAGATTGTTTAAAAAATTAAAGATTCATAGCTGGCAACAAAAAATAGAGAGAGCATTTGGGCTTTGGACTAGACAAAACACATTTCAAATTCTGGCCCCCTTCCACACTCTGAAAGAATGTGAAAGTTGCATAAATCCTGTCTGAGCATCAGTTTCCTCTTATATGCACATTGAATAATATTAACTTCATGAGTACTGTCAGGATAAAGTATATCCATTCAACCCCTAACCAGTATCAGTATTTACACTATTTAACAACTAGTAAGATATGGTATTGCCCAATCATAATAGATGCTGCCCACTGGAAAACAAAAACAAAAACAAAAAACAATAAACAAACAAAAACTATAGGTAAATTTCAGCTGAATGCTGAATTTTTGTTCAATCATTGGCCTGAATAAATGTAGGTATAGGTGCAGGAAATGCAGAAAGTAATGGAAAAAGATCCATATCTTGAGAGATTCAAAGTACACTGAGGGAACATCAGACACATAACAGAACAAATATAATATAGTGTTATAGATAATATGATAATGCTGTGGTCTAGATATTTGTCTCCTGTGACACCAAATATATAAGTGGAATCCTAATCCTCAAGGTGAAGAAGATGAGGACTTTGGAAGGTGACTAGGTCATGATGGTGGAGCCCTCACTAATGGAGTTAGTGGCCTTATAAATGAAGCCCCAGAAAGCTGTCTTGCTCCTTCCACCATGTGAGGACACTGTGAAAAGGCACCATCTATGATCCAGGAAGCAGCCCTCATCAGATACATCTGTTGGACCTCCAGCCTCCAGAACTATGAGAAAGAAATTTCTGTTGTTTATAAGCCACTCAATTGTTTTATTGTAGCAGCCTGAATGCACTAAGACAGATGGAAAGCGTGTGATGAGTGAAAGTGACTAGTATGAGCCTGGCATAAAACAGGCTGTCTTCTCTTCATGTTGGCCTGGATAGGGAACCAATCTTTTGCATCATCACGAGATTAAGCATCATTTTATCTAACATAAGTGGGAGGGAGAGAGAAAAATCAGAAGATAGAAACTACTCATATTACAAATAAAAGGAAACCAATTTAAAAAATCCAGCTCATTCTAGTCTTTATCTTGTACTGTAGTGCATTTGTTTAGCATGCTACCCTCCAGCACGTATAATGTGTCACTGTTATCCAAACACATAAGTAATCTCAATAATCTAAAAATAATAATTATCTTTTATATCCAGTGAACCAAGCATTACACTACGCATTCTATAAATATCATCTCATTCAATCCTCTTTAAACCTGCTAAGAAGACAATATGATCTCTGCTTGTTCAGTGTGAAAACTGGAGGTCATAGAGGTGGAGTCAATGGTCAAGGATACCTGACACAAGTTCATTCAGTGTCTGGATTTGGTTCCAAGTTACCACCATGGATGGACCCAATGACTTCCTAGAGGCTGCAGGGCAGCCTAATCCCTTGCTTGTTTCTCATCTCATGTGGACTCATTGAAACAAAAGATAACTCTTACCTAAAATGGTGCAGTATCATAAGACAGTGGAATCCCCACCTTAAAGAGAAACAATGTCATATTATGACAATATTTAAGGAAACAAAAATTAAATATTTTACAGTATTAGAAATATGATTACTGAATGGTATTGCCTAGGTTTTCTTCTAGGGTTTTTATGGTTTTAGGTCTAACATGTAAGTCTTTAATCCGTCTTGAATTAATTTTTGTATAAGGTATAAGGAAGGGATCCAGTTTCAGCTTTCTACATATGGCTAGCCAGTTTTCCCAGCACCATTTATTAAATAGGGAATCTTTCCCTATTTCTTCTTTTTGTCAGGTTTGTCAAAGATCAGATAGTTGTAGATATGCGGCATTATTTCTGAGGGCTCTAAAGAAATCACCATCAGAGTGAACAGGCAATCTACAGAATGGGAGAAAATTTTTGCAACCTACTTATCTGACAAAGGGCTAATATCCAGAATCTACAAGGAACTCAAACAAATTTACAAGAAAAAAACAAACAACCCCATCAAAAAGTGGGCAAAGGATATGAACAGACACTTCTCAAAAGAGGACATTTATGCAGCCAAGAAACACATGAAAAAATGCTCATCATCACTTGCCATCAGAGAAATGCAAATCAAAACCACAGTGAGATATCATCTCACAACAGTTAGAATGGTGATCATTAAAAAGTCAGGAAACAATAGGTGCTGGAGAGGATGTGGAGAAATAGGAACACTTTTACACTGTTGGTGGGACTGTAAACTAGTTCAACCATTGTGGAAGTCAGTGTGGAGATTCCTCAGGGATCTAGAACTAGAAATACCATTTGACCCAGCCATCCCATTACTGGGTATATACCCAAAGGATTATAAATCATGCTGCTATAAAGACAGATGCACACATACATTTATCGCGGCACTATTCACAATAGCAAAGACTTGGAACCAACCCAAATGTCCAACAACCATAGACTGGATTAAGAAAATGTGGCACGTATACACCATGGAATACCACGCAACCATAAAAAATGATGAGTTAATGTCCTTTGTAGGGACATGGATGAAGCTGGAAACCATCATTCTCAGCAAACTATCGCAAGGACAAAAAACCAAACACCGCATGTTCTCACTCATAGGTGGGAATTGAACAATGAGAACACATGGACACAGACAGGAAGGGGAACATCACACTCTGGGGACTGTTGTGGGGTGGGGGGAGAGGGGAGGGATAGCATTAGGAGATATACCTAATGCTACATGATGAGTTAATGGGTGCAGCACACCAACATGGCACATGTATACATATGTAACAAACCTGCATGTTGTGCACGTGTACCCTAAAACTTAAAGTATAATAAAAAAAAAGAAATATTACTGAATAAGTCCTTTCATTATGTTGATATGTAAGGGCACGGAGAGAGAGAGAGAGAAAGAAAGAGAGGAGACACATTGAACAAAGGGAGATTTTGGTGTTATTCTTGTATGTATAATGATGTGATGTGTAGTCTGCACTAGTCAAAAAAGTGACATGAAATGCTACCAACTTGGATTCCTTGCACACAAATATATGCTTTTTTTTTTTTTTTTTTTTGAGACAGAGTCTTGTTGTGTCACCCAGGCTGGAGTGCAGTGGCGCAATCTCGGCTCACTGCAAACTCTGCCTCCCGGGTTCACGCCATTCTTCTGCCTCAGCCTCCCGAGTAGCTGGGACTACAGGTGCCCACCACCACACCTGGCTAATTTGTTGTATTTTTAGTAGAGATGGGGTTTCACCGTGTTAACCAGGATGGTCTCGATCTCCTGACCTCATGATCCGCCCACCTTGGCCTCCCAAAGTGCTGGGATTACAGGCGTGAGCCACCATGCCCGGCCACAAATATATGCTTTTAAGTAAAAGTGTTACTAACAGAAAAAAAGAAGGCAGTCTTTATGATTGCAGGCTTACCTACCAAAATAAGTCCAGAGGTTTTTATTTTATAGCTTGACACAGAAATCATACATCTTGCCTCCCAGGCAGCAACAGAAGAGTGTTATCCCTTAAAGACTGGCCAAAGAAGGGGGTGCTCATCAGCCAAGGCCCGCCTGCAGTGGTTAACAAAGGGCCCATGGGGCTCAGTCTCTGAACTCATTTCTCTGTAGCTGATGGCAATTTTTGTTTTTCAACCTATGACCTGGGTTGACCTGAAACTGCCTTTGTCTAGCTCAATCACAGACTTTCCAATCCTCTAGTTTCACCATCAAGTTTCCAGGGTTCCTCGGTTTTTATGGCTAGTAGCATCTGTGATCTATTGTGCTCTTGCTGCTATGACTGCTGGCACCTGGGACATTTGGGGGTTATGTGACTGAGTCATGCCAGATAATTTCTTTGTTCCATCTGCCTATTCCTTGCTCCTGCCTCGGCTGCACAGATTGGTGGTTACTATTTATTAACTTTTGCAATGAAATCATATTGCATTTCAGGGTCCACACCAGAGGCCAACTATTAATTCTAATATTGGAAGTCAAACCAAAGTTCAGGGGCCACACCAAAGTCCACTGCTATGTGTCAGAACCGAAGACACAAAAAGCCAAGCTGAGCTAGAATTGGCATGGTAAACAGCCGCTAGAAGAAATCAGAACTGGAAAAACCATAGGGGAGAATCCAACCAATGTCCAACTTGGCTAAAGATGTAGTCTTGCCATCCGAGACTTACTGCAAAGGGCTAGAGTCATGTTTCCCAGTGCATGCTGTGGGCTTTGTCAAACCTGCTGCCTATCAGCTGATAGCAAGGAGGAAATCACCACAACCATTTCACTCCTATTCACAGCTAACTCTTCCCTTCACTAAAATGATGAAATGATGGTGGCATTCTGGCTTTGCTCAGATTACATAATACTCACATTAAAATGGGGATTAATAATGGAGATTTCACTAACAATCATGAGCACTTATATTCACACACATTATTTCCTCCAATGCCCACTCTTAAAAGCCATGTGAAGCTGCTTATAATAAACACTATAGCTATAATACGTCTATTAAAATGAGATGAAAGTGCACACTGGCAAGTAATGGAGTAGCAATAAAGACAGGCCAATGAAACGTGAGTTTCAAACCTGAAGTTTCTGGTGGCACCTGCAGAAAAAATGAAAGGCATAACTGTCAAATGAAACTTATCATTATGCCCTGCAAAAAGAAATTGCTTGGATGCGAAAACCACTACATGCCAGAAACTGATTACTTTATGCAATCATCTCATCAGTGCCATATTTTAAAAGAGAGGAAGACAATTTATCCCAAGTCAGAACAGCAGAGGAGGAAAAGCTAGATTTGAGGGAATAGCATTCTCACTCTAATGTCTATCTGCTTTGCCCTAAACAGAGGCTGCTTCTCCATGGGGATATAATCAGGCCCCAACACAAAGATCAACTTACAAAGATTAATTCAGTTATCCTAATTGTTTTAATCTTGCTGACTTTCAAAAGTCCATTTGTTAATTTACTTAACATATTCATTCAGTTTCTGTCATGTGTGCAAGGAATACGCAGATGATGAGGCAGTTTTGCCCTCTGTCCTCAAGGAACTTACAAAATTAGTAGAGAGAGACACATAATGAATATATTATTAGAGCAGATGCCCAGTGTATGCTTTTTCTGATGATAAAGATCATGATGAAGAAGAAGATGATGATGATGGTGACAGTGATGGTGATGATTATGTCACAGGGAGGCAAAACAGAAGGAAAGGAAGAGGAAAAGAAGGGGAGATGGAAGGAGAAACAGAGGGGGTACAGGGAGAAGGACAAGGAAAAAATCCAGTTATTTTTAGACATTACTCTAGCTCAGTGCTACATCTCAGCACACCTCCTGAGTCCTGGAGCCCACCATTCTCTTAAGTTTTTTTTTTTTTTTTTCTCTCCAGCAATGAAGATTCAGGATCAAGCTCAAAAGCCATCTCAGCATAGTTCACTGAGTTACTTCAAGTGAGACAACATTATTAAGTGCATTGTCACTTTGCTTTGCTTTGTCTTTACAAAAAGCCATCAAAAATACCCTCCCATGTGTTGGTCATGATAAGGACAATGTAATGGCTGAAGAAGACCCTGGAACAGATGAAGATGAGTTTCAGATGAGGATGAGCTACCACCACCTTCCCTTCTCAGAGCTACTGCTGAGCACTGGAGCATCTGACCTTTGGGGGAGGTGGTGGAGGGCAGGAGCAAGTGAGCAAATAAGGCTTTTACAAAAAAAAAAGATTCGATTTCTTCCAGGGTCCATGTGGCTGCATTAGCAATGGTGAAGGAAATAGATAACCAAGATTCAACTGCCACTTGAGAAAGTGCATGCAGAATGGTCAATACACTTGTTTGCTTTAATAATGGATTAGATGCTATATGGAAAATGTGAAACTCCTGAAGCTCCAAATAAGACAGCTAATATCCTACATGCTATGAATTTCAAGCACTATATCTTAGCGAGAGCCCAGAAGCAAGATGGAAAGCAGTGAGTCCTGTCCTTGTCCATGGAGGTGGGGTGTCCCATTCCCCAGAGCAGCCAGGATGTTCTGATGTGGTGTCATCCCCCTGACCCTACTACAGGCCACCACTTGCACTGGGGAAAAATGGTACTCAACTACATCTCGAGTTGACAGAGCAACCTTCTGGTCTTTGGCCTGCTCTCCACTGGCAGTGTAAAGTTCTCTGTATCACTTGACCTTTCTGAACCTAAGATGAGTCCAAAATCAGTAGTAGCAGTGGCGCTGGAAGAAATAAAGACGTGGAAACAAAAGTAATAATAACATCCAATTAACCGCCTATCACTTGGCTTACTGCCTACCATTTAGCAGTAATAATTACCCCTGAACTTCAAAATAGATATCTTTCTCTTTGGTTTCAGATGAAGAGAGACTGAGACTCAGACAGGGTCAAGCAGTTGCCCAAGGCTGCAGAGTTGGTGAGTGGCATGGCCAGGACTTGAACCCTAGTAAAAATCTTTTTCCTCTGCCTCAGCCTTCATTATGTAATGCTGCCTCCCTATGGGGTTCCCCTGGTGACTGCTTGGATTCAAGGGAGAGTGGGAAACCCAGGATACCTCTCAGAGTTCTGATGTTAGCAGGCGATTCTCTGGGAAGAGGGAAGGGAGAAACGCAAGTCCACATGGGCAGCCACGATGTGTCTGGGTGTCAGAGGACAACCATGCCCTTGTCCTTCCATGTATCACTGTAGCTCACTCCCCCATTCATCAACCTTCTTTAAGTGCAAGCTAGGTTTTTGGGCTTCACCTAACTTCCACTCTTTTCTCAACTGAACACAACCTGGTGTGTTCCCTCATTTCACAAATGAAAGTATGTATTCTCAATCTCCCTAATTATTGAAATACCACTTCTGTTTTGGTTGTATAAACCACACTTTCATGTTTTCTTTCTATCTCTGATTGCCCTGAGACTTAATTGCCTGCAGCTTATCATCTGGCTGTTTTGATCACGTCTCTGGTTTTTGCTGTAAGTCCTCTCCTCTCCTCTCTCTTCTGTTCTTTTTCCTACTCTTCTCTCTCCCCACATGCTCTTACTGAGCAATCTTATGTACTTCTTTGGAGTCAATTATCACTATGAACTGTTATCAATGCCTCCCCAATATCTGTCATGAAGTAAGCGGTCAACATCATTTAAATTTTTTAACAATAAGTAAGTAAATTATTAATAGGTAGATGGATTTAAATGTCTAACAATTGGAAAAGGGCTCTGATTTAGAAACATACATCTCAGATTTATCTGTATTGAGATGATGCTTAAAGCCAAAGAAGTGGCTGAAATTATCCACGGAATGTGTGTCAGGAAAACAAAGAACTAAGGAATACTAATAGTTACAGGAAGAAGAGAGAATGGGAATCTCTTGGAGAAGTCACAGTTACCAAGACAGTAAGAGTGAAGTGCAGAGAACATGCAATGTTAGAAGCCAGTGGAAGTAAAAGTTTGGTGGTAGAGGGGTGGTCGACAGTCTCTGAAGGCCCAGGAAGGGCACAGAAACATTCCCTTTAGATTTGGCAGTGGGAAGCTCACTGCTGCCTCTGGGTGGGAACTTTTAGGGTCGCTCTTTTCCCATCAGGCCAGGTGTTTTATGCCTCTAAGTCTTTGCACATTCCATTCCCCTACATCTAAATTGCTATTTATTTCTCCATTTCTGTTTCTGACACACTTATATTCATCTTTCAATGCTTGCTTATTTAGTCAACAAATATTTATTAAATGTTTACTATGTGAAAGGTATTGCTTTGAAATCCCTCAAATGTCATTTCCTTTATGAGAAATTCCTTCACCAATCCCCCATGCAGATGCAAAGGTTTGCTTCTCTGTGCAACCACAGCACCCTGTACACTTCCAAACAAAACCCTCATTCCCCAGCCCACTGAACTGTGGACAGCTGTTTACTCACTCTCTCTAGAACAAATTCTTGAGAGCGGGAAATTAGTTTTATTCTTCTCTGTATTTATAGCACCATATTTTATGTTAAATTCATTTGTCTACTAACTCTTCACCTTTATTTAAAAATCATTTTGATTTTTATCTCTTTTCTCTTGATACCTTACAGATATCAATGATACACTGATGGAAGCCCATGTTCCCCGTTATAAAAGAGGTTACATTTATTCTCGTTGGAAAAAAGAATCATATATGTTGGAAGTATCATTGAATGGATTTGAATAAAGGAATAAATGTGGCTATGCATGTATAAGGCAAGCTACTTCCCTCCATCACTCTTTAGTTGTTATCCATTAGAAGAAAGATTAGTTAATTTCTTCCATGACAAAAATGGTAGTCTCATTTTTATACTTACTAATTAATGACCTGTTTATAAATAATTCCTGGCTTATTTCACAAATGTCTGCAGTAATTCTGCTTAATCTCTACCATGGTCACAAGTTTACCTGTTCCAACATCTATCCAAGCAGCGTGTCTTCAAATTTGGAGAAATTGTAAATAATGGGGTAGAGCCACTCACTGGAGGAATAAACAAGCTGCCAAATTGCTCTTCAATTTTTAAATTGCTTTGACACAAGCAGCAACCATGAAAAAGA
Source organism: Pongo pygmaeus (assembly GCF_028885625.2). Lineage (NCBI taxonomy): Eukaryota > Metazoa > Chordata > Mammalia > Primates > Hominidae > Pongo > Pongo pygmaeus. The sequence goes on from NC_072380.2 coordinate 146,953,950, forward strand.
TAAGCTTAGTGCTTGTCAAACCACAAGTGCACTATGAGAAGATTTCAGAGAGGATTTTATGTATAACATGCCATAGTCTCACTGGGAGCTGAAAAGCAGTTGTGAGCATATCTGGCATTAAGGGAAATTATTAAAACTCTATGATTTGAAATGGATGGTTTGCTTCCTTTTCCTTATCCCACTGCAGATTCTACTGACCAATAATTTGAGTCCATCCATTTATCCCCTGTGCCAGGATAAGGTTTCCTAGGGGAAATCTAAACAGTTTCCAGAGTGGACTCTCATTCCTTGCTTCCTTCCTGCCAGCTTCTCTTCACATGTATTAATTTTTAAAATATCTACGATAAGGTACTCTCTGTGATAAGTTATGTGAACACAAAGGCAAATGTGACCCAGTCTCTGACCTCAAGCGTTTCTGGTCTAGATAAGAAGCAAGAGACTAAGTTTTTCCCTGCTCTCTTCTTTGTGCTCCTAAGGCAGCACCTACATGATTGCATCATAGCAACACAGTGCATCATAATTATTTCAACTATTATCTTGATTTGCCTAATGCTCTTCTTCTACATATTCTGTTTACAGACCTCACCACTCTGATTGCAAGAATGAGTCTGTGACTGAGACCTGGCCCATCACAGTAAAGCATCCCTTGGTAACACAGGTAATTTAGGAATGTCCACATAACCCAAACCATAAAAACTGGAAGCCCTCTCTAAGCATTTTCTGCTGGAACTAAGAACAAAGAGTTTTTTTTAACTCTTGCATGTAGTAAATTATAAGAATGTGACTCAACATGATAGCACATTTACTGTCACATGGATAAACACATGAGAATAAAGATGATTTTGAGAGAAAAGTGGTGACGAGAAGCAGACAGAAAGATACCTAGCAACATCAAGTGATTTATTCCTGTCTCAGATATACCTGGATTTCTCTAGTTAATATGTATAATGTAAGAGAGTTTTTGTTTATTTGTTTGTTTGCTTAAGTTAGATCAGGTTGAGATTTTGACACTCCAAACTCAAAGAACGCTGACTAGTAATTGGAATCGATACCAGAAGTGGGGACAACAATTTTGAAAACTGAAATGCGGAACTGGGTTTTGTCAAGATGAGATAGGGGAATCTTCATTAATCACTCTCCACTCCCCCAGTCATCCTCAGCTAGGAAATATTTTGTTGCAAAGTAGAACAGCATTGGGTTACAGGTTTCTTGTCGTATCTTGAAACTTCAACCATGTGCCCAACAAAACCAGAATATCAGTGACTTAGCAGAAAAACGTGATGATATTGGACTGTAGGCTGTGTTCTGCATTGTTCAGTAAATTTCTACAACAAAAAGACAAATTGATTTACCTGGAATCACAAAGAAATCTGTATGCACCTCTACATAAAAAATTCTTTCTACACAGCCTCAGCAATGCTAAACTGGAAAGGTTAAGGCAGGAAAGTCCTCTATAGAATTGGAAACCTAAGTGTTTTACCCCATCATAAAGTTAGTATAAGCAAAAACAGGGCAGTGAGAAAAGTGGAAGAAGATTAGATTCTTCCCTGCCTACCCAAGGTAATCATTCCCTATGGCCTAAGAAACTTGGATGCAGTGGTGGGTAGGAAAGGGAATTAGCTTTACCTTATCATCCTATCCTTTCTTTCACTTTACTCTGAGGTAGGAGTCCAGGCAGAAGCCATTAATCTGATGGTCAGAATGTCAGGCCTATTGATAAGCAATCAAAGGGGTATGGTACTTATTCAAAGATAATGACCAGACATATGTTCTTGCATCAGACTTCCAGACTAGTATTTTAAAGAATACTTAAGGCTAGATAAACACCAAGTATCAAAAAAAGAGGTTTGGATGGCACATTCCCTAAGACAGTCCTCAGGCTCATTCAAGCATATTCAGCAAAGATTCAACCATAGAATGGGATTTCTTCCCACTGTACAACACCTTTTATGAATGGCCCAGGATGATGCCAGGTAAGTGAATTCACCCAGTAGGTAGATTCTGTGGCAATCATATCAGTTGAAAAAGGAACTCAGTCTATTATTAACAAGCAAGACAATGAATGGATGTACATTTCTATCCCTATCCATTGGAATATTGTATATCTGGCCAGTGGCCACTGAATATTACTTCCTCTTCCTCCCTTTTTCCATGAGACAATTGTGTTGATTAATATTTTACCTCAGGAATGCTTATTAGAGAAAACAGATAGTGATATTTATCATTAGCTGAAAGTATACAGAATCTTTTTATGCCCCAACTAGATCTCAGAGAGAGGAAGGTGTAGCATTTAAAAACCCTGGATTTGAGAAAGAAATAACATCTGGACATAATTTTAGAAACAGTAATTACAATGGGTAGCTGTTATATTGGGAAGGAGTATTTTTTTCAATTTTTATATGCTAAAAAGATTTTGTAAGTATTCTAGAAAATTAAAGACTTGATTGTAAACAGTACGCAAGACTCCTTTCTTCTGGTAATTGGAAGTAATATCCTTTGGCTACCACCAATATGGGCAAATCCACATTTAGGTCTCTAAAATTATTCTGTCTCCTGAGGACGTTTCAGGGTCAGTCTGTATCTATATTTGGAACTTTTCTGCTACAACCATTGAGGGATGGTCTCCTCTGTTCTCAAGAGTCTTGGAGCTTCAAAGATAAATCCTTAAACCATTCAGTGGCCAGTGTATCTGTTTGAGGAAGACAAAATCGAGGGAGAAGAGACAAGGTGAGCCCAACATAGAGTTCTCAGTTTTGGTCTCTGATGTCCTCAGAACTTTATTGGTTCTTGTGGCTCCCAATACAATTATATAAACCAAACTAGTATCTTTCCAGTTAATTCCCTTTGTCATTAAGCTGGTTAAAAATGGGTCTCTTTCACCTCTATATGAAGATGTCCTGAAGGTACTGTTATCTTTTTCATGGAGTCATTGAACATTCATATAATGTAACTGAATTTCTTTAACAATTATACAAATTTAACCCAAATTGGTAAGTCATTCAATACTGTTAATTAAGAAGGAATCACTATAAAAGGCAGAATTTATATAAATCATTATTAACAGCCTTCCAATTTAAACATTTATTGTCCTCACAAACAGTATGACCCAATCAGGTATTAAAGTGAACTAAATATGGCCTGAGAAGCACTCCATACTTCTATATTTGAATTCTTGCGGACAATCTGCAACCTAGCTTAATAGGTAGACAAGATCAAAAACCTAATTTAGGAGTATGCACCTGTAACAATAGCTGAGAGGCCATACTTCAATCATTCATATACTGACTGTTCTGACTGTTCTGACTGTTCAAATAAGGCAAAAGCTGAGCTGTAACCAATCCAGCTGTTCTGTACCTCACTTCCAATTTATGTACCTCATTTCCTTTATCTTTTTTTTTTTTTTTTTTTTTTTTTGAGACAGAGTTTCGCTCTTGTAGCCCAGGCTGGAGTGCAATGGCACAGTCTCAGCTCACTGCAAACTCTGCCTCCCAGGTTCAACCGATTCTTCTGCCTTGGCCTCTCAAGTAGCTGGGATTACAGGCATGCACCACCACATTCAGTTAATTTTGTATTTTTAGTAGAGACGGGGTTTCACCATGTTGGTCAGGGTGGTCTCAAACTCCTGACCTCAGGTGATCCACCCACCTCGGCCTCCCAAAATGCTGGGATTACAGGCATGAGCCACTGTGCCTGGCCATTCTTTTTTCTATAAATCTTCTACCACTGTGTTGCTGCGTTGGAGTCTCTGTGAATAGGCTGTGACTCTGGGGAGCTGCCCAATTCGTGAATCATCCATTGCTCAATTAAACTCCTTTAAATTTAATTCGGCTGAAGTTTTCCTTTTATCACAGGTATTATAAATGTTCATTCAATAAATACTATATAGCTAAAAGGCAGCAATGCAGAGTAGCTGAGATCCTGGCTTCATAGCAGGCAAGGCCCAGGCTGGACACCCATTATCATCTACTAATTGTGTGGCTTTGAACAGCTTAACTATCCCCTAGCCTAATTTTCTTTACCTTTAAGATTAGCAGGATACGAGGAATGTTGTTAGGGTTAACTGAGTAATATAAGCAATACTCTCAATATTACTATTGTGCACAGTTCATGATCAATAAATGGTGTTCTCATTGATACTCTCAGCCATGTACTCAGACGTTACTGATAGGATGAGAGATTCCCATGCGTTATCAGTAGTCAGAGCCAGGAACATTTATTCCCACAATGCTCTCTGGTCATTATTCTAAACTGTCTTGGTACTAATCAGTAATCAAGCTTATGCAACCACTCTGTGCAACGCCCAGTCCTGAGTGCTACAATGTACCTTGAATGATGCAAGAAAAGGCCTGAAATGAAGCACAGAGAAAGAAATAATTTAGAAACTCAAGTGCTCACTTCCCTACACCACCCCTCTCTTTCCATTTCATATGTAACCAGTGGAACACAATTATGAAAAACTCAATTAAGATAAGCTTGTCTTAAAAAAAATAAACACACATTCAATTTATATCATTTCTTAGAATTAGTTTGGTAGCGGAAAATTCTCATAATATTATTAAATTTCCCATTCAACTCTCAGCCAGAGAACAAGGGGCTGCTGGCAATAATTGCTTTTTAAATGACTCCCTGCATCTCAGGGTAAACCCTGCTGTAATTACAGTCTTGCAGAGAAAGTACCTTGTGATGAGAATTTGGACAGACCCAAAATATCATTTTGTTCTTTCTGCCTCTTTCCATGAAACCTTTTCAGTCTTTCATTTCTGACAGTTGTCTAGTAAGTCTCTTTAGAGAAATTACCATTTTCCCTTGAAAAGCTAAGCAGGCAAGTGTTTAGGTAATAGAGCCACAGAACTGTCCTTCAAGTTGGCTTAGAGAGCTCATTCAACTGTAACTCTCGCCCCTGCCATGCTCTGGGTGTCTGCTTCATGGATTGCACTCTGCAAAACTGCTTTTTCTATTTCTCTGCACACAAGGCAGGTAAATGACCTCTTAGCTCAGACACAAAACAGACTCAAGTCTCAGTTAGGCACCACACCCAACTACATGGTTTCTCAATGCAATGTCCCAGTGCTAAATTCCAAGGAAAGAGAATCTAGTTAGCCCAGCATGGGCCAGGGATCATCCCTATTTACCAAGTTCTGGCCAGGGAGAAAAGCTCATGAAGCACAAATAATTCTCCCTCTTTGGAGGGCAGGGAACACAGTTGTATTAGAGGCTGTGAATTGAACAGATGCCCAGAAAGGTTCTACTGTTCACATAGTATCTCTACTGACCACATAGTCTCTCTAGTTTGCTGAGGAGGAAATTGAAACCCAGAAAATCAAAGCCCATCAAATTATCAAACTGGTGATATCAAACTCAGATCTTTCTGACTATAAATCTTATAACTTCTATTAAATTAGTAGTTGTCATAGTGGAGTGTGCGATACATTCCAAGGGCTTTAAGAAAATAAGTATATAGCCAAATTCAGATCAAATTCAGAATAATATCATAATGGTGTGTAAATCACTTGTATCTGTGGTATAAAAGTTAAAAGATAAAACTATTAAAAATAAGTGTAACTACAATAATTTGTTAAAGAATATACAATGTAAAAAGATGTAAATTGTGATTTTGATGTCACAACTGACATCATTTTACATTGTATATGGAAAGGGAAATTAAAAGTGTAGAGGTTTTACATGCGATTAAAGTTGTTACTAGCTTAAAATAGACTGTTATGTTTTATGTAAGCCTGTAACCACAAAGCAAAAATCTATAGTAGCTACGTAGGAGAAGAAAAGAAAGAAATCAAATTATATTGCTACATAAAATCATCAAATCACATAAGAAGATAAGAAGAAAGGAACAAAAGGACAAAGGCTCTACAAAACAGCCAGAAAATAATTAACAAAATGGCAACAGTAAATCCTTACCTTTTAATAATATAGTATACCTTGAAGTATACCTTACCTATTATTTACTTTGAATGTAAATAGATTAAAATCTCTAAACAGAAGACATAGAGTGTGGATGAATACAAATAAAAAATAAAATTTAAAATTTAAAAAATAAAAAATATAGGACCCAAGTATATGCTGCCTATGAGATACTCACTTCAGCTAAAAGAGCACTCATAGACTGATAGTGAAAAGATATAAAAATATACTCCATGCAAATGGAAACCAAGAGAGAGCTGATTATCTATACTATTACAAAATATACTTTAAGTCAAAAACTGTAAAAACAGATTTACATAATGATACAAAGGTCTATTCATCAAGAGGATATAATAATTATAAAAACATATGCACCTAATATTGGAGCACCTAAATATATAAAGCAAATATTAATAGGTCTGAAGAGAGAAATAGGTGGCAACACAATAATAGTAGAGAACCTGAATACCCTACTTTCAACAATAAATAGGTCATCCAGACAGAAAATCAATAAGAAAACATTGAAATACACTTTAGCCCAAATGCACCTAAAATATATATACAGAATTTTCTATCCAACAGCAGTAGAAAACACATTCTTCTCAAGCACACACAGAACATTTTCTAGGAGAGATCATATATCAGGCCACAAAACAAGTCTTAACAAATGTCAGAAGATTAAAATGGTATCAACTATTTTATCCAACCACAATTGTATCAACAACAGGAAGAAAACTAGAAATTTTACAAGTACAAGAAAATTAAACAACATGCTCCTAAAACATCAATGAGTCAAAGAAGAAATTGAATACAAATGATAATGGAAAAAACAATGTATCAAAACTTACAGAAGTAGCGAAAGCAGTTCTAAGAAAGAATTTTATAGTGATAAATGCCTACATTAAAGAAGAAAGATCTTGAATAAACAACCTAATGTTACACCACAAGTAACGAGAATAAAAAGAACAAACCAAGCCCAGAGTTAGTAGTAGGAGAGAAATAACAAAGATTAAAGAAGAAATAAAGGAAACATATACTATAAAAACTATGGAAAAATAACAAAACTGTGGGATTTTTGAAAAGATAAACAAAATTGACAAATCTACAGCTAGACTAATAAAAAAAGAGTAAAGAAAATTAAATGAAATATGAAATGAAAGAAGAGACGTTACAACTGACACCATAAAAATACAAAGAATCCCAATCCCAGCACTTTGGGAGGCCGAGGTGGGCGGATCACGAGGTCAGGCGATCGAGACCACCTGGCTAACATGGTGAAACCCCGTCTCTACTAAAATACAAAAAATTAGCTGAGTGTGGTGGCGGGCGCCTGTAGTCCCAGCTACTTGGGAGGCTGGGGCAGGAGAATGGCATGAACCCAGGAGGCGGAGCTTGCAGTGAGCCAAGATAGCACCAATGCACTCCAGCCTGGGCGAGAACAAGACTCCATCTCAAAACAAAAAACAAAAAACAAAGAATCCCAAGAGATTACTATTAACAATTATATGCCAGCAAATTGGCTAACGTAGAAAAAAATGATAACTTCCAAGACACATACAACCTACCAAGATTGAATCATGAAGAAATAAAAAATCTGAACAAACTAATAATGGCTAAGGAGATTGAATCAGTAATTAAATAAGAATGTTCCATTAAAGCAAAGTTCAGGACTTGATGATGTAACTAGTGAATTCTACCAAACACTTAAAGAAGAATCCATACAAATCCTCCTCAAGCTCTTCCCAAAGATGTAAGAGGAGAGAACATTCCAAACTTATGAGATCAGCATTACCCTGATGCCAAAACCAGAGAAGAATACTATGAGACAAGAAAATTAGAGATCAATTTCCTTGATGAATGTAGATGCAAAAAATACTACATTAAATACTAGCAAACTGAATTCAGCAGCACATTAAAAGAATCATAAAAAGTGGAGTTTATCACATAGATGTAAGGATGGTTTAACATATACAAATAAATAAATGTGATACATCACATGAACAGAATGAAGTCATGATTATATCAATAGATGAAGAAAAGCCATTTGACAAACCTCAACTTTCTCTTATGACTAAAACTCTCAACATAGCAAGTATAGAAGAAATGTATCTCACCCAAATAAAGGCCATATTTGACACATCGACATTTGACACATCTTACTGGTGAAAAGATGAAAATTTTTTCTCTAAGATTAGGAATTAGATAAGGATGCCCATTCTCACCACTTCTATTCAAATAGTACTGGAGGTCCTAGCTAGAGCAATTAGACAAAAAGAAGAAACAAAAAGCATCGAAATCTGAAAGAAAAAAGTTAAATTGTCTTTGTTCGCAGATGACATTATCTTATATAGAGAAAACCCTGAAGACTCCATGAAATATCGTAACAAAATAAACAAATTCAGTAATGTTTCAGGATACAAAATCAACATACGAAAATCAGTAGTGTTTCTATACATTAACAACAAACTGTCTGAAAAAGAAGTTAGGAAAACAATCCAATTTACAGTAAAACAAAAAAAGTATTTAGGAACAAATTTAGCCAAGATGGTAAAAGATCTGTGTACTTAAAACTATAAAACATTGATTGAACAAATTTAAGATGATACAAATAAATGAAAATACATTCCATGTTCATGATTGGAAAAAATTAAAATTGTCAAAATGTTTATACTACCCAAAGTGGTCTACAGCTTCAGTGCAATGCTTTTTAAAATTCCAATGGCATTTCTTCTTACAGAAAAAGAAAAAACAACTCTAAGATTAATATGGAAAACAAAAAACCCTGGAATAGGTAAAGTTGTTGTGAGAAAAAAGAACAAAGCTAGAGGCATCATACTCCCTGATTTCAAATTGTATTACAAAGCTATGTTAAGCAAAACAGTATGGTGTTGGCATAAAGACAGACACATAGACCAAAGAAATAGGATAGAAAGCTCAGAAATAAATCTATGCATATATGACCACTAATCTTTGACAAGGGCACCAAGAGTACACAATGGGATGAGGATAGTTATTTCAATAAATTATGTTAAAGAAATGGGATATCCACATGCAAAAAAAAAAAAAAAAAGAATTGTATCCTTGTTTTACTCCATTCACAATAATCAATTTAAAAGGGATGAAAGGCTTAAATATAAGACTTAAGACTGTAAAATGCCTAAAGGAAACCTAGGGGAAAATCTCTTTAACATTTGTCTTGACAATGATTTTTTGGATATAACATCAAAACACAGGCAACAAAAGCAAAAATAAATAAGTGGGATGACCTCGAACTAAAAATGTTTCTGCACAACAGTGAAAACGATGAACAAAATGAAAAGGCAACCCATCGAATGGGAGAAAATATTTGCAAATTGTATCTCTAATAAGGGGTTAATATAAAAAACATGTAAGAAATTCACAAAACTCAATATCAGTAGACCACATGATCTGAAAATGGGCAAATGACCTGACATTTCTTTAAAGAAACATACAAATGGCCATCAGGTATTCAATATATTGTTAAAAATGGCCAATATAATTAATCATTAGGGAGATGTAAATCAAAACCACAATGAGCTATCACCTCATACCCGTTAGGGTGACTGTGTCAAAAAATAAAAAGATAGCAAGTGTTGGCAAGAATGTGGAAAAAAGAGTACCCTTATACATTGTTGGTAGGAATATAAATTGGTACAGCCATTTGTGGAAAAACAGTATGGAAGTTCCTCAAACAGTTAAAAATAGAACTACCAGATGATCTAGTAATCCCATTTCAGGATACATGTCTATAAGGAATTGAATCAGTATGTGGAAGAGATTTCTGCATTTCCATATTATTGCAGCATTATTCACAATAGCCAATATATGGAAATAACATAAATATCTACTGATAAAACAATGGTTAACAAAAATGTGATGTGTGTGTGTATATATATATAATATATACACACACATATATATATACACACAAACATGCACACATACTCACATGCACATATACAATAGAATATTATTCGGTTTTTAAAAAATTAGGAGACCTTGCCAATTGTGACAACTTTGAACACAGACGAACCTAGAGGGCACTATGCTAAGTGAAAGAAGCCAGATGCAGAAAGACAAATGCTCTATTATCTCACTTGTATGTAGAATTTATAAAAGTTGAAATTATAGACGCAGAGGGTAGAATGGTGGCTGTGGATCGGAGGCTGGGGTACATGGGGAGAGGTTGGCCAAAGGGCACAAACTTGCAATTATAATATGTATACATTTTGGAGACCTAATGTATAGCATAGGTGACTATAGTTAACAACGTCTTGTGTATACACTTGAAATTTACTAGAAGAGTAAATCTCAAGTATTCTCACCACACACACAGAGGATAACTATGTGAAGTGATGGATATTCCAATTAGCTTGGTTGTGGTGATTATTTCACAATGTATACATACATTAAAACAATATGGTGTACAACTTCAATGTACACAATTTTTATTCATCAATTTTAGACTTCAATAAAAAGCTTAAAAATACTATTTTGGCCATTTGAGGTTAAACAAAATATATATTAACATTTTTAAAATACAAATGGCAGAAATATTTTTCTCTTTATTTTAGCATGAAAATGAATAGTCAATTAAATTCTACACATTTAATATGCAGATTGACTTTGAGGTCTTGACTTGGTTTGTATGTCAAATGGTAACATATGTTGTAGAGACAGGTAACAGTTTTTTAATGCAGAGAACTTAAAAATTGCATTTACTTATTTGCTTACCCATTATTCCAATGTATTGCACTTTATGTGCCCTTAATAAAAAGGATGAATGGATTACCTGTAATTTTATTTATTTTACCACAATATGGATAAATGGTCTAAAAATATCCTGCAAAAAATCCCACAGCTTGAACACAGTAATAACAGTGCCAAAAGGGACTGATGAGAAATAGCACAGTTACTTGAAATATGATTTTAAGAGCCACTGTTCTTAAAGATAAATCTTGCTTCGAGTGTATAGTGAGGCTTGAGATATTAGCTAACGAGAGTATAAAGCCATTATAATTAGAAAGACATTTAACATCTAAGTATGCAGAACATTATTAATAACATGCTTCAGTGAAGAAAAAGGTTCTCTGTGCTGGGCAAAATAAAGTGAAATGACATAATTTTAAATACATCATCTATTTAATTTTTATATCATCCCTTTTCACTAGTATTTCTGGACACCATTATAGCATATTAGGTTGAACCATATGAAATGGCCATTTTCATAGGCCAAAAGGTTGAGCATTAGCAATTTAATATTTTTTAATCCATAAATAATTGTTGTACATGATTTGAAGTACACAAATATGCATCTCCTGGGAGACTTTCTCGAAGTTTTTTGATAGATGAGGTGTATAATCAACAGAATTTGTGGAGCACTGCTTTGTCTCATGTTAAACTAGGAGAAAGATTCGCTGACATGACAGCACTGGATGGGGCCTCAAGGGATGAATATGCTCTCAAGAGATGGAGAACAATTTAAAGAGAGAATGAGGGCATGCATTTTGAGTCAGTGGGTAGAAACCAGTCAGAGATATCTGCGTTGGCCAAGATAAGAGGGCATGAAAGTATATGCTGACTTGGGGCAAAGGGACTAATTCTCTTTGACAGAAAAGTAGAGAGTAAAGAGACATTTATTAAATAAAGCCTCTCTCCTCTTGCACGAAGACCACTTCTCAACTGGTCAGCAGGACAGGGGGCAGCTGCTAAAGGCATAATCTGACAGTTCACTTTGGGCCATCACACTGCTCATCCTCCATACCATGTGTCAGCAAGACCCCCCCGACAAAGGCTTACATACGCAAGTGGTTCATTTCAATGGTGAGCCTCTGCTTTCTCTGCAAACATAAGAAGTGTTGCACATTTATCTGGATAAGATAAAAAATACATTCCTCACTACTCTTCTGAGATCTCTTTCCTCTGACCATCAATTTTCTGCCTTCCATCAATAAACAGTACGATGGGGATTTAGAAAGTCTGGTGTGAATCTGCCATTATTTCTGAGACAAACTAGAAAAAAAACTAAATTTTCTTCAATAATTTTTCAAGGAAAGCAAAGTGATATGAAAAAAAATTTGCCACAGTGGCATGAACCATCTCTCACACACACACACACACACACACACACAGAGTGAGAGAGAGCGAGAGATAAACAACTTTTTTGTTTTTTGATGTATTTTATTTTTATTGAGACATACCAAGATGTACCTATTTTCAGGATAGATGTGGTAATTTAATGCATTCATAGAATTTGTAAAGATCAAATCAGTGTAAATGTGATATCCTTCATCTTAAATATGTCTTTTCTTTATGCTAAAAGCAAACTATTCTCTTCTAGCAATTTTGAAATATATAATAGATTGTTGTAAACTATAGTAACCTTACAGATGTATCAAACGAAGGGATAGAATTTTTTGTTGTTGTTGATGTAGAACTCATGTTTATAAGGCATTAGCTGAATGCACTCCAAGAGAATTGCTACCCTTTTTTTGGAATACAGAATGAGAGACTGAAAAAATAGCAGAAATCATTAGATGTTCTCTACATTGATGTTGCCCCCCACCCAGCCCCACACCTATACACACACACGCATGTGCAAAAGCTTGTAGTAATGTGGTCTTTCACATCTTTCCCCTAAAAACTGATAAAACGTACGTCAATCATGCCAATTAATTTTATCCACTTATATAAGAGACAAAATGCTTCCTTAAAAACTTGACAATAACATAACTTACATTTAGTGAAAAGGAGAACCTTTTATCTTTCGTTGATTTTTTTTCCTTAATACTTTTTTATGTCTGGAGTACTTTATTGTTTCTAATTAGAAAGTGGCGACTCCTCAGGGATCTAGAACTAGAAATTCCATTCGACCCAGCCATCCCATTACTGGGTATATACCCAAAGCACTATAAATCATGTTGCTATAAAGACACATGCACACGTATGTTTATTGCGGCACTATTCACAATAGCAAAGACTTGGAACCAACTCAAATGTCCAACAATGACAGACTGGATTAAGAGAATGTGGCACATACACACCATGGAATACTATGCAGCCATAAAAAATGATGGGTTCCTGTCCTTTGTAGGAACATGGAAGAAGCTGGAAACCATCATTCTCAGTAAACTATCGCAAGGACAAAAAACCAAACACAGCATGTTCTCACTCATAGGTGGGAATTGAACAATGAGAACACATGGACACAGGAAGGGGAACATCACACACCGGGGCCTGTTGTGGGGTGGGGGGAGGGGGAAGGGATAGCATTTGAAGATATACTTAATGTTAAATGACGAGTTACTGGGTGCAGCACACCAACATGGCACATGTATATATATGTAACTAACCTGCACGTTGTGCACATGTACCCTAAAACTTAAAGTATAATTAAAAAAAAGAAAGTGTAGTTAAATAATGGCTGTGCTTTTCTAAATTCTTCATGAAAAGCACTGATCAATTATTGAGCCAGCTTCCTCTTGTTACCCATCCCTGAAGCAAGTCCAAATGCTTTCCCTATATTATCCTAATCACTAGGATTAGGGGTTGACACTAATCCCCTAGTGTGAACTAGCAGTATGACTCACAGGAATTAACCAGCTTCTCATAAGTTCCTCAGAAAACCCAGCCCTTTGCCTTGATAGAGCAATGACCCTTAAGTGTCATAAGCATCCTGATTTACTAAGAAGGCTTACGTAGCAGACATGGGCGTTCCATCCATCATTTACAAAGCTCAGGTTAGGCAGTGCAACTCAGAAAAGACGCTACAATCACTGACATATTTACTGTTTTCAAATTACTTTAATGGCATAGTCTCTCATTTAACCCACACAGTCTCTTTGTGATAGAAGCATTGTTATTATTATTATTATCTTATTACTATTCCCATTTCAATTTTGCAAGTGGGGAAACTGAGTGGCCAGAGAAGCCAAGTATCTTTGTGTGTGTGCCAAGAATCTTCAATAACACCACACAGTAAGGAACTGGCAGAGCTGAAACTGTCAACTAACCTTAGAGTCCTTCTCCCTCTCAACATGTCTGAAACTACAGGAAGAATCTTTCTAAAAGCAGCTCCCCAAAATCACCATCTTTAAGAATGGTTATAAAAATATTTTGAAGTGGAGAAAAAGGATATAATCTAAACATTTGCCATAGTGAAACAGCAGAACATATTTTCTACATCGTGTATCAATCAACTTTCAGTAGGTTATGCTGCAAAATAAATTATCACAGCAATTCTAGTAGTTTAAATCAACAGAGATGTTGCTCCCATTCCCATTCATATGAGCAGAATGCAGCTCTTTTCACATCCTTTTCATTCCAGGATCCAGGCTGAAGGATCACCTTCCATCCGTGACATGCCAGGATATAGCCAAAATCAAACAGCAAGCATAAAACCATGGGGTGGCTCTTAAGGATTCTGCTTGGACATTGCCTACATAACTTCCACTCCCATTCCATCAGCAAAAATAAGTCCTATGGAAATATTTGATGTCAATAGGGGGTGAAGTCATCTCCTTTCAAAGGAAAGGCCTCCCAGAGGGGCCCTGTGGATATGGACCTATTAGAGAGTGACAGCAAATATTTTAGACAACTCAAACAATGTTTTACATATACATACTAAGTAATAGTATGCAGGCTTTTGAAAATGAAACATTAAGTCTATAGTTAATGACCTGAAAAAATATTCATGATGAATATTGTTCTAAGATAATCATCCATCTCCACCCACTAATATGTAAATTTCATGAGGGCAGAAGTTTGGTCTGTTCTGCTCACAAATGTATCTTAACTACAGGCTGAAAAAAGTATAGATCATCATAAAAAGTTATTAAAATATTGAATAAAGGAATTTTCCTCTGAGTACAATTTTATAGTCATATCGATTTTGTGCAATATTTGAGTGATCTTTTGGTCTTGAGTGTTTTCTTATTTTTCGCCCATTAGATCTTTAGAAATTATATTAAATGTTTAAATGTACAATTATTTTTATGTATGGCTTAATTACATTGAAATACTTAAAATGATGTGCTTGCTAAAGAGTTTTTAAATTTGGGGAGTATTTTCTTTATAGTCTAATATACCATGAATATTCATAAATATTCCTGGTATACTGAAGATAATGTGTATTCTCTAATTTTTGGATGCAAGATATCTTTGTATGTTAGTCATTTTATAAATTGTACTGTTTAATAAAATTTTCTATAGTCTCACCTTTTTTCTCATTAAATTATTTATTAAGAAAGTGATATTAAAATATCTCACTATTAATCAGGACTTATACATGTATTTTTGTAACTATCGATTTTGTTTTATATATTTTCAGGTTATATTATCAAGTTTATACAAGTTTAAAATTGTTATAATTGCCTAAGTTGAACCTTTTATTGCTGTAAAAGGATATTTCTTTATAAGTAATACTTCATTTGAAGTCTATTTGTCAGATACCTCTGTAGCAACAATAGCCTTACATTGTCTCGTTTGCCCTTTATAGCTTTTGTCTACCTCTTTCCTTTTGACTTCCTTGATCTAAAGATGTGTCAGCATCTTTTAGATCAGTTTCTGTTAAATAATGTATTGTTAGATTAGCTTGTCTATCCTATCTGGAAATATTTAACAACTGGGAAGTTGTGTCCATTATTGGAGTAGGCCAATCACATAGTAGGTCCTCAAAAAAAAGTTTGTTGAAGGAATAAATGAGTAAATAATTTTTTTTTTTTGCTTACTGATATATTTGAGTTGTAAGTTTTATACTAACTGTAATTATATATATGCATGACTAACACATGTATATAAGTATTTAGATTTCTTTATACTACTTTGTTTTAATTTCTACGTTTTCTGATTTTCCCCGTTTCTTGCTTTTTTATTAAAATAACATTTTATTATTACTTTTTATTCTACTACTCTAAAATGTATATAGTATATTTGTCTTTTTTTAGTCATTAAACGTTTTTTACCTAGTGAGTGAATAAAATATACACAATCTTATCTTTACAAACCTATCCTACAATACAAAAGTCAGTTCATCCCTTCATACATATTTTATAAATTTTGGTAGGGTATTTTCATTTCACCTTGCTTTCTTCAAGCCAATATTAATTACTATTAGTGCTGTTTTGTAGAACCCATGTTGACATAGATTTTCTCACATACTTATGGTTCCCCTCATCACCATTTACTGTGACTTCACAGGCCTTCTCCACGAGGCCAGTTTTCTTCTTCAGTTGTGGAAACTTCCACAGTTCTTTCAGTGAGAGTTTGTTGGTGATAACCTCTCTATGGTTTTGTTCATGCAAAATATTTTCATTTCACCTTCACTCTGAAATATAATATTGCTGGGTACGAAGTGTTACAGTAGTAGCTATTTCACCTTCAGCACTCTGAAGAAATTTTTTCTGTCTCCCGACTTCCACAGAGAAAACTGAGTTGAACTGCCATCCTTTTAAATAATTTGACATTTCTCTCAGGTTGCCTTTAAGACTTTTATCTTTATTTTTGAAGTACAACAGTTTAACTACAAAGCATCTAAGTTTGGGTTTCTTTTCCGTCAAGCTGGCTACCTAAATCTGGTGATTTCTGAATTTTATCATGAATTCCTTTTGAAAAATATTTCCCCCTATGTCCTCTAGTACCCCATTTTTTCTGAAACAAATTAGGCTAAACTTTTCCATTCTATCCTTTTCTTCTACTTCTTCCTACTTTATATCTCTTCTTTCTGTTCTGAACTCTTGGTAATGTTTTCCTGTGAAATCCTTGCACTGATTCCTCAAGCTGTCTTATTTACTGTCCTTTACATTGCCTCAAATACTTTTGAATTTCAGTGATCATATTTTGTTTTCTAGAGGTTCCATGTGTTCTCTTAAAACATGCCTGAAATGCTATTGGTAGTATCTTATTCCTTTCTCATGGTTCTCATTTTTTACATTCTTCAACATTTTAAACACACAATTTATATTACGGGCTGGGCACACCTGTAATTCTAGCACTTTGGGAGGGTGAGGTGGAAGGATCACTTGAGGTCAGGAGTTTGAGAGCAGCTTGGAGAAAATAGCAAGACCTTGTTTCTACAACTAAATAAAAAATTAAAAACTTAGCCGGGTATGGTGGTGTGTACCTGTAGTCCCACCTACTCAAGAGGCTGAGGTGGGAGGATCACTTCAGCCTGGGAGATCAAGGCTGCAGTGAGCTGTGATTGTGCCACTGCACTCCAGCTTGGGCCACAGAGCAAGACCTTGTCTCAAAAATAAAATAATTTATATTACATATATAACAATGACAAATCTGTAGTTCTAGGGAGTGTAGCTCTGTTATTGCTCCTGACTTAGTCATGGTGATGGATATCTTCCTGTTTTGCAGTTTGGGATTGTGAGCTCAGCTTCTGAGATCCTTTGTCACCAAGAATCCTCAGTGGTCTGGACTGCAAACATGGACCTCCACAGGGGTTGACATTTGTCTCTGCCACGAACCCAAAGGTATTATCAACCCCAGATGACTTTACTGAATTTCTCAGCTTCTCTCCTCCAGACTCTAAAAGTAGGGTGAGGATAGGATCAATCTAAATTCAAAACACAAGTGAATCAGGCCTTTAGGAGCCTTTCTCCACTCCCACAAATAAATGATCTTTCTCATTTTTCTCTTTGCTGGCAAGCAGAATATTTTTCTCTGGAAGGTCTTAGAGGGTTGTGGCCTTGTTCAAGAGGCCTCAGTTCCAATCCCCAAAGCCTCACTTGTTTTCTTGGTCTCTCGCTCTGCCCTTAGGCAGATATTGGGGCTTCGCTTATACTTCCAGGCTCCTCACAGTAAACTGACCACTTGGGGCCTCCCTCTGGTGGTCCTAGCCAAGGGTATGTTACCAATTTTTCTTATTTCTTTGTCTGCCTCTAGGAATAAAGGGCACATCAGCCTTTTCCAGGGGTGATTAGCTTCAGTTTTGTTTACCCTCATTTGAGAACCAGCCTATGTTCCGTTCTCCATGCAGCTTAAAAAGGAGTCGTGAACTTTGGATATTAAAATAATAAATAAGTAGTAATACCTATTGGGCTCACTTTTCTTCTCTTTTTCTCTATTTTTGAAGTCTATAAAGTCTGTATGGTCTATAAAACAGGAGGAGAAGACAGGTGACTGATACCTATCACCTCTGCCTGTTTCATCTGCTAACAGCTCTAAGGAATATGCAACACTTTTTAAATCTCACTTTTTTCTTTCTTCCTTTCCATCATTATCTGAAAGTGATCAAGAACATTGTAGAGACCCATGCACTGATTAGATGAATCAGATTGTCCCTAGAAGGCAGAAGCAGGCTTCTGTCACTCAAGTGCT
Source organism: Pongo pygmaeus (assembly GCF_028885625.2). NCBI lineage: Eukaryota > Metazoa > Chordata > Mammalia > Primates > Hominidae > Pongo > Pongo pygmaeus. The sequence continues at coordinate 146,972,214 of NC_072380.2, forward strand.
TATGTATGCCATGAAGTGCCTGTGTCCTTTCTTGCCCAGGAAATAAAATTATAGACATACAAAAGATCCTGATGGTTCCAGAGGGAGCAGCATGTCTAATGAAGAGATAGACAATCTAGTTCTCCTTTTCTTGTATTTATTGGTCAGCTCTTATGTGACAGGAAATGTGCTAAATGCTATGGCTACAATCATAAATGAGACATTTCTTTCCCTCAAAGAGGTCATTGTCTGGTAGAGGAGGAATGCACATAAACACAAGTCATACAAAGTAAGCTTTGTGAGAAAGAAGGTATTTCTGAGATCTGCAGAAGAGTTTCTGGAGGAGACAAAACCTGAAATAAATCTTCAAAAATAACTGAGAGTCAGTCCATTCCTTTACTTAATCTGTATTTATTAATTATTGATTATGTGTTGAATATAAGGATAGGTCCTTGACATACATCTCTTAATGAGAAAGGCATAGTTCCTATCATTATGGGCTGGTATGCTTTGCCCATAATGGTGTGCTGTGCTTAGCAGAAATAGCACAGCTAAGTGTGTCTGAAGAGCTTTCAGTTATGTGTCTTTTGATTGGTCATTCTTTCTTGGGCCTCTGTTTCCTTTCAAGATGTCAATATCCTCCCTTTTCTAAATTTAGTCAACTTTGGATTGGTGTGGAGAAGCCATCTCTGTTGGAAGGCAGGCACCCATCAGCCATTATACTAAGTGCTGGGAATAAGACCAGGAGATTGGATATGATTCTTTCCAGTATTGTTCATTAAGCTCATTTCCATGGTATGCTCAGCATTGCTCTCTCCACATCTTTGCCTCATTTAGACAATAATTACAAACATTCCCATTGACTTTATTGGAATCATCTACTTATTGTCTCTTATAGAAGTAGAGATACTACAGGTGGAGACAGGAAACTGAGCTCAGAAATGACATATCTGACATAGCCATAGGTGCTCATAGATGGGGTTTGCTATAATTCTTTGGGGGGTTCACATAACAGAGAGAGCTACTGTGTTCTCTGCCAAATGAACCATAAGTAACCCTGGTGAGAGTAGACTTATGCTATAGACATGAATGAGTGAATACAAAGCTAGAAGTTTACATTTCTCTTTTTGTTAGATTCTATGGTTTGGTTGGATTTAGTTCACTCTCTAAAATTGCTCAGATTATAAACTTAAATGTAGGGTCGGGCACAGTGGCTCACACCTGTAATCCAAGCACTATGGGAGGCTGAGGCGGGCAAGTTGCTTAAGGTCAGGAGTTCAAGACCAGCCTGGCCAACATAGTGCAACCCCATCTCTACTAAAAATACAAAATAATTAGCTGGGCATGATGGTATGCACCTATAGTCCCAGATACTTGCGAGGCTGAGGTAGGAGAGTTCCTTAAACCCAGGAGATGGAGGTTGCAGTGAGCTGAGATCATGCCACTACACTCCACCTTGGGAAACAGAATGAGATTCCATCTAAACACACACACACACACACACACACACACACACAAAGAAAACTAAACTTGAACATAAAACTAAAAAACTTTTGAAGAACTGTAGAAGAAAATCTTCAGTGTCTATGATTTGGCAACGAATTTTTAGACTTGATACCAAAAGCACAATTCATAAAAGTACTTACTGACAAATCAAATATCATCATAATTAAATACTTTTGGTCTGTAAAAGAACTCTTAAGAGAATGAAAAGGCAAGCTACAGACTGGGAGAAAATATTTGCAAATTTGTAAACCATTTATCCAACAAATAACTAGAATATAGGATATATAAAGAACTCTTACAATTCAACAGTAAAAAATTAGAAATTTAATTAGAAAAATTAATTTAATTAGATTTAATTAGAAAATGGGCAAATGATATGAACAGACACGTCACAGAAGAGGTATAGCGATGGCAAGCTCATGAAACTAGCAGAATGGCTGAATTAAAATAATAGTGATAACATCAAATGTGGAGCAACTAAGGCACTGAAACTTTGCTGTAGGAATGTTAAATAGTAGAGCCACTATAAAAAAATCCTATAAAAAAACAGTTTGGCAGCTTCTTTAAAAACTATACATAGGCTTACCTACAACCCAGCAACTGCATTCCTGAATATATTTATCCTGGAGAAATGAAGACTTGTGCTGACTAAAAAAAAAAATCCCTATTGTTTTATCAATTTATTCACAGAAACCCAAAACTGGAAATAACTCAGATGCCCTTCTATGAGGGAAGGGTTGAACAAACTCTGATTTACTCATACCACGTAATAGCACTCAGCAGTTCAAAGGAATGAACTATTGATACACATAGCAATCTTGAATGTTCTGAGAATTACAGCGAGTAAAATGTTCCATACTGTATGATTATGTGGTGGTGGACACACGACCTTACACTGGTGATAAAATGTTACTTAGAACTGGCTGGGTGCGGTGGCTCATGCCTGTAATCCCAGCACTTTGGGAAGCTAAGGTGGGAGGATTGCTTAAGCCCAGAAGTTCGAGACCAGCCTGGGCAACATGGTGAGATCCCATCTCTACAAAAAAAAAAAAAAAAAAAAAAAAAAAAACTTAAAAAAAAATTAGCCGGGCATGGTGGCATGCAACTGTGATTCCAGCTACTTAGGAGGCTGAAGCAGGAATATCACTTGAACTAAGGAAGTTGAGGCTGCAGTGAGCCATGATTGCCCCACTACACTCCAGACTGAGAGACAGAGCAAGACCCTGTCTCAAAAAAAAATAAAATAAAATTACACAGCACTAAATACACATATACAAGTAAAAGTAAAAGCTGAGGAAATAATAAGATCAGTGGTCTGTATCAATATCAATATTCTAGTTGTGATATTACGTTACAGTTTTGCAAGATGTTATCATTAAGGACAAGGGGGTAAAGGGTACATAGGAATCTCTTTGCATGTGAATCTACAATTACGTACAAAACATTTGTCTTTAGTTTTAAAAATATTTGAGGAAAAGCAGCAGGACTGTTCTAGCTTAAGTTGGTGCATGTCCTAAGCTGACATTTTGAGCCCATCTGTGAGGCTGTCATCCTCTGCCTGTAAGCCAATCTGCCTCCCACTGCTCCTGGGAAATACTGGGCCCATGTAAATGTTTAGCCTGAGGCATAGATGCAAACCCTGAAGCTGAATCTACTGCAGGCTTCTTTCCCTACAGCCCGCATTCTGGCCAACTGCCTCGCGCTCACAGCTTTGGGCTTGCAGAGTATGCTCATGCACTGCACCTGCGGACGCTTCTTTTAGACTAGGGGACAAGATGCTGGAAGCAGGTTTCCTGGTCAAAAATGGTAACCACGTGTCCCGTTCACCCAGGGTTGTCAATTGTGAAGCGCAAGGTAGAGCCTGCATTTCTCCACTGGGGTTTGTCTCTCCTGCTCTCTCTATGGTTAGTGTTATTTTTAATGAGCAGCCTGAGTTTAGAGCTAGCTGTTTGAGGATCCAATTCCCCAGAAATGCAGCAGTATTAGTGCATCTAGGCTTTGAGTAGAAAAACCTGCAGGAGGAGCTTGAACAAGTTAGTTAACCACGCTGAGCCTCCATCTCCCATCTAGGAGGCATGATGACACTAGTTTCAACAGGTTGTGGTGGGGGTTAAATTAGATAATGCCTTGTCCATAGGCTTACCTATTAGTCAGCTCAGGCTGCCGTCACAAAACACTACAGTCTAGGTGGCTTAAACAACAGAAATTTTTTCAACAGTTCTGGAGGCTGCAAAGTCCAAGATCAAAGCCATGCCGCTTTGGTTTCTGATGAGGGTTCCCTTCCTGGCCTACAGATGTCCATCTTCTCCCTATGTCCTTACATGGTCTTTCCTCTACGTGTACATAGTATATCTCTCTCTTCCTCTTTTTCTAATTTAATTTAATTTTTAAGAGATAGGATACTGTCACCCAGGCTGGAGTGCAGCGGGCATGATCATGGCTCATGGCAGCCTCAACCTCCCAGGATCAAGCAATTCTCCTACCTCAGCCTCCTGAGTAGCTGAGACTACAGTTGTGTGCCATGGCACCTGGCTAATTTTTTAGTGGTTTTTTTTTTTTTTTTGGTAGAAATGGGGTCTCACTATGTTGCCCAGACTGGTCTCAAACTCCTGGGCTCAAGTGATCCTCCTGTCTCAGTCTCCTAAAGTGCTGGGATTAAAGGTGTGAACCACCACACTGAGCTTTCCTCTTCTTATGAAGCCATCAATCTTATTAGATTAGGAACCTACCCTTATGAACTCATTTAACCTTAATTACCTCCTAAAAGCCATATCTCCAAATACAGTTACCTTGGACATTAGGGTTTCAACGTATGAATGTGGAGAGGGGGAGACAACTCAGTCCATAGTAGTCCACTTAGAGCAATTATCTCACACATTGTAAATATTCAGAATATAGAATTCTTAAAATTATGTTACTTATTTTTGTTAATACTCTAATTGTAAATTAAGACATAAGGTGAATTATTCTAGCTTAAGCAAAAAGAAAACTTTTATATAAACAAATGCAATGTTGTCTTTCAAATCAAGATTGAGAATGAGACTTGGTTTCAGGAAGTTTCTGAAAATTTAAAACTGAAAATGTATCAAGAGCCTAGAGTGAAGTCTCCTTCCACCTCTCACCATTTCCTCACAGCTTCTGTGGACTGGTTTTCTCCACCCTTCCGGGCTTGTAAAGGGGCAACAGCTGCCACTCCACACCTCCCATGGTGCCATCTCCTCTGTGCAGAAGACCATTTCACACTTACTTGCAAACCTAATTCAGAATCGCCAAGACAGGAAGTGGGTTACTGCACCTGGGTCAGAAGTCCATGCCTGGTCTAACCACCAATAGTTAAAGATGATAGCCTCCAGGGGCCCAGGCACCCACTCTTACAGGAGGGAAGCAATTTGAGAGAAAGTGGGTAATTGTTATGCTGGATAATCACCCCACACAGTGTCTGGTATGTTTTTCATACTGATGCCAACCCTGTTTCACAGGGTGCCTATTTGAGTTGCAAATGTGAAACCCTGATACTAGTGAAAAGTGGTATTATCTTTACCTGACTCCACCCATTTGGGGATCACAATTTTCCTTTCAAAGCTGATCACAGGGGTCCTTGGGTATATAATCCTCCTTCTCTACCTCCTCTGCCATCCTCCTCTTCCTTTTTTTTTTTTTGAGATGGAGTCTCGCTCTCATCGCCAAGGCTGGAGTGCAGTGGCATGATCTCGGCTCACTGCGATTTCCACCTCCTGGGTTCAAGCTATTCTTCTGCCTCCCCCTCCTGAGTAGCTGGGATTACAGGCACTCTCCACCATGCCGGGCTAATTTTTGCACTTTTAGTAGAGACGGGGTTTCACCATATTGGCCAGGCTGGTCTCGAACTCCTGACCTCAGGTGATCCGCCTGCCTTGGCCTCCCAAAGAGCTGGGATTACAGGCATAAAGTGCTGGGATTACAGGTGCCACCGCACCCTGCTCCTCCTCTTCCTCTTGCTGTGTGACTGTCTGGATGGGATTTGCTACCCAGGCTTTTAAAACCCCACAAGTTCCCTCAAGTGAAATTGTTCCAGAATGTGTTGGGAAGGCATGTCCAGCCAGTTCTACACCACTGTGGGGCCAGGTCCTAGTGGCTCCAAATCTGTCACTTGGGATAGAGCTCCAGGGGGTCTCATTGTCACCTCAAAGAATTCCCAGCTGAAGGGGTCTGGCCTTTTAGGCAACAAAGGCAGTAATCCCCTTTCCCCACCCCTATGGTTTATTTTATGCCTCAGTTTCCTCCACATCAGTGCTACCTTTGGCTAATATTGATCCAGAGGTTCAGAGTGGCAAGGATGATATCCTATTCTCTCTTTATTGCCCCCTGTATTGAAGTGCAAAGGATCACACTTAGCCAAAGACAATCTGTATCAATACAAAGTAAAATCCTAGTGGAGCATGCTGGCTGAATCTCTCCTTTTTGCCATCATTGAAAACTGCTGACTGGCCATATGCAGGTGCATAGATCTTCATTAGGCCCTGCAGGATGAGAGGAAGGAGACATCCTGCTTGGAGAAGAATCAGTAGTGTCATAAATCTCCACAGAACAATTAGGAGCCCAAGAACCAGAGGGCATGGGAAGGAGTCACATTATATCACTTTTCTATTTTATTTTCTGCTCAGCCGTCTTCCTTACAGCATCTTTGAGATGTTCAGTTATTGTTGAGTACCTGGAACAGTTACATCCCTCAATTCTGTTTAATTGAATATTGAAAACATTTACAATAAAAGCTCTTCTAAACTTACTCTATTTAGCTGACTTCCGTGATTAACCAATAATCCCCAATGGCCCTGTAAAACATTCTAGGATAAAACTGTCAGTGGGTGAGCTCGCCTCAGCCAGTGGGATGCTTTACAGCTCTCCGCAGGTCTGCCTCATGCTAAGAGTCCCTGTAGTTCACTGAAAACTGTTTCATAAGCCAAAGATATATTAGGGAAGAAAGAGATAATATTGTTCCTATGAAAACTACGATAAAAAACTTTGCACCTTTCAAAGACTTTGGAAAAAAAAGATAGATTGCCTTAAAAATGGCTGGACAATTATGTGTGGACCTTATACCTGGAAAAAAAAAAAAGCTGGAGGCAAGGTCATAAAAATCTAGAAGACATCTGCATTGAGAATGCAGGTCAAATGTCTTTTTTTTTTTTTTTTTTTTTTTTCTGAGAGTCTCGCTGTGTCGCCCAGGCTGGAGTGCAATGGTGTCATCTCTGCTCACTGCAACCTCGCCTCCTAGGCTCAAGAAACTCTCCTGCCTCACCTTCCTGAGTAGCTGGGATTACAGGCGCCCACCACCATGCCCAGCTAGTTTTTGTATTTTTAGTAGAGATGGGGTTTCACCACATTGGCCAGGCTGGTTTTGAACTCCTGACCTCAAATGATGTGCCCGCCTCAGCCTCCCAAAGTGCTGGGATTACAGGCATGAGCCACTGTGCCCAGCCGGTCAAATGTCTTAAACTCTCTCCATTCTAAAGAAAGAAAAATGTGGAAAGGGTAGAGACATTTTACGGTTGTAGTTTACACTAGATACGGCAGAACTCTTGAAAATAAACCATTCTCAAAGAAGCACCCTTGGTCTACCTCAGAGTTCATAAATACATATATGATTACATTTATATTTATGTAATTTAAAGTAAAATTCTCAAGCTATATATGTAATTTAAAGAAATACTCCGTATGTTCTATTTTTCCTTTACCTAATGAACCCCTGGTTTCAATCACCTGTATCAGAGAGTTCTGGGCCATTTCCTTTATTTGTAGCATTAATCTGAGAGACTTCATGAAACAGTAGTTAAGAGCAGAAGCTTTGGGGTGTGAACAGGGCATGTTATTTGAATCCTCTAACTCTCAGTTGCTTCATCTCTAAAGTGGGTATAATACATGCCTCATAAAGGTGGTTGAGAGTTAGACAAAATAATTTCTGTAAAGTGCTTAGTACATTACCTAGCACACATTAAGCATTTAGTAAATGCCAGTAACAACAAAAATGATATTGATGAATTAATAAACAGTTACTAATTTCCCAGTACTGTTCCAGATGCTGAAGTCACAAGATGAGTGAGCACAGTTCCCACCCCACAAAACTCACAGTCCAACAGGAAGAGAGGCGACAGATCATCTCAGTGGATGTGTTCATTCAATACTATTTGTTGAGCTTCTAATCTGCGTCAATAAATTACTGTAAAAAATGCTATAATGATAAAAACATGTCCCTGCTATCATAAAGGCTAAAGTCTATTGGAGAAAAATAGTTACTAAATAAAATTCATACAGTGTGCAATTGAGGAAATTTACTGTCCACTGGGGAAGCACGTGTGCCAGGACGGGATTCTCTGAGGAGTACATCTGGAGCTGAGAATTGGAGTTTGCTGGAGTGTTCACTGAATGAGGGGTGGGAGGAGAGCCAGCATTCATACTGAAAGAGAGACCCACTGGCAGGAGGACACAGGGTGAGCATTTTGACAGAGATCCTGTGGGTGACATGGGGAAGGGAAGGAATACATTTCTCTGTGTTTGGGAAAGTGGAATGACTCAGGAAGGCTTCACAGAGGAGGTGACATTTGGCTGGATTATGAAGAACAATATGTTTTCTCAACAGGCAAGGTAAGAAGAGCTGTCCAAGAAAGGTAAGCTGTGTCTACAAATGTTGGAGTCCAGGTTGGTGAGACAAATGGGGAGGGATAGCTAGGACCTGGCCAGCAAAGCCCAGGGCACGCAATGGAGAGGAGGAAATTAACTGGAAAGGTAATGCCATAATCTGGGGAACAGGAAATAAGGTCCTGGCCTGGGGCATGTCCACAGAATAAGAGGCAGGGCCATTGCGCTTCCTCTGGGTTACAAAGGGATGCAGCAATGGACGGGGTCATTGGCCTGCAACAGCCTGGCCCTTGGATGGGACCATACAAGGCTGACTGCAAGGGAAACATGAACACATTTCCCAGTGAGTAGAGAAGTAAACCAAATTATTTCTATGAACAGGAATTGCTAGAGGCTTCATGGAACGAGTGGGATGTAAGATGCATCTTCAAGAGTGAGTGACATTTTGGCATGGCATTAGAGAGGTGACAATCCAGAGGCTATGAGCAACAGCCCCAGATGGGAAAGCACCAAGAAGTGAAGAAGCTTATGAGCAAAAAGTATTTCTTAGTTTTGCAGTTTCTAAATGTATCTATGTTCTGCCCCTTTAATCTCTAACAATATGATTTTGAACTAATTAATATAAAATTAATCCATACATTAGCTAAAGTAGATAATGACTTAATAACTTCCACATCCCAGGCAATAAACTTTTGAAAATGCTTCTAGCCCGCCACATAAAAATCTGGCAAAATTAGTGAAAGAGAATTTCAAGGACTGTTTTTCTTTTAATTTATATCTCAAAGTAATGGTGTACCAGGGAAAATGTCCAGATTCTAATTCTGCATTACTTCGGATCAGAGATTTGCAGTAGGGAGATTTGGCTCCCCAGGGGTCATTTGGCAATGTCTGGAGACATTTCAGGTTGTCACAACTGGTGGGGGGTGCCACAGGCATTAAGTGGGCATAGGCTGGGGATACAGCTGCGTAGAACAGCTCCCACAACAGAATTATTCAGCCAAAGAACTATCAGTAGTGCCAAGGTTAATGCACCTTGTTTTACACCAAGAAATAACCTTTAAGACTGACCTTCTCAAATCCTTAATTTTGCAGATGTTATGTGTAACGTCCAATATATGAAATAATTTGCACACAGCTGGCTAATTAACAATATATGGCCTGGGACTCAGGCTTTATAGACCAGTGATTTTCTTTCCTGATGCATTAGACATCCTGTATGTTTTATATTGAATGGCCAGCATATTTTAATGCTGTCAGCTCTTAATTCCAACACAGAGAAGAATTACTATATAGATGCCAATTCTATAGGGACGAATATAGTTTTGAGATCGGGCATCTGATGATCCAGGAAGGGAAGGGAAGAAGGGGCTGCCCCATCTCTGGGGTCCACAGCAACATCACTGGAGCCCCAGATGGGGCTGACCAGGAGAATCAGTGTGTGAAGACCAGTCCATGATGCTGACACTCTTTAATTATGAAAGGATGAATAATCTAGTTCTGCTTTCTTTCAGGAGACAAGGCACTTGTCCAAAGCCTGAACACTTTATAAACAATTTAACAAATGTAAACTGTGAAAGAGAAAGACAAATGTGTGAATATGAAAACTAGGGTCCCTGACAGGCCCGCAGCCTCCAAACCCCTCCCTTCACTGCAGAATGAAAGAATCCTTCTGTGCCTGCAGGGGAGTGGGCTGTGGTGGGAGGGGGCTGCACCTGGGGGTCTGAGTCTGTGAAGGGCCCTAGACCCTGGCCTGAGTAATGCCACTTACTGACCATGTCAATTTGGGCAAGATATTTTCGTTCTCAGGGCCTTGATCTCCCCACCTAAGAAATGATGAAACCTGAGTCAGAGCTTCAGTATTTGAGTTTATCTTTGAGATCAGGTTTAAGATGCCTCATTTTCCAGGTGAAGAAATTAAAGTTTGGAAAAGTCAAGTTATCTCTTCCAAGCCACAAAACTAGCAGGAGAACAAAGGGGGCAATTGATCAGATTTTATGCAATATCAATGCTTGGGAGAAGAGGCTTGAGGCTAGGAGCATTAGGGGCTGCAATGGCTTTGGTGCCATGATCAGTAGCATTCATTTTCCCATCCTCTCTGAAGTTTACTAAAGGGACCCTGTGTATCCCTCATCTGGCTTCCTCATGCCTGGACCCCCGGATGGGCATCTTTTTTAAACCCATGAGGCCTCAGGATGGTGGCTCCTTCTCTTATCAGCTACTCTTTGAAGACTGGATGGGAGCTCATTCCAGACACAATCATAGAAACAATCACTCCAGCTAGGAAAAGCCAGATGGACACCAAGAAGAGGCTAATGTTTCACCATGGCTGAACCACCTCACCTCACAGGGTGTCTTGTTTAGGGAAATGAGATTTTCAAACAAAGAATCAGGAGCAGGTAAAAGCCAGAAAGAATCAGATGAGAGATATACTCATTAGCAAACTTCCACACTGTCCAATTAACCAATCCTTCTGAGGCTTACCTGATGCTAAGTGCTCTTGGATAATAGATTGGTAAAAAGAAAAGTCACTTGTGCCCTGGCATTGGTTTTTGTGCTCCCAAGATGAGACAAGACTAATAAAAATGGTCTGCACTGCCGGAATCAGCAAATATTAGAAAGATCAAATAAAATCTCTAAAGTCATTGAAATGCCTTTCTTCTGTGGTAAATTAGGGCTGAATCCTTTGAAATCCTTAAGCCTGAGGCTGGCAGGCTCTTCAATCACATTATGTGTGGCTTTGGAAATATCCCTACGGTTTGGTAGGCAAGAGGCCATCCACAGTGAGGCCTGGTGGGAGAAAACACAGCAAAAATGTGTTGTCAGGATGGTTTTAATTGGTGATCTGAGATACAAAGTCTCACTGGGTAAGGTGAATTTGAGCTTTAAGCTTTATCTCCTGTTCACGTTTTGCTCTTTCCAATTTGATGTACAATGTGAACAATTCAAATAATTTCCTGGGAATAACTGGCAAACACTTGGCCTCAGAGAAGCAGCATGACCCTTCGTTGCCTGTGCAGTGAGAGGGGTGGCCTGCATGACCTTGGAACTCCCACTTAGTTCCCAGTGTTTTATAATTAATCAGAGGAATATATAAATTCTGATTTAGTCAATACTGATTTAGTAACTATAAAACTGCACCACTTTAAAAGTCTGTACAGGCGTGCCTTCTGCAAAAGTCCACATTTAGTCACAAAACTAAATGAATCACATTTAGTTTTTCTTGATTAAAAAATATCTTGCTTAATTTTGGTGATTTTCATTCAAAGAAAGCATGAAAAAATATAATTGTCTCATTCATTTTTTTCAGCTATTATATTCAACAAAGACCTACAGAGCATCTGAAAAGCAGCACAGTTCTGCCACAATGGGGCTCAAGTTTAAGTGACTGCAAAGTCCAGGATTCGTAGAGCTTAAATATTAACACACAGTTCCAGACTTGTAATACCCTAGAGGCACAGGATAAACATGCCCTCAAATCTTCTCTGGCAGGGGACACTCTCAATCCACTTTATTCAGGATTCACAAAGGTGGAATCAGAGTGAATGAGCTCAAAATTAAAAATTAAAGCAAAAACAAAAATATAAGCCATTGACAGTGACAGTAGCAGAAATACAAAGCAAACCAACAAGATATTTAAACTCCTTAGACCATAAGATAATAATACCATTAGAGATTTAAAAATAAATATATTTTTAAAATTTTAAAGTATGAATGACACTAAAAAGTGAGAAACAATCAAGAGCTTATCATGAAAGCCCAGATATTTTTGTAAAAGAACCAAATAGAACTCCCAGAAGTGAAAAATGTAGTTACTGCAATTAAAGTCACAATGGAAAAACTAGACAGCCCAAATGTATACAAAAGGAGAAATAATTGGGAAACTGAACGGTAGAACTGCATACAGTTACCCAGAATGCAACACAGAAAATTAACATGGGGAAAATGGAGATGAAAATGAGCAATCCATTATTTTAAAAAATCAAAAAAAAAAGAAAACAAAAACAAAAACAAACAAATGAACAAACAAACAAAAACAGGTGCTGGCAAGATTGTGGAGAAAAGAAAACACTTATACACCGCTGGTGGGAATGTAAACTAGTTTAGCCACTGTGGAAAGCAGTGTAAAGATTTCTTTAAAAAGTTAGAACTCTCATTTGACCCAGCAATCCCACTACTGGAAATATATCCAAAGGAAAATAAATTGTTCTACCAAAAAAGACACATGTAGTTGTATGTTCACTGCAGCACTATTTACAATAGCAAATATATCAGAATCAAAAAAGATGTCCATCAATGCTGGATAAAGAAAATGTCTTTTACAGCAACATGGATGCAACTGGAGGCCATTATCCTAAGTGAACTAATGCAGAACAGAAAACCAAATACTGCATGTTCTCACTTATATATGGGAGCCAAACTTTGAATACACATGGACACAAAGATGGGAAAAACAGACACTGGGGACTGCTTGAGGGGAAGGTGGAGGAGGTGTGCTTTGGAAGGTTACCTATCCAGTACTATGCTCATTATCTGGGTGACGAGATCATTCATATACCAAGCCTCAGCAGCACACAATTTACTCATGTAAGAAACCTGCACATGTATCCCCAGAACCTAAAATAAAAGAAGAAAAAAAAGACCCAGGTATATGCTGCCTATAAGAGTGTCAATTCACATTAAATAAATAAATAAATAAATAAATAAAATGAGCAATCTAATTTACATCCAGCAGGAGTCCCAGAAAGGGCAGGGTAGGAGAGATTTGAGAGACAGTCCTCAAATGACTGTGGATTTCCCAAACTGATGAAAGACATGGATGCCTTGTTCAAGAGGACATCAAATCTTAAGCAAGGATTGTTCACTTGATGTAAGACAGAACAGATGCATTTTATAGGACATAGATAGAGCCTTAGACCAAGCAGAGAACATACATTCTTCACCAGCACACTTGGCACAAAAAATGCCTATTGGCCCACTATTGAATAGTCCAAATAATCAGTAGCATGCAGACCATTTTTTTTTATCTCAGTACAATAAATTTAGAAAGCAATAACTATAATTGAATGATTAAAATTGTGAAGATGTTAGTATCATTAATGTTTTTGCATTAAAGTTCTCACTGATAGTACATAGGCATCTAGTACATAGGATGCGTTGCTGTCACTCAGGCTCATCAAACCTGGCTTTGATATTTAGTTATTGAGGGAATGGGGCTTGAAATGGTTGCTTCTTCCTTCCCAAGTAATTTCCTCTCATTGCTGTATTGGTTAATAAACTGTTTATATAGGAGTCTAATTAAATACACTTGAATGTATATAAAAGTCCCCTTCCTTCTTGCTGTGTTGCCTTAGGTGAGTTAATTAAATTCTCTGTACTAAGTTTTCTCATTTGTATAATGGAGGTAATAGTATCTACCTCTTAGCATCATTAAAAATGTAAATTTACTAATAGGTGTAAAATACTATGAACAGTGTTTATCACCTAATTTTAAAAATATGACTATCAATTTTTAGTTTTCAAGTTACACTGATTGATTTACCCTAACCTGCAGCCAGAGATTCCGGTGAGAATGGCCTACAGTATCTGGAGAAGGGGAGAAGCGTGGTGGGGGTGTTGGGGGGGACCAAGGTTCACAGGGTGCATATTCTCTGAGCTAAGCCATTGGAAAATCTGGGACTTTACAAAGGCATGCAGAGGCCCTTCCCAGCAAAACTCCATGTTAGGATGCAGGATAGACACTGGGATAAGATGAAATCCCCTCTAATTTTCCCCTTCACTGAGTCCTTTTGTAGAAACAGGCTCTGCAAACACTTTGTAAGATTCCTCTAGAAATGGCTTCAGCAACTTATAAGTCACAGAATGTAGAAATGTGACCATGTGTCCAGGTGAATCGATTAAACAGTTCAGTCCCCAAAACCGCAAAGGTTGAAAGGAAATGTAGAAAAAGGTAAAGGGAAGAGGTACATTCATAAAGTTGTTGTGGAAGAAAGTCAGTGACAGGGAACAACAAGAAGGAAAATTGTATTCCCCATGATTTGTTCAATTTGAACCTTATAGTAAGCTGAAATAATCATGACACATATTTATTAGTCAATTTCAAAAATAAAATAAAATAAAATAAAATACCTGTGTATAAAGTGAAACATTAAAGACACAGTGGTCACCACAACAAAAAATTCTCCAAATTGTTAGTTTTATTATCTGTAAAATAGAATATAAAAATTTACTCAGCTGGATTGTTTTGAAGAATACGTAAGATAATATGTGAAACGTGTTTGGAATAGATAAATCCTCAGTCAGTCTATGTGTTGACTTTTTAATAAAAATAGTATGATCATACTGTTTGTGTAAATTTAGATGATGCTTTTTTTCTTTTACAACTCATGTCCTACTTCTGTTTTAAAAAATACCTACCTAAAAATACCTACTTCTGTTTTAAAAAGTACCTAATAAACTCTTCTAAACTCTGTCCAATTTTTACTTGTCCTCTGTACTTTTCTCAGCTTCCTGTCCTTTTGGCTTTAATAGGACAATACTTCCTTGGAAGGAAATGATTCTTATTTCTGTCATAATGTGCTGCTTGTTCTCAGGCCTGGAGGGGAGCTCTGTCTGAGAAGTTAACTTAGCCAGCCAGGCAGCCAGGGGTCTGCCCCAAAGACCCTTCTTCATCTTCATGAAAGACTGACTTCATACATGTCCTATTCACCACCGTGTCTCTCCCTGCTATTGGTGCGTCCCTTTCTTTGAATAGAGGGCACAGACATAAATGACCCATAAGTCACTGGTGTCATGTCCTAATGAAGAGAATAATAACAGATGATTGAGTGTGTTCTCATGCAATGATTTACATGTTTATCATCACATTCAATTTCCAAAAGGCTCTGTGAGAGAGACAGAGGAAACAGTATTATCCACCCTTCAAAAAAAGAATAATAATGAAAAGATTTTTAAAAGCCAGATCTGAAACTCAGAGAAGGAACACAATGTGCCCGAAATCCCACAGTTTCCGCCTTAGCTCTGGTTTCCTGACCCTAGTCTAGCTCTCTTTTTACCCAAATCAGAGAGCTATTTTGCTGAAGGAAACTAGGAAAAAATCAAGTAGGCCAAAGATTTGAATTTTCATATGAGGATGTTAGGCCTAATGAACTTTCCCAAAGTTGTAATTAGCATTTATGCAGAGCTCTGTGTTCGATTCTACCTTTACATTTAAAACTCATCAGCCCCTCTAAGAGCTGAGTGCTGATGAATCCAGTGTGAAGACGGCAAGAGTAGGAAGGGCCTTAGAGCAAATCCAGCACCCATCCCCAGGCAGAAAAACCGCACTAGGATCCAGGTGCTGCCTCCTGCGAACCATGAGCCCCTGGAAAACTCCTGGAAAAGACTCAGAAAGATTTATTTTCCTAAATCTCAGTTTCTCTCATTTGCAGAATGGGACTTATAAATATAACTAAGCCATAGACTGTTTTGCAGACCAAAGAATATGTGACAGAAACAAATCAGTAGGCCAGGCATGAGGCTCATGTCTGTAATACCAGCACTTTGGGAGGCCAAGGAGGGCAGATCACTTGAGGTAAGGAGTTTGGGACCAGCCTGGCCAACATGGCAAAATCCTGTCTCTATTAAAAATACAAAAATTAGCTGGGCATGGTGGCGCACACCTGTAATCCCAGTTACTCGGGAGGCTGAGGCACGAGAATCACTGGAACCTGGGAGGCAGAGGTTGCAGTGAGCAGAGATCGACCACTGCGCTCCAGCCTGGGTGACAGAGTGAGACTCCATCTCAAAAAAAAAAAAAAAAAAAAAAAAAAAAGAAAGAAAGGAAAAAAAAAATCAGTAAAAACAAACAAAAAAGTGTTCTCCAAAAGAGGCTAAATGGAGTATTTAATATGTTTGAAAAATGCTTACACACAGTCTTGTATAAATAATGCCAAATAATCCCAGTTAATCTGTGTTTAACCCA
Organism: Pongo pygmaeus; assembly: GCF_028885625.2. NCBI lineage: Eukaryota > Metazoa > Chordata > Mammalia > Primates > Hominidae > Pongo > Pongo pygmaeus. Next base: position 146,988,274 of record NC_072380.2, read on the forward strand.
GAAATGTTGTCCTTTATTTTACCACAGAACCCTCTTCCCAAAGACACTATTATTCACATCCACTAAAAAAATGATTTGGTGGATCACATTTTGTGGAACGCTCTCACAAAGCCTTAAACTGAAGCTGTATTAGTTTTTTCCTTTTGTGGTGGGAGGCCGGAGACCACAATTAATGCTGAGACCCCAACTGTCCCAGCCTTCCTGCTGCCCTTCCATCCTGCGGGCAGGCTTGCAGTGAAGAGGCGGCCACTCTGCTGCCTTGCCTTAGGGACTTGCCATATCTTCTCTGGGTTGTGACAGGTATAAATTGTCAATCGTAAATGTCATGTTAGGCAAATGGCATAATAACTTGATGAATTTTCAGCAGCTCCCATCACCTCTGCTGACAGAGAACAGAGGCAGCATTGAAAGCAGGGAGGCTGGAGCTGGACAATTTACCAAGTGTAGTCACTAATGAACGATGCCACCTACATGCCCACCTGGTTAAAGGCATGGGTGTTCTGAGCTCCAGGACCTCTGGAGAAGCCTTGAATATGTTGTCTTCCTGGGGAGTCCCAAGAAGATGGCCAGAGTTCCCTGATGCCCATCATTGATTTGAATTGCTCAATTCATTTAGAAAGAGGGTGCTATGCAGGTGAAGAAGGAGTGAGGTGTCACAAAGGGAGCCTGAATTTAGGAGTCGGGGCAAAATGCCCCAGACACAGTACTTTCTATTCTAACTCATCCCCTGCTTCTTCTCAGCACTAAGTACAACTTCCGATTGTTTTAGGTTTTTACCTGTTGACTTCTTTTGTCTTGTTGGCCACTGGAATGACCATGTCTGTTTTGCTCACAACTGTATCCCATCACTCTATTGGATATTATACATTGTATTAATATATGTATATTACATAGTCATTTGACAGTCTACTGCCTCCGCTGTCCCCATCACATGTAAGCCCCATGAGAGCAAGGGCTTCCTCTGTTTGGCTCATCACTTATATTTCCAACCTAGTACAGAGATTGATACATAGTAAGACTTAATAACCCATTTTTTAAAGAATGGATAAATTATGGATAAATGAAGTATTAAGTATAATGCCGATAAATTCACACGTTCAGGAAAAGATGGTTCAAACCATCAATGGCAAACATTGATTGGGCATCCTATTTCTAGAATGGCATTAGTATTTGGGTTTGTGATTCTAACCACCACCCTCCTTCACCCTTCCCCCTCACTCCCCCCGCACATACACAATTACAGTTTTGTTGGAAGAAGAAAAAGGAGAAATAGGGAGGTGTCTTCTAATCCAAAGGAAACCATGCACAGTTCATTCAATAAGCATTTATCTAATAGCATTATGGATGCAGAAGTAAGTAAGCCATGTGGGCTTTTGGTCCAGCAAGGGATATGAATGTTTCTCCATTAATTACAAGGCTCAAGAAGAAAATGATTTGGATTGTGGTACTAGTGGGTGAGGGTCATGCCATGCTACAGCTCAGTGAGTATCTCAGGATGCCTAACTTAAATGGTACCAACAACTCCAGCACCCATCCAGAGTGAGACTGTTACTTGGCATCCTGGTTGGGACCTAGGTGCCTGCTATTCCTTCAGGAAGGAAACGTAAGTGACTCCATGTGACAGATTGTGAGGGAGCAGAGAAGAGTCAGGGAGACATGAAGAGAGAATATGTAGAGGCCAGAAACACCTAACCAAGGAATGACAGAGCAAAGCAAATTCCACAAAGGAGAGGGGAGAAGGAGGCTGCCTCCAGAGCCAGTTGCCATGTGTGGCATGGTTGATTAATGAATCAAGCTTTAAATTTTCTGGCAAGAAAGAGACAAGAAATGTGATGTTTACGGTTTCATTGTGAGCTTTCTTTTTTGAGTAAAAAAAAAAAAAAAATCTTGTGAGTTTGGAATTTTAAAGTGTGGGAAGTAATTTGTTAGAGATTCAACTCCACATGTGGAGATTCTGATTAAATCTGTAGCTTTAACCATGACCACAAAATCCAGCTTTTTATTGTGCCTTCTGCTAATTAGAGCTGGAAATTTTGCATTTTATTGCTTTAATCCTGTGGTTGTTCTAGAAACCTGGATTATCACATTGCAGGGGAGGTGATTTAAGGCAAATATGTCGGGTCCTTTCTCTGCTTCATTTAAAGATAAGTGATAATATTTTTATATTTTTAAAAAAGGAGAGAGAGACAAAGCCTTTTTCTCCCTCCTCTGGCATCTGTTTCTCAGTAGGGCAGAGGAAACTTTCAGCATAGACCACCCTTTTGAGAACATAGTGGTGAGGGTTAATCTATCCCACAGCCTCTGCTGGGGCTGACAATCTTTGCCAAGACTTAGCTGGGACCCAGCAAGTCACCTAAATGGACAGGCTGTGACGTGATACTGCCCTCACAGCTTGGAGTGACAAGAAATGAGATTTGCAGTTTCCTTTAGGGAGGGATAATGCTCTAGGTAACAGTCCTTCCATTCTTGTCTTTTTCCAAATAATGGGTCTTTCTGAAAGATGTTGGTAGATCCGTCAACACCCAAGAATTACTCAGTCAACTGGGGACAGAATGAACAGATTGATCTGCAAAGAGTGTGGGCTATCTGCAGACTGTGGCATAACCCAGAGAGAGTGAGCAGTTCCCAAGGCAGGGTGGGGGAAGAAGGGACTGATGGAGGGGCTCAGTGATCAAACAGATGCTTAATGGAATTGAACAACTGGAATATTATTCAGCCTTAAAAATGGAGATCTTGCCATTTGCATCAAGGATCAACCTAAAGAATAGCATGCTAAATGAAATAAGCCAATTTCAGATAGAAAAATACTGCGTGATGGTATTTATATGTAGAATCTAGAAAAGAAATGAATACATAGAAACAGAGTAGAGAGGTGGTTACCAGGGTGTGGGGGTTGGGAACAAATGGGGAAATATCTGTTAAAGAATAAAAAGTTGCAGTTACACAGGATAAGTAAGTTTAGAGAGCAAATTAAAGCATGAGGACTATAGTTAATAATGTATTACATACTGAAAATGTGCTAAGATAGATTTTTGGTACTCTTACCACAAAAAAGTAACTGTATGAGATGATGAATGTGTTAATTTACTTGATTATAGTAATCACTTCTGAATTATATGTATATCAAAACATAAAGTTGTATACCTTAAATATATACAATAAAAAAGATTTAGAAAACCCAACTCATGCTCTCTTTCTCTGTATATATTCATATTTTTTCATTATATGTGGCACTTTCTATATTCTCAATCAAGTTTATTTTCTGACCACTGGCTGAGCCAGCCATCACAATGTGATCTTTCCTCTCTTTCATTCACTACCATCCATATCACCAAATCGACCTCTCCAGTCTTCTTAGTCTGTATTTTCTCTCCATCTCCTCCATCTCTACTTTAGAAAAGAGTTGTGTTATCACATTTCTATGTCATTGTAGGATCTGCCTGGGAGCTGGATCTCTACTCAGGCCCATTTTATGCTATTCTCCTCATTGAAAAAGGAACAATGTTTCTACAACTCAAATCTGTCAATAGCCTTTAGCGAAAGTGCAATTACTTAGAGCTGCATATGAGGTTCTCTAAATCCCTGGTGATTTTTTTCATTATTTTCTTTGTCACATCCTCTAGTCACATCCAGCAGCTGCCAGCTGACCAGCAGCCAGCTCAGGGTAAAATCCTGCCAGATCTGTAGAGTTGGTTCTACAGTTTAAAGTGCTAATTACACATTACATATCACTGCTGTGCTAGTAGCTAACCAAATAAATTTGCATTGCTGACCAGTTTCCATCAGAAAAATCTAGAAAAAGAAGATCAAATTAAATAGAAGTAGAAATAAGGAAAAATAAAATATATAAAAGTGAGTCAATGAAATAAATCATTGGCAAACAGAGAAAACCAATGAAATCAAAAGTTAGTTCTTTGGACAGATTAATAAATTCGATAAGCTTCTAACAAAACTGATTAAAAAAATTGAGATGACACATATGACCAATATCAATAATGAAAGAGGGGATATTACCTTAGCTCCCAGGACATTAAGATTGTAGGAAGAAAATATTATAAATACAACAATAAATATAACAACTTGGTCAAAATGAATTTCTTGAAAGACAAAAATTTAAAAAAATGACCAAAAGATATAAAAATCTGAAAACTGCAGGTCATAACCTCATGACTTCTTATAAACATCAATAAAACACTCAAAAATAACCTAAGAAATTGATGTCCACAATATATAAAATAATGTATTATGAACAAGTAGGGTTTATCCTGAAAATAGAAGACTAGTTCAACATCTAAGAAATCAATTAATAAAACTCATCTTATCAACAGACTAAATAAGAAAAAAGTGCAATCGATTCAAAAAGAATTATTTGGAAAAGAAATCATCATTCTTGATTTTTAAAAAAATCTCTCAAAGTAAAAGTACAAATAAGCTTTCTTAATAAAGATATAGCAAAAAAACTAGAATCAACATCATACTTAAAGACAAAAGACTGAATCCCTCTAACCTACAAACAAGGTAATTCATGACTCTTATTCAAAATTATTTTAGAGGTTATAGCCAGTACAATGAAGCAGAAAAGAAAAAGGGAAAAATGGGGTCTAGAGATTAGAAAGAAAAAACTGTCTCTTCTCACACATAACATGATTGCCCATAGAGAAAATCTCAAAGAATCTGAAAAATAACCCCCCAAAACTAATAAATGTGTTTGGCAAGGTTGCAAAATGCCAGATCAATATACAGTAAATTTTTGTATCCCAGGAATCAAGCAACTGGAAATTGAAATAAAGCCATGTCATTTACAATAGAACCAAAATACATTAAACACTTACATACAGTTATTTGAAAATACCACAAGATCTGCATGCTGAAAACTACAAAATCATGGTTAAGAAAAAGTCAAAGAAGACCTGAATTAATGGGGAGATATAGTACGTTCAGGAATTAGAACAACCGATTTTGTCAAGATGTCAATTCTCTTTAATTGACATGCTCAATGTTAATTTTTGGTAGAAATCAACAAGCTGGTTCTGTAACAAACCCAGCTTTTGTTGCTCATTGCTTGAAAGCCAGACCTGAGAGAAAGTTTGATGGAAGGAAAAGCAGGAGTGGAGAGCCAGCAAACCAAGAAGATGGTGAACTAATTTTCTAAAATACCATCTTAAATTTTTTAATTTACCATAGAGTTTTTAAAAGGGAAACTTGGTATGGGAGGCATGTGGGAATGGTGCAGGGTACAGGGCCTGTGTGTCTGTTTTAATAGCTATTTTGCATAATTATTCATACAGAGGTCTAATTAACGTTATGTTGACTTCAGCCCAATGGTGGTAGATTAATTGTTCATGACTCTTCCTAAGTGGGAAGATTCTGTAAGGGCTCTGTGCCTGGTTTGTTTCAAGATTAGCCTCTGGAACTTCTTAAGCAAAAACATAATTAGATAAGCATGTGTTTATCTAATTATTCAGGGGAGTGTCTAGAGAAGGAAGGAATAATGGGTTAGAGAAGAGGGAAGTAAGAAAAAGAAAGTGGGAGATGAAAATATGTTTTTAAAATTGAGGTCCCTGGTTACAGTTCTAAAGTATATACGGAAAGAAAAGAAAATAGAATAGCCAAAACAGGCCGAGTGTGTTGGCTCATGCCTGTAATCCCAGCACTTTGGGAGGCTGAGACGGGCGGATCACCTGAGGTCAGGAATTCAAGAGCAGCCTGGCCAACATGGCAAAACCCCGTCTCTACCAAAAATATAAAAATTAGCTGGGCATAGTGGTGAGCACCTGTAATCTCAACTAGTTGGGAGACTGAGGCAGGCGAATCGCTTGAACCGAGGAGGCAGAGGTTGCAGTGAGCCTAGGTTGTGCCGCTGCACTCCAGCTTGGGTGACAGAGTGATACTCTGTCTCAAAAAAAAAAAAAAAAAAAAAAAAAAAAAAAAAAAAAAGACTAGCCAAAACAATTTTGACATAAAATAATATTAAAGAACTCAGCTTAAATGTTTTTCAGATTTACTATGAATCTGCGGTAATCAAGACAGTGTAGTATTGGAGAAAGGATAGACATATAAATAAAAAATTGAAATATAAAATATAGAAACAAGTACACAGTCAACTGATTTTCAATAAAGATGTAAAAGCAATTTAATAAAATAGCCTTTTCAACAAGTAGTGTTGGAATAATTGGATAACTATATGAAAAATAATGAATCATAATCTATACCTTGCAACCTCCAAAAAAAAGTAACTCCAAATTATAATAAACTTAATTGTAAAACCTAAAACAATAAAAAATCCTGGAAGAAAACCTAAGAGAAAACCTGTGTGACATTAGATTACACAAAGACTCCTTAGACATAACACAAATAACATGGTCCATTAATAACAACAACAGAAACAATGAAATCAGTAAAATTTGGTTTCATTAAAGTGTAGAACATCTATTTTTTGAAAGACATTTAAGAAAATAAAAAGATAACCCACAGATAGGGAGAAAATATTTATACATTATATTTGTGATAAAGGACTTATGTCCAAAACACATAAAGACCTCTCAAGATTCAAGAAAAGATAGGACTAAAAATAGTTAAAACAGTTTGAACACAAACTTTGCCAAAGGAAATATACAGATGCAAATAAGAACACAAAAAGATATTCAGCATAATTTGCATTATGGAAATGCAAATTAAAATCACAACAAGATGTACCTATTAAAATGCCTAAAGTATACAAAAGCAGGTAATGTCAAGTGCTGCTGAGGATATGGAGATACTGGAATTCTCATAAACTACTGGTAGGAATGCAAAACGGCACAGCCACTGACTGGTAAACTATCTGGTAGTTTCTTATATAGAGAAATATAGGCGACTCAGCAATCTCAGTCCTAGATTTTTACCCAAGTAAAATAAAAACATTCTCACAAAACATGCACATAAAACTTCATAGTAATAGAATGCATGATTGCCTCGAACTGGAGACAAACCAAATGTCTCTCAACTGAAGAATAGGTAAACAAAGTGTATTATATCCATACAATGGAATAATGCCAAGCAATAAAAGAAAAAAAAAAGCAATACATGCAACAACATGGATGCATCTCAAATGCTTTATGTTAAGTGACAGAAGCAAGATTCAAAAGACTACATACTGCATATAACTCCATTTACATGACTTTTGGAGAAGGCAAGATTACAGGACTAGTGACTGGATCCGTAGTAGCCAGGAGTTAAGGGTTGGCAAGGGGTGACTAGTCAGTGGTACAGGGCAGTTTAGGGGGTAATGGAACTGTTCAATATCTCAACTGTGGTGTTGGTTACATGTCTGTATATGTTTGCCAAAACTTGAAGAACTATACACTATAAAAGTGAATTTTACTAAATGTAAATTATTTGCCATTATTCAATATTTTTTAAATGCAATAAAAATAAAGATTCTAAAGAAAATAAATGAAATCCTGATAACCTTTTATCTAGTAAAGAGAACAAATTTGCAATTAAATACTTTCCCACCAAGAAAATTACGAGCCCAGTGTCTTGGTCCTGTAGTCCTATAACAGAATACATGAAACAGTATACTTTTTTAAGAAAAGAGGCTTATTTACTCACGATTCTGCAGACTGGGAAATTCAAAGGCATGTACTTGGCTTCTGGCCAGGGCTTTTGTCCTGCATTATAACATGGCAAAGAAGGTCAAAGGTAAATCAGACACGTGTGAGGAGGGTCAAACAAGAGGAAGAAACTTGCTGTATAATAACCTGCTGTCTTGGGAACTCATCTATTCCCAGAGGACTAATTCAGTCTTGGGAGAGCAATAATTCACTACCCCAAGGATCCCACCAAGCCATTTATGAGGGATCCACTCTCATGACCCAGACACTTCCCATTTGGCCCCACCTCTAAACACCCCTACACTGAGGATCAAATTTAAGTTTAGTGGACACAAACAAAGGATATCCAAACCACAGCACCCAGCTAGCTTTACTGGTGAGTTCTAACAATTTAAGGAAGAAATTACAACTTTCTTACACATTTTTTAAAAATTAAAAATATCCAAACCTCTCTTTGTTTTCTGCATTTATCCTCTTTTTTCTAACTATTTGCATAAGATCCAAAATGTGCAAATAAGCCTTTGTTCTCTCTGAACACTATAAAACAAGGTTACTTTAGCTTAAAACGTGCATTTCTTTTGTTTTAAGGAAAAGAAATCTGTATCTTATATAACTCCAGGATCCCTCAGTACTAAGTTTTCCTTTCCAATTAATAGCATGCCACAAGATGTTTGACTACTTTGCAGCTGATTTTGCATTCAGTTACCTCTAGCCAATTGTTTTAATAATGATGCATCCTGAGTAGTGTCTTTCTCCATTTAGGCTTAAAGATCTCTCTGAGGACATTCCCTAAGTTCACAGCCCCATGTATCCATTCTGAAATAAAAATGCCTTCTCATTCTCCAGCACTTCCCACTCCCTGCTGCTGATGCTGAATGGCTTTTCATGGAAGCCCTTAACAGTGGTTGTAGAAGGACTGTCATTTTTTCCTACATGGGTGAGTGCTCTATTCATCAACATTCTATTGACCATCACATTATCAAGAAGGCCCTAGAGTATCATTTCAATTTGTAGTCTCTATCCTCAAATGTCTATCCCTAAACTGTCTGAATTCTTTTTAAATGGCTATATTTCTATCATAATTTGCAAAACAAACTCCTATGTCTAGGTAACCCAGCATGATAGGACCCTGAATTACTGTGGCTGAATAATGTCCCCTTCCCCCTGAAAAGATATCCATATCCTAATCTCTGGAACTCATAAATTTTATGTTATATGGTAAAATGTACTTTGAAGATGGGATTAAATTAAGGATCTTGAGGAGGGCAGATTATCCTGGATTAGCCAGGTGAGCCCAAGACCTTACAAGGGTCCTTAAAAGAGGGAGGAAGGAGGAGTCAGTCAGAGGAGGAGGAGACATAACAATGGACACAGAGATTGGAGAGATACACTTAGAAATGGAGAAAGGAGCCACAAGCCGAGGAACACAGGCATCCACTAGAAGCACAGAAAGGCAAAGAAACAGATCCTCCCCTCAGGGCCTCCAGGAAGAATCAGCCATCTTGACAATCTGACCCTAGATCCATGAATCTGATTTCTGACATCAGATCTTGAAACAGTACACATTTATTCTACAGTTTAAAGTCAATAAATGGGTGGTAATTTGCTACAGCAGAAAAAGGAAACTAATATATGAAAACTTGCTGTTTCGTTGTCTAAACTAACAGAAGCAGACTCCAAAGGAATAGAATATCCATATATTCCCTTGTAGTCACATCTCATGGTTAGAATTGCTTGGTAAATTTCTTTGTTTTTACATCATATGGACAATTTCATGGCACCTTTTGTTTAATTGTTCTTTGCGTGTGTGTGTGTGTGTGTGTGTGTGTACATACATACTATATATATATAAAATATATATAATTATTATATAATTAATTATATCCAGAGAGATACCTTCAGGTACTCCATCCCCATCCAGCTTGGGACTCGGGACAATGCTATTGTCACTAGCATTGACTTTTTTGTAGTGATTCTGCAAATGACCACTGTCATCAACCACTGGTTGTCCATTTCTCATCCAAGTTTTTGGGATTACTCTGTTTTTAATCTTGCCTTGTGATATTGTTTCGCTGTGTCCCCACACAAATCTCATATTGAATTGTAACCCCCACAACTCCCACATGTCATCAGGGAACCCAGTGAGACGTAATTGAATTATGGGGGCAGGTCTTTCCCATGCTGTTCTCATGATAGGGAATAAGTCTCACAAGATCTGATGGTTTTAAAAAACAGGACTTTCCCTGTTTTGGTTTTTTTTTTCCTGCTGCTATTCATGTAAGATGTGACTTGCTCCTCCTTGCCTTCTGCCATGATTGTGAGGCCTCCCCAGCCATGTGGAACTGTAAGTTCATTAAACCTCTTTCTTTTGTAAATTGCCAAGTCTTGGGTATGTCTTTAAACAGCAGCATAAAAATGGACTAATGCAGTAAATTGGTACCAGTAGAATGGGGCACTGATGAAAAGATACCCAAAAATGTGGAAGCAACTTTGGAACTGAGTAACAGGAAGAGGTTGGAACAGTTTAGAGGGCTCAGAAGGAGACAGGAAAAAGTGGGAAAGTTTGGAACTGTCTAGAGACTTGTTGAATGGCTTTGACCAAAATGCTGATAATAATATGTACAGTGAAATCTGGCCTGAGGTGGCTTCAGATGGAGATGAGGAGCTTGTTGGGAACTGGAGCAAAGCTGACTCTTGTTACATTTTAGCAGAGACTGGTGGCATTTTGTCCCTGCCCTAGAGATTTGTGGAACTTTGAACTTGAGAGAGATGATTTAGGGTATCTCGTGGAAGAAATTTCTAAGCAGCAAAGCATTCAAGATGTGACTTGGGTGCTGTTAAAAGCATTCAGTTTTATAAGGAAGCAGAGCATAAAAGTTCAGAAAATTTGCAGACTGACAATGCCATAGAGAAGAAAATCCCATTTTCTGAGGAGAAATTCAAGCTAGCTGCAGAAATTTGCATAAGTAATGAGGAGCCAAATGTTAATTCCCAAGACAATGGGGATAATGTCTCCAGGGATGTGAGAGGTCTTCACAGCAGCCCTTCCCATCACAGGCCCAGAGGCCTAGAGGAAAAAATGGTTTTGTGGGCTGGGCCCAGGGTCCCTGTGCTGTGTGCGGCCTAGGGACTTAGTGCCCCATGTCCCAGCCACTCCAGCCGTGACTAAAACGGGCCAAAGTACTGCTCACGCACTGACTTTGGAAGGTACAAGCCCCAAGCCTTGGCAGCTTCCATGCAGTGTGGAGCCTGCAGGTGCACAGAAGTCAAAAATTGAGGTTTGGGATCCTCTGCCTAGATTTCAGAGGGTGTATAGAAATGCCTGATGTCCAGGCAGAAGTCTGTTGCAGGGGCAGGGCTCTCATGGAGAACCTCTGCTGAGACAATGCAGAAGGGAAATGTGTGGTCAGAGCCCCCACACAGAGTCCTTTCCTGGGGCACTGCCTAGTGGAGCTGTGAGAAGAGGGCCACCATCCTCCAGACCCCAGAATGGTAGATCCACCTACAGCTTGCAAATCGTGCACCTGGAAAAGCCACAGACGCTCAATGCCAGCCCATGAAAGCACCCAAGAGGGAGACTATACCCTGCAAAGCCACAGGGGCTAAGTTACCTAAGACCATGGGAACCTACCTCTTGCATAAATGTGATCTGGATGTGAGATCTAGGGTCAAAGGAAATCATTTTGGGGCTTTAAGATTTGACTGCCCCATTGGATTTCAGACTTGCACGAGGCCTGTAGCCCCTTCGTTTCAGCCAATTTCTCCCATTTGGAATGGCTGTATTTATCCCCGCTGTATCTAGGAAGTAACTAACTTGCTTTTGATTTTATAGGCTCATAGGCAGAAGGGACTTGCCTTGTCTCAGATGAGACTTTGGACTGTGGACTTTTGAGTTAATCCTGAAATGAGTTAAGACTTTGAGGGACTGTTGGGAAAGCATAATTGGTTTTGATATGTGAGGACATGAGATTTGGAGGGGCCATGGGTGGAATGATATGGTTTGGCTTTGTCTCCACCCAAATCTCATCTTGAATTTTAACTCCCACAATTCCCACATGTCATGGGAGGAACCCAGTGGGAGGTAACTGAATTATGGGGGTGGGTCTTTTCCCACGGTTTTAAAAAAACAGGAGGTTCACTGCACAAGCTCTCTCTCTTGCCTGCTACCATCCATGTAAGACGTGACTTGCTCCTCCTTGCCTTCTGCCATGATTGTGAGGCCTCCACAGCCATGTGGAACTGTAAGTTCATTAAACCTCTTTCTTTTGTAAATTTCCCAGTCTTGGGTATGTCTTTATCAGCAACGTGAAAATGGATGAATACACCTTGCTTTCCAAAGAAAACATTGTTTCAACCAAATCCCACTCCTGCCATCAATTGTCATGAGGATTGTGTGTCCTCCTGCCTTAGTTCAGAGTCCTCCAAAAGAAGACACTGAGACCAGGATTCAAGGGTAAGCAGATTATCTTGGAGGTGACGTCAGAAACCACTGATGGAGAAGTGACAAACGAGACAGAGAGGGAAGGAACTGATGAAAGGGAATATTGGGTGAAAAAAACCACAGGACTATCCCACCCAAATAGCACAGAAGTGTGAGTATCATACAGCAATTCCCTGAAAGAGTTGTGAATTCCCTGGCATTTCTGTCCTACTGGACAGGAAGCAAAGCAGGCCCTGGTAGCTAAGGAAATTCCTCAGGCAAGGAGATATGGGTGGTGCCAACTGGAAGTTGGGCCAGAGAACATGGAAGTGGTGAAGGCAGGGCACAGACAGTGTCCACAGCTCAGATCCAGTCATTGTCTCAAAGGGACTTCCAGCACAAGATCTTATCTAGTGCAGTTTATTAGAAAAGCATACGAAAAGGCTTTCAAATTATTAATAAGAATGCTTATAGAAATGTTCATCTGTGTCAGGCACCGTATTTCTGGCTGGGCTCTCCTTCTTGGGAGAACACAGATGCCCTTTACTATCAAATCCCATGGGGCCCATGAGAAGAGAATACAGGACCAGCCAGATGGCTCATGCCCAATGCCATTTTTACTTTGCTTCTATGTTACAGGCTGACAGTTTTGCTCCGTGTGTACTGTAAAATAACAGACCTTTTCCAAATTTCACTCTGGCTTACACTGTTCCTTTTTGCTTTTTCATTTATCTTTCTTGTACCCATAGTTTAAAAAAAAACAAAAAAGCATTTCACAGAGGTAGGGTTAAGGCTAGAGGATTATGTGGTCAGAAAATTTGAGCTCTTCTTGTAAAGGTTCAAGTGAACCTTGTCCTTCCCCATCTCTGCTTCCTCAGGAATGAGTTTTCAAATATTTCATTCCATTTCACTAAAATCTAGCAAGGCTGGGTCAAGGGCCAAATATCTTTGTTCTAATTCCCACTCTGCAAATGAGTACGCAAGTCTCCCCCACCTGCTGACAGAGTCATCATATAGCACAGTGGCAATGGCTGGCCATAGACATTATCAAAGACATCACATTGGAAATATTTATAAATGGCAATGGGTCAGATGCCTCAGATAAAGCTATCGCAAAAGACATAATCACTGTAGCTATTAGACTGACAGAAGAAAAACTATCAGAGCAACTCCAAGGATGCAACTGTGGAGGATAAGTTGTTCTTCTGGGAATGTGAGTGTCCCTTGCAGGAACACTGATGGAGAATCTCAAAGCCCTGAAGCCCTTAGGGGATTCAAAGGTTTGAGTTGGCTTCGGCAGCAGCACCACAGGGTAGGCAGATGTGGGAGGATGGAAGTTCTTCCTGGGAGCAAGTGAACGGGGGTGAACAATTTCAGAACTACAGTCTGAGATCTCACTGAAAAAGCCTTTCATCCAGAAGACAGGAAATCAAGAACAGGTCTAGGATACAGCAAAACTGGGGTCAGTTGGTAAACATGGTGGCCATAGCCCTTAATCCTCTGATCCTACTTTTCACATATTTTTCAATGTTGAGCTTTGTTTCATTTATAACTTTTTTTTTTTAAGAGACAGGTAAGGGGCTCACTTTCTCACCCAGATTGGAATGCAGTAGTGTGATCTCAGCTCACTGAGCCTTGACCTCCTAGGCTCAAGCAATCCTCCCACTTCAGCATCCTGAGTTAACTGGGACTACATGCACGCACCATTACACCTGGTTAATTTTTATATATATTTTTTATAGAGACAGGATTTTGCCGTGTTGCTTGGGCTGGTCTGAAACTCCTGGCCTGAGGTGATCCACTTGCCTCAGCCTCCCAAAGTGCTGGGATTATCGGCATGAGCCACCGCACCCGGCCCACAACTAACCTTTCTTGAGCACTACCTAGGTGTAGGGACCAGTCTCAATGCTTTGCTTGTGTTAATACATGTAATCCTCACTATGCTATGATTCTGGTATTATTATCACCCCATTTTACAAATGAGAAAAATTGGATGCAATTAAGGTTGTAAATCTTTCCCAATGAGTGAATGGGCAAACAAGGAGGGGAATGCAGGCCATTTGTATTGAATTGTACCATGTGCTTCCTCCATGCAGGCAGGTGGAAGGGGACAAATGGAAAGGGAAGGAGGAGGATGTGTGGTGCTATGGGCACCTTTGCATGGGAACAGAGCATCTTGAGTGGATGGTTTCAACTCAGAAAAGGAAGGCAGGCTACATGGGAGGATAAGAAGAGTTGATAAGAGAGACAACTCAGTACTTCGCTGTAGGTGAAGAAAAGGAAGAGTGGCTGAACTCAGAGTAGTGGCAGAGCAATGAGGACAGAAAGTTTGGAGAGAAGGGATCCTGTGTCTTAGGGAGAAAGAATTTAAGGAATTTGATGACTAGGAGATGATTCCACCCACCCCTGACCAGACGTCCACTGCCACTCTCTGCTGGTACCTGGTTGTGTAAATTCTTCCCAGTGGGAAAACCTGTAGAGTGCTGCCTTCTCTGTGTGTGTGCTGGCTCGGATCACTGCCTCCTCCCTTCCTGCAGCTCATGGGGACCCAGCTGTGATGGCAGTGCTGATCCACAACCCAACAGTATGGGCTATCTCCACCCATACTCTTTCTGGGTAATTGCTAGAGAAGATTCACATCACTTCAGGATTCTTTAATGGACCCACTTAAACATGAGTTAAGTAACTACCTGTGGAAGCAATCATTTGTTGTGTGCTTCCTGGATACCAGGCACAATGACTAGCACTGTACAGGCCCTCTCTTGCTTCTTAATTCTCACAGCAAACCTTAAAAAAGTATATTACAATCCCTGTATTGATAATGAAGAAACCAAGATGCAGAGAGGTTAAATAGTTCTTCATCCGTCATTCAGCTTGGAAGTGCCAGAGAGGCAATGATCGACTTGTGTCTAGAGCCTACTACCTGGAAGGCCAGACCAAACCCCCTGTGTCAGCAGCAACTCATGCCTTGCACACCACGCACCAAGAAGTGCATCCTTCATCCATCTGTTCATATTAATTCCATATTTTCTGACTTCTTCTCTGGGAAGAACCTGTACTAGGCCCTGGAGAATCAAAGATGAAAGAGATACAGCTCCACTTATGAATGGCATGAGGATCTCTGATGTTCAAAGAGTGGACAAGAAAAAGAAACCTAAGAGGCTTGGAAGAGAGTGAGTGATCGGAGAGGTTGGAGGTTGACTAGAATCATGACTTCAGCTCATTCTAGAAAATTATTTTTCTAATGATAAAATAGAGAAGCAAAAATGATTTGGGAAAATGTAAATTTAGCTTACAATTCCAAGAGGCCATAATAAGGCATTCAGGGTTTATAAATGATATTACAGGAGACCAAGATTAGGCTTATGTTCTGACCCACCACCACCCACCCAGTTCCTTTACAACCCCCAGCTATCTCTTAGAAAAACACAACTCATAAGCCAGTTGGCTCTCAGCTCTCATTTGGTGCCTGGAATCAGAATTTCAACATGAATATGAAAGCTCAAAGGAAGTCCATTTGACATCACACTCATCAATTTGAGGTTTATTTGCCTGAAGGCCTATGACAGATATAGCTACCTCAATTGGGTTCTGTGCTTTTATGAGAGAGTTTTAGTGAGAAGTGCTATTTTAAGCACCATTTAGGCTTTGCTGAGACTGTTTTTATGGGGAAAGTTATGATTCTTGGTAATTGCTAGAGTTTACTTTTAGCGCCTCCTCCTCAGACATCAATGTGAGCTTCTTTGCCTTTCTGCACAATCCTATCGTGGTTGCTGTTGCATGGCATCGCCTCTAGGACTTTAGGCTGATGTTATTTATAAGCTAATGACAGAGCAATAAATATTGTAGTAAATAGCTGTGGGGTGTCATTTGCTGAGCCAAAGTTATAGGCAGCTGGAGATTCTTTCCCTGTGAAATTCTTTCTCCATTCTTCCTATTACAATGACCTACAGCATAGACCAAAATATATCTGCCACCCCCTCCCCAAATGCATTGACATTTCCTTATAAGATCAATATACCTTTCAGTGGAAACCACTTTATATGCATTGTGTCCTACAAGAATCCCTTGGCAATTTCTATGTTAAATCCAGGGGAACCTGTGCATTAGAAATGGGTACATTTCTAATTTTTTGCGTAGGTTCAATGAGCTACGTTTATTAACGTCTACTGCGTGTGTGTATATATGTGTGTGTGTGTGTGTGTGTGTGTGTGTGTGTGTGTGAGAGAGAGAGAGAGAGAGAGACATTCTTCTGGTTGATGCTTAAAATGATGCAATACCTTTCTTTAAAAAGCTCACATTTTAGTGAGAAGGAAGAGCACATACAAACAATTAAACACACATAAAAAAGTAACAAGGGCTTTTAAAAAGTGTACAGAAAGTGTCATAAGAGATTAAGAAATTATTTTTTAACTCTCTAGGACAGGGAAATACTACTGAAGGGGACCACATGTATCTTATGTCTTGACTGATGTGTAGGATTTAGCCTCTCCCTCTGATGACTATAGATTTTCAACTTCTGACTTGTATCTACACTGCTACTTTCATTGGATCCTCATTTCTTTTGTTTCTCCAGCATTTAACTTTAAGAGGTATCATCCTCTCCAGAAATCCTTCCCTGGTAGCTCCAAGGCTTGGTCACTTACCTCTATTATGCTTCTACAACAGGCATAATCTATGTATTTTCTATTTGTATTATTTAAATATTATTTAAATATTTATATATATATATATAAAATATATAAATTTTTTTTTTTTTTTTAGGGACAACATCTTACTCTTTTGCCCTGGCTGGAGTGCAGTGGCATGATCATGGCTCACTGTTGCCTTGAACTCCTAAGCTCAAGAAATCTTCCTGTCTTAGCAGCCTGAGTAGCTGGGACCATAGGCACATGCCATCATAACTGGCTCATCTTTTATTTTTATTTTTGTAAAGATAGAGTCTCGCTATGTTGCCCATGATGGTCTCAAGCTCCTGACCTCAGAAATTCTCCTGCCTTAGACTCCCAAAGCACTGGGATTACAAGCATAAGCCACTGTGTACAGCCCTATATCTGTACATTTTCACATTGCTTGGTAATATGTGTGTCTTACCCCCCAGTTGTAAATCTTTTAAAATATAGACAGTATCTTATTGTTGCTAATTGTTGCTCCTGTAGCAGTACCTATCTCATCACATGGTGATTAATATAAATAATAAATGTGTAATCAGTATGGCTGGATGTTTAAGCAACTGAATGGAAATGAAGGGCATTCCAAGTGGATGGATCTATAGGAGAAAGGCCTTCAAGCAGGAGGTTTAAGATACGTGAAAAAAAAAAATATTAGGAGACAAGGTCCTAAAGGAAAATTGGTGCTATATCCTAGGGATGTCAGGCTAAGAATTAGAAGATGTATCTTGGACATAATAGACAATAATCGATCAATAGAATATTCCCATGGTTATACTGCATTCACCCTTTTTTTTTTTTTTTTAAGAGAAGACCTACCTCTATATTTGCTGGATATAGGATTCAAAAGAGAACTCGCAACCTTTGCACATGATCTTATCTCCTTGCTACAGCAATTGGTCAAAGGGTGGACACTGAACTAACCAGAGAATGCTGCCTTCTTGTTTATCCAAGGACGTTGTTGGGCTCAGAAAATAATATCCCAAATGGTGCTTTGGCATGCTGAGCACTTTGAATTTTGAATTAAAGGAAATTGGAAGGCCTTAGAAGCTGCCTCAAAATCAAAATCTTTCTGATCTTTCCTTGTTTCTGTCCCCAAGTGTGGGGAGGGGCTCTCTCTGAGTTCCTTTATCTGACTCAGAAGTACTTCCAAAAGAAACATAATTGCCTTCAATCTCCTGTCTGAAATCTCATTAACTAGGAAAGATTAATCACTGAAGAAGAAACTAAAGGTCATGCCACACTCCCTTTAACAGACTTTTCATCTATTCTTCTGAGGGTGGCTATCTGAAAGACTTTATCTGCATAAGAAAACCTTTGTTGGCCATGCAGTTCTGCCCCTCACCTTCCCATAACTTCTTGCCACCTCCCCCAGAGTCCAGAGGAAATTTGTCCCAGGTTATTGCCTGTTCTTGAGGCTCATTCATCTCCCCTAAATATTATTTACTCTTTCTCTAAAAGTGCTTACACTTCCCACTTTTCTCTTCCCTATGAAGAGGTATTTAAGCTTTAAGCATCTGGCCTCCTCCTTTGAATTTCATGCTGGGTATGACTCCCATGGGCTTTCATGTTAATAAATTTGAACGTTTTTCTCCTGTTAATCTGTCTGTTGCTATTTTATTTTAGCAGATGTAAAGATGAAAGCCTTCAGAAAGCAAAGTTAGAATTCCTTTTGCCCCTACAATGTGCACATAACCAAACTCAGGTCAATCGAGGGACTTTCTGGGATAATTTTCTAACCTGCACCAGGGAAAGAAGTGTCTTTCCCTACAAGGGTATATGCTGTCATTGGCCAGGTCCCCCATCATGGACAAAAAGTGGGTCTAAAGTTAAAGAAACTCAATGCGACATGCAAAGAAGAATGAAGATAAGAAGGAGCAAGAGAAGTGCTTCGTGCCTGTTGTCAGGCTACTGCCCTTTTTCCCAGGTAGGCCAGTTGAATCTGGGCCTCTATAACCTACGATCAGGTACTTGTGATTACATGGCTTCTCTCTCATTGCAACAGCACCCTGGACTTTAAGGAGAGTCCAGGGATGACTCTCTGGCTCAACAACACATGCCTCATCACTACATGCTGCCCAGAGATTTACTTCAAAAGGGAGACTATAATACCAACAGGAGCTTCCCCTAAGAGTCATCAACATGAAGCCCATCATGTCTATGTCCCTGTTTATTCTCTTTTTAAATGCTAAACTTCTTTAAATAGTTATAAATAGAGAGAAGATTTCAAATAGGAGAGATGATACACAGATTCAGAGATAAACTAAACCAGATTAGGTGTTTAAAAGATGTAACAAAATAGCATCCTTTTCACCAGATTTTTCAAGACAGTGACAAGGGGTGTTGGGAACTGTGCATTAGAAGTATAACACTATAGAAAGACTTTTATATCTATTTCAGAATTTTTGTTGTGTAATGCAATAACAGTAAGAAAAGAAGCAAGAGCTAGCTGAGAGACCTAATTTTAAAAAAAGACATTTCAGACTTCTCTTGGCATGAATTTGCATCTCATTAACATCGAGCTGATAAGAAGTCTTATTTTCACATTTATTGAAGAAAGAATTATCTCTTTTCAATGGTACTTGAGTCCAATATTATACACATAACACATGAAATGCAGATGAAGTTTCAAGTCCATCATATCCTAGTTTTGACAAGAATAAGTGAGATGATAACAATTAAACATAATTTCTGAAGCCACAGACCAAGTGTCATTTAATTTATGTAGTCTTCCCAAGTAACCCTGGAAGAATTAGTCACTTCCTCTTTCTGGTCCAATAACACTTTTGAACACACTTTTATATCATAAGGTAGACTGTGTTAGAAGCAGCATAGAGTCACAAGTTGAAATACCATTGTTGTTTCCTTCACTGAAAAATTGATATATTATAGAATATGCAATCTACAATTTGAGAGAGAAAAAAATAAGAAAAAAATGCAATGTAAGGTAATTATCAAAATTTCTGGCATTAAGTAAATTCTCCTAAATTAGTCAGTATAATAGTTCCCTCCTTTTGGTTCAGATAAAAAGTTGGCCAGCCCTCTCCTGCCCACCAACATATCATTCCAAAATAACCACAATTATAATGACTAGGTGTCTATTTTTAATTTTTTAAAAGAAAATAGGTGATGAGAAACAAACCTTATCCTATTTGAGGAGGCTCTCAACAGGTGACCAGACTTTAACCTAATTGCATGATTACCTAAATACAGAGATAACATAAATAAATGGCAAGAAACAGCATACCCATCAACAACTGTCATTTTGCTTTCTTCTTCTATATGGTTATGGAACATGTGTTGTTCTCCACATTATGGTGCAAGGTACTTATTGTGATGCCACTTTCAATGCCAAACTATAGTAGTGTGTTCAGAATTTAATGCAAATGAAAATATAAAAGTAGTATTATAAACAGTTTATGTGGATGAATGCAGTTATTTTTTCCTAAACTGAATGTGCCTTTTTCCTAAACTGATTATTGTGAGTTTTCTGACTTTCTTCTATAGCCTATCTTCTTAAATATTATATCAGCTATCAGTTACTTCTCAAAGTCTATCTGCTTTAATCAATTCTGAACATGTTGTTACTATCTTGAAGCAAGAATACATAAGATCTAAATGAAGCCTGGAAAATGCATTTATCCAAAAAAATGTGAATGTAGTGCAAGCGTTTTTTGATGTATATTTTGGCTTTTGCTTACCACTTCTGCTTTAAATAATTGACGTTGACTTAAACACTTCTGATAAGATGTCCTACATGCTTATAATCTATTTGTCATATATACTTTTTAGGATGATATAAAGTACATGAAGCAAAAATATGCCATGATCTAATCGTGTTACTGTGAGCAGAGAAGAATCCAAATGCAGGCATCCAGGGTAACCAATTTTGTGGGACATATTTGACTCAGCCTTAGCCTTCCTCTCTACAATTACATTCCCCCATTTGGGATTTCACAGATCAGCAGTAAACGAACTCCAAGTTTCATTTTCATAAAATGACAGAAGATGGGTCCCCTGAGTGAAGACGGCCTTCTACCCTTCATCTGAGAAATTTAAACCAGCAGATTTGATAATAAATGTTAAAGGTGTTCAATTAACATACAAAGTGGCAGCTGGAAAGGGCACCACAGACAGGTGTCTGGCTAGAGTCAGTTCTGTGCCCAGAAGAGACAAAGTAGCTAATAAATGCTGTTCTCTATGTATGTGTTGACTTCTGAGACACTCCACTTTGAGTGTTTTCTTGGTAAAGAGTTCATCTGATCTCAAGAACCCACCCCCCAAGGAGGGAAAGGCCATTGTATTTGCCTTAGATTGGCAGGTAGAATAAATGAAAAATTAAGAAATTATGTGAATTCCCCCAAAGAGAAGAGAAGGGCTAGGGTGACTATTTTATGTTACATGGAGATGAGGGTGTGCTTATTCTTTCAGCTGACATAATCTATTAACATATGTAAAATGCTTATAAAGAGTCTCTAGCACATGTTAAGTGCTGAATAACACAGCCACCACCACCACCAGCATCACAAACTATTGACAGGCGTTGTACTAGCTTCCTGGGATTCAAACATTAAACATATGTATTAAACATATGTACAAATAAAACACCTCTATGTGTTCAAAAAATATATGTATACAAATGAATAAGTCCAATAGACTTCTATGAAAACTGAATCTACAAAGACTCACATAAAATCATGGTTATGGCTGGTAGACTAGCAGGTTAAGTGAAGGAGGTCTTCAAGGAAGAGTTAGCACAATCTAGGAACTGTTCACCAAGCAGGTAAGAGAAAAAGACCTTCACAAACAAGGAAGAAACAAACACACCCTGGTGAACTTGGGGAATTATAAGAAGCCCAGTCTGACTGTTGACTCTGATGTGATGGGGTAAGGGGAATACATGAGGCTAGGAGGAGGTAAACTTGTGGGCTCACCTTGTGGAAGTCTTTGCTGCCCTACTATGGAATTGGAGCTGTATGTCATAGAAATCCATTTGACAATTTCAAGGGGGCCATGTTACAGGATCTCTAAAGATAGCATACCCTTCAATTTGCAAAAACACATGCCATTTAAACTCCCTATGCTGACTTCCTCACTAATAGAGTGAAGGTTATTATGGATGGAAGGAGTAACATGATAGAAGCAAAAGCAATGCTAAAACCTTACAGGGATGTATGATATACTAGTTCATTTTCACACTACTATAAAGAACTACCTGAGACTGGGTACGTTACAAAGAAAAGAGATTTAATTGACTCACAGTTCCACATAGCTGGGGAGGCCTCAGGAAACTTAAAATCATGGAGAAAGGACAGGGGGAAGCAAGGCATGTCTTACATGGCAGCCGGGGAGAGACAGCAAGGATGAAATCATCAGATCTAGTGAGAACTCACTATCCCGAGAACAGCTGAGGGAAATCCACCCCCAATGATCCAGTCATCTCCCAACAGGTCCCTCCCCTGACACATGTGGATTAAAATTCTACATGAGATTTGGGTGAGGACACAGAACCAAACCGTATCAAGGGAAATCACAGAATTTTGTGTTGCCATCAAAAATTTGAAAAAAGCAGGGTGGAGGTGAGTCTTATCACATCTCCATTTAACTTGCCTGTCTGATTCTTATAGAAGTTGGATGGGTTTCAGACACAGCCAATGGATTATTGCAAACAAAACAGAGTTGACTCCAAAATTGCTATAGCTATTCCAGCTGTAGTCATTTTACTGGATCAAATAAACACAGCTTTGGAACGTAGTATGGAATTACTCAAAAAAAAATGTTTACTTCTATCCCAGGGATCCACAAGCAATACCCATGGGTAAAATCTGATCCTCAGTTTTTATAAATAAAGTTTTATTGGGACACAACCATGCCCATTCCCTAACATATTGCCTATGGCTACTTTCATGCCACAGTGACGGAGTTGAATAGCTGCAAGAAAGATTGTGGCTCACAAAGCTTAAACTATTTAGTATCTAGCTCTTTTTAGAAAAAGTTTGTTGACATCTGCCCTATCATAATGAAGACGAGAAGCAGGCTGCTTTCATGTAGCATAAACATCAGTATACCTCTCCTGAAACTATCCCAGGCCATGATAACTCTTATGTGCTCTTCAAAACTCAGTCCACAGAATTTTGATCATTTTAATATGCCACAGAACATCTTACTGGTCCAAATGCACATTTGGTTTCTTGCTGATAGGATCTGGTGATCAGAAAATAGAAAGTGCCTCTGAAAGGGAAAACCTGCATGATCTTGCTTGTTTATAGATTATAAGTGTCAAACTCATATAAGCAAGTTGAATGGTGGTTACCAGAGGCTGGGCTAGGGGTGGAGGGGAAGACTGGGAAGATGTTAGTCCAAGAATACAATATTTCAGATCGACAAGAGAAAAAGGTTCAGGATAAGTATATTATACAATACAGGGACTATGGTTAATAATAATAATGTAACATATACTTGAAAACTGTGAAGAGAGTAGACTAAGTGTTCTCACCACAAAAAATGTTTTTAAGGTAATGGATATGTTAACGAGCTTGATTTAGTCATTACACAATGTATACACTTATCAAAACATTATATTGTATGCCATAAATGTATACAATTTTTGTTAATTAAAAAATAACAAAGTAGAAAATGCCCTAAATATATTGTAAAGTAAGACATAAACGCTAGAGGGAAATACACCCCTTAAAAATAATCATGCTAATGATGATCTGACCTATTTACTAAGTAACTATAAGGCTGTCAGGTTTATGGTGGGCCTGTCATGAAGACTCTCCAGCTGGGATACTCTGCAGTTCAAGCAGCTGCCTTTTGATCCACCAGATCCAATGGTGCTCAAAGTGTCAGTGACAGCTTAATAAATATATGACGTCTATTGCAAACTACAATAGGATAATTAATAGTACGTGCCTAGACTTTTGTAAAAAGCCAAGCCCTTTAGGCAACCAACAATTCTCTTGTTGATAAAAATGTCTGAACTTATTACCAGACCCTGGTAGAATCACAAAACCATAAACTTGCATGTGCCATTGTTATTTGTTTCTTTCTCTATCCCGCTGTCTGGAAATCGGATACAAACTTGAATGTCACATGCCAGGGACAATGAAGGGGTAAGTTAAAAGGCACTTGGATCTATGTGGGCTTCATGGAGTAGAGAAGCCTTACAAGACCCTGCACTACAAAACCCCAAATGAAGATTCTGTTGCTCTCTGGGGTAACACACTGTAGTACAGAGAAATATGAAATTATTGCCTTAAATCTAGAAAGGGCTAGAAAAGAGTAATGTGTGCCCTTCATAGAACAGAGGAATATCTGAGGAGTTTTCATTTACAGAATATGTGATAAAAGAAGAACACAGGCTTTGCAGTTTTACAGATTCAGACTCCAATCCCCTGTGTGCTGCTTGACAACTCTATGGGCTTGAGAAACTCACTTAACTTCTCTATGCATGAATTTCCTTATTTACCAGATACAGAAAATAGCTACCTTATAAGGCTCTTGTTAGAACTCAATGATAACCTATATGCAAAGTATAGTAGGGTTTCTTTCATTTAATAACAAATGAGAGTTGCAGTCTCTCCAACTCTGTCCCTATATACCTCCCCACAAAAACTAACAACCACCAACCAAACAAACCAATGAACCATCTCTCTGAGTGGGCAATTATAATACTTTAGTAATTGCAAGATGGATTCCAGAATCACAGCTACCAGAGATGTAAAATTTAAATCATGGGTGAGAAATGGAGGGAGAGTAGCATAGAGATATAGGTTTGTATAACATGATCTAGATCTAAAATGATCTGGAGTGTGACTTCTAGAAATGTACATAAACATCATACTTGAAGTTCCATAATTTTATAAAGAGGACATTATCAGGTCATTTGCCATGTCATTTTATTGTAAAACACAACTTACATATATTTCTTTAACTTATAACAGTGTAATAGCTCAGACATGACAGTTATCTCAGATAAATGGAACATAGAAAATGCTACACCAGTTTATGAGATTGGTGTTAAGCACATATTTGAAAAACGGGAAGACAAGTCACATATTGGAGAACTTATGATCTGTCCTATATTTGTTTTATACAACTGAGGAAAGAGGCCGTGTCAAAATTGGCTGAACATCTAGACCATAGGTGTGGTAACTGTTCATGGTAAATAGTAGCCTATCCTTGAGTTATCACTTGGACAATAAAAATAAGTGGAGAAAGAGCTAAAGAGATAGTCTAGTTTTCCAGCTAAGAGCATAAAAAGATCATGTTAAATAACACGAGTTGTTGGAATGTCTACTGTTCCACTTCCTGCCATAAGACATCTGATGAGTTAGTTAACCTCTCTGCGTTTCATTGTCCTCATCTATAAATCAGGGGCAATACTATCAAAGTCACATCAATGCATAGAGAAGAACTGAAATAATGGATGTGAAATATTCAGCACAGGGGCTGGCATACGATACATACCCAATAAGTGGCAGCTATTTATTTTTTTAAAGGTCAATATACATGGTGATTAAGAACACAAACTTTGGAGCTAGAATAACCTAGATTTTAGTGCTAGTTCTGCCATTTATTTGCTCTGTTTCTTTGAACATGGATTCTTGCTAAGTTGCTGTTCTCTCATATGCAAAATGGTGAAAATGATAGTACCTATTTCATGAGATTATTGTGAGCCTATCGTTAAAGCAGTCAATAAATGCATATTATTGCTGTTATTAAGTGGTTAATAACTGTTAGCACTTATTAAGTACTTACCATATAACAGAGTTGGGTAAAAATACTCTTCATGTACTGTTATTTGTCTCTCACAGAAACCATTTAACAGCATTTTCCTCATTTTAGCAAAAGAAATTGAGGCGGAGTTAGTAACTTGCCTGAGTCCTACCTATAGCATTGTCAGAGTTAGAATTCAAATCCACTTTAAAAAGTTAGAAAAATAACAAATTAAAGGAAGTAATCTAAATAAAGATAAGACATGAAATCAAAACAGAAAATGGACAAGCAACAGAGAAATCAGAGTAAAAATTTGTTATTGAAAAAGACTAATAACATTGCAAAATCACTGGAAAGAATAACAAAGGAGAGAACACAAACTATCATTATTAGAAATAACAAAGGTGACATTACTATAAATTCTACAGACATTAAAAGGGTAATGAGAAAATATCAACAACTTTATGCCAATAAGTTTGATATCTCACATAAAAAATTACTAAGAAAAACTATAACTTACCAAATACAAAAAATAGAAATGAATAAACCTATATCTTTTAAAGAAATTTAATTTTTAATTAAAAATATTGCCCCAAAGAACACACAAGATCTATAGCACTTGTTAATTCTATAAAACATTGAAAAAAAAAGGAATACTAAGCTTATCTTAACTCGTTCATCTGTCCATTTCAAGTATAACACCAGCAAAATCCTGTTACTAAAACTAGAACAAGATATTTAAAACTACAGACTAATATCTCTCAAGAACATTGGCACAAAATTTCTGAACAGAATATTAGCTAACCAGATTTAGCTTATAAAAAAGAATAATATATCCTAAGTAGGGATTATTACAGGAGTGCAAAGATGGTATAACCTATGAAAACTAATCTATATAGTTCACAAAATGATTACAATAAAGGGGAAATTGTATGATCACTTTAGTAAGTGCAGAAAATATCATATAACTCCCTCATGTTGTAAACTATCCAAAAACTAATAATAAAACCAAGTTTTCTTAATCTTATAAGGACATCTGAGAATTCCCTATAGCTTGTTTCATGCTTAATTATGAAATATCAACATTTTTCCTCTAAGATCAGCAACAATGCAAGGACGTCTGCTCTCACCATTTATACTTAACATTCTACTTACAGGAGGCCTTAGAAATTATAATAAGGACAGAAAAATGGACTTGGTCTGAGACTGTAGTTGATAGCATGTGGTATTGTTGAAAGAATAGACAAAAACATCAATGGAATTGGAAGAGAGTCCAGAAATAAATCCACATCTATACAAGCAAATAATTTTCAACAGGGCTCCAAAGCAATTCAATGGGAGAAAGAAAAGACTTTTCAATAAGGGGCAAAAAATGAATCTCAACTCTTATACTATATGCAAAACTAAATTAAAATGAGTCATAAATCTAAACATAGACACTAAAACTATAAGTTTTATAGAGAAAACCTAAGATAAAAATTTTATAACGTTGGAGTAGGCTAATAGGTTTCAAGAGGTAAGGGAAAACACTCAACATTGATAAACTGAACTTTATGAAACTTTCAAAAAAGTTGCTTACCAAAAGACCTTGTTCAGAAAATAGAGAAGCCATGGAACGAGAGAAAATATTTGCAGCATACACGTCTGCAAAATATTTTTATCCAGAATATACAAAGGAATCTTACAACTTAATAATAAAGTGGAAGACAACTCAATTTAAAAACAAATGGGCAAGAGACTTGAAGAGACACTTGTGAAAGATGATCTACCAATGACCCTTAAGCACAGTGTAAAGTGTTCAACATTATTCATCATCAGGGAAATAAAAACTGAGACCACAATGTGTTTCCGTGGCATAGACACACTAAAATGGCAAAAAGACTGTTGACATGGGTGAAATGCAAGTGGAACTCAGCACTGGTCAGAGGGTAACCACTTAGGAAAACTACCTAGCAAATCATTCACTAAACCATATACACCTGGAAGTAACACACATTCCTTTCTTCATTGCCCAGAACTAGACACGAAGCCAACCCAAATGCAAGGGAAGCTAACGAGAATAGAGGAGCACATGGATGCTGTTGAACAAGAACTGTCTCTGCTTCATGGAGGTTTTACAGCACCAAAGGTGAGAGATGAAGATGGCTTGAGTTAGGGTGGTTATGATGGAATAGAGAGAAAGGCATAATGCAAGAGATGTTCCCAAAGTATCATTGAAAAGACTAAAAGAGTGTAAGCTGGGGCAGGGAAGAGAGAATTCTGGAGAAGAGAATGAAGAAAAATAAAATATACAGTTAAACAAGCAGTGTTTATTGAATGCTTATGGAAAAACTCCTCTCCAATAGTTCATCCCTAGGAAGGAGTGAAATAAGTTAGTTAATGATTAGGTTATTAAAATTCTGTTATTGTCTACTCTGATTTTACCTAATATGAGGCAGAGGTTTATCACATCTGGGCTAGTGACCTATAACACACAGACTTATAGCTTTCTTCAATCACAATCTGCCCTCTGTATTAGTCTGTTTTCTCACTACTATAAAGAACTTCCCAACACTGGGTAATTTATAAAGAAAAGAGGTTTAATTGACTCACAGTTCCATATGGCGGGGGAGGCCTCAGGAAACTTACAGTCGAGGTGAAAGGGAAAGCAGCATGTCTTCCATGGCAACAGGTGAGAGAGAGCCCGTGTCAGCGCCCGAAAATCCACCAGATCTTATGAGAATTCACTCACTATCACAAGAACAGCATGGGGAAAACCACCCCCATAATCCAATCACTTCCCACCAGGTCGCTCCTTAAACACCTGAAGATTGCAATTAAAGATGCGATTCAGGTGGGGACCCAAAGCTTAACCATATCACCTTCCATCAATTCAATGAATTTGGACCACCTGTACATTCAGTGCTACCTTATTCAGCCAATCATTACCTTAGTTACAGGTGGGCATAACCTACAGCCTCAATCTGACTCAGGGCAAGAGTAGATTCAACTCACTTAAGGATGAGGTCTGAATGCCAGAATTGCAATAGCCTCAAAAGAACTAAGAAACTGTTAGCACACCAAGTTGCTGCCTTCATCCTAAACCACTTCTGCATGCTCAGGCTAACCTTCAATTTTGCTTAATTTTTTTCCTTTCAACCTCATATTTTATCTTTCAGTCTTAGAGCCTTAGCACTTAGCCTTTTCCCCAGGGGTAACCCTTGTTCCTTGAATCCTGTGTCTCAGCAGGGCCCTCCTGTGATCATACCATCCTACCTGAAAGCAAGATACTGAGAATTGAGTGTATTCGTGCTCGGCCTGCAAGAACAGTACTTTCAGCACCCTCAGGCCAGTGTCATGCCCTACTGGGCAGAGCCAAGCATATAGTCTACAAGAAACCTGTGCTTAATGAAAGAAATATATGATTTAGTGATTTAGCTTTGTCTTTTTCCTACCAGCCTCTTAACAAGTTCCTAGCATGCCTCAACAGGGACTTGTTGGAATTGTTCAAGATGGGGCTAAATTTTATTACTATAAAATAAAGACTTTACTTTTTTAAGTAAAAATGATAAATGCTGATTACTTTTAAAAGCAGTGGAAAAATAGAACGAAATCTACATACTTGTGTTTTCTCCTACTTCTCTTCTCTCCAACCTTTATTTCTTGTTTTCTCCAATCCTTAGCATATTGTTTTGAAGGACATCTTGGTCAGTTGAATTTTGTTACTCAGAAATTCTTTCAAGAAGTGTTAATGAGTACTGTATACTGGAGGATGTTCATCTCCAGCCTCTATGCTGGAGGAACAACTCGGTATAAAATGCTTGGGTAAAAATTTCTCTTGGAACCTTATTGCTCTACTCACTTGTGGTGCTTCATATTCCTGAAATACATGAACCCATCTTGAAAGGTTTTCCTAATCTTTCAGAAGTTTCCTTCTATTGGATCTTCGAATACATTCTTGGACTTTTCCTATTCTATTATCCCCTGATGAAGCACTAAACTGAGTTTAGAATGTGACTTGTTTGCCTCCCTTAGCTACTCATTAGCTTCCCTATAATAATTTTTACCACTACTCTCCTCCACTTTGTGTTAGGCACTCTCTTTAAGACAGGACAACACATGCCCAACTGTTTTCATTCGCATGTATTTTTAGTTGCTTCTAAAGTGGCTTTAATCATTTTTATAATTTAATCTATTTTATACCTTTTCCCTCAGTCTTGTAGCTAACTTACTTGAATTTAACCTTATTTGTTTGCCTTATATTAGCCTCCTAATTTTGCATGTCTTTCTGACCTTTTTTGGAGAAACCCTTTTATCTAAAGCTACTTTGAGTTTATAATGAAGTAGTTGTACAAACTCCTTCCAGAATTTCTTTGGACAATTAATTCTTAGGATACATGTCTGTTTCATCTTACTTTTACTTATATTTTCAGTTCTTGTGCCAAAGGCCAGCACTGACTTCTTTCTGGCTATCACTTATCTGTAGAAGGGGCTAAGTTACTGAGGATGGGCACAAGAAGGGAGCAATAAAATCCTCTGCTCCCACTCAGCTTTGTTGTCTGCAATGTGATTTCGCCAAAGCTTTTGTTTCTGTTTTTTGGGGTAGTATATTTCTTAGGTTTCATACACTCATTTATTATGATTGAATCAAACATTGTGTTATGAACATTGATGAAGATTTTATATGCCAACTCAGTCCAGATTTGGGGGATACGGTGGTGAATAGGATGAGCCACACCTGACCTTTAGGTCCTTTTTTCTTTTTAAACCAGTGAGCGTGGTTTTGTTGTTGTTGTTTTTGTTTTGCTTTACAGGCTGATGAGGCCCTTATTTTTTAATGGGGATGAAAGACATTAAACAAGTAAACAAATAAATTAAAACATATGATTACAGTTTCTTATTGCTATTAAAGTTGGTTTAGAAATTTACTTGTATGAGTTAGCACAAGTTAAAGCCTTTATGAGTCAGGGGCAAGTCACTGAGCTCCGAGTTTTCTGATTTAAAAATTGATACAAATAAACCTGCCCACTGATGGTTTTGAAGGCCCTTAAGTGGGATAATAGATATACAATGCCTTTGGAAATCAGTTATATAAACCTTGAACATTGCTAAAACAAACACTTTTCCAACTCTACTTGCAGCACTCTTTCTCCTTGGCTGATGATAGGTGAATGTACATAGAGGAAAATCACAGGTGCTTCTCCAATTGCACCTCCCGTCTTCAGCTCCCTCTCCCACACCTGGGAGTGGGGAGGCTTCTGCTGTGGTTGAGAACCACTTTATTCCCAGTTACTGCTGATGCAGGGACTGTGCTCATCTTCCACAGGGACCTTAGCACCAAGATGTGCTGACTCTGGACAATTTTCAGTGAGAATTAATAACAGAACATTATAATTTATCAACTGGCTTGACTTGAGGTAATTTAATTAAAATCAATACCCCAGCATCTAATTATGCATGGTGAAGCAACCCCAATGCCGATTCTGAATCTGCAACCTTGGGAACTACTGGTATATAGTTCAGAGACTCCCCAATTCCCTCAACTCCAGACTTCTAATATAGTGTCTCTGTTGGAGTTAGAGTCTAAGGTAAAACTTTCAGAAAAGCCTTTTGAAGGGTGAGTGTGGAAGCCAGGATAGGTTCTTCAGCATGTTCTGTTAGCATCAAGAGTGCAAGAGATAATGAGAGGCTCATGGGTACACTGCCCAAATTCCTGCAGAAAAAAATGTTAAACGCAATTAGCAGCAGTTGAATTATTGGAGCTAGAAACTATCATTGGCACAAAGGCTGTGTGATTTGAAGGGGAAGAAATTATTCAGACCTGAGCACCTGCTATATTCCAGTCCCTTTGTGTGAATAGGGTTTCATTCCTCCCCCACAGTCCAGCGAGGGAACAGAAAAATTCAATATATAGCAGGCATTGTGTTGGAGAAATGGACAAAGTGCTCTTGGAATCCAGATCAGTGCCTGATGGGGCAGGGAAGAGATTTCTCAGAGGTTCACTTTTGACGTGGCCTTAAAAAGGAGTGGTGGATTGTCAGCCAGAAAAGGAGGAGAGAACTTTCAAGGCAGCAGGCATGAACACCCCAAAAGGTGTGTGTGTTCATGAAACAGAGTTTTCTAGTGTAAAGAAGAGAGGAGGATGTCGGAGGTAGGCCACGAAGAGCCTCAAATGCCAGGTTTCGTACAGTCCAGATTTTATTGAGGAGCTCAGTTTTAAAAGTTAGCCAGAGAGGTGATATTCATAATATACTAGAAAGATGAGAGTGACAATAGTGTGGTGAACAGTCTAGAAAAAACAAGGCCAGAACCCACAGACTGGGAAAATGGTCCTGGTGAGAGGTACCAGCTAGCAAATATTGAGCAGTTGCCACAAAGCAGCATGCCAAGCACTTTGCACGTAGAACTTCCTATAATCTCTACAACCCTATCAGGGTCCGCAGTCTCTCTCCCTTGTACAGACGAGGATGCTGAGAACCAGAAGGATGAATTGTCCAAGGTAAGACATGTAGTAAGTAAGCGATGCAACTAGAGCTTAAGCCCAGGTTGAATGACTCTAGGTTACATGTTCTTAACCACAAGGAAGAAAGTTAGTGCAGGATGAACAAGAACTTTCTAACAGACCTATGTCATTAGGTTACTGGGAAGAATAAATGAGATAATGTACTTAAAGGAGGCTCTATGAGAGAGTGAGCTCACATTCAAAGAGGCGAACAAGCAGAGGCTGTTTACTGAGACATGAAGTTGAAAGCATAAGTCCCCTACCCAAACTCACATGGCCGGTGGTAGACCAGTCTATAATCCAAATCCAGGCTCCTCTGACCCCAAAGCCTGTGCTCTGAGACCCTGTTTCACACTGACATCTAATGTTCCTTCAGCATTGATGCTACTTTTTCATGATTTATCCTTTTGTTCCCCTTAAGTGGATCACCTACAATAGACCAGACTTCAAAACCTCCTCCTTCTCTCTCCTTAATTGGGGCTTTTCTGTGCTGAGAAACCATGCTTAAAACCCCCACAGAGCTATGGATGAAGTGCCAGCCCCTAGGTTGCCTCCTGGTCCCCTTTCATCTGGTTTCAAAGAGAAGACATGCTGGATAAGAGCCAGATTTATTTCTGGTTATCTTGCTAATTCTAAGCACCATGTCTCTGCTGCAGGAGCAGAATGTTAAGGTAAAAATGTTCAGACCGGCAAAACAGAAACTCTCTTTGTAGATGAGCAGGACTATGCTAGCTGAGTGGACCTGAGCTTGTAAATGTGCAGATTTAAATGTGTATATGTGCATTCATGTATTTGTGTGTGTGGTTGCTCTCTAAAAACAGACCAAAGAGAAAAGAATGCAGAGAAGTAAAAAAATGTTTAGGAAATTTAGAAATATGGTGTAGTCTAGAAGAAAGGGCAAGAGTTTGGAATGTAAATGACCTGAGTTTAAGTTCCACATTGGCCACCTAGATGCTGTGTGACTTCGGAAAATTAATAACCTCTCTGACACTCACTGATGAGATATGGAAAGAGGGGCGTGGAAGAGGTATGAAAGGATGTCCATTCAGAAGCACCCCGTTTTTTCTAAGTTGGACCCTTTGCATTTCAGGACATCTGGGTTCTTACTCTCACTCATTTCAGTGGATACTGCCTCACATAAGGGCTGACCTCCTGAAAATACTCCAGATAAACTAGCTCTACAGGGGCTCATCTGTTGTTTCTTCCATATGCATACATTTTGGGCCCCCGTGTCAATCACCAGTGCAGTCAGCCTTGGCAGGGCCGACTCTTTCCACGTGTGGGATGCGGCAGCTCTCTGGCCCTTTTCTATGCTGGGGGAAGCAGAGCGGTGAAAATAGCCTCATTCCTTTTTACGTTTTGGCCGTTTTCTTCTGGTCTGTGTTTCTCTCCCTCTAAGAGTTCTCAAAATCTTAATTGATTCTGGCATTGGTTGATGTCTTGCAATAAAGTTCACAGTTTTCATCTTAGAGATCATCCATGCTGTGGATATGCGCTGGGCATGGGGCCAGCGAAGACACTGAAGGTGTGGCTCCCTATAAATAAATAACCTATAAATGACTCTGAGAGTCTATTTTTAATCTTATTTCCTGCCTTTCACCATTGAGAAGTTTCCTATAATCCATAGACAGTTTAATTATATTTTTTTAGTGTATGACCTTAAACTTTTATAAGCACATATTAGTTAACAAAATCTAAATTTAATTAATATCCCTACCCTTCTCCTCTTGAATTGTGCATGGATCTTAAAACTCTTTAATTCCAATTATACCTCTCCTGCTTTACTAAGGATGCTATTTAACATTTTAATTTCCCATTGTATGTAAACTCTAAAATTAGTCATTATCATTATGGCAAAGGTTGTTTTATTTGATCAATTCTTATTCAGGTTTTCTCACATGTTGATCAATTTCTTTGCTTGTCCTTGCTTCTTTCAGAGTTCAGTTTCTAATAGGAAAGTGAACTAGCTATCCAGGGGCTCATGGTCTGACGTTTCTTCTATATGTATACATTTTGGGCCCCCATATCAATCACCTGTGCAGTCAGCCTTGGCAGGGCCCCTACTTTCCTCATGTGGGATGGGGCAGCTATGTTCCAGGCTTTGGTGTATCCTTCACTGAGATAAGTGAGTGGCAATCCTCTTGGAATTTTCTTCCTTTTGGGGAGAGGAGAAGTTGTAGAAATGCCTATTTCATCTATTCTTGAGTGATAATTTAGCTCAGTATAAAATTCTAGGTTGACATGCTCCTCTGACACATTGAAGATGTGATTACATCATAGCTAGCTGTAGTTGTTTTTCTTGAGGAATCACTGAAATTGCATCAGTGGAATTGATGCCTCTTTGCAGTAAACCTCTGTCTTCTCTATGGTTGTTTTAAAAGTCCTCCTCCCCTTCCCTTTGGTCTTCTGTTCCAACATGATGTGTCTAGGAGTTAATTCATTTTTCTATTTTGATCCTGTATTTATCATTGTTCTTGAATCTGAGGATCCATATTTTTCCACGCATTCCATAAAATGCTGAAACATTTCCCCTTTGAATATGTCTTTCTCTCTATTTTCTCCATCATTTCCTCCTGGAACTTCTAGAGATAAGTTGGATCATTTTATCTACTACTATCTGTGTCTTCTAATCTCTCTTTCAAATTTCCTGTCTTGTAACTATGTGCTACAGGCTTGGTAATTACCCCAGGATTGAGCTTCCAGTTCACTAGTTCTTCCTTCAGGTATAACTAATTTGATGTTTAATCTACCCATTCCCTGTGAGCTTCCTTCTCAATAGAAATATTTTTATTGTAGAACATTGAATATATTCTTTTTCAAATTTGGCAGTTCTTTATGAATAGTGTTTCTGGATTTTCTGTTCCAATTTTTAATTTTTATGTCTTTAATTATATTACATATACACATTTTGTATTCATTTTCAGACTGTCTTTTATCTCATTCTCTAGGTAGTCTAATCAGTTTTGTTTTGTCTGCACTGTTCCACAAGTGAATATTTTTCATTTTGTTGTTATTATTTGTTTACTTTTTTATAAAAACACTTTATTATATAAAGCTTTTTAAAAATTTTCCCTTGAAAATCCTTCCTGTTGTGTGTTTTGAGTACACTTGGCCCTCGAAATTGGTGGGTTCCATATTCATGGATTCAACCAACCTCAGATAAAAATATTCAAAAACAAGTTTTGTCTTATTAAACACACACAGACTTTTATTCCTTGTCATTATTTCATACTCAATACAAAGCAGTTATATCATATAGGTATTATTAATAATATAGACATGATTACATGGGAGGATGTGTGTAGGTTATATGCAAACACTGCACCTTTTTATATCAGGGACTTGAGCATCCTCAGATGGGAAGTCCTAGAACCAATTCCACATGAATACCAAGGGACAACTCTATTTCCCTCAAGATGTCTGAGCTCCAGTGGTTATCTTCAGCTTGAGACTGACTTTTATGCTACTTTCTTTGAGTGGGATTTCTCACCCCACACAGGTAGTGTTAAATCAAGCCCCAGGTCCACATGAAGCCCAACACTGGGTTTTCTATTCTCAGGAAAGGCTCTAATTTTCCTTCCCCATACCCCAGGCAGAAATTCTCTCTCTCTTCTGGGTTTTTTAAATTATGTTCTATGGAAACTTTTAATTATAAACATTATTTCTTATTTCATCCTTGGCTAGAAAATATAGTTGAATCAGAATCTAAATGAAACCCATTTAACAGTTAATAAAGAACTTTTAAAAATCGAGAGTCTGTTGATTCAGATACTTTGAGATGATTAACTGTGAGCTAACCAATATACCTTCTAGATAAAAAGGGAAATATGAGTAAATATCGGCATACCTGTCAGCATAAAAATTAAGTCAAATCTGTATTCTGGATCTTGTTCATCACAGGGCTGAGTTCCTTTCTAAATGACTTGCTAAAATAGGCGAAGGCCTCTCATTATATTGAAAGGAAGTCTACAAAAATACTGCAGTTACAAGAACTCTTAAATCGCAACCTTGAGACTGGCACTAGGCTATATTTGATATAAAACAAATGTTCTTAGAATGTATATTTTACACTGTATATTTTTGCATAATCTACAAACTACGTCTATCATATAAGGTTGATCTTACCTACCTACCATGGTGATAAAGTGAATCAATATAATTTCCCCACTATGACATCACTGATATTACCCCAATTAGCTTAATCTTTGTGAAAAAGATGTAAAGGCAGTCTTAAAATGAGGCAGGCAGCTAACATCATAGTTCACTTTTTAAAATATATGTACAAATGAAAGCAAGTGACCAATAGACTCACTTGAGAATACTCTGAAATTGGCCCTATAAGCCACTCTACAGAGGGTTCAGAGCTTTATGCAAAGGTCTAGGTTCTAAGTCTCATGTGGGTTGGATCCAGAACCTCTTTCCTGTCCTCACTACTTTTGGGACCTAAGCTCTCATTTACTGTGGTGCCTTTCTGCTCTGTCAGCTGCACTCAACTGGAATGGTATCTTCTAGAATCCCCTTCCCTGCATGGCTAACGTTGCCCTCAAGAAACATTTTGTGCAAGACTTAGGAGGTTGAAGTAAAGTGGAAGCCATGGTTATTCTCTGAAGTCCATGCTCAGGGGCCTTATCACGTCCTGCTGGGTCCCTCTGTTGGCATGCGGTGGCTGCTGGCCCTTCCTCCAGCTGAATCTACGTTAATTACAAAAGTTGATGAAGGTGGCTGAGGATGGCTCATGTGTAACATCTCCAAAGCTTAGAACCATATCCAAATATATTAATCGGATCATTTTTCCTGACGGAAGTTGTTTGGTTTTGGGCAATGTGCATAGGGTGGACGGAGCTGGAAATGGAGAATGCTTGAGGAAGGTCTGAGTTCATCTCACTACCCAAGAAGGTAGGAAAGTGGGGTAGAAACTGTGTGTTAAACTTTCTCTGGGACTCACGCTTTGTAGATGTGAGTCTTTGATCATGGCGTTTCATCTACCTTGAAAACTATTTCCCCAGCCCAATTTTGTACCTAGCAATATGTTTCTATTTTTATTAAATAGGTAGAATATCATCTCCTTTTGAGGTTTTTTCTTGTCCTTTCTTTGTTGGAATGTTCTATTCCACCTCCAACAGAACTAGATATAATTATTGCCTCCTTAGAGTTCCCTTTCTTTTTGTTTGTACCCCTCCTGCAACACTTGTCAAGTTTCTTATTTTATTATAATCACATTGAATACATTTCCATTCTCTCACCTCCCTCTTTACACCATAAGGGAGAGATAGAGAGAGAAAAAAATAAAATAGAGCAAATAAGGAAACAAGAAAAATAAAGTGGAAGCAAGAATGTCAAGTTGTGATAAGGTAGTTGAAATCTATACAATTATAACAGGTGTAAGTATAGAGAAAAGCATGCTCTACCAATCAGATTTTATAGATTGGCAAAAGAAGATAATCACGAATTTTGAACATGGTAGTTTCAGGACTAATGGGTGTCTGTGATGTTTGTGCTAACAGTTAGTGTTTACCATGCACCCATGCGACCTTTGCTCTCAGGCAATATTTGATAAAAATCTTGAGAGATAACTCAGACAGATTTTATTTGTTTGAATTTTGTAACTGAGGGAATTGAGTCTCAGGCAGGTGAAGTAATATGCCACATCACTTCATTAGTAAGTGGCAGAAGTAGCCCTAAAAATATTGACTCTTGTTTTAGTAATGTGTCTATTAAATATGATGTAGTTGCATGAAGTTGAACCATATAAGATTTAACCATAAACCCTAGAAAAAGTGAAATTATTTGCAAAGTGAAATTATAATGTAGAGCAGAGAGAATAACCACAACGAATTGGGAAGCAGCATCAAACAGCCATCTTTAGCATTTGGAGAAAGAAATCACACAGGCCAATGACTATTTTCTCTACCTTTGGATCTTGGCATCATCATTCACTGCATACTGGGTTGCATGAATCAGGTCTGTGACTCTGGGCACTAGGGTGAATAGTTCTGTGACATCGAAGAAGTAAAACACGTCTTCAGCACTCACAAGAATGGCCTTTCCAGGTTGAGAACTCCCATGTGTCAATGAGGTATAACGTAAAATATATTTTATCAGAGGCCTGGGTTTGAATCCCAGCATTGTTGTTATCACCAAGTCCTTTCACCTAGCTAAGCCTCCGTTTTTTCACCTGCTAAATGAAAATGATAATCAGCACCACGCTGGGAAAAATAAGATTTTATGTGTAAAATACCCATCACATAATAGGAATTTAATGAATCCTTCATCTCTATCCCCACTTGCATGAGAGAAGGAAAAAAAAAAGAACAAAACAAATAAGCTCACGTGTTTTGTAGGGTGAGTTCGTCTTTTTTACTTCGATGCAATATACTATGTGAATGTCTAAGGTGGCTGAGTAGCTAATAAATGCCTGTAATACATGTCTCAAAGTTGTCAACTAGCAGTTATGTAGAAGTGTAAATACTTTAACTTTCATATTGGCTGAGACCTTGTTGCTCATAATTCCCTTTAAGTAAGTTCTTTCTTGGCACACAAAAGAACAATTCCTTCCAAATGTTTCACTCTGAGCAGCTTATTGAAGCTATTGTAGATATATTGTTCTACACTGATCTATCAGCATGATTACTTAATTCTAGTTCTACATCACTAGCTAAGGTAGAATAGAGGTTTGCAAGACAATTCTAGGGCTAAACCCAATGCTGGCTTAGGATCTGCAGAGCCAGCTGTATTTAAAATGTGTATTTTGGGTTACAAAAGCTGCAGCATTCTGTCTAAATGAAGGGGCCCTTGCTTCTGTGTGATGTGTGCTACAGAGTAATAGAAACTTAATAGCAGCCAAGTGATAGAAAGACCCTAATCACAAAAAAGCAGAAGGGGTAAAAAAAAAAACGGATAAATTTGCCTCAAGAGATTTCAGCAGAAAGCTCTCTAAGAGAAGGTAATAAGGTTGGAAGTTTTTCAGAAATTGGTAGTGGGCAGCATTGCTGGTGATTAAAGTAAGAAACTGGGAATAAGATGGTCTTGACTCAACTTCTGAAGGCAGAGCTATTTGGCTGCTGACTCACAAAACAGAACTTCGCATTGCTGATGGTCAAATTCCCTCAGCTGTAAACAGACATCATAGCACAGCTGTTAGCAGTATTTCTCCTTATGTGGCTCTGTCTTTAAAGGGCAGCTTGGAATAGTTGAAGGAGCTTGGGCTTGACATCAGGCTCTATGTCACTACTAGCTGTGCAACTTTAGGCACAGGAGTTCCCAACTACCTTGCTGAATCTCTCTAAATAGGACTCCTAATGCCTATCAGAGAGTGATGTAATGAAAAACAAATGGGAGTGTATACATTCAGCCAATAAAATAAGGTTCCATTCTCCATGAACCATGTTAAAAAAAAAGACTATTATAATAATTGGGCCTGTTGCCATATGAATTTCCCTTCTGCCTTTCTCCCTCCAAGCCCACTCACTAGCCCCTGGATACCAGCAAGATACACAAAAAACGATGGGAGTTGGAAAGCCTGAGCTGTCCAGGCTCCAGCATCCAGCTGGGGGATGCAGCAGGTAACTTAAACTGTCTGAGCCTCAGTTACCTCATCTTTAAAGTAAATACGGCAGAGTTTCCCACATTTACTGGTTGTTCTGTATAGCAAAAGAGATACAGCATGTGAAAGCATTTGAAGACTTGTAAATCCCATGCATATATTAGTTATGCATCTTTATGGTTAAAATTGCCTAAGAGAAAACAAGGACTTAGGGATCCTAAGGAGCTCTCCCAAGGTCATGCAGGAGTGCAAAGACAGAGCAAAGATTGAGATAGAAACTTTGGACTGAAGGACCAAAGAAAATAAAATTTCATAATTCACAAGAGACCATGGGTGATGCTATAGGACTAAGGATTACATGGCATGATTTTTAAAGCCCATATATAACCCATATGCCATAATGTGCATATTATGGATATATATGTATAGTACACATATGTATACTACATATATATCATACATGTATCCTAATATGTATAAAAATGTGTATAGGTGTACATATATATCTATGTATAAAGAGAATGAAAGAATGGAGTTCCAGACTTTTTTTAGAAGGCAAACTTCAATTTTAAAAATTGTAAGCAGGCTGTGCTTCTAGTGTAGCAACTAAAATTCAGCTTTGGGGCAGAAACTTCCTTTCCTGGGGGAGGAGCTGTGAACACAATCAAGTTTTCCAAAAGCAGCTGCCTCAGACTGAGATTTCTCTTCAGTAAAGCCAATAGGATACAAAAGCCATAGGATACCCAGGAAGGTTTAAAATTGTTTTTTTTTTCCTAAAATTATCTTCAGACTGCCATATTCCTGACAACCACAGGACAATCTTTATAAAACCATCATTTCCGTTAGATTGAGAGGTACACAGGGGCTGGGTCAAAAATGGCATGAAAAATGACATGATTCACCCCAGGTTGGGAGGCAGATTGGAACAGGTCTAGTCTGGTTGTCTGTCTCACTCACTTGGCATAAGTTAGGAGTCATGCAGATTTGAGGGGATGTGTTGTGGCAATAGTATTGTCTCAATCTCGGGGCTGGACCATGTCCTTGTGCCTGGTGTCACCCTGAACATTCCTACCTCCCATCTTTTTTTTTTTTTTTTTTTTTTGCATTTGTCACAAACCTGAAACATTATAATTCTGAAATAAATGTTCTAAACGTAGCTCAAACAAAACCTTCAATATTCATTCTCATCAGAGGTCTTGCCCATCAAAAGAAAATGTCCTTTATAAAAAGAAGATGAGGGGGATTAGGGGAAAAGACTTTCACCTGAGTGGGACCATGCCCTTCAGATTTTCCCTCATTTCATCAGTTTTCACGTGCATGGGAGGGCGGTTCAGGCTAGGGAAGAGTGAGTGAGGGTGCAGCCCTGTAGAGGCTTGAGTCCTGCTAACTGAGCAGAGAGTAGTCAGTGTGGCCTGCAGTCCAGTAAGGTGGAGGAAGGACAGTCCTGGGAGAGAGTGGAAGAGAATGATGGTCTCCTTGGGGTGTGGAGGTCATGTGGACCTGTGGGGGGGGGGTATATAAACTGGGTAGGTTAACTGAATATCACTCAATAGGGCATAGAATTAAGGGATAGAAGTGAAGTGTCCTTTCATGGACACTTGAAATAGGCCTTCTGCTTTGGCATAAGAGATGAGACCAGTTAGCATCTAGAATATGGGAATGAGCATGATCATTTGACTTCCGGAGTCCTGGGGGTGACAGGCATTCGTGGTAGAACAGAACATCGTGGCATCTCTTAGTAGCCAGTGCTTACACCGGCAGGGTACTGTCTCCTGGTGATGCTCTTCTTTTTTAAGGGTTCCAGAGAGAACTCTTTCTGAGTTACTTACACAGAGGGATATTGTCATTTTTTTGTGAGGAAGGTTGGACAAGACTCCATACAGGAGGGAGCATTTGGACTGGAATCTGGCAGTGGAGTAGGAGTTCCCCAGGTGGAGATGGGCATTAACAAGGTAAGCTCTGTGACTGAGAGGCACTGTTTGATTTGCTCACTATGGTGTCCCCAGAACCTGGAGCAGTGCTTGGCACATGGTTAGTGCTCAGTACAGTTTTTTATGTATGAACAGTGTAAAGTGTGAGGGACAGAGAGATATGATTTGTCGGCAGAGTGGTCAAAAGTAGCAACTGGACATCTTTGCTGGGGCAGAGGAATGACAACAAGAAATCGTCAGGAGCTGAGGCTATAGAAAGGGAGAGCAGACAGATTGGAAAGGCTGTACTGGGGGAGCTGAGCATCATTTTGTAGGTGTCCTAGGGAAAAACTGCTGTCTGATAAGAAGGTTCTGGGTTCAATGCCAGGCATCTTCAGATGCTGTCAAATTGCCTTGGAGTCATTCTTGATGTTTGCCTCTTCAGCTGTAGTAGATGGAATAATGGCTCCCCGTAATGACATTAATACCCTAACCCCTAGAACCTGTGAATATGTACATGGTAAAAGGGGCTCCATAGATGTAATGCAGGTTACAGACCTTAAAATAAGTAGATGAGCCTGGATTACCCAGGTGGACCCAATTGAATCCCCAGAGAACTTTCTCTGACTTGAGACAGGATAGATGTGGCAGAAGGAGAGCTCAGAGATTTGAATCATGAAAAAAATTCGCTGCACTATTGCTGGCTCTGAGACCTAGGGGCCACATGCAGGGACCAGAGAGAGGCCCCTAGGAGCCCATGGAGAGCACAGGAAGGGATGTGGGTGCCCTGGATGAGCACAGGCTGGTCCCTGGCTAACAAACAGCAGAACCCTGTCTCTCCTCCTCACCTCGCCTTATTTTTCTCTATAACACTTACACTCAGCTGACATTTTGTGCATTTTCTTAATAGTCAGCTATTAGTACTTACCCCTTCCCTAGCATCTAAGCTGACAAGAGCAGGGACAGTTTAATTAGGATGCTATCTAAGTTCCTAGAAGAGTGAGTGGTCTACAGCTGCTGCTCAAAAAATATTTGAGTAAATGATTTCTATCATTACATCTTCCCAAGAACCCTGTGAGGCATGCATTATTCTTGTTTTATAGAAGACAGCAACGGGGCTCTGGGAAGTTGCAAGACTGTCCCCAGACCTCCCCAAAGTACCCCAGCTTCTCAGCTCAGCACTAGAGACAACGTAGGAGCCAGCACACATTCTCTGAACAGCTAACCAAGGTGGCTGCATTGGAACCCAGGCCTGTCTCATGGCAGCTACAGGCAATGTCCATGACACCTCGTGGCCTGCCCTGCTCCGGTAGCACGCAGATGTGTCAGGTGCCATGTGGACTCATCTCTGCCAGCCTCCATTCATCTGCCTGCAGAAATGTCCTCCTCCTTTCAGTTTACCATTTCCTTCCATAGTAAAGATTCCATTTATTTCATGCCAGAGTAAGATTCAGCCTTGAATCACACCAAGGGATGTTATCTGACATCAGTTGCCACCGCTTAAAGAGGTTTAGGCGTGACGAACTATAAAGCCATTTGCAGGGGCTGGAGCTGAGTGACAAAATACCTGTCATGAGGCGTAAACCTGTCAACTGCAATTACCCACAAGGGATTCCAGAGAGGCCGAAGAATTAAATCTTGTAAATCCAAAAGGCCCAATTGGAGTGTGA
Organism: Pongo pygmaeus; assembly: GCF_028885625.2. Lineage (NCBI taxonomy): Eukaryota > Metazoa > Chordata > Mammalia > Primates > Hominidae > Pongo > Pongo pygmaeus. Next base: position 147,031,284 of record NC_072380.2, read on the forward strand.
TGTATTTATTGGGCATCACTTAATGAGGGCTCCCAAATGGACTTTGTTCCTCTCTTTGGGACTTTGCTTTCTTCCTTTTTGCATAACACAGATATGTACATGCAAGGGGAAGGGCAGGAAAGGGTGCCAAGGTACTGTGAACTGGTCATATGGTCGGTTAGAGCTAGAGAGTCCAAAGCCACCATCTGCTGGGACCACTGGGACCACCAGCCACAGCATCACATCCAACGCTTATTAACAAAGGGCTCTAAAATGCTTCTGGCTCAATCTTGAGAGATCCCACCAGACTACTCAACAAAATACAGTATCTTTTCATAATGTGGGGGATGTAGCTGATGTAACCTAAATAATTTCCCAGGCTCACTTTTCATTAGCTAGGAACATATGTCTATGTTCTATATAGCGTCAAAGTGACAGCCATGTCCACCTCTCTCACAGTTCTTCCCATCTCTCCCATTCTCTCATCCCATCCTGGCAGGCAGATGTAGGGAATTCAGCAGAATGATTTACAGCCTCAGGGTCCAGAGAGCCTCGCCATAGAAGGAAACTGAGTCCCTGAATGACTTCTTGGAGCAGAACTACTGTATGGACCTCGCTGCCCCAGTTTCTGGTAGAGAGTAAATATTAAATAAATGGTAGCTGTAGGCAAGGAAGGCTTTAAACTATTCTTTGAAGAATTAGTAGGGTTTCTGTAGAGAGAAAATATGGAAAAAAGTGTCTGTATCAGAGAAAAAGTTTTAAGTTGTAGGAAACTTACGTTTTTAAAGAATCTACAAAGTGGTCTGATTTCACACTTGGATGTGTAATAGGTATCTCAGACACAAACTAACTCTTGTTTCTTAAATCGCCCGCTCCCCTACCCCACGAAAGATCCTTCCCTTCTCATCTCTTCCAGTAAATTGCAATTCCACTTTTCCAGTTTCATATATAAAATTCTCTGAGCCAAACTCAACCCTTTTCCTTTTCTCTCACCCCACATATAATCTAGCAGCAAATTTTATTAACTCCACCTTCAAATGATAGCCAGTTCCTACCACTTCTTGTCACTTTGTAGGCTAGTAACACTTTAATTGAAGCCAAAATCATTCCCCTAGACAGCTTCTAAACCCACTTAATTGATTTCCTTGCTTTCATTCTTAAACCCCTTAACTCCACCACTATTTACTGTCCACACATCCAAGAGACGATTTGAAACCATGAAGTCACAGCATGCCCTTTTCTGCTTTCTGAAGAGTTTCCAGTCCCATTAGTAATGGGACTGAAAGTCCTAACCATGGATTTTAAGGCCCTGTATGAACTGCCTCTCCATGACTTCTCTGGCCTTGTTTCCCACCACTTGGCCCCTCACCACCTCCTTTGCAACCACCCTGGCCTCCTTGCTGTTTCTCAAGCAGCAAAGCTTACTGCTATCTCAGGGCCTTCAGACTTGCTATGCATTCTGCCTGAGAAATCTCTCCCCAAGTAGTGCCCCGCTCACTGTTGCTTCTCAGCCACCCCCTAAGCAGGGCAACCTCCTCACTCCCCATCACCCTGCTTGAAATAATATCCCTGCCACTGGCTATCTCCATGCCCTGGTGGACAACATTTTCCTGCATAGCCTGAGATAGCTCATCTATATTTATTATCTAGTTCCCCCTATGGGAGCACAAACTCCAACAGAGCAGGGACTTGAAGCAGCAGCAGGAATTCACTGCTGCATACATACATATTTTTCCTGACTTTTTTTCTTAGCCTTATACCATAGACTTTTTACCACATTGTTCATAAACACAAAACAAGTTGTGCTGATGGTCTTACAAGGTTTCCTATATCTGGTGACACTTAGTTGGTGCACTGAAGAATGAGAAGCACTTCAGCAAGGTGAGGAATCCTACGACAGGCAGAGCCAACCACACGGTGTTAAAATGTAGTATCTATAAGGTCAGGGTGCCTATGTGTTTTATTCACTGTTGTGCCTTCAGCAGCTAGGACGGTGCCTGGTGCATAGTGGAAACTCAATCTATGGAATAAATGAAATTTCAATACGCAAAGGTATAGAGAGGCAAAATTGTTTGATTAATTCAGAGAAGAACCAAATGCTATGTGGTTTACACACTGAGATTTTACTGAATCACATTGTCAAGACACTTTTGGTGGCAAGTGCCAGAAACCCAACTTGAACTAGCTTAGGGGAACAGGAAAATTATTCAGATGAATACAAGGGTCTTACTAAGAGAGCAGGGATTGGATTGACCAGTAGGCCAGTTGCCCTCCAGCCAAAGACTACCAGGAACATACCTGTAGTTAAATAAGTTGGGTCAAGGGAGGATGAGTACCTTGGGAAACTGTAGGGCATCTCAGTAAGCGGGTGGTAGAAAGAATAGAGTTTGGGCTTTGGTTGGGTGATTTTATGAAATTTTAAAGAAGCGAAGGTGTACCCTGGATTGAATGCTGTCAGGTGGCCAGGGCAATTCTGTGATTGAGTATTTTAGTAAATCTCATCTGCAAGGATGGAGACTAGAGAAAGGCTAAACCATAACTGATAAAACAGTACAGTCACTCATATCAGCCAGGATTGGGGAACATTTGTTATTTTGTGGTCTGGGCAAAGTTTATGCTCCTGATGGAGCTGTCTTGTTTTCATCTTGATCCATCATGGTCATGGCATGGCTTTGTCTGAGGTTGCTATTCTGTGAAATTGTTTTATGTTCAACAGGAGTGAACCAAGGTCTAGCTGTGTGGGCCAGGCCAGCTCCCAGAGGAAAGAGCTGTTTTTTTGAATTATAAGGAATGACAGGGATGCAGTTGGGCTCCAGGAAGAACTGACACCAAGGATGTAAGCACATCAAGCGTCTCCCTCGGGCCGAGTCTCCTTCCCACCTCTCTCCATGGGGGAGATATTCTCTAGGAAAACAGTAGCTCTCAATTTTCATTCAAACAAAATTAAACCAAATGGCAGTGGCAAGGGACAAAATCAGAAATAATCCATTTCTCCAAAAGTCTTCCGTAAGAGTCTGCTACAAGAATGCAATTTATCTAAGATGACTTTTTCTCAAAACTTACTGAGCTTGGGGAGACTGTGCCACCTTTACTCTTTGTTCAGATGATCACAAAACAAGTTTTGCTTTATGTCTTGTCCCTGCTAACACATCGCAGGATACCTTGCCCTAGCAACTTCACATGTGCTCTTTCTTAGAAATTCCTGCCTTTTCTTCTTTGCAAGGGGTCATTTGCTGCATTGGACAGTAGCTTTCCCTGCAGCAATCCCAAGCTCCTCAAGATCACAGGCCATTTCACTTCATAATAGGGTTATTTTATTATTTCCCCAAGCATGCAAATCAAATGGCATCTGGGACTCAAATCTTTGCTCAGCAAGGGAAACTAGCAGAAGACTCCACTCCAAGCAAAGAATGGCTTTGCCACTGACAGCTGCATCCGTTAATGGACCTGCTCCCTGCCTCTCCCCACCATTCTATATGCTTCCTTGCCCTCCTCCCAAAGTAAACATGTCTCAATGTTGATTTGCTTTAAGGATAAGTAAAAGGGTAACTTAAGGGGAAGGGAAACAACTGAGAATTTGAGTACTTACCACACAATGAGCACGGTGCAAGTGTTATTTCATTTTTTCTTCTCAATGGCCCTCTGGAGGCAAATTTTAACCCCCAATTTACAAATGCAGAAACCAAAGCTGAGTGAGTTGGAGTTTCTTGCTCAAGGACACACAGCTAGCCAATGACAGATCGGGGATTTTATCCCACCCTGCCTTTTCAGAGGACATCATCAGGACAGGAAGGACACAGAGGCTAGGATGGAGATGATGTCCGTTAGTCAGAAAAGGACCTGGTGTTCAAACTCTGGCAGACCACAGTGGGATGGGAGGACATCCCTTCTTGCAGTTTAGCAATTTGGAGAGAACAAACTAAGGCCAGATTCTGGAAATGAGACAAGTAAATATTAGGTTGAGAGAAGAGCCTGCCTCACCCCTCCTTTTTTTCTTCTTGTCTTCTTTCTTTCTTTCTCCTTTATCTTCCTCTGTCACTTTTCTCCCTCCTCTCCTTCCTATTGTCTCTTGCCATTTTCCTCCATCCCTCCCTCCGTCCTTTCCTTCCTTCCTTCCTTCCTTTCTTCCTCTCTCCCTCCCTCTCTCCCTTCCTTCCACCCTTCCTTCCTCCTTTTCCTTTCTTCCTCCCTCCTTCTACCCTTCCTTCCTTCTACCCTTCCTTTCCTCCCTTACTCCCTTCCTCTCTTTCTTCCTTCTTCCCTTCTTTTCTTTCTACATTTTTTCTCTACAAGTAAATGTCCCTAGCTATACATTATGCTAGGAACAAGAAAACTGAAATAAATTTGACAGAGGTCCTACTTTCAAAGACTACCACAATCCAAAATTTAGGATCTGGGATCAGTCTCATAGTGAACTTATGTGGGATCCAGGATCCTGAAAAGATTCGGTTAGGCAGGCAGAGCAGTACATGGGAGCATGAAGGACCGAAGTGTGCAGTATGGAGTTTATACAGGAGCACCTGGTAGAACCATGGGACCACATAATGTAAGAAAAAGAGATGGACCCCCAGCCCACCTATGAGTGGGGAAGAGTGACTTCCAACTCAACAAAACAGGTTTCTGGTACTTTGAGGAATGGGCAAATAGGGATTGGCCTGCAGACACTTTCAGGGGGACTGACTGATAAAGCAGGCTGGTGCTGACAGCAGCAGAGCAATGGCCTCAGCTGTGGAAATTCAGCACCATTCAATTCTTTGAGCACTACTGTCACACCTGCTCAGTTTTTTGCCTAGGTTTATGTCCTCCATTCACTTAAGGAAGTGTTTATTAAATACTTACTATTCATCAGTCCTTCTGTTAGCCCCAGTGGTATAATGGTAAGCCAGATGGAGACAGCCCCTGTGCCAACTGATCGACATGGTGGAGAAGTCAAAAAATGAACAAGTGTACATGTAAAATAAATAAATGATCATGCTTGTGATGAGAGCTAGCAAGGATATACACAGAGTGATAGAGTCAGAGATCACTGGGAAAAAAACTCTTTCAGCATCCTGGTGCCTCATCTACTCAATTTACATTTACATTACGGAGACTGGAGAGATTATTTCTTCTCTCACTTACATTGGCTTCTCTCATATTCAACTGTTTCAGGGAGGAGGGCTCAGCCACCACCTCTTACTATAAGAAGCAATCCTGGAATTCAGGATCCGATGAAGCTATACTCCAAGAATCTCCCATTGTCAGGATCTCAAAGGCTTCCTTTTCCAGTTCTGTGATGCTCCATTCTGTGTTTGAGTTTTCTCAACAATAATCCTGCCAAGAAGACAGGTCATCTCTGCTTACAGCCCTCCAGGCATGAGAAATGATGCATCTCCCAAAACAGTCCATTGAGCCTCCAGACAATCTTTTTAGAAGGATATTTTTAAAATTATTCTGAATCAACTCTTCCCCACTTGTCTTAGTTCAGTTTCTTAGGACCTAAAATATGTAATCTAACAAATTATTTTGGGTACCTCCTCTGTGTCAGTCACTACATCACATAAATTCCTAGTTATTCTCTTGGCTAAATCAAAAGAAAAATATTTTACCCCATGAATTTGGGTTTATTTTTGGTTGATATAACTGGAGTTATATATATATATCATATGTATATATATATATCTACTACCATTATAAGCACCAATTATTCATACATATACAATGAAAGTCCTAAAACCCAACCACACAGACAATTTTACCATTACCCATCCAGAGACAGGCTGGCAAAATGGAAAGAGTATTGGCTTTGGAAACCAAGACAAGTGGATTTCAATCATTGCTTCTTCACTTACAAGCTGTGCAAGTGTCTGAGCATCCCCGAGTCTCGTATTCCTTATCTATAAAATAGAAACAGAATCTAAAAATCAGTCTGCAATAAGAATTCAGGATTACTTAAATAAAGCTTAGGATGTGGGACCTTGAAAAGCAGCTGTTAATATTAACTCTAAGCACAAGCCCTATTTGCATTAAAGAATCTATTTGAATTCATAGGGTGGTGCAGCAATGAAGAAGTTCCAAGATCATTCAGTGAAGCACCCTTCAGTTAGCAGATAATGAAACGCAGCCTCACATTCTTTGCCTAAAATTATACAGCAAATCAGAGGAAGGACTCCTGGCCTGGTGATCACCTTGCCATCCCTGTGAACTCCAAAGTCTTGGAACTTGGCTTGGAAGCCTTGTGACACTGGGATGGATTCAGGGAAATTTCAAGGGTCATGACTCTGCCCCATTACCCCAGAGCAGCTCTTAATTTATCCTTTCAATATATTGGTGTTGTCTCAATGTTTTCATTTGAAAAAAAAGTTTTACAGCTTTAAAACCAACAAAAAAATTTTTAAAACTACACATCTTTTTAGAACACTGTGTTCCAGTGCCTTAGGGAAAGAATATAGACACTTGGCTAATATGCCTCCCTGTTGTGTTTTATCTCTAGAGAGCTGAGTTTTTAAAATGTACAAATTCACATAGCTGTCAAGTTTTAATTAGTCTGCCTTTGATTGTGAGAAACTTTACTTAGATCAACTTATTCCCCACCGCCTGTCTCCCCCATTAAAAACCCATTTTAAAGGTTTAGCTCAATTATCTGAGTTGAATGGTTGATATAGAAGTATTTCAAATAATAGAGGCAGGCAGATAATTGGAAGCATTTTTCATGGGTGAGATAAGGAGTGGAATATTGAGGCCCTCTAAGCACAGGGTGCAGGGTTTTCCTTAGAATTTCATTTGAAAAGATCTTCCCACTTAGTACAGAGAACCTGCTGTCATCCAAAGTCACAGAGTTTGCTTCTTCCTGTGCAAAAAAGCATGAATTTGGGTAGGAAAAAAAGAGATCTGAATTTAATAGAAAACCACAGTGATGGAAAAGAAATTTAATTGTATATGCATTTTTTTTCTCTTGGCTTACCCTAAGAAGCATCCATTGAAGATAAAAGGAAAAAATGCTTTCTAAAATCGGAGGTGGGGTCTCCTGGAGTCCCTTCTTTGCTCTCCCACCTCAGCTGCTACCCAGGCAATTGACACCCTTTGCCAGTCAAGAAAATTTCTCCTAAACCCAAGAATAAGCTATGCTGCTCCAGAGCACCATCTTTTAGAACATGCTTTACCTTCTACTTAAAATGTCCTTTCCCTGCTTGTCTATCTGGTAACCTCAGGACAAATGCCCCTTGGGACAAATGTCCCTCAGGGCAGCCTTACCTGGACCCTACAGCAAATGGAAAGCACTTACTCTGGTCACTCAGTATGTGTGGTTGCTCCTTCGTTACAACACTTATTCTTTAGATCATAATTTAAATAGAATGATAATAGTAATAGCAACCATTGAATGTCTCTTAATTCTCGCATCAATCTATGGTCAATACTATTTCCATTTTACGGTAGAGGAAACTGAGCTTAGAGAGGTAAAGGAATTTGGTCAAAGTCACACAGCTGGTGAGCAGTGAAGCCCTAATGACAAGTCAGGTCCAATGTCAAGGTGAGAACATCCCCGTCTTTCTCTCCTGGAAACATGAAGTCCCAGAGAGCAGCAGGCTCTGTCTTCATCTTTATATTTCCCAAACCAGGAGAAATGATGGTAATCAATACATACTTGCTGAAGGCTTGTGAAATACACACATCTGTTTTTGCTCACTTGGGTCATGCCCATCTCACTATTGATTTGTAAATATGTAATAGGTCACCTCTCCTCAAGAAAAGACCTCTTCTGAAGTCTTTTGCCTTTGACAGTAATTTAGGGGGGGAAGTGGAAAAGCTTGCCCCAAGTCACCTCCATTCATTTCCATTCTCTATGATGTCCCAAGAAGATAATAACATTCTGTTTTTTGACCACTTCCTTCAGAATTACAAGTGCATTAGTTGTGTAATCTGCATCCCAAGTTCTCACAGGGTAAATATTTGTCAAACAGTTGCAACTGCATAAAATAGATCTCCGTTTTCCAGCCTTTAATAATAGCTTCCTCACTGCCCACCAGCCAGATTATAAACCAGTAACACTGTTATTTTTAATATTTTATAATGGCAACACCCTCACTTTTAGATGTCAATTTCTGTGTGAATCAAAATGAGTTAAATTGTACTATGATAACAGCCTGGAAATTTCTGCATTAAGACCAACCAACGTCTATTGATTGTTGATGCTACTCTTGCAAAGCAGATTGGCTGGGAGGCTCTACACATTCTTGTCGCCTATGGAGAAGACATATCAAGATGAGCTTTGACAATCTCCACAGTAGAGATGAGGAGATGTGAGAAATACCCTTTGGATCTTAAGGCTTCTTTCCAAGAAATGGTACATATCACTGTCACTAACATCTCATTGGCCAAAGCAAGTTACATAGCCATGTCTACTCAATCCTCATGCCCAGGAATGGAGTCCCAGAATGTTAGTGGGGTGTCCTACCTACTCCCATGCCTTAGATGTAATGATGCCAAGATCATCAGCCTGAATAAGAGCTTGAATAACTCAAGCAAAAGTTGAATAATTTAACAGCTTGAATAATTCAACTCAGTACCTAGAAAGATTTCCAAAGGATCTGTTTGAGGAAAGGTATATGCTATAATCTTATCTCAGAGAGAAATCGACCTGTAAGGGCAAAACTCAAGGCATAGCATATGGAAGTTACAGAAAGGGTTTGGTTTTCCATATATAGCTCAAAATTGTTATGGGTATTTAAGAAATATTAAAGATGACAGTCAATAAGCCCTACTGCTCACATTTGGAATTTGTCGTCTGGCAACTTTGCTTTATAGCAAAATAATATATTTCTAACATGGTATAAGAGAGCAAGATAATGATTCTGAGTTTTGTTTCTATTTTTCATTGTTTTTGCTTTTTTTCTAGCTCCAAGTCAACTCTTGTTTGTAGCGTCAAGCAAATCACACAAACTATTTTCTAATCTGTAGGGACATAGTGATCCAGGTCCTACTCAGATTACCTGATGGGGTTGTTAATAGGATTAAATATAATCACATATAGGAAACCTTTTAATTAATTTTGAAATAAATCCACCATCATGACAGTCATGGGGAAGATGGCCATAATTAATCACAAACTCAATCAGTGTCCACAGAATGGAAAGGTTTATTAACCAGGACAAAATGTCATTAAATTGCCAAGTTTAACTTTTTAAAGTGAAATTTCATCATGTTCATATAGTAATAATGTCAAAGAAATTACAAAAATGTGTGTATTTGTATCTCAGCTAAATTCTCAAATTTTTCAACATATTAATATATTGATGAGTATAATTATATAATCATTCTAGTCTTATCTAGGCTAAAATAAACCATGTAACACTGTATGCTAGACACTTTTCCCATTTTACATATAGTAGCTAATTTATTTCTTACAGGAAACCCATGTGGAAAATGTTATAATTATTATCTCTATTTTACAGATGAGAAAACTGAGGCACATAAGGGTTGAACAAATTGCTAATATCACATATTCAGGATACAAACTCAATCTGTCTGACTCCACAGTCTTGATATAAAATCATTTTTTCTACATCCCTGTTCCACCTATTGAAAGGGGAACATTGAGGTTTTGAGAGATTAAGCATACCAGGCGGTGAGGAATCTTGGGGATTTGCGCACCACAAAAGAGTTAAGAGGATGATACAGAAATTATAGACAAGGACTATGTCATTGGGGTCTGTGGGTCATGGTAAAGACATTGGGTATCGGGAGGTGGAACTTGCAGTGAATCAAGATTGCGCCACTGCGCTCCAGCCTGGGTGACAGAGCGAGACTCCGCCTCAAAAAAAAAAAAAAAAAAATGGGTATTATGTTGATTGGGGAACTGAAAATCCCAACATTCAATATCAGTCCAGATTAGAAATGAGGAAAGTGAGGCCCAAAGATGTTAATTGGTCTGTTCAATCCGTGTGCTACTAAATGGCAAAGATGTTAATTGGCCTGTTCAATCAGTGTGCTACTAACTGGCAAGCCATGAGTGGTCTCAAGTCCTCCTTTACTGAAAAAGAGGTAATGGCAATCATGTATGTTTCCATGTGGAGGAGCTGAAGGGAAACTTGAAACGACTGCTGAAGGGAAGATGGAATTGCATGGGGATATAGATGGGTGTGGAATGTTCCAGGAGACTGGAATTGTGTAAGCAAAAGTATATAGAAAAGGTCGAAGGTGAATTCAGTACCCTGTGAGCAAATCATTTTTCCGGGAGTCAGAGGTGTCCACACACAGTATGAGAGCACATGTTCAACTACTTTGATGCTATCATAAGGAGTTGGATTGAATTTGGTGGGCAGCAGAGAGTCGTGAATGGTAATTAATGACCTGGTATGATCATGATATGACATGATCAAAGCAGTGAGAACAATCACTCTGTGAAGGAAGCGTAGATGGACTTGCATACAAAAAGCTGAGAAGAGAGGCAGGAAACCCAGTTGGAAAGTGACCGCTGTTCTGCCTTCCATACCATACCAGCCAATACCATGTGCAGCATAAGATTTGCCCAGCTGAGCCCTGCCTCAAATTTTTATTCATGAAATCATGATATAAAATAAAATGGTTGTTGTACTGAGGCACTAATGTTAGGGGTAGTTATCATGCAGCAAGAGACAACTGGATCAAATGCCAACAGGGGTCAGACTGATACATTAGATATATATAGTATGAAAGCTTGGGTCTTACATTGCTATACACACTGATTTTTTTCAAGAGAACAAATTAATCTTTTATGTGAGATCTTTGGATGTTTAAATGTTTGCACTTTTTTTCCCCAAAAATCACTAGAGGGCAAAACAACACATTTGCCTTCATGGCCTCTGATTTTGAGCCCAAACCCTGTGGTCATACAGATAAGGTTCTCTACCCTACCTCCCCCATACCCCTTCCATTAGACTGCCTTCCTGGGTGTTGATGACGGAACCAGGATCTGAGTCCACTTTCTCTGATTTCAAGGTCAGAGCCTTTTCCACTGCAGTATTTTCCTGCAAGTACTCAGAATATGAAAGTCATGTATTTTATAAATCTTTCTGTTCATCTATGTCTAACTGAGGGTTGGGTTTCTGATGTGTACTCAGTAGGCACTCATTGGAGAATTTAAAGGGCACCTAAATTTGTAAAAGACCAGGAAGTCCTGCTTCTCCACAGAGTCTATTTGGAACTGAAGCCAGGAATCTAAGTGACATGTAGAATGATTGGAACTGATGGATGTATCAAATTGGGGAGCGTTCTTCCTAATCCCTGGGTAAGATTTGCTCCAGTGGGAACCCAGACATAACACCAAAAGCAATATTAAAAGAAGGCCCTAGAATATTAAAAGAGATTCTAGCTCTCAGACCTTAATTACACAGGGCCTTGCACAGGGGCCTCCCAACAAAGCAGGTTGGCAAAACATGCCCGAGGACTATTAATATTTTAGGTGCTGGCTTATACATTTCTATTGCCTATGGAGAGCTTCCCTTGAAACAACTGCCCCTTCCTGCCACCCCCACACATACACAACACTGCTGCTTTGCGCTCCAATAGCACTGGATACCTCTCTCTGTAGGACTATCGCCCGCCTCTCCACCCTACCTTCCCCCTTCCTGTTAACCTGATTGCTTCAAGTGATGCTGACTGGCATTCCTCAATGGTATCCAGGTGGTGACTGAGCAGTCTGCAGGGTTCAGGACAGCCTCACTCACACCTGGCACCCTGGGGGGCAGGGTGGCTGGAAGACTGGGTTCAGCTGGGCCCTTCTCTTTCTTGATGCAATCTCAGGACTTCCCCAGGTAATCTCTTCAGTAGGGCATTTGGATATTTTATATGTTCCTGGCTCCAAGAGAACAAGGCTGAAGCTAACAGACTTTTCAAAATGAGACCCACAATTGAGAAAACATCACTTCCAGCATCCTCTGTTTACCAAAGTAGTCATATACCAGCCTAGATTCGATGGGAGAAGAAATAGACCCCATGTTTGAATGGGATGAATGCCGAGACTTTTTCAGGTATCTTTACCTGCTACAACATATGAATGCACATCCTCTACATTATCCCATAGATTACTGGGAGCCATTGGAGAGTTATTAATGAGAGAGTGACTGTGAAAGATCACTGTGTCAGGAATGTGCACCATACGCAGGAGGGGTGTAAGACTGGGGTCAGAATCCCAGCACTTTGGGAGGCCAAGGCGGGAGGATCACGAGGTCAGGAGATCGAGACCATCCTGGCTAACATGGTGAAACCCCGTCTCTACTAAAAAAATACAAAAAAATTAGCCGGGCGAGGTGGTGGGTGCCTGTAGTCCCAGCTACGCGGGAGGCTGAGGCAGGGGAATGGCGTGAACCCGGAAGGCGGAGCTTGCAGTGAGCCGAGATGGCGCCACTGCACTCCAGCCTGGGCGACAGCGAGATTCCGTCTCAAAAAAAAAAAAAAAAAAAAAAAAGACGGGTCAGAAACGCCAATTAGGAGACACTTCCAATCCTAAGGACAAGAGAAGACGGCAGCTCTAATTAAAAGTCAGGTGGTTTTCACAGAGAAAGATGGATTCAGTTAATATTTAGGAGACAAAAGTCAGCAAAATGTGGGGGAATTGAAAACCTAGAAGAGTCAAGGCAACGCCCAATAGGAGGGAAGTTCAGGCCACCAGCCTTGGGGCACTCAAGGCTGGAGTGGAATGTCTTCTTTTACTTTTCTCTCCTTTTTTTCTACTTTTCTTATTGCTCTTCTGTAAAAATCATAAGAATATGGATCAACTACAGCATAAGATCAACTTTAGCCAAAATTTACTCACTTAAAACTTAAAAACTTTTAATTATGATTTAAATAGTTGAATATGTTAGAGAACCTGTACACTATATTCTTTTTTTTACTACAGTCAACAATAATTTATTGTACATTAAAAATCAGAGTATAATTGCATTATTTGTAACACAAAGAAAACATAAGTTCTTGAGGTGATTAAATTTTGCTGGCAATCTTCATGTGCTTCAAAATAACTCAGTGTAGGGTTGAAAAGGATGCACAGGTGTGGGAGGTATACTTGAACCAGATGGGCCATGAACATTGAACACTGCTGAAGGTGGCTGAGGAGTATGTGGGGGTTCACAATACTGTTCTGTCCACTTTTGTGTATGTTTGAAATTTTGTATAATGGAAACTTTACATTGCATTACAAGTTTGCTAAATGTGTTACAACTTTGCTGCTCACATATTGACATTTTGGAGGCTCTTGTTATTAACAATAGTGATGAGTGCACTTCAGCCTCCACTGTGAAGCCAGAAACATGGGGCTCAGTCCACAGACCTCTTCTGAAACACAGCCACCAGTGAAGGCTTCTAGCTGAAATGAAAAAAGGAAGAAAAAGATGATTTGGTCAGCATTAATGAAATGGAGCTGAAATGTCAGCACTTGGGATCCATTTCACTTCTATTTGAAATGAAATTCCCTTTTCTTTTCTATTTGTTTAGTAAGAGAAGAGAGTGAGAGAGAAAGGATTTGTTTTCAAATTCCACCCCATGGAGCCCATTCACCACAGAGACGTGTGTATGTTTTTCAGCCTTACAGAGGGGTGGTTGGGACTCAATTTTTAAAATATTCATAAAGCTCATTAAGGATGACAATCGGTGTGTTGTGTGGTGATTATTATTCTGATAGGACTAGAACTTTGTTTTCAGTGCTGAGATCTAAGAAAGTTAGCTGAGTCAACTTCAATAACATATTGGGCAGTGCATGGCCAGTTCTACCCTCTGACATCTTCCAAGAAATCCACCTGAAAGGACAGAAATTCCAAAGCATAAGATGACACTTCTCTTAGGAAGAGTTAGGAAGAGGGTGGGAAGGGGCATTACAGTTTAGTTTCTCTGCTGTTACCCACTTAACCTCTGCAGGGGAGAGGGTTTGCGGCCACCCAGATGGAATCTGAGATTAAAGCTGGTATTGGAGAGAGGATAATTTGGCTTTAGGAAGTCCAGGTTAAAACCAAGTGGTCATGCTATTAATGACAATGTTTGATTTCGTGCAGTATTCTTGCTTTAAAAAAATGAGTTTCAAAACCCACTTTTTCTTTCGGAGGCATTGTGCTAGGCACTACAATGGTGTAGAAAACATTTTCTGGCTATCAGGCTTGGATAAATGAATTCATTTCTCTGAGCCCCAGTTTCCTCATAAGTAAAATGGAGATGATAATCAGAGCTATGTCACAGGGTTGTTTGTAAATATTAAATTATATAACTGGATACGCATTGTTTATTGCCCCAGCTGGCACACATGGCTTGTAATTGGTAGCTATGCACCTTATTATTATTGCTGTAGGAATCTACTGATAGAAATAAATGTAGAAATTATTACACTTCTCGTGAGTTAGAAAAACAGTTTGAAAACCAAAACAAAAAAGATTACATAAATGAGTATACTTCATCCAACCCAAAAATGCATTACATGTAAATAGATCATAGAAATAAAATAATAATGGTTCAACTATAATGAACATAGAAATGTACTCCTCGGAAATATAGTGTAGAAACAATAAAGGATTTAACTCTTCAGAGTAGAACTGTTGCATAGAGATATAGCAGAAAGATAGTGCAAAAATTACTGAGTCTCACTCTTGGCAATAAAGCCCAGCTCTTTTATTCATTCTGCAATAAAAATTAAAAATGACCTCATGTCACAATGTCTAAAGGATCTTTTGCTTTTGAAGACATCATTGATTAGGAAGAAGTGTGGAGAAGCTCAATGTTTTGCATGCTATTAAAACATAAGGAAAAGGTGGATTTCTTTTCATTACTCAAATTCTGATGCATGTCCCAGTAGCAATACAGAAAATGTTATTGTCTCAAGGAAGATTTCAACATTTCAAATGAAATACATGTCTATGGAGTGTGAAGGTGAGAGACTGCACTTTCTGACCCTCAGTATTGCTGAAAGGGTCACAAGTGTATCAGAAACCTACCCTAGAGCAGGCACGGTGGCTCATACCTGTAATCTCAACACTTCAGGAAGCTGAGGCGGTGCATCACTTAAGGCCAGAAATTTGAGACTAGCCTGGGCAACATAGGGTGACCCCATCTCTACAAAAATAGAAGAAAAAAAAAGTAGCCAGGCATGGTGGTATGTGCCTGTAGTCCCAGCAACTATGGAGGCTGAGATGGAAAGATCACTGGAGCCTGGGAGTTTGAGGCTGCACTGAGCCGTGATCACACCACCACACTCCAGCCTGGGCAACACAGCAAGACCCTGCCTCAAAACAACAACAAAAAGATACTACCTTACACAAGCTATAGCTTTCTTAAAACCTGGCCAATCTGGAGTCCATGCCTCTTCATTATTTTTTTTGTTCTTAGAGTATTTTGTTTATATCTTCATCATAGCACTTTTATAGACAGGTAATTTTGAGATACTACTGCAGGTTGATTTTTCCATATTTTTTGTATCTTTTTTTCTGCTATTCAGGCAGAAGAACAGCTTTCTAAATCCACTGCATTCATGGAAAACAATTATTTAACCTGGAGGACAAAAAGACACATTTTTTAGATTTTAATTCCAAATAAAGTTTCTTAAAACATATAACAAAGGAGTTGGCTTAAAACCAAACCCACAAGATGATCACAGGAGGCATAATGAGGAACAGTGGCCTTATATCAAGGATATTTTTATTTTGTCCTTACTTTGAAGCTAGACATAATATTCTATATTCCCTTTAAAAATAGTAAAGGCATTATTCTGTTGGCTTCATGCCTCCAAACACTTAGACAGTGTTGCTGTTGACAACAATTTATTTCTCCTTCTTTTGTGTGTGATATGCTTTTTCTCCCTTAAGGCTTTTGGATTTTTCTCTGTGACCTTCCAAAATTTCACCTTTTTTATAGCAAGGTGTGTTTTCGTTAACCTATGTCATCCCGTGTGCCCTTTAAAACAGAAACCTTCTCAGCCCAACATTTCCTCCACTATTTATTCTCTGCTTAATGTTTCTCTCCTCTCTCTCCTCTGGAATTTGTTTTAAAGATGTTGACATTTTATTTCTACACTTGTATTTAGTAGCTACATTATTATGTTTTCTGTCTCTATTTCTTTATTTTGGGGGTGGGGCGCATGCTCTGCAGGACAGATCCTTAGCCTGGTCTTTCAGATCAATAACTTGTTCTTTGCAGACTTTTGTGTTTATCCTAGCAAATGTGTCCATTGTTCTTTATAATTGCTTGTCTCTGCTTCATGTTACAAACACTTTTTAAAAAATTATTTGGAAAATGTTTTCAATACCTGCTTTGTCATGTTCATTACCTTTGGCCCACTTGCTCTAAATCCTCTACTCTGTTGTCTTTATTTTGTTGAAGTTGTACTCTTCACATCTCATGATATTTCTCTTGTAAACTCACAGTCCTCTGGTGAAAATTTGAACGGGGGAAAAGCAAAAACTTCCCTTTAACTACATTCTCCTCAGATAACTCTGTCTCTCAGGGCTGTACCCTGTACTCTTGAGCAGGGTCATACTCTTCATTCAAGATGATTTATGAGGTGCAGAGGAGTGAGCAGAGAAGGCCAGCTGGTTTACCTGCACATGACCTTAGGCACGCCTTACCCACTCAGGCCTTAGGATCCCTGCTATTTCCTTGTCGTCTTTACCAGCCCTGCCTGGTGTGGCACATTTTCAGCCACAGGCAATCTTGAGGAAGAAAGGGAGCATATCTAGAATGGAAACCGGGTCTATCCCCATGTGAATCATCCCAATATGTCTCCCCATGGTACTCTCTCTGTCGACACGGGACCCATCTGTGCTCTGTCTTCCCTGGGATATCCCCATCATTTCATGCTCATTTCTCAAATCCATAGGCCTCATAGTCATTTTCTGTGTTATCACAAGGTTGAATGTCAAGGAAATAGCCAGAAACCCATATTTGTTGGTCACCTTGACAACAACCAGAAATTATCCTATTATCTGGGCATTTTTTATGTCCTCTTTTGTAGTCACTAGATGGTAAATTCCAGGACACATAGGTTGAACTGAGTAATTTTTAGATGAGAAGAGAAACTTTAATAATGGAAAAGGTTAGGAGCCCTTGCTTTACTTATCCCCTAGTGGTTTCAAACTCATTTTCTTCAAGCTGTAGGGGTTCAGCAAAGGACCCAGCTGAAGTGGATGGGTGTTTAGTATTTAAGCTTCCTATTTTAACCACCTGTCCTATTTATAGCTGATCTACATATGGAGGTTTCACTTAAGATTTAGATGAATAAAATATTTCAAAGATAAAAACAAGGTTTGAAAATCACAATCAGGCTGGGTGCAGTGGCTCACACTTCTAATCTCACCACTTTGGGAGGCCAAGGCAAGCAGATTGCTTGAGTCCAGGAGTTCGAGACAAGCTTGGGCAACATGGCGAAACCCTATCTCTATTAAAAAAATACAAAAATTAGCTGGGCATAGTGGTGTGTACCTGTAGTCCCAGCTACTCAGGGTGCTAAAGTGGGAGGATCACTTGAGTCCAGGAGGTGGAGGTTGCACTGAACCATGACCACCTCACTGCACTCCAGCCTGGGCAACAGATCAAGGCCCTTTCTCAAAAGAAAAAAGAAAATCACAATTGGATTGTTTTTACAGTTTACAAAGAGCTTTCATAGACAATATGCCATTTGTTTTTCTCTAGATGCTTTGGAGGCTATAATCTTACTATAAGGAGCATCGTTTCAGAAAAGTGACTCACAAGATCACATGACAATCAAGTAGCAAAGCTCAAACTAGCAGTAGGGTTTATCTATTTAATAAGTGTGCTTCCTTCTTCTGTGTCAGAAGTTGGCACACTTTCTTTATATATGACCAAATGGTAAATATGTTAGCATTTGCTTGCCTTACGGTCCCTGACACAGCTGCTGAACTCTGTAGTTACAGTGCAGAAGCATTCGTAGATAATATGTAAATAAATGAGCATGACTGTGTTCCAATAAAACTTTTCTTATGAACACAAATTTGAATATCATGTATTTTTCATGTGTCACAAACTATTATTTTTATTTCTATCAACGATTTAGAAATGTAAAAACTACTGTTAGCTTGCAGGTTGTGCAAAAACAAACAGTGGACCAGATTAGGCTCATGGGACATTGTTCACTGACCCTTGGTCCACCTGATTGTAGAAAAACTAGAAGTAACAATAATTAATGAATATGACAGAGTGGCCCTCTAACACGCTTGGTTCTGGAAGAAACCCTATGCCACTGTTAAGTGGCCCTGGTTGGGAAAACTAGGAGCAAGAAATCAAGTAAGAAATCCAAATATACCAAGGCAAATGGGAATTGTGGAGGCAACAAGCATTCTATAGTTTATATTTTAAAAATTATTTGATCTTCATAATATCTCACGTGCTTATTCCCGATTTCGTCATACAAATGAAAAAAGGTGTTGGACATGTTAGTTATGTGTCTGAAATCACAAAAATAATGTATGTAACCAGGATTCAACTCTAGACCTGGTGAAACGAAAGCTCCTGTTCCTGCCCAGGGTACCATATGGCCTCACGTGGGATGCTAAAAAAGAGGAATAAAATAAAGTGAGAGGCACAACTTTGTGAGAACTTGGTGTATTTTCAGGGAAGAGGACCATTATAATCTAAGACTCACAACTTAGTATAAAAATAGCAGTGAATTATAGCTTAAAGCCCAAAGTCACTAAAAAAATGCATTCTGAGTTTTTTTAAGAAAAATAAACTTCCTGTATCAAATGCTTGCTATTTCACATCTTTGAACTCAGGGTTGAAAAATACTATTTGTTTTGAAGTTATAAGTGAAAAACATCAGATTAAAAGAATATTACCTTTGTAGCAAAAGGAAACAAAATGCAATTAGAAGTGGTCGTCTTGGATTTAAAGGAAAATTAAGAAAAAAAAGTGTCAGCTTTAGTTTTCTTAAACTCTCTTTTCTCTAACAGAAGGAGATGGAATAGAGACCTCTCCATTCTTTGTGATGCCAGCAATTCTGTACTCACAATAAGAGAGCCATTTCTTTTCATGTTCAATTCACCATGCGTTCTAAAGTAAGCTTTACCACATATATTTTAGAACTAGATCATTATTGCTTCCCAATGTCAAAATACCACAAGATCTTTCATAACAGAGAGGCAGCCAAATAAATATTTCTTTCCAGCTGTTACTAGTTTTCAGAGATTGCAATATGGTTGTGTTTGGAATAGAACTGCTGATATTATTAACTGACTTTTTGGTGCCAAGCATATGAAACAGGAAAGAAAAAAATCCCTGCAACTTGATTTCTTTCTGTCCAACACTCCTCATCAGAACTCTAGGACTCTAACTCTGCGAGGGAGCTCAGCTCACCCCTTCTTGTTTCTCCCTCCAAGGAGAAAGAGATTGGTCAGATTCCAGGATGTTGATTGAGCCAAGTCTTCAGTAGTGAGCAGGGTCTAAAGATCTCCTCCCTTGGTGTGGGTTACTCGACTTCCCCTGCCATCCATGAGAAGGGAGCAGTGAGATCCCCTGTGGTTTCCTTCCTGATGCTGAAGGCCAGCAATCTCTCTCTTCTCTCTTGTCTATAGTTTATAAGTGTCAAGTAGAGGACCTGCAAGTAGTCAACCTCTATTTTTATTCTGCTTCTTCCTTCTCTACATCTAAAGGAGGAAATATGTACCTGTGCCACAGTCTCTGTGTTTCCTCTGTACCTATTCTGTCACCGTTCCATTTTCTCTCCCTCCATGATATTGACTGGAAGATGGTAAAATCATGAGGCTCAAGTTAAGCCCCAGTAAGTGAAGTGGAGACCCCAGTTGGACTATAACCCAGGTCATAGACTTTGGACCAGCCTCCCAGAATTCTAATAAAGTAGAACCTTTTGTCCCCCTATATATTTCTGTTTTCTGTGTGCACATCTTACAAACTTCATAGAGATAATAAATATAGTGTAAAGTAGGATTCCGGGGTCTCTGCAGTTCCTCAGGATTCCCTAGATGACATTTTAATATAATAATTTAATATTTTCAAACATTCTAAGAATTTGTTGAGAGAGGAATTCTATTAGACTAAAAGTAAATTTATTTCATAAGTAATAACGATGTGACTTTTTAAATGTTTTCATTTCTTCAAGCATCTTTCTTGGGTTTAATATCATTTCAAATTCATTTCCTACTTGTCCACCAAAGAAAAGCTCTGGAATGTGGTTTATAAAATCAGAGTATTGAAGTTATATTCATAAATATTTTAAAGTTGTCCTTGATTTTTTTATTTTTAAATTTGAATTTTAAAAAACCTGCCTAATCAAATCCACATAATTATCATAAAGATAAAAATGCAGTAAGGGGCTGAAAATGCTTTGAAAACTGAGAAATGATACAAATAAGAGGACATTTAAAACAATAAAAATGATGCATTATACTACGCAATATAAGTTAAAAATAAGAACTGCAGTATAAAAGGAAATATAAAAAGCTAATTCTATTTCCTCAATAGGAGAACTTCTAGCTTCTTATTAATCCTCTGAGCAATCCCACCATTAGACTTTGCAAATCTAATTTAGTTTTGTAACCAGGAAGTTGTTAAATTATTTGGAACAAGGATCTTTAAACGTATACCCAGCACTGTTGGTTCCCAATTGCTTTATTCTTACCTTGATATACCTCCTTTTCCTCTAAAATGGGGGAGATTGAGATGTGACTAAAAATAGGGAAAAAAAAATTACAGACCTTAAAAAGCCTGCTAGCTTGCAGAGTGTGCTGGCTGTTTGGGGAAATATGTTTCTCTGAAAGTCAGGGATGAGAATCAATTTTTATTCTCTACTATCAAGTCCTAAGTCCAAATAATACATAGGGTTGAATACTAGAGGGATCAGAAACTAAGCTCTTTGTAGCTAAGCTCTCATTCTAGATTAAAAAAAAAAAAAAAAATTTGAAGGTGTACATTGTTATTTCTTGCTTTCA
This sequence comes from Pongo pygmaeus, assembly GCF_028885625.2. Classification (NCBI taxonomy): domain Eukaryota; kingdom Metazoa; phylum Chordata; class Mammalia; order Primates; family Hominidae; genus Pongo; species Pongo pygmaeus. Next base: position 147,052,157 of record NC_072380.2, read on the forward strand.
GCCCAGTGGGAGCTTCATAGATGTTCAAGAGTCTAGTTTAAGATTCTAGTTCTGCCCCAAACTACATATTCCAAGCATGGGACGAGGAGTCCACTGTGGCATTCAGATGTGTGTGGAAGGGACTGCTTTGTATTGCAGTTGATATTGTTTCTCTTCAACAGCATTGCAGAAGAAAGAGGGGGAGTGTTCCAGAAGAAGTGATGGGAAGATTGGGGACCTCACATCATGGATCACAGTGCATGACTAATGTACCTACAGGTATGTCATAATGTTATGTAGTGTGAACTGGCATTTAGGAGGGCAATGAAGAAATTATGTTGGTTCCATATGTGTAGAATCATAAATGGTGAGAAGGAATTATGAATATTTTTATCACACTGAATTTGGTGGGGTGTTTTTCTCTGTGGTGTACCTAGAACACACCACACTTTATCTCACTTCATGCAGTTTCCTGTTCTCAGAGCTTACCCAACCTGTCATCTAGCTCACTACAACTTTATCTTCCTGATTTCAGATTGTTACTTAGTCATCACTTCCTCTAAAGAGGCCTCCATGTCATTGAATCTTGCTGTTTAGGCTCATTTCATTTTTGTTTGGGCTTATTTTAAAGTTGTATAAAAAACCAATGACTCTCAAAGGGGCCTGACCATCCTCTTACTATGTAACAATAAAATAATTTTATTGGTATGGATTTAATTTGGATATCTGACTGTTCTCCTGAATTCCCCTCCCCCTCATTCTATTATTTAATGAGACTGATTTTTATAACCTGTAAATATACCATAGTACTAGAATTCTTAAGCCATGTAATAGCCCTCTAAAAATTAAAATCACTTCCTAGCCAGGCTAATATTTCCCTCTCCAGCCTCAATCTCTTCCCTTTGTTGAAGACAACCAGAGCCAGACACTCATTAAGGGGGTAAAGATTAATTTTATTCAGAAACCATCTTAATAGGGGAAAAGAGACTTCAGTCGAGAGCTGAGCACAATTCACAATACAACCAGGAAGCATTAGGGTTTTCAGCCAAGGAGCAGGAGAGGGTGGTTAGTGGATGGAAAATTACTAAGGGGAGATATCAAGGGTAGGAGGATTCTTGCTAAACTAAAAACAGGATTCCTGCTGAAGACAGCCCAGGGTGATGAGTGGGGAGTGAGGAATGTGATCAAGTATCAAGAGTGGAGGTTTCCCACTAAACTGACTTAGCAGGATTCTTGCTGCAGCTGGGCTATACAATTCCAGCAAGGATGGGGGCAAAGGTTGACACCTAGCTGAGCGGGGGACTAAGAGCAGCCTGACTAAAGTTTGGTGAAGGAGACAGTCTGTCACATTTCACCCATCAAAACCTACATTCCAGTGATGTCATTCCTCCTCTGAACTCCTTCCTCTTCAGAACCTTGGCTCATGACAGTCTCTCAGTCTAGTCCCTGTTGCTCCTCATCTCTTAGTTCGGATATTCCTCCAGGTGTCAGGGTAGATGCACCTTTCCCAGGATTTTTTTCTCTGATGCCTTCAAGTCTCAGCCAGCAGCCTCTCACAAGCATTTCTCACATGTGGTTGAAGTGATCCAGTTCACAAAACTACACATTCCTTAAAGTCAGAGGCCATGTCTGTCTTGTTCATTGTTGCATTCCTGGCATCCTCCTTAGTATCGGCTACTCTTAGGATCCACCATGTATTTATCAAATAAATAATGATCATGACTCGTACTGTATCCTAAATTCCTGTGGGGGTGACTAAACATAGAATTAGCAGCTGTTGGTATGGAAGCAAGTCCCACTTTAGGGCTCAGAAAGGCCTCTCTTGGGCCTTTTCAGAATTCTCTGGAACTGAAAATTCCCAGGGAGCTCTTCCAGGCTGGGAAAAGGGCCATTCTTACTAATTTTGTTAGGACTTAGGGGGCTGGGAGGACCAGCCTAACTAGATAGTCCAGGGAAAATTATTTCAATCTACTAAATAGGATGACTTTTCTCAGCCTACTGAGAATGAGCCCTTCCTATGGTCTGTTGCCAGGATGACTGTGCATTGGGAAAAAGGAAATACTCATACCTTTTGGGGATTACCAGACATAGGCTCTGAACTGATACTATTTCCAGGAGACCAAAAATGTCACTCTGGCCCCACCAATCAAAGTGGAGGGCTTAAAATCCACTGTAAGTGAGGCGATCAATGGAGTTTTAGCTCAGGTCCATCTCATCATGAGACCATTGGATCCCTGAGCCCATCCTGTGGTTACCTCCCCAGTTACAAAAGGCATAATTAAAATAGATATACTCAGCAACTGCAGGATCCCCACTGTGGCTCTGGGAGAAGCTGACTGATCCCCTTTCAAGGGAATCCTTCAGAGAGATGACGACCACTTTTTGAAGGTAGAAGTCCAACGGTCACCCTTTTTTATTCCTTTAAAGTGTCTGATCAATGAAGTACATGTGTAAAGATCAGTTGTCAAGTAAGAACAAAATGCCATCTTTATTCATCTATTTAACCATTGAAAATTTCATATTCAGGAAAAACACGAAGTTGAGCTTGTGGATAAACACTGGACAGAGACCTAAGTTATCACTCTCATTAACAAGAATCTGCTGAGAAAGATGATAGGGGCCTCCCTTCCTAACCCAGCTCTAAGAGTCACAGAGAGAACTAGGCCCGTCCATTGTGTGCCTGCTTACCAGGAGCCAGAGGACAGGAAGACCGGTGTTTACTCTCCCAGGAAAAGAAAGAGGCAGAGCAGGACATGCAATCGATACGCTTGTGCTTGTAATGCAGTGGCCCCAGCACAAGTAAAGCATGACCCCCAAAATCCAAAAACGCTTGTAATCAGTAAGAAAATTAAAGTTCCTAGGAATATGTAGTTATATATACACATCAAAGTCAGAAGAGATGCTCCAAAAATGTGAAAACTGAGAGAAGACATTTGAAGTCTTCTGGTCTAGCAAGACCCTCAACCACCAGTTCCTTCTGCTGCAGTTCTTATGGCCTCTCGTGACCACTATTAGGGATGGAGAATTACAGCCCCTGGAGGTCTGTTATTCCTTTTGTAGATGGTTTTCACTGTCATCGTCCTGAGGCTGTTCCTGTAACTTCTTCCCTTTTATGGTTTCTTTTCTTTTCTTTATTTTATTTTATTTTATTTTATTAGATGGGGTCTCACTCTGTCACCCAGGCTGGAGCACAGTGGCATGATCTCGACTCACTGCAGCCTCCACCTCCCAGGTTCAAGCAATTCTCCCACCTCAGCCTCCCGAGTAGCTGGGATTAGAGGGGCGTGCCACCATACCTGGCTAATTTTTGTATTTTTAGTAGAGATGAGGTTTCACCATGTTGGCCAGGCTGGTCTCGAACTCCTGACCTCAGGTGATCCACCTGCCTTGGCCTCCCAAAGTGCTGGGATTATAGGCGTGAGCCACCACACCTGGCCCCTTTTACAGTTTCTGTTTTCATCCTAACACCTTTCAACTCAGAGTGTGGCCCAACAACCAGCAATGGCAAATTCTGCTTGTTAGAAATGCAGACCCTCAGGGAACACCCAAAACAATAGTAACAGCGTTTCTATTATAACAAGGTCCCCAGTATATCTGCACGCATACTAAAGCTTGAACATGAATCTATGCCTTAATCTGCTCAGGCTGCTGTAACCAACTGCCATAGACTGAGTGCCTTCAACAACAAACATCTATTTTTCACAGTTTTGGAACTTGGAAAGCTAAGATCAAGGTGCCAGTAGTTCCAGTGTCCAGCCATGGTCTTCTTCTGGGTTCATGGATGGCCATCTTCTTGTTGTGTCCTCATGTGGCAGAAAGGGTAAAAAGGCTCTCAAGGGTCACTTATAGGAGTGAACCCTCACAACCTAATCACCCCCAAAGGCATCATCTCCTAATATTATCACCTCAGGGGTTAAGATCTCAACATGAATTTTGAGGGCACACGTACATTCAGCACACATGGCAATGCATTATTCCAATGTAAAAGTTGAATGTGACTTCACATATTACCCCTTCAATACTTGAAAAGGGCACCATGTCTATGTCAAAATGCATCAGGATCAGCAAAAGAAAAACAGAATAGATCTACACTTTTTAATCGTTGACAACAAAATAATTTTTGGACCTCCAACATTACACTGTAGTCCATAAATTAGACCAACAAGCCTTGGTAGGCAAAAATCAATTCTGTTTTAGTTTTAATGCTGCCATTTATGTGTGATAAGCTAAATTTGCCCAGTAAAATTATCTCTCATGTAAAATTAAGTTAAAAAGTGAGCAGAGCCACTTAAAATAAATTGGCTGAATATTGCTCAATTTTTAGCCAGCTGTGCCCAACTCCTTAGGACAATGATAATCAAATGAAGACATTCTCTGATGTTCTTGATCAAGCAGGAAAGTATAAGATGGTCTATTCCAAACTCTGACCTGACAACAAAGACAAGCTGTAGGAAATGTTCTGGCATCCTGAGTCTAACAGACAGGTCAAGAAATAAACTAAACCAATTTGAAGAATTCTACAAAATCAGAGATGGAAGAGACTATTTATTTATTTGGTTATTTAGAGACAGAGTCTCAATCTGCTGCCTAGGCTGGTGTGCCGTGGCATGATCTTGGCTCACTGCAACCTCCGCTTCCCAGGTTCAAGCAATTCTCATGCCTCAGCCTCCCAAGTAGCTGGGATTATGGGCATGAGCCACTGGGCCCATCCCAGAAGAGACTTTAGAAATGATGTAGTTCAGCCTTCTCTAACCACATATGAAAAAACCGAAAATCATAGAGATGAAGTGAAATGACTTAAGTCAGAGATAAAAATGTGACTATGGCTGTATCTCAAATTAGGAAACCTGAATGCATGTTTTTAGTTACAAGAATTTTACTTTGAAAAAATATAAAATAAATTTGCCAATCACTTCCCTTAAGACAAAAAGTAATCGGTGTGTTCTTTCATAGCTTTCTTGAAATAAAATGTATGTACAATTCACCCATTGTAGGTATATAGTTCTATAATTTTCAGTAAATTTTATAATTGTTCAACCATCAACACAATCCAATTTTAAAACACTTTCTACATTTCCAAAATTTCCCTTATGCTCCTTTATAGTTAAATACCTCCTATTCCCAGCCCTAGGCAACCACTGATCTGCTGTCTGTATAATTGTGCCATTTACGGCCATTTCATTGAATGGAAATGTGATATGGGGTGTTCTGTGTCTGGCTTCTTTACTTAGAATAGCATATTTAATGGTCATCTATGTTGAAGCATGTATCAGCAATTTGTAACTTTTTATTGGTGAATAGTACTCCACTGCGTGTGGCATATCACATTTCATTTATCTGACAGGTAATAAAACTTCGGTTTGTTTGCAGTTTTGGTTATTACGAATACTGCTTCTGTAAACATTCAGGTGTGTGTCTTTTGTAGACATGCATCTTTATTTTTCTTGAATAGATTCCTAACAGTAGAATTTTTGTGATATATATCTCACAGGTTCAGGTTTAATTTTTTTTGCCAAACTGTCTTTCAAAGTGGTTGTACCACTTTACTTGCCCACCAGAAACATACTAATGTTATGGTGGAGCATGTCCTCATCAAAACTTGGTATTATCTGTTGTTATGGACTAAATATTTGTGTTCCTCCCAAAATTCATATTGATACCCTAGCCCCCTATGTGATGGTATTTGGAGACAGGGCCTTTGAGAGGTAATTACTTTTAGATGAGTTCATGAGGGTGAGGATCTCATGATGAGATCTGTGTCCTTATAAAAAGAGGAAGACAGATCAGAGTGTTCCCCACCCTGACTTTATTTTAGGTTGATGGAATGAGAAATACACATTTGATTGCCACAGTGAATGAACTGAATTACTGGGGAAAACCATTTGGAAGAGTCATCTATAAGAGAGCTTTAAAAGTAATAATAATAACTACCATGTTTATTTTTAGCAATTCCCATGTGCCAATCATTAAGCACTTAGCATATAGTAACTCATTTAACTTTCCAAAGTTAAACTTACCACACTGTCTTATAATAAATTGCCTATGAATCTTCTTTCCATGATAGCAGCAGATAGGCTTTATTCAACTTTGGATCCCCAAAACTACTTATCATAGCAATTGGCACAGAATAAGTGCTCAGTATCTGTGTGTGTGTGTGTGTGTGTGTGTGTGTATGTGTATGTGTATTTCTTTATTTTTTATTTTTGGAGACAGAGTCTCACTCTGTAACCCAGGCTGGAGTGCAGTGGCACGATCTCGGCTCACTGTAACCTCCACCTCCTGAGTTCAAGCAATTCTCCTGCCTCAACTTCTCGAGTAGCTAGGACTACAGGCACCCGCCACCTCGCCTGGCTAAGTTTTGTAGTTTTTATAGAGATGGAGTTTCACTGTGTTGGCCAGGCTGGTCTCAAACTCCTGACCTCAAGTGATCTGGCCACTTCGGCCTCCCAAAGTGCTGGGATTACAGGTATGAGCCACTGTGTGTGGCCCTCAGCATATATTTTTTGAGTGAATAAAAGAATGAATAGGAAAGAGACATCCATTTGCCCCACATAAGTGAATGCTTTATTGTACACTGCTTTTGGCATATTTGGTATCAATTAAGAATGTGAGCTTTGAAGTCACAGACTCTGGAGCTGAATCCCCACCCCACGCCTTTGATAAGGAATATAGTTATATGATAATTATATTATTATATCAGTTAATGTCCAGTTAAAGAGAAACACTCTTGTAATTTCAAGAAGACTGGGGCTTAACGCCAGTAATTATTTACAATGGTGTTGGAAGAGCTGAAGGTGCAGAAGAGAAGAGACTGTTACTCTTAAGTCAAGAACCTTCTGCTGCCCCTTGGCTGGAGCTCATGAACACCACCAGTGCCACATCCCTGCTGCTGTCGTTACTACATTACATCACCACCACAAGCAGGAGGCCCAGAGCCCCTACTCACCCGGAAACTCACAAATCATGATCATATGCTGGAACCCACAGTAGCCTGTCTCAAATTCCCTGCCCCTGCTCCTGCCTCTGTAGGAAATGCAAAAGTGGACAAAAATAGCTCCTTTCTTCTTCTTACCTTTTTATCTCCTTTAGTGCCTCCCACTGGCAAATCCTTTAAAGGAGGTTTGCTGGCAGTGGAGTCTGTTAAATGCAATTTTTTCAGTTCCCAGCCCCAGAAGTACAGAGCAGTACAGTCCCCTGGGGAACTGGCTAACATGCAGATTTTGAATTTACCATTGTGGTGAGGGGGCCTGGGAGTTTGTACTTCTAAGAAGTTCCCAGGTGATGCTAATGCTGCCAGTCTGCACACCATACTTTCAGTTGTAAGGGGGCCCTCAACAGATGCTCTGAAGAGGACCTATGGGTGAGAATCAGGGACAGTTAGCACAGTCATCTGGGATGCATGTTCTCTCTCTGAGCTTCAGCTTCCTCATGAATAAAGTGGGACAACAATGTCTGTTTTCTCTCAGATGCTGGTTAATCTGAAAGTGCCTCATAATTCCCTAGATAACTACTGAAATAGAAATTTCATGTTTCTATCCCAGAGATTCTGTTCTGATAGGCCTGGATTGGAATTCATTTTCATAAAGCTCTTCAGTTGATCTCATGGGTATATAGGTTTGGGGCGTCTTATCTACCTCATAGAATTAGGGTTGATGCAGGAGTTTTCTCGGTCACTTTGCCAGCTGGGGACTTCCTTGCCAGCTGGGGGCACCAACTTGGCCCACCTAGGCTGCGCCTGGCTTGTGCATGAGCTCAGCCCACCTGTGTTATAGCTCATACTCACTTTCAGCAGTTCCCAAGTCCTTGTCCTACATCCAAGAAGAATGAAGATACACTGACAACTGAAGGATAAGGAGGGTGGAGAAGAATTTTATTGAGTAACGGAATGGCTGTCAGCAGAGAGGGGACATGGAGGTGGTCCCCCACCCAAAGTCCAGTGGTTTCTCTCCCAGTGTGACTGACTCCCAGGCTTTTATGGGCCCAGAGTAGGGGAGTGCACGCTGATTGGTTTGTGAGTATGCAGAAAAGTTAAAGGCAGCACTGAAAGGTGTGCATGACAGTGTAAAATGCCAATTAGGGAAGGTAGGTATATGTAAAATAGGTGAAGGGTAGGGATCAATCAGAGGAAAGCACGTCAAAAGGAAAGACAGATTCTCAATCCAGTCCGTGGATTTACCTGGGACTTACAGCTAGACTTTAAATTGTCTTTGTCTTGAAGGTGGAGTTTCACCGGGAACCCAGCCCTGTCTGCCTAGGCATTTGTCTGCCTCCTGCCACTCTCAGGATGTATATTAAACCAGGCATCCTGGAAATGTCCTAGCCTAGTCCCTGACACATTTACCCGCATTGCGTCTAGCCCAAGGTGGCACCAGTAAGAATGACGTTGAGATTGATTCGTTGGCAGCATACAGATTTTCACTTTGGCTGATTATCGAAAAAGAAGAAATAAATAACATTTGAAATGGGATCTATAAGTCACAGTCAACATGTGGAGTGTGAAATCCTATGAAAAATACCAAGATCACATTATGAGGACATGGTGCAAATGGCCCCCTAGGCAGATGGTCAAAAGCTTTCCTTCCTAGAAGAATATTTTGAGTTGAGAAACGGAATATCTGCTCTGAGCCTTGTATCATGTTGGCAACAGAAGGAATTTCTGGCCAGTTTTGTCTTTGCATGTTCTGAGTCTGACCCTTTCGTATTCTTCTGTAGACCTGATTTCATATTCCTCTACAGACCTGATTTGTCAAAGAGGCTAGTCTGTCTGAATGTCTTTATAAAACTTAATAAGGTGATTTTTGTTTTTTTGTTTTTCTTTCTCTGCTGACTAGTGTTTTTGCTTAGGAAGAACATTTTTTAAGACTCCAGACAATCAAAACTGTACAGGCTGGGTCAATCTCAAAATAGAGATTTCATGTCAAATTATTTTTAAAAAATCTTTAGAGTTTCTCTGAGATGAATGATATAAAAATGTACCTAGGAAGTAAAGTGCTTCATTAAGACATTAAGGAATCATGAGCTAGCAATAACACCATCTCATACAAAATACTGTACAATATATTTAAAAGGGGGAAATAAGTAAACCATGTAATGAAATGATGATTGGCCTTGGGCAAACCTGTGCAGTAGAGAAAACTTCTCTGTTGCAAATGTCTGGTCTTATACCTCACTATCCTTGTGAAGCCTTTTCCCCTCCTTTACAAGGCCTAGTAGCTGCTAATATCTGAAATAGATGAAGACATATTGAAGGCACCCACACTGATGCACCAAAATCTAACAGTTGGACTTGCACCCTGGCACCACCATTTACTAACTGGGAGACTTGGACAAGTGACACATTATCTTACACCTCAGTTTTCCAATGTGCAAAATGAGACCAAAAAAATCAAATATATGAAGTGCCTCAGAAAAGTCTGCTAATTCTTAGACCTCTTTATTGACCTTTCATCTTTGCTCTGCCAATAGGGAGAGGTCTTTCAACAAATAACTTATCCTCTCAGCTGCAAATTTCTCATCTGTTCAACGAGCGTGATAATCCATGCCTTAGCTTTACCCTCGGGTTGATGGGAAGGTCAAGGGGTATGTGGGCACACTTTGAAAGGGGTTGGCCGTGGACATGGGAGGGGCCTGTTTCATTGTTTTCCATGGCCATCATGGGAAGCAAGGGATCACAGCAACTCTTCGCCACAGTGTGTGTTAGTGACCCAATGTTCAGCATTGGGAGCCTGCTCATCCGAGAACAGGACACAGGGAAGCGTTACCTAAAAGAATAATTCATCAGCAATGGGGTACATAATCATTGGCAGAATAAATATTTCTAGTTGAAGGCATTTCCCAACATCTTCCAATTAGAACAGTACCATTCATAGCATTGAAGCCTTATCTGGTTAAGGCCATTCCTGACACATATATTTGCCTTTAACTGGTTTCAAAAGACTTAGCATTTGAAATTTCAAGCAAAATTCAAGGAAGCTGTATATTTGATTATTCTCAGGTAAAATCTGAGAATGTGATTTATTTGGTAACAGAAATAGGAATTGAGTGAGCAGACAATTTTCTTTTAAGACCCCTGTATACTAAAATTCTTCCAAAATTGTGTTTCACATAACACCTGTTTGTTGTTGTTGTTATGTAAATAGGCATTTCTTCATGAAAGGATTATGTAGTAAAATTCACTCAGGAAACACCAGTTAAAACCCAGTCAAATTTCTGCAAGACTTTGATAGTCTCTTACAGCATGCTTCATAAGACTATAAGAGCAGCTAGGTTATTCAGCGGCCTTCACACTTGTTTAGCCGTTGACCCTTTTCTCCATAGTGTTTCACTAGAAAACTGTGTTCCATTGTTCAAAAGTGTGACTTTTCAACCAACAGCATCAGCTTTACCTGACCCTTGCAAGAAGTACAGACTCCCAGGACCCATCCCAGACTTCCTGAAGCAGAATTTAACAAAAAGCCTGGGCAATTTGAGTATATATTAAAATTTGAGAAGCACTGTTTCACACTATTGCAAACCTCAATTACAAATTATGGAGCAGGAATGACCACAAGGGCTTTTCTGAAAATTCCTTTCAAGTATACAGATTGAATAATAATCCCTCAAAATGCTAGAGATAGAAATCACCTTGGAAATCATCTACTTCAAAGGTTTGCAAGCTGTCTCTGAGTAGCATTAAAAGACTCGTATGTGGAAGCCCAATATAAAATGGAGAAAATAAGCAGAGCTGCTCTGGTGGAAACCAGGGGTGGCTCCTTCTTTCTTTATTCCAACCATCCCACCACCTCACCACCTCACCAGGTTGTCCTCATTTGCATCACTAGGATACCACCACTGCAACCTATTCACTCAGGTATATCGTGAACCATGTTCCCAAGAAGGAAAATGACTTGCTGACTTCTACACAGACTTTTAGGAGCAAAGCTAGGGCTACCATCCAGCTCTCTTAAATCTAGCTTTCTTCTTTAAAAATGTTACAGTAATAACCTCAATGAGTATGTACCTCTTGACTTCCCTTCAACCTGTGCCTCTGGCTACATACTCTTTGCCCATTAGGATGGAAAGCTGGAGTTTGCTGGACCCCTAAATAGCCAATGTCCATTCTTGGGCTAGAACTCAGCCAACGTTTTTCACATCGTCCGGAGCTTAATCACTCTGATGATGACTAATTCCCCACATGCTGTGACATCTCACAATGAAAACGCACAGATTGTGTTATGCTCATACTTCTCGGGGGTACTATAATCGTTGAGATAGGACTAGAAGATACAACATTGCAGAAAAGCATTCTACGTGTATAGGGAGATTGCATAAATGATGAGGTAAAGGTGCTTTGGGATACAAAACAAAGAATACATCATGATTGCTAAAACATAAAGTCTTATGTGTTAATACATCTTATGAGGAATCCTGAAAGGTAATGAGTTTGAACAGCTGGGACTAAATGGCAAAGAGCTTTGAATTCTATGACAAGAAGATTGGATTCTATCCTACTGTTTCCAAAAGTGTGTTCTGCAGAACATGAGTTCCTCTACATGCCCTGGAATAGAAAGTTTTCTGTAGTTGAATATGTTTGGAACCTGCTTTGCATTCCTCTTCTTAGAGACTTAAATGACACATTTGCATGTTTTTTTTTGTTTGTTTGTTTTGTTTTTTTAGAGAGCTTCAAGAAGTACTTCAGTTTTTAAACGGCAGATTTTAAAAACCTCTCTTTTATTTATTTCATATACCATTTTTTGGTAACATCTGTTGACATCTTAGGGAATTTAATTTGGGAAATAGCACTCTAGGCAAAGGAAAACCCATTGCTTCTCAGCACCCTCTGCAAGTCTTGCAGCTCCTCATCCAGGTAGGTGTGCACTGTACGCTCTGCCCTCCTTCTACCTTCCAATAAGTCTCCGCCATGTTTGTCCTTTTTTTTTTTCTTTTTCCTGTAAGACAAACCTACAATATATGACAATCTTAGAACTGGAATAGACTTATTTTTTCAAATAGTGTTGTTCAGTTCTAAAACTTCTATTTCATTCTTTTTTTTAAGTTTCCATTTCTCTGATGAGACTTCCCATCTTTTTATTGACTACGAGTTTATTTTCCTTGCTTCTTTGAATATAATAACAGTAACTGCTTTAAAATATTTAATAACTCCCATTAATCATTTCAAGATTGATTGATGTTGATTGTCTTTTGAGAATTAATGACATTCCTGTATCTTCATCTGTTGAGTGATTTTTGTTGTCATGTCTTGGACATATTAATGTTAGATTTGGAGGTTCTAGATGTTATATTCTTCTGAAATATAATTTTATCTGTCGGTTTGCTTTATCAGGCATTTCATTTGATTAGACTCAAATTGCAAAGTCTAGCTTTTAAGTAAAAGCTTAAATTTCCTCCTTAGCTAGAATCTGTCTCACACTTGTGTAGTTCATGAATCACTTGAGATTTGGACAGAGTTTATACTTTAAATTTTTGTTCCCTCCTTCCAGTCATGCCCCCTTATTTTCCAATCACTGTAGTTGCCCCACTCTCTGCCCTTTGGTTCTATGAGCCAGAAAGATGGTAAATTTCTTTATTTGTTTTTTTTTTTGGTTGGTAGTTTTGGTTGGTAGTTTTTTTGTTGTTGTTTTTTATTTTTATTTTTTTAGTTCTGTTTTGTTGGTTTGATGTAGCCATCCAACATGGTACTGACTTTAACCTGCTTTCAAGCTAAAAGTGAAAAAATAAAAATAAAAAAGGCCACTTATTCCATGTCATTCAGTCTTCCAGCCAGAGTCTGCCTGGTTTTGTTTATTTCTAGTAATTTTAGGCCATGTTTTGTTTTTCCCTCACTATTTATTATATTACCTGTTGGAGGATCATGTCTGGGAAGAACTACTTAGACATACTGCATGCAAAACTCCTCTGTTTTTTTTTTTTCCTCCTGTAAATGACTAAAGCAAATTTCAATCTAGTATTTTAATCAAATAATTAACAATTTATTGAAACACCATTTTATGTGCAGTACAATGGTATAAGGGGAAGGGGATAGAATAAATTCAAAATATGATAGAACCTTTAGTGTTTCAATTTGCTTTTGTAAGAGTCGTGTGGCCTTAATATTTTATCTCAGACTGCCAAAAACCATGGTGGAAAGAATTTTTTTTTTCCTGAAAGACAGGTAAATGGAATCTATTTCCAGCTCCACCACTAACTTCCTATATAATCTGGGGGATGTTATTTGCCTTCACTGGGACTCAGTTTTCTCATATGATATTAGAGCCAGATGTACTAGACAATCTCTGATTACCTACCAGGTCTAACATTCTCTCATTTTACTGAAGAAAAAATAGCTAATTCTTGGACCCCCCCCCAACCCCCAGATGCCTGAAAAGTTGTAAATTAGGACTTTTTTTATGTTCTTGATTTTTCAGATTCAGTGTTATTAAGTACAACATCCTACTGTGAAAACACTAAGAAGAAGTCTTTTCTTCTTCTGAGGTTAATATATAGGACATTGGTTCTTCTTCTAATTGGATAGGTCACCTGGAAGACCTCTTACACTTTCACAGAGCATGCCCAGTGTATAACATGGCACACCGGAGTACTGCCTAGAGTTGTAAGACCAAATTCAGATTGTAAACCTAAGCTCATTTACGAAGGAACCACAGCTCAGGAATTAAATACAACTTAATTTAGTTCTTCACAGAAGATGAGTTTTGCAGTCAGAAATACCAGAGGTTATATCCCATTTCACCATTTAATAACTGTGTGTCTTGAGCAAATCACTGCATCTTTCTGAGTGTCAGTTTTCTCAGGTTAAAATTAAACTAACAATCACTAGTCTACATATTAACATATTCCAAATTATCTAGTACAATGTCTAATTGCATTTGATCAATATGAATTGGTACCACCCCCATGCTAAGCTAGGCTCTGTGCAGTGATGCAAAAGAAGGAACAAAGGAGAGGCTTGACCCACAAAAAATTTGCAGTCATAGTCGGAGCAGAAATACTACATAATTAGGTAAAATCTAAGATGGGTCTTAGACCAGCAGCACTTATTTGTGTAGATTTTGGACATTTTTATTCATAACAGCTTACGAGAATGCACCTGCAAACCTTAAGAATCCAGATACACTATCTCTTAACTACTTTTAGCCACATTTAAAATTGCATTTGTATTTTATAAGCCTCCTTCATATATATTATTGTGTTTAAACCTCAGAACAACCAAGATGAAACAAAATACTGTCTCTTTCATTTTATATTTGAGGAAACTGAAATTTAAATGAGTCGAGACTTGCGCAACATCTCATAACTAGAAAGCTGCAGAACTATACTTAGATTGCAAGTTTAACTGACTTTAAGCCCATTTCTCTCTCCCCATTTCCTAGCTGCAGCAAATTCAAACCATTGAATAATTTTGATCAGGTCCAATTACACCATGCATGGGGAAAGAGAACTTCTCATTTTGAGGTCACATAAAATAAAGCATTTGACATTTCCTAGACAGTTTCCCAAACATGCACTTGCTTTTTCTTACCTACCATTCTTTTTTATTTTAGATGTAAGTGCTCCTCACAACTCTGCTATGAATGTTTTTTCATGGCACTGGGTGAGTCAGTTAATCTGATTTCCACAGAATTTCTCATTTCTGGGCCCACCTTCCCATCTTCTGACTGTTCTCTGTGTTCTGGTTCTCATTGTTTTCCTCCTAGACTTTCCTGTCTCTATTGTACCAATCAAACTGCAACTAAAGGAAGCCTCTTAATGATCAAGTAAGGTCACTTTCTTCACTGGTTCCTCATGGCATTGTGAATCCAAGCCCTTTATCTCCAAGACATTCAAGCCCTTCGTGACTTAGTTTCTTCCTAATTCTCTAGTTTTGTCTCTCATTTTTTGTCCACACTCACTCTCTGTTCTGGCCACCCAAAGCCTCAGTATCTCCCAAAGCTAATCATATGGTTTCAGAATTACATACCTGAAAAAGATTCATCTTATTCCTCTTTCCTATAATTTCTTCCTTATGGTAAATAACTTTGAAGCCACAGTTCACCTATTCTTGATTTGGCAAAGATCCCTTGTACCTCAGATCTTTTGCATCCCATGCTCCTCTATGACGGACAGTGGCAGTAGCATCAGTCTTACCAAGCAGAGGTCATGTGCACTTGTAATTAACATGGCAGATTGCCTTCCAAAGAGGCTTACAAATTTACACTTCCAACAAAGTGTGTAAAAATGCCTATGTCTCTACATTGTCACCCACACTTTTAATTTTATCCATCCTTTTAAAAATTTCATCAATATGATGGGTCAAAAATGATAGCCATTTTTAAAATTTGCATGTGTCTAATTACTAGTGAGATTGTCTTTTCATTTATTAACCTCATTTATAGTTTCTCTTCCAGAAATTGCTTGTCCATATACCTTTAATTGAGATACTGTTTTGCCTTATTGGTATAGAAGAGTACCTTACATATTATGAATTTTAATAATCTATCTCTATGTCTATGGCTGTCAAGATACGTCACATGCATTTGCCTGTCATTTGAGTTTTAACTTTGTTTATGGGGCTTTCTGTGATCCAGAAATCTTCAATAATAATGTAATAGAGAGATCATTATTTTCCTTTATGACTTTATACTTTGAGTTATTTAGAAAAATCTCATACTCCAAATTTCTCGTATGTTACTTTTAATATCAACTGCAATTCAATATGAACTGTATTATTGTGTATAGTGTAAAGAAGAAATTTTTTTGTCCAATATATAGTTGTCCCAACACCAATAATTATCCATCTATTCTTCACTAATTTGATATGTCAACTTTGAAATATTAAGTTTCCATAGAGTCATGGGTCTGCTCTTTTAGCTCTCAATGCTGTTAAAATGACCTATTATTTTAACAAAAAATACTACATGTTTCATCCAAAGAGAATTTAATTTAGATGACATAATCAATTGAAATATCTTGATCAAGTAAGGATTTATGAATATCACATAACACAAAATTCAAGGGTGGTCAGCCTAAGCCACAAATGGGCTGGGGTTGCCATCCTTGGCAATAGTGGCTCCCAGAAAACTCACAGTATCCCCAACAGATATCTGCTTACACCTCATTGATCCACAATGAGTTAGGTAGCCTCTTCCTTCCACTTGCAGGAGACATTGGGGAACTGACATATTTAGCTCTCCAGCCTCCATAGTCAAGGAGAACAAATGAGAAGGTAGTGAATCTAGATATTAAGAGACTAACCTACATGTTAGCTCATTGTTGAAATACTTACAGTGCTAGAGTAAGTTTTTCAACTAGCACAGCTAGTCAGTTTCACTATTCTTTTTCAAATACTTCTCAGTTGCTCCTGTTTTTATTTTCCAGATTCATTTTTAAATCAGTGTAATGAACATGGACATATTCTACTCAGATCTCCACCAAAAGAATTTGCTGTAAAGTCAGAGTTTCTGACAGCCCTAACTGCTGCCCCCTGAACTCTGAGGCCATGCATCCCCCAGGAGGTCCCAGCCAATGACTGAACATGGTGGAAGACTAGGACCAGGATATTCCTACTCAATATGAAGCAGCCTCTGCTTGAGAAATCCCCATTAGTCTTAGAGTTACAAATCCACTGTGCTCTGAGATTCAAACTTTCCTCTTCTCTATCTCATTGACAGATATCAGATCTGCATCATCATAATCTATTACTGTTTTCCCTTATTCTTTATTCATTATAGGTTTTTCCCTCAATATATTACTTGAATATCTAATTCCATATTGGTTTATGCTTCTCGGAGTATTAGAACTGACAGAAATGTCACTGGAAGTAGTCTGAGAAAACAGGGGTAGGATGGGACTTGAGAACTGGATCATTCATCACTTGACTAGCAAGGAAGATAATACCCTATATGAAATGTGGGGTACAGATTGTCCCTGGCATAAAGTGTAGTCCAAATTATTGAAGATTTCATCAGTGGTTACCTGAAAAAAATGTCATGATGGAGGACAGTACTTTTGCTTGTGTGATAATTCAAACACTTGGAAGATATGAGAGAGACAAGGCCTTCAAAAACAGTGGATTTGTAAGCAATTATTAAGTTATACTGAAGTCCTATAGGGAATTAACAAGATACTAACAATAGCTAATGAAGAGTTAAAGGTTGAGTATCAGAGCCAAAGTGCCCTTTGGTAGCTCACAAATAGACACTTATATATCCTGAAATTGAAGCGGACTCACAACTGAGAAATAGACTCAAAACCTGTCAGAGTCACAGAGGTCCAGAGGCTCTCAAGTGGTAAAAAGAGAAAGCTCTGTTATGCTGAAGACAGGGCCCTGGTGAGAAAAATCTGGGACCCTAAAAGTCGCATGGGAACATCTGGGTAGGTGTCCCTGAGAACTTTGGCTTTACAGACATCCCTGACCTCAAATGAGTAGAGGTTGCAAAAACAATCCACATACCCTATTAAGAGCTAGCACATCACCATTAAAGGAGACTGTTGCAGAGATTAGATTTCTCTCTAACTAGGCGGTAGGAACCCTTATCAGGAGTTGCCTTCTCCTCCCTGCTGGCTTCCAGGTTATTAATAATGGTTAATTCTCAGCATAATTCAACTAGGGGATATGGTGGACCTCATAATGAAAAAAAAAAGAGATTACACAATAATCACGCCCACTTCTGAAGGAGAG
The DNA here is from genome assembly GCF_028885625.2 of Pongo pygmaeus. NCBI lineage: Eukaryota > Metazoa > Chordata > Mammalia > Primates > Hominidae > Pongo > Pongo pygmaeus. The sequence continues at coordinate 147,069,789 of NC_072380.2, forward strand.
TTTTGCCAGATATTGAATTTTTGATAGTCTTTTTTGTTTTTTTCCTTCAGTATTTCAAATATATCAACCCATTTCTTTCTGGCCTCCATGGTTTCTGACGAGAAATCTGCTGATAATCTTATTGCAATCCATTGTATGTGATGAGTCACTTCTTTCTTGCTGCTTTGAAGAATCTCTTTGTCTTTGGCTTTCAACATTCTGATTTTAATGTGTGTTAATGTATGCCTCTTTGAGTTTTTCTTGGAATTCATTTCTTGGATGTTTATATTCATGTCTTTTATCAAATTTGAAATGTTTTCAGTCATTATTTCTTCAAATAATCTCTCTGGCCCTTTCTCTCTCTCTTCTCCTTAAAATCCCACAATGCATATGTCATTCTGCTTGATGATGTCCCACAGGTCCCTTAGTCTCTGTTCATTTAAAACATTCTTTTCTTTCTGTTTCTCAGACTCAATAATTTCTATTGTCCTATCTTCAAGTTCACTGACTCCTTCTTCTGACTGCTCAAATCAACTTTTAAATCCCTTATTTTAGTTATTATATTTCTTGCTTCAGAATTTCTTTTTGATTATTTTTTGTGTGTTATCTATCTCTTTATTGATATTGACACTTTGTCAATACATTGTTTACTTGATTTTGTCCATGTTTTCTTTTAATTTTTCAAGCACTTTTATGACAGTTGTTTTAAAGTCTTTGCCTGGTAATTCTACCATCTGGTCATTCTCAGGGACAACTTCTGTTAATTTATTAATTTTCCTCTGAATGGGCCATGCTTTCCCATTTCTCTGTATGATCTGTGATTTTTTTGTTGAAAACTATATATATATGGTATACATATGGTGTGTATATATGGTATATATATGGTGTATATATATATATGGTATATACATATATATGGTGTGTGTGTGTGCATATATATATATATATATATATGGCAAATGTAACTGTGGAGATCCAATTCTTTTCCTTCTCTAGTTTTCTATTTTTGTTGTTTTGATTGTTGTAAGATGGCTCTGTGCCAGAGATAGCCTAATGTATAAAGTCTTATTTTCAGAGCCTGTGCCTCTTTCTTGGTATGCACAGTAAATTCCACTGTATTTGTGGTAATTTTTGAATGTAAATAAGTGTTTGGCTTATTTGCATTCAAAATGTAAATAAGTAGCTTTTGTGTTTTTGTGCTTTAGTGGTTTTGGCTTAAGTATTTGGCTCCCAAAAGTGGAAAAGGAAGATAAACGGGAACAAAAAAGATACTCATCACTGACCCTTTACCTCCCCTGGAAGTTCCTTCCACCACAGGGAGAGGAGCTTGCAAAAATGACTGCCCACCTCTACAACTGCATCTCTGAGATCAGAAGCAGTAATCATTGATCAGAGCACTAATCCATGATATTTAGAAAACAGAATCCTTTTTTCCCCATCCTGGCTATTGCAATTTGCATGCGAGCTACTCCTAGAACACAGGCACAGCTGCCTGTCATAAGGCAGTCTGGGGGTGGAGGATTTGTGGCTGCTACCATGCTAAGAGGTGAAATTGACCAAAGTAAACTATAATTTATTGTCCAAGCCTTTCCATGGACGTTGGAAGCTTTCAATAGACTCCAGAGTTCCAAAATAGTTATACAGATTCTGCTAGTGCACTTGTTGTCTAGTTATAGGGAAAGATTCCTGGTGCTTCCTACTCTGTCCCCTTCCCTCTAGCTCCACTTTAAGTTTATTCTTCAGTTTTTAATAGTTTTGTCATTATTGTGAGAGGTATTATTGTTCTTAATAGATAATTGATCATTCGCTACACTGTATTGTGATGATCTATTTGTCTTCACCATATTGAATTTCTTGAGGTCAGGCACTGAGTTGGACTTACTTACCAGTGTATCTCCATTGCTGAGTATACTACTTGGCACACAATTGGAGCTTAATATGCCTTTGCTTGATTAATCATTCAATAAAGTAATAACTGAATTATGTGCTGCCAAAACCCATTGTTCCACCACTAAAAGGAAAATGCAGTGACCATATTTTCACCATATTTTGTCCAACGTTTGGCACTAATCCTTTTGCTGCAGGGATAATTGAGCACTAGCTGAACAGAGTCCAAACCATATGCTCTGAAAAACATTTCTCTTTGTAAATGGCAGAAATAGTTCTGAGCCTTCTTGTTGGATTTTGTGACAAGGTGGCTGCTTTGGGCAATGATGTGTTAATGCTTGCCCACCCCCTTGACTTTCCTAATGCTTCACTGCAACCCAAAATGCCCGTCACTGATATGACCCTTATCTTTGTGTCCAAGCTATATTATTTCTCTAAGACTCAGTTCAATTGCCTCTGTCACATTAACCCCAAGAAGGTTTTTGGTCCACTAAGCTTCAAGAAAATGCTTACTCTTCTGCAAATATAGAAAATTATGAAGTGTATGCTTATAGCTAATATAAACATATAATTTGCATATATTAGCTAATTTCTGTGTGTGCAGAAAATATTTTTAATGACAGAAAATTTGTCAAGTAAAGTTAAATGCAATAAAAATAATGTGAAGTGAAATGAAATAACATACAATGAAATGACACAAAGCAAAAGTTGTTAGGAGGTCTGTATAAGCATGCCTCACTCCATCACCATTCATTCTCTCAAGGGTAGAAAGTCTAGTAAGTGAAGACAGTGAAGAGCAAACTTATACTGAACATCAATAATGTGTTAGACAATGCATTATATATTTTAATATATTTGTAAATAAGGATACTAGCAAGAATACTAATATAACACATTTCATAATGGCTTCTGTTCATTGAGCTGCTTTCATGTGTGTGGTATTTTACATACACTATATTTTCTCAACTTTATGTGACAGATAACATATCAGAGATCAAAAGACTGAATCTCTGACTATATTCACTTGCCTAGGATAACTCAGGTAATACATTCCAAAGTTTGAAATTTAATCTAAGTCAGTCTAATCTTAATTATCATACCTTAAAGCATTTATTACATTGTCTATATTTCATTAAAATGTCAAGTTATACATTGTAAAAATCTGTAAACTTATGTACTACACAAATATTTATCGTTGCCATGGTTGATATTGTTGTTGCAGTTACTACTTTTTTTCTGGTCTCCCTCACCTGCAATTCAGTTTCCTTATCAGAAGAATGGTAATAATTTAAAAATCATAAATAAAATATGTGAATTTTATGGAATATAGCGAGTACTGATGAAGGGTTTTTCATTGTTGTTATGATTTTAATTACTTATGTTTTCTGACTTTGACAGTTGATTTTAAATTCAATTGAAAGGAAAATTAATGAGTACTTACTCTGTATTAGGTGCTACAGATGAACATAAATTTGAACCAGAAATTTGACATAGATAAGGCATGGCTCCTACCGTTGAGGAGCTCCAAGTGTACACACACTTGGACAGTCTTGCTCTGTCACCCAGGCTGGAGTGCAATGGCATAATCTCAGCTCACTGAAAGCTCCGCCTCCTGGGTTCACGCCATTCTCCTGCCTCAGCCTCCCGAGTAGCTGGGACTACAGGCGCCCACCACCAGGCCCGGGTAATTTAGTAGAGACGCGGTTTCACCATGTTAGCCAGGATGGTCTCGATCTCCTGACCTCGTGATCCACCTGACTTGGCCTCCCAAAGTGCTGGGATTACAGGGGTGAGCCACCATGCCCAGCTGTCATCTAGGTTTTAAGCCCTGCATGCATTAGTTATTTGTCTTAATGCTGTCCCTCCCCTTGCCTCCCACTCCCTAACAGGCCCCGGTGTGTGATGTTCCCCTTCCTGTGTCCATGTGTTCTCATTGAAGAGATAGAAATATATTTTAAAAGTAAGTTATCAGGCAAACCAAACAATAACTTAAAGAAAAATGAAATGTAATGTAGCAAAGTAAAATGATTGTGATATATGTGACATAATCCATATGACATAGTGTACATGACATCAGCTGTTAATGTTGCCTGCGTAGCCATGATGATAAAAACAAACAGAGTTGGGGTTGGGGAAATTGGAAGTATACATTTTTTTTTTTTTTTGAGACAGTGTCTCACTCTGTCACCCAGGCTGGAGTGCAATGGCATGATCTCAGCTCTCTGCAACCTCTGCCTCCCGGATTCAAGCGATTCTCCTGCCTCAGCCTCTCAAGTAGCTGGGAATACAGGCACCCGCCACCACACCCAGCGAATTTTTTAAATATTTTTAATAGAGACAGGGTTTCACCATGTTGGCCAGGATAGTCTTGATCTCTTGACTTTGTGATTCGCCCGCCTCGGCCACCCAAAAGTGCTGGGATTACAGGCATGAGCCACCGCGACCAGCCGGAAGTATACATTTTAACAGCACTACACAGTAGCTGCTGTCAAAATTCAAATGAAGATATCTACCTTTAAAGAACAGTGACTCCTGAGCTCTGTATCAGAACCAAAGCCCAGGTTTCTGGTTTACTTATATGAAAAAGAGGAAATCCTAAGGGAAAATGTACTAAAGTGACAGCAAGGTTGTCCTAAACATCAGTTGTGGGGCAATGAAGTGCATTGAGGAAGAAAATGCAAGAATGCCCTCTTAAGATAGTTTTTAAGGTGGAAAGTCATTTTCCAGGGTGAGCAGAGTGAAAGATGGGGGTGTGCGATCCAGCAAATTCCTGGTGTTCTTTTGTGAAAAGTGAATTGATACTACTTCAGAGGGAGTAATGAATTGGTAACAATCTACACAGGCATTTAGAAACACCAATCAGGTACACGAGTTCGAAGTGTGTTGCTTCTGCAGAATGGGTGAAAGGGATAGGAGAGGTTTGCAGCGCCTTTTTATTTTATTTTCCTGTAACAAGCCATGGAGAGATATAGGACTTTGTAAATTCAGTACATACTTTAAATAAAATAAATATAGAAACTAAATGGAAGGAAAGGAAAGGAGGAAGGAACTTTGACAATTGATTTTAAATTCAATTGAAAGCAAAATTAATTAGTACTTACTCTGTATCAAGTGCTACAGATGAATGTAAATTTGAACCAGAAATTTGACATAGATAAGGCATGGCTCCTACCATTGAGGAGCTCCAAGTGTGTGTGTTTTTAAAAAAATTTATTATTTTTAATTTTGCTATTTACCTGATAGTAAGACTTTAGTAACTAGTTTAATTTTAAGAGGCTGTACCATGAATTTTGATGATGTGAAGGGAGACCTTTGTTGAAATAAAAGTGCATTGAAACTCCTTATTGATTTTTGCACTCTCCTCCTGGGAATGGGGTTCCTATGAAACAGGAGATATTTCCACAACCACAGGCTGACAAACTCTTTTTTTTAAATATATTATTATTATACTTTAAGTTTTTGGGTACATGTGCACAATGTGCAGGTTAGTTACGTATGTATACATGTGCCATGCTGGTGTGCTGCACCCATTAACTCGTCATTTAGCATTAGGTATATCTCCTAAAGCTATCCCTCCCCCCACCCCCACCCCAAAACAGTCCCCAGAGTGTGATGTTCCCCTTCCTGTGTCCATGTGTTCTCATTGTTCAATTCCCACCTATGAGTGAGAATATGCTGTGTTTGGTTTTTTGTTCTTGCGATAGTTTACTGAGAATGATGATTTCCAGTTTCATCCATGTCCCTACAAAGGACGTGAACTCATCATTTTTTATGGCTGCATAGTATTCCATGGTGTATATGTGCCACCTTTTCTTAATCCAGTCTATCATTGTTGGACATTTGAGTTGGTTCCAAGTCTTTGATATTGTGAATAGTGCCGCAATAAACATACGTGTGCATGTGTCTTTATAGCAGCATGATTTACAGTACTTTGGGTATATACCCAGTAATGGGATGGCTGGGTCAAATGGTATTTCTAGTTCTAGATCTCTGAGGAATTGCCACACTGACTTCCACAATGGTTGAACTAGTTTACAGTCCCACCAACAGTGTAAAAGTGTTCCTATTTCTCCACATCCTCTCCAGCACCTGTTGTTTCCTGACTTTTTAATGATTGCCATTCTAACTGGTGTGAGATGGTATCTCATTGTGGTTTTTGATTTGCATTTCTCTGATGGCCAGTGATGGTGAACATTTATTCATGTGTTTTTTGGCTGCATAAATGTCTTCTTTTGAGAAGTGTCTGTTCATGTCCTTCGCCCACTTTTTGATGGGGTTGTTTGTTTTTTTCTTGTAAATTTGTTTGAGTTCATTGTAGATTCTGGATATTAGCCCTTTGTCAGATGAATAGGCTGCGAAAATTTTCTCCCATTTTGTAGGTTGCCTGTTCATTCTGATGGTAGTACCAGAATCTCTGGGACAATTCAAAGCAGTGTGTAGAGGGAAATTTATAGCACTAAATGCCCACAAGAGAAAGCAGGAAAGATCCAAAATTGACACCCTAACATCACAATTAAAAGAACTAGAAAAGCAAGAGCAAACACATTCAAAAGCTAGCAGAAGGCAAGAAATAACTAAAATCAGAGCAGAACTGAAGGAAACAGAGACACAAAAAACCCTTCAACAAATTAATGACTCCAGGAGCTGGTTTTTTGAAAAGATCAACAAAATCGATAGACTGCTAGCAAGACTAATAAAGAAGAAAAGAGGGAAGAATCAAATAGATGCAATAAAAAATGATAAAGAGGATATCACCACCGATCCCACAGAAATACAAACTACCATCAGAGAATACCTGATGGTATTCTCTACAAACACCTCTACACAAATAAACTAGAAAATCTAGAAGAAATGGATAAATTCTTGGACACACACACCCTCCCAAGACTAAACCAGGAAGAAGTGGACTCTCTGAATAGACTAATAACAGGCTCTAAAATTGTGGCAATAATCAATAGCTTACCAACCAAAAAGAGTCCAGGACCAAATGGATTCACAGCCGAATTCTACCAGAGGTACAAGGAGGAACTGGTACCATTCCTTCTGAAACTATTCTAGTCAATAGAAAAAGAGGGAATCCTCCCTAACTCATTTTATGGGGCCAGCATCATCCTGATACCAAAGCCGGGCAGAGACACAACCAAAAAAGAGAATTTTAGACCAATATCCTTGATGAACATTGATGCAAAAATCCTCAATAAAATACTGGCAAACAGAATCCAGCAGCACATCCAAAAGCTTATCCACCATGATCAAGTGGGCTTCATCCCTGGGATGCAAGGCTGGTTCAATATACACAAATCAATAAATGTAAATCCAGCATATAAACAGAACCAAAGACAAAAACCACATGATTATCTCAATAGATGCAGAAAAGGCCTTTGACAAAATTCAACAACCCTTCAGGCAAACTCTTAATTGAGATAAACTAGAACAATCTTGCTTTGGTTTCTCTTCTGACACAGATTCCAGGTTTCTTAGACAAATTGGGCAGTGTAGAATCTGAAGAGTATATTTTATGAAGTAATTGTTTGCTTACAAATATATTTGGGCATCAGCAGAGGTGAGAGAAGGTTTCACATTATAGGACTGACAGCTTACTGACATTCTGTGGGTTTTCCTTTGATCCGTTAATGTGCAAAGCTTTCAGTGAATTTGATCTGAAAATGATATATTGGGCATTTTCTTGCCAGAATGTATAATTTTCTAACATGATGTCTTCAGTAGCAGCACATGTAATGAAGCTCTCTGGGCCAAGACGGTGATATTTTCAGGATAACTCTTAAGTTTGACGAAATAGGATGGTGGAGGAAAGGAAGTGAAAGAGTACCCTGTTGCAAATGAGACCAGGAGAAAAAAAAAGATATTTTGAGACGAAGTTGCATGCAGGATACAAAGTCAAGGTTACTTCATAAAAAGAACAAGGACTTTGAGTCCAACAAGCTTGGGTTTAAATCCTGGCTTAACTTTGCCTTGTGACCTTGGCCAAATAAAAGTCCATCTCTTCTGATGGACTTTTATGTTCCCCATGAAATGTGGAAGATAAATCATATAAGATTGTGAAGATTAGAAATTTTGATGCAAAAAGCCTAACATTGTACCTGGTAGGCCTTCAATAAATATCACATCTATGCATACACATACACATACATGCACACGTACCTGCACATACCCACACACTCACACGAAGGTGGCAGTCAGTAAGGAGAAGACATAGTCAGATCCTACCCCAGGGAAGTCTTTCTGCCCCTTTCTCTCTGCTCTGCTTCTATTATATATCTCTTGGAACATCCACCTCCACTCTCTTTTGCTGTCTCAGTCTGTTCACTTAACATCTTACCAAGGTTACCAGCTGATGTCACTGAAAAGAAACGTGTGTAGTGTAACCCCCTCTTTGAGCAGAGCTCATGATTCAGTAGGGAACACAAAGTGGGGAAAAATGTCATAGTGCAATATAATTGCCTTACTAGACGTAAGGACATGATGCAGCCCACCAGATAGAGGATCCTCAACTCAGAGTGACACAGAGCATTTTAACAATGGGATGGGATTGGGGTGAAGCTCCAGGTAGAAGGAGATGACTGTGGGTTCCATCACTGTTGTTTCCAAAATGTGTTCCGGGTATAAGCTGTCATATGTGTGGCTGGACATGTTTAATGCAACGCTGCTTCATGACCTGGCATAAACAATTATCTTAATTGCAGGACAGTTTAGGATGGCCAAGAAAGAGGTGCTCATATGAATCTGCTTGCTTGCTTTTCTTTCTCATTTTTCCTTTCTTATGTTCTCCATTTTGACTCATCTATTCCACTTTGTCAAGACCAAAATTCCATCTCCAGGCTTTCCTCGCATGTCCTTTCTTAAAACTAACTTCTTTTTTTCTTTCTTTTCTTTTTCTTTTCTTTCTCTCCCTTTCTTTTCTCTCTTTCTTTCTGTGTCTTTCTCTCTTTCTCCATATGTTTTCAGTCATAAATCATGTCAGGTGCTGAAAATACAGAGGCAAAGAAAAGCCGTCCTTGCCCTTGACATGTTAAATATCTAGCAAGGAAGGCTTCCAAGATCTTAAATCAGAGGCAAGTGATCTTAACTTAGAGACAAATAATGCTGAGTATTATAAAATGACCAAGAAACTTGCCTTTGATGTCAGAAGACCTGAAGGTTTCTGTACAAGTAGGTGGGGGAAGGGAGGATCTAAAGAGGTTTCTGAAAGGCATGGGAATAAGATTTTGGAAGAAACTTGTGGAAAGGAAGAGCATCCCAGGCTCAGGAGGTAAGTTAAGTCCTAGACTTTTGAAAGCAGAGATTTATATGGAGAATGGCAAATGAAACATTCTCCAAAGCACAGTGATCTTACTAGGGAGCCACCCGTGAAGTGTACAATGCGCAGCTGTTTCTAGTTCCTGACATCAGTCACAGATGGACACACTCTGGTGCTGGGAGGGGCTCATCCACAGGATAGGCCGTGCCACATTAACCCAGAAACTGCTTGGTTTTAGGTGAAATAAACCAGACCTTATTCATTCCATTTGATAATGGCTTCCTAATACTAGAAGTTCTCTTTCAAAACTGTGACCCATTTCACAATTTACAAAGAATTTTAAAGTGTTATCCCCTCCCTCTCCCTGGGGGATATGTAGTGTTATACCTGCTTTACAGATGAGGAATGCATAGCCCAGCAACTGTACATCCATGAGGGCCACGTGGAAACACAATCCAGAAGTTGGCAGAGGGGTCCAGGACAGCTGGTGAAATGGTGGTGCACCCTGATAGTTTGGGCATGGATGAAGTTAGCAATTTAAAAGATGGTGCATTATGGAGAGGAGCAGCTGTCAAAATTCAAAGGAAGATGATCTACCTTTAAAGAACAGTGATCCCTGGGCTCTAGATTAGAATAAAAGCCCAGGTTTTAGGTTTACTTCATATGAATAGAGAAATCCTAAGGGAAAATGAACTAAACTATCAGCAAGGTAGTCCTCAACCTTAGTTGTGATGCCCTGAAGAGCATGAAGGAAGAAAATGGAAGAATGCCCTCTTAAGACAATTTTAAAAATAGCCATTTTTTAGCATTGCTCCAAGACAAAAGCAGAAAGGCCATTGAAATAAATCTCTAGGTTTTTATACTCATGATTATCCAGGGTGGGACAAGAAAGCCAGTTAACAGCATGTTGAAAGGTCACTGCAAAAATACAGAGTCGACTCAGTTTTCCTTTCTTATGTTTACCATTTTGTCTCATTTATTTCCCTTTGTTATGTCAAGGCCAAAATTCTAACTCCAAGCTTTCTTCTCAACCTGCTCCATCTCCCATGTTCCTTCTCAAGCAACCTGCTTATTTTCTTTCTGCTAGGCAATCTATAAAGAATTGCCTCTTACCAATGTGAGTTCTTCATGTTAAACTCACAGTTAACTATTGGATCTCAGGCACCAAAGGGGCATTAAAAGTTTACCTCGCACAATCACTCACCCAGTGATTGGCTTGTGTCTGTACCATCCTTGACAGATTGTCTGATAAAACTATACTTGGACAGCTACAGTGATAGGAAACACATTTCTAACTAAGTCTTCATGTTCCCTCACTGGGCAGCTATTTATCACTAGAAATCTCAGCTGCCTAAATCCCATAGAGCAAGTCTGTCTTTACTTTGGCTTGAAAATCTTTCAAATAAATGATGTAATGCTATCTCTCTCCAACTCTGGAACAAAGTATTAAAAATCTCCCTCAGATTGAACATTCCCACTTCTTCCAACTGTTCGTATATGACATGTTTTAGGTTGTTCTTCACCTCACATTATATGAGTCACTCTACCCAAAATGGATCTCAGTTAAAAAGCTCAATAAGCCAAGTGGGTTCTGACATCACATTAACAGAATATAACTGCTAGTTCTTTATTATTTTTGCCTTTCTAAGGTAATGTTTTTAATATCGAACCTGGGTAAAAGTCAATCAGTGTATCTATAGTAAAAATATATTCTTTCCTTTCCCGACAACCATTCCCATTGTGAGGCAATGGGCCCATTTGTTATTTGGAGATGCCTGCTCCCCAATTCTCATTCTACGTTGTTTGAGTCAGGTCTGCTCCAGTCCCACAGAAGCAGCAGGGACATGCCTGCACCAGTCAGCAGGTCACAGTAATTGGCTCGACAGTGGACCCTTGACTTAAGTCAGTGAGATCAGAGTGAACAGCATAATTTCAACTGAGTGTACTTCAGGTGGCCATTTTTATGCTTGATTTAAGCTTAGAAAAGATGCAGCCTAAATGCCATATTGAGCCAACTGGTGACTCTGAGACCTATTGGAAAATGGAGTCAGCATAGAGGAAGCAGAGCGAAGATACAGAGAGAAGATAAACCACAACCTGGTGGTATTGCTGAAGCATTGGAGCAAGCATATTTGAAGTCGGATGGATTCCTAGGTACACGAGTTGCATACGGCAGTACATTCCCTTTTGTAGTCAAGTCAATTTCAATCCATTTTTTAAAAAAATTTACACCAAAAGAATACTAATTAATAAAAGATAATAGTACAGTCGAGAACTTGAGAAAGAATCTTAAAGATTCTTTGTGTTGGTTCTGATGCAAGTTTATAGGCAATTTTCTGGGCCTGTTCAGCTATCAATAAAATGAATACCTTCATGTCCATTATCAGAGGAAATCCACATGGCTTCTCCAAAGATGCTTTCAAGGACACTTCTAAAACATTAATACAGATCTATGAATGACAGAAATTAATCCTGCTACTCCTTTGTTGATTTTGAAGATGCACATTGGAGGCAACAGTGGGCTGACTCTCAAGACCTGGACAATAAAACTGCTGTACCCTTAAAGCATACCTGGGAAGCCAACACATAATATGCTCATAGAAAATTTATGTTAAATGAACAAATGAATGACTAATTTATCCTAGTTATTCCATTTTTCCAATCCTAGGTCTTTGGAACTAATACATATTCAAGGACAGAAACATAAATAAGATATGGTCTCACCCACAGCCATCATGAGAGTGAGTTTCGTGTGGTACTTAAATGACGGTTCCCATGGTAACCACGTGGATGGTCTTAAGGAGGGGCGGTGCCTTGGCAAAGAGGTCATTGAGAAGACCAAAACATAGGTATCCATGATCCACAAAAACCACACCTAGGATGCACCGTTTTTCCAAAGCCCACTTTCGCTTCCCAACCCTGTCCTACATCCAATACCATACAAGACTCAGACAAGCAATGGAGTCCCTTAAGAAGGTGGAGTGCTCCTCACAAGTCCTATAAAAGCATCATCTACCTGCCGTTGCAAAGCTCCTGGCCTAGTGTGAGGCAGAGCAAGGCTCCCTGGAAAATTGCATCGGCTTACTCTGACTTAGAGGACTTAATGCATTTTTACAAATGGAAATAATAAACCCTTAGGAAATATTATGAAAATGAATCTGTAAACATTGAAATTGAATCTAATCATGAACAAGTCATAGCTTAGACTAATGAAGAATAAATTATGCTGAAATACGAACCCGATTTGTCCTTCAGTCTGATGGGAAAAAAAGGTGTCAGTAGGAGGCAAAACACACACATGACTTTAGACTACAAGATATAATTTGATGAACCTCTGCAAAACTCATCTTTAAACAGACTTATTTGGCTGTAAGTATAGGTCAACCACTAGAGCTAGAAAATAATCAAATCTTATAACCTTTGCAGGAGCTACATTTCTTGCTCAAAACCTTTCTCATTTTTTCTCCCTTATTCACTCTTTTCTGCTCAGGAAGCATGTAGGTTTGTTAATTCCTTGGGATACATTTCATCCAGTCTTTCTGATCTATAGGTCATCATTTTTTTCCCCAATCATATTGCTGATAACAATTTTGAATTTTGAAACCAGGTCTTCATTACTTTCTCATTACCACATCATCTTTTATTTCTACTTGAATTGCAGATTCCATTTAGTGACATCATCTCTTAGTCTAGTTGTTGGCATTATCTGAAATACATTGTCTTTTGTATCTTTGGCTGACCAGATTAACTTTTAAACTTTATTCTGAAGAATTTGCTTCATTTATATATTTCCCTCATCTGTATATCTAAGCTGAATGCTATCCATGCTCTCTACATTCATCTAGCCTTTCACACTGAGAATTCAAGTTTCCAAAGAAAATTTGTCCATACAGAGAGATACCTCATGTCATATATCCCTACCTTTAACCACACACCCATAGCCACACAGAGTATGACCTGTCTTCATTATATTGTTCATATCTTTGGTCCTGAACCACTCACCCCCACCCATCCTGAGCCATGCCAATTAATTTTTGTGCAGATTTGTCCCTATGATCTTTCTGGTTTTTTCCTTCTCTTAATCCAGGCTATGGTAGCCAGTCTCCAAGATGTCCTCCAGTGATTCTCACCTCCTAATTTTCATGCTCTTGAGTAGGGCTATAAGAAAAGAGATATTGCAAAAATGACAGTGTGACTTTCCAGGATAGGTCATGTATTCATTCATTCTCACACTGCTATGAATAGCCGAGACTGGGTAATTTATAAAGGAAAGACGTTTAATTGACTCACAGTTCTGCATGGCAGGGGAGGGCTCAGGAAACTTACAATCATGGCAGAAGGCAAAGAAGATGCAGGCACCTTCTTCACAGGATGGCAGGACAGAGTGAGTACAAGCAGGGCAAATGCCTGATGCTTATAAAACCATCAGCTCTCCTGAGACTCACTCACTATCACAAGGGTAGCATGGGGGAAACCACCCCATGATCCAATTACCTCTACCTGGTCCTGCCTCTGACACATGAGGATCATGGGGATTACAATCCAACATGAGATTTTGAGTGGGGAAACAGCCAAACCATATCAGGTCAGAAAAGTCAAAGTGGCTTTTGAGTTGCCCTCTAGGATCACTCAGTCTGGGAGATGCCAGCTGCCACGTTGTGAGGACACTCAAGCAGCCCTATGGTGAGATCCATATGGCAAGGAACTGAAGCCTCCTGCCAACAACCAGCAATAGCTTGTCAAGCATGTGAGTGAGCCATCTTGGAAGTGGACCTGGTAGTCCCAGGCAAGCCTTCAAATGACTACAGTTCCAGCCAAAATTTTGACTGCAGTTTTACAAGTGATCCTGAGCCAGAAACACCCAGGCAAGCTGCTCATGGATTCCTGACCCGTTAAAGCTAAGTAAAATAAGAAAGGTTTATTATTGTTTTTAGCCACTAAGTTTTGAGATAGTTACACAATAACAGATAGCAAATGCATGGAAACACTTTAGATTATTTAGGTTCAACTTTAGCTTTCTTATTCAAACTAAAAATGGAAAGCAAACAAATAACAACATAGGCACTTTATTTGTCAATAAATGTATAACTACTGTGTGTCAGATGTCACTTAAATGAGATACATTATGTATGCATAACTACTTATTAATCAAATTATATAGATAAAATTATACCTGCAATATAAAGTTTTAATGAGGATTTAATAAGATGATATATGGAAAAAGCTTATTAATACCTGGCACATAGTTGGCACTCAATTATTAATTATTTTCTATTATTATTATTATATGATCAATATTATGGTGGCCAGACAATTAAGTAGCTTAAGCAAGGTCCCAGTAGGTAGGTAGGTAGGTAGGAGATCAGGACTCAAACCCAGTCTATTTGATTCTACTATACATGCTCTTAACAATTAATTGGCTACAATTATATGATCCAAGCCAAGCACTGTATAGAACATTTGGTAGGGAAAAATAACATTCTCCTTCCTCAAGGTCTTAAAGTCAAGGTGGCTTCTATTTTATAAGTGTTACCAATTCTAAAAAGCACCAGGATGGAAATCTACACAACATGGATGACACAAGGAAGAAAATGTTCAGTCAACTACTTTGGCTTGGTTTTACCTCTGCCACTTTTGACCAAAGTTCTTTCAAACCTTGTCTTCCCCACCTCATGTCCCACACCAAGATGCTTCATCTCTGATATGTCTCTCCTGCATCTTGACATCTCACAAATTGAAATATTTGCTCCCATTTCCAGAAACCAGCATGGTTCTCAGGGACAACGGTTTCCAACAGGCCAGCACATGTAAGTCTGTGGTGGCAGGCCTTTGACACAAATCTTGGTGGATTTGGCCTTCTGTCTTGGTCTCAGCATCAAATGAATGAGGGAGGAGATGAACACATCAATAGCAAGGAAATGGTAGATAGGCAGCCTTCACCATTCTTTAAGGACTGACAAGTGTGATGTGGACCAAGTTTCAGCATAGGAAAGGACTCTCCTTGTAAAGTTCTCTCCTCCTCAAGTTCTCCTTTGTCTTAAAACCATATTGTTGCTCAGCCAAATATACTTCTGCCATAAACAGAAAAGAAGGAAACTTTCTTATTCCTGAAAGGGGGGTAGAACCCAGAAATGGAGAATTTGACTTAGAAGTAAGTTTTCATTTTCAATACCTGTAGAATTCCATAGACACAGCATGCTGAGCCTATGGGTTTTCATTTCCACCAGTGGCAGACCCTTTCCTACTAAGCCCTTGGTGGCCAGTGACAATTGCAAACAAGAACATTCCTAAAACACAACTTTCTATTGCAGACTGCTTTGCCCCCAGCTCTAGTCCAGCTGGTGATTGGACTCACAACTATAAAATGGATGTGACAGCAGGATAAGTTGAGGTTTGGGCTTCAGTGAGCTCTACTACTATCCAAGCTTTAATTACAGACTTGTCATTGTACCTCAGCCTGTAAAATATGCCTGTAGGGCAAATCAGTGTTCATAGTCCAGAGGACATAGAAAAGGATAGTGGTTAAAATGGGGGAAGTATCCTCTATTGCCTTGTAATCTCAAACAATTGGATCCGTAGAACATTGACAGTCAATAAACATGGAACCGCATGAAATCATTTTTATAGGCATTTTATGAGTATAATAACAAGGAGAAGGATTGCCTGTGACTGAGATGCAGTTTATGTAAATGAAAGTTTGGTTGGTTCTCTCTATATGCCCTCCTTTTGCATCCTTCACAGAAAAATGATTTAGCTATTTCTAGTTATATGTAAATATATATTTCTTTTGAGCCTTCTGAGGACAGTCACAATGAACTTGAAATCTTGGTTTTTTACTGATTTTATACTAATTAATGTGTGTTTTATTGCAATCCATTTATACTTAATGATGCATCCAGTAGCACTACAATCCGGAAGATGTAAATGATGTGATATTTTAATGGGTTTAGCTTTTTTTTTCCCTAACCTTGTATATGTCATGGGGTAAAAAAAAAGGAAATTATCAGCCTTGGTTCATTTTCTAGGTTAGGAAAGGGTGTTTTGCAACTTTCCTTCTTAATTGAAAGTTTGGTTTCTCCATGGTCCTACTTAATTCCTTGAAGCCTATTCAGACAGCCAGAGCAGCGTTTGAGTAAGTCATTACCACATGTGAATGCATTAGCTTGGAAATTGATTAATCCATCATGTGAATGTTTTCAACCACTCCAAGGCAAACAACAAAATTCTAATGAAAATCCATTGTACATGGTGAGGGACAACACCATTGACAAGGACCTTCAATCAATCCAAAGGCCTCCGTTAACCTTTCTTGGAGTTGGATTTGTTGTGCTATGTAGTTTAACAAGATAAAAGATGTGACTGGGTCAAATCAAGCAGGATATTACTTGTGTATCAGGGCAAAATTGGTCTGCAATGTTAGGTGGTTGGAAGTAAGGGAGCAAGCATTCAATGCAGCATCCAAAAACATTGCTTTCTTTGATGGATGCAAAAACAAATACTTCCCCCCGCCTCTTTTCACTCCCTCCTTTCTTCCCTCCCTCCTTTCCTTTTCAGTAACCAGGGCTATTAATACTTTCCTAAATTATATTTTGTATGGTTTATTAGAAAGAACACCTACACATATAAATCCTTTAGTGCCAATTTATAAGAGGGAATTTATTATTCTAAATTATTATCTACAATTTTATTGATAGAGTTTAAGGGATTTGGCCAAGATTGCAAACAACTAAAGGCTAAAGTGAAACTTAAACCTAATTTTACAACACATAATAATCACCTTAATTATGTATTATTATCCATCTTATAACAAAGGACATAGAGGGATTAAAAGAAAAAAAATCCTACCAAAGTTTATTCAACTACTAAGCACAAAACTAATATCTGAATCCCAACTCTGTCTGAGTGTAAAGAAGGAATGACTGTGCACTATGGCTTCTGAACAACATGTAATAACTAAAAGCTTATGGAATCCTGTGTAATGTTCAGGATGGAGAATAAGATCCTATTCTAGGACCAAGGTTCTGAGGCCCTGAAGTTCTTTCTTTCTTTCTTTCTTTTTTTTTTTTTTTTTTGGAGACAGGGTCTCACTCTGTCACCCAGGCTGGAGTGCAGTGGCACAACCTTAGCTCACTGCAACCTACACCCTACACCTCCAGGTCTTAAGCGATCGGCCTACCTCAGCCTCTTGAGCAGCTGGGACTATAGGTGCACGCCACCATGCCCAGCTAATTTTTGTATTTTTTGTAGAGACAGGGTTTAGCCATGTTGCCCAGGCTGGTCTCAAACTCCTGAGCTCAAGCAATCTGCCTGTCTGGGCCTCCAAAACTGCTGAGATTACAGGCATGAGCCACCGTGCTCGGCCTCTTTATTTTTTTTTTTTTTAAGAACTGAAAATACCCTACCAATTTCACATTTAATTTGAATTACAGCATGCAAGTTTATGCAATATAATGGCAGAAAAACAAATAAATATAAATTATGGGTCAGGTAGGACCCACCCTACCTCATAATTGAGTGTATCATTAAGGCAAAGTAGTACTGGTTCGTAAACAGATAAGCAGGACATAGGATGGAGTAAAAAGTCCAGAATTAAACCAAAATATGTATTAGAATTTTGCATTTGATAAAAATGAAATTATAAATCAGTGGAGAAAAAGTGATTATTTAGTAAACTATGTTAAGAAAATTGTAGTGATTTGGAGTAGGATATCTTGAACCTTACACCAAAATAAATTTCTAAAAAGCATACAATTACTAGAGAAAAATACATATACATATAAAATCACAATGTGTATAAGGCCTAAGTATGGCATAAAATACAGATTCTCTGTAAGTTTGATGAATTTAGCAACACAAAAACAAGCCTGCGCAGGGAAAAAAAAATATAAAGAATGCAAAAATAAAGAGATAAATGAAAAATCTGTAACATCAAAAGGAGAAACAAAAGGGCAATTTCCTTAATATGTAAAAATCATGGTAAATCAATAAGGAAAAAAGCCCTTTACTGTAAAACATAGGCAAAGAATGTAAAATTACTGTTCAAATAATAAAAATATAAATAGCTCTTAAAACATTGAAAAATACATTATTAACTCTGCCTATAAAAAAGGCAACTGAAAGTATAGTGGAATATCATTTTTCAGGTACCAGATAGGCAAAGATTCAATAGTTTGATAACATACTGTGTCAAAGAGAAAATTGATTAATAAACATTTCTATATTGCTGTAGGAATGTAAATTGATAGAATCTCTAGGGAAGGCAGGTTGACCGTTGTCCATTCTTCTATCCATCCTCCCCTTACACATTCTCTGTCATCTTTTGTGTATTGTTCTGTGTCCTAAGAGGCTAATCTCTCTAGACTTCTTTGCCTGTTGGTTTTTGGTTGGCTTCAGCAAATGGGAGGTTTTAGAGAGGTTGAGGTATCTGACTGACTCCTTGAAGCTTGCACATAATAGTCAATTCAGTACTATCATATATTGGTAGAGTTTAACTTTCATTTGGAGGAATGACTGGTCACTAGGGAGGGTTGACTTGGAAGCTTCGCCTGCCTTCAGCAAACCAGCTCTCATCTCAAATATGCATAGTCCCTTCAGCACAAGGAAGTCCCATAGCAAAGAAATACACTCAAACTCCTTTGTAGAAAACTTACTGGCCATGAATTATTCTCTCAAAATGCCTGTTTCTTCAGTGATATTCCAAAATATTTTCCAAACTTAGAAGGCATTCTCACTGATAGTTTTTTGTGTGCTGTTTTGGTTTTTTTAAGTATACTATTCTGTCAAACTTTTAATACCCTAGTAGCCCTCTACTACTGCAGTAATATTTAATACCCACCTAGACTGTCACACCTTGTGCCTGTGTTAATCTGACCCTGAGGATGCTATTGGCATCCCAGGAAGCCATCATAACTCTGTCTGAGGAAGGCTTCACAGAAGAAATGGCTACAAAACTAGGTTCTGAAAGATGTCAGAATTTGCCAGGAGAAGTCGGAGGAGAAATAGTCTTCAAAGAAGACTGTGTGGGAGAGCATGATAAGAAAAAAAAAAAAGCAGAATATGTTCAAGGATGACAAGGAATTCTGTGTGGTTGTAACTCAGAATAGAATGTGGAACACAGAGATGTGGTCAGACGGGTGAGAGGAGGTTGGGTTGAAAAAGGCCTTGTAAAATCATGTAAAGGAGATAAGCATCTCCCCAAGTATCTGCACTGAATGTGACTGCTTCAAGATGCTCTGTAGATACATTGTTCCTTGTCAAAATCTTGGAAAGTAGGGCGTCTTTTAACTCTCTTAGAGATCTTCAAAGCACAGTAGCATAGTATAAGCTCTGAGAAGTCCTGCAATGTAAAACCTTCTCAGCTTTTTTTAAATTCAGGATTCCAAGTTTTTATTTTTAGGGGGTCAAACTAGAAAGTCAGAAGTTTGCAGAGTATTCCAGCCAGGGCAGAGCCTCTTCAGCAACATGTTACTAGAGGCAGAACCTTAAGAAAAATGTTCAGTATTTATATAAGCAAAGTTCATATCTTTCTCAAAACCATAACAATGATAACTGGGACTCTGACATAAGAAAATGAATTTTTTAGTGCCTATTTTGTGGAACTGGAAGCATCCGAAAGAAGATCCAGAGAACCTGAAAAAGAGAAATGAAAATTAGATTATAATAAAATACATCCTTTATTTCTAAATGAGGAGAGTTTATATATAATTATAGTTTATTATACAAAACTGAGTTTAAGATAACTACCTAGTAAACTGCTTATTGATTTCCATTTGCAATGCTTCTTCCATTTGTTGCTTATTTTCTTCCACAGTAGGCCAGGCTGGGTTAGGGGGTAGTGGATAGGCTGGGGGGTGTCAATTGAGGACCCAGAAATTAGAGGAGGGGGTCTTCGGGGTTTTTTCTTCCTTTTTTTCTTATTTCTTTTCTTTCCTACCCCTGCAAGTCCCTCCAACACAGGCCATCTGTCCCTTCCTCCCTAGAGTTAAAAGCAACCTACTTCAGATTGAAATGGATAAAAAGATAAATCACCACCCCTCTGCTGAACACAGAAAGCTAAAAGGGAGAAAGAAATTGCATTTGCCTTTGCACTCAATATATCAAAGTAATTTATGTCAGAGCCACTCTGCCTGCTTTCATACATATTCGGTTTTAAATAAAATCAATCTCTCCAAACCTGTAATCGCTTTCTTTGTAAGACTCCAAAAAAGAAAAAAAAAAAAAAAAGTTGCTAAAATCTGGTTCCATTAGAGGCAAAGTTGATTTATTACCTTACAAAATCATTCATTCTGATGAGATGTAAGGTTAAGAGACATTCCTACGAAGATATTAAATGGTTAACAACCATTCAGGAGCTGGTTAAAGCTCACATTAAAAACAGGCAGGGAAGGGTTAATTGGACAGACTTTTAAACAGTAGGAGGAGAGGAGCCCCAGAAGGAGATGGGGTTGGAGCCAACTCTAGCACA
The DNA here is from genome assembly GCF_028885625.2 of Pongo pygmaeus. Classification (NCBI taxonomy): domain Eukaryota; kingdom Metazoa; phylum Chordata; class Mammalia; order Primates; family Hominidae; genus Pongo; species Pongo pygmaeus. Next base: position 147,090,377 of record NC_072380.2, read on the forward strand.
GTGGGAGCAACTGCTGAGACCAGGAAGGATTTCCTTTATGCTGAGAGTGTCATGAGGACCAATCGGGGGTCAGCTCTACCTCCTTCTGGGACTTCCCTACGGGAGAAAGAAGGGCAGCCACCATTTCTGAATGTTGACTGTAATAATGGCACATACTTGTATAGTAGTTACTCTCTGCCTGACACTGTTCTCTATCCCTAATGACTCTGTGAAGTTAGTGCTGTAATTTCCCCCAATTTACAGAACAGGAGACTGAGACATCAAGAGCTTAAGTAATTGCCCAGTGTCCTCACGTGGCTGTTAGATAGCAGATCTGGAACTCAGTCCCAGGTCATCTAGTGCAGGATTACCCATGCTTAGCCACTGTACTCTCTTGCCTCCTTTCTAATCTACTAGTTTCTGCATATAAGTCTCCATTTTCAGTCCCCACAGACACTGTGAGCAGTGTACCAGCATTCTCTTTTTAAGATGAGGAAACAGAGGCTCAGAAGGTTTGGAGTGTTTGTCTCTCTCAAAGCCTGAGTTCTTTCCTTAGCAGAGACTAGTGAAGTGCTGATCAGAAAGGGCAATGGCAACCAAGAAATTGCATCTCACCACCGAATGTTATCTACCACTAACTCTGACTACATACAGCATTTTGTTTTGTTTTGGTTTGGTTTGCTTTCTAGCTTGAGTCATGTATACCTTCTATAACGAGTTGACCATGAGTCAGCATTACTGAGAAAGAGAAATTCTAAAGTCAGATAGACATGGCTATGAAGAAATCCCAGCTTCACTACTAAGCAGCTGCAACTGATTATCTCTGGGCTGGTTACATTATCTCAGCTTCAGAGTTATCAATGAAATGGGAATGCTCATCCTTGCTCAGGGAGTTGCGGGATTAAATCGTGAATGTGAACTCAGAGCATAATGTTAGGCACCCTGAAAGCACTTGGTTGGTGAATGAGGACATGACAATTGTTCATTGCCTGTCTCACACTCTCCCAACTTCCTCCCAAGCCATACCCTGGTACAAACCTTATCAGGGAGAGACAGGGAAAGGTCATAATATAAAACGTGTGCCCAGGGTGGGAAAATGTAATGCAAGAAAACGAGACAAATCTCTGATGCTGAGTGTACTAGTCATTTTGCATTTTGGGGTGGAAAATTAGAGATGATTGAAGAAAACTCTAAATCCATCCCCTAGACAGGCATTGCTCATCTTCCTAGTACCTGGGGCTTCTGAAAACTGCATTGCCTCTCTGATTTCCAGATAGGATACATGGTCTAAAGGGAGGGTGATAATAAGAACAATTATTACCTACAAGTTAGCCAGGCAGGTGCCAGGAAGACACACTTAGAGTCCTGGTCCCTCTGTGAAATGAACTGAGACATAAGAAAAGGTACATCACCTGCTGGCTATGGGATCTTTGTTGTATACTCTCCAGCTGCAAAACCCTAATGTTTATTTCTGAACTGAAGATATCTAATACTAGATTCAACAGCTGAAGATTATTATAAACATGAAAAATAGCTTAGAAATTTCAATTAATTTCAACAAAGCTGTATTAGTCTTCTATGCCCTGACTATATGCTAAGCCCTTGAGAATTGAAGGAGAATAAAAATCATGATGATGGCTGTAGTGTATAGTACTATTGTTTAGAGAGGCATATAATGAGGCACTTAAGAGAAAATCTTGGAACTAGATCTTCTGGTTTCAAATCCACCTCCATCATATATTAATAGTTTAACATTACCCAAGTTGTTCTACTTTGATTTGCCTGTAAAAAAAGTGACAAATGGGCTTAAATAAGGCAATAAGTATAAAGTTGTTAGAACAACTCCTAGCATATAGAAAGTAAGATGTAGATGGTAGATATTTTTATCACTGAATTTAAAGCTGAATAGAATCTTAAACTGGCCCACTAATTTCACAGAATAGAATGCTGAGCTCCAGAAAAGCAATGGGAAAAATTAATTTCAACAGAATGAACAACTAAAATGTAAGACTTCAAAAATATTAGAAGATACAGAAAAAGGTCTTTGTGATCTTGGAATAGGAAATAATTTTTTAGACAAGAGACAAAAAAATTTAAAAGGAAGAAATTAACTTTTATTTAATAATATTTGTAATTAGAGAGTTAGTTTTGAGCCATGTGATATCAGCCTGACATCTAGCCCATCATGAAAGAAGGATAGAGATTTGAGTTCAACGTTTCAACCAATGATTCAATCATGCCTACATAATGAGACCCCAATAAAAACTCTGAACACTGAAGCACATGTGCGCTTCCCTTATTAACATAACTCTGGGCATGTTCTTACACATTAAGTGACACATCCTGACTCTATGGTGAGAAGACATGTAAGCTGCTAATTCAAGACTCTTCTAGATCTTGTCCTATGTACCTTTTCACTGGTCTTAATTTGTACTTTTTTTTTTTTTTTGCTATAATAAAACTGTAACCATACATAGAGTACTTTCTTGAGTGCTCTAAGTCATTCTAATAAATTATTGAATCTGAAGGAGTAAGGGGAACCCCAAAATTTGTAGTGAGTTGGTCAGAAGTATGGCTAGCCTGAGGTCCTTGAGCTTGCAGCTAGTGTGTGAATGAGCACAATTTTGAGGAGGACTGTGCTCCTCACCTGTGATGTCTGGCCTAACTCCAGGTATTAGTGTTAGAACTGCACTGCAGTAGCAATCAGGGAAATGGAAATGAAAAGAGTGAGAGATGATTTTATACCCAGTGTCTTGTCAATACTCAAAAAGCCTGGAAATAGCAACAATCAACAATGATGAAGGTAAACAGGAACTCTGATCTGGGCATGGAAATGAATGTTGGCATAAATTCTCTGGACAGGCTCTTACTTGAATTCCCACCAACTGAGACAAGGACTGATAAAATGAAAGGATAAGTTCCACAGCTTATGAATCCAAAAAATAAGAATTCTACCCAAGTCACTGAATTCCAAAACCAGTGTTCTTTCTCCCACAATTGACAGCCTTCCAAGGTTGATGAAATAAACATTTTTAGCAAAACCTTGAACTTACTATGCTTTTTATATTAGAGAACATTTCTTATCCATTAGTTTATTCTATTGTCATAACCCTTAAGAAAGGTAAACATGATAACATAAAAAGTTCATTAAATTAGAGGGTGATTCTGAAACGAACTTGAATCCAAACATGAACAGAAATGTTATGAAAGCAGAGCTTTTCCAAAGCACATCTCAGAAGATGATCAGATTAAAGTCATGGAATTGCTACTAGCCTCAGTTTTGTTACCTGTGAAATAGGAATAACTGTGTGCCATCTCATTCAAAGAGTTGTTGATATGACCATTACCTAAGTGCCAACTCCAACACCCACCTCAGTACCCATGTTCTTATTCATTTATGCATCCATTGCACCATTTTGAAATCCTGTGACAAGGCAATCAGCACCTGTGCTACATATCATGGCCCAAAGACTGCAAAGTCCACAGGAGCTCTTGGTCTAATAGGGAAAATAGGCTTATAAAATACCATGAAAACCATGCAAAGAGAGAACAGTGAAGAACAGACAGAGAAAGGGGATGCTCAGAAAAGAAAAGTCTGCCTTAAATGTCGGGAAGGGATTTAAAAAGCATGATGTAGGATAAGAAGTTCACCAGGAAGGGAAAGGGAAGGATGCATTTGAAGGTAGAAGCAAAGACATTGAAATGATCTTGGCTAACCCAGCACTTTGCATTCTTAAAAGACTAATGTCAATCAGTCCACTCCCCTTTATAGTTTTTCAATCAAATGGTTTGGAATATTCAGCTCCTCTTAATTATAACCAAGGACTAAGTTTATTAGTTTAAGTTTATAATTTTTATTTCTATCGTATACAAATACATTTAATTATGTATTATGTACATATATCTTTCGGTATAAATGGCCTGATTTTATAGATATGATCCTGTAGCCTCTTTCTTTTTCCCATTTGGCAATGTATCATGAGCATCTTTGCATCTTAATGCTCATTGTTCTACCTTATTCTTTTTAAAAGCCACATGGTCTTTCACTGATGCATACACAGTAATTTATTTAACCCATTTCCTTCCACTTTTTTTTGAGATGGAGTTTCACTCCTGTTGCCCAGACTACTGGAGTGCAATGGCACGATCTCAGCTCACCGCAACCTCTACCTCCTGGGTTCAAGTGATTCTCCTGCCTCAGTCTCCTGAGTAGCTGGGAATACAGGCATGTGCCACCATGCCTGGCTAATTTTGTATTTTTAGTAGACATGGGTTTTATCGATGTTGGTCAGGCTGGTCTCAAACTCCTGACCTCAGGTGATCCACCCACCTTGGCCTCCCAAAGTACTGGGATTACAGGTGTGAGCCACCATGCCCAGCCGCCTTCCACTTTTTATTGATGTGCATTTACAATTTAAAATTACAACCAAATGAAAATTCCCATAACATGTATTTTCATGCTTATGTAAGGCCCAGTGCTATCTCACAAACACATCAATTGCATTCCCATCTTAACCTTTTCAGTTGCTTTTCCCTATTCTTGGAAAGTTCTCCCAGAAAACTATGTGACTCACCCTCACCGAGACCTCAAACAAGTCTTTCCTGGCCTCGTTATCTACAGTAATATGTCTCCATCTCCATCTACCCCTTCACCTGCTGTGTTTTAAACACAGCAATCTTCTTACTAACATTATATATATTCTTGTTTATTGAATGCCTCCCTGACTAGTGCAGAAGGCTAAACAGAGGCTGGGACTTTATTTTATTAACATCTGTGCCCCCAATATCTAATATGATCTTGGCACATAGCAGTCAAAATTAATTTTTGACTAAACAAAAGAATGAATTTATGATCTGCGTAGAATTACTGGGTCAGTCATTATTAATGTTAACAGATATTGGCATGCTGCTGCTTCAAAAGGTTTATATTCTCACCAACAATGCCTGTTTTGCTTATTTCACCCATGCCAGAATTGGGTTATATCAATATGTTTGGTTTTGCTCATGTTTGGTTATTAATGGATTAGCAAGGTTATGCATTTTTTCTAACTTATTGGGAAATTGTATCTAGTGTTAAGTGCATAGTTCTGCATTCCCTATGCTCATTTTCCTATTGAGCTCTTTCTCATTTTCTTATTGATCTGTGAGTTTTCTTTCTACTACATGATTGTTAACTGTTTTGTATAATGAACATTCTAATCAACTTCCTGGGCTGCCTTATGCCAAAGAAAATGTGTATTGTTTTGTTATTTTGTTTTTTTCTTTTCTATTTCTTAAGTTCTAGGGTACATGTGCAGGATGTGCATGTTTGTTACATAGTTAAATGTGTGTCATGGTGGTTTGCTGCACCTGTCAATCCATCACCTAGGTAATAAGGTCAAGTCTTGGGTCTCTTCTCCTATAACCACTTGTAGTTTGGGACATATTACTATGATGGCCATTTATAGAATGGGAAAGTCCACAGAGCACAGTCAGAGGCTGTTCTGTATCCACTAGAAATGGCAAGGTTCTGAACTGACTGTGGCCTTGTGCATGGGAACTGGGCCCCACAACTCCACCTGCTTCAGCAGCTTGGAATCCTCAATCTCTGCCTCACTGGGTCAGCACAAGTGCCTCTTTCCACTTGAGCTCCATCCTCATGCTGTGTGGTAATAAACATGCCCCAGACAGAAAGCCGGCATGAATATTGGGCTTCTCTCAAGGATCTTTTGTCCCAAGAATGCTGTCCTGTTTATTGGTAATGTCATATATTTCATCCATTTGCATAGTTGTTTAGGATAAAATAGTAAGTTATGGCTGTAAATAGAAACCTGATTTTTAATATCTCTTTAAAAACTTTCCCCCCAAAATTAGATTTTACATGAAGTCCATTGCAAAAAGTAAAATCAATCAGAATTGTTCTGTTTGAATAGAATGTAAGAGGTGGTGCCTGAATATCCCTTTTAACATGAGGGCTCCTTGGACATAGTTTAAGACCACTTCTGCCGAAGAGAGGGAGCAAATGAAGGTGAGAGTGTGGATTATTTCCAGAAAGGCATGAGTGAATCAGTAGGGTCTAGACCAAGGATAAAAGAAAGAAAAAAATACATGTTTTAAATGTTTCAAGGGACTTATACTTAACTGACATTTGAAAGGAAAAAAGGAAGAAGAGAAAGGAAAGTCAAAAATGTATTAGGTTCGTGTAAAAGTAATTGTGGTTTTGGACTGTGACTTTTAAATCATTTAAACTAGGCTCAAACACATCTTTATCAATCAAAATAGGAGCCATTACAAACAACACATTTTTGCCAATGAGAAATAAGTTTGTTTATTCCTGTAGCATAAAAATCTGTGCTTCTGGACTCAATGAATTCTTGGAAAGCATTTTCTGCATCCTGCTGGTTGTGGAAGCATTTTCCCTGCAAAAAGTTGTTGGGATGCTTGAAGAATTGGTTGTCCATTGGCGAGAAGTCAGGAGAATATGGTGGATGAGGCAAAACTTCATAGTCCAATCTGTTCAACTTTAAAGTGTTGGTTGTGTGACATGCGGTTCGGCATTGTGGTGAAGAACTGGGCCCTTTCTGTAGACCAATGCTGGCTGTAGGCATTGTAGTTTTCAGGGCAGCTCATCAATTTGCTGAGCATACTTCTCAGATGTAATGGTTTTGCCAAGATTCAGAAAGCTATAGTGGATCAGACAGGCAGCAGACCACCAAACAGTGACTATGACCTTTTTTTGGTACAAGTTTGGCTTTGAGAAGTGTTTTGGAGCTGCTTCTGGGTCCAACCACTGAGCTGGTCATTGCCGGTTACTGTATAAAATCCACTTTTCATTGAACGTCACAATTCGATCGAGAAATGGTTCACTGTTGTGTAGAACAAGAGAACACTTCAAAACAATTTTTTCAAATTTTCAGTCAGCTTAAGAGGCACCCACTTATCCAGCTTTTTTACCTTTCCAATTTGCTTCCAATGCCGAATGACCACAGAATGGTCGACACTGAGTTCTTTGGAAACTTCTCCTGTAGATGTAAGAGGATCAGCTTTGGTGATTGCTCTCAATTGGTCATTGTCAACTTCCAATGGCTGGTTGCTATGCTCCTCATCTTCAAGGCTCTTGTCTCCTTTGCAAAACTTCTTGAACCACCGCTGCACTGTTTGCTCGTTAGCAGTTCCTGGGGCAAATGTGTTGTTGATGCTGCAAGTTGTCTCTGCTGCTTTATGACCCATCTTGAACTTAAATAAGAAAATCATTCAAATTTGTTTTTTGTCTAACATCATTTCCATAGTCTAAAATAAATATAAAATACATTGCAAGTAATAAATCATTGGCAAAAAAAAATAATGTGCATTAAAATGATGTATAACATAACCACATTTATTTTAAAACATATTCCAATATCAAATAGGAAATTTCAGCAATTCAAAAACCACAGTTACATTTGCACCAACCTAATATGTTGTATTTGGGGGAGGAGGGTGATGATGGTTTCTCATGGACTTTCTGAAGGTGGCATCACCATTACATCACTTTTAGCATTATTGTGAGCCAATGCAATTTCCTAAGTATTTTACTAAGTATCTTCCTAAGTGTTTTACTAAGATTGTCTCAATTCACTATCACAACTATTAGGTAGTCGTTTTTATTTATATTTGTCAGGGGAGAAAACTGAGTCCAGAAAGTCATGACAAGTAAAAGAAGTTGCCCAAGTACACAGCTGTTAGTGGGAAGATCAGCAGGGTGCCTGAGGCAAGATAGAATTTTAATAAATAAATGCCCCAGGAAAGGCACACTCCTCTCCCTCTCTGAGTAGCCCTCTCATCTTGTTTGCTTCTTATGTTCTTCGCTTCCCTCTTTTTTTATTTCTTCCAAGAAAAACTATGATGGACATGTCTTTAAAGAGACACAGGAAAGAAGGAAAAGATCTGTTTGGATCTGCCTGAAGGTAAATGCAAGTTTTTTAGCTTAATATTGGCTGCTAGGTTATCCTAAGGGGCATATATGCTCTGGGAATTTGAAGTGTGGACAGCCATCCATTGATTAACTCTCTAAGCACATGTAGTGAAGCACACACTATGTCAGGCACATAGCATTGTGCAGAATGGAGCATACCTCTGCCCTCAAGGGTAACTCATATGTTAGTCTCCTTTTCCTTTCCCCATCACACAGGATGTGATGTAGCTGGGGAGGGAAGACTTGAGAAATGACTTCATTGTATAACCACTGAGATCCTTATCTCCAGGTGGATTTTCCTCACTGCCTGGCTGTCCTACCTGCTGTACAAACAGAGTACCCACATTTCTCCAGTGAAATTGCACCTGACCCCAAGAGTGGTCTTAGTAGAGATTTTATATAAATGGGTATGGGTGGGCAGGTCAGTGAGGAAGGTTGATATGCATGGAAATTATATCCCTAAAACTGCACTGTCTATGACTATGATTGAATGTTAAAAGGAGGAGTAAATATTACCATTTGGGGTTCAAAAATGGAAGAAGTTATTTTCTAATGGATGGCTCAGAGAGGAAAGTTGACATGGAGAACTTCACATCTGGTCTGAGGTATATAAGTAAGTAAATACATCAGCAAATAAACAGTTAATAATTTGGCATAAGGAGAAAAGCACTCCAGGTTTGGGGCATGTTGTAAGCATGAAATGAGAAAAAGCAGACATTATCTAAGAAGGCAAAAAGGGTTTGAGGGCACCAAAGTCACACTTTGCTGCCTTTCTACTTTTTCCCTGGAAAAGGCCAGATCCCATGGAAATGTGAAAGCTACAGCAGCTCAGCCAATTCTATCTTCAGAGACTCAAATGATCCCTGGACAGCCATCCTCTTCTGCAGCTATGACCTGATTTTACAGCTCAGCAGGTCTCTTTGGCTGCTTTTTCTGTGATGTGGAGATTCTTCATCCTTAGGGACCATAAACAGAACTGTACGAATGCTATTTGTTCATGGAAGATTAAGAGACACAGACTCCCTGAAGTCTGAGAGAGTTTCACAGCAAAGCTTTGCCACTTTGCAATGAGAAACAAACATCTCATTCTCCAGAGGGAAAACAAGAGTAAGAGCCCACCTGCTCCCTGCTTCCTGTTGTTTCCTTTTCTCAGGGCTGGAGACATGACTCGCACATGGCCGGGTCAGCTCCACACTGGCCCCTAGGCCAGTCCTACAGCCGGAGACAGAATGCATTTAAGATACTGGTTTTCAATCCCAGCACTCAGCATAGCTCATTGTTGAGACTTCATGCCTGGCTCTGGTATCTGGACCTAAGTCTTGCTGTTTTGGTCTCAGTCCCTATTTGAGTAACAACATCACAGCAGCGCTCAATGCTTGGTGTCTAGAATTCCACTCTTGGGATCTAGAGTCCCATCACTGAACTAGACCTTAGTTCATGGAGTCCCCTACCTGTCAGGAGACCACTCTGATACAAGTCCAGCTTTCTTCCTGAAGATAGAGCTGTCATGATTCCTACCATTCACTGAGCATACTCTCAAGAGACACAGCTGAACATTTCACAAGCTAGCTAAATTTTAATTCTTACAGGAAGGGGAACATCACACTTCGGGGACTGTTGTGGGGTGGGGGGAGGGGGGAGGGATAGTATTGGGAGGTATACCTAATGCTAGATGACGAGTTGGTGGGTGCAGCGCACCAGCATGGCACATGTATACATATGTAACTTACCTGCACGTTGCGCACATGTACCATAGAGCCTAAAGTATAATAATAATAATAATAATAATAAAATAAAATAAATTCTCACAGTAGCCCCATGAGATAAGTACAATAACTGTCTTTACCTTGTATATTCAGTTAGAGACAAAACAAAATATGAAATTAAGATGGGAATAATTTTGGCCTTTTAGTTTTATTAAACTTTAATTGGAAGAAAATTTAATTTGGGGAGTTTTAATTCTTCATTAAAAATATAACAGAAGTTCATATAGCTTAAATTGGGTATATTTTATTTTGCTGGCCTTGTATTATTTGGAATATTTTGCTACCATTGTTTCTATTCCACATCTACTGGCCATCTCTGTCATTCAATGTACCTGGCATATATTGAGATGGAAAACAGAATCAGGAATGGTTTCTTTGTGCAGAGTGCATTGTGAGCTTAGGGTTAACTCACATAACATCCTGTCTTGACAGTTTGGTATTTCTCTTCCTCCAGGCTAGTTAGGCTCTGATAAAACCCAAGCAGGTTAGGCTCTGAAAATTTAGTTTTTCTTGTGGGCAGGCCCTGTTAAGATCAGAGGCGCAGCATGTATTTCAAAATGGCTGCTATTTCCTTCTTCTTGCCAGAAGCACAAGGGAACTTTTCTCCTCTCTTCACTGTGAGAACCTATTAGAGCCCCAAGAGGTAAAATTCATGAAAGTGCAGGGGCATCCAAAGATTGGGCCCCCATGATGGTTTTTTCTAACTATATTTTGTAGAGTGGTTTTCTGTTTACAGCAAAATTGAGCAGAAAGCAGAGCTCTCTCACATACTCCTGCCCCACACAGGTGCAGCCTGCCCCACTATCAACATCCCCCACCTGAGTGCAACATTGGTTACAACCACTCAACCTAGATTGACATATTATTATTACCCAAAGTCCATAGTTTATATGATGGTTCACTCTTGATGTTGTGCATTGTATGGATATTGACAAATGTATCCAGCATTACAGTATCAAATGGAGTAACTTCACTGGCCTAAAAATACTGTGCCCCATCAGTTCATCCCTCTCACCTCCCTAACCCCTGATAACCATGGATCTTTCTGCTACCATAGTTTTACCTTTTCAGGATGTCATATAATGGGAATCATACAGCCTTTTCAGATTCCTTCTTTCATCTAGCAAAATGAATTTAAGATTCCTTCATGTATTTTCATTGCTAAGACAGACCATCTCTTTTTAGCACTGAATAACATTCCACTGTTTGAATGTCCCATAGTTTATCCATTCACCTACTGAAGGGCATCTTAGTGGTTTCCCCAAGTTTTGGCAAATGTGGATAAAACTGCTATAAACATTCATGTGCAGGTGAAAGAAGGAATCTGAACAGGCTGTATGATTCCCATTATATGACATCCTGATAAAAGGAAAACTATGGTGATAGAAGGATCCGTGGTTATCAGGGTTTAGCGAGGTGAGAGGGATGGACTGTTTGATCATATGTTAAGAGTATGTTTAGTTTTACAAAAAAACTTCCCAGCTGTCTCCCCAAAGTGCCTGTGTCATTTCCATCCTCACCAACAGTGCGTGAGAGTTCCTATTGCTTCGGTTCTCACCAGCATTTGGTGTCAGTGTTCCAGATTTTGGCTATTCCAATAGATGTGTAGTGGTATCTCATTGTTTTAATTTGCATTTCTCTTATGACATATAATGTTGAGCATGTATTTGTCATCTGTGTATCTTCTTTGGTGAAGTGCCTGTTCATATTGGTCATTTTTAAATCAGGTTGTTCTATGTTTTATTGTTGAGTTTTAAGAGTTCTTTGTATATTTTGGATAAGAGTTCTTTCTCATATATGCATTTTGCAAATATTTTCTCCCAGTCTGTGGTTTATCTTCTCATTTTCTGGACCCCCTCTGGGTTTTGAACTCTCAGAAATATTCAAACTAAGTCTCCAATAATTCCTCAATTACAGATTAGGTTTTCCCAATTGGTTCCCATCGAGTTTTCTGCCCCTGGGATCCTGCTCTGGTAAGCTGACATTCTTTGTATCTAATCGTCAGCCTCTGCAATTTTCAAGGCAGTGGGTTTCCCTATCGCCTTGGTTCTCTGATGGATCTGAGAAGAGTTGTTGATTTTCAGTTTGTTCGGTTATGTCTTATTATGTGAACCTAAGAGATGACTTCCAAGCTCTTTACACGCTGGACTGGGAATCAAAAGTTTGCATGGTCTTACACTTGTTTATAATTTAAACAACTCTGCAAGTCAAGGAAAGCTGCTTGCATTATATCCTATTTATAAATTTGAAAACTGAGTTGAGAGAGACTAACTTGCTGGCCAATAGTAACACTGATAATTGTTATCCAAGATAGAACGGAAAATCAGGTTTTTTGGCTTCCAATTTGGGGTTCTTTGTACTGAAACTAGCTGCTTGGCATCTACCTGTTGTGTGACACTATGCAAGTCATCTGAGTTCTTTGGATCTTAGCTTTTGCATCTGTGAAATATTTAAAACTTTTAACAAACTTTGTAATATTGTAATATTATATTGTGCCTAAATAGTTTTTATATCCCCACAAGACTTCTCTCTCTGAGAAAGGAATGGCTTGTTATAAGGCAGGTCAGCTGTGTTCTCCTCAAATCTCCAGCTTTAATAATGTGGTTAGGCACCTTATAAAGGGAAGTCACTCTGTCTTGTGGACATGGAGAGGGAAGAGTGGGGGCAGTGAGGTGGGAGCAGGTGTGCAGCCCATTAACTGGGCTCAGCCCACATCTTAAAAAGCCATGATGTATGGCACTGCCTTACAGCCCTTGCTTTTTCTCTTTCTTTTTAATCATTAACCTTGCAAGCAGGAGCCTTCTTATTTTAATCTTCAAGGTTGCAGTAAGTCTTCCCATCTGTAACTGTTGGTTCCCAGATGGAAGCCAACAGAAGTTCTCTCTGCTGTCAGCTCAGCAACATGATGCCTTTGACAGATCTTTTTCTAAAAACAGAACTTGCTGTTTCCAAGGAGCAGTGGAAGGGATACTAGAAGGAAAATGCCAATTCCAGAGGGGTGTGAAGATCTCACTCAGAAGATCTCCTGGTGTGCCAGCTGTAGGGATTGAGGACAGGCTGATTTAAGAGTTCCAGAAAACCAGTGGTAGAGGAAGAGATCTGAATTTGAAGGAAGATTTGGGTTCAAATCCTGACTTTGCTTTCTCTGACCTGGGTGGAATCTTGGCAAGGACAACTTGTTTGTTCATGAGCTTCAATTCTCCCATCTACCAAATTGAGAAAATAACACCCAAGTCACAGGTCTTTGCCAATATTTGAAAAAGTGCAATATTTACAAGTGTGTCTTTCTCAATGCCCAGAACATGTTTCCTCCCTCCCTCCCTCCCTTTTCTATTCCTTCCGATCTTGTTCCTTAGACTATATCTGTGTTAGTCCGTTTTCATGCTGCTGATAAGGACATACCCAAGACTAGGGACGATACAAAAGAAAGAAGTTTATTGGACTTATTGTTCCACGTGGCTAGGAAGGCCTCACAATCATGGTGGGAGGTGAAAGGCCCATCTCACATGGCAGTGGAAAGGGAGAAAATGAGAGGCAAGTGAAACGGTTTCCCCTTATCAAACCATCAGATCTCATGAGACTTATTCATTACCACGAGAACAGCGCAGGAAAGACCTGCCCTCATAATTCAATCACCCACCACAACACATGGGAATTGTGGGAGTTACAATTCAAGATGGTATCTGGGTGGGGACACAACCAAACCATATCAGTATCCTTCTTCAGTGATCCTTTCAGGGCAAAAGCAAGATTGGAACCATCCATGAAAGGTCTTAGTGAGTTGCCTCCTCTGTTAGATGTACAGTTCGAGATCAAGGGTGAGAAAGGAGATTAGCAGTGTCTGTGATGACTCATCGTGACCACTTCAACATCAAGGTAATTTGCCAGACAGAGGCACAGGAGAGTGGAGTCCAGTTATGTATTTTTGGGCAAGTCTGAACCATATACTCAGTTTCTACATCCATGAAGAGACTAGTTACACATGCAATTCTTGAGAATCAAGAAAATTGACAAGTATGTTTTGTTATGTTTTGTTTGAGAAAACTGAACACACTATGCACACATGGTATTTTATAACTAACATCTATGGGTTGGCAACTCTTTGACCTAGAGCCAGGGAAAGTCAATGTACTAAGCCATTTAGAGTTAATCAGATAAATTGAGGCTCAAAAATTCAGTTCAAGTGACTTTACTGAATTATAAGAACTTTCATATACCTTATCTTTTATATAAGGGGCTGACCCAGTATCAAAAAACAATCAAGTGCCCGAATTTGTCTAGAAATCCAAATGATAGCCTATCTGAGAAATTCAGAATCTTGATTATTCCAAGACTATTCTGGTTTAATTTTTGTTATTTTCAAAAATGATGGCTTAAGTATCTGACTAGATGTATTTTTTTTCATTTTAACAACACTATTGTCATACCTAAAAGCTAGTAGCATTCCTTAATACCATCAAAGATAATTTTTTACATATTAGTTTTGTGCAAAACTAATTGTGTTTTTTTGCAATTACTTTTAATGGCAAAAACACAATTACTTTTGCACCAACCTTATATATATACACACACATATATATGTAGATATAGATAGATGTTCTAATTTATAACAGGATATAAATAATATCCACACGTTTCAATTGGTTGATACAGCTCTCAAGTCTTCTGAGTCTGTCTCCCATCTCCACTCCCACCTCCTACCATCGCTCTGACAATTTATTATTGAAGGAACCAGATCATTTATGCTGCCAAGGTTCTCATAGTTTGGATTTTGATGACTATACCCCCTGATGTCCATTAACATTTTCCTCTGTCCTCTGTATTTTCTGTAAACTGCTGAAGCTGAAAGCTTGATCAGATTCAAATTTCATGGTTTTGGCAAGGCTACTTCACAGGGGGCATTGTGTCCTGATATCATTGGGCACATAATTCTTGGTGGCCTCTTTTATGATATTTGTAGCCACCAAGTCTCAGTGCCTACATCCACTAGGTTTGAAAAATTGTGATAATCCTATTCTATCATTTGTTCTTCACCTATTAGCTGGAATAGTTTTATACAGAGAAACTTGCTCTCATCAACTATTTGGTATTAGATATACAGTCATGGAGGAAAGCCAGAATAATTGCTTGATTCTTTTTCTTTATCATTTTCAAGTGATACATTGATTCACTGGCATCTATCACCATGTAGTCAATTTAGGTTTTGTGTGTGTCATTGTCAACCATTGCATTTTTCCTTCCACTGACGTTTCTTACTGTTGCTCAAATCATGCCATCTTTGGCCAGTGGGAGCCACTGCAAGTGGGTCCTGTGTCCTTTAGACATCACCCTAGTAATTGGATTACTTCCTTGTTCCCTCATTTGAAATATGCTCAAGACTCATCTTGAACATTTCCAAAAATTTCTTTCCTTTTAGGAAGGAATGATATTTACAAACCACAATCTGGGAACTAAGGATACGCACACAGCCAGTGGAGAGGTAGGTGACTGCTTCAATGCCTTTCAGAGGACAAGGCTAGGAAATAATTCTGAAAATAAAACACATTATAAATACACACTGATGGTTTCATTTCAAATGCCAAGCTTCAGGGTTTTTACTTAAGCTTCTTAACATATATAATTATCTCTTTTCTTAAATACTAAAAATCTAGATATTCAAGACATTAGAAAAGATGGTATTGGAATATCATACAATTACTCATTTGTTTCATCATGTAATATGCAGACAACAGTCTTAGAGTAATATCAACAACATACCACAAATATTTGTGATTCATTTTCTGAATATCAAGCCATAGTAATTAATCATGTAGACTATCTTTTTTTTTTTTTTTTTTGAGACGGAGTCTGACTCTGTCACCCAGGCTGGAGGGCAGTGGCGTGATCTCAGCTCACAGCAAGCTCCACCTCCCGGGTTCACACCATTCTCCTGCCTCAGCCTGCTGAGTAGCTGGGACTACAGGCGCCCGCCACCACGCCTGGCTAATTTTTTTTTTTTTGTATTTTGTAGAGACGGGGTTTCACTGTGTTAGCCAGGATGGTCTCGATCTCCTGGCCTTGTGATCCTCCCACCTCGGCCTTCCAAAGTGCTGGGATTACAGGCGTGAGCCACTGACCCCAGCCTCAAGTAGACTATCTTATTTGCTTTCTTTCTCTTGCTCTTATACTCATATTGTCTGTTATTTAGCAAAAATTGAATTTCATTCTGCTGGTTACCTTTCAACTAATACTCTTATGATAAACTTTGTTATATAGTCAGTACTCCAAAAGGAGAAATATTCTGAAGATGAGTAATTAATACAGAAGAGTTGTCTGGCAAAGGGGAACTTAAATCAAGACACTACTACTTATTGGTGGAGTCTTCATTTAAACCCAAGTTTGCCTGACTTCAGAGTTCCTTTTCTTTGTTTTTTGTTTTGTTTTGTTTTGTTTTTACAATAACGCAAGGTGACCTGGAGAGATAATGCTTCATATGTTTCAGTCTTGGAAGTATTCTCAAAAGAAAAATATTTTTAGGATATTTTAAGATTCATATACTTTATCATCCAAACCACAACACTTTTAAGAGTAAAAGTGCATTCTAAAAGTCTGTATGTGTGTGTTTGTACATATATATCCATGTTTGGATAAGCTTGTGTGTGTGTATATATCACATATATGTATGCACACATCTAAATATACATAGGGAAAAAGAAACAGTATCATATTGGTAGACCTATGAAAGAGTTCTATACCAAAACTATTTTCTAAAACAAAATTTTTTTCTAACAATTTTAAGTAGCATAGATTCATACATTTTAAGAGAAATATTACAAATCTTTTTTATCTAAACATTAACACTAGTAGAATTCACAACTTTAATACAATGCATAGCCATATCTGATTTTAATATGGTATCACTGATATTTTCTGACAAATCTGTTTTTAGCAGTCATTTTTTTTTTTACATAAAAGTTACCTAAACCTTTTCCAAATATGCATTCTATGAATAATAAATTTGCAATTGTTAGTACCTAATAATTAACCTAGAGATCATAATAATTTTAATTGAGAAAACTTTCTTGCTCGAGGGAAAAAAAGTCCTCTTGTAAGCTCAGAGTAGATTCTACTAAATGAAGATTATTCTTCATTCTGTTTTATACTGAAATACATAAAAACATTGGCATATACGTTTTTACAAGTACAGCCATTTTGCCTCTATGCAGAGTGCTTTTATACAATATATATTTTATAAGACAAAATATGTCAAGTAAATTGTATTTTGATTTTGTTTGAATATTTTACTAAATGTAGAAGCTGCAAAATTATAGGCTTTTTCAATCTAATTCCAGTTTAGTATAAGATATCAATTATCTAGTTAAAAGTTGAAGTTAAATAAAAGGATTTTTCCCTAAATTGAACAATGTTAACATTTCAAAGTGAAATATTATATACCCTTTGAGCTCTTATCACTTAAATATTTTATTTCTTCCCCTGCCTTTGTAAGGATACATTTTAGTATCTTCCTGTTTGCAAGTTTTGTTTTTGGTAATAGCAATTTGCTTTTAACCCTCAAATTGCTTACTTTTTAAAGTATCTTGAATAAAGATTTCTAAGTCATTTTTGAACAAAATGGTACCACAATTTGGAGGACTTGTTCATAATAGAAGTTCTAAAGTGCTCTAAGACACTTAGGTTTCTTTACAAAGTAGTTCACATTTTCACAGGTTTTTAAACTGGGTCAATTTTAAGAAGCAATGAAGGAAAGCAGATAGATAGTAGGTAGGTAGGTAGATAGATAGATAGATAGATAATCTCCCTCACTTGTTTAAATAGCATTTTTAATTATGTAGCTTTGTGACCAAGATCAAGTATATTTCTGCCTCATGGTTGTTGTTTTTCTTAAATTTATTAACATTATTTGTACCACAGAACTGTTTTACAAAAATTTGTATTCATAATATTAACAGAAAATTTATATCTTCCATGTTAAATTTTCACTGAATTTATAATGGTATTCACAATAGTGTATGTTTCATCTTTGAAGAAATGAGTTTGCAAAGCCCTCCTTTGATTTCATGTTTGGATAAAAATATTAAATATCATTGAAATTACCTGACTTTCTATATAATTTTATCATCCCAGTGTTTGCAAAGTTCCTCTTTTGATGGTAGTAGCATATTAGCCACCATTTTGTCCCTTTTCAAACATTCACAAGAAAACATGACATCAAATATGAGTGAAAATAATTTCTAAAAATAGTTTGATCTAAATGAAAAGTCATGCTTTACAGAGCAAAGGTGCTCTCTGAAGCTGCATGTGTGTCTGTTATATATGCTGCCAATTTTCAGGCATGGTCTTAAAGTATAATCACTAACTTTGAAATAGATACTGAAGTTTCTTTGGCAGATCTGTATTTTCTGGAGTTAAGTGGTCAGTGATTTCATTATCAGCCTTGTGGTGGATGGCAAACTGACAAACTTTTTTTAATAAGGAACGTGTTTCTTATCAAGACTTTTTGGGGAAAAACAGAAGGTAGGATTAAATTTAAATGTCCTTGAACGTACCGTTTAGTTTGAGGAATAATTTCTGGAATTAAATGTTTTTTACAAAATAAATAACAAAGCTTAAACATAAAACACTAAAATTATGGTAGTTGCACACCATACAATAAATGACAGAACCAGTGGATCCAAGGCATCCAGCTCATTCCTCATGTTCTCTATGGAAGGACTGTGCAGCCTCTCCTCTACACAAATATCTTTTGTATTCCTCACTATTATTTATCCATGCCCCCCACTGATCTGCCCCCTGACAGACTGACAGCTTTGTGCATTTCACAGGCCATTGCCCACAGCACATTACATAGCTGGAAGGTACAACAGGTTCAAATATTTGTTCCCCCATCACCTATGACCAGAAGGAATCACAGGAGCGAGACCCTAATTGATTGTGTTAATTAAGTTGCACGTGCAGAGTCAAGGACAAGAAAAACAGATTATAGCTGGTTGACTTTCAGATTTGACAACATGTTAAGAGAGAACTTGGGTGCTTGATTTAGCAGCACATGTTCTCACTTTGGCAGCATAATACTAACATTAAAATGATACAGAGAAGTTTGGGTAGCTATTCTTATGTCAGAAAAACAGACTTCAAAGCAATAACAGTAAAAAGAAGACCAAAAAAAGCCATTATGTAATGATAAAAGGATTGATCCAAAAAGAAGATATTACAATCCTAAATATATATGCACCTAACTCTGGAGCTCCCAGATTCATAAAAAAAGTGCCACTAGACCTAAGAAAAGAGACAGACAACAATACAATAATAGTGGGGGACTTCAACACTCCACTGACAGCACTAGACAGATTATCAAGACAAACGGTCAACAAAGAAACACTGGTCTTAAACTGCACTCTAGAACAAATGGTGCTAGTAGATATTTATAAAACATTCTATCAAAGAACTGCAGAATAAACATTCTTCTCAGCAGCACATGGAATATTCTCCAAAATGAACCACAAAATAAGTCTCAATAAATTTTAAAAATGTAAAATAATCTCAAGTATCTTCTCAGACCACAGTGGAATAAAACTAGAAATCAACTCCTAAAGGAACCTTCAAAACTATACAAAACTATACAAATACATGATCCTGAACAATTTTTTGGGTTAACAATGAAATCAAGATGGAAATTGAAAAATTTTTCAAAATGAATAATAGTGACACAAGTTATCAAAACCTCTGAGATACAGCAAAAGTAGTGCTAAGAGGAAAGTTTATAGTGCTAAGTGTCTACATCACAAGGTATGAAAGATCACAAATTGACAACCTAACATCACACCCCAAGGAACTAGAGAAACAAGAAGAAACCAAACGCAAAGCTAGCAGAAGAAAAAAAAAAATAACAGGGCCGGGCACAGTGGCTCACGACTGTAATCCCAACACTTCCAGAGGCCGAGGCAGGCAGATCACAAGATCAGGAGATCGAGACCATCATGGCTAACACGGTGAAACCCCATCTCTACTAAAAATACAAAAAATTAGCCTGGCATGGTGGCAGGTGCCTGTAGTCCCAGCTACTTGGGAGGCTGAGGCAGGAGAATGGCATGAACCCGGGAGGCAGAGCTTGCAGTGAGCTGAGTTCATGCCACTGCACTCCAGCCTGGGCAACAGAGCAAGACTCTGTCTCTAAAAAAAAATAATAATAAAGATCAGAGCAGAGCTTAATGAAATTGAAACAAAAAAATACAAAAGGTCAATGAAATGAAAAGTTAGCTCTTTGAAAAGATTTTTAAAAAATGACAGACCATTAAGTAGATTAACCAAGAGAAGATTAAGCTCAATTAAAAATGAAAATAGAAATATTTCAATTGACACCACAGAAATACAAAAGAACATCTGAAACAGCTATGAACACAAACTAGAAAATCTAGAGGAAATGGAAACCTATATGAAATGGATAAATTCCTGGAAACATACAATCCTCCTAGCTTGAATCAGGAAGAAATAGAAATCCTGAACAGACCAATAACAAGTAGTGAGATTGAATCAGTAATAAAAAACAAATTTCCAAGAAGAAAAACCCAGGGTCAGACAGACTCACAACCAAATTCTAACAGACATTCAAAGAAGAACTGATACCAATCCTACTGAAATGATTCTAAAAGATTAAGAAAAAGGGAATCCTCCATAATTCATCCTATTAAACCAGTATCACCCTAATATCAAAGCCAAGAAAAAATGTAACAGAAAAAGAGGACTACAGACCACCAGGTGCAGTGGCTCACACCTGTAATCCCAACACTTTGGGAGGCCAAGGTGGGTAGATCACTTGAGCTCAGGAGTCCAAGACCAGCCTGGGCCACATAGGGAAACCCCATCTCTACCAAAAATGTTTTTAAATTTGCCAGGTTTGGTGGCATGCGCTGTAGTTCCAGCTACTTGGGAGACTGAGGTAGGAGGATTGCTTGAGCCTGAGAGGCAGAAGTTGCAGTGAACAAACCTGGGTGACACAGTAAGACCCTGTCTCGAAAAAAAAAAAAACTACAGACCAACATCTCTGATGAACACACATACAAAAATCATCAACAAAGTACTAACTAAATACAACTGCACATCAAAAAGATGTGTGGGTTTAATTCCAAGGATGCAGGGATCGTTTAACATATGCAAGTCATATGTTTTTCATATGTTAGGCATATGTGACTTACCACATAAACAGAATTAAAAATCATAAGATCATCTCAATAGATGCAGAAAAATCATTTGATAAAATCCAGCATACCTTTGTGATAAAACCCTCAATAAACTAGGCATAAAATGAATATACCTCAAAATAATAACAGCCATATTTGATAAACCCATAGCCAACATTATACTTAATGGGGAAAAGTTGAAAGCATTCCCCCTAAAAATTGGAACAAGACAAGGATGTCCACTTTCACCATTTAGATTCGACGTAGTACTGGAAGTCCTAGCTAGAGCAATCAGGTGAAATAAAGGGCAACCAAATAGGAAAAGAGAAAGTCAAACTGTCTCTGTTTGCCAGTGATATGATTATGTACCTAGAAAACCCTTAAGATTCCTCCAAAAGACTCCTACATTTGATAAATGAATTCAATAAAGCCTCTGGTTACAAAATCGATGTACACAAATTGGTAGCACTGCTATACACCAAGTGACCAAGCTGAGAATCAAATCAAGTACAACGGCTACAAAAAAATACATACATACAAACATAAGATATCTAGGAATATACCTAATCAAGGAGGTGAAATATCTCTACAAGAACTACAAAACACTACTGAAATAAATCATAGATGACACAAATGGAAAAATATCCCATGCTTGTGGATTGGATGAATCAATATTGTGAAAATCACCATATTGCCCAAAGCAATCTGTAGATTCACTGCAATTCCTATCAAAATACCAACATGATTTTTCACAAAATTAGAAAAAAGCAGTCTTAAAGTTCATATGGAACCAAAAAAAGGGCCTAAATAGTCAAAGCAATCTAAGTCAAAAGAAGAAATCTAGAGGTATCAACATCACCCTGCTTCAAGTTATACTATAAGACTATAGTAACCAAAACAGCGTGGTATTGGTATAAAAGTAGATACATAGACCAATTGCACAGAATAGAGAACGCAGAAATGAAGTCAAATACTTAGAACCAACTGATTTTTGACAAAGCATACAAAAACATAAATTGGGGAGGGGACACCCTATCTAATAAATGGTCCTGGGAAAACTGGATAGCCGCATGCAGAAGAATCAAGCTGGATCCCTACCTTTCACCGTATACAAAAATCAACTCAAGATGGATTAAAGACGTAAATCTAAGACCTGAAACTATAAAAATACTAGAATAAAACCTAGGAAAAACTCGTCTGTATTTTGGCCTAGGCAAAGAATTTAAACTAAAAAGTTCTACACAGGAGAAGAAATAAAGTAAACAGACAGCCCATACAATGGGAAAAAATATTTGCAAACTATGCATCCAACAAAGTACTAGTTTCCAGAATCTTCAAGGAATTCAAATGAATCAGCAAGAAAAAAATAATTCCATCCAAAAGTGGGCAAATGACATGGATAGACACTTCTCAAAAGAAGATATACAAATGGCCAACAAACATATGCAAAAATGCTCAATATCACTAATCATCAGGGAAGTATTAATTAACACCACAATGAGATACCACATCACCCCCTACAGAATGACCATTATTAAAAAGTCAGAAAACAATAGATGTTGGCATGAATGTGTTGAAAAGGGAACACTTAAGTACTGCTGGTGGCAATTTAAATTAGTACAACCTTTACGGAAAACAGTTTGGAGATTTCTCAAGGAACTAAAAGTAGATCTAACCTTTCAATCCAGCAATCCCACTACTGGGTATCTACCCAAAGAAAAAGAAGTCGTTATATCAAAAAGGCACCTGCACACATATGTTTATTATAGCACAATTCACAACTGCAAAGATATGGAACCAACCTAACTGCCCATCCAATGATGAGTGGATAAAGATCATACACACACACCATGGGATACTACTCAGCCACTAAAAAAAAATGAAATAATGTCTTTTGTAGCAACTTGGATGGAACTGGAGTTATTATTATACATGAAGTAACTGAGGAATGGGAAACCAAAAACCATATCTTCTCACTTATAAGTGGGAGCTAAGTTATGGGTATGGAAATGCATATGAAGTGGTATAATGGACACTGGACAGAAGAGGGGAGGGTGGGAGGGTGGGAGGGGGTGAGGGATAAAAACCTACAGATTGGGTATAATGTATGTACTTGGTGATGAATGCACTAAAATCTCAGACTTCACCGCTACACAATTCATCCATGTAACCAAAAAGCACCTGGACACCAAACATTAAAATTTAAAACAATTCAAGAAAAAAAGAGAGAACTTGGTCACTACACCCATGAGACTGTGGCAGAAACTAGAAATATGAAACAGAACTCTACCAAACCCATCCCACATTATTTTATTGAAACTATTATTAATAGTAATTTGTAAAATAAAAAATCCAGGACAAATGATGAATTAGATATTTGAAATGTTGAGACAACAGACATAATCCATGAAAGACTCAGGAAGTTAAAGGATTAGTACTCAAGCTCCATTACCCCTAGTCAAAACAAGTGTGTGTGTGTGTATACATTTTTTACATTTTATATTTAAGCCTCTAACAATTAATGGACTGCTGTGTTCCAATTTTGAGGCAGTATGTATGAGTGAAAGACTACTGCAGTAGGAGAAAGATGATCTGATGCTCGTACCAACTATTTACAAGCTGTATGACTTGGAACAACTTCCTAAATCTTTCTGAGCTTCAGTGTTCTTATAAAGAAATGTATTTAAAAAAAGACTCATAATATGTGTGAAATATTCATGAAAAAAGACAATGTGTTTAAAGGAGTCTTTCACCTGCAGGGAAGCTTTGATGGAGCAGGAGAGATCTTGCTTTTCCAGCTCAGCATGTATTCCCAGTCTCATCTCCCATCACCAACTCTGTGCATTTCCTATCCTTCGATAAAGGACACGTATTTGTCTTCAAACGTCATCTACTCTTTCACAAATTCAGGATGAAACACAGTTTCTCTTCTAGGTTGGGATGCCTTTATTCCCTATTGTTCACTGGAGGGAAGAGAATATTTCTTTCCTATTCCTTACGGGTAGAAAGAGTCTCCACTCAATCTTTTCTAGCTATTACAGGACTTAATCTAATTGGTCAACACTGGAGATGTTTACTAGGCTGTGTTAACTAGGAGGCATAATTATTGAAGATAGGCCTACTCATGCATTCTCTCTCTCACAATTTCTACATAAATGTGGTAAGCAGACCTTGGCAGGCCCTAGTATCTCAGGGCAGACGGCTGCCTTCTTTCCTCCCTCTTCCAGCTTTCATGTAGTTAGGTGGATAATTAAACCCAAGAGTCCACATGAATATGATCAGTCTCTCATTCTCCACAAATAACCTAAGCATGCCAAGAATCAAATCTGGTGGTAAGGGCAGTGAGGATAGAGAGGAGGGCAGAATGAGCAGCACTGGCATTGCTTTGAGCCTTAGTTTCATGCTCTAACTCAACCTTTAGGAGCAAGCTCCATGTTAAGGTATTGCACAATGGGTAGCTCTTAAAAAAGTTCTATTCTTGTTCCTTGTATGTTCCTCTCTCAGAGATGCAAAGGAAACTACTGGGATGATTGACAGAGTGGGATGATTGACAGGGTGGGATTCAGTCACTCCTGGGCCCTGTGTCTGTAACACCATCACCCTTTACCTCCAGTGTAACCCTTCCAGCCTGCACTCAAATGCCAATCCCATGAGCCCTCACTCAACCCCTATTCAGAATTCCCTGCTCCCAGCTAGCCTCCCACAGCACTTTGCTCACACCTCCAGTACAGCCTACATTTTATTCCCCAATGTTCCACTGATTTGTGCATGTCTGCCTCCCCTTTCATACTTGAAATTCTCCAAAAAATTTCTATTCTATATACATCCTCCTCAGCTCCCACAGCTATGTCTGGGAAACAATAAGTCCTCAATAATTGTGTTGAAGGAGTATTAATTTAACATTACTTAAATGCTATCTGCATTTATTCTCCACAGGGGAATTTATATCTGCCATCTTCATAGTTTATCTCTTGAGAGAAAGCTGAAAGAAAAGGCCCCTGAAACCCTTTCAGAATTACTGAGCTAACTTAGAAAACCCTGAAATCACTGTAGCATTTCTTTTCCATTTTCCCTGAGAAACTTTCTTAACTTCTTCTGTGGGCTTTATTCAGGCTTTTAAAGCTTATGTGCTTCTACTAGGGCCAAATATCTTTCTAGAAGTTTCATAATATCAAGTTCCCCTGCCTGGTAAACAGTCCTCAAAGCATTTGTAGTTGGAGTTCCCATTGAGCTGAGTGGCCAAAAGTTCGTGTGTTAACCCTAGCTTGCCTGGGACCTGTGGCTGACTAAGCACATTAATCTGGGGCCTCTGCTTTCCCCCTAACCTGCTGCAGTTTGAGGTTTCTTCGCTTATTGTCAAGGAACAGCTACCTCCTCAGACCAGTGTCAGCACTGTTTCCAGGACTTTACATGCAATAAAACACAGCCACCCTCTGAAGTAAGAGCCGTTAACTATCCACATATGGCTGACAGGGAAACTGAGGCCTTGACTTCTTTCACGGCCCCTCCAAGGCCGCACAGCTGCAAATGGCAGGAGGAGATTCCAATTTTAAGGCCCCGCTGTGTCTCAATCAGGAGAACACGGACTCTAGGGTCAGACAAAATGGGTCCTATCTGCGTAACCTTTATAAGTCATGAATGTTGCAAACTCAGGAATGCAAGAAATGTAACCTTAATTTTTTTATCTCTTTAATTTTTTAATGGGAGCATAATTTATAGTCAATTAAATACTCAGATCTTAAGTGTACAGTTTGATAAGTTTTGATCAGTACTGGCACCCATGTAATGTACACCCCCTTCAAGATATAGAACGTATTTATCATGCCCAGAAAGTTATTTGAAACCCATCCCAGCCAGTTCCCATCCCTCCAGGAAGTTATTTTGTTTTCTGTCATCATAGGTTAATTATTTGTTATTTTTAACTTGACCTAATTTCTTCAAACTCCCATTCCATGTAGTATCAGAAATGTCATCTCAGCCCATCGTCAGGGCTCTTCCCACTCTGTTTACCTGGGGTTCTCTATAACATTTAGATCAGGTTGGGATACATGGCTCACATTTTGTGAGATGGTGGGAGGTGTTCTCAGTTGCTGCCTATACATCTGATCTCTGCAGAACGATCATTGCCCTGCCTGGTTCTTAGCTACTGGCCCATGAAGGATGCTGCTCTATTTCCTTATCTCCAGCATCAAGGCCTCTTGAGCCTGGACCCTTTCTCAGCTACACCCATGCCTCTTTGAGTACAAAAGACCATTTACAGCCTTATAGCCACAGTTCTGCCCCACACCACTGAGTGGAGGATTCCCTGAGGCTCTCAAAGGCCCCCTCTTCCTAGACCCACCACAAAGCCACACCTTCTCTGACATATTGTCACCTCTCCAGGCACAACTGGGAAAAGTCACCTCTTTCCTTGGATCTCACAAAGCAAAGAGGGTTTATCCACCATCCTTCTTGCTTGGTCTACACAGAGTAGAGCAATATAGAGCAAAAGGCTACTATTTTCCAAGGGAGCCCCAATACTTACTCTCTTCTTCCCTTTAATATCCTAACTCCTGAGAAATCTTTTGGAGTCTCAAGATTATACACATCAGACATCTCAGTGTATTTTTGTTGTTCCTCCGGAATCACCCCTTCCCTGAGGTAAGAGATGGGCAAGGTGTCCCTGTAGCAAGGAGGAAGAATTTCAGTGTAGCAGAAAATCCAAAGAAAGAAAAGAACCACATAAGTTAACAGATTGAAATATCATCCCAGTGCAGAGAAAAAGAGTGGTGTAATAAGAACATAGGGCTGTTGCATTAGTGAGGTGATTCCTGCAAAACATTGATGTAGTTAGCACTTAACAGATTGGCATTATTATTATATCTAGATATGGAGAGTGTTATCAGGTTGAACTTGAACCAAAAATCTTTACTTTTTGCTATCTGGATGTCATCTACAGGTGGGACTGCCATGAGCTGACAATGGCACCTGGAAGGATATTATGAAACACTGGACTGACAGGAAGTTTGGAAAGCCCTGAGTAGCTGAGATGGAGGAAGAGAGTGAAGGTAGTGGCAAATAAATGTGAAGTATGGCTTGGGTCTTGCCGACAATTGCAGTCACAGCCAGTGAAAATAGAGGAACATACAAGCATACAAGTTAAGCGGGCAAGCGATAGTTATATACCTAGTTCCCCGGACCCAGAGTTGTGCCAGAATCTTTTTGAAAACTGAGCAGCTAATGTATTTCCAACTACATGGTCATATCTCTCCATGCCGTATATGCTATTAAATTAAGTTTAGCCCAAAGCTACCTCCTTACTTATTTTAAGTCTGGCCTAAAGGTTTCTCTGTACCTAGTGAACTGTAGCCTAACTGGATGTGTAAATAGACTGTAACCTACTTTTGTACCAGTCATTAAGTTTTGGCCAATCAAAGGCAGCCAACTGTTCAAACCAGGTTCCAATAAAATAAACATTCAGCTATAACCAATTTGGCTGTTTCTGTACCTTATTTCTATTTTCTGTATGCCATTTTCCTTTTTCTGCCCATATATCTTCAACCACACAGTAGCAGTGGAACCTCTCTGAACCTATTCTGGTTTGGGGGCTGCCTGATTCACAAATCATTCTTTGCTCAGTTAAACTCTGTTAAATTTAGTGTGTCTAAGGTTTTAACAACGCTATGGTGGAAGAATCCAAGCCAGGCAGCTCTGGATGTGAGCTCAGCAGCCCAGCATGGTTGACTAGCTCTAGAGTCAGACTCTCTGGCTCTGCCACAGAAGAGTTATGTAACCTGGGCAACTTACTTAGCTGCTCTTTCCCTCCAATTCTTACTCAACAAAATGGGAAAAATGGGTAGGGGTACAAAGGAGATGTCTTTCTCTTCACCTCTGGTTTCCAAGAAAGAGATTGTCACTAAACACTCCTGGCTACTTGGCCCCATCATCTCCCCCAGGCAGAGATGGATTGAGTTACCTAGTTGGTGAATGGCAGCTGTTGATACACATTTTTGGTGTGTGGGTGGAGCTTATTTATCAAAGTCCAAAGCACAGAAGTTTCTCTCTTTGGCCCCTACCTCACCTGGATAAGTGAAAGGGCATCATCATGCATATGTCTGCTCTGTAGACCCCAATATCCATTGAATGGGCTTTTCCAAGGTCTAATTTGCATACAAGAGCATTAGAAAGTACAACATTACCACTTGTCTAAGCCTTGTTCTCTAATTCGGTTTTCATCAATATCTTAGCTGATCCATTTACTTCTGTCTGCCTCGCTGCTTTATATACTCATTGGTCCCCTCAAACTCCAGCAATAATGATGCTTCCCATATACAATGTTGGGGATGATGACTGAGATAATAAAGGTGTAAAGTGTCTGGAACATGTTACATGCTCAATAAATGTTTGCTATTGCAGTTATTAATGGATACTTTACTTCTACAAGTCACATAACCTATTCTCTAAGCTTTCTCGTTTTAAAAATGTCATTAATAATTGCATGGCTTAAATAAGAAAATGCATATAGGTTACTTGGCACATGGGTTGGCACTCAATAAACAGTGCCTCTCCCCAATTCCAGTTGAAATGTGTTAGAAGAGCATTTTGACTCTGTTCCATGGCACACCAACAAACAATAAAATAATGTTTTACAAATCCCACTACTACAGAATGGGTTTCCCAAATTGTATATAACATGTGTTCCCATGCAAGATAATTGATGTGCTATATAACTCTCCCTCAAGGCCCTTATCAAATGTTCTCTCCTCCAAAAAGACTTTTGCAGATTGCCCAAAGTCCTATAGAACCTGTCTGCTCCCATCTTACCTCATATATAAGAGAGATTTGTTTGAATATTTACCCCAGAAGTGGCATGCAATTTGAAGACAGAAGATCCAGCCTTCCAAACTGGACCTGTCACTTACAGAATATGTCATTTAATGCCTCAGTTGGTTTATATATAAAATGGGTGTTGATAATGAGATGCATCTCATAGCATTGCACTGAGAAGTAAGCAAGAGAATACTCATGAAAGTGCTTCAAAAACAGGAATGCACTATAAAAAGGTCTCTGCATGTAAGAATATTATGTTAAGGGTTAATGAGAAGTACCACCTTGTTTGTGGGCACACTAGTTAAAAAGAACACAAATCTCAAGGGAATTGATGTCATCTGTGTCTGTTGTGAAATACACAATGAACTGTCTTCTGACGGAGTCAAATTACAAAACATCAGAAGTTTTAAGTGCTTCCATTTATGGATTTTGTGGCTCTTGGGATATTGTTGCTATTATTATTATTATTATCATCATTATCGTCATCATCATCATCATCAACTCCTACCAGACTCACAAATTATGCTAGAGCAGAGGGAAGGTAGACACTATTTAGAACATAAACTGACAGAAGCTGCTTTTTCCCTCCAAGGGAGTGGCATAATTCAGGGGAATATAAGGCACAATTATTTATGAATCATCTTGATGTGTCCTTTTGTAGGAGAAAAGTGAGGCCCCTGGGCTGAGCCCAGATGAGAAAGGGGAGGCAAAGAGAGAGAGGACTTGCTCAAAATCCTAAGGGGAAATAAATTTTGAATTACAAAGGGGCAAAAGCAGAGAAAAAGAGTTTGGAGCCTCATAAATTAAGAAATGGAGGGAAATGAATGGCATTTGGGAGAGAGAAGAAGAGAAAAAATGAGAAAGAGATGAAGAAAAGTGGAGAGTGTGATAGAATCAGAGACCCAAACAACATGGCAGGGAGGGGTGGAATCTACCTTTTGGATTGGAAAACAGTGATTCCCATCACTCCTGTGCAAAAATGAAGTGAGAGGGGAGCATAGATTTGGAATCCCCCAAAGACTCCTAACTCCAGGATCTCAGAAATCTTGTGGAAGGGACATACTACATGGGGACTCAGATAATTGTATTTAAATTTTAAAAATATTCCCAGAAGATAACATAAGCCTCTGGGAGGTGGATTCCTGAGCTACACTGTATTGATTTCCATTACTTTTCAAACATGAAATAGGAAGCACAGAAATCACCAGATGCAACCACCCCAATCTGGCAATGAAGAAATGGAGAAAGACCCAGAGGCACTGGGCAACCTGGTTTCCAGGGCAACCTGGCAACCAATTCATTACTGCTGGCTTACTGAACCAGGTACATTTGATAAGGAACAGTAACAAGGTTATGTTTCTTTGTGTTTTGTTGTTTTTACTGTTTTGGCACTATCTCAGTCTGTTCTGTTGCATCTCCCTGGTCTTCCCCTTAACAGCATCTCAAGCAGATACTAAAGATGTTTAGTCATTTTCACCTATAAGAACAGTTCCATGTTCAGGTATCAGAAAATCTAATCCTGCTATATCAACCCTTTCATCTCAGTGCTCTTTGGAAGCTCCCCCTCTCCTATTTCTCAGCTCTGGAACCAGAGGGGAACAGGGGTGGGGGACATGCCTGGTTCCACCTCCTTCCTTGCTCCATATCTCCCTCCACTACACCTGCTCCTTTGGGCTCCTCCAGTGTCCAGACAAGAGAAGAGTGAAAGATAAGAGAAAATATGCAGAAGGTGTTTTTACTTAGCTTAAGTATTTGAAGCCCTCTCTGGACTATCAAATGCCCTGTGATGGCAGGCATGCAAGACTAGCTCTTTCCTGTGGGGGTCTTTGTGGGGCTTTGAACATCCTCAGCCCACATCACAGAGCAAGTTCCCCAGGCACTGAGTCAACTCCTACTTATGGTTCCTCATCATCAGCTTAGACTGTGGGACCACACCTCCCTCCTCTCTCTGGCACGTGTGCATGCACACACACACACACAAATAAAACAATTGCCATGTCCTGTGTTTCTCATAATTGTCTTCAAAGATGGCTTCGCAATGGCTCTCCAGCCTTTTCTGCAAAGCAGGGTTGATGTTCACTGGATCTGTGTGGACATTCATGGTGAAACTGTGGAGACAAGTCTCAGACTGCATGGGGCACCTGTCATCCATGGTGATCTTGGCCAATTTGCCTCTCAGTCTCCTAGTTTCTTTGTTGATGAAATGGGCATGATAATAATAGTACCCATCACAGAGGGTGTTTTAAGGATTAAGTGAGGAAATATATGCAAAGCTCTAACAGCAGTTTCTCATCCATAATTATAAATATTGGCTATTATTTTTCTTATTGTCCCCAGCTATGGATCCTCAGCCAAAACTCTGAAGCAGCAGGAAATAACCCATTCAATACCATGTTTCATTCAGATGCCCCCCAGTTCAATCACCTCATCTTCCAATGAGGAAACAGAGACCCAGAGGCACTGTGAAACAAATCCAACCGTGACTGGTGTTTCCCTTTCTCAGTGTCCACAACATTCATTACCGAAAATACATATTCCATTTGGTTTAGCATTTGGAATTCCATTTGGTTTAGCATTTGATTATAGAGTGTCTAATCCTTTTCTCTACAATAGCATGATGAAGAAGAGTTTTCCCATTTCCTAAGAATTAAAGCTTAGAGTCGAGAACAAGGAAGCACTAATTACCCCCACATTCTAAGGAGGGCTGTAAGCAATTAGGCCTGGACTTCTCTCCCAGGTATTACTAAGAAGTATAAGAATCTTCCCTATAAGAGCCTTCAAGCATCCCACCCCTTCTTATCATGGTATAAAAGAGAGGAAGAAAGAAAGGGCAGGAATAATTGGCCTTGCAGATGCAGTTACTAGATAAAATACAAAGCACACAGTTAAATTTAAATTTCAGATCAACAGGAATAACTTTTCTTACTATAAATATGTCCCAAATACTGCATAGGACATAATTATACTAAAAACTTATTACTTGATTATTGGAAATTTCCATTCACCTGGTTGTCCTATATTTTTATTTGCTAAATCTGGCAACCTTAGTAGGAAGAGCAGTGTTTGTGATAAGAGTGAACTCTGTCCCCTCTGAGATGGCCAGAATAACACTGAGCACCCCTCAGAGGACACCATCTGCACTCCTCAGAGGCCACTATCTTTGAGAAAATTGCCAAGAACAGGTCAAACCACACCAAACCAGAGAGTATCAAGGAATGTCTCTTTACTGTTATCACATGGTCAGTTGCAAAATAGAGTCCCTGCCTTCTCTAGCTCCAGAGAAGCTGGACTAAGATAAGGAGGAGGAAGGAGATTTGTGTGTGTCTCATTTGGGGACAAAGCAGATTATGATCATCTCACACCCCTCTCTCTCTCTCTCAATTCCAAAGTGGAGGAGAAATGAAAGTGCAGTTCTCATGATCACACATCTCTTCCCATTTCAGGTCACTCAACACGAAGTTTAAAAATATACTTCAGATTAAAGCTTTAACCTGGAGCACACTTTTAATAATTAAAAAGGGAATGTATTAGTCTGTTTTCACACTGCTAATAAAGACATACACAAGACTGGGTAATTTATAAAGGAAAGAAGCTTAATTGACTCACAGTTCCACACGGCTGGGGAGGCCTCATAATTATGGCAGAAGACAAAGGAGAAGAAAAGGCTCGATTTACATGGCAGCAGGCAAGAGAGCATGTGTGGGTGAACTGCTCTTTATAAAACCATCAGATCTCATGGGACTTATTCATTACCATGAGAGCAGTATGGGGAAAACTGCTCCCATGATTCAATTATCTCCACCTGGCACTACCCTTGACATGAGGGCATTATTACAATTCAAGGTGAGATTTGGGTGGTGACACAGCCAAACCATATCAAGGACAGAACTTCTGCTTTCAGAAAGATGAAGTAGATGTATTCTATCCTATTCTTCCCTAAGTACAAACAGAAATCCTGGATATGGCATATAAAAAAAACAAAGAAGACTAAAGGGTGAAGAGAGGAAGGCAGACAAGCTAGGAGCCTCAGGACCTGAGAATGATGCCATGATGAGTTCTCTATTTTGTGTTTGTTTCTTTGTTTGGTTGGTTGGTTAGTTTTGCCTCATATATCTCAGACTGTATACTGGTGAAGCCAGCAACTCAGAAATACCACTGACTCGGGCAAAAAAAAAAAATGCCACAAGGAAAGCTTGCTCTTTCTAGCCAAATGATACAAAAATGGGCAGCCTGGCAAGGTAGAAGGCTTTCAGACAATAATTTCTCCACTCTAGCCAAACACCACTTTGCTGGTAACCCCACCAGCAAAAGAAGGTAAAGTGGAGAACATAGACCTCACCTTGCTGGGCTATAACAAGATGCCCAACTCCCTTGCTGGAGTACATTCAGAGATGGTTGAGTCAGGAATCAAGCCTTTCATCACCACTCAGCAATAAGGAGGCCTCTGTCCATTCTCCCTCACCTCCTCTCTCCTCCTCTGAGGTATCAGTGGGGTCCACATGGGGTGGCTGGACTTCCACCCCCACTAGATAGTAACAAGAAGCTTCTCCCCCTGTCTACCATCATGGTGTCAGAGAAGGTCTCATGAGATGGGAGAACTTTAATACTGCTCATGGGTGCTGAGGCAAGCACTCCACTGAGAGAGTCAGGGGAGGCCATCTGGGGAGTGGTAAGAAAGTTCCCTGATGGGAGACAGACCTCCCACACCCACCCAGCAGTTACAAAGAGCACTTTCCACCCACAAATGTCAAGGAGTCTGAACGGAGAAGTTGTAATTCAACCCCACCTGGAAGTAATTAGGTGGTTCCACACTTAACCCATCAGACTAGTTTCAGGATGTGCCTGCTAAAATAGAAGCAATAAATAACATCCGTATAAGAGTCATAACATAATACCCAAATTGTCCTGGTTTCAACTGAAAATGACTCATCATACCAAGAATGAAGAAGATCTCAAACTGGGCAGAAAAACAGAGATGAACACTGAGATGACAATGATGTTAGGATTATCTGACAAGAACCATTATAATGAGCAATTATGAACACACTTGAAACAAATGTTAAAATGGAAAGCTTTAGCATATAATAAAAAGCTTCAGCACACAAACAGAAGACATAAAGAGGAACCAAACAGAAATATTAGAACTGATAAATAAGGGATAAAGGAAGTTCTCTAAGCAGAAATAAAATGATAAAAGAAGGAACATTGGAAGATTGGGAAGAAAGAACAGAGGAAAACTACGAGCAAATACAACAGACTGTCTTTCTCGAGTTGTCTCAATTACATTTGATGATTTAAGCAAAAATTATAACACTGTCTGATGTGGTTCTCAGTTTATATGGATTATAGCATAAGTGAAGGAAGGTAAAGAGACATACAGGGAGGTAATATCTTTCTGCACTTCATTTAAACTACTGAAGTGTTCATACCAGTAGGTTGTGACAAATTGTATATATGCAGTGTTATACCTAGAACAACCACTGAAGACAGCTAATAAAATATATAGATATTCACAATAGCAAAGACATGGAATCAACCTACATGTCCATTGATGGTAGACTGGATAAAGAAAATGTGATACATATATACCATGGAATACTATGCAGCCATAAAAATGAGATCTTCTCCTTTGCAGGGACATGGATAGAGCTGGTGGCTATTATGCTTAGGAAACGAAAACAAGAACAGAAAACCAAATACTGCATGTTCTCACTTATAAGTGGGAGCTAAATGATGAGAACATATGGATACATAGGAGGGAACAACACTGGGGTCTTTTGGAGGGGGGAGGGTGGGAGAAAGGAGAGGATCAGAAAAAAAAAAACAACTAATGGTACTAGGCTTAATACCTGGGTGATAAAGCAATCTGTTCAACAAACCCCATGAAACAAGTTTACCTATGTAACAAACCTGCACTTGTACCCCTGAGCTTAAAATAACAGTTAAAAATAAATGAATAAATCTATTTCAGTTAAAAAATAGATAAATAAAAATGGAATTACCAAAAACAATCAAGTAACTCATATAGATAGGCATAAAAAAAGAAAACAGAGAAGCAAAAAACAGAACAAATGGAGCACGGGGAGCAGACTTAAGCCTTAACATATTAATGATTACATAAAATGTAAAATGTTGAATTACACCAATTAATACATAAAAACTGGAAGAGTAGATAAGAAAAAACATGACCAAACTTACTCTGTCTACAAGAAATCATTTCAAATGTAATGATATACATAGGTTGAAAGTAACAAAATGGAAAAAGGTATAATACAGAAACTATATTAGTCTGTTCTCACACTTCTATGAAGAAATACCTGAGACAGGGTAATTTATAAGAAAAGAGGTTTAAGTGACTCACAGTTCCACATGGCTAGGGAAGACTCAGGAAACTTACAATCATGGTGGAAGGCACCTCTCCACAAGGTGGCAGGAGAGAGAATGTGTGCTGAGTGAATGGGGAAGCCCCTTATAAAACCATCAGATCTCATGAGAACTCACTCACTATCATGAGAACAGCATGGGGAAACCACCCCCACGATTTAATTATCTCCACTGGGTCCTGCCCTTGACATGTGGGGATTATTACGATCAAAGGTGAGTTTTGGGTGGGGACACAGAGCCAAACCATATCATTCCGCCCCTGTCCTCTCCTGCATCTCATGTCCTCACATTTCAAAACACAATCATGCCCATCCAACAGCCCTCCGAAAGACTTATTTCAGTATTAACCCAAAAGTCAAGAGTCCAACGTTGCTTCTGCCTATAAGCCTATAAAATCAAAACCAAGTTAGTCACTTCCTAGATACAATGGGGTTATAGTCATTGCATAAATACACCCATTCCAAATGGGAGAAATTGGCCAAAACAAAGGGGATACAGACCCCATGCAAGTCTGAAATCCAATAGGGCAGTCATTTAAACCTTAAAGTTCCAAAATAATTTTCTTTGACTCCATGTCTCACATCCAGAGCACACTGATGCAAGAGGTGGGCCCCCAGGGCTTTGGGCAGCTCTGCCCCTGTGGCTTTGCAGGGTACAGCCTCCCTCCGGGCTGCTTTCATGGGCTGGCATTGAGTATCTGTGGCTTTTCCAGGTGCATGGTGCAAGCTGTCTGTGGATCTACAATTCTGGGGTCTGGAGAATGATGGCCGTCTTCTCACAGTGCCACTAGGCAGTGCCCCCTGTGGACTCTGTGTGGAGGTTCCAACCCTACATTTCCCTTCCACACTGCTCTAGCAGAGGTTCTTCATGAAGACTCCACCCCTGCAGCAGACTTCTGTCTGGACATCCAGGCATTGCCATACATCTGCTGAAATCTATGTGGAGGTTCCCAAAACTCAATTCTTGTCTTCTGCGCATCCCCAGGCCCAACATCACATAGAAGTTGTCAAGGCTTGGGGCTTGCATCCTCTGAAGCAATGGCCTGAGCCATACTTTGACCCCTTTTAGCCATGGCTGGAGCTGAAGCAGCTCGAATGCAGGGTACCATGCCCTGAGATTACATAGAGCAGGGGGGCCCTGGGCCCAGTCCATGAAATCATTTTTCCCTCCTAGGCCTCCAGGCATGTGATGAAAGGGGCTGCCGTGAAGGTCTCTGACATGCCCTGGAGACATTTTCCCGATTGTCTTGGTGATTAACATTCAGCTCCTCATTACTTACCCAGATTTCTGCAGCAGGCTTCATTTTTTTTCCCAGAAAATGGGATTTTATTTTCTATCACATCTTCAGCCTGGGAATTTTCTGAATTTTTATTCTCTGCTCCTTCTTGAATGCTTTGCTGCTTAAAAATTTCTTCCATTAAATACCCTAAATCATCTCTCTCAAGTTCAGAGTTCCACAGATCTCTTGGGCAGGAGCAAAATGCTGCCAGTCTCTTTGCACAGCAAAAGTGACCTTTACTCCAGTTCCCAACAAGTTTCCCCTCTTCATCTGAGACCACGTCAGCCTGGACTTCATTGTCCATATGACTATCAGCATTTTGGTCAAAGCCATTCAATAAGTCTCTAGGAAGTTCAAAACTTTCCCACATTTTCCCGTCTTCCTCTGAGCCTTCCAAGCTGTTCCAACCTCTGCCTGTTACCCAGTTCCAAAGTAACTTCCATATTTTGGGGTATCTTTATAGAAGCAGCCTATTCCCAGTACCAATTTACTGTGTTAGTCCATTCTCATGCTGCTAGGTTAAAAAATACCTGAGACTGGTTAATTTATAAGAAAAGAGGTTTAATTGACTCTCAGTTCCACATGGCTGGGGAGGCCTCAGAAAACTTACAATCATGGCGGAAGGCATTTCTTCATGCGGTGGCAGAGGAGAGAATGAGTGCTGAGTGAAGGTGGAAAGCTCCTTATAAAACCATCAGATCTCATGATAACTCACTCTCAAAAGAACAGCATGGAGGAACCACCCCCATGATAAAATTATCTCCACCTAGTCCTGCCCTTGACACATGACACATGGGGATTATAACAATTCAAAGTGAGATTTGGGCAGGGACACAGAGCCAAATAATATCAAATGTTAATCAAAAAAGCAGAAGTAGCTATATTAATACTGCAAAAAGTAGACTTTAGAAGCAAATTACCAGAGACAGAGAGGCATGCTTATGCAATGATAAAAGAGCCAATTAGCTAAGAAGACAGAGCAGCCATAAGTGTATATGCACCAAACCATAGAGTTTTAAAAAAAAATGTAAAGCAAACACTGATAGAAATGAACAGAGAAATACACAAATCTAAAATCATAGTTGAAGATTTCAACACTTCTCTCACAACAATGAAAAGAACAACCAGAGAAATTACCAAGAAAATAGAAAAAGTCAACCATACTAACAGGATATAATCACACTTGTAAAACATTCCACCCAACAACAGCAGAATACATTATCTTCTCATGTGCCCACAGAACATATACCAAGATAGATGATATCATGCCCAAAAACAAAACTCAACAAATTTAAAAGAATTGAAATCATGTAAAATATGTTCTGTAACCAAAATAGAATCAAACTAGAAATCAAGAAAAGAAAAATAACAGAAAATGTTTCAAACACTTGGTATCTAAACAATGCGCTTCTAAATTATCCATGGATCAAAGAGGAAGTCTCAGGGAATAAAAAATATATTGGACTGAATTAGAGTGAAAATACAACATGTTAAACTATAACATATGGATCCCAGAGCAGTACTGAGAGGGGAACTTATAGCACTACATGACATTAGAGGGGGGAAAAGTCTCAGATCTATAATATAATCTCCCAATCCAAGAAATTAGAAAAACAAGAACAAAATCAAAGTTAGCAGAAGGAAGGAAATAATAAAGAGCAGAAAAACATAAAATTGAAAAAAAAAATAAGAAAATCAAGAAAACAAGATGGTTTTTTTAAAAAAGATCAATAAGATTGGCAAAATTTTAGCAAGATTGACACAGAAAAAAGAGAGAGAGAGGACACAATTTACCAAAACAAGGATATCACTGCATACCCTGAAGACAACAAAAGGATAATAAGGAAATATTATGAAAAAGCCTATACAAAAGATTTGATAACTTAGGTGAAATGAGCCAATTCCCTGGAAACAAGCCAACAAAGCTTATTTGGTGTGAAGTAAATAATTTGAAGAGTCCTGTGCCTGTTAAAGGAATTTAATTTGTAATCAAGTACTACTGAAAATAAATCTTCAGATCCAGTCGGTTTAACTAGAGAATTCTACCAGATATTACAAGAAGAATTAACATGAATTATACACAGTCTCTTCCAGAAAAAATGGAGGAAAAGAGAACATGTCACAACTTGTTCTGTAAAGTCAGTATTGCATTATTACATTCATACCAAAATCAAAAAACAATATTATAGGAAAACTACAAACCAATACACTGTATGAATATAGATAAAAAATTCTTAATAAAATGCTAGTCATTGAATCTAGAAATACATAAAAGAAATTATATACCATGACCAAGGGAAGTTTGTTTCAAGGATGGAAGGATAGTCCAATATATAAATATAAATTGATGCAATTCATCATATTAACAGGCTATAGAAGAATTAAATGATCATATCAATTGATGCAGAAAAGCTTTCATATAATTCGACACCTATTCATGATATTTAAAAAATTCTCAAAAAATAAGAATAAAGTTTCTCAGCTTGATGAAGGATATCTACAAAAATGTACAACTAACATCATACTTAATGGCTTAAGAATGAATGTTTTTCCTTTAAGACTGGGAATAAGGCAAAAACATTCACTCACACCAGTCTATTCAACATAGTGCTGAAAGTTTCAGCTGGTGCAATAAAGTAATAAAACAAAATGAAAAGCATACGGATCAGAAAATAAATTGTTTCTATTTGCCAATGGCATAATTGTCTCTATAATATAATTATGCTGAGGAATCTATAGTCTGCTGGAACAAATAATGAATTCATTAAGTTCATAGAATGCAAGATCAATATACAAAAGTCAATAGTATTTCTATATATTAGCAATGAAATGTGGACACCATAATTAAAAATACAATACCATTTACAGTTTCTCAGAAAATAAAATTCTTTGGTGTCAGTCTCACAAAACATGTATAGAATATTTATGTTGAAAACAACAGCACAGAAATTTAAAAAACGAAGTAAATTTATGGAGATACATACCATATTCATGGATTGGAAGATTCCATGCAGTAAATGCATCAGTTCCCTTCAAGTTGATATACGTGTTTAATACAATTCCTATTTTTAGCTGTTTTTAGCAGCTTCACTTATAATAGCCAATGGAACAGAAGAGATAACCCAGAGATAGGCACACACAAGTATGGCCAATTGATTTTTGATAAAGCTGCAAAAGCAATTCTATGGAAGAAAGACAGTGTTTTCAAAAAATGGTCTGGAAGACAATAAATAAATAAACCTCCACCTAGAAACACCCAAAATATCCCTCAATAAGTAAATGTCTAAACAAACTATGGTACATCCATATAATAGAATTATATGGAATTCTACCCATCAATGAACGATTAATACACACAACAACTTGGATGGATCTTAAGAGCATTATGCTGAGTGGAAAAAAATCCCAGAAGGTCATATACAGTATGATTTCATTTATATAACAATTTTTGAAAGAATAAAATGTAAAGATGGAAAACAGATTAGTGGTTACCAGGGGTCAGGGATGGTAGCAAGTGAGAGTCAGTGTGATTATAAAGGAGTTCCATGAGGAAGATCTTTGTGGTGATAGTAAGAGTTCTCTGTCATTATTGTGGTTGTGGTTACACAAATTTATTTCTTATGAGACTTGAAGTCCTCGGTAATTAAATTTTAGATTCCTCATTTTTAAATTAAAGGGTAAAGAAACTTTTCTCATAAAGTTTATCACCATTAAATATAATACCCAGGTCTGTCTGGCTTCCAAATCCATGTGCATTCAACATGTAATGCAGGACTGGAAGTCACTGATTAATTATGAATACTTTAATCTTATTTGGGTATGTATGAGTTGGCTCAAGGAACATTGACTCATAGGTGTAGAAAACAGAACAGGTAAGTTTTGATTGCTGAAGGATGAAGCAGGAAAAAGTGAGCATATGTTTCTTAAGTGGGTTACTGCTCTGGCATTTTCTAGGCATAACTCAGTTTCTTATAGAAGTTTAGGCATCACCAGGAGAGGCAGTGATTTGGAACCAAGGCATGATAGATTCTATGTCAATAGCCTTAGCAAAAGATGCTTTATAAGGTAGAAGGATCACTGCAGAGGAAAAGTCATAAGAATCAATTGTGCTGTTCTGTTCCATTAAGCAAATGCTTATTAATTACCTGCCTTATGTAATGGCATTGTGTGAGACCCTGGAGAAAACAAAGATGTATGAGGCAGAGTCCCAGATTTCCAAGGATTCTCCCAGCCTCATGGGAAACAGATGAGCCAATGTGACTGCAAGTGCCAAGTTAGAGGAATCTTTGGGGAAAGATGGAACTTTGGGAAAGCAATGCTTGACATCATCTTAAAGTTCAGGCTATTTCTTGATGTGGTCTCCAAGGCAAGATTCATATACATTTACCTTCAAATTTTAACTGAGAAATTGACATGGATATTACCCTAGAATAGAAGCAAAAGAAGTGGTTTCTTGTTTTGGTAAAACTACATTGTGTAACTCAGCTTCAATCTATAGTCAAAATCATTCTGAACCTTGGAATGAACAGGAGAGAATCAGATCTCAAGAGAAGACCACACACCTGGAGAAGCTCCAACTGCTTCACACCTGACAAGAATTAAGACCTCTAAGAAGAGAATGATCTATGGTAACCATGAAGCTGATGTGTTACTCCCTCTCTGAATT
Organism: Pongo pygmaeus; assembly: GCF_028885625.2. Lineage (NCBI taxonomy): Eukaryota > Metazoa > Chordata > Mammalia > Primates > Hominidae > Pongo > Pongo pygmaeus. The sequence continues at coordinate 147,131,370 of NC_072380.2, forward strand.
CTGGGTTTCCTTTTTCTTTTTTTTCAAATGATTAGGGAAAAAGATGTGATTGGCACTTCTGAGGGCCCTAAAGACACTTAAGCTGTGTTAAAAGATTAGTACAAGTCAGCCACACATCCTCCTCAGGGAAAATCACATGGCACTACAAGACATCACGGCTTGCACAGGGAACTTCACGCTGTTTGAAATTACTGAGGTCTTATATATAAAGCAGGAAATTCAGTCTGCAATGAGGGTTTAAAACTAAGTGTACCAGGAGGGTGGATACTGGTGAGATGGGAAGACCATGGGGATGGATAATTCAGTGCTAGCTGTTAGCTTTCCCAGTCAGAAAACATAGCATGTTGGAGCTAGTGGAGTCAAGTGGCTCCTGAGGAGGGCTTAACAACTGGGAGAAAGTATGATACCATGGGCATCTGAGATGATACCATGGAAGGGAAACCCCATATGCTTAAGGGCTATGTATGCTAGGCACGCTCTCACCTTGTACTTCCTGTTGACAGAACAAAAACCAGACATGGGTTTAATAAATTTTGAATTAAAGATATTTTTTCCTCAGAGGTAATCACTACTAACATTCTCTATGAAAACCATTTTCCACTTTCTTTCTTTCCTGCTTGTCCAAAAGCAAATCTTACAAAAGAACTTCTTAACAGTGGCATCTGTGGTGCAATCTGCCACTTAATCCCTTTCAGAATCATCAGACCACTTGAAATTCATCTGCTCCTCTCAAAATCCCTGGGGGGCATCCACAATAGCTGGCATCATCAAGCACTTTTCTTTTCCAACTCAACTGTAAACTCACACTTTTCAAGGCAGTGACTTGACTTTGCCATGCCTTTTCATTTCTTTTGGCAGAACGTGAGTGTGAGTCCCAGTGCAGATGATCAGTGTGATCTTGGACAAGTCTCCAAAATTCAATGATATTTGTTTATGTATAAGTTGGATACAAGAATGTCTAGAATTATATGGAATATTAGAAAATATAGTATTTATAAAACATCACTAAGGGTTTGGCACTAGTAGGTGCTCAGCAAATGTATCGGAAGAAATGAAGCAACAGCCTCCTCATGGAGTGCTCCAATTACTGTGTAACAACATTTAGTAAAACAACTATCATTTTATTGTGCT